>NC_064884.1:41033376-42442487 GCF_929443795.1 Astur gentilis | reverse complement strand
TATGGACAGAGCTCAGACACCAAATCTAAACAGGGCTTCTAATTTAAACACTTCAGTTAAGGGTCTAATACTCTGCAGGATGCATCTAGATGAAAATATCCTTCATCCTTAGATGGAGTGTCCATGTGGTGGTTTCTTTGTGCCTTGTTTTCCTCCAGCACTCATGGTTACAGGTTAGCTTCAAAGCAGCTGTGATGTAGAGCACATTTAATTTACTCCAGCTCTTGCTCTGCTGAATGGTGTTTAAAGCTGTTCCCACTTGCCATGTTAATGTTTTCAGAAGTTTTTCAAAGGTGAATGTGCTCAATCTGTTGCTGCAGCCTAATTTACGTATGTTTTGCATACATAAGTATTTTGCTTTGGGTGTTTTAATGCACCCCCTCATTACCAGAACTAACTGTGAGTTGACTGTATCAAGCTTTTTATGCAGAGGTGCCTATCCATGAAAATGGCAGGTTGTAAGATACCCACCCATGAAAATGGCAGGTTGTAGTGCATGGAGAACATTTAGAGAAAGGATTGTCAGCACCAGGCTTTGGAAATTTCTGAGTGTTCAAAGGTTTGCAAGGAACGCACAGAAGTTGCATAGTTCTTTTTCCTACTCAAGGCAGGATTTACTGTGCTGAATCATTATGTGTTTGTCTAGTCTATGCTTATGCCCTTAATGATGGAGACTCTAACCATCTCCCCAGGCAATCTACTCGAGTCCTTACTGGTAATATTATTTAATGCTTTCCTAATGTTTAACCTAATATTTCTAGCTGCAACTTTTTGTCCTGCTCACTGGCCATGTAGTACAGTTTGTTCCTGTCCTCTCTGCAGCAGCTCCCTATATATTTGCAGACTGTTATTATCTCTGCCCTTCTCTTTTTCTTGTGTTAAAGAATCTCATTCAATTTTTTTATTGTAGGCTGGTTTGTAGGGTCCTGCTAATTCATACAGTTCTCGATCCTCCAGCCAGTCCACAGCTTTCATGAGGTAGAGCCCAGTACCACAACCAGGACTCTAGCTCAGACCTATTTGGTGCTGATGCAGCAGAAGAACAGACAAATTTCTCTTTGCCTTGTTCTTCTGTTGTCTCCCAGGAGAGTTTTTGCCTTTGGTACAACAGCATTGCATTGCTCATTTATGTTCCCCTAGGGATGCACTAAACCATTCAGATTCTTCTGTGCAGGACTTCTGCCTGACAAGTTTTATCCAGCACATATTTATGCAGTTGATGTTCCAGTGTAAGCATCAGCAGTACCTAGGACAACTTCTTATTGAGTGTTACCCTGATTTTTTTAAGTTAATTTCTCCAGGTTTTCAAAAACATTCTTCTAGAATGCCTATATTTCCCTGAAAATATCAGAAATGCTCTTCTGCTTCAAACTGAGGGTCACTCCAGCCCCATATCCTGCCTCCAAAAGTGGCCACACACTAAGGAGGTGTGAGAACAGGAAAAATGTATGCAAAACTTTCCATAGGTGCTTTCCCTCTGGCTGCTTGAATATCTCCTGAGCCTGCTGTGACTTGTGTCTACACCTTTGGCAAGAAGCTTCAGAGGTATGTTACCTGTTGTATGAAGAACCGTCTCCTTTTGTTTCTAAACTTGCTATCAGTTTCACAAGCCTCTTCGCTGCTCTGTCCCCTGGTTATGTGACAGATACTAGATACGGTGTCCAGTACAGAGCCATGTGGAAACACAGTCAATGCATCCTTTCATTTTGATGGTTAGTCATTGAAAACTATATTTTGAGTATAATCATGTTTTCACCCCTCTACCTTGGTTTGTTCTATACTATTTCTATAGCTTGCTTATGACATCCGGGAAAGCATTTCAGAAATTATTTCTGGGAAAAATTTCTCATTCAGGGTTTTGCAGCACCAAAGGCATGCTATACGCAAGGGACATGATCCCCAGGAGTCAAATAATAGAGCAAAACATCCATATCAGGGTATGGGTTTTTTTCTTCAGTTCATTGCACGGCCAAATTCACTGTTAGTGTAAAATGCTTTGAAGTCAATGGGGTTACATCAGCAGAGAATCTAGAAATAGTTTTTCATGAGTAATTTCCAAAGTGCTTGGGCTATAACTTTAAAAAGAAAGAATGGTCAAATTAGCTTATGATGCAGAAGTTGAAATGATGCTGCTGCTTTTTTTTTTTTTCTTGTACTATGTTCCAAATTAGTTAATGTCCCATAAAAGAAAGCCATTAATGGAATCACAAAAGCTCCTGAAACCTGAACTGGACATTCCTGCCAATGTCCCTGGCAATAATTAGCTTGTTACAACTCCAAATCAGTAGAAGAATCTTGAGATATTATGAAAAGGAGCTTAAGTCTATGGAACTCTAATCCCTTCAGATATCACCAGTTCAAACTTTTTATTTGAACACACACATAAAGTGTCAAAAGAAAAAAAAAAAGCAGCTTTTGTGGCATGTGAACTGTCACAGAGCTAAGTTGGGAGTGCCAGCTTTGCTCAGAGGAGAGCTTCTCTGCCAACCACCGGTTCATAAAAATGTTGGCTCTAAATTAGCTTAACAGAACAAATGATTTAAAAATGGAAGTATCGGCCAATTGATCATAGTACCCAGAATGCACAATCAGATTTTGCTGCCAGTGAGCCCTCAACAGGGTAACATTTAAGCTGATAGTAATTTAAATTGTATTTCAGACTTAGACAGCTTCTTCCTCTAATTCCTTGAGTGACTGATCATACTGGGGACTGGGCCGTCAGTGAATTTGCAGCTGTGCATTGGCTTTCCTGCACTTTCTGTCTATAAAGCCATGGTTGCATGGTCACAACATGCAACAACATATTCCTGCTCTTTCCTCCTCTGTGCCTCCTCTACTTTCTTTATCACTCCCTGTGCTTTAGTGCACCAGATCCCCCGTTGTATCTTCCGTTGAAAGTTAGGTCTGTTCCCAGCCTTAGGTTACAGTACAGCCCCACAAGCATTTGCCCTGGTGTAACTGAAGGTGCATGGTGGTTGACACGTGGTTTGCCTCTGACCTCTTGTTGGGTCCTGGCTCTGGCTATCTGGTGTGATTTTTGAGGAGCCACCATAATTTGGGATATCTCATCACTGATGTGATATCCACACACTTTGGGGCTTCATGGCATCTCTGAAGTGGCGCATAAGCCACCTTTTTCCCTAAAGCCATGGCTTGGCAGAGCTCCGAGATTTTCTTTGACTGCAGCTGGTGGAAGTTTGTCCAATATCTACCACTGAGAGGTGGACCCTTAAAATTTTTGCCTTACTAGTAAAATAAGACTGAAAGCAAATACTATTGGTTTGGTCCAAATGTGGAAAGGAAGAAGCCTTCTTCTTGTGACAGACTGTCAGCCACCTTCTGCATGCTAAAAGGCATCATCCTTTAGGTGGGTACCCATCATGGGCTTGATGGCAACAAAATAATATGGTAGACATCTTATCTGAATGCTCTCAGTTCACCCAGAAGGTGAAGCAGAGATATAAGCTGCAACAACACTCATTAAACGGAGACAAAACAAATATTTCTTTCAAGGAATGACCCCCCACCTGCTCCCCAGGTCCTTGTGCTTTACAAGTGAGTCCCCAAATCCTCTTCACCAGCACACGGCTCACAGCAACCATAGATGCACCAGCTGCTGTGGGAAGTTCTGCTTTTCCAGCCAATTTGCTGTTAAGGATTTGAAGTTTGGGAGGTTGTTTTCAACAAATTTTCCATCATAAAGCAATACCAGAGGGTCGGGGAGGAGGGGTGTAAACAAACGAATAATTGAAAAGCTGCTTGTGGCCTGGAGCAGCCATTTTTAATTGGTTGTTCAGCTCTGGTTGGTTTAGTGGTTTACTTAGCGGCTGTGGTTGAAGCAGAATAAATAAGCTGGAGTAGAGAAAACAGAGAATACTGTGAGCTGTTGGAGAGGAACCATTCCCTGTATCTCAGAACAGCCAGTGGTCTAATTTTAAGGGAGTTCTTTTTCATTTCCACAGTGCCCACAGGCCCTAAGATCAGGGCTTTTTGTCCTAGGAGGGGATGCACTCATATCTGCCACCAAACCACATTTTTCCTGATGTTACTCTTTGCAGCAAGAGAGCAGCTCTGAGGCCAGCGTGGTTTCAGGATAAATGATGTGGATGTTGGCAGTGCAGCTGGTCTTCCTTTCCTTCCACCTCTGCCTGCATGATCTCCTACAGCCTGTGGCCGCCTCATGTTCGCTTACAGGACTGGTCTGGAGTAGAGATGGATGTGTGTCTAGTAAGGTACACTATCAGTAAAGTGGCATCAGAAGAATGTAATGTTTTCCCACAGGGTCTATGCAAAACTTCATTGCTGGCAATAGTGATATGGCAGGAAACATCTGGAAGCAATCATAAAATAATTGTCTTCATAAAGAGGAACTAGATGGGCTCAAGATGCCTTTCTCTCCTGAGATGTCATTTTCCAAGGGAACAGGTCTGCTGCTCTGTGGGGGCATGGCTGTGTAAAATAAGGATGATCCTAACCTCACAGAGAGCAGCTTCTTCTCTTTCAAACCTCCCCCCCAATATGCAAAATTTCTCATGAAACATTTGCCTGGCATATTCCCAAAGTTGAGGCTGATTCTGAATTTTCCTTGCAATACATGAAGCAAACTGCTTTTTTTTTTTTTTTTTTTAATTAGTTAGGCATTTTCTCAGTCCAAGCACACCATTTTTCACAGGGTACATTTATTTCAGAGTGATCATGGTGGAGTTCAACTTCACGTAACCCTAAGATCCTGCAGGCTGAGTGTACGCGGTAGCAGCTCTGCGCTGATTCATGGTCACTTGTTGGGCCAAGGGCAACATGATCCAGAAAGTGAGTCCTTCAAATAAAGATACATCAGAAATATAACTGTTTCAGCCAGAACAGGAGCAAGGTGAGGGCAGGCAGAGAACAGAGGCATCATGGAAATGAAGAGACCAAATCCAAAGAATATTTTGTTGAGCAATGTTGAGCATAAGAATGGAGAACAAAGGAACACAACAACAAGGAAGAAGCCGTGACAAGTTTCACCAGAAGCAGTGAGTTAAATATAGACCTTGGATTTTCTCATTATTAGAATTCGTAGCTGAGCTAAAGACAATCAAATCTCATGCTTCAATGCATAAACTGCTGCAGGCATCTGGAATGAACCCCCTCTCCCTCTTATGTGGCACCATACTGTTAATCAGAAATGTTAGTAAAAGCAATTTCCAATAGTTAAATTCAGGAGCCCCGGCTTCAGTTCCTTGTCCATCATTGATCCTGTGTGGCCACACGCAAGTCTTTCCTCTCCTGTATGCCTGAATATTCCACTCTTATGAAAGGAGACAGGGCTATCCACTTGTCTTGATAAAAGCTTCAGGAGCTGGGGGCTGGCCAAAACCAGCGCTCATTAGTAAGGGATTATACGGGGTTAGGATTTGCTTCCTGGGAAGCCTGTCAAACATTGCTGGGCCTTGGAGCAATGAAGGGGCCTGGCATTATGAGATCCGAATTCCGCTTCTTGCGCGGAAGGCAGTGTTCACCTGGAGCAGCTGCTTCTCTACAGCTCTGCCATAATCTTTGTGCCTGTAATCAAATCCATTCAAACAAATTAGTTTTAAATTGAAAAAAGGGAGGTAAACCCACGCTGAATAAATTCTATCAGTTTAGTGAAGGGATAATTGCATTCTTCATCTGTCAGGAAAAGCTGACATTGTGATTTACACACACTAACTCCAGTTTCACCCTGTAATGAGTGCAGTGATGTACAGTTCACCGCGCTTGGCTTCTCAGTGGCTCTTTTACTAGCCGTCTGTCTGTTCCTCCCCCGAGTTATGAATTGTGCTTGACGTGATTGTATCATTAGTCCAGAACACAGGCTGGAGACAGCAATTTGCTTCTCATTAGAAGTGAAACTTCAAATTGTTTCCCACTGTTTGCCCTAAGAGATGTCAGGTGACATTACTGTATTTCTAAAGGAAATTAATACAATCACCAGAGCCTGGAAGGCTCAAGGCAAGGGTATTGGTAGGGGAGAGCTTTTCTTCAGCTCACTGGTTTGAAGGTGACTGGCTGCGATTAATAGCTGTTAGTTATTTCTATCTGATGCTGGCTCTGGGGAGGCAGCTGGAGACAGCAGTGGCCCTATTGTAGTTCCTGATGAGCTGAATCAGAGGAGCTGCCCCCACACTAGGCCGTGTTAAGAAGCACAGCAGCGAGAACAAGGAATGATTAACCCTGGAAACCAAACTCCTCTTCCATGTCTGCCAGCTCCTGCATGCCCTGGCTGGCAGCGCTTGGAAGGGTTTCTGGAGGAGTCACTGTCCACCAATGCTGTGCTGAGAGCTGTGCTCTCGCAACGATTGCCTGTAAGCGCGGGGTGCTGAGTGCATGGAATATTACTGAGCTGGCATTCGGCAGCAGATATCTAGAGCTCGCTGGAGCCAACAGGAATCCTTCATTAGTGAGCTGAGCATGAGAAAAGGCTGAGAATCCTCTAATCCATGTGCTTAACAGGAGTTTGGTTGCAGGGTTTCCAGTTGTTCTCCTGCAGAAATGAATAAAGCAACGCAGAAACAGGCAGGGAATGGAATTCATAGGCTGACAGAAAGGTATGTGGAAGGAAATTGAGTTCTGTAGAATCTTTCTCAATAGGTGGGTGAATTCATTACACAAAATCTTCTGAGAGCAATTGTAAGTGGCTAATAGAGTTTGAATGAAACTGATAGCCCTGCTATGGAGTGCGTGGGAATAACAGACTCATTATGTTTCATAGGGCATCCCTTATATTCAAAGGGTGATATACTGAGTACAGAGGGGTGGAGGAGTCACTGATTGAAGCGAGACAAGAAAGACTAACAAGAGAAACTTTGCAGAGTATAATTGCAAGGAAAATAACTTCACTGGGAGAGCAATTACACTGTGTGGTAGTCTAACAGAGAAAATGCAGGAACTATATTGCTCCACGTTGGACTTGGAGCTCTGGAGAACAAGCCTTGTGGAACTGTCTTGCAGCAGTTGGTGCAAGGACTGTCTTTCCTGCCATTCCTACAGAGGAGGCAGCAGACAAAGCTCATTTGGCCAACAGCCTAGTGAGATGCAGCCTTGATTAGAAGCACATTAATTGAGTTAATTTACAAAATGCATTCCACTGTTACATTGCCCAGGCATGGAATCCATCATAGTAATTAGGACAGGGTGTCAAGGGTGGATGCAGTTGAATGCTGGCCGTGCTCAGGGTGAGTAGGGGCTAGTTCACTGTGTGGCAGACTTAACAATAACGTCATCAAGGCAAGCCAAGTTCTGGTCTTCTGGGGACTCATTGTCTTTAGAGCAGCCTCTGTTTACCAGAATGATTCTGGACCCCAAGGGAGTACAGTGTACTGAGCGCTTTAAGTGCACCATGAGGGAGAGAACTGGGGCACAAGCTTCCTAAATCAGGTCTTCCCAGCCTGTTTCTGCTCTTCTACATCCTTCCGCAGTACCAAGATTAGGGTTTGCCTTTGTCACAAGGACATTTCCCCACAGGTGGGAAGCAAAGGCCCCAGGGTCAATAGGGCAGTTTGAAGTACTCTGTCTCCCCTTGCTGAGAGCTTTCCCCCAAGACCTTCTTGACTTTGATTATTTCCCCTATTGCTGTTTCTGTGGTCAGTTCTCCATTTTGGATCTGTACCCCTTTGGCTGCAGTTCACATAGCCCCAGGCAAGTGGGTTGTACCTGTCTGCCACTCTGCTGGCTCTAACGTGCTTACAAGTGCCCCTTCTTAGGTGTTGTATGGCATAGAGGGATGTGTATTAATGCACAGAAGCCTCTAAATTAGCCATCTGATATATGTACCCCTTGAATACTCCTGTCAGCCTCATCTTAGAGCAATTGCTAGACTGCTTCTCCCTGGACAAGGTCAGAAAACCAAGCAGGTCTGACCAGCTTTCAGGCATCTGTCTCTGGGATTTACTGAGCCAAATACAGCAGAGTCTGGTGCATCATTGGACAGTGGGAAGTGGCAGTACATCAGAGTACATGTGTGGCCAAGAATAGATTAGCTTTGTCTGACCTGAGCTGATCTTTGATCTGAGGTCCTCCTTGAGGTCTGATGACTTTGATAAGATCCCCTGGAAGAACAAAGCCTGTTAACTCCTTAGACCTCAGAGTGTGAAACATTAGTCCCCCTGTATATGTCTTCAGTGGTCACACAGCTACTGTCCCATTGATTGCCATATGGATTTTAATAGGTACAAGCATGCTAACTAAAACCACAGGGACAACTATAATGCTTTTTATGAAGGGCTTGATTTTCTACAGTGAGACCAGGCTTCTAGGTAGAAGTATTATCTTTTATTAGATCACGTATAGCTGGAAAAAGCAGAGCTTTCAGGCACACTTGCCATTTTTCAGGTCTGGAATAGAAGCATCAGATTTGAAAGCTAAATACAAGTTGAGGATGATTGCTCAGAGTTTAATTAGAGATGTATCAGTTAGATCATCTCTGAAAGAAAAGGTAGGTGGTACGTATGCAGTAGAGCGGATGTTAGTTGTAGGGAGAGATGTGATACCATGCTTATCTCCTAGGAGAAAAATTGAGATAGTTAGCTTATAGCCTGTGTAGCACAGAAAAGTTATTGGTGGCTATTGGCTTGCTGCAAATCAATATTTCCATTTGATCCATGTTTAGTCAGATTTCCTGGTAGGAGCTGGAAACTTGTTTCCCGTTTTTCAAATGCTTTGGAGAAAGGGGAAACCCAATTTCTGCACTGTGTATCACTGGGTAATTCACATGCTGGTGTCCTATTTTATTTCATGTTGCTGCTTTGCAGGAAACAATTTCACCGCTGTCTTCATGCTGCCTTAAATACTGTTTTATCCATGCAGTTTCACAACCTCGCCTCTTCGTTTATCAGCTTGCTGGTAAAGACAATAACCTTCCCACTCCCTGTGTTTCAGCAGTGCTTATTTTGGGACTATGTACTGCAGAACTGAGCAGGAAATGATGGACTGCCTCTAGAAAGAGTGACATGTCCTTGAATCCTCCAAAATGTTTCATAAGAATTCCCAAATGTTCTGTTCAGAGTACCACACAATGATGGTTGTTAATATTCCTCAGAAAAAAAACCACACTTACCTGTGTGTGCCATTTTATGACTTATGTAGAAAGTTTTTCTTATAGGAAGAGGAGGTATTTTACACACAAGTCACCAAAAATCCAGTTTTCAATTTAAAAAAAAAGGATTCAGTCTGAATTCTTCAGCAAGACCTGCCAGGTTAGTGTTCACACATGCTACTGCACTCATGACGGTTGGGTGATATGTTTGCCCAGACTCTCACGTCTGAGACAAGCACTGCTTTGGCTACATTTCCAATACCTTTCCTTCAAGTTACCAGCTCAAATCCACTGACTCCCATGAGTAATAACAAGGGAAGAACTCCACGTACATTTGAAGCAAGCCTCTAACATTGAACAGAATTTTTGTTTGAATAAGGCCCAACATTTACTGGCCATTAGCTATTACCTTCAGATTAGGCTTTCTTTCTTATTTTTTTGCACAAAGCTTCTGGATCTGCTGTGAAAAATCAAAGAATTCTGATGCATTTTTTTAGCACAATTTAGTATCTTGTGCTAAATTAAAAGTGACTCCTAGGTTACTGGCTTCCCTCCTGCTTGGCACATAATAAGCATAGCATGTATTTTGCTAATGTTTTCTTATTCTTCAATTTGTCCTTGACTTTTAGCAAGCTGCCTCACCTTTTGTTCTCTGATTTCTCTTCCATTTCCTCTTCAGCAGATAATCTACCTCCCTGGGAGCTGACCTCCCTGATGAATTCTTCTCTGCATTACCTCTTGATCTGCCTTGCACCCGAAATCTGATTCTGGGTTTATCCCTGGAAGACCAAGTACAACTCCACTTCACCGGCTCTTCATCAGGGCGCGTTCTGGGGAAAATGTCTCATTATTAGTTCACATTTTGTACTCATTCTTTCATTACTTTAAGAGCACTTTCCCCAGCTTGACATCCTTTAACATGTATTATCAGACTATTTCTGGTATTTAACTTCGTCTCTGATCATAAAGGGTTTTTTTTCTTCTTGTACGTCTTTTTATTTCTTCCCTCCCAAACTTGCACTAAGTTGTAGCTTGACTGTGAATCTTCTGGGTCAGACACCAGCATGCAACTAACACATGCATTAGGTCCCCACTTAAGGAGTTGAGGGGGAACGCCAGATGTCCACTACTGGGCTAACTTCCAGCTCTTTGGCATTTCAGTACTATCATATGGTTCTTACCCATCCATATGTGGTCCTTTGGTCTTGCCTCTCCCTGTGAAATCTATTCTGCTGCCTACTTTAGTGTTGTCTCTAGTTCTGCCATATAACAAAACGCTAAAGATTAAGTGTAATCAGACAGGACTGGGTATCCTGATGTCTTTTCAAAGTAGTATCACTTTGGGAACATCTGCCATCTTATGCTTACATCCATGTTGTATATTCCAGACTGACATGACCCATGGAGCCAACCAAAACCTCAAGCCAAACAAAGCTGATATACCCTGCCTCTCTACCCAGCCTGCTGGGTCCATGCCAGCATTGTGCCTAAACAACAGTGCCTGTGCTGGGTACAGGTCAAGTGAATGTGCTGAGGTGCGTGTATTTCTGTCTTGTTTCAATAAAGGAAGGGCTGAGTTATTTTGGTTAAGCCTCAAGGTGACAGATATATCAGGGTAAAATCATTAAGATGGGGAACATGGTGCAGCTTGCTGTCAGCTCATCAATTAGTTCATCCAACCCATATGGTCATAATATAAAAAGTACTAAGCATGCATGCAGAAACTGAGATTCAAGAAGAGTTAAGCGGGGCTAAATTACAGAAAAAAAACAACACACCAAACCCATTTTAAAAAAGTAACTGATAGTCTGGCTTGCTTCATGTTTAAATTTCAGTCTTTTCTTTTGACTCCAGCATGTGTTTTAAACATTTATTATGGGTTGATGATGGTTTGCAATTTTCATTTGTGCTTTATTTCCCCGAGGAAAGCTCAAATGCAAGCACGGCATGTGGCTTGCTGTAAGTTGCCTGCTGGATGGTTTTGTGTTAAGTTTTCCAGCTGGGTTCACAAACACATAAGAAGTTAAACGATTTGTTTAAGGTCGCGCAATGAACCAGGGGCCTTTATAGCAATAAAACACAGTGGTCCTTGACTGGAAGAATATGATTTCACTCCTACAAGGCAAAACTTTGTAACACTTTCAGTTACCTGTCTGTCTGTTCAGAACCAGAGATGCATTCACTGGAGATGAAAGGTGTATGATGATTAGATTATCTATTTGCACGTACAGGGTCATAAATATTGTTTGAATATGGATTACCCTTAAGAGATCAAGAGAAATGGCCTCAGTAATTACTGCATTGTCATTAAAAAGCCACACTCATTTGGCACTGCAGTCAGTCATTCAAAATTCTCCCTCTAAATGATTTGGTGGACAAGAAACAAAACCAAGGGTCCGTCTACTTTCAAAGCACAAGAATAAATAGGACAAAACATGCATGAAGCCTATCAATATTTCAAGCAAACACACAGAAGTGCTGTACACATGTGGATTCCACAACCCTGAATGCACCTCAATGAGATTGGGCCTGAAAATGTTACTGCCGGTACCATCATGTCTGTGCATGGAAGAGACTAGTAAGATTTGGAGTGGAAAAAATGCTTTAAGTTGGTAGTCTATCTGTTCCAGATGCCTGCAAACAGCAAGGCGTAGGTGGGTTACTGTTGGAGGATCTTATTACTAGGGCTCTTTTAGTAAAATTAAGCAGTAGGCCAAGCAAAGATGAAGCAAAGAAGTCTGGATTCCAGGCACCATGCAATGGGGGAACCTGATGTTTATTTAGTTTGTATCGCTCCTTCAAGAAGTTCAGCATGGCAATATGACCCGAGGTGAAACCTTTCATCTAGAAATACAAATAATTTGGAAATTTTACAGAGATCAGACAAAAATGAAGGCAAAGAACAAAGAGAAATGCATAGCTCAAGTGTTTTGTTTGGTAACAATTCAGGAATTGGAATGATTAAATGCATTTGCACATTCATGTTAAATTCATTTGACTATTTCTGTGAAAAAGAAACTTAAAAGTTGGAACTTCCCATTTCAGCCTTTTCTAAACAGTATTCTGAGTGGGTGGTGTCTAAGGTCCTCCCATTCATACCTGAGAAAACAAAAAGCAAGCAATGAAGGTGCAGTTTGAAAGCCAAATGAAATAATTCATCGCAGACAATACAGAATATTCCATTTGACCTGAAATAAATTTTGTTGAAGAGCTTATCATACCAGGGAAAAAAAGAAAGGAAGAAAAAAAAGAAAGGAAGAAAAAAAAGGAGAAAAAAGAAAGGAAGAAAAAAAAGAAATTTTTTTTCCCATCTTGAGGGTTTTGGTCAGTGAACCGAAACATCAGTTATTTATGCAGCTCTAATCACAGAACTCCAGACATTTGGTTGCCTCAATCACACTGATTTGCTCTTATTCACAGGTGATGTTACTCACTTGTATGAAAGAGTGATCCACTTAACAGCCTAACTTGTTGAGCAGATGTAGTTAAAATCTTGATGCCAAGTAGAAATAATGAGAACATTCCCAAATGCATTAGCTACTCTTCTCACTGAAGTCAAAGGGATCATTTTGACTTGGATTTGCTGTTTCATATTATTGCCCAATTACTGCAATCTCAGCTCAGCTTTGAAAGGTCATCTCTGCCTTTTCTTTCAGCTCAGAGGCCAGGGGCTGAAGAGGGTTTATCCATAGGTAATCAAGCCAATGTAATGGTCACTGATTAGAAACCATCTTGGCTTTTTCCCCATTCAGGTGGTATATGCTGTGTGGAAGGCATTACTCTCATCTCAGCAGTGCCTTGGGGTATATTTAACACAGAATAAAGGCATCCAGATCAGGCTGTAATTGGGTCAATTCAGGAAGTAGAGCAAAATTGCCTGCTTTCTTCCCGTTCCTTAGCCCAGCAAATCCCATGCTAAACAGCAGTCGGTGTAACTCAGCGGAGTGGTGGAAGGTCAGCATGGCGTAAGGGGGTAGCAGGGTGCTGCCCCATCATACACCACCAAAATTGCAGCTGATAGTCCTAAAAGCTGGTGTGTTTTGCTAATTGAGTCTGTCTTTCCTCAGCCACTGTCTATGCATTGGCAATGTGGGGCGTGAGATCCCTTCCTCATCCTTTAAAAGACTTGCTGTACTTAGGCTCTCTTGAGAAGGAAGATGGTAAGAAGAAGCTTTTTTTCTGACACCAGATCATTTTGAAGCACTTTCTGTTTGCAATAGCTTTCTGCTATCTCAAAAAGGAGAATTAATATAGAAACTGCAGTGAAAAAATTTGAGGAATTTTGCACTCTATGTAGAATGAAACACATGGCTCAGACCGAATGAAAAAAGATAGGGGAAAACGGGGAACAAAAGTCACAAATCTGTGAAGCTGAAGAGCCTGCTTTCCAATTTTAAGGGCTTGAGTTCCTCATAGAAAGCACAGTGCATGGGGTTATCTGACTTCACTTTGGTAGGTACAGCAGACCACATTGACTAGATCTCTGATAACTATGTGGTGCTTTTAGCAAGGTTGGCTCCAGTGGAGATGCCTGCACTGTAGACATCTACCCTTAGGTGGATGACTCCTCATTTTGTCCAAGATAAAGAGCAGACTGAGAGAATTTACCTCCACTTAGCATAACACCTGCTCCCTATTGAAAGCAAAAGGCATTGAATCAGACTGTGATCTGCATTTTATGTTGATACATTTGAGGACATAATCACTGACACATTAGTTGCTATCTGACGGCTTTTTATTTAGCAGAAACCTGTAAACATGAAGGTCTGACATTCTCTGATATGAGAATCCCTGTAAACTGATGCTAGAGGCCTGCAGATGTATAAGGAGACAGCTATGGGAAAACAAATATGTCAGGAAGATTTGGGGGTCTGACAGTTACCCTGTACTTCAGAAAAAACCACGAGAAACCCTTTTATGGGAAAAAGTCATTGCAAACAGCAGGGATTTTGCAAGATGAGCTCTCCAGGTAGACGACACGGGTACCTTAGAGACTGTTCCTCCAGGGAAAAAGGGAACCTTCTCTCCAACTCTGACAAGGCGGGTGAGGAGAGCAAAACGAAACAGCTCGTTCCTCCTGATGAAGTCTTGACAAGACTGCAATAACAGCAGCTGAACCACTGACTCCCAGGGCATGTCCCAGTCAGAATTACTGGGTTTAGCTTTGCCTAGCAATAATAGCGCTGCTGTCACACCAAAGACCTGTCCTTCTGTATGACAACTCAGAGCACCTCAGAGATGGGTAACTTGTTCATTTACTAGACTGTTTTTTCTTGACAGTCAGTATCATGTTAATGCTGATTGACAGTTGTTACTCTGTGCGAGAGAAGGTGATGTGAGGAACTAGGCCTTTAAGAGATATTAGGGGCACTTGGAATCAATGATTTTGTCATCTGGAGACTTATTTTTTGCTGCTTTACTCAGTCAGAGCTCAGATACTAATGACTGGGACTTCTTCCACACTCCTGAGCACTGAGCAACTGCTGAGTCTCACACGCATTATCAGAGGAGGGAGCTTTAAGGAGGATGAGGAAAGTAGAGGAGGTTTTTGGAGGACTCTTCATTCCTGTCATGCAAGTTATTAATGGTTTGTTGAGTAGCTGAGTTTTCTGGGTCAGGTCTGGATTTCTGGATTTATTACCAGCCACAGCACAGAGACCTACCACAGCTTTAATTTTCTCCTATTAAGAAAATTGGCCTTCTCTTCTTCCTTTAGCCTTGTTCCTCAAGCATCCCTCGTCCTAAGATGTCTCCACTTCTGTCTATTGTATACTACTATGGGAAGAGGTGTGCCTTGGAAAGCAGAGAGGAAGAGCTAAGGTTATTTTGTAGGCTCTGTGTCATGCAGAGTAGTTGAACTACCTTAGAAACGGAACCTGGGTAATAGCCCGAACCATGATTTATGACGGCTTCATCAGTATGAGGTTGGTTTGAAAGAGATTACACAACACTAAATGTGCCGTCTGTACAGAAATGATTCAACTAAAATATTGCAGCATGCACAGGACTATGCATTTATCTCATAAAACACCCAGCAAAGAACCATCATAACTCAAAAAACTCATGGTTTTTAGCAATAGAAAGAAAGGCTTTGCAACAAGAAAGGGATAAAGAATATCACTCAGAAATTATTGTAGAAATGTGTCTCTTTAAAGGAGTTGACAATAATATGGGTTTGATTATTTCTGAAGGAGCTTAACTGGCCTTTATATCCAGATTCCATTCAAAATGGATAATTTTCCATTTAAAAACATATTTTTCCCCGCAGTGAGTAGGAAATGAAACTAGATGACTTTGTATCCTTAAAAAATGTATTATCCAGATTATCTTTGGGGAGATTTAAAGAAAGAAGCCAATCTCTTTGCAGCAGTGAAATTTCAAAGCCTGCTAATTTTACTGTGACGCTTTAAAATAAAGAGACAATTTAATTCTTCTGATGCAGCAGTGTTGTTTGGTCCTTGCTTCATCTCAGGTGCTTCTGAAAGGCACTGGAAAATAATAATCGTGTTCCCTTCTAGACACATAAATCAGACTCTTTTCAGCAACATAATTTTAGATTACAAACATAAAAGTTGAGGAAGAATTTCACATCTCTCAGTTTAGCTGTTTGCAGTGAAGGTCTCCCTCAAGTGATGTCTTAGCCACCACTAAGCTTGTACCTTATTCTTCTACCATGTGTCTTCTGGGCCTCACTTTGGGCCAAAGCATTTCTAGGAGTAAACTGGTTATAAAATATTACAGAAAGGAGGATTTCTCAGCAGGGCAAAATAAACAAACCCCTCTCTTTCTAATCTGGAATCCTTCGGGGTAATTCAAAATACTAAGAAGAGATCTGCAGGTTTATGTCTTCTGCTTACAAAACAGGTCAAGTAAGGACAAGACTAGTTTCCTGCCTCTTGTCCAGTCTGAGTCGATACAGCGCTTCTGCTGAGATGAACAGGAGTTCAGCCTTTAAGCCCAGTCATTCTCTGACTCCCACGGAAAAGGCTAATCAGCAGAGATAATAGAATTTAAAAAACCTAGAAGGCAGAAAAATTGCAACTGTTTCCATGAAATGTGTATTCCTTTCTGCTTCATGACTAACAAATTCCTATTTTTGCACACTTCATTTGTTATTTGTATCTATCTATGTTAATACATAGATATTTACCTCTTCTATCCTCTCAAAGAAAATAAGACTTCCCTGGTTGCTTCAGAACCCGTGATAGCCTCCCATGCTGATTCTACCAGTGTCCTAGTGACAGGAATATGGACATCTTGTTTACTTCAGGCACCTATCCATTACATTGAGGGAGGAAAGCCACCATTACAGAACATGGTGAATGTCCTTTGTAGAGGTGAGATGCTCAGTTAGTTTGAAGTTTTTGGAGTCCAGGGGGATTATTGATTTCCATCACATCTCATACACAGAGGCCCAAGTAGCAGTGTTAGTGGGGCGAATCCTGTTTCGCCTCATGCTGTACATTTAGACTAATCCTGTGAAAATAGATGGCATTTGAAGAGCCTGGGCGTTAAGAAGATTGGCTCCAGTGGAGATGCCTATATGCCTACAGTTTTCCATCTGCTTTATAACAGTTTCTAATCAAAGCCCAGGGACTGTGAAAAACAGACGTGATGAGGTCTGGCCCAGTCCTATGATCCTTCTCAACAACACATGGCCTTAGGGTGACCTATCTGCCCATTGCAGGATCTGCCCTGTCCTCTCTGTGTTCCAGGGACTGCTCCTTGCAGAAGTATCACCCTTCTTTTGGCAGTTCTAATCTCACATGCGTGACAGACACCTTTGACCTTAGTGTGCTCCTGTGGTTAATGATTAGCTAGAGGGGACTTCAGCAGGTCAGGTCAGATCCCACCTACCTTGTGCCAGAGATAACAGGGAGACATCAGCTGCTTTCGACTATACAGAAACAATAGCACTATAGGCTACTATACACTCAGTTAAAAAGATATGTTCTTTGGTAACAGTCAAATTGACAATAAAATCACTTGTAGGAAGTCTGGGAAGAGGTTTTGAATCAGAGCCATAATGGCTGTATGAGAGCATATGATGCCAGATTTGAGACCAGTGGCCTTGGAGTCTCAATTTTAAGGTTCCAGATGGATTTTTGCTTAGAGAAGCACCTGTCTAGTGGTTCAGAGCATTGAGATAACTTTTCAATGTTTTATCTTTCACCTGCAAGAGTTTAGTTCAAGTCCCTATTCTTCCCGGGGCAGAGCAGCGATTTGCTTTAGGGCTTTCATGTCCTAATCCTATGCTCTATTCATGGAGCTATTGGAAAAACCTTGAGGAAAAATCATCACATCTCATAGGTCTGCTCTGCCCAGAGTTCCTCCTTCCCACTCGTAGAATTTCAGAATCACAGCCCTGTATTCAAATTGCCTCCTTTCACAGTTTAAAACCAAGCACAATACCCTGCAGTCAGAGAATCACAGTTCAGTTCCAGTTGGAATTTTGCTCAAACAAAGAATTTAGTAAGTAATCCCAAGTAACGAAAAAACTCAGAGAGACCACAACTGAAGCACAGGTCAAGCAGAAGCTGTAAAAAAGCTTTAAACTGCCATGCTGTATGAAGAGAAGAGAAAACTTAACTTTGGGACTAATGCTTTAAGTTTATGGCAATCTGCTTATAACCTTAGATCTATCTTTCATAGTCTGGAAGGGCAGATACAAAAAGTCTCACTACAAGCTGTAGCTTGAGGCCTTTATTACATTTGTTTGCCTTTGTTTCTGGTGACTTGCAAACAGCTCATTAGCTAAAGCTGAATGTTTGCCAGGTATGGGTAGAGACTTCTAGTTTGAGCCATGATCTGGCTCACATTTAATATTACTGCCCTTGGAGCACGGTTTGTTCCATCATTGCCCTTTAAGGGCTTTCTTTTCCAGAGAATGGAAGAATGGTTGCTAGGAAGCAATGCTAGATGCCTTATCCAAGTCCAAATATGTTTTTATTTGAGTGGAACAGGATCAATGCTTTCTCCATACTCTTGGCTGCAGGTTTCTCCTCCCTAATGCTGGCACATCTCTCACTGTGTTCAACTTTCCGGGTGTTCTTTGATCTCTCCCAGCCTTGGACACCTGGAGATGGGGCTGAAGACGCATCCCTCTCTGCAATGCCTCTGAGCCATTCCCCAGCTGAGTTCTAAGGGCTGTTCAGAGGAGGCAGTGCTTCCAGTGCTCCCCTGCCCTCTCTGACACACCAGAAGCAGGTTGACCATGGAAGATGGTTATGCTACTTCTTTTCCTGAATGGGAAAACTGGTGAGCTGGAAGAACTCTATCAAAACATTTGTCTGTGTACTTAGAGGCATCTTTGCTTCTCTGCCTTGATATTCATGCTGTTAAACAATCTTCCTCTGTCCTTCTCCCTTCTTCTCTCATGAGTACTGCTGACCTTTCACAGCTGCCTCAGTTGAGGCACCTTCTTTCCAGTGCTGCCTTCTAAACAGCTTTTTTTAATGTTAAAACTCCCTGTAAGGATAAAATCATTCTTTGAGGTTTCCAGCATCCTGGTTAACCACTCTGCCATTAGGACAATTTGCATCACCAGCATCACTTAGACAAAATAGCAGCTACTTTGTCTTTGAAATCCATTACAGCATTGGCTGCTACCCAGCGCTAGAGCAATTGAATTACAATTAATAGCATCTCCAGCATAAGGCTTAGAACATCATGATTGGACTAATACTTAACATTCAAAGTTTCGTCTTTTTCTTTATGGAGAACTGACTGAACTGAGTCTTTGTCTTTTGTTTTTATCAGATCAATTCAGATCTTTTTGGTTGCTATATTTGTCCAGTTCCTTTCTAAAAAATCTTTTCTTCCCCAGGGCAGTTAGAAAAGCTGAATGAAAAGAATGTGGAAGGCTAAGACTGCTTATATTGAGCTGACAAGTATGATTCCATTGTGGCTTTGATCCTTTCCATCCCTCTGCCTGAATTCGCAAGGGATGGGATTCATCTCAGGGACTGAGTATATCTACAGCATGTCTCTAAATAAGCGAGTTGTCCTCAGTTCCCTGGTGGTCACTGAATTCAGGCAATGGACGACAGAACACAATTCATCTGTCTAAATATAGCTGTCATTTTTAGAAAAAGATGAAGTGCATTCCTCTGTGTGTGTGTCAGTCTGACATTTATTCAGATGATTCCCATCCCCAAATCTGGATGAGAAGAATTGAACCTTTGGGTATCTCCTTTTGTATTTCCTTTCAGAAACTTGTTGGGGCAGATCAGATGGGTTCAGCCCCAAAGAGGACACCCAAACATATGTTGATCACGTGTAAGAGTCAAGAGGCATATCTGGTGCCTAAGCTAACACCACAGCCAAAGAAAACCTAGGGCTTGACTGATTTTCTCAAACAGTGCCATTTGAGATCAAGATATCTACACAAGGCTGTCAGTTGTGATCTAAGACCTGGGGGAGACCTATGTGGATGTTGGAAGTCAGGAGTGATACAGGCCATTTCCAATAGCATGATGCTCAGGTTCAGCAATTCAGCCAAGCCCCTAGCTCACATGTATACATTTCCATTTAAGTGTTTAAATCTTGAACTGCAACACACCCCAAACGCCCTTTGTATTCTGTGGTTCTTCAGGACCTGATGCCACAGAGTTGTGCTCTGTGTCAGGGACATGTAGGTGGTGGTGCAATACAAGTGATAAATAATAGCAAGCATCCTTGACTGCCTTTCCGACACCCATTTAGCTGCCATTTATTAGTTAGTAATTTACCTTCTGTATCATGGTTCCTGGCTGTTGTCTGTGCAGTCCTGATCAGCTAGACTGCAGAATTAGTTTCCATCATGCTCAGCAAAATTTACTTTAGGCCATTTTGGCTTTGCATCACAGAGGTAAAACTGTGACACATCAGACATATCTCAGCACAGCTTTGCTTAAGATAGCCAATGAAAGAGGATGCAAAATAGCCCCTGGTGATAGTCCCTCTCACCATGACATGACACTCAATGCCAGACCCTTGCCTCCCCTGCAGAACTCATCTTTGTTGGTTAACTGAGGAGGTGAGGATCTGGATTCTGGTCCTAGCCAAGGCAAGGTGAATGCCATTTGTCTTGGCATCTGTCCCCTGTGAAGAGAATGTAGTGGAAAGGGGGGATATCCTTCTGATGTAGATGGTCTGCAAGTTTTGCAAAAGAAGCAGAGATCACTGTAGTCACCAAGAGAAGGTGGGAATGCAGAGGTGGTTTAGTTAGTGCAGAGTGGGTGAGAGGGGAGTGAAGGCTATATTCCTGCCTTTGTTCCAGATTGGTTTATATTGCTGCTTTCTGGTAAATTAGTTCCTTGTGGAAAGAAATTATCTAGAATTTGAGGATATTTGTGTGGTTTGGGGTTTTTCCCCTCACCAGTTCTTTCTACATCACACCTTTGTTCTGATGGGGATTTGGAGGTTTTTGTTGTTTGCTTTTTTAGTTTTTTGGTGTTATGGTTTATTCACTGAAAATATTGATTCATCATCAAAAATTTGACAGCTTTTTGGCCCCAAAACACCACTTTTCAACCGAGAAATGGCTTTTAGTTTTCAGAAAAAAAAACTTTGCTTGGGTACAACTCACATTTTGTCAATCTTTTTTTAGCATAAAAAGCCTCGCTTGTGTGCCAAAAAATCATTTTGATGGATAAGCTTTGACCAGTCTCATTGGGAACATTAAGCTCGTAGTGCCTAACCTCCTCCTTTGGCTACATTTTTTTCTTTGGGATCTTTGGAACACACCATTTATTTTTCTTACAGCTTAAATGAAAGCATGGTGGAAGCACAGTTCTAGCAGACACATCCTTTCTTATGTTTGTCAGACACTGAAATATAAATCTTTTCCTGTGTCTCTTCAAAAGCTTTTGGTGACATCATATTTGGAAAAGCTGTTAATTCCTACATAGCTTTCTCCTCTTGTATCTCCCAGAGTGAAAGGTAACACTATTCCCATTTTATAGATAACGAAACTGAGAACTGGGGAAATTAAACTAAAGTCAATGGTAGACGTGAGTCATCTCCAGGCCCAGGTCCCTGTCTCACCCTATCTCACACCTTCCCTGAGACTGTGATGCTGTCATCCTCTAGGAAGCTGGCAGCTATGGTGTCACACATGATTTTTTGGTTAGACCCACATCAGCTTATAGGTTATAGGCCGGAGACAGGATGCTGCTTTCAGCAAGGGTCTAAAGATTGTAACATTAACACGCAGTCAGGAAAAGAAGAAAGAATTCAGCGAGCGTGGCTGCTTCACAGAAAGATTTTGGAAGTAAGGACACACTGCAGCTCTGCTCCCTCCACGCTGGCTGCCTGGCCCATAGCACACAAACAGGGTGCAACACACCCTACAAACAGTTAAAATGCATCTATTCAGGCTGCTGTTCCCATCCAGTGCAACTCAGCTAAAAGAGCCTTTGAAGTGGGATTATACAGTTTATCTTGTTTCCTCTTTTCTTCTGTGTTCAGGCATTTTTGCTCTTGAAGCCACATTAGAAAGAAGTGAGAGGAGGAGGGGGGAAGCCTCTTGTCTGGTTTGCATGAGGCTGCTTTACAGTAGCACAGCATCAGTCCCATTGTCCAAGGAAAGGCTGAAAAGAGGGTTGTTGGCCTAATAAAGGGTATTAGCTCTCCCCAGGAGCCTTCCTTTGAAAAGAGAAGACAAACCAAGGTAGCCTGAAGGTGAACTCCAACCTCTAGTCACTATTCCCTTCTCCTGAGAACTTTTTCTCTGCCTGGAGTAACAAAGTGATAACTGTCATCCTTGAGTGAGCAACAAATAAAAGGCTTCCCCCAAAATCCCTCTGCTTCCACTGGACTAGGAAGTTTGGCCTGTGAAGCCTCAGTCCTGAGCATGGTGCTCAGAAACATGGGCTGGGCATTAGGTCCAAAAATGGTCTCAGTCATATATTTTAGGTGTTTTTTTCTGAGCTTCCCATGGAACAAGCACCGATTGGCTGCCCAGGTTACAGCTGCAAGCATGGGTAGAGACACAGCTGGGAACACCATCAGAAGCATGCAGCACTCGGGGTATCCACCCGCTCCTCAGCAGCAAACTCTGCTGTTCTGCAGTTAAGTTCAGCTGCCAGACGCTGCTGGCCAGGCTGTCCTCGGACGTTGTGCCAGCACTCTGCAGGGTGTCTGCCAGGCCCTTGTGTGAACAGGAGATGGACACATCAGGGAACATGCTGTGCTCAGGGCTGCTCCCAAGATCCCTCCTTATAAGCAATATCAATATACCCTTGGCCTCGAGCAGCTAAGGACCATTGTAAGCTCTACCGTCTACTGTTCAAAGTGGAAGCAATGCTGTTATACATTGAGAAGAAAAATACCACTTAACGAAAGGGTGTTTTCTGCCGGATACTACTTTTCCCTCCAGCTACAAGAAAAATGTCACATGATAAATGGTAATCATGCTGTTTAATACACTGCTGAGAGATGCTGGGATCCTGCAGGGTTGAGGAAAGAATAGGGCCTTTGTAGAGCAGCTTGTGCTTCTTTTAGGCATGTACTGAAAGTGGGTTTTAGACCAACTTCCAGGAGTAATTTCTTTCAGGGGTTGTCCAGATGGAGCTTCCAGTTGAAAGCTGGTAAGAATGAGGAGGTCTGGATCTAATGTCCTGCTCTGCCATGGGTTTTCACTGCATCTTTAAATGCACTTATGGCTTTTTCTTCCAATAGCCTCTCAGTTTCATTAGTCTGATATTCGATAGTTCTCAAACCCATACTCAAGTTACCAACACTGCAATTCCCCCAGCTCTGTCATTGCCTCAACCAGCTGCATCTTTTACATGAAGTATGAGGAATAAGCTGACCTCTTGGTCATGATGATTCTTCATTCATTTCCCAGCCTTGCCTCAGATAATAGTGTTTTGGGAAACTGTTTGGGAAATCTGGGCTGAAGCTGGAAAATGGTGTTAAAAAAGGGTCAGATCGGTTGCCTTCTCTTGGCATGTTTTCTGTTTCTCGTATTCGCAGGCTGGTAGGCATTTCAGGTCACACAGACAATTTAGGATGAGATAAGTAGCATCTTGGCCTTCATTCGAATGCATTGACTAGTTCCCCATCTCCCATAAAGAGATACAATTACAAAGGATTTTCTCATCACGCCCATTCTTTACATACTAGAAATTATTTAACTGTATGCTTTATAAAAAGGCCCCTCTGACCCCATCCACAGGTACTGTCAAACTCACTGTGGCCCAACACAAGCCTAATGCATCCCTTGCCTTTGAAGCTTTGTCCTTGGAGCTTCATGGCTTTGGAGCTTCATCCATCCTTGGATGGGGTTTGCAGGTGGCAGGTTCTGACCAAGTCAAATGGACTGGCCACTTGTTCCCAGGGAATTTGTCTCAAGGAATTTGTTTCCAGGGAATTTGTCTCAGTGCCTGACCCCCAAACAACAGATCCCCTGGAGGGGTCGGGGAGACAGGAATTAAACTTGCTGCTGTTCAGATATTCCTGGAAATACTTAGTTCCTGCACTTAGAGTCTCTCCCTCTTCTCCAGCCTAGGATATGTTCTCTGATGGGCTGGCACTTTGCAGGGCTCTGAATTTCACATGTGATTATCACCTTCAAAGCCAGCATTGCTGCTTGAATCAGAAAGTTCCCTTCAGCAGCCACTTCCCCTGGACTGAATACAAAATGCAGCTTAACAGTGCTTGGTATCCACATGAAAAGTGTTTAGAAATATTGACTTTCTCAGGACCTGGTAATAGAAGAATTTGCCCATGCTGTGAACATGGGTCTCTTGATGTAAAATAGGAGGAAATAATCTTACCTTTATTAAATTGCCCCATATCTGGGAGCAAAACAACTCTCTCCTGGTCCCTCCAAAAGTGTCTGCAATTGAAGATATCATCCCATAAATATCCACAGGAGTGATACATGCTTCAGAACTCTCTTGAATGATGGCTGTGTATCAGTGATGTTTTCCACTGTGCAGGGAAGGTAATTGTTTGGATGAGAGCTTTGATTTTTCCATGGTACTGAAACATATAGGAACCTTGGATAGAGAGGAACACAACTGATAAAGCAGCAGAGATGGCACCTCTTTTACATCAGGGCCTGAAGAGAGACACCTCCAAAACAGCAGAGCCAGAAATGATGCTAATTGCTGTGTGCTTGGAGGAGAGAGGTGCTGCTGCAGGGAGGAAGGCTGGAGGAGGGAGTCAGAGACCTCAGGCTTGAGAGATTACTTTCAGTCATGTTTTCTCAGACATAAAATCAGGTTATGAACAGGGATGGGGCATCTTTTGGAGCCATAGTTTTCAAAACTATTGCAAACCTGCTGCAGAGCACCAGAGGGAGAGAATTACTCTTGTCCTGGCTCAAACTTGAAAATATGAATCAAGCCTTGAAAGACTAGTGAGATTTTTAGTTTTAATGATATTTTAGGGTTTCGTTTGTCTTTTGCTCCTAGCTTTATGGGACCTGATGGCTCATTTAGGCTATATTTAAGAGCTTTCCTCTGAAGCTGCAAGATTTAGACTTGTAATGTTTGTTTAATGCTACCTGAGAATTTCACAGGGCTGAAGAAGTGAAGCTTTACTATTGCTGCATTCCTTATAAAATAGTGAGAACCTGCAAAGCTGGATACCTGTGAGGAGTTTTCTGCTGTAGATACATGCCATTATTTCTTGTCTTCTTATCAACACAGTCCTTTCTGCTGTTTCCCTTAACATGTTAAAGGGACAAGCAGTCTGATACCTTTCCTGAGGCCTCTGTATCTCTGTGCTCTTGTCTGGGGTGAATACACAGAGCCAAAGAATCAGATACAGAAGTGTTCAGAATCTCAGACTGATGTTCTGCTGCCGTGCCACTGGCTTTGAATCCAGCCTGGAAGATGGAGGATAAAGCCAAGAAACTAAGGAGATTTAGCCTGATTCAGGAGAACATGGTATTTTATGCCTGCAGCATTGGTAGGAGAGACCAGGCTGGATCATTAGCAAGCCCCAGATTGTTTGATTACCCTAACCAGACTGTGCAAAGGAAACAAACTAGGAGGAAATTAGCCCACAGGGGCACTAAGATTCTTCTAGTAATGTTCCTGGTTTTATTATTTGTGTGTTGTGCTTAGTGGAAGGTTTAAAAGCAGTCAAGTGGGAAACATTGGTTTCAGCAGCAGGACTGGATCCAGCAGCATTGAATACACGTGCCCATAGTATAAAATTTGCTAATACTGAACTAGAGCTAATAGGGAATAGGGGGAGATGGAAGGAAAAGCTAATCGGTTCCTTCCCCACTCCCTCAGAGTGCTATGAATGTCTCTCCCAAGGAGGCACTACACACTGTGACAGCTCTGTGATCACGTGAATACTGTGCTTCTGCTGGTATTTGAACACCTCCTTTGGGAAACTTCTCCCCTACGCTTTCCCCACAGCAGCCTCCTGGTATGCATTTTGCCTCTACTCAGCCTGGATTCCTGGCTATTCCCTCCTGCTCTCTGCTCACCCCACTGCTTACTTCCTGATCTGGCTCCTCAGTTGCAGTGTTGGTGGGTGTTTCCTACACCAGGCTGCAGTTTCCTGCTGTGCCAGACCAGCCTCGGTCATCCTCTGAAGGCAATTCCTCCGCAACACAAGTTTGCTATGTTCTGGGCTCCATCCCTGCTCTGTCTTCTGGCTCTGTGATTTGTTTCCCAAGGCAGCTTCTTGCAGGGACCTCTAAGATAAGGTCCAGATTGACATCCTTGAGGAGAAAGAAACTTTCAGGTTACCATGCCCCATTTTAAGCAGTGGTTATGTTTCAGTTTTGCTCTTGTGCCTAAGTTGGCATTGCCACTAAATCGTTCACTGGGGCAAGATATCAAACTTTGATATATTGGGACTTTGTTCTGGCTTTTAGAAGAAGCTGACACAGAGGAAAAGCATATAACAAATGACCCTTTTTCTTCATAGAGTTTATGAGCCTTTTCTAGCTATATGATGGTCCAGAACCAGCATAACTCCAATCTAGCACTTGCCCAGATGTTTTCTGAGTGGGTAGAGCCAGTGTAACTACTTTCTGTTGATGGTTATCACATATGAGGAATAAAACACAAGCAAACAAAAATAAGGTTTTCCATCAGGAAGGATCACTGGAAACTGTGACCGATTCTGTCGTGCTGTCTGAAACAATAAGCCTTGGATCTTCCCAAACAAGAAGAACAAACAAGAGACTGACAAAATTCATTTTGATTTGGACAGCACCATCATATAGGGTCAGTTTAGTGTTAACATAAGAACAACAGAGGATTCTATTTTGCTGATCTACAATGAGCACTATTATCCTTTTGTAAAGGAACTGAATTTAATCACATCTGGCAGACCTGCTGGGCATAATGTGTCCCAATATCCCATTACATTTTCAATTTACATGTATTACCTTTCCCTGGGAAAGTTCCCTGCACTTCTGCCCATTGAATTAAATGGCTATTATGAAAACAGAGCAGGACATTTTAGTGATCTGGATGTTTGATTTTACCCTGGGAGGCAATTAGTGCTAATAAGTCCTGTACCCAATGCCTGCCTCTGATTTGTCTCAAAAGTAGAGCATATAAAAGGCCGCAAGTGGAGAAGTGGAACAAAAGTTTCATAGGCCAATTCCCTTTCCACCAAAACCACCAATAATGAGGAAGACCTGTGTCTATGTAGAGAAGATCAGAGGCAAATTCTGTGTCTTTTAGACTGTATAACTTGTCTACACTTACTTCCAAGTGAAGAAGTAGCATTCAAAATCAATGCTAGTTTAGTCTGTGTCTTGCAACACAAACAAATGCCATCCAAAACATACTTGGGAGCTAATGATGTTAGTGAGGTAAATAATTAAAGCAGAAGGGAAAAGGCAGGCATTTAAGGGCTCAACAAAAGTAAA
This sequence comes from Astur gentilis, assembly GCF_929443795.1. Lineage (NCBI taxonomy): Eukaryota > Metazoa > Chordata > Aves > Accipitriformes > Accipitridae > Astur > Astur gentilis. Next base: position 42,415,596 of record NC_064884.1, on the reverse strand, counting down.
GGAAACACATTATAGACCAGATTTGAAAGGAGATGGAGACTTGATCCCTGTAATCTATATTGATCAAGGCATTTCCAATATGCTCATCACTAGCAAAGAAAGGAAACGAGGAGAGTGTCATTAATCACACTATGGCTCTGCCTAAGGACTCAGTCAATCACGTTCTTGTACTACCTAGGCACAATATTCAAATGCAGAAAGACACACTACTTGCTAAACAATTTACAGCCCAAGGATGTGTTTTACAGGCCAGACCACAAGCCCTTTGATTTTAGGCATTAGGATTTAACAGATGAGGCCTTCCGAGCCTGAAGCTTGGCAAAAAACTACGATAAGCCAACATGAAAAGAGCATGCACGGGAAGCTGCAATGGAGGTTCTTGCCATGAGAATAGAGGGATAAAGTAGGAGGCTAGTGGTGAGCAGAGCGAGGGAGGCAAAATGTAGGACCTGGAGCTGGACCAAGTTCATGGTGCTTAAAAAGACAGTCTCACGTACAGCATGCGCTGTGCTGAAGCTGCTTACTCAGAAATGGCTACCAAGCTCCTGAGAAGCTGACATGCGGCAGAGGGATCTGAAATTAGAGGATCCATCTCTGCCACCTAAAAGCCAGCCAGGTTTTACTTCCATGAGAAACTACAACATTATGAGGCATATGATCTCAGTGAGCTGCTCACAGGAATGGTTCTGCTTAGAAACAGTACTGTCCGTTGCACTATGTTTAACAGATGAAAATATTCCCACATTTTTAATTACTAAGGACATCTGTTCCAGTGGCTTATTCATCACCTGCAGTTTTTATAGGCTTTGTAGCTTCGAAGTGCAATAGCATGCCAGGGACATAAGCAATAAAGACCTTATTTTCATGCAAATATAGCTAGCAAGAAGAAAACAATCAGGAGGAAGAAAAATAGAAGGAATAGGTGAATATTTATCAGTGCAATATTGCCCAAAGCTCTCTGCAGGATCTTGATTGGTATTTAGTGTTAGGGAAAGTAAGATATGAAAGATAGAAAGTGGATATGTCTGTAGTTTTATACGCAGTTACACAAATGCAGGAACTGAAGCACAGAGCTGTGGAATGCTGTGTCCAGAGAAGCTCATTTACCGTTTCAGATCAGGTCTGCTAATAGGGCAAAATACCAGTAGAGGAGGTGCATATGCAGTAAGAGTAAGGGCATTTTCTGAAGACTGTTTCTGAATATGTTTATTGTTTTTTTGCAAAGACTCCTTTAGGAAGCATGCCTTGAGATCAATTTTTAATGTGCTCTAAAATCCCCAAGATTTTGCTTTGGAAGTATTGTGAATGAAATTAGCATTACACTTAACAGAAGGAAGTTCAAAGGTGATAGAAGCAGTTGAGATGGCAATACAGTTGGGCTTCTCCACCTTTCACGGAACAGTAGCACTGAATGCAGTCCAAGTAAAATGGGCATATACGGATACTAGGGGGAGTAGAGCCACCTCTTCTTGCCTACAATCTCTCCCTACTCTCCTCATCTCAGGAAAGGTTCTTGTCCCCTGTGAAATCTTTTCAGTGTCTTGCAAATCACTGCAGAAAGCAATTTATAGATTCAGCTATTCTGATGTTGCAGATAAATATTAAAGGCAGCACAGATAGAATTTCCGTGCAACTTAATGCAAGTCATCTCCCCCCTTCCCTTTCTGAAGTGTGTGAGTGAATTCTCCTGGAATCGAGAGAAAGCAAAGGAATGGTAACAAATCAAGAGCCTTGGAGAGAGCCTGCAGCTTCCTCCAGTCACTGCTGCAGTTACTGGCCTAAGGTGAGTGAGATGTGTGCCTGTTCTTCTCAATTCTGGTTTTCCACACACCAGTGCACTTCCATCCTGGGCAGCAGTAACTGGGCTGCTCTTGGCCAAGACTCAGGCAGTGCTGTCTTCCCATGGCCTGGCTCACCGGGGCTTGCTAGAAGTAGGCATACATAGGGAACCACCCAAATCCAGTGTCTTCTGATGAAGATGCCAGAAAAACTGGAGGGAGGAGGCCTTCAGGCAAGACCGCAGATGGCCAGAGTAGGATTCACGCCTTTTGACCTCAGATATCTACAAACCAAGTATCTGCACTCCAGTTTTGTATAAGCACTGACCTTAGGACATGAAGAATTTCACCATAAATGCAACTTAATTTTATTACAGAAATATATATTTCCATACACTCACACCCCCCACAAACTTGTCTTGCCCCAAGGTAGTTTCTGACACATACTCACAACTGCACTGCCATGCATTCACAAGTATTGCCAGGTTGTTTGTTAATCTTGACATTTTGCTCCCCGTATTTCTACAAAATCTGCTCATGTATGCTTAGAATTTATTTATTTATTGCCTTCTGCTCTGTGTATCAGCAAAGTGATTTCTTTGAAGGCTGTATAGATTTTCTCTCGTGCTCTGGTTTTTGTCTGTACTGAGCTTGAAGGCTTTGGGATGGAGGGAGAGTGCAACATTTTCTTAGATTTTTAAAAAGAAATTGCTGGAGATACCTATGTATTAATAAATTTGTACTGAAATAAAGACAGACATCCCCCTAGGTTTTCAGCTCTAGTTGAATAAAATCATCTATGAAGGCAGCATAAGAAAGGCGAGTGGGAGAGTGGGTATAGAGAGACGATGGAGTGTCCTGTTCTCTTCTAGCCTTTTTTTTTTTTGCTGCAGACTTTCAGCAAAACTGGTCTCTAGGTTTATTCAGCCATTGCCTTCTAAAGAAGGTTATCATGTCTTAAATCCTTTCTTCAAGCAGACTTTCCTGCAAGCTTCTTTTGGTGCTAGAACTGTATTCTGCAGCAGGATAATTTCAGGCAGAGATGTCTGTTTGTTTGTCCAAAGCTCAGAGCAGAGACAGCTGGCTTGAAACCAACAGTTTGTGTCTGTGGTTGCTTTGTCATTCCAAACACATTTGAGAGCTGGGTACATAAATGCAAAGCCCAATCTAATCTGTGCTAGACTAAGGAAGAAACAATTGACTCTGTTGTAACTGAGGATGGTCTCCTACATAATCAGGGAGGCGATGCTTGTCACGGATAATGAGGGCCTGCACTGAAGTAAATGGGTGTTTTGCCTTCGTTTTGCACGTCTGGGCTGTCTGGGATGCTTTTCTTCCCGGTCTCTGCACATGTATGTGCTAGCTCCTCCTCTCTTGCATCAAGCATAAGTTACTTGTCTTGGTTTTATAGGCCTGTGAGACCTACTGGGAGATCTTCACCATCCTCTCTCATTCTCTTTAGACAACTTTAGTGTCCTCTGGAGATCTGTCCACAATGGCCCATCACCCATCCATTAGGTTTTCAGCCAAAGGTTTTTGTGCTGCCTCCAAAGCTGCTCCTTACACGTGATAGGAACTCTGTGCAAAGTCAGAGCCCTCAGAGCCTTCCCAAACCCCTCCTTTCCTGAAATCCTTTTCCTGGCATCTGTGAAATAATTTGACAGCAGTTACTAATCAGCAGAGAGCAATCACTGCCGTGCTGAACGGCTCTGCCGCATTGCTCTCTAGCTGTTCTCCCCTCACTGTAGCCAGCTGTTGGCCTTGGTGCAAAGCCTTTCCATCTTTTCATCATCCTTCTGTGTTTTGTACCTCACTTGGCACAATGGGGTTGTAGACTCACAGACCTTGATCATATAAATAACTAGTAACTTCAATCTACAGCTACAAGCTATGAGCTGTTTTCCCTGTCTCTCTGGAAGCTCAGAGTCCCACTGGTCTGGGCCTCATTCTTTTTGAGCATAGACTGTCTGCAGTGTGCTGGTCCAACACCAGCTCGGGTATTGATCACAAGTCTCTTCTCTATTGAATTTCTCTCCAGGCAAACGAATGAATTAGATTCTCTATCAAAATAGCAGAGCCCAGCAGCAAATAGAGTATATCTGGGCAAAGATCTTTCTCTGTTGTTTGTAGCAAGCAAACAAAACTGTGAATCTTTTGTTCTTATTTAAAAAACAAAAGTGCTGGACTGCTTTTGGAAAGAGTGGCCTATATTTTCATCTTGCATTTGTATTCTTTTCATCGAGGCTGCTGAAACTTGTGTTCGTTAGTCACAGCAGTGACACAGGTTTTATGAAGGAAAGCTCCTCTCATGAAGTGGTTGTTTTACCATGCCTAAGGCTTGAGGTCATGTTCAAACCCAAGGTTCCCAGTTGCATAGTGTTTTCACACTGTCGGCTCACTCTCAGACTGGAGTCTGGAAGTTTCTCAAGTTGGGAAACTGAGGCACTGGGGGTGGAGGGAGATGCCTTCCTCCAGCATAGGTATAGACACTCCAACTCATCCTACATTGCACATGTGGAAGGTTTTTTTGCACAGTGGACAAAGGAGTCTGGGCCATTTTTGCTCCAGAGCAGTGAAGTAGGAAATGACCGAGTGATATGGCATATTCAGGGGACATGTGCATGTGCTGTGCAGCTCAGTCCTGACACAACACGTACTTTCAAGATGATCTTGGGCAGAAGGCAGCAAATATGAATGAAGGAAAAACAGTTGGTGTAACCATATAACAAATCCTTCTCTTTGCACACATGAGTATCAGAGAAGGGACAGGTTAACATACCAGCACACATAAGATGCTCCCCACAAACACAGCAGCTAGCTGCCAGTGTGTGATTAGTGACACAGGCAGGATACTTTGGAGCAATTTTTTTCAGCTCCAACACTTCCTGCAGCGAAAGGAAAGGTAACCTTGAACCACAATGCTTTCTTCTCACTGACTATCTAGAAAGTGAACTGAAATGGCCACAGCAGCCACAGCCTCCCAGTTCTACTGATTGATGCAATTCTAAAGTCTATGCTGATCTGGAAGAGAAATTTCAATCCAAATACTGGTGTAATGAAGGGCAGGAGATCCTGGGATCCCTCACCAAGCTCATACTGTAAAGCTCACAGTCTGTGACTCCCTTATACAGGCCCACGGCTTGTCTTTCATCACAGTGAAGTTCATTTTTTCTCCACTAGTGAAGACCTTTCAAGAGAAAGCAGAATTTTCTGTGCAGCTGTTTCCTGATGAAAATATTCCCACTAAACTCTGGGATGAAAAAGATTTCCTTTCTCACCCAGGCATAAGAGTAGGTTTCAAACAACTAAAACTGAAGCTCTGCAGTTTGATCTGTTACTGCACTTCTTCCATTGTCAGTTGTCAAAAAATGCTTTGCTGTCCACTGAAATGTCAAAACCCCCGTATTCTTAAATAGCAAAATCACATAAAATGACATTTGAAAAACATGGGCTTTGCTTGTACCCCTGTGAATTTTCATCGACTATTCAAGTTCCTTCTCAGTGTGGATTAAGCTGCCAAACTTCCTCAAGGGAAACAGGCTTCTTCCCACTGCCTTTTTGGCTTTTATAAGCAAACTGGTAAGGACTTTAATTTTCCCAAAAGGAAAGATGCAACAACATGCCAAGCCAGTAAAGCATCTTCTTCTGTTCCAGGCAGGGTGGAAGCAAATTCCTCTGGGCTATTTACTACTTAGGGTTGTGGGTAATAAAAGCCTTTTGCAGCTAAAACAAAGCAGTAACTTTACAGAACACGAGAGTGACTTACAGGCTTTGCAGGGGTGAGCATAGCTGCCCCTGGCAGATCTGCACAAACCTCCTGTATTCCCTTTAGCAAGTTATAAACTAGGAAAAAAGCAACCAAAAAAAGTAGGAAGTGGTTACGGTAGGAGCAGTGGGACAGCCAGTCCTTGAGCTGCAGGCGAGGGGCCTGTCCTGCTAGGAGTGAATGACTGCCTCACTGAGTCGCTGAGCTCAGCAGCCTGCTCAGGGTGAAGTATCACCCACCAAGAGTGTTTCAGGACAAGTGAGAAAAATCCCCCAACTCCACAAAGCTAAGCTTGGCAGACCTCTGAAAGAGAAGTGGTCTATAAGTGATTAGGATAAATCCTAATACAACTGTATTTCTGTCTCCTGACAGCTAATTATTGCAGAGCTTTGTAGCCAAGGCTTCACTGTGATCGTGACGTTGTTTAATGAATCTCCGTTTGTTTTCTTGTCGTTAATATTTAAAGTATCTTCTATTCTCTGTATGGCTTTTTGCCATCCTAAAGGGTCTGTGCTTTCAGAGATCAGGCTGAATTCTCCCTTCTTTGAGGGAAGAAATAATTGCCTGTGTGGCAGACCTGTGCAGAAGAATGGGCTGATTGAAAGGGAAAAAAGGAAACAAAAGATATTGTTTAGGAAGACCTCATTGTGTTAAGCAAAATGCCTGCACCACTGAAGGCTCCAGGCAAAATGGGCAAGTGGACTTGTGTCAGGTTGTGGCTGTGCGTCTTGTTCCTACTGCCATGGTAAATTGAGCAGAAACTTGGAAGCCTTGGAAATACTGTCATGGTAGGTGTTTTTCCCCCATCCTTTCAGCTGCCTATTCAGGATTTGTGCATACATGTACATGAGGGGCAGAGAGGAAACTGCAGTTTGTAAGAGGGCTTGGGAAATGTCCCACCTGCCCCTTGCCCACCCCACAGATAGGAGAGACTCTTGTTCTCCAGACAATACTGCTTGACATATTCCTTTGGAAAGGCCGTGTCTCCGTAGCAATGCTCTTTGGAAAAGGCAAACATGCTTTGTAAAAACGATGTCTCCCAGGCAATGCTCTTTGGAGGGAAGAAGCCCATGCCTTACTTGGAACAAAGAAGTTCAGCGTGAGAAAGGGATGGCAACTCTCACCCTGGGCACCAGGAAAACATTATTGTGACACTGATTCCCCTGAGTCCTCCCTATCCACTGCTCAGTCCTGCATCTCCTGTGGCTTGTGGAAAACATTGAGGAAGAAAATTCTGACCAGAAGATAGTAAAAGAACCTCATACACATATGAAACACATATATGCATGTGTGACATGCAGACATGCACACAGTAAGATGAGGACTTAGAGGAAGCAGAGTACAATTCACAGGGCATGTGATTTCCCCAGAGATGCTGTTGCACTAGTCTCCCTGCTGACATTCACATCTCTTCTTCTACCAAACAGGTAAATGCCACTTCACATAGAAGCATACATTCCTAGGGAAAAGGTTTACAATTGCTGATGCTCCCCAAGGCCATATTTTATGAGAGACTTGTACTCACTCACCCAGACCCCTGTGCTGTAGGCACCTACCTGTGAGATGAAGCTGCTCCACTTCTTTGTGGATGTGGACTGTGGAATCATACCACATGGGTGATCCCCACAATATGGGTGATCCCCACAATATGGGTGATCAAGGTGGCACAGGCATGGGCCAGACTTGTGTAGATGGTTTGTGTGGGCTTATAGCTTCTACCAGACTGGTTGAGAGCATGTGTTTAGCTTTGATTCTTTTCCTTCTTCAGTAGCACTGAAATTTCTGGAAAACTTCTTTCTGCAGAGACACAGATATTGTGAAATGAGGGATTTGGTCCTTCTGGTTAGGCAGGTCTCTTGAAAGGAAGCATGCAACACTGTTTTTCTCAGTGGACGACCTCTGAATAATTGCTGTCCTTTCTTATTTGTGCTTTGCTTTACCCTAAGACAAAATTCAGGTGGAATTTGTGCTGTGTGGGAATGTGGGAATGGTCTTTTCATCTTGAAAGAATCTTTAAATAATTTTCTTGTTTTGAACTGGAAGAAAGAATCAAAAATCTCAATTTTTTTATCACTAACTGAGGAAGGAAAATTTGAACCAGTCAAAACATTGGGTCTTCAAGCTGTTTATTTCCATTTGACCTTTAAAAAACATTTGTAGTGTAAACTAAGTTACATTTCTAAGCTAGAAGTTATTCCAAACAAAAAATATTGGTTTTGTTGAAAATGACAAAATGGGCTTTCAACAGTTTTTCAACATTTTTTTCCTCCAGTGGGAGATTCATCAAACTGATTCTTTCTCACAGATATTTTTGGCTTCAACAAAATGGCATTGTGTGGGGAAAAGACATTTTGCTAGCAAGAAAGCTAGACCAGGACTTTTAGGGCAACCACATGTGGCTGATTTGTTGGACAGAATAATAGAAAGGGCAGGTGACCAAAGAGTACAGGAGTGCAGCCTCTGCTATGAATCCTCCAACAGTGGTAGGAAGCACTGTGTTAATGCCATTTAAATTGTTACCTCTTATCAATAGGTCACTAAATTCTCCAAACTGTATGGTGCTCCCCATCCATCTGCCTACCTTGATGCGGAGACCTGAGGGCACTGATGTGCATGTGAGTGCCATCTGCGCACTAGAGCACATTTTCTTCTCGCTCTCCCAGGCTCCATCTGTTGACACTAATGCATTACTGACACATTTTCTCTTAAATTTCTGTGACTGCAGCTTTATCCATTAATCAGTAATTAATTTTTTATAAAACATGCATGAGTAGACTCCTAATTTATAGACTGGACCAATTCGGATTCCTCTGGTCTGCCCTATTAGCTTTGCATGTGTTGCTTGAGAGACCCTGGCTCTTCCTGTTCTGCTTTGGAGGCCATTTAAACTGTGCAGGCATGCGGGAGTGTGGTCCCCAAGGGACCCAGCCTTCCAGGTTGAGGAGGGTAATACACCTAAGACCAGAATAAGAGTTTACATGCCCACTTATTAGGTTGAATTTTCTAAATTGGGAAGGAGTCTGAATCATCTCTTGAACCCACTTTTTATCTCTCTCTGTTAGGTCCTTGTCTTTCCATTTCTCCTGTTTACACTGGCTGGTTACAGAATCTCTCCATGTGTGCGTCTGCATTTTGGCACATTAATGATATTTATTTTCTTTTTCTTCTAACTGTGTTTTAACTCACCACCTTGGTTTTCTGACCACTCCCATCCATTTGCATGAGATCTAGCTGCTGATCCATGTTTGTAAGTAGGTCTCTGAGCAGAGCGTGGGTTTTTGGTGCACCGAGTGCAGGAGAACGAGTTCATTGCATGAGAAAACTGTGTTGGATCTGACCTCCCCTTTCACAGCAGAGATGTGGACAGAAATGCTGCTATTAAGCACAGGACCCAGCTGGCTGAAGCAGGAGAGGCAGCTATAGGGTGCAGGACAGCAAAGCTCAAGCGGGCAGAACAGGCAGAAGTGGGGAGGGAGTTAGAGAGGAGGGGGGACGAGGTAAGGCAGTGATTTATTTGTAGGCTGCAATGAGGGAGCTTTGGGTACAGGCCTGAAAAATCTGTCTCAAGCCTGACAAATGGGATGACGGCCCTTTCAGGCATTTCCTTTATTGCTGCTATTAGTTATTTTAGAAAAAGCATTGTAATCTGCCACTTCTCTCATGCATTATTCAATACACTTGTTCATTTCCCATCACATACACACATATTCGCACCCCCAAACACACTTAAGTGTATATACACACACACACAAATAAATGAACCTCTAGAATGATTTCAGGAGCAGACTGAGAGCCAGCAAGACCCAGTGGTGTATTATAGCTCTCTGTTTCCTCTGTACTTTGCCAGTGTTTATTAATTTAGCAGGTCCATATTGCACCGAGGCTGAGGTGCAGAGATTTACTCTGATGTTGCCACAGTTGTGAACCAGAGGAAACACCAGATCAGAACAATAAGCTGGCTGATTTAGGATGCTGTCTCCAAGAGTGGGCAGCAACAGACAATTTGGAGCGAGGGTGCTCAACCTACACGTTACAAACCACCCCTGGATCAGCAGAACATCGTGTCTGACCTGCTAGCCATTTTCTCTCATCTTCTTTCCAGGGCTGTTTAGCTCCCTCCCTGCATCATTCTCTGACTTGGAGTACAGCATTCTTACAACAAAAACCGCACACAGCTCCCATCAGGTGACGGGGCACGCTTCTGGTGTGGGATAGATGTGCAGGTGGATGTCAGGTCACACAGCAGGAAAGCTGTGAGGGGGAAATGGTCAGGAGAGGAGCACAAGGGCCTCTGACGTACAGGAGATCAGCCTGGTGAGAAGTTATGGTCTCTCCTAGTCCTTAGGAGTGGATGCTGGGTCACTTAGGAGCCAGGTTGCATTTCAGCAGTCCCTTCAGCAGAGGCAGACAGCATGCAAGGGAAATATGACCAATGACCCTGCCCTCTGCCCTGCTGGGCACTGTCCCACACTGTCCCTCAGTGAGCAGAGCCCTTTACGAAAAAACACCGGAGCGAAAGTGGCCAGTGGTAACTGGCAAAGCCCACCCCTCTCCTCTTTCTGGCCTGGTGGCGTGTGACTGATGTTCTGCCGTTCTTGCCAGTGAAGACGGGTCTCCCAGGGGAAGATGGGTTCTTGTTTGCTGTGTGATTCCAGAGTGTTGTTTCCACTACAAGCCAAAGCAAGTAGATTCGAGATGGGCTGACAGCGATGACAGCTGAGCTGAAGAGCAGGAGCAAGAGTGAACAACTTCAGAAATAGGAACTGCTAGACAAATAATCAGAACTGAGGATAAAAGCTTGGAAATAACCTCAGAGGCAAGGAAAGTTGAAGCAAAGTCATATTCAGTGTTACAAATTGGTGTTTTTCTATACTGACACAGCACTGTGGCAGAATGTCACCAGGGAGGAAGCATGTTCTATGAATGCAGTAGCAGGACAGGCTCCAAGAGGCCAGCGCCAGGGCCATGTACCTGTCCCAGGCACGGGACCTGGTTACACTACACGTCTTCATTAACCAGACAGTGTCACACCATCTGCAGGCATCCAGCTGAGCAGCCGTGGAGAACTTTTTAGGCAAAGCTGGCCAGAACCAGTCACAGAATAAAGCCAAGCTCTTGAAAGCACTGCAGGTGCTGAGAGATACTTGGTTGCCATATGGCTGAAGGAATAAATTGGACCTCAGAAAATACCCCAAGGAGAACAACAGACCTCTGCCAGCGTTAAAGCTCCCCAAGTACGTGGAAGACCACTGGCAGACGTTGAAACAACTTCTCTTTCACTCTCTGTGAATACTGGATGCCAACAAAGAGGCAGGCAGGCAGGTAGGCAGGTAGGCAGGAGCCTTGTTTCTGGCTCTAAAGCACTTAAAGTGCTTAGTAGTTTCTTGCTCAGTCAGACAAGGAAAGTTGAACAGCGAAGTTATATTGAAAGGCTTTGACAACTGCTGCACTCCACCAAAAGCAAGACATTTCAGAGACCTGTACTGGGACAATTCTTGGCAGGGTTTGTTCCTTGCTATCTATCTGTCCTTGCCAACAATTACAAGTTTCCCATTCAAGCTAGAAATCATTAGTACTAGTGATTTAAGGGAGACGTTGTCATCATGATCCCTTCCGATGGCTGAAAAATGACTCAGGCAGCATTTGGAGAAAGGGAGAAGAATCCATCAGAGGAACTTTGTCTCATCTTCCTTTTCATTTGCTTTCATGAGCCTGGCTGTGCTTGGCAGAGAGATATGCATGCAAGAGAATAGGGATGTAGAGTAAATGGCAGCCTGTCTGACTAATTGCCCTTGTTTGTAATTCACTGGTTCATGCCAACTCACTGTGAGATGAGAAAGGGCTGGGGGGACGCGAGTGCTGGTGAGCCAGCCCCAGCTGCATGGATCATGTTTGCAGCTCACCACAGGCTGTTGCAACCTGTTTTCCATCCTAGCAAATGACAGAGGCTTTGGTGAAAAGCTGACTTGTTTCACAAATGACAGTGCCCTCAAGTGCCAAACCAGATTCACCTCCATCCACATTGGGCCTTTTGCAACACCTTTGCTAGGCCCCAGGCACCAGGTTCAGGGGCATCCTTTGGCCAAGACCTTGCAGGAGGTTCTGCTAGGAGCTTTGCTTACTTGTATCACCCTGCTGCAGAGGGTTAGTCACCATACAGGAGCATTTAGTCTTTGAATATGCCTGTCCTTTTCCTTTCTCTGGCAACTGAGTTCCGTCACTGGCCCTCCACAAAGAACTGAAGGATGAGATAATTGGTCTTGAACCCATTATGGTTCTTCACCCTCGGCTGGGGAGACATTAAGTCATGAGCTGAAACCACAGCTCTGCATAATGCTGAGTAAGTTAGGCTGTTGCTGAGGGATGAGGGGTGTTTTATAGCTGACAGGGGCATCTTCTGTCTCCGAGAAAGTGATGATGCATCTTGCACATGACAGGCTTTCAGCTGGCAAGCATGGAGACAGCGCCATGTAGGCTTTTCCCTGTAGGGCCCTACCAATTTCAAGGTTTTGTCTGCGTTGTTCCTTGCTGCTCTCCTCTCGCCTCATCCTGACGCTGTGTGCAAAATGATAGTCCCCAGCCTGAGTCCCCTCGTATGGTATTTGTCTTCACATAGTCACCAGAGGAGCAAAGCAGTCTACCAAGGGCTGCAAGAGTCTCTCCCAGTTCAATCCCATCTTCCAGCCCCAAAGCTTTCCTCTTTCTTGCCTTTTCCTGGATTTCTGTAATGTTTTCCTGGAGTAAGCATACATATGCAGCTACTTCCAGTCCACTCGAATTGCACTGGTATTTTGGGGCATGTAAATTATCTGTCTTCAGAATTTCCCCTAACTCTGAAGTTGAGATGTGCATAAACTGAAGCATGCCAGAGAAAATCAGGAGTGTCACGTATGATTTATCAGAAAACCTAATACTGTGCCTCCAGCCTGAATAGTGTTGTGAATATCCAGCAGCATCACCTCCAGAAGGAAAAGGCAAAGAGATCCTTTGCTCCCTGACACCTCCTGGAACCAAAAATATTTTTTCCTTCTCTTTAAGTCAAAAGGTGCTAGCAACTGCCATTGCCTGTTCTGTCCAGAAGAGCTTGTTATCGATGCACACCAAGAGGAGAAGGAACAGAAAGGGTTATACAGCATGCCTAAGATTATAAAGTGCCATCCAACCTGTTGCATGTGAAAAAGAAACGAATAAGTATCATTACCTAGGAATTATTTTCTAAAAGGCTCTCCAAAGATCAAGAAGCTCTTCAGCTCCAGCCTGCTATAGTCTCCTGATGCCCGTGCCTCAGTTTCCTAGTTCATTAAGTGGGTAAGGAAAGCTGAATGCAGACAGGTGCTATGGGGGTAATTAGTTAAGCTTACAGGAGTGATCTGAACATCAAACTCACTGCATGAATTATTTATCTAAGTTAACATTTCCAGCACAATGAGAAAAATGATCTGTAAATACCGTGGTGACTCCTGGGCTACATTCTGCTTAGCTGCCTTTGCAGGATCTTTTCATTCACTTTTGCAGAAACATTGGCAGCAGCAGATGTTTTTTTCTGGTTGGTGGTTTTTGCAGGATGTGACCTATGCCCTGTGAGACAAGCTTCATTTAATCACAAGATGAGATTTATTTTAGCTGGAAATAAAATTACGTTGACAATCTTTTGAAATCCCCATCCAAAATGAGAATAAAATTATTGAATTGGAGGTAAGGTTGAATGCAAAGTGCAATAACATAGTCAAAAAAACATTTTGGGAGAAAGCTGCAGGAATGATTTGAGCTAACATGTAATACTCCAGGAAATTCAGAGTTTGGTTAGATTTACAGGAAAGCTAACAATCTGAGAGTATGGAAATAAAATTTAAGACCTCCTACAACCTTATTTCTGCCCTTGCAAATCTGACAGTCTCTAGACTTTCCATATTTGTTCCTTTAGTGCAATCACATTCATATTTCCATATATTTTGAAGTCTGGCGAGACCACACAATAAGAGAGAAAAATAACAGCAGATGACTATGGAGACATACTGTCTCATGAATACAGAGAACTCATGGTGCCCAGTTCAAGAGTTATACTTAAACGGAAATATTTGTTGAGCAACACTGGTTTTGAGCAACACATTTAGAAATTTTAATCTTTTTTTCATGGGCACTTATTTCCAAGGGAAAAGGCTTAATATACAGACTCCAGAGCTGGTTGTGATCTGTTTCGTTGGTTTTATTTGTCATTAATTGGAATCATTGCAAAAATCTGTGCTATCAGTTGCAGATTGTGGCCTTATAGAGAAAATAATGAAGAAAAAAATCCCAGATAAAGCTGCAACAGAAGCTCAGAATGTGATATAAGATGCTGCTAATAAGAGCAAAGTCTCTTTGTTTGTGCCAAGAAGTGGCACAGCAGAGGCGTGGACATGTATACCGCCTGTGCATATATTAACACATACAACTTTCACCAAACATGAGAGACCTAGACTTTTACAGATGGCAGCTTGAATATCAAGAGCTTTTTTGGAATCTTTTACCGGTTTCAGGAAGTTTCGCCACTGATCGAATGTAGCTGGATTTTGGTGGGGGGTCATTTTGACTGTAGCCTGGTTTCCAAAGGAACATGATTTGCATACTGGTGGTGCACATCTGTGTGCATGTGCATCTGTTAGTCCTCATCATTCACTTCTGAATGCATTGGCCAACTTCCGTAAAATTTGACCTAGTGGTTAAAGATTCAAAGCTATTATGGTTTAGTGGAAACAACATTCAAGAGGATGGGCTAGTTTATGCAGTTGTGGAAGAATAAATATCCTTAGCTCACCTCCTCATAGACACCAAAGAGTCCACAGAAGAAACAGCTTTGTAAACCAGGCTTTATTCTGCTGTTCTAGGAACTAAGTGCTTTCTAATCCAAAGCAAGACCCAGTTTCAAATCTGAATTGCAGTGCAAGCTTGAAGAGTAAAAAAAACTTCCTAGAAACCACTGGCACAGCAAAAAAAAATTACCTGCTTATATTAATAGTTATATTTTTAGCTTAAGAATTAACTGTTCCTCTCAGTGAGCATCCACTCCTGCAGTGCATGATATTATGTATCCTCAGGACTAAAGCTGAAAAATAAGAAACAATGAAAATCTTTTCTCAGTGGATTTCTCTACCCAAAATGCCTGTTGAAGGACTGGCCAAACATTTTTTTCATAAAACTTATCTTAGCTTTTTAGATAAAATTTGAGTTAAGTGTCTGCTTGCCCCCTAAATGCTCATTTTTTCTTTATGGAACCAAAGACACAACAATTCTTTTTACACATGAACCTCCCATTTTTCCGTTTTTTTTACAGAACACTTACATTTCCAGTATCGGATTTTAGCCAAAAAATGTTGGTCTTCAATTACTGAGATTCAATTTATTCTCTTTCTGAGTACTTGGCTTAATCCAGTGCAGAAAGGTACATTAATGAACTCTCTTACAGATGAAAACAGGGAGCAATACTTTGCAATTCATTAGCTCTTGAAAGAAAGCTGAGCAAGTTAAGCAAGGGCCAGCAATATTTTAATTAGCCTTCCAGAGACTGCCTTCTGCAAAAATAGTCCCTTTTAATTACATTTGTTAAAATATCCTGTAGCAGGTCACCTCCCTACTTAAAGGTCTCTCCACAGTGTGGTTTCTCTCAATGTGGGCATGCAAATAAATCCCAGTGATTTCCTCAGCACTGCAGGCTCTGATAAGTCCTGTCTCCCATCTGTGGCTGAAAGGGCTCCTTGCACAAGGTTACCTCCAGGTCTGGGCTGCCTGAGCTCTTGAGAAGCAGCATTAATTAGCGTTCATCTCTGTCGGATGGATTTTAGAAGTTCACTGTATGGCCTTGCTATCTATCAGGGAAATTGCTACTGGTCATGCTGGTAAAAGCCGGCCTGGCTTTGGATAAAATATATCTAGGAGATTTACGGTACGAAGCAGCATCAGTCATTTTACAGTCTTCGCCTTCATGACGGTGCTATCGTCAGTCACAATATCAATCACTGAGTCTCTCTGTGGGCATAAGCTTTTTGCCATTTTGCTGCAGACAGCCTGCAAGCTTATTCCACCTCTGTGCTAATTATCACGCCCTCTGTTAGAGCAATTGGTCACTTCTCAAGCTTTTGTCTGGGGATTTGGAGGAGAGTCGGCTGGTTCAGCTGGTAGGAGCAGCGTTGTTACTCGGGAAGGACGGTGTTGGCATCTGCTGGAGTACAGAGACCCATGTCTGCTGTTCAGCTGTGTCTAAATGATATAGAAAAAGAGCAAGGTCCATCAGGACCTTGAAAGGCAGTAAGATAATGAGGGCCCAGGTTTTCTGGCATGCAGAAATGGGCTCTTTTCCTGTCCTCTTGCAGGGACAAGACAGATTTGCTGAAATATTTTCCTCTTAAAACTATTTCCTCAGTCCACACAAGAATTATGGTTATGATGCCACATTCATCCCTTTGCCTTCACATTTCACATCTCCCATGATACCCCACTGCCTCCTGCCTTGGAAAAAGAACGGGGAGCGTGGGATATCCTCACCTTGCTGCATGATGGCAAACAGGATGTGAGCTGGGAACCTGCCTGCAGCAAAGACTGGGGGCAAGGGACAGCCAGGCTGCAGCTTCTATACACTCCTGCCAGGCCTTTCCAAATTGGACCACTCTGCTGTCCACTGAAATAGCTTTGATTGCTGGCACTGTGCTGTTCTGCAACAAACAATAAACTCTGTATTTTCGGGAGACACTGCCCCCCAAACCCAATAGTGAATCGTAAGCCCAATTTTCTGCCCCCCAAAAATTCATTAGATAATATTCAATTAGGGCTGGCAGTGCCAGCTGAATTTCCATGCTGCCTCCAGCGAGCTGCCTGCTCTCATCCCTGCTGCAGTGTCGGCAGGTCCTATTTACAGAGCTCCCCAAAGACCCTGGGGTGGTGGGGGATGCACAGCACTGGGAAAGTCATCATTTCCAGCTGAGTAAATGTCGCTGCAGCTGCTTTACATATGTGGAGCCAGCCAGCCCACTGGACTGTGTGTGAACTGAGATGAGTCAGGGCTGTTCTCTTACACCAGGCTGTGGGAAGCCCCTTAGGGTATGCTTTCTATAGAGTCACTGCAGGAAACTCCTCTCCAACCCATTGGTCACATTCAGATCATCTCTTCACCAGATTTTCATGGTTTTAAAGAACTTAGACCCTGTGCTAAACTCAACTCCTTTTTTTTTCCTTCATTCCCAACTGGCAAGAGTCAGAGATATTTGGTATTCACCATAGAGAGCTCTTCAAGGCCACATGTCAGTTCATTTGCAGATAGATGTTAGTTGTGTTGCCAAAGGCAGCAGTGTGGGAGTGCTTGGACTCAGCAATGAGAGCAGCATGACAATATAGATGCAGTGGGATAGCACAGAATTTGTGCCGGGAGAATTGAGCGGGAGTTGGTGCTCGCTATGGGACATTTCACTAGTACAACTTTTGCATAATGTCAGGTCCTAAAATTTCTTCTCCCACCAGTGTAGCCTCTGGATTAAAGACTCCTCATTCTAGCCCTTTGGACACTGTCAGGAATGATGTTTCATCCTTCTTGTGAATCATGTAGTGGGAGGTTGGCAAACAAATACTGTCACAGATGTCAACAAAAAGTAGCCTGAAGACTGTGTCATGAGATGTGGCAACACTGATAGCCATATTATGGGAGACTTATACCATAGTGAAGTATCTCCTTCATCCAGGCAACAGCTTTGCCTCTTGACCATAGCAACAGAGCATCTTTGGACCAGGAAAAATATGTGGGATGTATCTAAAACTTTCTTCCCCATGCTATCAAAGTATCTTGAGATTGAATCCAGAGATTTTCAGCAACTGTTGTAAGGCTCTGTCTGGACACATGGTACTGCTCCCATTGCTTCAAGTTATTAAAAGAAGCTAGAAGAGTTTAATCTAGATTTTGTAAGTCACTGCTGAAGCTGTGTCAGGGAAATTATATGACCTCTCTTTGTAAAACAAGGCAATTGTATTGCTGGGAGGGGAGATGGGTCGCAAAAAGACTATGACAGCATGTTCTGTACCTGGAAGCGGTTTGAAATATGTAGGTCTTATTCTGTTGTCAAGATCTCATATGCCATTAATTTTCGCTAGGCAAAGTAAATATTGTAAGTGACATAATAGTAGAGAAAATGTCACTATGAAATATGGTTAATAATCATAATCAATTCTCCTAAAGAAGCACTAATCAAATTTAGTACCCATTGTAGCAGATCTGTTAGAAATGCAGCATAAGAGATGTCTCTACTCCTGAAAGCTTACAAGGAAACCCACAGTTTCATTGTGTGATCTCAGGGCAGCAGGGAGGTTCAGCCTGTTCTAATTCCTGCTTTAACTGAAACCTTACTGTTGCTATCCCTGAATCCCAATGGCATGAGTCTAAACAAAAATTAAAAGCCAGGTTTATATGTAATGGTCTAAATAACTGAAAGGGTTTTTTTTTTTTGCCCCACTCCCCCGTCCTTGGAAGATTGCTTTTCAGCTCAACATACTCCATCACTATGAAAGTTTCCCCTTTATAATCTGCACAGTACTGGTGAAAGAATTGAAAGTTTACCTGTGAGTCTTCCTATGCCCTTGGAGAGCAGGATGCGCTGTGTGCCTGCTGTGGCTGGTTTGCCCCCAAAACCCATGTGCTTTTGGGTTCAAACTGCCCCAATAAAGTAACACAGAATCAGGAAGATTTCTCAGACAACAGCCACTGGTCCAAAATACCACTTTTCCTGGGACTCAAAATATTCTTTTTTTGTTTGGCATCCAAAGAACCACATGTTAATTTGAATGTGGGGAAAAGGCAGTTCTCAGACAGTGTGCCTCAAAGGACCTTTATTTCTGTTTTTCACAACTTTTTCAACAGTGGTAAACTTTTAACGAGCAAGAGACTTTTCTCATTTTTGGTTCAGTTTTGAAGTTGTTTTTGAATTATTTTTTTTAATAGAGAAATATGTTTCTTAACTTTTCCTTTCAGGGGTTCTGAGCGGTCTGTTTTCACAGGCCCTGACTCTTTACATAACAAGCCTACAACTAGTATGTGATAGAACTGCAATATGCTGCTAAGATCGCTACTGCTTCCAAAGCAAGATTCACATTTAATCCGTGGTCCAATTTGCTGTGTGACTGGATTCTAAGTTGCAGGGCTGGCTTCCCTAGTGTTTCAATATGTAGTTAAAAATAGGCCATCAGCTGATGTCCATTTGCAGCCTAGGAACGCCATCAACACATTTCTCATTTTCCAAAAAAAACGTGCCCAGTGTCAGTTTTATGGTTTGGGTTTTTGTGTGCGTGTGTGTGTGTGTGTGGCTAATGCTGAATTTCCCCACGCTCAGAAAGGCAGGAGAATCTTTTGGTTTGAATGGCTTTTTTTTGAGTTTGCAAGGACAAGCAAACAAAGAGGTGCAAAAGGAAAATCTTCAGCAGAATAGTGAAATACCACATGATAAAACCGTTTTATAAAATAAGAATTATCAGCATTGTATCTAGTGCCCTTATGCAGGGATTAAAACCTGATTCATAGTCAAAGGGCAGAGTCTGGCTGGAAGTGGCTATGTGAAGGAGGAGGAATTGATTTCTGAAGGGGCTAATACATCTCCTCCATCTGCGGAGCGACAAGACTCCTGGGGGATGAGCTTCTGCCAAAGCTTCAGACAAGGGGCATGGATCTATCCTGGCTTGGGACTTTTTTCTTCTTTTCATTGCAGTCTCACAGTTGGAACCAAGCAGTTACAGCTAAATTTGGACCTTTTTTTCAAATCAAACCTTTTACATGTCTTTGTGTCTCCTCTGATTTTGTCTTGGAAACTGGGCTGGACTGTGAGTTTTACTCAGCATGTTTCTGTAACATATGAAGGAAATTCATTACTATGTCCTTGAGGAAGGAGATCATTAAAAATTAAGCCACTTTAAAGTGCTGGATTTTTGTCTGTTTTTTCTCCTTCCAGCTTGGAAACAATTTTCTCCTGTTTTCCAGAAACTTTCCCTAGAGTCACATCTCCTTGAAAACTCTTCTGAGAAATGTCCATGGAAAATGTTGATTACCTAAAATGGGCACTTCCCACTACCAAAACCATCCAGTGGAAAATTCTTGCCCCATCCTGCACCGTTGGCCTGATTCTGGAAGGGTTGTACTCTATGAGTAAACAAGTTTTCCCAGAATTAAGGATGTAGCCTTTTTAGGATGAATTTGGCCCTCTTTTGTAATTAAAAAGAAAAAAAAAAAGCTGTTTCAGTTGGCTTTGACCTCAACATGTCCCTGAGAAAGGTACAGTTTCCAAGGGCAAGAACAGTGTAAGGTAAGAGGAAATTTCCCCAAAGAGCTTATGTCCTGTTTACAGGCTGTAGCTTTTTGTTAGAAGTAAAGGTGTGAATGCAACCTTCATTTTCACTCTTGTTCAGCTAAAGTGGAAAAAGGAAAAATGTCTTATTATGTGTGTGTATGAAGACAGCAGTCCTTACCAGTAGAGCTGGACCTGGATCCCTGAGCTGCATTTCCCCCATGCAGTCAAGAGCTTAGAAATATTTCACCATCTGGGCATTTCCACCTTGCCAAGTCCTCTGCACTGTAGTGACCAGCTTGTGTGGCTTTTGCTCCCCCATTGGGATACTGGAATTTTTAAGAATTTTGGTCTTTTCACCGAAGGCCTTAGCACTGCAGAACAGTGTGGGATAAGGGGCTATTGTCTTGTGGTGTTGGGGTTTCCTTGAGGGTGTTCTGTAGTTTTTGGCCTGACTAGAGGCAGGTTTGAGAGTGCCAGTGAAAGAATAGAGTAGAGTAGAATAGAATAGACTATTTCAGTTGGAAGGGACTTACAATGGTCATCTACTCCAACTGCCTAACCACTTCAGGGCTGACTAAGGTAAAGCATGTTGTTAAGGGCATTGTCCAAATGCCTCTTAAAGTCTGACAGGCTCAGGACATCGACCACCTCTTGAGGAAGCCTTTTGCAGGGTTTGAGCACACTCTTGGTAAAGAAATGCTTCCTAATGTCCGGTGTAAACCTCCCTGGTGCAGCTCTGAACCATTCCCAGGTGTCCTATCACCGGATCCCAGGGAGAAGAGCTCAGCACCTCCCTCTCCACATCCCTTCCCCAGGGAACTGTACAGAGCCATGAGGTCACCCCTCAGCCTCCTTTTCTCCAAATGAGACAAGCCCAGTAGCTGCTCTCCAGCCAGTGCTCTCCCAATTTATACTTGTGTCCAGCATTACTCTGTCCTAGGTGCAGAATCCAGCATTTGGATTGGTTAAATTTCATCCCATTAATGGTGCGTGGCTACCCTAGATTCAGCAGATGTGCTCAAAGTCTTTTCTATTATTGGGCGGGATTTAAATTTTTCCTTTGTTTGCTTTTTAACAGAAAAGGATTTCAGTAAAAAGTCCACTGTATTTGATGCTCTGTGTCTTCTCTCAGTGACACAAGACACTGCATGATTACAACTAAGAAGGTCTCAATGGGAACAGAGATGCTCCAGGTTTGCACAATTCCCAGTAAGCTGTTTTATTTATTCAGAAACAGCACTCTGGAAAAGTCTTGCTCAACAAATGCTTGCTAATGAGGAATGCAGACTGCTCCCAGAACTATCCTTGAGCCTCGCAGGGTAGGAACGTCTGCATTTGCTTATAGCTTCTTAACTACCACTGCTGAAAGACCCAGGAGGATACAGGGAGATTCCCAGTAACTCTGCTAATGAAGAAGGAACGCATGAGCACTCTATATATCTGTTGCCTGATTACTATAGAAATAAATGAATCAGGGAAGCACATTGAACAGTCAATTCTCTCTTATTCAGAAACCAGCACAATTTAATTAAGTCTAAATAGCACTTAGAATGGTGAATACTGAATCGACTGATGGGCTGAATACTCTGGAGAGTGTTTTATCGGAAGGTCTGTCTGATTCCCTGGATGCTTGAGCAAAAATTAAGAAAGAGATCCTTTCAACAACCTATTCCTCTCAAGGCTAGAGGCTGTTAGGTTCATTTCTAAAACAGTTTTTCCTTTCAAGAGTGAATTGGTCCCTAGTCTTTCCAGAGACATGAATATTTATTGAGTCTTGAGACAGAATCTTTTCCAGTTCACAATGGTGTAAATCAGGGACAGCACTGAAGTCACTGAGACTAAACCGGAAAAAGAATCAGGACCTTAGTGCCACAGGCCTGGGGATAATGCCATGTCTTACAGTGCATCTTCATGTGAGTGTCTCAGCTTAATTCAAATAAATAACTGTATAAATTAAAAAACCCCTGTGGTGGTCATGGTGAAGCTAGCACTGAAGCACAGGTTCTCCTCTTAGTTATGCCCACCTTGGTCCGGAGTAACTCTGCTGGGTCGGCTGTATTACAAGGTTATCAAAGTTGTGAGTAGGGACCCCATTTCCTAACAGGCTTTGTCTCAGTGATTGTGCAGTTGCACCAATTAGAGGAGCCCGAAGGCTATCTCCCCATCCACTTGTGGCTCCAGAACCGCCGTGCTGTAAGCTGACAAAGCAGCTGATGCTCTCAGCTGGAGCTGCTAAATAGTAAAGTTAGCCAGTCTGCCTCCATTTTCACAAAATACCTTCTCCCCCTCCTGGCACTTCCAAATAGCCCTGACCACAGGAAAGTACATGAAAGCCCAGGTTAAGAGATTTCAGTAAAAATCCCAAAGCAAAGAAGTTCTTTGCAAAGGATTATAGCAGGATAAGCGTGACACCCTTCAAAGAAACTCTAATAAGCGAGGAAGTGCCCGGTTCCAGTGCATCACCTAAGCCCTACACCAGCACAGTCTCCCTCCCCTGAGCTATTGCTTGTGTCCTCTGGTGACCTGCTCTCATTTTTCCATTGTAGGAATGCAGGGATTGATAGGTGGGGTGAAACTGGACGTCATTATGTACTGTCCCTGTGATTAAATCTAGTGCAGGCTCAAGAGGAGAAATAAATCAATAAAGTCCAAGCCCAGGTGCCCTTGGGCTACTCTGTTGTCTGTCCGTGCGGGCTGGACAAGGCACTCAGCAGCTGCTCTGTGCGAAGAGTTAAACTCTGGGTATATTTGAGGCTGTAGCATCCAGCCTTCCTTAAGTTCATCCACACGACACAGGAAATCTGTAGCCTCAAAGATATTCTTTCCCAGCTGAAGGCATGCAGACATCCAGATGTGAACTGGGCACCCTTTGAAGTCAGCAGAGAATAACTTTTGGGTGCCTAAACCATAGACCAGGGGAATCACACACCTGGCCCTAGGGTTTGAGCTAAGTAAGCATGTAAGTGTTGTGACTGAGGGTTTATCTACATTTTTGCGTGGACCCAGACCCACATGGAGCCGAGACACCCCAAGAGCAGACAGATGTTTTGGAGGAAGATGTATAGTTCTTGCATCAGGCAACTGTAGGATAATCCTCTCACTACATCATGCACTTCTAGCTCTTTTAATGTCTTCTTACAAAAGTTCTGCTGAACTTTTTGCATTTCCCAACTGCCTATATTTATCTTACAATAATTAGATTTATATTTTTTTTCTGGTTGGTCTCTTTTTCTTTTAATTTTGGCCAGAGCAATAGTAACTAACATTACCAAGGGCAATTGATTGAGAGAGAGCTCCTGAGGTAGCAATTTCTTTTTTAATTAGAGCATTCAATAGATCCCATTGGAAGAAAGTCCGTTAATCAGTTTTTAAATTGTGCAGTGGAGAGTTACAGCAAACACAGACATGTAATATGGATGCTGGTTTTCTGAAGGGCAGGGTTTAACTAGGTGCAGGAGCAAGTGATATAGCTGGAGACTGCACAGATGTTTTTTGACTATGATGGGAAGCCATAAAACAAACAGCAGTTCAAACAGGATCAGATTTTTATTTTAAAGCTTAAAAAGAACAGAAGTGTTTCTAAGACTTTTTTTCCTTTATCTCTGGGGAAATGAAGTTGTACATTAAGCCACTGACTTATTCATAACAGAAGAAAATGAATTGTTTTGAAGTAATACTTTTGTCGATTCTTTTTTGAAATCCCAGCATCAAATCCTCTTGTACCCCTTCTCAGGTGCAGAATTGGTAACAATATTGTGTTTTAATAAACAACATACTGTTTCCTATCCAGTAATTATGCTCATTTTGCACACCGTGTTCCTTTCCTATTGCTCAATCATTCAGTGTTTAGCTACCAATTCTTTCTGAATCTAGATCAATTTTGTTCTTCATAACAAAAGAAATCACTGTGTTACATTGCAGTTCTTTGTACTGCTCCAAGCCACAGTTCAACAACTATAAGTTGCTTTTAATGGGATATAGCAAAAGTCCTAACTATAAACCTACTCTTGTAAGTTTAGCATTAAGGGAATGCTAATGTTCTTGTAAGTTTAGCATTGCAAATGGAGAAACCGAGGCACGAAGCACACATCACCCAGATTCCTACAGCTAGAGCAGGGACTCTAGGTAGATTTATTGAAGTCTCAAGCTGACACATGGCCATGGAGATCTCTGTCTGTCTCTTCCATATCAAATATGCTAACAGCTCACATAATTCATGCGTTTAATACACAGCTTTTAAATGTGGTTCTAATGAATAGTTCATTTTAATAATGCATGTGTTCCTGCCTGTGTGAGATACATTTTACAAACAAGAAAGTGAAGCTGTAGTAGGAGCAACTATTTTAAAAAATCGTGTGAGCAAGTGCTTCTTCTAGTTCCAGCAAGGAAAAAAACAAAGAGGACGAGAAAGAATCATCTAAGCTGACCATTAATTAAGTTTTGGAGAAGCTTATTAACTGCTTGGTGACCCACTTACTTGAGGGCAAACACAGATTAAGAACTTATATTATAATATAATGAGAGTCAAAGTGGATGGTAAAGTGGTATTGAATATTTGTTAGCCGTGACTCCAAGCAACTGCCCAGGATCTAAGGGAAGCAGCAACCTTCCCCAACCAGAGAATGATACAGTGGGAAAATTCACAAGGTGTAAGAGGAGATTTTTCCAAACTTTCTGGAGATTTCACTTGAGAACATAAGAACTGCCAAATTAGATTAGACCTCGGATCCATCTAGACCAGTACTGCATCTCAGAGAGTCTACGCTTCATCATCAACAAACGGATGGGAAATAATCTGTTTTCTGCTTTCCTGATCCTTTACAACCAACAACATCCCGGCCTGTATCAGGAATAATGTGGCCAGCAAGAGCAGGGAGGTGATTGTTCCCCTGTATTCGGCACCAGTGAGGCCGCACCTTGAGTACTGTGTCCAGTTTTGGGCCCCTCACTACAGGAAAGACATTGAGGTGCTAGAGTGTGTCCAGAGAAGAGCAACAAAGCTGGTGAGGGGCCTGGAGCACAAGTCTTGTGAGGAGCGGCTGAGGGAACTGGGGTTGTTTAATCTGGAGAAGAGGAGGCTGAGGGGAGACCTTATCACTCTCTGCAACTACCTGAAGGGGGATTGTAGCGAGATGGGTGTTGGTCTCTTCTTTCAGGTGGCTGGTGATAGGACAAGAGGAAAAGGCCTCAAGTTGCGGCAGGGGAGATTTAGATTGGATATTAGAAAAAATTTCTTTACTGAAAGGGTTGTCAGGCATTGGAACAGGCTGCCCAGGGAATTCGTGGTGTCGCCATCCCTGGAGGTGTTCAAAAAACATGTAGATGAAGCACTTCAGGACATGGTTTAGTGGACATGGCGGTGTTGGGTTGACAGTTGGACTTGATGATCTTAAAGGTCTTTTCCAACCTAAACGATTCTATGATTCTAATTCGAGATGTGGAGTTCCTCTGACTTCTGATACCTTGCTTATCATTAACTATTACAATTCAGGTTATTCTCACTGTTCATGTAAAGATGAGTCCCTCTTTGGCTTCATACAACTTCCCAAGACAATGAGGTCCGCTGCCAAATCCGTGTCACCTGTTCCCCATAGTGCAGACATGAATTCACAGGACACACACACACGCATGGAGTCATGTGGGATGGTTCACTCACCTGATTTTGGGATCCCTTCCTCCTTGCATTAGATAAAGCCACAGTAATGCTTGCTAAAAATCATTTCCTGGTCAGGGATAATAGACTCTTCTCGGCTCATAACTTATTTACATTACATATTCTCCTGAAGTGATGTAGGAAATGCATCAAATGTTTTAGGGTTGCTGGGAGTTTTGAGCCTATTCTTTTTAATAGGACTACTTTTTTTCCTTCCTGCAAGCTAAGCAAGGGTTCCCAGAGCTGAGTGCAACTCTGTGGGTCTAGAAAGGAGAGAAAAAATTGGAAATGATAAATGCTGGGAATTAAAAGTGATCTAAAGTTGCTGTCACATTATAATGCAATTTTCAGGTCTAGTATCTCATATTTTGCAAGATTTGGACATAGATTGTATGCACCACTGGAAAGGGAGTACTCACCCCCGATCCCAGGCACATAAAGCACTGGCTCAACATGGGGAGTGTTTGCAAGATCCAATAATAAATAATAATAATAGGACCTTAAATATGTCGCTAAGCCGGGCTGAATAAAGTCTATCATATATTGCAGACCAGTGTAAGTGGAGAGTTTCCTCCTGGAGTGAGGAAGGCAGGATTTTTTGTGGCTTATTTGAGGAAAATTGTCCAAAGGCTGCTGGGGGGCTGTCAGCGGCCTGGCAGTGCTGGCGGAGGGGAGGGCAGAAGTTGGCAAGGCCATGGTGAGATGCCAGTTCATCGCACCGTACCCCAAAATGTTTGAGTGCAGGGGGAGATGTATAATGCAAGGCTCAAGCAGAGCTTTGTATTATTTCTATAGCAACTTATAAAGCATCTGGGATTAGAAAGCAGCTTGGGCTCTGGAAGAAGGGCCAAACTACAGTCTTTGACTTCAGTATCAATCCCTGCTTGATATATTTGCTATACCCTCTTCTTTCCCAGGGAAGGCTTAACAAAACAGTGTGGCTTGGGCATGGAAAATTGGCTCCTTGCACATTCTCCCTGATCACTCAAGCTAATGATCACTCTGCAGTGCATAATATTTTTTCAATCAGATTTAAGAGGAAATTCAATTGATCATCACTTTCTGCCCAGACTTCTTAGTTCTCCACACAAACTCGGGGCTGCTTTGCATTCCAGACAGGCTTGTACTGCACTGAGCCAACCTATGGGAAATTAATTCAGTACAATTTTTAAAGTGCACTAGGTTAAGTCTGACAAGCCTTTCATCTAGTAGGACACAATGTGCGGTGTCTTGCATGTCACCCTTATGGAGGCAAAAAGGGGATGAGGCAATGTATGGCTGGAAAAATAAGATAATTATTGACATGTTTCAGGTTTATTCTTCCAGATGTCATTAATGATGTATTTTGGAGCTATTGATAAAGAGACGGGGAAACATCCACATAGATATATTGTTTGCAGATAAGAGAATATGGCTGGCCCTGCTGACAATTTGCTGAGGACCAACTGAAATTCAGGAAAGCTCAGTCTAGCTGTATGCAGACATTATAGATGTGTCACACAGAAAGCAATAGTCATACGACCTGTGCAAGGGGGGCAATGCAAACGTGAGGAAGATGAAGAAGCCAAGAAGGAACAGTCCTCAGGTGATGGAGGGAGGCATCAGAAAAAGTTTTTTGCAAAATGTTTTACCACCACTCTCCCCGTTGCCTGCAGAAAGTGCAACCTCTGCCTGGTGGTTGCCTGCATTCAACAGCAATCCCCAAAATATTGCCCTACAGTCCACCCCACCTCTCCTTCCTCCCCTCCTGTCTCTTCTCAATAAACCCTTCTGTGCCTTCGAGCCAGGTCCCTGCAAATTCTCCATTGTTCCTGCCTCTGCTTAGCTCACTTGCTGGTAGTTACCATCCCTGGGTTTCTTCTGGGCTCCTCATCTTCAGAAAAAAATGTAGCGAGGCTTAATGGTGTGCAGGGAGGAGTGATGACCTTTCTAGAGACCTGCAGAAGTAATGAATGCTCCACAGTACTACGGACTCAAAACCCAAGGTCTTTGTTCAAGTAAAATTTCCCAGCAAAGTGTGAATCTTGAGACTGTGAGAGGAAGGGACATGCCTGAGACTAAATAAGTGGATAAAGTACAGAGACCTCAGTTCAGCAGAGAATTTAACCTATGCTGTCAAGCCAGGAAAATCAATATGATGATGGCGCATGTGGCTGAGAACTTGCTGAATTGGGTCCTGTCCCTTATACTCGGTGCCGAGGTGGATGCTAGCACTTTGAATTGCATTAGGGAGCAGCTTGAGAGCCAGAGAAGATTTGAGTGTACCGAAGTATTACAAAAGGCTGGAATTCTTTGTGGCCTCTGTGGAAAACAAGTCCCAAAACACTTCCCCGCTCTCCCCTTTATAATATTTCCTTGGACATTTGCAGCTGAATTTTGGTTGAAAAACAGTCTTTTCCAAAAATGAACAAAAAAACCAACTCAGGTATGTGTTGGGTTGAAAATGAATGTTTTTGATGAGCTGTGGGAGTGGAGAAGTCAATTTTCCGACAGAAATAAACTCCCACTGGTCTGGAGGAAGAGTAACGCACTCTGTCGAAACTTTTTTTCCTCTAATTCCATCAAAAAAAGGCCAAACAATTCTGCTGAAAAGCTCTCCCTGTGTCATGCTAAAACATGTTTCTTATTAAAGTGGCAGCTGAACTCTGTACAGGCTTGAGGGGCAAGGTGGGGGAGGATTTGCCAAAGTGACAAGGAGGGATTGCAGCTGTGTGTGCTCCAGGGCTATGAGGGTACAGGCGTCTGCCTCTGCATTGCTGCTGCATGTATTTCCAGGGGTCTGTGGCCCTCATCTAAAACATTAAAACCCTTTGCTGAAATAATTCAGCTGGCAGGTGACAAAAACAGGACAGGAAAGCCAAGTGTTCCAAATGCAGAGGAGAAATACTGGTTGGGTACTTTCTTCCCAGCCAGCACAGAGCAGTCAGGGCTTTGTCGTTCTGTCAGCCCCGGGGATGGCGCATAATTCACAGCAATAATTTCTCTGGTAGCTGAAATTTGCTCTGGACTGCAATTTCTTCCAGTTCATTCCTTCCTTGTGTTTGAATCATGTTTGTAGTCTGGAGTATTCAAAACCTGAGCTCTGCTGCTGAGCTATGATTGCTCTGATAAGCCTGAGGTATCATTTCTGAGCCGTGGCTGGGAGTGCATATTATCCATTTCCAGAGTGAATATTTGCCTGCAAAAATTTGCAATGCATCGTTCACACATGCTGATTTCCAGCAGAACCAGCTCCTTCATCTAAAAATTTCAACCCCCGACCAAAGCGAGAGCAGCTCCACTTCAGAGCAAACCTTACCAGGATGCACTTTTTGTTTCATTCCTCCCTGATCCCCTGGGAAGGAGGGTGAGGTGCCATCTGAAGGGCTGGCTAGAGCTAAGCCTGGGAGGAATGAAATGTCACCAAGCCTTGGTTTACAGACGGGCAAACTGAGGCACGGGGTGATGTACTGGAAATCCAGCAGATTTATGGAGAACTGGGGCTAGTAGAATCACTAACATTACCCTGATGTGCTATGCATGAGGCTGCTCTGCCTCCTTGCTGGGCTCCCACAAGCACCCGCTTGTGACTCTCTGGGAGCGGAAGGCTCTCGCTTTCCTGCCTCCCGCCAGCCTGAAGACACAGCCTTTCAAGTGGAGAAACAGAGGCCCTGAAGGCCTTTCCTCTGCTTTGAACCACCGCAGCAACCACGAGAAAGGCTTTGTGAAGGCCTCCCCCCCCTTCCTTTTTTTTCTGCTTGTAAAATTAGCTTTTCATGAAAGAAGGCAGCGTCTCCTAGCCTCCCACTACGATACTTATCCTTAGGTAATGGCAGAGCCAGTGCTGGGTGAGGGAGGGGAGAAGCGAGATCTGCCCCCACCGCCCCATCAGAGGCGTGAAAGCTTTCATTTGTCAACGCAGAGATTCCACCCCGGATCCTGCAGTGACAAATCATTGTCACTAGGATAATCAAGCTGCAGAGACAGGGTCATTTATCATGGCTCTTTGCTAAACAAAGCACTTTTCCTCCCTCCAGCCTGGCTCTTGCAAGACTAAGGGGGCTGAGCTGTCTGGCCACATACCGGCAGAGGTCCCCATGTCCCCACTGCTGTCAATCAAAGCCTAAATTACCCAGGGATGTCAGAGGTGAGAAGTGTACATGGGCCTGCAGCATCCTCCCAGGCACTGTTTGCCAGGGAAATAGAAAAGCCATCACGCCAGCATAAAGGCACTTGTTGCCCTTTGCCTCTCCTGAATGCTAAGCCAGGCTTGCAGCATTCATCAAACACGCATCTGTGAGCTGGGTAGCTCGTATTGCTGGTCCTTTTGCACTAAAAATGGGAAAGATATTTGTTTGGAACTGGCAGCTAATAAGGCCAACCTGGTAGGTAGTAGCTAGAGTGGGGTTTGAGAGACTGGTTCTCATTTACCCGATGCCCAGCTCAAGCTTCTGCATGATTTAACCAACCAAAATAGTCATGGCTGAGTTTGATTCCTAAATCATAAAAGACTCAGCTGCAGAAGAGTCAGATTCCTGGGCTAGGATTCACGACAACATGCTTGCCCAGTGGAAGCCATCAGCTTGCATCTCTTCAGGCTGGCTGGAGGTTTCACTTGTGTTCACAGTGAAGCCATTCAACATGAGTCCAATTGCTCACAGCAATTTGGAGATGGTAACTCATTAAGAACCAATAATTGCTCACAACCTTATATGTATGTGTTGCAGCAGAAGCCTGGGGTCAGGGTGTGGGTTTGAATTTGCCTCTAGCTCTTGGGGATTCTTTGCAGCAGTCAGAGGTAGTTGTGGATGTCAGATATAGAGACAGTGGTCAAACCAGGGCTGCGTGGATCAGTGCTCAGTTATGTATGAGGGTCTTGCACATTAGACAACAGAAGTCAGCTTTGCTCTGGCCAGCCAGGCTGCTTTTCCCTGCTGAAAGAGGAGGCTGAGGATAGAGAGTGATACTATAAGTTGTTTTCTCTCTTTAATAGAGTGAGGTGAGCTCTCTGAAGCAAAGCACTTACTGAGTCCTGCCACTTCCTCTGATCACAGCAAATGACTTCTTTTCACTGACATGCTCATAAGCTTCTGTTATTTTGAAGTGTGGCTGGTGGGAATGTACTTCAGGCTGTAGATTTGCTCACAACTTCTTTCCCCGAGCTTCCAGTTCTCCCTGTTCATCTCTCTGCTGTTCTCACAGTGTGATTGATCTTTTAAGTCGATATGATATTGTTTGTCCTTAGTGACTGGCATGCTGCTATACAAAAGTATATAGACTGTGAAGCTGAATAGGACAGCTACTGAGCTAGGGAAAAAATAATGATTTTGATTTGAGTCATGATTTTATTTAAGTAATTTTTAAATTTCAGGTAGATGTTTATTTACAAGTTGACTGTTCTTTATTCACGTTTTTAGTTGAAAATTGCTAGTGTGTGAGTGTACTTTCTGTTGAATCATAAATACTAGAAAGAGTTGAGCAGGCAGTTAAAGAAACAAGTACATTTCCCCGCTAAAAGACTCTGGCTACCTACATGCTAATATTTTACATAGGAAGTGCTGCTCGCATCAGTGATGTTACCAGCTGATGCCTTGGACTCACAAATTTAGCAGAACCTTGTCCTGATTTCAGCTCCCCCGTCACAGCTGTGGGTGCCATCTCCCAGCCGTGGGCATGCATGTCCATGGGGAGAGAAATGAGAGCTTCTAAATCATGCTCAGCCCCATTCTCGGGTAGGCATTGAACAGGGTCACTTGGAAATAAGATGAGGTTGGGCCCGTTCCCTAAAGTTTTACGTGATTAATTAATTTATTTGTGGTTGGACCCTGAGCCTTGAAGATGCCCCATCTGCCCACTATCAGGGACACAGCATCAACCCCCAAAGTGTTCTCCCTTCTGAGGGTCTCACCCAAAGGCAACTTGATGTAGAGCGGGGTTGAGTCCCTTCTCCGAAGTCTCGGTTACTGCCTAAAGCTGGAGAGAGAGTTTCCTTTGCAGACCGGCCTTGGATCTGAGCCAGCCCAGCCATTCTGAACTCCTGTAATTAGTCTAAATATGAAGGTGAATTATTTTCTGACAAAAGATGTAGGCAGACAGGATTTTTAAGGCTTCATTAGTCCAGCTGCTGGCAGGGCCGGTCTTCTCAGCTCAGTGGCCTGCGCATGTGATGGAGAGCAGATTCTGATATGTATAATTAACAAGCACTGAATAATTTGACAGATTGGAAAAACATTTCAATATGTGTTCCAACAGGGGAGGTGATTGGCATTTCTGTGTTACTTCCCTGCTAAGAAACTTTCCAAAAGAGATGTCATCAGTGTACGCTAATGAGCCCGAGGTGATCTGGGGGCCCTTGCAAAACATGATGAACACCTCCATGCTGGTGATGGCCAGGGTATGGATGGGGCTAAACCCCCTGGGTTTATAACATTGCGTGAGGTTGGCATGGGCCTGGCAGCACCTGATCCTATGCCCATGGTCCCTGCAGAGATTGTGATGAGGGACTGGCTGTGACTCCCTGTACGTCAGGGTACACCTCTGACTCACTCTGTGCCTCAGTTTACCGCTTTACTAAATTATTAGCTGAGCAGTGGTGGACACTACCTGTGTGCTACACCTTCCAGACTGAATTCACTACACACATACAAAATACCAGGGCTGGCTTCTTATCTGCTGGAGCCCTGCAGTCTGCGCAGACTGGGAAAGTTTTTCCCAGGCCCACAGTGATTTAATCATATTTGCAGAAATCCTCTGCCCCATCTCCTCCTCTCCTTTCTCTCTGTCATTATCGATTTTTCCATTTGCTGGCCAGCTGGAATTTTCCAGCAAGGCAGAGCCATTCTGTGTGCGCGTAGCATACACATACACAGACTGCACTAGGGACTGCGGCGGGAAAGAGCTGTTCCTTCCCTGATAGACAGATTTCCTTCGATCCAAGCAGGAAAGAAAAGGGCTTCCTCATACACAGGCACTGAAGAAATCCTGCCCTTACATCCTATTATTGGGACAGTCTCATTATCCAGTAACAAAACTGGCTGGAAATCTGCCTTTGAATATTTTTGCCCCTTCAAAAATCTTTGGACAAGAGAGACATTTCCCTGGGAAATTGTTTTCTGTAGGACCTAACTGCAAACTCAATGGGAGCTCAGAAAAAGAGGTTAACCATCCAAACCCTCTGTCCTTCTGTCCTCCTTGTTGCCCTGCTCTTCTCTCATTTGTTCCAGCATATATCTAGGAGTAATCCACAGCTTTATATTTAACGTGTCAGCGTGTGTGTATGTGCGAGCAGCAGAGACCAGCCAGCCTGCAGCACCTGTAGCCAAGTCCCCCTGTACCTTCCACCAGTTCTCAAAAGTCTTGCCCCATCCCTATAAATCTAATGGCATAAGCCAGGAAATTGAGATAATGGCTGTTCAGTTCCTTTTTCACATGAAACTCTGGGTCCCCTAATAAAGGCAGATTTCTTTCCTACCTTGTTCCCTTTACCCATTAATCCTTGGAAGCACCATAGTAGGCACAGAATTAAAATGTCCCTTGAACAGAGTCATTATAACTTATATTCTCTTTGGATGTTTGAGCTTCATGTTGGGTCATTTCAAAACAGACCCTGGAGAGTTTCATTAACTGAAACAGCAGAATGAATTTCCCTTTCTGCTTTCTGGTTTTTTTGCTCTTCAACTGAAATTTCTAGCCAGTACTGATCCCAACTATTCAGGCCCAAGACAGCTGCCTTTCTCAGGCAGGGGCAAAGGCAGTATTCACGAAAGGATGCAGTGAAACAAAAATAAAAAAGAAATTACTTAGTTCTATCCTCTGTTTTCCCCAGAGCCATTCATTTTCATCCCACCCATCTTGCCTCAAGCTGGTCTGAGTTCAGAGAAAACTGTATTCCCTTTTCCTAGTGTATCGGGGTTTCTGTGGTCCGGCTCCATCCACCAGCTTGCATTTTCCCCCTGCTCTGGTCCAACAGCTGTGGGCTGCCTGATGAAGAAACAGAGATGATGAATTGGTGAAAATGAGCAGCATGAGCCACTCCAGTGCTGTGAGGAAGTGTCTGGGTCTGCTCTGGGAGGAGTCACAAAGCTCATGCGTCCGGGAGAAACATGAGCTAACTCTGTCTCCATGGCAGATGAGGGGGAAGGGAGTGTGATGGGACACGAGACCTTCATGTCTTTCAGACGTCTCCTTCAATAACAAATGTAGTGAAAACAAACATTAGCTTCGTGATGTGAGACTAGTTCTTGCTTCACACGCTCTTATTAATGTAATCAGAAAATGTGCTGTTGCAAGGCTTTCTCTGGCTTGCTCTATAATACTAGGATGTGTTATAATCTATTGAATTCCTCCTTGCCGAATCTCTGAAGTGGGGTGCTTTACTTACCCTCCTTTGCACCTTTTCCGAGTCCCACGGAGGCACAGGGGCAGTACTGCAAGCTTTCACGTCACCTGTGTGTGCAACAGAAACATCTACACTGTACCTTGATGGCAAGGTCACTTTTGTGGTCCATGGCCTGTGGGGTTAAAGGTGGGACTCCGTAGACAAAGTGTGGTGAATGAGCTTCAGTTATACAAAGGCTCCCAGACCTGGCTACAATTTCACTAACCAGCTCCTGGCTGCCACTAAAGTCCCATCTCAGTGGGAATCAGACAGCAAAACCCTCATGCATGAAAACGTCATCCTGTGCATATCCAACACCATTCCCTTCCTCACTGATAAAAGCCAGAACTGGCTCTCCATACTACCAACAACTGCATACTGCAACACAGAAAATACTTCTGGGCCTTTTCCTTGCCTTGTGCTTAATGCATCGCTCCTGGGAGATTTTCAGGGTTTGCTGGCCACTGTGGGAGGTAAGGCTGGTTGCAGCCATTATTCCGATAGAAATGGGAACTTCAAAAACTCTAGATTAATCTATGTAATAGCCATCAGTGAGTCAATTATTTTCCTGAATATGCCACGGTACTGCATTTGCGCTTTTCAGGAAGGTTAATGCGATGGTCTAGCTAGCGAGAAAGGACCCGCTAATGATCCCAGCACGGCGGGGAGGCACCCAGAGATGTCTCTCCTTTCTCATCACTGCTGCACAGAGGGTGACAGCAGTGCTGATCTCTCTCTGATTTCAATGCAATGATGAAAACCTATAGCCAGAAGTGCCTCCGGTGACTGCGGATGGGTGGCGATAATTGTGCTTGAGGACAGTGAGCAATGGAGACACTTAAACGCAGGGTCATCTAGGAAATTACAACCCTGGGGTGTTTCTGAATGTGCCTCGCTGCTGAGAAAGAGAGGACTGTCATCTCATAAAACACATGAGGTTTCTTGGTGAAAAAGCACTTCTTCACTTCTGTGTGGATATTACCAACATCTGAATGAGAAAGGGAAAATAGTGATTGCCAATAGCCCTGTATGAGGAAGGGTTGGGGGGTGCAGCTCTGAGCAGTGATGCAGAAATCAAGGGTTATTTTCCTTGTTCAATGATGAACTCACAGTGTTACCTTGTGCAAGAGACTTGAGCTGACCTCTGACTTGCAAAGCATGGGTTGAAAAGGATTTTGATGGGGTCCATGATAGGAGGTGAGGGCAATCACTGCTTTTGGCTTAGCTAACCAAAGTACATTGCAAATATCCCCAAATCCTGTTCTGTCTGATCAGTAAAGCACTTCCACTGACTCCCTGCTGCCTGTGCAACTCATAAGAGGTGCCCCACTCACTTTGGATGCACAAGAGCTATGGAAAAACAGAAGAGACACTTTTACTCCTCATTTGCCTCCAGAAATCCATCTCTTGCTCCTGCTGGAGCAGTTATCCAGGAGGACACACTCTGTGCTGGACAGCCCAGGGCCAATAGTTACAGTGACTCCTGGTTTCCCAGCGCTATGCCCATTTTTCACCATAGGGGTGACTGCTCTTCCAGCCCATTTCATTTAAATGCTGAGACTATTTTCACACCTAACCCTGGTGATGTGCCCTGCTCTACCATGAGAGCTCCTGGCTGATCACCCCTCTGTTCCGTTGCAGTCCAGGCAAACTGTTCCTTGCTCCTTGGTTGAGTCAGTGACTGTTGCAGTTTAATGAGCATCCCCAAGAAAACGCATTTCGTGCCAGACAATCCTGGCGGAGACTTTCTAAGCAATCCTTCTTAGACCTAGTTGGCAACTTTTCAGCCAACCCTTTTTTTAAACAGCAATAAATGGTGCTTTGGTAAGTGAGACCATTTTTTAAAAAATAGAAATAAGTCTCTTTCAGTGAAGCTTTTGGGATTTGGATTGAACTTGTGGGTAGATAGCTATGGACTTACTTTGCAATGGTCAGTACACAGCGTGAGCAGCCACCGGGGGTATTTGTTTAAAGACGTACTGCCATAGAGACAGGGTATGAACCTGAATCGAGACTCTTCTGTGTCCTGGTCAAACAATCTGACTGCTGGTCTCTCCTCAGGCAGGTGAACAACTTCTTTCTTTGGAGCTATTTGATCAGAGTTTTGAAGGGTCCTGTTTTCACATCAGTGGGGAGTGAAAATGAAAGTGTAGGTCCTCACAATACTTTGCAAAAGGCAGTTCTTGTTTCCCAGCCATTCCCCGCTGTGGTGGACCCGAGGGGTCCCCGTGCGGAGGAGGAGAGCTGCGTTTCTGTGTGCCGGAGCCACCTCTGCCCCGCTGCGCCCCTGCCCCAGCCACCGCAGGTGGGCACAGCTGCAGGGTGAATTGCTTTGTTGGGATCACGATAGGGAGTGATTTACAGTGAGTACGGACTTGCAGCTTTTGAAGGAAAAGAGAACAGGAGGGATCTGATGGAAAAGGTTGGTGTGAGGTGAGTGGGATAGCTACCGATGGGACAGTGGGTCAAGGTGGTCATCTCTAGTAACATGGGGAGAGTCACCCCACCACCCTGAGCAGAGAATAAAACCCAGTATGCCTCTGTATCAGGGGAGCGGCTGTTCTTCATGTAAAGAAAAGCTATATAAAGACTCTGACTGAAGAACAAAGTTACCTTTGAAAACAAGGACAATTATCTTTAATTGTTTATTATTTACCACTAATGATCTGTCTTTCT
Organism: Astur gentilis; assembly: GCF_929443795.1. Classification (NCBI taxonomy): domain Eukaryota; kingdom Metazoa; phylum Chordata; class Aves; order Accipitriformes; family Accipitridae; genus Astur; species Astur gentilis. The sequence goes on along the minus strand of NC_064884.1, from coordinate 42,379,073 downwards.
CCTGTTAAAGAAAAGTTTGAGACATCAAATTGAGAAGCAGAAATGATGCCACAAAGGATGTGAAATTCTAGTGAAGATTAATGATTAGTAAATAAATGAATAGTGCCTTAGTGTTCACACATCCTGGTTAACAAGTATGAGTAATGAGTAAACTTGTAAAAATCAAACTGTGGGTTGTTTTGCAACACAATAATTAAAAAAAGAAGAGTCAAACAGTTGGTTAATTTATATGCAATGAATAAATGAATCAGTTCTATTTTCTCCAGTGGAATAAAAGCAAACAAGAGAAAGACGTTGTATCTGTGCACGTAACATTGTTTTCAAACCTCAGCTGTTACAAACCAGAAAATATTTGCAATGGGGAGAATGATTTGAGAAATTAAATTGGAGTGGGAGGGGGAGTCTGCAGTACTGCTGTTTTCCTGATATTAGCAAAGCCTGTCGGTATTTTGTGTCGGTTGTGGGGAGCAGTGCTCTGAACAGGAAGGAAATGAGAATGCCACAGAAGGACAGCACCTGGAGTAAAAAATATTGCTTCATCGTCTCCTACAATGCTTCTAATGTGCCCACTGGGAAATGGGAATATGAGCTTCAAAATCAAACATCATAACCAGGAACAGTGGGGGGCATTATCTCTACGTCCAATTTGAGTTAAACATTGGAGTGATTTGTTGGGAAAGATGGTCTTGGCTCATCCGTCCCACTCCAGTGATGCTGTGGCCGCTGCTGCTGGCCATCTCCCTGCAGGTATGGATGCCTCGGGGAGCCTTCCAGCCCAGAGAGGCATTGCTCAGACACAGGAACTTTGAACAAGACGCCCGGTTTACAATAGCTTTTGTGGCATTGGCACCTTACAGTCTAGGAGTCCTTGTTTATAGTGGGAGTATTTAGACTTAAGACCCTCCACTGATACAGTCCTCACCACATGAAAGCAAGTATTTAATTCCTAGTTAAAAATGGTTAGAGGACTTTTTAGAGTGAAGTCCCAGCCTGGGCTCCCCAGCTCGCACCCATGGGAGGGTTGTTATTTGGGTGTCACTTTTTCTAGCATTTGCAGTGTACTTACTCTCTGGTTTCAATCTCAGCAAAAGCAATATCCTCCTGGCAATAAGTTCATTGACGAAGCAGCTCCATCATGTGCCTAGTGCATAACACAGGTGGAAACTTGCTAAATCATCTGAGGTACATGTAGATCCCAGTGCCATTAGCTCTGCGCACAAAGCTGAACAAGGCTGTCTGTGGAGTACGGAAGGTGGTGACAGAAGGATGGCAAATCCCAGACTGTGGAGCATCTCTCTTGTGCAGCCACAGAGAATTGCATTTTTGTCCCCTTCTTCAACAGTGCTGTGCCATGAAATAAATAATCCATCATAGCGTAACAATCCTATTGACAGGCTGCTCTGTACTGGCCCATGCATTCTCCTTTCCAGTACCTGCACCAGCTTGTTGCGGCAGTGCTGCACACAGACTATTGAGGTGTTCCCAGTTACTCTTGACCTGCTGCCTGGCTGCGTTGTCCAGTTTGGCACATTCTTTCTTCTCCCTGATAAGTTTTCTGTGAAGCAGGAGGAGATTGTAATAACAACAGATAGCAGACCTGAAAGCTATCTCAGCTCTCTAGTTTTGTCCAGTAAAAAGAGCAGTAATTATTGCTTATCTCAGCTAACAGACTGACAAACCCCAATGCTTTCTTATCCTAAAAACTCTCTCGTGAAAGGGAGAGGCATTAAGTGTTACTGTTCAGAATGAAGTCTTAATGGTCTGTTTTTTCATACTTGTGCACGTTTCTCTTCTTCTGTGTCTTTAATCAAAGATTATGGCTTGTACCAGTGGATTGTGCCTTGGAACTAAGTGGGTCAAAGCCTCTGAATGCGACATGCTTGGACCTTGACGGTCTAGGGGCAGGCTCCTCAGACAGGTCCCCCTGCATCCCCAACCCTCAAATCCAGGCAGACTGGAGCCTTCAGCCTCTCTCATGGAGGGGTTCTCAGCCCCACAAAAGCTGCACAGTTTGGTCCCCTCTGATGCCCACTTCCACCCTGAGGCTGCTGCCCTTCTCCTTTCCAGACATCCCATTCCCAGGAAAGAAAGAGTTCCTAAGCCCTGCCTCAGCGAGGCTCTGGGTAAAGGTGCCGTTTCTACAGAGCACTGTTTTCCAAATAAAACTATTTTGATAAAACCCAGAGTGCCATCCTACAAATCCTTTGGATTTGCTCCACTGCTTTGCTCCCTTGCAGCAACAACACAATCCTTGTGTCCAGATGTGGATCTCCAGTTTCCTTCTTTTCTTTGTTGCAGCACATGTAACTGCAAACATCTTTCTGCAGTTATAAGTCAGTGTGGCAAACAGACTGAGCATTTTTACTCCCAATGGCAGAGAAATTCTCCTCTCTTTTTGTGCTGCCTATATTGCCCATGGCCCAAATTCCCATTCTTGCCTCTTGCAAAGGGGCAGCGAGAAGGAGCTGTGGGGACAGGAGAGGCAAGAAGAGTTAGAGGAGTGTTCAAGGGCCCCAGCACAGGAGAAGATGATCCAGGCATGCAAAAATGAAGACTAATTAAAATGAATGAGAATTATTTTTATCTCTTTAAACAATTGTACAATCACATTTTAATTAAAATAATTTTAAAATGTTTCTTTTTTTTCTGGTAATTTTGCTAATGTATATACTCATGCAGTTATCAAAAACAGACAAAGAGACTGGAATGACTTTTCTTTTTCCTAAAATGCTTTTAGTGGCAGTAAATTAAGATATATGTATATATGTAAGGATTATAGGCATAAAGTCAGCACTGAGTTATAGAAGGCTCTGTCTGGGTGATGATTTTTTTTTTCCTCCCAGCATTTTACTAGTTTTTGATGTTGTAAAGACATTCTTGCATGTAAAGCTCTTTGCAGCTCATAGAAACCTTTATTGAAAACTAATTGGAAGCCTTGATCCACTGAGGGAGAACACTGGCTTTCTTGGATACTCTTTGCATGTATCCTGGCTCTTTTGAGAGTTTCTATACCCTGTATGGAGGCTAAATTACTGCTATTTTTCCTTCTCTGTTGTTTGGGTAGGTGCAGGTGCCTGTAGGACATCTGGACTTTGGGGTGGAAGGAGTAGTTCAGGAAGGATGACTGGAGTGGAGAGAAAGGGGAAACCAGTGGAGAAATAAGAGTGGAGGAAGACAAATTTCCAGCTGGCAAAGGATAAAAGATCCTGTATGTTACGGCTGAGGATAAGAAAGGAGGTACCTTCATCTGTTCAGCTAGTGTGGGGTCCAGAATCCAGGGAAGCTTTTTCTGTGCCAGCAACCACTGTTGTGTTGTTTGATGCATTTTTCAGCTCTCTACTGGGCACTGACATTGAATCCACTGACCTGCCCTGTCATTACACCCTGTCCCCATCCATGCCAGGACCATGCTCGGTGTCAGGACCACTCACTCGCAGGGTGAAGGCTTTCAGAAATGGATGGCAGCCAAGGACAAACCCACCTCTTTGTGTGGCTGCTTCGTTATCAAGGCCACGTGGTTAATGTGCCCATGGATTTCATGCAATGACTGCCCCAAAGTCATTAGCTTTGTCTTGACAGGTCCAAGCTGAATAAAGCAGCCACATGCTGCTGGTGTCTGATGCATGTTGGTGTCTGATGATGCTTTTAAAGAACTCGAGAAATATTTGGAAATGTCATATGACGCATGTATAGCTTATCACTAGCATGCATAGTTTGGCACAATTATTTTTCTCATTACACATTCAATTAAATGGCTTGACATTATGTTACTTAAATAAAAAAGCACCACCAGAGAGAGCAGGATGTAGCTGCCTTTATGAAGATGATCAGATTTAGAAATCAAAAATTATTGTGCTGAAAAGGGACTAGAAGTTCAAGCCAGTGCAGAGTGAAGAAATACTTTAAGAGGTTTGAAGCAGAAAATTCCAATGCGCTGGATTTTTTTGAAGGTTGGAATGAAAACTCTGTGATTTACTTATTTGTTTATTTTTTTGGTGGTTGTTGTTGCTAAAAAATAGAAACATTTCTTCCCCCTCTCCACCCCCCCCCCAACCCAGAGGAAACCCTGAGCTTGAAATAAGATCATTTCTGTAACTAAAGCTGTAAGACTTCAGCCAGTCACACATGTGACATCACGTATTTATATCAAACCTAGTGACAATTGCAATGATGCCTCTCTCCAGGAAGGAAAGCCACTAAAGTTTCTTCCAGCAGCTGATATTATCATCCAGTTTGTGCTAGCCGAGCTGCTCCTGGATGAAAAGAAAACGTTTGTCTCCCCTGTGACACATTTCCTAGCATGTCCTTGTGTAATCTACAGAGCCATATGTGTAATAAAAAATGGAAAGAAAACAGAAACAATAAGCAGAGATGATAAATGACACAAGAAGAAGAAGAAGAAGAAGAAGAACTTCTCTAGGTGTTGGTTTCAGACCAAAGTAGACAGTATCAGAAAGGTTTGGAGTTGAGTGGAAGGAAGAAATATGCAGAATGTTTAAGAGTTTTAAGGTTGATTCAAGGCTAACTGGGGGAGGTGGGTGTTGAATTAGTTGTTTACCAGAACAACTTTCGCCTTTGCTGAAAATGTGTACTTTTCTTAAAAATATATAAAATAGAAAACAGAAAAGGTGTATTTGAAAATGAGGTTGACTTGGTTTGGTTTGGCTGTATTTATCACAAATAAAGGTTGATGCCTTTGGGCTCCCTGGTGATGATGGGGGCTTCTGGGGTCCCACGGATAGTCTAAACTAAGACCAAGGATCACTCCCTGCTCAGAAAGGGCTTCCCTGGGAGTCAAGCTCTCCTCCTCGATACATATGCCCCAGGGACCCATTTCCTTCTGTGATATAGAGACCTGCTCTAGTAAAACTTAACCCCTATAATTCAGTTCTAGAGGAATCTTATTTTAGGTAGTGAAAGAAGGATTATAATATAGGTGATGTTCGGGCATTTTAGTAGTGCTATAAAACCCTATTAATGCCTTATCTCCAGACATATTTCTCTGTCACACACACCTACGTTCATCCTTGTCCTCTCCGTTGTTTAACAGCAGGAGCAGCTCAGCTGAGGGTGATGCTGTGCTGTCTCTCTCAGTCCACATTAGCAGGACATTTTAAAAAAGATGTTCAAACTCATCCAGCTGGCCAGACTGCCAAGACCACAGTACTTTCTGCTCACTGAAATGTGGAAGCTGAACAGAAAACCATCCAGACTGTGTGAAATGCCTCCGAGGGGCAGAAACCACTAGTGAGCTACTTGTGTGGGAACACCTGGAAGAGCTGGATCCTGATCAGCATTCCCAGGTTGTTATTAGGCTCTTCACCTAGAGTATTAGAAGAGAAATAACCCTTTGAAGTTATGAAAGAAATAAAGTGTATGATAGTACACAAAGAAAGGCTCCAAATTTTCCTCTGCTGCTGGCCATTGCATATCCCAGCCCCTGGGGGACTCCCGCTCCAACTAGGGAGATTTTCTAATCCTTTCCTCCTTATAAGAGAGACGGGAGATAAATGTCAGAGCTCACAGCAGAGGCAAAGGGAAGAAGCCTTCAGGGAACTGTGGGCTGCATTAAGGCAGGAAGGTTATGAACTTAAGTCAGGGGAAAGAAATAGGATTTTGTCAGACTACAGCCCTACAGCAAGAGCCACATTGTAGGGCTCTGCCAAGTGCCACTTGTCCTGGGTCTGGTCTGAAGAAGGCAGCCTCAGCAGCACAGCAGTGCCTGTTGCAGGATAGTGCTGACAACGCTTTGCGATGTTGTCTAATAACCTTGCTGTCCCTCCGGACCGTGCCGTAACATCACACGCTCCTGTTCCCTCTGGCCATCTCCATTCCCGTGTTGTCTGAGCCATGGGAGACGTGGGTTTGATCTCTGCTTGGTGTTCCTCTGCCTGAAGGATGAATGCTGTATTCCTCTGTGCTGACAGAAAACAAAGGAACAGCTTCATCATAACATTACAGTTAAATTATTATGTGCCTTTGGCCCCACTGTGTTCCTGTGAAGAGTTTAGGTTTCGTCATATTTTCTGAGCCGGAGACCTGGCCATCAGATAACTTCTGAACAGAGTAAACATGCCATATTACTTGAACCACAGAGAAGTAATAACTCCACTCACATCATACCATTGATTAACACTGAGTTCATTAAGAAGTAGTAAAGTAAAAGGACAGGAGAGTGAGTGATCTCATTTGGACCTGCAAAATTTGAAGGGCTCCAAAGCCATGTGAACCAATTTCATTAAATTGCTGTCTCCTGCGTCAGTATAATTTCAGCTCTGGTTCTTCATCACTTGTTTTCTTTACCATATTGCTTCATCTGTGGCTGTTGATGAGGTTTGGGAAAGAAGAGGCTTTTACTGTTGGAGATATGATACATCCTGGCACAAATTAACTCAGAAATGAAATGACTCTGCCTTTAGATCTTCTCTCTCTGGGCTCAGCGGGTCTCTCCACTGTATCAGTGACTTTCCTGGAATTGTGCTAGCCCAGCAAAAGGTCTGTTGTTTCCCTCACAAGTCCCACCACCCAGATGGAGTGTCGCACCTGAGAGCATCAACAAAGAGAGAGAAGCAGGGAGAGAAGAAGAAGGTGTCGGGGCATGAATTATGGACTATTATTAGATTGCCGTTACTTGTATCGCTTCTATAGCTGTGGCAGCTGGGGGCTTTAATTACAGAGATTAAAGGAAAAAAAAACCTCATAGCCACTCATCAAATGATACATAAAATAAGCAAACTGGCATTGTGCCTGGGAAGCCATCTGAGTAGGGCTGCACCAGCAAACATTAACAGGGAATGCCGAAGTCAGGAGCCTTTCTGATGAGGAAGACCATGGTATCAACTTGAGCTTCAGCAGTTGATAGAAAGCAAAGAGAGGGGACAGTCATGCCGTGAGGTGAGGAGAGCAATGAGCCAAGCTCAGGCCGATCGTAGCGCCCGGTTCTTCCTACTGCAGCCAGCTTGAGAGCTGGAGCATGGGGAAAAGCTGCAAAAAGAAGCTGGGAGAGACCCGGGACGGTCAATGTGCATTTAGCTGATAGGAGTCCTTCCCTCAGCTCTTCCATCAAGAACTCGAGCCGTTAATGAAGAGCCATTTACTTTCATCTAAATGGAGTGCTTTCTTCCCATTGCTGCTGCTGAGACACGCTTGCTGTACACAGCTCCCCCTGATCTTCCAGGGCCCTTTTGGGCAGCACGGGGCAGGGCCAGGGACTGGCCAGACCTCTGGGGCACATCTCACACTCTGGACAGGAGCCTATTTCTCTCATTCTGAGAAAAAAGAGAGGACAAAGAAGGAATCAATTTGTCAAAAACCTCTTAATGAGCTGTTGAAGACAGCTCAGCCAAGGTACTGATGACCTCTCAGGTTAATTAACCTGCAGCAAAACCTTATGTCTTTTTTTCATTCTCCCTGTCTAATTTTCTTCTTACAGCCAGCCAAGCTCTCCTTTAGTCTGGGTGCCGAGCTGCTCATTGTGTGACACCTTCAGGTGCTTTTATGCCTTCCTCATCCTCCGCTGGCAGATCCAGCACTGGACGGGAGTGCCAGAAGCCAACATCCCTCCCAGCTAGCTTCATGCTTCATTTTTCATTGCAATGTGATTGCATCTGGCAGGAGCTCTCTGCCTCCCAGCCTGCTGCCATCCTGTCTTGCAGAACTGCTATCCCATCTCCTGATGCTGCCAGAATGGTGCCTGCAGGGCCAAACCAGCCCAGGCTCTTTCACAGGGCAGTACTGTGTGGGACGGTGACAGAAAGGACCACATAGACCCCCAGGAGGGGAAAGCTGATGCCAGTGACAAGGAGGAACTCTTGCAAACACCTAGAAGGGCCTCGGTGATCTAGCGGCATTTCAGCTCCCTGTGGAAAGTAGAGCAAGGGCTCAAACAGTGAATTTCCAGGTGGATCTTCCCTGTTATGGACAAATTCAGGTCCCTTTCATCCTACCTCTAAGAAAGCAGGCTTGGTAGCAGAGAGTAGAGCCATGGAGTTGAGCAAGGAGAGGAGGAGTCAGGTTCCCAAGGGACCTCTGGGGCCAGGTAATGGGTTTTGACACTCTCTAGACGATCCTCTAGTTCAGATAGACTCCTTGGGAAAGCTCATCATTTCCAAACATACCGAGAAGACTTTTCCACAGGAAGAGGCTGCGTTATCTGAGTGAATCTAGCACCTGAGGGTAACACCTCTTTGCCAGGGACAAAGACTCTGCTATTTTTAAGCTGCAAGTGTGAATGGAAATGGAGAAGAATATGTACTGCAAGGAGGAGCAGGGTTGCACCAACTACTTGCCGTTGACAATTTATCTTTCAGCTTCCTCCTCCGTCTCCTCTGTTACATTGACTGAAAGCCTTCCAGTGCCCAGGAATTTGTTTCTCCTTCATGCCTAGTTGATGTACTCCAGTTGATGTCTTATGTTTGCACAGATAGACCATGCATAATCAGCTCTTTTTTCCCAATGGGGTAGAAAGAACAAGTTCAATGATCAGAAACAAGGTGGATTAATTGTTCAGAGCAGGCGCCACATCCTTTTTTCTCCAACGACAATCACATTCACAGATCTTTCAGTAAAAGGACATGGCCAGGTAGGAAAAGGAGAGCAGCCCCGTTCCTTGAATGGGAATGAAGTTGTGGATACTTCATCTGGAAAAGGTCACCGGCCTGCAAGTGTAGCCATGTGACAAATGTTGGGTGCTGTCTTCATTCAGTCCCTTGAGGGCTCACTGGGCTGCCCTGCCACAGAGCAGCCAGGTTCAGAGCCTCCCTGGCACCGCAGCGTTGGCTGAAGCACGGAGAAAGCAGAGCTCAGCCTCATCCTCACATCCAGTGGCTGCTGGACCTGAGCATTCCAGTGCAGTGGCCTGACGGCTGTTCTGGGTCGGAGCTAGTGAAGCAGCTGGTTCAACCCATCCCCTTTGGATAACAACAGAGAAAAACAAGCCCCAGCCGTTCCCCTCCCCCTGCCCTCCTCGAGCCATGCGTCATGGGCGCGCTTCTCTCACATCTGGCATCTTCCAGCCACCTCCACTGCTACAATCAGTCAGGGAGGATTTTATCTTAATAAAAAAAGCTTTTGTTAAACCTTACCAGTTTCACCAAATCACATTGATTGCCATATTTTGCTTTCCAGTCAGTGGAAATGGATTTTTCAGCAGACCAAGAGGCCAAATAGCTGAGTTTTCTTCTTCATGATGCAGAGCTGCCCTAGTTACATTCAAAAGCTGCCAAGACCATATCTCTGTGCAAAGTCAGAGCTTGAAAAACCCTAAAAGGTTTACCCATCTGAGAAGGCCAGAAGTCAGTACTGGAAGTAGAAAGTGTAATTTGTTTTCACCTTAAAACAAACAAAATTCTCTAAAAGAAGTCCTGGGCCATTCTGAAAAATGAATGTTCCTGAAATGTTCTTCACATGATAATAACATCAGTGAAAACTAGAGACATTAATAACCTACAGATCTTGATAATTGCTTGTTATTGCAATGCACATGTATTTGTCATTAGCTATAACAATCAGATGCTAACATCATTATTGTTATTTTATTTAGATAAAAAGTTAGACATTGCAGTTATTCATGATTATAGGAGTAATCATTACATTATAATTATTGTCATTATTCGTTATAAAACAGGGCCAAAGATTGTGGTTGTTGGAGTGGGCTTTTTACTCCAAAAACTTATGCATCTGTAGTTCCTCTGATTAATTAATTCTGAAGTTTGAGGTGGTGAGGACAGGACCCTTTCCCAGCCCCTGATGCCAGTAGTGTTTGCTGGAGATTCGCCACCGTCCCAGCTCAGTCTCGCCCCAGCCCAGCCTTTTGGCTGCAGCTCTGGCCACGCAGCTGCTCCCTGGGGGCATCTCCTCGAGCATCCTCTGAGCGGTCTCCCTGTCATCACCTCTGCACAGGGACACAGTCTGACTAGACCGGGCTCCTGGGGAGGTTTGCTAGGCTATAAGTCATCTTTTGGGCCATGACATGCCCTGATGTAGCCAGCCTTACTCTTCGTACTGCAGTTTACGCCAACCTTGCCGCGCATTCTGTTGCTATGTGAATTACAGAAATTACAAAGAAAAATTACTTCACCCATTTAGAAAGAGGGTTTTTTTCCTTCTGTTTTTCAATCTGAAGCCACAGCATACACAAACCTGTCCAGGACTCTCATTCTGCAAGCTTCACTTAACAGGGAAATTGTTTTATTTGTGTTTAGGTTTTGAATCGCAGCCTAATGATGTGCAGGGCTGTGGGTTTTCCATTCCATTTTAATTTATTAGCTAAGTGCTGAGCATTTCTCATCTCTGCTCAGGACAAAGCATGCTCATGTCTCAAGAGACAGGAGTTCTGGTTTGTCCCTTTGTCCTCTACAAGCTGCGATACCAATATCTGCTCATGTAATGGCAACATGCAGATAATTCTCACTGCCCTTGAACATATGCCTTTGTTCACGTCCAGAGTCTGGATATGTTGGGAGCATGAGGAGAATCCATAGGATAGTGCAAACCCACAGATTGTCAAAACTCCCTGCCCAGGAAGCTCATATATCCCACAGCAGGGGTAAGCACCATGGGCTGTTGTTTATGAGGGCTACCACAGCGTATGCTTCCAAGGGAGGTATTGAAGGCTTGAGTTTTCATGGTATTGAAAACTAGAACATCCCTTTCTCCAAGGTACCATGCATAGCTGGAGGAGCTATTTCCTCGAGGAACCTCCCTGCTTTCTGATGTACTGGAGATCCAGAACTGGAACCTGAAATCTTCTTAGGTGCCATGATCTGAGGAGTTTGTCTGTCTCCATTCTTCAGAGATGGGGAGTAGAAGAGCTGTTGAAACACCAGGGAGTGGGGGAAGGCATGCCCAAGCTGAAGAGAGGTGTAATGGTGTAATAATATTGCTTTTTCTTCAGTATTATCAAGTCCAAACATCCAGAACTCCTCATTCAGCTCCGCCTACATCACACAACTGTTTCCCAGAAGCATCACCCTACAGCAGCCTGGATTCCTGGAAGCACTTTGCCCCTGTGGTGGACTCTGCTCAGGGAAACAAGAGTCTGAAATCACTCATCCAAGAACCACCTGCAAAGTATTGCAACCTCCAAAACTTCAGAAGTCACTCTCTAAAAAGTCTGGAGGTTGTCTTTTGAAGCATGTGACTTTTTAAATGGAAAATTTGTCAGATTCTCATTTTTTAACTTATTTTGTGAGATTGCAAGCTGGAGGGGAGGTGTTATTTTTAAGTTGCTGGTTTTTATCAGCAGTGCTGGAAGTTACTGAACTGAAAGCTGAATCTCATCATATGCCTTTGAGTCTTGAAACTTTAATAAAAACACAGCTACTCCACAACTCCCAGTGAAACTTGGAGAGGTGATCTCTGACTACATGAATCAGCTCAGGAAGCCTTCTCCTAAATTCTTAAATGTTATTTCTTCTGCCAGTTTTAAGTTTGTCTGGATACCAGGGACAATCCTATTGAATAATACTGAGATTCCAGTTTTGTTTGTCGGTCATTTAATCCACTCCTTTTATAGGGAATGTAAAGGGTATAAGGAGTATAAGGACTGTTATATAGTCTTGGAAAGCTGTCATTCTCCAACTCTGAGCATGGGGAATATATAATAAGCTTAGTGTCCTGATATGCTCATATGGACAACCGAAGAGATGAGAGGAGGTGAGGGCAGTCATAAGGCTTAAAATATTCTTGGTTGGAGTATAAGGTGGACTACAAAGGAAGATGGTATAATTTTCATTTTACTGTAGGGAAGCTGAGGCACATGGCTTCCCATGTTTTTCCATGTCCTTCCTCTCTCTTCCATGGACACAGACATCCCAGATTCCCCAGACCCTGTACAAAAATCCTTGAGCATCAGTGAGAAAGCAGACTGAGCTGCAGCACTGGACGCATTCACGTGTGCGGTGTTGCCAGAGCATGGACCGTCCAATTTGCATGCTTGGTGCTAGTTGTTGAAACACCTTGTCAAAATAATGCTTTGCTCCTTTCATCTGAGGATTTCAAAGCACTTTGCAGACATCAAACGCACCTTACCAGCCCACTCTGCAGTTGGTGAGCATGACTGCTCAAGAGGATAATAGCTAAGCAGAGACAGGCTTTTGCTTTCTCCCCTGGTGAGGCAAAGGGCTGACTTAACTACATCCCACAGCACCTTGAGCCCTGCAGGAACTTCTGGTGGGGAAAAGCCTCCCTAGGCTCCCTGTCTTGCCTCTCAGAGACTGAAACTGGATCTTGCCCATGTTTTTTGACTACCATTAATAAGGTGAGCCCCTTCTGAGACTGGAGAAGTCAGTACATGGACTCTCAGTGCCTGGGTGAAGCGTAAGGGCAGCCATGGTTGTCATCTCAGGTATCTTCTGAGATGGACACAGACTGGATTAGCCCTGCTCGTGGCCTGATGTGGCCTTTGCAACTCAGGCCTGGATGGCCACGTGTCATCTCTATTCCCCTGGGACACATCAGAGCCAGGCTGATACTTGCATGGCTGTTCCTAATTCTTCAGAAACTCAGAGGGAAGGAGGGCAAGGAAATACCAAGAAAAGAAAGAGAGAAGGAAGATGAAAGATGGCATTTCTTTCTTGAGGCAATGCAAGAAATAAAAGAGTCCTCCTCTTCCCCCCCCCCCCTTTTTTTTTTTTTCCGGATTAACATATTTGTTTCCTTTCTTGGCCTAGAAGATGGTTTTGTGCCCAAAAAATATAATATACTCCTTCATTCCTGGCTGACAGCTTCTGAAGCGTGCAGGGGAGCTCTTCCTTTCAGGTCCAGCACTTCGATAACAGATGCCTGACTGGCATCGAAGTGCAGTCTTAGGCAGGGCTCCTGCACTGTGGTCCCAAGCATTTCCCCAAGCTGCTTTGGGCAGGTTAACTTGAAAATAAGGCTGGGACAAAGGCAGTGGCAGCTTTAGTGGTGGGCATTTAGGAGGACTAGATTTATTCAGCTCTTGAAACAACAGATTGGGAGTTATTTCTAAAAAAGGGATGGTACTCTGTCTGCTTTTCTCAAGTGTCTGAAGAAGAGTGGTGGCAAAGAGTCTGTCTCGACCAGCTGGGCCGGGAAAGTTTGGGGCACCCCCAACAGACACAGCCTCCCAGGACAGCTTTGAGGATGACAGTGTTTGTTCCTTCTGCTTAAGCTCTCTGCCCAAGCCTCACCTCAGCTGTGTCAGTATTCTTCAGATCTGATGCTGTAAGACAAGAAGTGATTTAGTAAATTAGGAAGGAATGGGGGAAAAAGTAATGGGATCTTGGAGACAAACCAGTCTAAAGATAGAAGCTGTTGGAGCTGGCGCAACTACTGAAGTGCCTATTTAATTTCTTGACCACAAATTTAGCAGCTTAAATTTTAGAGCCTCCATTTCCTTTGTAGACTGGCAGTAATGCGTGAGCTCTTGTTAGCCCCTTGCTTTGCGATGCTGGAGCAAAGATGCCCAGACATTGTCCCAAAGCTGAAAGCTAGGGGGAACCCTGTATCATGACTATTACTTTTCCTCCATGGACTATGTACCTAATGCCAAGTGAAACTGCACTGAAACCTTTAAAATCACCATCCATTTTCTGAAACAAACTCTGCTCAGGGTTGAGCCAACTGGCTAAATCTATATTCACTGGCAGCCGTGGCAGCAAACTCAGAAGTATGGGACTAAATATATCTCAGCCCTGCAGCCTCCTTCCAGAGAAGGGAAGAAATAAATAAATAAGAAGATGGAATGAATGGAGGGCCTGAGCATTCCGAAAAGTCATTGCTTCTCGCATTATGAAATATAGATGACATTTATGAGTCTAATACCAATATTGATGTTTGCAGAGACATTTGTTCAGTGCTTGAAGTAAATACCTTCCCAATCGATAGAAATAAATGCAGCTGAGTTTTTGTTGTGTGTAGGTTTTATATTTGGAGAAGAATTGGAAATGCCTTTTCTTTTTTATTTCTTGCCTCCTTAAAAAGTTTAAGATACCGAATCATGAATGGACCATGGGAGGGGCAGATGACGGATGAGACAAAGACAGGAACCATTATTTGCAAAGATTTTATTGGACATCCTGTGATTTTTTTTTCTGCAGCCCCCCACAAATTATTTCCATAGATCAATACAGTTAAGCTCATAATAGGGAAAATACGGGTTGGGTATTGAGTATTATTTGACTAGCTCCAGCGCAGAAAAATGAAAATGTGAGATTCCCTGAGGTAGGCTGAAAAAAATCTACCATCTCGTTGCTGCACAAAGAAGTGGTCCCATTCCTACAAGCTCTTATTCCTTGGGTATTCCTTGACTCAGCTCACTGCATGGGCAGAAAAATAATAAAAATAGCAATCAGAATAGAGGGAAGGTAGGAACAGTCCTGTCTTATTTGGAGACAGATAGATGTTCCGGCTTAACCTTGGAGTGGAGCCTTGGTTTAATGGTAAAATTACCAGCAGTGCTGCCAATTCCAGAGGTCAACCCTCATGCCAATCTGATCTCCAAAGCAATCTCTGGGATTTCTGATGAAGGCTCAGGATGGTTGCTTGAAAAATTCAAGACCGTTGTATTAATACTCAGTATTTGTATGGGCTCAAATATGAGGATCCTGACTATGAAATTCTGCAAAGCTTAGATGCTGAACCTGAGATGCAGCTGCTTCCTGGGTGGAATTACCATGCCTGCGAATATAGCTTGAGGGAGACCAAATGGGAGTTTGGACTGCACAGAGGAAATAAAACTCTGCTTGCTCACATCAACTGGCCACACAGCTTTCCCAGGGTGCTGGCAAGGTAGACAGGGCCTCATTTTTCAAACTCTACCCTGAAAGAGCCCTTAAAATAAAACTGGACCTTTTTGCTAAATCAGCAAAAAAGCTGAGCCTATTTCTGTTGACTTTGAGAACAGTTGTCTGAGGGGTGTGGTTCATGTTTAGATTGCTAAGATCTTTTCTTCATTTTAGTTTTAAGCTTGAATTTAACTTGTCCTGATAGGAGAAGACTAAATGAGACCAGACTGCTTCAGTACAGCTCAGCTTTGTCTGAGTCAGTATATTTATCATCTGTAGCTGTCATGCAAGGAGACTTCTGTGCTGAGGAGTCTCGGAATGAGAAATTGGATCCACGGTTATTTTATATGCAGTTCTTGTTTGCCAGAAAGCTGGTTTTACATGACCAGCATATTTGTATTAAAGATAATAAAAGGTCATCAGAAACCTGGCAGTCTCTTTCTTGGTCTGAGCTTGGTCTTCCATTTGGTACAGACAACGCCTTAAGTAGCGCTACCAAGATCAGGGGATTTCGAAGCAATCACACAGGGAGATTGAGAGGATGAAAAAGCAGCAATGTTTGCACAGTCTATTGTACTTTCTTATTAATGGAAATTTAACCAGTGGAAAAAAATCTATAGTTTTTAGAGCCCACAGTAGCCAGGGCTTTCCAGGCAGGAAGAAACAGCATATCCTATCCTTTAGGTTTATAATGTAAAGATTAATCAAATGCATAATCCTTGCTGTTTCCTTTGTATCATGTTTTAATGTCTGCATATTGTTAGTCTTGTAAAAGGGCTTGACTTTGTGATGGCAGAAGAAAGAGGCTGGGAAGGAGTCTTTGATCATAAAAGTCTCCAAACAGCATATGACTGCTCTGCAACTCCTGGCAGGGGATCCTGAGCACTTTCTTTGCTTTTTTTTCTTCTTTTTTTTTCCTTTTGTAAAGAGAATCATTTTTCATGTCCACTGTGATGGTACTCAACTGACATTTAGTGACAGGCTGCGGGTGAAGCAGGGCTTTACTATGGAGCAGCCACCAGGCAGCTGCTCTGCTCAGTCCTCATCTTGCCTAGCGCGGTCCCCTCCCTTGTCCTTCCTGGTGGCTGCAGCTGAATCAAAGCTTCTCCATTTCAACAGCAAGAGCAGCTCACGTATTACTTTCTCCAAGGAGACCTGTGGAGCCAGTGCTGCTGTGGGAGAGTCTGACCTACGAGCTATAGTCGGTTCATCTGCCGGGGTTGCACATGGAGCTGTTTGCTTCGGTCTCATGCCTCTGGGAAGCTTGCTAAGGTCTGCCCTACAGACCTCCTGCTACAACAGATTAATTGATTTTAAAGCCAGCAAGAATCACGGTGATTGTCTTGTAGGTTTTCTACTGGGGCAATCGAATCTCTCTCTCTACAAGGTACTTATCCTCGTAGCCATAGAAACTAGGGGAATTTATAGGCACCACACGGTTTCTCTGCCTAAATCTATATTGGTAAATAACACCATGCCAGGGAACATTTTTAGGTACCGAAACGTGCTTGTCCTCACAGTGACGTGGTTAGTGTGCTCCCTGGCACGGCACCCTCCCTGAGTCCTGAGTACTGCTGAGATTTAGCATAAGTCAAGCTTTGCTGGCAACAGGCAGTTTGCATGAGGGAATTTAGCAGCATCAATTTGGTAACAAGCTCTTTGGAGTGACAAGGAGACTTGGTCTGTTCCCAGCTGGTGCAGAGGGTGGACCATGCTGACATCCCATAAAATAAAGTGTCATAACATGGCAGTTTTTGGTAGTTTGGCACCATCATTAGTAGGACAAGAACATCTAGTCTTCAGCAGATGGTTATCCTTATAGAAAGTCTGCTTGATCTGGGGGCTATTAGTCCATTTGTACAATATACCACATACAAAGGTCTAGTTCCAAATATCTCCGCATGCAAATAGGCTGTCTGAGGGGAGAGGCTTTGATTCAGTTTCTGGTAAAGAAACAGGCTCTAATTTCTTCTAAATGAAGAAAATCATTTAGAAATTATTTATAGCTTACGACTCTAAAATTATACTTATCTCTAAAGTGAGTTTGAGTTCAAACCCAAGACAGACCAAAAAACCACCGACTGAACCTGAAACTTTTGAAATGGAAAATCAGGTTTTCGATTTTCCTGTATATTTCCAGAAAAAGCACCTGCTTCTCTTATGTTCTTCAATATTCATCAGAAAAGCCTGAAGTCAGAACCCAAATAACTCTTAACAAAATGGCAAAATTCTACAGTGAAATAAGAGCTAGGAGGGAACATTTTACAAGCAGCTCTATTCAAAACAAAGAGGTTTTTTAGCTACTTGATCACAAAAAGGATGTGAAAAAAATCTAAGGGCTGTAGATATTTTTTATGATCACATAACTCAAGAAGAGCTGATTAAGTTCTTCTGAAATGCAGAAAACATCTGAGAAATGTCAAACCAATAAAGGTATTTCTGGTGTGACTGTTTTAAGCAACTGACAACAAAGGTTTAGTACAGAAATGCTGTCTCAGTGGTGCGATGTATCACCACATAGACAAGGCAGGGGAAATATTAAAAGACAATAACAAGTTAGCTGATTTTTCCATGACTAGCTGTCATTTGGACATGTGTGTTTCCCTACTTGAGTTGCTAGGAAAAGAAGTAATTGAACTACCTAGAATCAGTGGATTTTTAATTTGGGAAGTAGGAGAAAAAAAACCCAAACCATCACCCGGTGGAGGAGAAAGCAGTTTTCTCCTTTCTCCTGATAAGAATCTTCATGTGTACACAAGTAATCCAATGCAAGTCAACAAGATTTCTTGTTTGTACAAGAGCTGTGCTCAGCAAACATCATGCTCGAGGCTTGCCCAGAGAGAGCAGACACATCTGCAGCAGACACTGCGTGTCTGCTTGCTCTCAGCCAGCTCGAAAGCTTAGCTTGAACTGCCAAACACTGTCCTGAAATTGCTCCATGAGAATCGGACACCTTTCTGAAAGCTACATCTTAGCTTGCTGTCCGCAGGGCACCCTTTCTAGCAGCCAATGAGCACAGGAGAATAAATCAACTGTTTTTGAAAAAAGAAAAAGTTTTTCCATCCAAAAATGCTAACTCTTTGAAAACATTTTTTTTCCTCCTTCAAATGTATCGTTTTATATAACCACTCCTCCTAGCCAGACTGGCATTTCTGGATGCAAAAAGAAAACATCTGAACTAGTGTGGCGGTAGAGGCTTTGCTTTCCACTGGGCACATACAAGCTCTGCCTGTGTCTGTACTATTGATGTACCTGGAACATTCTCCAGCATTGAGATGCGTCAGTACGATGTCGGTATGCCAGGAGACTTCACAACCCTCATGTCAGGGAGGCTGAGTGCACACTGCCCTGGGAGCATCATCACGGGGCTGTCCTACCTGCTGATCTGTGCCTGCGAATTTCTTGGGAAAGTGTCAATGCCCACGGGCCTAAAGCTTGCAAAGGACCATTTGGATAGTTTGACAGTCCCTGGAAATGTTTGAACTGTACTAATACAGATGTGCAGTTAGGATCTAAGTAAAAGCAGAGTTTGAATGCACACTTCTTGCAGTGCAGGTAGAAAGTGCTAATTAGCTATTTCTTGGTAAGGCGGGGGGGGGGGGGGGGGGATGCTCTGTTTCTACCTATCATTGCTTTTTTCCTTTATTTTAATTTAAAAACAAATCTTAAAAGTTGTGGTCACATCGCATCTCCAGCAGATTTCTACTATCACTTTCTGTCCTTTATCTGCTGCTGTCCCTTAGTTTATCAGCATGATTTACATACTTCAGAGGCACAAGCCATCTCATCCTAAAACAGACAGTTACCTTTGATTAGGTGACTTTGAAAGTGACTTTTTTTGGCCTTCTGGATAAAGTGTTTCTCCATGTCCTCAAAGCCCATCCATGCTACAGTGCTGGGGTGGAGAGGGTTCCATACATTAATATATACAAATCAGAGGCCTTTTGAATCAGTGCAAAGCTGGATATGTCTTTCCTGAGGGAACTGCTTTTACATCTTGTACCAAGCTCTGTTTGATTGCACCTTCTGGTTTTCCAGATCAGCCTCTTAAAGTGTTTAGTGCTTTGCTTCCTGCACAGGGAGAGGAGGGTGAGGTTAAACTCTTAGACAGCTTCAGGCTTTGGAATAACAAACCACCAGCATTTGCTGTAGTCAGGATAGCAGAGATGCAGTTTTGAGAGCTCAGTCACTGGAGGCCACTTACTTTTCAACATTTTGTATCGCAGGGCTGAAATACAGATTTTGTCTTCTGAATTTCAATAACGGCCTCTTGGGAGCAGAACAGCAGCTTTGGCAGAGGCGTGTTTTCCACCTGCTTGTTGCTTTGAACAAAACGCTGCAAACAGCCAAGCTTATCTGGCATGCACAGCTCCTGTGGATGTCTGCAAGACACACTGACTTGGCCCAAAGTATTAGCTCGGAGCGTGACCAGTTGTGTTCGCACATAGGATCCCTGCACCTTCTTTCTATGCTCTTTTGCACAGACATTGGCCCAGAAAATGCTCTCTTCTATGCTATTAAAAAATCAAGGTCAGTCTCTTCAAATGGCCATGCTAGCGTTGTGATCTGCAGGTTCATATTCCTTGGGGATCATTTTTACTTGCTTGCCATTAGGTGGTTGCTGAATCCAGATGTTCAACAATCCTGCAAATTCATCAGCCCATTAACTGTAATAAATTCTGACCCAGTAATTTCTTCTACAACCTTATTTCTTTGACCCCAGATCAGAAACAAGCGTTTGTAAGCCATCATGGCTCTTATTGCAGTTCTGGAGGTTGAATACCCTTCCTGTGGCTGTGGTGCAGATAATGGAGTATTCCTGCACAGTAACACAAATGAGAGGTGCCAAAACTGATTATTTTAGCAAAAATGTGGAGATGTGTGTTGTGCTGCCAGGTAGATTTGTCTTTGCCCTTAAACATCCAGTGAGGAGGGCCCAGGGGTAGGGCTAAGCTTTTTCTCCTGTGTGTCCTGGAGACTGGGCATAAGAAAGCAGGATATGGGAACAGACCAAGATCTGCTTAATAAATTGCATAGACAGAGCAATAATGTGTGGTTTATGGTGTATTGCTCCATGGGGAAACCCGGAGAGAAGGCTGGGGACAGATCTGCTAAGCCTGGCTCAGCCAGGCCAGTTTCACGATGTTGGGAAGTCAGGGGCAGGATAAAGGATAAAGGATATAAACATTGGTTGATCATAACAATCATTAAAATCATAGAAAATCAAGGTTGGGAGGGACCTCAGGTGGTTTTTGCTTTGCCAAAGAAAGGAGCATCCATGTTGCTCCTTCCTGAGAGATGCATGTCTAATCCATTCTGCACAACTCCAGTAGCGGTGTTGCTACACCCTTTACCAGGCAATTTATTTCACTATTTATTTGGCCTCATAGCAAAAAAGTTTTCCCCAATGTCCCACCAAAATCTCCCTCGTTAGAAATTAAGCCAACTGCTCCTTGTCCTACCTCAAAGCTCATTTATACAGGATGGGCCACAGGGGCTGCATAATGTATTGCTTCATCAACATAAACCCAGGAAGAGGAGCTCTTTGTGCAGTACCTTCTCCTACAGCTCTGTGCTTGTACAGTACTGAACACAACAGGGACTTAATCCTGGTTGATCCTTAGGCATTCTTGTAATAAACGTGATTAATAACAAGATAACAAATTCCTTTTGTTGCTTTCCTCTGGCAAAAATAAGTCAAAGCACAGGAATGAAAAGATTTTGCAGTTCTAAGAGAATCAGGGTACAGATTGTGGCTACTTGTAAGCAGACAGGCAGCCACAAACTGACAATATGCAGCAGAAGATTCTTGGGCTCAGAAATGATAAAATGTCCCTTTTTCTATCAAGAAAAAAACATAGAAAATATCCTCAAGGAGAGACTGCCCTCAGGCTTGAAAAGAGAAGGATTGGTTTCTGCTTTCTGCACTTTCCTTAGGAGTATGAAAAGCTGAAATCCCAGATTCATGGTTGACTTACTGTTCTCCCTTTCTTCATGTTTCTCATTTGCTTGCCAAGTTTTGGAATACAAAGGGAAATCCATGAATATAAAACTCTCCAAAATCCCACAAAATATCCAGAAAATAGATAAACACAAATGAGCTCTCTTCCAGCACAACTGGGTTCTGTATTAGCTCCTAAATGCAGTTTTGTCATTCCTATTCTCTGAGCGCTGCACATCTATTTACTGCTCCATTGTAGTTGTCCTGTATCTTCTCCCACATGTGCTAATGCATTTTGTTACTTCTGAAAAGAAGGAAATCAAATATTTGCCTGACGTAAATCAGGATAAAGGAGCAATTTACAAAAAAGCATTTCCTTCCGGAAATCATGAGCTGGGTATTGCAGAACAGAGTGAGCAGTTCCTGCAAACAGATGTGTAATTTCAGTCATGGAAATAACCTGTAATTTAGATAACCCATCTGTTCAGGAAGGATTGTAAAGCATCTAAGAGCATCATCTGTTACAGCCCAGACACCTCCACCGCTGGACCCCAGACGCAGCTAATTCCTGTTCATTTTTCTTCTCTCCACATAAATAAATCCAGTTTGGCTAGTGGCTGGGGGAATCCTTTGAGGCCGTGGGTGGAGAGGATCTTCACCTCCCTGGAGACTGTGGTGTCTTCAGAACAAGCATCCAGGAGCTGTTCTTTGTACAGAAGGCCCTAATAACAAAAATGACAGAGAACAAGATGTGTGGTGGATGTGACCCACTGGGAGCAAAAGCCTGGTCTTGGAGCAGTCAGAAGCAGGAGGTTTGCTGTGAGTTTAACCTCTGTGAACTTCCCAGAGTGTCAGCAATCCCTTCCCGGTTGAGCCAGAGCCTGGCTAATCTTTCAGTTTAAGCTTATTGCATTTTGATTTGAAAACAAAATCCTCCAGAAGGCAAAGATTTGAAGGGAAGAAGTTCTCCCCAGGCAGAAATCTGCAGCGGCAGGTTTTTACACTCGTCAGAAGTGAATCACTGCCTGCTCCGCATGTGCAGAGCTTCGATGGTGTGGCCAGGGCTGACAGCTGGTTCCTGTCCCCATCTGTAGTGCTGCTGATGGATGAAATGATGCACACTGTGTCTGAAGGGGTTGCCAAGTTTGGGAAGGGGTTATGTAAAAAAAGGCAGACAGTCTTGACAAGGTTTGGGTCATTCCTCTGACTCTGAAGGTGTTTACTAGCTGTTTAATTATTCAGGAACAATTTTTTTGCCAAGACCAGGGCTCGGATTCACTGCCTGCTCTTCCTGCCCCATCTGCTCCCCAGGGTCTCTGCTGACCCTTTGGATTTATGGGGTACAGGCCAATCTCCCTAGCTCCCTGTGTGGGTTAGTAATTCCTTTTCTTCCAGCTTTCCTCCATGCTCAATGTTTTCTCTGTCTTTTCCATGCGTTTGGGAGCAGCAGATAGAGGTGGATGCTGATGCTCTTAAAATTAGGGACTGAGCAATAGTCGAGGGACACACAGTGCCTCCCAGCCCCCCAAGCCCATCTATTTCTATTCTCCTCTAATTAAAACCAGCTCCAGAAGATTAAATAAGTATGTCTCAGTGACTAGTAACAGCACTGGCTCTCGATGGCGAGTGTGGGGAAAGAAAGTGGGGGGGCTACTTAAAAGGGGCAGCAAAGCAAAGGAGGTTCAAGGGAGCCAGTACTCCTGTGGGGCAGAGTTAAGGGTATTGCGTGTGCTCTGTAGTGTGCCGTCCCCAAATACCTGCTTGCTCAAGGGTGTGAGGTTACACCTCCTGTGCTAAGCATGACCACTGTCTCCCTGAGCCATGAGCCCCAAAAACGTGGCAGTTCAGTTGCTTTTGGCACAGCTATGCATGGGGCGGGATTGCCCTTCCTCTCTGCAGCTGCAGCACAAACCAGCTCCAAAACCAAAACTCAAGCCACTCTGGTAAGGCAAGACCGAGTCTGGCTGTGCAGAGCCACAGTGGCTAACCAAAAAGCAGCACGTGGGGAGGATTTAGCCTGGCACAGATCTGAACGACACTAACTTAACTGCAGCTGTTTTGGGAGAGAAGGATGCACGGCTGTGCTCAAAATGCTGCTGGCCCCAGGGTGGCCAGCACCCAGCTCTGACCCGGTCCCCGGCAGAGGGTGGCAGAGCTCCGTGCTCAGCAGCCAGAGGTTGCAAAACCATCCTGCTTCCCAGCAGCCGCAGGAGCAGAAACCCTGCAGTCTGAAGACTAATATAGCCGGTGCTGACCTTTTTGCTCAATGCTAACGTGGCCCAAAATGTTGCTGGATTCATGGTGTTTGAGCGAGCCCAGCCATGTAGGAAGGTAGAGGAGGTAAAACGTAAACCCGATGCCTTGCTAGAAGGTAGAAATGGAGGGATGGGTACTTGCATGCTGCTGTAGCCGCAGAGGTGCTCAGGCAGCCCTCTCCCACTGAAATCTATGGCAATTGAATAACTAAACATCTCTCATGGCTCTAGCCCTCCAAAGGTGTTCTTGAAGCCTTGACTGTACAGAGAACAGCCTCTTTCAAAGCCTGCCGGAAAAGGGCAGTGTTACAAAATGAGAGACAAAATACAACTCCTGTCTTCGGGGAGGTTCAACGCTTTGAAATTCATTTTCCCTTCACATTGGGATGAAAGGGGAAATTTAGAAATATTTCACCAAGTGGAAATTACATTTTGGAAATGTCAGAACCCCCTTCTGGAAATGCTTCATTCTGTATTACTGAAGCAGGATGATTTGAAAAAGCAAATGTAATATATAAATATTAAACACCTATAAAATATTTATCACATTCTATATTATTTAAATTCTTATTACACCTCACTGTGTTACATTAAAACAATAGCGTAAAACCAGAGTTAAATCAAACAAGAAACTGGAAATTAAGTGCCCCATTTTGACTACAGATTATTTCCATTTCCACGGGTGACTCATTCTCATTAGATCTTCCCATTTTGAAAAAAGAAGGTTTTTTTCCTGAAATACTGTTTCATTACACGTCCCTCCCAGGTTGTAGCAATAGGTACAGTTCTTCTCAGTGCTCCCAGCAAGACGTCTCAGAAATGTTCACCTAGGACAGGATGTTTGTTTTTATAATTTTAGATACAGGGTGGTCAAGGAAAGGAGGAGAAGAGGGGACAGGCTTCACTCTCTCGTAACTTCAATAACTACCTTTTAGAATTCCTTGCTTGGAAGCCCTCCATGGAGACTCCATCACCTTGCTTTCTTGAGGAGACCTTCTCCACCCAAAAACCAGAAGACCAGGGACAGCTATTTAAAGGGGTGCACAAAAACACAATAAAGGGGCAAACTTTGCAAACTCTGCCCTGAGAAGGTCACAGGCTGAGGGGTTCAAAGTTGCTGAATGAGCAACTTGCTCAGTTTAGAAAGGCAGTCCTGGGGCTGGTCATCTCAGTGCCTGGAGAAACCTTCTAGCCAGGTGGGATAATCCTCGCAGGACCCATCTCCAGGCAGGACAGCAGGAGTTACTCAGAGCCCAGCCAGCAAAGCCCATCAGTGTGCAGCCAGGGATTAAATGGCTTCTTTCAATCCACACACAAAGTCTATAACAGAAAATGAACCTGGTTTTCCTGATTTAGCTGCTAGGTCTCACATTAATACTGCTGAAACAAAGTTTGCACGGTCCTTTCCAGATTCACTGGGCAGTTTGGCTGAATGGAGGTAGCATCTCTCAAGTTTAAAGCCTAAAATGATATTTAAGATTCTAGATCAGTAACACTGCTTCTGCTTAGCCCGAGAAAGGCATTTACATACTTTAAAAACAAGTGTTTTGATTGTGTTTTATGTAGAGTACACATAACCAATTGAAATGTAATAGCCTCTATGTTACTGAGCTCATTTTTGCATTGCTGTGGCTTATGTCTTTATGTCTTTAGGACATTAAATCATCCCTAGGGTCTCATGTTTTCTTACATCCTCTAGCACTGTTTCTTTTATGGTAGACTAAGTCTGTATGTGGGAGATTAAGTTTTACAGTGTGATGCCTCAATCCAATTTTTTGTTACCACTGCTTGTTCTGCAGACTTCCACTTGCACATGGTATAAACTTCAGCTCACAGGAACTGCTGACATTGCTCCATATTGTCACGCAGCACCTTCCATCTTTCTAAACATGAGTTTTAGCTACAAATGACCAAAGGTACCTAGAAACACCTTGGCATGAAGCAGGACATTGGGAGAAAAGGGGAAGATATGGTAGTGTTTAGCATTTCTTTAATCATTTAAACACCAAGATTCTACATTTGCTCTGCAACATACTTTTTGCATGACTGTGTTATGTTCAACAGTCGCAGATTGGAAATGAAGGCTGTGGCCACCAGGAATTTTGCAGTGAATTTTCCTTTGTTGTTTTTGTCAATGCTGAAAAATGCTAGTTTGTGACATCCATAAGAAGCAGATTTGAAGCCTTGCTTGACTTGAAATTTGTTTTGAGAAAAATGCTGCCATAGTCCAACATTTCGGTTTTTAAATAAGGAGTCTGTGGGCATTGAATGGGAGGCTTTCTGGACAAAAAAATTAGTTTATTTAGACTAGGAAAAAGAAATTAAGGAGCTGAAACCAAAACAAACCACAGCATTTTGGTTGATTCTTGTTTGAATCCCTCCCCCTGCACCACAGGACGAGGAATTGCATTGGTTTTGTTTAATTCATAACCATTTTTGCCACAGAAAAATGTTTCACTGTTACAGAGATCTTCCTGGGAAAATGCTCAGTTTCTCCTTTGGCTCAAGTTAATAGCATTGCCCTTCCCCAGGACCCCGTGTGAGTACATGAAGAATCAGGACATGCTCAGGCACCATAGTAATGGGGCTAGTTAAGCAAGACAGATTGTTGTGACCTCTTGTGACTATTGTTATGTGTACAGGTGTGAGGGGACATCACTGCTCTCCTGTACAGCAAGGATGTAGCTTGTTGATCCATTCTCTTTTTATATCTCTTTGCCTCATTGCCTTTAGCTCTCTAACTGCCCTGCCAATGAGCTCCTCGTTAGACAAGTCCCCAAACATATCCCTTAGAAAACAAAACCAAAGAAGAAAACATATTTAGCTCTAATGATGCACACACTCCCTTTGTGTTTGAATCTATTGCAGTTTAATGAGCGAAGGAGTTGCAGCCCTGTTGGGAGGATGAGCAGTGTACATGCCTTCTCCAGCACGCCTCCTCTAAAGGGAGGCTTAGGCTGGCCAGGGGTGACTCAGTTAAGGTACAAGTGACCTGAAGGAAACATACTGTCAGGTTGAAAGCCAGGCTTGACATTTAACTAGGAAATATCAAGAAATTATTATGGGCAAGTGGGAGGTGGTGGAGCCTTAAGGTGGGCCTGGAAAAGACAGATGGGGACCAGGTTTCCTGCAGCAGACAGGGTGCAGCTAGGGGGTGGATTATGCTGTTGCAAAATCCCTGCAGCACAGGGAATGGCAAGTCCAGGTATTCAAGCAGATGTAAACAGACGAGTTAATGAATGTCTCCATAAATCTTAAATTTTGAAGCCATGAAGAAGAGCTTTCGGGGTAGCAATCCTTTCTTTGGCACCCGCCCCAGCCTGGCACAGGAGGATGGATGCTGCCGCACCTCCCCAGATGCATCAAGAGGAAGAGGTACTGCCTGGAGGTGGTGTTGACTCTTTCCAGAGCTGCTTATTAGTTGACTGTATGCCCCCCCATTTCTAGATGCTCTTCTTCTTCCTGGATACCCTCAGGAGCTGGAGCATCCACCAAATCAATCTTCCCTGCTGTGTACTCACAGCCTTCAAACACACAGATTTCTTTTTCTCACCTTTCCAAACTACTTGCTGCTTAGCCACGCTGTAGGTAGTCCACTCTTTTAATCTTCCTTCCTAACTCAGTCCCACTAATGCTTTAATTATTTTTTCCTTCCCATTTTTCTGATCTCACTCCAATCTTTCCCATAACAAGGTGCTTTGAGCTGCTTGTAAAAGCCCACTTTAGTCTCATCCCAGCTGGCAATGGCAGGGCTCGCATTAGAGCCAGTCAAAAACTCTCCAGTGAAACCAAGTATCCTCATGAAAAACACCATTTCATGCAGCACCAATTACCTCATTTAACACTTCCAAGCTACAGATTTGTTTGGCCAAGCCCAAGGCCAGGTTCTGTGAAATTTCTTTCCAGTTAGCTCAAGGGCCAGGAGTACAGAGAGCTACAGGCTGGTAGCCACTGGGCCAGGCAGGTCTGTGGCAGGGCCAGGGATTTTGGGGGTGTGCAGGATCTTCCCCACCACCATTTCAGTGCCATTCACAGCCTTTCCCATTACTATCCTCAGTGAAGCTGAGAGGGATGGTAGTTTCACAGGAGCAGCTGCAAAACTGTGGGAGTTTCTACTCTGTGATAAATTTAAAAAAGTAGTATTGGTTTCAGTTCAACTTGGACCAAAATCAACAAGTGAAAGGAGAAAAAAAAAAAAAGGAATTTCTTACAAGTTTGCTTTTTGGCCATCTCCAGCTAGTGTCTCTCTGCTCAAGGACGTGATGCGTTTGTGAATGCTTGCTTTTCAACTTGCTGCTATAGCACACTTCTTGAAGCCAAGAAAAAAGTCTGCATAAAAAGCACCTAAAACAAACAAACAATCTTTAGATAAAGCAACGGCAGGGGAACTTGTATGGCTCAATGTAAGTGTCCAAGTGGCAGTTTGTCTCCTAATACAAGCTGCTTATATTAGACTAGATGTGAAAGCCAGTGGTTTTCAGGTATGGACTAATTTGGGGGGTATAAGGGAGGAATTTCAAGGATTTTGTCGCTTTTCCATTCATCCTTCAAATTAATGCTGTGCAGTCTGTTACACATCCTGGGTAACATGATGCAGTTACATTTGTAACCTCTCTGCTTTCCTCAGATCCCAGCTGCCTCTATGCCCACTTTTACGCCCTTAAATCTGTTCTGTATTTCGATGAAGATGTTTGAACCTGTCCATCTAGCCTACAGATATTCCTGAGGTAGGCTCTGTTGATCATCAGTTCCCCACTGGTTTCACATGTCCCCCGCTGAGTGCATCCAGCAATTTCAAATGTGCTTGCTTTGAAGTGAACTCAGCATCACAAACACATTTCAAGCAAACAGCTTGGCGTGGTCCTTTCAAATCCATACTTCAAACTGAACAAACTCACTGGAGCATTTCAGCAGATTTTTTAGGGACCTAGGTCTGATTAACTCCTCTCCTAATCTCTCAAGCCATTATGTTCAATGAGAAGTGTAAACAGACTGGAACAGTAAACTCAAACAAACGGAAAAATGTCAGTGCATTAAATTCTTGGCTGCAGCCTCGTGAAGGAAAATAGATTGCGAAGGGGATAAAGGAAACAGGGAGAGGTAGGAAGGAGCTTGTCCATCACAAGCCTGTGACAAGCATTCCTGCTAGTGGCAGGGCAAGAGGCATGTGAGTATGGAAGGCAAGCCAAATGCCCTCCAGGAGTGAAGAATGAAGGGACGGATGCTCACTGCCAACACACCTCCGGCTCCCCGGGTTGTGGAAAGCTGTGCAAGTCCTAGAGCACCAAACCCCGAATCGAACCATTTGATTTCACTAATCTGAGCATTCTTAGTGTGCTGCCGTGTCGCACAGGAGGTGGGTTTGGGATGTTTCTTATTTCCATTCCGTGAAGCTCGTCTCCTGCGACACTGCAGCCCTCCCTCTGGTTGCAGCTCCAGATACCCTGTGCTGTCCCCACACACCACGGACCACTCAGCCACCTGCCCAGCCAAGGGCAGACGCAAGAGCAGAGTGTAACATTATCAGCATGGTGATTTCCCCCAAAGGAGGTTACCAACCCAACCAGACAGCAAAGGATGTGAAAAGAAACAGAACAGCAATGTTCAGGTCTAAGAAAGGCAATGTGAAGCATTTCAGAGGGAATTTTTCCATGTTTTCCTATTCTCTAAATTGGTGTTTGAGCTCTGCAAAGCCAGTATTTTCAGAGACTATCCCAGAATTCTCTGTATGTTAATTTGTTCTGCTAAAAAAAAAAAAAAAAGAAAAAAAAGATTGAAAAAAAAATCTTTTGGCCTCCTTTTTGTGTTCCTAGCTAATTGTTTCAATTTCCAAAGTATTTTTAAAACAAAAGATTGAACATTTTTTCCCTGAAAATTGAAAATTTCTACTTTGAATTGCCAGCCAATTTATTCCTGGTTTTATTTTGGTTTTTAAAATGGGCAAGAGCACTGTTTGATTGAGATGGCTTTTTATTCTTTCAAAATAGAATTAAAAACACCACCCTGAGCAATTGCTCAATTGCTCCATAGCCAGCCCCATAGCAGTTAACAAGGAGCATGGCCAGACCACATCATGGGACTTGCAGCCCAGTTGGGGAAACCTGGCTTATAGGAAGTGAAGTTGCTGTGAAATGCTCCCTGACATAAGAAAGAAAATTGTTCTTGTTCTTTCTTATTATATAACTTTTGGGAAGGCCAAAGAAAGCTAGTATGTTCCCCAGCTCTGCGACTCGGACAGATGCTAGTGATTTCTCTTGAAGACTACTGCAGCTTAAACTATGCGCCAGGCTGTATTTTGGCACACATATGCTCCTGTGGATTGTATGGGGAGTCATTCCTGCAGGGAAAATTGCAGGTTTTGGTATCATTCTGATCTGCTCCAGCAGCTCCTGGGGAGTTTTACTCAAATATTCTCCTTCTGTCACTGACCTTTGCTCTTCTGCCTTTAGTTTATCCTGCCTCAGGAAGCCCTGCTCAGCTGGGTTCTCAGTAAAACCTTGGGGCTGGTGTGTTTCCCTGGGCAGGTTCAGTGGCTGTGACAAGGCGTACCCCAGTCATGGTCCCTTCGCTGGACCCTGTGCACCCTGTGTGCTGAAGTGGGAGCTAGTAGGGGTGACTCTTTTTGGTAGCTTCCAAAGCCATTTCTCCCTCTGGATAGAAAGAGCACCTTGAGGCCATAAAAGAGACCCAGGACCATGCTGTTTGTTGGCAAGGAAGCAGCCTTGCTGTCCTCGAGGGCTTTTAGGGCAAAGAAGGGGTCCTCAAGTCATGTCTCAGCTGGTCTGGAAGCTCCAAGTCATAGGATCTCCCATCCCATGGGAAGGGTGAGGTGTCCCCCAAGAGCTGAGACAACCACAGTTCATGGAGAGCCCTGTGCTGGGCACCCCGAGGAACCAGGAGGAGATCTGGTCCCTTTGCAGCTGCAGCATGGAGCGGGAAGGAAAAAGCCGACAGATGGCAGAGAAATGCATTAATTTCAAGCTCTGTTAAGGACAGTGAGGGAAAGGAAAGAGAGGATCGATTTCTGACAAAGAAATAAAATCCAGCAGGAGAGACATCTTATTTCAAAGGTGCTCAGAGCACTGTGGAAGGAGGTGTCCAACGTGTTTAAAACTGACCAAGGGGCTCTTGGTGGTGCTGGCATAAGCCAAGTGGCAGGAGGCAATTTGAAGCAATGGGATTTTCTGTATTAAAAAGGAGGGTGTAGAGTAGGAGTGAGGTGAGAGTGGACCCATTGTGGCATCAGGCCAGGGTCTGGGAGGGATTCAGGTGGAGCCAGTGAAGTCAGACTCCAGGGAGACAGGGAGATTGGTTGTTGAGGGATGCTTTCACGGAAGAAGGGGAGATGCAGAGCGGGGAGCAGGGTCTGCACATGAAGCTGGCTTAAGCTCTGAGTTTCCGTCCTGAAGAAGATTTTCCTTTGGTGTCAGAATGAAAATGAACAACAGAAACAAAAAATGAATATTTTGTTTAGGAAGTATTACACTCCCCAAGAAATTCATCAACATCAATAAATGCTTTGTGAAGCATGTTGAAATTTTATTTACATACCATTTTCCAGCAGAATATAATGATTATGGAAATTACCCAGAAGGTTTATTCCTTGGGGAGAGAGGAGGAAAGCTGAAAGCAAGGATTCACCTCTGTAGCTTGCTAACGTTAGTCCCTGTCACAGATGACTGATACATCTTAGGCCATGAAGGTCACTGCAGAAATACCTATGGATGTTTAACACACTACAAAGTCAGATAAGCAACAAATGGAGTGGACATAAGAAATGGCAAAGGTCATCTCTGTGGCCATGCTGTGCAAATCTTTTTTACAGCATTTGATCCCAACTCAGAAATGTCTTTTTATCTATTTAATTTAAAAATTAATTGCTTTCTACCCATCTCTGAAAAACAAAACCTGCCAGATAAAAGTAAACCACACAGGCCATTAATTTCAGCAGGACTTAGGCTGCTTTCCCCATCCATTCAGCAGAGAAAGTGCATTTATAATGCATTGAGTGGCAGGAGGAAGCAGGGGAGAACATTGTCTGCATTTGCTCAAAAATATCTCCTCCATTTCAAACATGCCTTTTTTAGTCCTTTTCCTGTTGTTTCTCTTTTTTTCTAATGCAAGAGAATCCTGCAGGCAACAGCCTTCGTCACTGCCCAGGGCAGGTTCATCTTGTGCACTGAGTCAGAGACCGTGGGGAAAAAATAGCGTATGATGATATAATTAATGACTGTTTTCAGAAATAGGTACAAAGGGCCTTGGATGAAGTCACTGGGCCCAATGGCACTTCACTTGCTCGTTTGCCTCTCTGAGCCTGTTTTGTTTAATGCAGTATTTTGTGATGGGTGGAAATACAGACTGTCTCTGCGTCCTTTCTCGCCCTCCCCAAAGTGGGGCAGTTTAGCTGCAGGAAGAGAAGACTGAGGAGGCACTTTCTAACAGTCCTTAAATTTTAAAAAGGCTACTGCAAAAAGCAAATGGATAATCTCATCTCTGTAGCTGTGGTGGCTAGGACAGAAAGGTCAAGGGCTTTGGACCGAAGCTCTGCATTAGCAACAATGCTGGTTTTTATTAAGTAGCTAGCAATTTAGCAATTTGGGGCATCTACCTAAAAATACCTTTTAAAAGCCTGCTTTTAAGGTGGTGAATCCTTAGTGCTTTCTAAATAGAAGACCTCTTTCCATCATTCTTGAGTCAGAATCATCCAGAGCAGAGAAATCCAAAATCAAACCAAGCCAGTTTTGTTAAGTTTTTTCTGTGAAGAAAATGTCCAGCATGCTTTAAGTGACGCTGGAAGACTGCTGTGGTGTGACTTTGCTGATGGAAGAAGAAAAACATAATTTAGGGCTGACAGTGTAGCTTTTTCATCTATTCTAAAGCTACCTGCAGGGTAAAATTTTCTGGTGCCAATCTCTACAAAGAGTTTTGCAAATGTTCCAGGTTAGGCAATGTACTTTTAATGTTTAAAATGGGATAGCTTGATCCTCTCACTGGCTCACTCAGCATTTTGGGGGATTCTCCTGAAGACTTTTCACTGCTGGCTGTAAAAACTCCCCAGGTTAGAGAGTCTCACCTGCTCCCATGTCCTCTCCTTCAAATCTGGCACCAAGAGCCAAATCAGCAGATGAGCAGGTAAGTTCTATGGGTAGATGATAAACCTGCATGGTGTAATTCTGGTACTTTCAACAAATTTTAGGGAATCTCCCATGGTACAGCTGGTCTCTTTCCTCAAGGCATCACAACGCAGAATGCCAGACTCCTGCCCTTGTCCCTTGGCCTGGCATCTCAGTTACTTCTGCCTCTGCAGATGATGCCTTTTCTTTGCCATTTCAATTTCGTGGGTTCCCAGGATGTCTTATTTTTTCACTAATTAAAATGAACCCATAATATTGGTTCACCTGGAAGCCCCTGACATGAACTCTTAGCTCAACTTCCAGTTTAGCAGAGCATTTTGTTCAGGCAGTAAAATAAGAGCTGTCTGCTCTTGTCATCAGCAGCTGAGCAGCAGTCGTTGATCAAGCAGGGGTACACTTCCTCCATCAGTCACCCACATCAGAGTTAAAATGCACCCAGAGTGGGGAGGGTCAAGATTGCACTGATTTCATTCCAGTGGTGTAGGAGAAGCAGCCCAGGTTTCTAGAGGAGGTTAGAGAGAGGATAGAGCAGAGCTCTCCGAGTTGCTCCACGTGTTTGCTCCCCTTGGTCAGTTGACTGTCACAGAAGGGTCAGGACATGATCATCCTGGGTTTGCTCTCTAAATCTTTCAGCCTGTTCTTGAGGCCTTTCTTACTCAGCAGAAGTAAGATTTTGCAGAGATTTGGGCAGCTAAGTGCCAGCAGCTCCAGAAAGCACGTTCAACATTTTACCAGTACTTGTCTTTCTGAGGGCTGCTGCCTGCTTTTCCATCATCTATCCTCTCTCAAACACCAGCAAGGCCTGTATAAAGAATGAACTTACTCCACTGTGCCATCAATACATGTTGCCCACAAAACCAGACAGGTTAGTGAATTCCGCAAACCAGCTAAGACAGAACCTCTGCTTATTTTTTATATCTAAAGAAGCACTGTAATTAATTCCTTAACCTTCTTTCAAGAGAGCTGTAATTGCTGCTGTGGCAACATAACAAGAGATGCTGTTTTCCACCCAATGCTTCATTAACTTGACCCTAATTGGCCAAGTAAACAAAAACAAATTGCTGCTCAACCTTGACTTGGGCTGCGTCTCTTAAAGGAATCTGGGTAAGACAGGCAGAGAAGGACTCGATGCTGAAGACATAGGTTGCACAATAAGCAAGAAATCCTTCAGGTCAAAAATAATCCTGCACCTACTAAGAATAATCAGCCATATGCTTTGATGTCATGACCAGAAACGTTAAGCAAATAGTTGCTTAAATTATACAAGGGTATTTCCTCGCCCCCCCTTCTATTAATGATGATTGGGAGTGAATTAAATGGCTTGGCTGCTCATTTTTCATCCTTCATGCTCTCAGATGTCCCTGAGAATAAAACAGCAGACGGAAGGAAGATGTCCATAATGTGTACACACGCAAGCTGCTGAAACCTCCAATGTGCTGAAAATCCTCGAAAGCCTGGGAAAGGGCAAAAGCAACAGCATCATCTTGTATTCAGGGTTGCCACAGCCAGTGCTGTGGCTTCTGGCCAAGCCCAAATGTTTTTCCAAGTGGCTGGTTGCATGATCACTGGCACAGCCCCTTCATCCATAGGTGGTCCACAGGTGGTTACAGAGAAAAAAGGGAGTGACAAATTAAAGTGATCATAAATTCTCTAGTGAAAGTTGGGTTTCATTTCCACCCCCCTCCAAGGGTCAGGTTCATCTCACATCAAAGTCCTTCCATTGCAGATGTATAAGGCTATCATCTCAGCTAGTCACCCTCAGATGCCTTTATAGGCAGTGGAGTTTAGGGTGGGACTCATCTGGCCGATGGAAGGCATCTGCTTTAGGCTGAGATGAATTGCACCAGACCCCGTTAACAGTATTGACTTTCAATCGATTTCCACTGACCTTAAAAGAAGCCCTGCTCAGGCAGGGCATCTCTACTCTAAACACCCTCCCAGTTCCATCCAAAGCATCCGCTTCTTTTAGGTTGCCTACTTTAGGAGGACAAATTGCCTGATAAATTAATTATTCCAGTTTGGATGTCGTGTCTGGGTGTAACTGTGGGTTGAATGTCTTGGGCATCGTGACTTGCAGGGTCTCTGCTTGCAGCCAGCCTGCATCTACTGTGGGGGGGAGTATCTCATAACAATTATGTTTCTGTCCTTGGTGGTTTCCTCACTCCTTTTTTCCCAAAATGCCCCAAAGCAATGACAAAAGTCCCACTGACTTCAGCAGGGAGAGGATCTTGCCCTTTAAGTCCATAAAAGCTTTCTTGACAGCTGCTGATGCTTGCTGGGCAAGGGTTAAAGTTGTGTTCAGCTTTGGAGACAGGAAATAAAATGTTTACATCTTGGATCATTAGCTTTCTTCTGGTCAAGTGCATAGCATGAAATTCAAGGGCAATATTTATCAGAGGACAAAAAAGGATTGTAGAGGCTGAATTTGTCTTCTTTGCTCATTAAACCTCTACCAGGTCCCAACTTCTAAAAGTCCCCAGTGAACTCCATCCTGTACAGATAAGTCAGGCACCAAATGCTGCAGAGCTGTTATGGTCGAACTTCCCATCAAATCTGCTGTGGCGCTTGAGAGTCTTCATCTGTAACTGTTATTTTTTTCTTATTATTTTGGTCTCTAACATGACTTTAAATAAGCAGCAGCAGTAAAGCCAATAAGGAAAAACTGAGGAGAACAGGGCTGCTTTCCTGCACGCCCCAATTACCCAGGACTGGAGTCATGCTTCTTCTTCTGCTCCATCTTTCTCTGGTCTGATTATGTTAAAAGCTTTTCTGCACAATGGCAAGATTTTAGCAAAAGGGGAGGTGGGGAAACATCCTCTGTATTTCTGATCAGAAATGCAGTATTAATTTCACTGAACAGGAGATAATCTTGGATTTGGTTCTGCAGGTGTTTGTAGCAGTAGGATACCCTGGAAAAAGAAGGTAACTGACCCTCCAGCTTTAGTTTCCTATGTGTACTGAGAAGGGGCTGAAGTGAGCTCAAAACTAGGATTGGGAGCACAGAGATACAACTTCAGATGCCCAGGGAACATCATGGTCCAGCACATTGAGGATTAAACTGAACACCTGGCATTTTCTAATTGCAATTTTGCATTTGAGGGTCTAAATTTCTCTGAGCTCCTCCCTAGGCACCTCCACTCTTCAGTAATTCTGACTCTAAATTGTGCATCTGGCAGGAATGACTCCCATGGGCTTCGTGGGTGTTGGATCAGGCCCTGCCTGCAAGACCGCGCTGTAGCGAGGAAGGGCATAATGATTTGAAGAAAAATGATGTGTTTATGAGCATCATTTATTCCTTTAGAGATTGGCCACTGAAGCAGGGCGGATGGACTGGCCAGGCTTCCCCTGCGCAGTAAACTGCTTAATCTCTCTGCACTGTCAACAGCCGTCTGTGGCTTCCCATCAATTACCCATAAAAAACCATTCTGGAGTGGCGATGAAAGCTCTCCGCTTCCACAGCACTAATACCAAATCTGGGTTTTAATGGCCCAGAGCCTCTAAACACATGATATATGGTTTGTTCTGAGGCATCTGCAAGTGAAGGGAAGGTGGGATGAGGGGAGGAGGAATGGAAGAGGGGGAGGTGATGGAGGGAGGTTTTATAATGCCCTCATTGCTAAGAAACTTTGCAGGGAGAATAAACAGTCAGAAACAGCTTGGGAAGTGCCACAGTAAAAGGACTGCATATGCCTGTGTTTTTCCAAATACAATGAAGGGAAAAAACCCAAGAAA
Source organism: Astur gentilis (assembly GCF_929443795.1). Lineage (NCBI taxonomy): Eukaryota > Metazoa > Chordata > Aves > Accipitriformes > Accipitridae > Astur > Astur gentilis. The sequence goes on along the minus strand of NC_064884.1, from coordinate 42,343,261 downwards.
ATATCTGGGAGTTTATTTAGAAGGGCTTTGAAAGCCCCTGGTAAACCTGAGGCACCTCTGTTAGATCGCTGGGATCTGAAATAAATATTTGATTGCTATTTCATTCTCCCTCTGCAAGAGGAAAAGGTGAAAAATATTTAGGATGACTTCCTTGGTCCAGCTGTATTGAGTCAATAGATTCAGAGTACATAAATTCAGAGTGGTGGAAAAATCTCTTTTGATGTAAAAGAGGCCTGTCGTTGGGGAAACACTAAATCCCAGAGATAAAAACTGTAAAAAAAGAAAACCAACAAAACCACACACCCCCCCAGCACAAACAAACAAACAAAACCCCCAGTTCATCCCTGGAGTTCGAAACCAATGAATAATAAAAAAACTAAACAAACCACTGTAAGCAGAGAGGAGATAGCCAGGCATTAAATAGCAACTGCCCAGCCCCAGCATCATCCTAAGAACTAATCTTGTTGGCTGTGTGGCTCCATGGTGCGACTGGAAACCACTAGCTGGGAAATTCAATGTCATTATTAGCAGATACCGCTCATCCGCATTTACCATTTCTATCCTTGCCAATAGCCTCTGGGGAAGGGTTTTCATCTGGTTGTGATGAAAGCAAAATTAAAGTAATCATAACAAAAATGTATCTGCATTCCAGGCAGTGGAGAGGAGGAGGGAATGGAGAAGAGCCCTGTGCTGGTGCTTACAGAGCTGTGCTGACCATGTGGCTCTCTTATGACAGGCACCTAGGATGGTATGTGCTAACAAAATACAAGATATTAGGCAGAAATACAGATATTCTTTTTCCATGCAAAGGCAAAACCACATCTGCGGTTTTATTGTAATGCAGAAGCATAATCATAGAGTTTGAAACAGCAGAGTTACGCCTTGTTTTTGCGGGTGTAAACCAGAGGAGAGTCATGTCTGCAGGTTCATGGAGTTGGAGTCTCCTCTCTCTCGGGCTACTTTGTTGTCCCTCTGTCTGACAAGAAGAGAAAATCTGTCAGCCTTGGGCAAAAATCATGTTTTGGGGAAAGCTGTTAAAACACTTTTAACTGCATCCAAATGATCATGCATATTCTTCGTTATTAGACATTTCTTCCTGCTAAATAGAGCCTGCAGTTGCTTCTTGCCTTTGGGATTCAGCTCTTGAACAGCAAAAGCTTCTTGCTTGTTCTGCAGTGCGTGCTGGTCACGGGCACTTCTACCTCACAATTTATTAACTGAAAGTTGTTTTTAAACAGCCTGCAGTTATTTTTAAATACTGCAGCCAGGCTTATTCTGAGGCCTGACAGTGGCAGGAGTAGCTGAGGAGATGCACAGGTCTGGGTCTGGCTTCCCACCATGGGCTGCTGGGCAGTGGTTTTGAATCTTAGTGTAAGTGAAAGAGAAATTGGGCTCCTGCTTACAGTGCTCAGGCCTCTGCATGGCAGTTTATGTTTATTGCTGGGGTTTAGGGCTACTTTAGATGAGCTAAGAAACATTGCCATATTCTTCTTTTGCCGGAGGCAGCCTCTGTGGGATCATTAGTGTGTGGAAAGGTCCATGCAACTGCTTCAGTGGGTTGGATTTGCACCTTCTCTCCTATCTCTGCTACTCTGCAACTTCTACTTCAACCAGACAATAGCTGACAAGAGCTTTGCATTACCGTCTGTGGTGCCTGGAGACCCCATCAGTGTTCAATAAGCATGAAACTGTATTTCCAGGTAGATCCTTTACCTTGTCTCTCTCTGGGCTGGGAAAGACAAGTCTCATCTTCCCTTTCTCCCTGTCTCTTGGTTGCTGCTCTGTTCTGGGCACCGCAGACCAGGACAGAGGTGAGTTATGGCATAGATGGATGTTACTACTGCAAAAACACTGCACCCCGGAGATGTAGCTGTGGTACTCAAGCACCCTTTTGAGTTGTTTAGGCAGGTTTGCTGAGCCATCACCCTACCAACCTTTGATGAATCCGGAGAGGTACAGGCATATTTTTTTTTTGCAGATACCAGGGAAAAAAAGCTGAGATGTATAAGTAGGACGACACAACTGGGTTTCTCCAACTCAAGACTGATGGTCATTATATGTCGTATAGAGCAATCTCTCTTTCTCCTCTGGCCTTACTGCTGCAGGAGGCATTAGCATTAGCAGAGCAGAAAGGTGAAGCTCTTGAACATCTTGGTATGTAGGACTGGTCTTTGAAGATTCATCTTGTTTAACCCCAGTGTGGGTAGAGCTGATCTGGCATCCGGGTGATGGCACAGAGCAGGCACTTCTTGATTTGTTCATCTTCATTGAGTTTCAGCCGTTGTAGTGGAAGTCAGAGGAGCTCAGCTGTAACATGCAGTGGAGAGAAATACTACCACAGCTGGGAAAGGAATGATTTAGTTGCTCTTCCGTAGATGCCTGCCCACCAGCAGCCCCCTGTGCAAATGCCACACGGCAGTTGCTTTCTCCTGCCAGGAGAGAAATGTTCTGCTGGAAACTCACACTGCTCTTTTGCATGAGCAGAGGTTTAATTTCAAGCCATTAATCCGCATGATCTGCACTGAGGCTGCAGGCAATGTGTTCAAGTTGGATAAAATCCTCTTTCATGTGTCAGAGCTGGGTTGGGGGCATGCTGCCAGCGCTATCAGATCTGTAACCTTCCCCAGACATCCCGCTCCTCCCTTTCCACCCCTGTGCCCAGCCCAGCCTTGCCTCTTTCCACACTTCTGCTTCAAGAGACAGCACTTCATTTGCTCAGAACAGCAAACACAAGGTGATTTTTTTTCATCCCCTGCAGAAAGAACATATTTTCCTCTCTTGCCTCCAGTAGCCCCTGACTGAAGGCTTTGGGCCAGATCTTCAAAGTCGTTGTGGAGCCAGAACGTCTTTGAAAGTCTCATCTTTAAGGTTTGGAAAAGGAGATGTATGCCCTAGAAAGAATGCAAAAGACAAAAAAGAAGACCCCTAGCAGACACCAGAGGAGATGCAAATCTCACTCCTTTAATCTTTATTGCAGCTGAAGTGGTTGTGCATCATCATGCTTGGGCATAACCAAGGAAGTGAATCCTCCCCTTTCCAGCCTCTGCCTCCTGCCTATACTTACCTCTGCAGCCTGGTACCTTGGCCCTTTCTGCCCATAGGCCCTGATTCAGCTGCAGTTGTCGTCCTCTGCCAGGAAAGAAATATTCTCCTAGAAACACAAACTGCTGTGCATCAGCAGAGGTTTCATTTCAAGCCTTCCCACAGGCTTCGCACGTTCCCAGGTCCCAAAATCCACCATGAGCAGCCCCGTATGGAGCAATGTTGTGCCCTCAACTGAAGAAATCATTATCTAAACTGTTAATGCAGAGAAATGGTGTTTCAGCTGGGTTGAGGGATCTCTTTGTGTTTGGGGGCTTGGAGAGAAAAGGGAGGTCATGTAGAGAAACCTTTATGCAGACTTTTGAACTGATCTTTAGAAATAGTTTAATTTTGCAACTGCAAGACCCAAACCACAAGTTTTTTTCACAGCAGTGTGATTTGAAGCCCTGCCCATTCCAGGTGCCCCAGTACCACCTTGGAGCTGTAACTCAGGTGTTACGTGTCTGCCTCCTCCTCTGCAGTCAGGATCAGCCCTTGAACCACCTTCCCTGTGATTGCCCCAGCTGCAGTCCCTCAGTATTTAATGGCATCCGAAGCATTGCAGAGGTGACTGCTGGCAAGGCAAGGTGCTCTTTCTCAAGCTCCTGACTCTTCTTCCAAGACAGCCTTCAAGACTGTCCTCTCTTTAGCACAGCTAAATTGCTCTTTTCCTCTTTGATTTGCATAATGATGGCTTTGGGGTTTATTTTGTTTGTAAGGGAGCAGTAGACTAACCTGCTTTCCATTTAGTGATAACTCCAGAGAAGTCATTAAAGTTGCAGTAATAGAAAAAGACTGGACTTAAAATTTTGCTAGTTCCTGCATAAAAGCCTCTCTAGTACATTTTAATAGGGCTAAAAGACCTAATAAAAGAAAATAAGGCTGCAGAAAAGCATTTCTGACCTTGAGATATTTGCAGTACTCTTCTTAGGTCTGTCAGCTGTGTAAGTTTAGTGGAGGGTTGGCTGGGCCAGTCCATGGGTTTTTCCATGCTGATGAGGATTTATCTCTCACTTCAAGATTTAGCACTAAATCAGACTCTGGAAGGTGACAGTTTGAGCAAGGACTTATGCAGTGCATCTGTTATCTATCCCAGCTGCATTTCTAGGGAGTCCCTGATCCAGGGAAACCCCTGGATAACAAAAATAGTTTTGTGACTGCAGCCAGTATTGCTGTGGGAACTAGCCTTCCCCTCCCAGCATAAGCTGGGGGGAGAACAGGCAGAAGAGCTGCCCTCAGCCTGCCCTGCCTAACCCCAGGGATGGGACTATAGAGATGATTTATAGCCACCATTGCAAGAGGTGAGCACCGTGTGGCTCCTTCTGGAAGCCCTTCCTTGAGATTGTGCTGCTAAACCCCTGGTGGACTTACTTCCCAGGGTCACTGTGGCTGTGCTGCTGTTGAGACCTGAGCAATATTTATCATTCATCAATCTAAAAGAGCCAACAGCTACACCAATAATTGGTGTTATCCCTTTGCCTATGCTGTAGGAAGAATAACAAGTCTCTTTAGACCAAAACCTTGAGTTAGTAGAATGTATTTCTAACTTGTTTTAGCTGCAAAACAGCAGTACTTTGCTGTCAGCAGAGAGCATGGTTGCTCTCTGTGCTTGTTTACACCTGCAGCTGCCCTGATTGAGGGAAAGCTGTGATTTATTTTAACTGACCACTCTTTGAAGAGGGATCTTTTCATGCTGTTTGGAGCCTCCTGAATGTTGGTTTACAGCTGGTGCCAGAAAGCAGAGGGGACCAGTGGCACCTGAAGATTTTTGTAGGAAACATTGAATTTTCTTTTTTCTTTCTTGGTTTTTTTTTTTCTTTGTATCTTGCCCATTGAGACATTTTTGGTATTCACAGTCTAAAATGAAACACCTTCATTGATGGTTCTTGGCCCTGAGTTATCAAAGACAGTAGGTTCCAAAGCCTGGCACGCTATCAATTCCTTCATGAACTTGGATGCAAACTGGAGCTGGGTAACCTGTGTTGTAGCTGTCTGGCACGAACAGCGTTGTGAGACGCTGGAGACAGAATGAGGCTAAACCGAAGGACACCCATTTCTTCATTTCCAAGGAAGAAGCTGGTTGTCACTTGGCAGAAGGGACTCGTGGACATTTAGGTTTGATCTAGCGCTGCAGCCCTCCTCTTGTAAGGATGGGCAGCAGACTTCAGCCCAAGTGCAACTGCCCTGGGCCACTCTGCAGCGGTCCCTGCAAGGACTGAAAAGGCAGCCCTTAAGGTGTGGAAGGAGTCCCATTTAGCTGTCATCTGTAAAAGGAGGTTGCTGTGAAATGTGGTCCTGCAGGCTGGACAAAGCAAACCGGTAGGGACTAAAAATAAAAGCAAGTTGTTTTTTATTTGCAGCCACAGTTTGATTCACTCAGCGCTACAGTTAATGACAAGGCTAAATGATGGTCATTGTATGCTTTATGATTGCCAATAATTCCTCTTTTATGCCATAGAAACCATACGGCATGATGGATCATGAAATCATTTTTAATGTGCTTTATACACTAAAGAAGGCTTTCAAAACCAACTTAATAACAGCTAGTCATATTCATTTTTCTTTGGCCATTAGAGATTATTAGCTAATTAGTATTTCATTCTCATGCAGCACAACCTCCTTTTTTGATTCCAGAGGTCTGGGGCCAAAACCTGGAGACGTGATATTGTGCATGGTCTTTGAAAACATTGCTTCCTTTAGTGAAATAGCATCAGGACTTAAGCCAGTCGGATCAGGGATTTCTGAGCAGGCTTCCTCTGTGAGCACAGTACAGCCCCTTGACTACTAGGTAATCCTGCATCCCCGCGGGAGGCACGCTGGTAGGGGGATGCCTGCAGGGTGTGAGGGCTGGAGGAGTTATTTTCTCCAACAAGCTGGACAAACCTCATCATTGCTGTCATGTTGGAAATACAGGAGAAGCCTTCTGAATCCCACAAAAGGGAAACATTAAAGAATTTTCTTTGAAGAAGAGGAATCTCATGTTCTGTTATGATTAAAATAAACGTAGGGTATGTCTGAGCCCGTGAGCTCAGATTCAGCTCTGATCACTTCCAGACCCCTGGCTGGCTGGAAGCCATCCTGAAAACCCGCATGAAATAACACATTGTGAGGTTAAACAGGGACTATATGAGCTACTATAGTGTAGTGTGGAGAGATGCTTGCAGGGCCTATTCCTCCTGATGAGCTGTGGTCCACAGGCTGCACAGGATTGTCCCTCATGGGACAGAAATCTTATCCCTGGACCTATTCCAGTTCTAGAATGTGTAAGTCAAAATATCCCAGCAAGATGGCTGTCAGACACTGTTCAGACAGCCTCCAAGGCAGCCGGAGTGGGTCTGCCTGGCTCTACGGCCATTTCAGGCGTCATTTATGCATCAGGTAGCATTCCTGGTGCAGTCCTGTTTGTACCGAGGTGATGAATAATACAGCTGTGTCCACAGCATCAAAGGCACTGGATTCCTTTTCATATTCTGCCCCAAGAGGCTGAGAATATCAGAGATGTGGAGATGACTGCAAAAAAAATCCATCGTCTCTAACAAAATATTTAACACAACGACAACAGTGGGATGCTTTCTGATATGCCCGTGAGGGTGTATGAGTGACACAAGGATGGAAAAGAAACATGTGCTAGCCACCAGGAAGGTCAGGACCTCTGTTTTGTCAGGAGCTGGCACCTCTGTAGACTTAGCATGGCTGTGAAACTGTGTCCTGAAAGGGCACAGCATCTGTGGCAGTGGGCAGAACAGCCTAAATGAAGACTTTCAGCAGAAATATGATGGCAATATCTCACTAATTTTTGTCAGAATTGGATTTCAGGGTGGGGCTGAATTTATGCAGTGCCCCTAGGATGTTTGTGCTGGGGAAGGGAGGAAGATAAGGTGCTATCATCATTTTTATAGGATGTCTCTGAGTTCTGCACAGGCAAAGTCTAGTCCCTTCAGTCTAGGAAATAAGCTGTAGGACCAGCTTATTCAAACTCAGCACCCCATCTCCAGCAGTGGCCACGAGCAGGATAAAATCCTTTTCCCAGTTATCCCCTCTCAGCTCCAAGCAATCAGTGGTTTAGGAGCTATGAACCAGCAGATGCTACAATCCATCTTCCCAAAAGCTCTGGAGCTGCTGAAATTGCTGAAGGCTTCAAACCCAAATTCACAAACAGTTTTAATGGACTCCAAAGTATATTTGTTTGAGGCAAGTATACTCTAAAGCAAATTTGCCCAACACTGAACTGGTGTTAGTGAAGCTGTCACCAGGGCTGTTATCAATCACAGTTCCAGCAGCCGAGAAGAATTCTTAAGCACAAATCCACATGTGGGGAAAAAGAAAAAAAGAATATATTTAACATTTATATCTTCGCTTTATTACAGCAAATGCATTTTATGTCCAATAGATGAAATATATAGTGCCAGTCAAATTTCTTGCTTTGAGTAACATCCATTATGAACTCAGCCCCATTTTTGTTTAGTAAATCATTTGCAAGCCAATCCTGACGGCATTGTATATGATTCATAAATCTTAGCTGAATAGCTTCTTTCCAGATAGTCAGCTTTTGGAAGAAATTTCGTCTTCATATTTACAGATTGGTAGACTCAATAGAGGAAAAAATTCTCTAACTTGAATTATATGGGAGGCTGTACTGAAGATCCAGTGGTAACCGTGTTAGCTTTTCAATATGTGAATCCACAAACACATGCTGGTCCACAGCATTGGTCCTCAATAGGATATTAAGAAAATATTCTCTAACTTTTAGTTAAACACAGTGTTATGAGTGAATTCTTTTCACTTGTACAACACTGGGCAAATGTGAATCATAAGAAAAGGTAGAGGTGCAAGTGGTAGCAGAATGCCTTTAATCTGGCTCTGGAGTGTTTTGGAGGGTATTCACAAAGATGTCGTAATTAATTGTGTATTGTTTTCCAAAATCCCACCCTGAGGTATCTTTGGGGATGTTCTATTTTAATTTTTCTCATCAGTGATTGTTTGATGTCTTTATGAATTAGTCCTAAAGATGGATTCTCCCATGCATGAAAACATCAGATGGGTAAAGACATCAGATGCGGAACAGTGTGGTGGGTTGGTTTATATCCAGTGTGACCACTAACACAGGTTTTCATGACACTAAAGTGAAAATAGTTGGGAAACCCAAAAACTTCACAAATTGCAGTCCAAATGAAATTGGCCTGAATGGAAAAGTTAATTTCCATAACTTTTGCAAAAAAAAAAGTCAGGCAGTTTGGAACCTACCAGCTCCTTGGTTTGATTTCTTGCCAGAGTGTTATAGAAAAGATTGGAAAAAAGTTTTGTCTTTCATTTTTTGAGGACTTGTGATCCAAGTGTTGCTGTCAGAAAAAATAAAAAGAAAGAACTGGAGAAGAGAGACATATCAAAGGTGAGTGACTCTGCAACGGGTGGAAGTCAGCTCATGGCAAATATCTTAGCGGGGTTTCCCATCACATCTCATACATGTGAGAGACAGGGGACAGCCCTGCTTCACAGGGCACTGTCCCAGCCCTCAGCTTGTGTAGTTTTGACTTTGGAGGTGAGCAAAGGACTTGGGCAAAGGACTCAGCCTTCAGGGTTGCAGCGAGTCCCGTAAGGCCATGGGGAAGGAGCATCACAGGGGCAGCTCTTGCTCTTTCTCTTCACAGCTCTGAACTACCTGACCTCCTTCTGCAACCCTAATGTAACGGAAAGGAAACATCAGCTAAATAAATAATTGAAAGAAGGCTCAATGCTGTGGCAGAGATCGAATGCAAAGAGGCTCCTGTGATGTGATCAGAGTATGAGTTGACCGCGCAGGCAACTGTGTAGACTAAATGCATGAGAAAGGGACCCGCAATGTGTTTTTTCAGATGAAATTATAAAAGGACCATCTGGCTTAGGAGATGGGGAACAAGTAGAGGTGAGGGAATAACCAATTTTTTGGTTCACTGGCTCTTCTGGATGGGAAAGAAAAAGTCATTTCAGGTTGAATGAAGTGTTGCATTTCTCCTGAAATGAAACATTTCATTTGAGTGGCCGAGGGGTATTTTGTGTTTCAAAATAAATAAAACAGAAGGTGATTTTGAAACCAAAGTGGGGGTTTTGGCATCCTGTAGTTGAAAAGGGACTCAAAGTTAGTGAGAATGACTAGGAGGCTCCTGGATGTGTGGCAGTCCCTTACAGAGGGCATTCCTGACCCTAGGTCCCAGCTGTCCAACCTCACTGACAGCCTGGTGATTACACACTCGTTAGGGACAAGGGAGCTGCCCTGGGATCTCCAAGTCTCCAGGTGCTGTAACCAATGGGACATAGTGCAAATATTTCCCAGCATGACAAATCGGAGCATCACATGAACATCTGGAGCAGCTCACACACCCAGCGCTGAAGCTTCAAAGACACAACCACACCTTAAAACTTTGAAATGCATTCCCATGTAGTTAAATCTGGGCGATGTTAATTTGCATTGAGTGGTTATTGTGGAATATAAATGTGGTTTCTAGCTCTTCACCTGCCTCAGGTTCCCCCTAGCAGTGGTTCAAGCTTATTTGAGCTACTGCAGAGGTCATCAAAGGAATGGGGCCCTTTGATCACTTCAATTACTTCTGCCGCATTACAAGTATCATCTCTCTCTTGCATGCTGTCAGGAAAGACTGTTTATTAAAAAATGTTGTGACCAATTTACTGAGCTTTTAATTAAGCTGTCATGTTGAAACAGAACTGTCGCTTGGGAGGTGAACACACATTTTGTAGTCATTTAATTTTTGCTTAGGATTTTAAAATTTACTTCTGGCATACCTAGAATTATTAAGATTCAGGGATTCTTGCCCATTTGTGGCAATTACAATGCATAAATCATTAAGCTTAACGAGGGTGGAAAAAAATTGCAAAGTTGGATTTTTCTGTAGAATTTAGTTTTGCCTTTACACATTTTTTTGTACAAATACACTCAGGTTGGGGTTGGAGTTGACGGTCATCCGTGGGAGTGGGCAAGTGCGTGGGCACGTGGAGAACCTCAGCACCTGAGATGAGAACAGGGTTGTTTACAAAGGCAAATTTTAGCTTTGTTGGAACAGCCTCAATCAGGACGTTGGGAACAGTCTCAGTAAGGACTAAACCTGTGGAAAACCAGAGACTTACACTGTGATGAATTAATTTGCAAGGGACAGCAAGACTGTTCTTCACTTAGTACCTCTCTTCCTGCCCGATTCCTTATCTTCCCTTTTTGCACTCATCTGACCTCTCTTTTTGTCTTCCTTCTCCTCTCTGGGAACCTTTAAGCAGCCAAGAACAAGCTGGAAGTTGCCCAGCAGATGAGCTAAGATCAGATATACATCGCCAGATGCTCCAGGACTCTACTGTCTGCCATACCTGCCATAAGTCATGAGCATCTGGAGAACGTCTCAGCATGATGCTGGCACGTAGGAGGTGGCTGTGATGTTCTGGCTACTGCCATTGTCACTCTCGGAATGTCCTTTGTAGGGGGCCCTCACAACACACTTCTGGCAGGTAAAAATATTCAGCCTGCGAATTACCTGTAAGTCTCACAGCTGAGACAGCCACCACAAGGGCTCTGACAGGTAATACGTTCCTCCACAGGGATAATTTTGGCATAAGAAAGGCTGAACTCCAGTCAAGCCATCATTAGAGAAAGGATATGTCTACAATACAGTGAAAAATTACTAGATGTGCTCATGGAGGAGAGCAGCAGGACTACATTTCCTTACACGTATTCCATGGTCATTTCACAGTGACCTTGTCTTTAAGCTCAGGGTTGCCAGTCCCCATTCTTATTGACTCATCTTTCACACTACTAAAAAGTAAAATAATTTAATGCCTTTCTTACAGGAGGGTTGTGAGATTTGCTTAGCTAATGACTAAAAAGAGTTGTGAGAGCTTTTAGTGAAAAAACATATTAGAAAGGGGAAGTAAAATTATTGACATTTTCCTCTCAGTGTCCTGCTACTAATAGTGCTTTAAGATCATTTTGTGTTTCCCTGGTCTCAGTTAGACACAATCGTTGTCATTATAATTCCCTTCTAGATAACACAAACGAGATTCAGATGCTCCTGAACATAAAAGAAAGTGTTTTCAGCCCCCCATGCAGTCCTGTTGCTTAGAAGACTTTTCTGTGTGCCTGAGTTATTTTATCAGATAACCATTTTATCAGATAACGGGAACAGTCTGCAAATCCAGGCCCCCACTAGCACAGAATTATCTTCTTTGCCTATTAGCATTAAGTGTCCAGCCTGCAAGTGGAGAGCATACTCCCAAGGACAGGACATTGCCAGGGAAGGTATATTGCTGTGATGGTTTTATACTGGGCATTACCTGAGCTACCCAAAGATCCCAAGACCAGACCAACTCGCTGCAGACATGCCATTGCCTGGGAATGTGTAACTGGAGAAGGAGGAAGGGGAGGAAGATCTCCTGTGAGCAGAGCGATGGCAGACTTTGCAGTTGCAACTGCAAGTGGAAAAGACATTGCATCTTTCTCTGTAGTTTTCTATCTTAGGTACTTTGATGAATAGAAAATAGAAGAAAGCTGCTTTAGGGGTAGCCAGGGCCTTAGAAGCATCTGAAGGCCTTCTCAGTGAGGCTTGATGTGCCAGAAATCCCACTCAGATACCTAGAGCTCTTCCACTTGGCCTGAGCTAAAGCATCTCCAGGGCAGCTCTTGCCCATAGCTGCTTGATGCCTGCCTCTACCTGAGAGCGCTCAGCCGCATGGCTCTCCGCCCTTCCCCACTGCTCTGGGCAGTGTGGGCATTACTGTGCAGAAGAAATGCAAGATTTCTGGGGCCGGCACACACAGGGGCCTGACCACCTTGATGGGCACAGCATCCTACATGGTGGGCTCTGCTCCAGGGACCAGCCACTCTTTCCCAAGAAAGGTATCATCAGTTAAGTGATACATGCCATAGTGGCTGGAAGCCAAAGATGTCTTCTCATCAGCTTCAGAAGTGACAAAATATTTCACCTGATAAGTGACATTTGACATTTCCAAATTGAAATAATTTTGATACTCTGTTCCACAAAGGAAAATAGAACATTACAATTTCAATTCCCCTTCCCACCATTTAGGACAAAACCCAATACTGAAATGTCTAAATTCATCCCTAGGTGGAAATCCACAAGTGCTTAGCTCTTGTATTAAGAAATTTTTTAGTTTTATATTTCCCATCCATCAGAGATGGGAAATCTCTGAGACAGATCATGGTCTATGAGTGACTCTGACACTGCTGCAGAGAGACAAACCAGCAATTCTTGCAACAAGCACAAGATTAAATCTCTGAGAATAGAAGCACGTGAGAAGTACAAGTATCTAAAATGTTCACTTCAGTGATTCTGCTGCAGTAAAAAGTGCCCTCAATGTCTACATGCAGTCTAGTGATCTCTACTCATCAAAATGTTACTTGCATTTTAGATAGCCTTTAATCAAGAGCTTGTGATGACATCATTTCAGAAATCAGGACTTTATGACAGAGTGTAAAAACAAGACACAGCACAAACCAGCCATGTAACTGGCTTCTTGCAGAAAGTCTGGACTGCTCTGAAGGCACAAAAGTTCCAGGAGGAACGTATGTGGAGAAACTGTCACTTTATACAGGTTCTCCATCTAATGGCAAAGCAATAAAGGGCTGTACTTGTGTGTGTACCTGGGTGTCCCAGCAGAGCAAGATCTTCTTATTCCATCCAGGGCTTCAAAAACCCATGTTCTTTATGCAACCACAATTGCCTCCCTAGAGGAGCTCCATCTTGGGCACTGACTGAAACAAGGCTTTTGCAAAACCATTAATATTCAGTAGTACAATAACGGACATGTGCTAGGAAGCAACAATGAAGCTACCCTGCTGACTGCATGCGGGTAGCTCCTAATTTCTGGATCTTGGAGGTGCATGTTCTGCATTTTATGAGCTGAATACTCTCACTGTGTTAGAAGACATGTCGTGGTTTAACCCCAGCCAGCAACTAAGCACCACACAGCCTCTCACTCATTCCCCCCCACCCAGTGGGATGGGGGAGACAACTGGGCAAAAAAGTAAAACTCGTGGGTTGAGATAAGAACAGTTTAATAGAACAGAAAAGAAGAAACTAATAATAATAACAATAATAAATTACATTAATAATAATAAAAGGATTGGAATATACAAGTGATGCACAATGCAATTGCTCACCACTCGCTGACTGATGCCCAGTTAGCCCCCGAGCAGTGATTCCCCCCAGTCCCACTCCCCCCAGTTTATATACTGGATATGATGTCATATGGTATGGAATACCCCTTTGGCCAGTTTGGGTCAACTGTCCTGGCTGTGTCCCCTCCCAACTTCTTGTGCCCCTCCAGCCTTCTTGCTGGCTGGGCATGAGAAGCTGTAAAATCCTTGAGTTTAGACTAAATGTTACTTAGCAACAACTGAAAACATCAGTGTGTTATCAACATTCTTCTCATACTGAACCAAAACATAACACTATACCAGCTACTAGGAAGACAATTAACTCTGTCCCAGCCAAAACCAGGACAGAACAGACAGTGATGCGATGCATTGACAGGAGGGTTGCGTTAACAGAGAGCAGTTCGATGTTTTACACTATGGCTACACAAACAGGTATCCCAACGTGTTGAGGAGGTTAATGTTCTGGAGTGTGTAGACAAATGAGTGGCTTGAGTGGGAATGGGAATGGGCAGCAACTCTTTGACCTGCCTCATTCCCACAGCCAAACATGTCCCAAAGCTGCAGTTTCCCCCTACCTTCACACTGTTGAGTTTGGTGTGTCCAGGCACCTTGTGTCCAAAATTACATTCCTAACTGGACCTCTGCATTCAAAATGAACATAACACAATCATGTGGCTAAAATTGCCCTGCTAGGCATTCACATGTAGGTAAAAAACACTGCTGCAAAATGCAGTTGGTTCATAGCCGCTCTTCTGCAAATCATGGTGCTAAAAGACAACTCCTGACTTCAGTGATCATGACGCCAGCCGTGACTTTGTAGGTGGCAAAGGGCTGGGGAATGGGAGGGTCAGAAGGATGGGCAAACCGTCTGGGTATTCACAGCAATCAGTGGAAGTGTTCATTCTCATTGTCTTCTACATAGCCAATATTAAGAAAATTACTGCTAATTTCCAGCTGCTGGCTAACGGTTATGAATTCTGCAGAGACTTTATATTGCCAGGGCTTGGACAGGCAGCTGGTGACAAGTCAAGAGGCTGATGAGTCCTGGTGAGACTTCAGATTTAGCCATCTGAAGGCAACAAGATGACATGAAACACAGCTGGTCAGGGATGCATGCAGTAATGCCCTCAGCTGCTGCATCCAAACTGTGTGAACAGCCAAACAGCTCGTGATGAACCTGTGGGAATGGGGGATTTGAAACTTAAAAATCAGGAGAGGGGAGGACTAAGTGTGTCGAAACACTCAGAGCAGGACAATGCCAAGACTGTTTCATTTCATGAAAAAACATGCAGAAAAACCACAACAAAAAATATCCAAATTTAGAGAATTTGCAAAACAAAGACAATTTTAAGAAAATACCTGTTTTGAAGATGGTTTCATAGCGGGATTGATCTGAACAGTTCATTTTTATAAAAGCTAAAAATTTCCTGCTGATGCCAATATTTACTGTTAATCATATTCTTTTACTGGTATGTATTTGTAAAATTGCATAGCAAAATAAGACTTTTCCAAAATGAGAAATTGAAATGTTCCATTATGATATTGTCATAATGTTTCAACATCATCAAAGTGCTTTGCCTTCCCTCTTAAAAAACTCCAACATTTAGTATAGAATGATACCTTTTCCCAAAACATTTCAGTGAAATATAGTTTTCAACATATAAACACTCAGCCTGCATGGTTTTTTACCTAGTTCCAGTATTTAGCTAGTTCTGGAGGTGGATTTATCACAAGCATTAAGGAGGTGACATCTCCACCCCAATATCATCAGACACAGAGTGATTTTGTCAGATGAAGGGGGATCAACTGCACAACATCACACTCCAGAGCATAACTGTGTCCAGCCTGGGCACACAGAGATGGTCTTGGCTCTGTTGCCTGGAAGGATGTGAGTGTCCAAGGATTGTGAAAGTATTTCTAGAACAGATCACTCAACTTTTTTTGCAGAAAAGTAATTGTTCTCAGAGCTTTTGAGCATCCAGTGACTTCAGTGACAGAATTTGCATTCCCTCGACTTGGAATAATGAAGCTGTAAAATCCCAGGTGGGATCTTATAGTGTTGCACAAAGCGCTTCATCCAGCAGAGAAAGCTCCCAGACTGTGGAGGCATCTCCCAGAAGGGGTGGGCAGGAGCCTGGGGCCTTAAAAAAGATAAAAATCAGACGGGAAAATAGAACTTGTTAACATATAGGGGAGCACAGACTGGTCTTTCAGGCCTTTTCCACCTATAACATGTAGGTTTTTAACATCTGGCAAAACTTTGTACCCAAGTTTGTCCACACTGGACAGTTGCCTGGAAATTGGAGCCCTGAGCTGAAGCTCCTTGCTGCCGGATGTGTCCACAAATCTCTTCTGCTTCTGTGTGGTGGGTTGCTGTGGGGTCCTTTCCTGTTGGTATCAACTGAGAGATGGCACCAAGGCTTTGGAAGATATCTTCGGAAGGACCTTGAGGTGACCTGACTCCAGAATAGGTGGTTTTTTTACTTAGGTTTCCTTCCATGTCCCTAAGCTTATAGACAGGCACGGGTTCAAAGGAAAACAGTCTAGTACTGGAGGGCTTTGAATGAGCGGAAGTGGCAGAGAGAGAAGGGAAATGGTAAAACGTAAGTAGAAACACAAGTGGAGACTTCAGTGTAGGCATATCGGAAAGCCAGCTTCAGGACACGGTGATGAAGTGTCTTTCACAAGTAGTCTGCTCCGGCAAAGCTTAAATCAAGCAGTTCTGAAGTTCATGCTGAGAGACCCTGAGCTTCATTTGTCAGGAAATTTAACACTTCCAAGGGCATTTGACTTGAAAAATGGGAGCACTTACTGTGATTCAAGCCTAGTGTGACATGGTGGCTGGGTTTTTTTCTGTATGTCTGAGGCTTTTCATGCTTTGGGGAAAGCAAAACTTCTACTTTAGAAGATTTTCCCTGTTCCCAGAAGTCAGGGTGGATTATTTTGCAGATGAAGTGATTAGTTACCTATAGATTTTTCCAAAAAGTGGGACACGGTTTCTTTTTCTAAAATTGTTGCCAGTGAAATTAAACAAGTGATTGTTTATTTCTGTCTCTGTGAGTTATCCTAAAGAGCATTACCAGCTTCTCCTTCAGTATGCAGATGGACAAGGCCTCTAGTTAATCTTTAACTGAGCTATTGACACAAGGAACGGTGCCATTAAATAAGAATTAAGAATGTGCTCCCTACCTTTGAGGGAGTTTGTGATAGATTTCCTCATTTTATAATCTCATTCACTGCAATGTTCTCTTTTCAATCCTTTTCCCTGCATCTCAATTGCGATTTTGATGACTCATAAAATTAATCCTGTCTTAGCAGCAAATCTCGTCCTTTCCAAGCTTTAATGTGAGGAGCTGTGTTTGCTGATGCCACGTGCCCGTGTTCTGCCTCAGCTGCAGGTGCTCCTTGAGCAGGCACTGAGCTCGGCCAGCCCCTGCACCCTAGAGCCCACCCAAAGGTGTGCTTTCCGTGCGGGCAGAGACCATCTTCTGTCCACTCTGAGCTGCAAGACAGAGCATTGATTCCTCATTTGAGTATATTTTGTTGTGTGGTGGAGAAATAAGTCACAAAAATGAACAGAAATGAAGAAAAGCAGGAACCTGTTTGTGGGTGTTTCCCTTTCAAAAGAATTTTTCACTGGGAAAAAAATCCTTCATCTGAAGAAGTGACTGAACAGACTCTTTAAAACCCACCCTGGATGTCAGATTAAAAACATGAGGCAAGGCAGACATCTGCAGCTAAAAATCCGCACATTTTTAATAAGAGCTGAAAAGCTCTCAGGGAAGGGTTTGACTCCTTCACCCAGAGCAGAAGAAAGGCAGCTGAGGCTCCTGCACAGGGGCTGAGCTGACACCCATTGCACTGCAGGACTGAGGAAGGAGGATTAGTCTCCAAATCCAAATTTGCTATTAAAAAAAAGAAGTTGATTTTAATAATTCCTCTCTGTGAAACTCAATGACAGCTTCATCTAAGAAACTTTCAGGAATAACTCCAAGAACGCTGTTTCTAAGTCCCATGAATCTCTCTGAAGCAATTTCTAAAAGGAGGCTATTTTGGCATTTTTTAAGGCAGCACCAGCTTCTCTAGGTTGAAGCAGCCTGAACATGAAAGATTCTTTCTGACCTTTTGCAAACAAGCAAGAGAGAAGGGAGAATTGCATTCTCATTAAAAATAATATATCATTTTTGAAAGTGGTGATTAGACAAGTTACCAGCAGCAGCTTGTGTTGATCATTCAGAAACAAGTGCTTTGTTACTGGGTGGGAATGATTGTTGTCATGTGCTGGGGACGGTCTCACTTGGCAGGTTTTGTTGTTTGCTTTAAATCAGTTCTCCAGTTCCAAAGGAGTCTTTTCAAGTGTTGTGCGAGCAAAGGCTTTTATAACATTATTCATTATATAGATAGCTGCATAACAAAAAGAGTTTGGGTTTAGATAAAGGCACATCCACAAAATTGATTTAACTAGGATTTAATTAGGATTTACTTTGACAAAGTTCTGGAGCCAAGTAACAACCTGTATTTATTTTTAAACTTGTTTTTCTTCCTTTAATTAATTGTCTTCCATCCTTCTATAAAACAATTCATTGTTTTATTGGGAATATCTGTTCCAGAGAGTCCCTGGAGACTTACTACCTTTTTATCACCAGTTTAGTACCTGAGCCATTCCATTTCCTTCCTTGTAATTATCTTTGATCCAAGTAAGCCAGATCAGAATTAGGCTCCTCTGCAATGAAAAGCTGCGTGCAGGGGGCAGAAATTCCCCAAAGCCCCCAAATGACTACTGAGAGGAAGAGTAGGCTGCCAAGGTAGCAGAGCAATTGCTTTTGGAAGGGCACGTGTCCTGAGCCAAGGTCAGGAATACCCGAGTACTTCAATGCCTAACAAGCACAGGTTTTCCAAACCTTCCCATCCTGACCCACCCCACTGCTGTTCCTCCATGATCCTGACAGATGAGTTTTCTGAGCCTTGTCCCAGAAAAAATCTCTGATGCAGCTGTCCGAGATAATTTTTTTCAGCTAAAATTTCTGTCTCATTCTAACAAAGCTCTCCTGAAGCAGTGCCCCATGGAACTCCTGCTACAGTGTTCACCCACAGCCTCAGAAACCTTTCCTTGCTGTGACCCTCCTAAACGGACAGTCACCCACTCAGATACGAGCCATCCCTTCCATTAATGTCCTGAAGTGGTTGGGAAAGCCTCTTCTCATTAGCACCCCGTTCACTAGTAAACCACTTGCTTCAAATGCAATATAACTCATCTCTTTCCTACGGTGGGATTTTATATGTCTGGCTTTTGGTCTTCCACTAAAGGTTTTAAGTTTGTTGTAAAGCACCGAGAAGTGTTTGTGGCTGATAGACTTCCCAGGCTAAATCTCTGTCGCACCTGTGCCTGAAATAATAGAAGAAATTAGACCTGGGGATGCTGCTATTCCCTCCTGGTACACTGGTCCTGTGTGAATCTAACTCTGAAAAATGTGACTACCACCTCTTCTTCCACTAAACTAGATTAGATTCTATTTCATAATGCTCCTGAAACACGTACATTTAGTGTAGGTAACAATGGTACAGTAGCCAAAGTCTAGAGGCAGTAATATTTCATCGACTAACCCAAAATAGTAAAGCATATGCAGGGAGAAAAAGCTCTAAATAAACAAAACCACAATCTGCTCTTATAAAAATATATTTGAATAGTATGTGCACAACAGACTGGGTTCCCCTCAGGGCGTTTCCAACATTTCTGAGGGTTCAAATGGATAACAGCTCTGAAATGTGACATATTTTCAGCCCTAAAAAGCTCAGAGTCATAGTAATTACTAACTCTTTTCTTTAAGTAGGAATATATTGGCATCGGATTATATTTTATATTATTTTTAAATGACAGTAGATGCAATGACAGTTTCAGCTATTTATTTTTGGAAGAGAGGAGATTTTAGAGGAGGTTATAGGAGAAGTGATGCTGGCACGTATGGTGCCAGGGCTGTGACACGTGGAAGGTAACCTCGTCTCTGCATAAAACCAAACCAGTCGGGCAATCCCTTGTCTTTCGGGTTTACACAATATCCAGCCAAGGCAACCGAAATCGTTAGAATTAACCTCCAGAAGATCCCTGAGGTAATACTGTTTGCAGTATTGGTGAGGCTCCACCTAACCTGGTCTTTGCAGTCCTAAAAACCACAATAAATGTTGATTAATTGAAAAAAAAAACCTAGAGAAATGGAGTCTGATGCTTAAGGGACACGTTCAGTTATGACTAAATTACAATACTTATTTTTTAATAAGTATGCAAAGTATGTACACTGCAAGGAGGGAAAGGAAAGCTAATTCAAGGAGCTCTAACTAGGGGTAATGAAATAATGCTGAGAAAGGGAGTGTCTACACCAACACCAGGGAGAATTGCTTGACAGTGCACTGTTTTTCCATAAATTAATTTCTCACAGGAAAGCATAGAAACTCCATTACTTGAAGTGCTGAGAATGAGCTGATACCAAGCGAGCCCCACTGTGTTGAACACGTGTCTGCGGTCTCAGCGATGGGGACTGGTGCCCTGGCAGGTGCTGCCCACGGCGGGTTTGGACAATATTTTCTTCATTGGGAAATGCTGATTCACTAAATGCAGAACTTCGACTTTCTTTTTCTTTTCAACTAGGAATATGTTGGTTTTGCTAAAAAGTCTCCTCAAGTCCTGCATGTGATTTGGAGAGAATATCTCTAACCAGAAATTTTCTCTGTGGTTAGGGCTTGTGCTGGGAATACCATAGTGTCGTGGTTTAAGCACCACGAAGCTGCTCGCTTACTCCCCCACACCCAGTGCAATGAGGAAGAGAATCAGAAAAAAGTAAAACTCATGTGTTGAGATAAAGACAATTTAACAGGACAGAAAGGAAGATAATAATAATAACAACAACAATAATGACATAATAATAAAATAACTAGAATATACAAAACAAGTGATGCACAATGCAATTGCTCATCACTTGCCGACCAATGCCCTGTCAGTTCCTGAGCAGCAACGTGCCCTCCCCGGCCAACTTCCCCCAGTTTATATATGGGGCATGACGTCACATGGTATGGAATATCCCTTTGGCCAGTTTGGGTCAGCTGTCCTGGCTGTGTCCCCTCCCAACTTCTTGTGCCCTGCCAGCCTTCTTGCTGGCTGGGCATGAGAAGCTGAAAAGTCCATGACTTAGTATAAACATTATTCTACTAAATCCAAAACATAACACTGTACCAGCTACTAGAAAGAAAATTCACTCTATCCCAGCCAAAACCAGAACACACGGTTCAACCTCCTGTGCGGTTGCATTTGGAGTTAACACTCTGAATTCAGGGTTCACGGATAACACCACCGATCTTAAAAATGTTCCTTTTCCCCCTTAAACCAAAGCCCATGATGTCTAGGTGTTAAGGGTGGTGTATAAGTTTGCCCTCATCCTTTTCTTCTGATGAAGCTCTTTCAGCTCTCGTCTGTTTAAACCCGCTAATGCTGCTGATGCTGATGGAAGTTTATCATCTGAATAAATGATATTCCCAATATAGCAGAGTGTGTGCTGTACTGGGGAATCGTGTCCTCTTAGAAAATGATGATTAATGCAATCAGAGCCTCCTCCCATTAGGATCTCTTAGATAAGTGTTCCCATGTGCTGAGCATCCCTTGGCTGCTGACGGGAACCAGGGTCGGGGTCCTGCAGAGCTCAGGCACGGGCTCAGCCCCGTCGCCATGAGCCCCATCATCGCCCGTCTGCCGTCCACGTAGGTTTTACACCCCTCAGCCTTTGCTTTGCTGCAAAGGGATGGCGAGACGCAGACACGGCATTTGCAGAATTACAGGCAGCAGCTTGCAGGAGCAAACGCCACAGGGAGGGTGCCAGCAAGCGCTGGCTCCAAGGCAGGCATGAGACGTTGCAACATTTCAGTCACAGCCCCCTGCCATGTTATGACCTTGGCTGTAGGCATTTTGTTAGGCTGTGTCGCGGTTATACACTATTGCCGTGTGACTGCTCTTGGCATCACAAAATGATACACAAACAGCATGAAAAGGAAAATAAAATACCTTCCAGCATAAAATTCTCAAATTTCCCAATGAAACGTTTAATATGGTCGAAGACATCCATATTTCCAAACCTTTTTTCACTTGATGTACTCTGATCGTCGAAAGGAGCTACTACCTTTTTCCAAAGGGACCATTGACTTTCAGTGACTTTCAGCATCCACCCTGTAGATGAGGGTTAGGATCACACAGCGGTTTGACAATGTGGAAAGCATTAGCCATGGTGCCACCCGTGAGCTGTGCCCAGCCTCAGTCAGCGACCGGCAGCCAAACAGCCCGCCATGCCCCGGGGCAGTAATTACATGCAGAGAAGTCACAGGGATGGACTCCAGCTACCCACCAGAGTGTTTGCTTTCTCGAGTGCCCTCCATGGCTATGTTAAAGAGAGGAGAGAGATGGGTTTTATTAGCAAAGAGGGGGAAAAAAAAGAAAAAAAAAAAGTGCCTGATGAAGAGGGAAGGCAGCAGTGTGGCCAGCAAGAACCCCCGAGCTCTCTCCCCACATCTTGCTTGCCTCCCCGGGGATTTTATCTCCAGACCTTTCTCTTAGAGGGAGAAGAGATGGACTACATTAAAAAAATGCATTAAAGAAGATGTCTATTTCCATACCCTCTTCTGATTTTTTAAGCTGAACTCCTGTCAAGGTAAAAAGTGAGTGAATATAAAGAAATCATTTTTCCATGGCAGTGATTTGATTCCTTTTCCTATTCCCCCGCTGCCTAGTGCAGCGGAAAGCTACTTTGGGCATTAACATGCTTTGAACACTCCTGGAAGCCTGGGTGAGGAGAGGGGTCAGGCAGGGAACATCAGTAATGCCTGGTGGAAATTACAAGAATTTTATTCTGATTTTTCCTCCTCAAGATTATTGCAAGGTGTTGACTCATTGAGGAGCTTTGAGGAGGTGGGGAGGTAATCCACGGCTGAGTGTTCCCCACCTTACCCCAGGCTCTGCCTTTGGGGGTCAGCGAGGTCCCAGGGCCAGCAGGAACTGCAGGATGCTGTAGAGCATTTTGCTGAGACCTTTCCAGCTTCCAGCAAGAATGCCAGCAATGGCATAAATCGTGAACCTTGCAGGGAGCACAGCACATCAGCCCATTCTGCGCAGCACGCTTGCTGAGGCTGGCTATGGTTGAGCCCCACATCTAGCCCCGTATGAAAAAAAAATATCAATCCAGCTATTCTTGCCTCCTGTTTCCTTCCTGATGTCTTGCAAAGCAGCAAGGAGGCGATCAGATATGCAGAGAAGGGATGTCCCCCTTCAGTCCCTGCTCAGGTGACACAAATGCCAGCAGAGAAGGAGCAAAACCAGACCAGAGCCTAGGGAAGGAAAACTGGAGGAAAGCTGGTTGAAGGTGATGCCAAGAAGGGTGCCAGGCGAAGGAGGACGGGAGGGTGTTTGCAGGGAAGGCACGGGCAGGACAGATGGTGCCAAGCTGAGAGCAGGAAGTGTGGAGGAGGGAAAGCACCATATGGGAGAAGTGGGTGAGTAGGGAAAAAGAGTGACATTGTTTTCAGTTCTCTTTAGCTGTCCAGAAGCTATAAAATACACACCGCATTGCCCATGATTTCATTGTGTCTTAGCACTGGTTTGTATCACAGTATGTTTTCTTCCAATTTTAATCCCCATTTCCCGGAGTCATGTGAATATGTGGACATGTCAGGCAATCAAATTCAGCAAGTTGTTAGTGACCTGCTACACTTTCAGCATGTCTCTTATTTACTAGAGAGCTGGGAAGTCTCCAGCTAAATGTTTTCTGGCCAGGAATTATTGTTTTGTAGAAACTTGGTGTGATGAGTTTTTGGATCTCTGGAAATAAAGCTTCTTGAGAAGAAGTCTCCAAATACCCAAAGCATCCCATTTCGCATTTCTGGAGGAAGGGATAGCTTTCCAACAGAGACACTTCTCTTTTAAGTAACTGCTTTCTGAAAAGGAAATGCAAATGTCAACTTTTCATACTGACAGAGCAGCCATGCCCCAGGCTGGACCTGGATGAAGGTTTTAACTGCTCTGAACCCTGATGTTCAGGATAAACATCCTTCACTGATGCAAGGCTGTGCTCAGCGGTAGGTCACCAAGCTACCTGCTGCCCCAGGGACATGTGCATTAGGTAGCTCAGGCTTTTCAGCTCATGCTGCTACGTTTTACTCAGAGATCCTGATTCAAGCATCGATCTATCCAGGGATTGCGCAGCCAGTTTAGACTTACACTGGTTTTCCAAGATCCAGAGCAAGTCTTCTCATCTAGAGAACAGCTTGGCATGAAGCTGAAGAAGAGCAACCCATGTGGCAGCCATCCCTGGGCAGCTGTGGGCTCCATCCCAGGTGGATCACACACGCTCGGCTGCCGCAGAGACAAGGCATCTTTGCAATGCATTTTGCTTCCAGTCTCCGCTGAATGACTAATCGATATGTGGATTAGAGAGATTACCCTGGCCTGTCTCCTCTGATCAGAGGACTTCTGAAATTCGATGAAAAGAAAAGAACCCCAAGCCCCCAAGAGTCATTTAAAGGACTGCTTGATCACTTAGCACCGAATAATGGCTTGATTTGAGCACGGATTAATTACAGGACTTCATCTTTCTTGTAGCTGAGATTGTCTTTTGCTTGGCGCTTGCATAGTAACTTTTACAGTAAGATCTTAGTCCATTACTGGGCTCCAATATGCTATAAAAATGCCATCACCTATGGCTATTAAAAAGGAGACTGTGTTGGAAGCAACACTTCCAACTTCAACAGCTGCTGATAAAGCATCCTCCTCCTGCAAGGTAAATCTTGTATCATGTTTTCTGCCAAGCAGGCTGGAAACAGCCACAGAAATGGTTTTTTTTTTTCAATACTACTCAATGTCCACAGCAACTTTTCATGCAACTTCAGACATGGGATGGAGCACTGAGCAATCCCATGTGCTGATTCTGTGCTCCTCCGAGATGCTCTATGGTAATCATGCATCTACAAAGCAAAGCCTAAACCATATTTAAATCACATACTGCCAATTCATCTCAGCTTACGAGGAACAGACCATTAGATACATGCTGACACGCTGATTGCAAAATTATTATTATTATTATTGTTGTTGTTGTTAATGAAAATGTTCATTTTCCTCACTGCTGCACTTATTAGAAGTATACGCACAGCCAGATTTTTTTCCCCCAAATCTTTGTTCTAAATTCCTTGCCTCAGCTCACGATAGCTAACAACATGGGCTGTGTGCATCCCCCATGTGAAGGACAGCTTCGCATAGGAGCTGTCAGTGCTGGGATTTGTGCATGTAAAGCAAAAATAACTTATAGGCATGTGTAGCAAACTAAGGGTGTTCCACATTTTACAGGAAAATTCACCCATGAGCTGGTTAAAGGTTGTCTTGAGAATCCCCAAAAGCTCATACAGTTCCAACTCTTGTTAGAAAGTCATTTGTGTAGTCAATTATCTACTTAGATATCTTTAAATGCAAAAGGTACTAGTAGTAAGAACAGTAAGCAAAGCAGTATACACTCTAGTATTTTCAAGGCTTCTAATTGTAAACTATGGACAAAAAGTAATGCAGTTCAATTTGGGGAAAATGTACTGCGCTAGCAAACTGGCTAGACTGAGACACAAAGGATAACATGATGCAGAAGGCAATGTTTCAGAAATACCTAAGGACCGTTAAAAAACATGACAAAGACATTTCTGAGAAGTGGATCCACTTTTATCAGTGCTGCACAAGTCGGGGAGAATCTGCAATGAAAGAAAGCATTATAGTGCCAAGCAGGAGAATAAAAATACATGTGTAAGAGCACAGTCTCACGGGTTGCAGCCATGCATGGGAAGTGGATTCAGGAATCTCATCCTGCTGCTGCAGAGACAGCTTTTCCCATCCATAGGCTTTTGCTGGCATAAAAGGGACTTGCTGCCACCTGGGTTGTCCCTGGGAATTTCAGGAGTGCCTGATGTATTTGTCAAGGCACTTTTGGACCAGCTCAGCCTGGCCCAAGCAAGATAAATAAATACACTGGTAATGAGATAGGTGGGAAGACACCTCCCAGAGACCTGCTTCTCTTTCCTTGGAAAGCTGCAGTGCCATGTAGTGTTGCCACAGGGTCCGAGAGAGGCCGACGTGCAGGGCTGTGCCTTAGGAAGCTTGTCAAGTCCATTTGGAGCCAGCTGGTGAGTGTATGTAACACAAGCCGTGCAACAGAACTGGGGACAGGAGGTGACAAACACAGCGCAGTGAGGGGACAGGCTGGTGCCAGCATTGCCAGGGCTGCATCAGTAGCTAGAGAGCCCTCCAGGACCATGGTGTTGTCCCCAAAATTCAGCTTCAGGTGAGGACTAACTTGAAGCAAAGAGTTTCTCTGGCCATGCGGTGGTTGATTTGATATGACTCAGTGCCTCTGGTTTCCCTGCTAGTTCTTTCCAGCATTTCTTTTTCCTCTGGAAAAATCTTTTCTGTGGTGGCTGTGTCCAGGGCACCCACACGGAAATGCCGCGAGCCCCAGATAAAACCCACATGGCTCCCAAGGTGGGGAGATGTAAGGCAGGGTGTGATGTTTGAGTTAATCATGGCCAAAAAAGCAACTGTTTTGAAGGAAGGAATTGTCAATGAGATAGAGCAAAGTCCCCACAAAAAACATCCAAGGCTCCATAATGTAGATAGCTATGAAACTTGCTTCAGATTTTGCGACCATTCTTGTATTACATTTCCAAAGCCATTTTTGTGTCCAAGGGGCGGCTGTCATTTTAGTGCGACAGACACACTGTGCTCTCTCTTGCGGAAATCGGTGTTTTATTCTTTCACCTGGCAGCTCTTTTCCTTCAACTGCAACAAAGGCTGCTCAGGCTTAAAAGGTAAAACATGACATTAAAGCTAGGAAAACCCAGGACTTTTTCTTGAAAGTTGTTGCAAAAATATAAGTTCATGGACTTGTGTCAAAATAACCAAACCTGCAATGTTGCAGATGGGTAAAATAATTCCTTCAAAAAGGTGCCATGCTGCCTTGTAAGGGCTGGTGTCTGAACAGTGTGTGTTCCTGCTGCTGTCCCGCGACCGGGCTGTCCAGCTGAGCTTCTCCTCTGGCACGTCAATCCTTTCTGCTCGGCTACATCCCTCTGCGGTGCCGTGACTCAGTTTCCCCAACCTGCTGGGAAACGTTGCTATTAGACTGAGCTGCAAAAGTGAACTCGTGAGTGTTTGATGGCTCTGGGGTTTGTAGGCTTAAATGCTCTCCACGGGGTAAATGTGTTCTTTGCTAGCAAGACTTTAGTGCTCTAAAGTCCTTCTTGAATGGAGATGAATTTTATCCTTATAGTTATTCTCACAAAGCAAACAAAATACAGATTTTCAACTGACTGAAATCCAAAGGTGTTTGAATTTTTTTTTGTCTCGAGGTATACAAAGCCAAATACGCCTCCCATGGGATATGAGTGCCAAGCTGTGTCTGTAAAGAATAAATGAGAGGTTTTATTCTTCGTAATCTTGCTGGAGCTTGCTTAGGAGGAGGGAAAATCCCCCTTCAGGACAGAGTGAGAGACAGACGGCTAGAGAAGTAACAAAAACCACTTGCAGTGCTGTGTTTGGATTCCTGCATGCCAAACTCTCTCTGCAAAGGCTGAGCAGTTTGACCCCAATTGCAAAACAGACTCTTCCTTTAAACCCGCTGCGGCTGTATTAAGGCAGGCAGGAGGAAGAGAACATCACCAGCATCCACCACAGCTCCAAAGGAAGGGACAGCCCCCTGAGGGGTAAAAAAAAGGACTGTTTGGCAATGTTTAGACAGCGATCAGTCCCCTGAGGTGTCTGGTCACCTCAAAGCTCTGAGTTACCTGAGTAGCTTTTCCCTTTTTCCTCTTCACTGGCTCCTGCCCCGCGAGGGGAGATTCATCTTAGTTAGGCTGAGCTGCGAAATCTAACAAGAGCCCTCTGAGCGCCCACAGTGGTGATCATGCATCATGCACAAATACGGGCATCCAAATATGTGTATATATGTATTTATTTAATACATATGGAAGTATATGTATGTGTGCATACATATATATATATATAGCAAGATATACCCCAACCTGGAAAGAGGGTAAACTTTTTTAAGTTTCTTTGTCTTTGCTACTATACAATCTGTCTTCATTCCTAATGGCGAAGGAGAAATATGGCTCCTGTACCATGAGAGGAAGGAAAAAGTGCCTATGTCTAATCAAGTAATTCTTTTGTCCCCTTGCAAAAATGTGCTTCACATACTGGGTGTAAGATTATTTACCATCATTGTTTTGTCAAGGAAAGAAGAGGAAAAAGGACCCCTGCATAATGCAAAGTCCATCATTACTGAACACAGAACAAACCCTGAACATTAGAAATAGGATTCTTATTTGCAGCATTTGTGAGATTTATTGTTTTAACCTCTGAAGTAGCACAGTCTGCTGTGTGCGCTGATGATTGTGAGTGTGTGCTTGTGTCATATGCTGTGCAGGCAGCATTTAACACTAATGAGAAACAAAGAATTCCTGCAATCCCAAACAGCATCATGCGAGCTCAATTAGATATCTGTCTGGCCACAGGAAACAGATTCTATTTTCTTTGTACTGAATAGAAACAAGAGCCTTTGTCCCATCTATACAACATGGATGTGGAAGGCAATCTGCTTCCCAGCCAGGAAGAATTGTGCTATAATACACTATTATCCAGGAACATCACTCTTCAACTGTAAAGTTATTGATAATAAAATCCACCTTTCTCTACCATTGTTCCTTGTATTCAAACATCATTCTTGTTATTTTTATTACTGTTGTTACGAGTATGTTATGAAAGGTTCATTCATTATCATGCTGGCAGGTATCCCTTTGTCTCTCAGGAAAAAGTTGTATCCTCAAAAACTCTCAGTCTTTTCCCAAAGGAGACTGAATGGGACAGTTTGTACCTCTCACTTCCCCATCAGACAAGTCAGGACATGGGGTGGTGTGGCACAAAGAAGTTGTTGTCCTTCTGGTTTTAAGGAGGGTGCATTCTCCCAAGTGATGCTAAATGGATGGTGAGGCAGGAGCTCGGGGCGACGGGGCCATCAGGCTTATTCTGCCATTTAACAGAGGTTGCAGAGGGGCAGGAGAGAGGCTTTGCTGGGCCAAGCACAGGGTAAAAGTTGCTGCTGGATGGGACGTAGGACTGCTCTAGGCTGGCTTAATGTATCCAGGTCACAATGTCACTTGCTGTGCCATCTGGGCTGGCAACAGGGTTGAGAAGGAGAAAAGAAACAAAATGGGATAAGGAACAAAGAAAGAGGATTGTGGAGAGCCCTTTCAGGCTGAGCTTTAGTGCAGATGGCGGAAGGCAGAAAAATGTGGTGTTAAAGCTGAGAAACTACTGTAGGGGCAGGGTAAGACCCGGGTGCACAAGGATTAGCTGAGGCTGCACAACAAGGAGCTGCAGTGGTCACCTGCAAGGCCACCTGCAGTTCCAGTGTCTCTAAAAAGATTCGTCATTTGTTTCTTTTTAAAGCAGGGAGTCCTTCACGTTACAGCTTAGACAACAGTATAGGGAACAAACCTGAGCTCTTTATCTATGACATAAAATGACTTCCTTGTATTGACAAGACAGACCAAAAGGAAAACAGCAATCAATCAGCCATAGCACCAGGCAATGGAGGGGAGCAGATGAGACAAGCCAAAATAATTATTCAGGAATAAGGAAAAGGCCTGTGATATTGAAAGGCAAGAGAGAGAGAAATTTGCTCTGCTGCCAGCTGGGCTGAGATCTGGGGAAAGCAAAGGAACCGTGATGGTTCAGCTTTGTTTGACATCCAAGTGAGACCCGTGAAGGAAATGCAGATGCAATGACAGATACGTCAGTAGCCCTCTGAAAAAGGTTACGTCTCTTTCCCTTCAGGACTTTCCAGTGAATGGAGAAAGAATCAGTGCAGTGGTATAGAAAAATGAGTCTCTCTGCCAGCTGTGGTAGAGCAGTTCAGGGTCTCAGGGTGGACCTCAGTGCATGGCCCGCTTTGCAAAAGGGCTGGCAGACAGCATCTGGGGCTTGTAGCATGCCTATTTGGTTTAGGGAGGATGAAGAAGCTGGGCAATGTTCTCTATCAACCACCATTATTATAGCAAAATGCAGAAATCTTGAAATATTACTCTTGAGAATAAAGGGCTTTTCCAGCCTTGAAAGGATAGATTTTCTTCCAGGGAAGATGCTATTGTCATAAAGCAAATTTTACCAATGCATTGTTTACTATTGAAAGCAAACAAAATTAAACTGATTTGGAAAAAGAAAAGACGTTTCAAACTGAAATGCTTATTTTGCTGTACTCAGAAAATTAATATCTTATGCACTCTGCTTTTCCCAGTGAACTGGGAAGAGAGGTGGCTGGGGCAAGATGAGGGTGAGGAGACAGGTGCCACATCCTCTTTGTCTTTCTCTTGGCTTCTCTTTCCCACGTTACCACACATGAAAAAAGGATCAGTGAGATGTATAACCCCCCAGCTGTTTCCCCATCCAACCCCACGGCCCCATCCTGTGTCCCTTCCCCTGCCAAGCAGCCCTTCACTGATCCCAGTTCATGCTCAGCCCTCCTCCCCCCGTCAATCCAAGAGCCTTGATAAGACCTGGACTAGCAGGATGGGGCATAATCACTAAACCTTTTGGGAACCTAGTGGGACCAAAAGCTGAAGAAAGAGCTTTTCCAGCTTAGAGAATGGGATTTGCTGCCTTTAAATAAGCAAGAAGAGAGCATGGTCGCATCCCACACAGACAGCTGGCAGGGAACAATTACAGCGCGATTATAGCTGTGTGCTCTAGCTTGAAGGTAGTTCAAAACAACACTAACAGTCTTTTTGCCACTCACGATTCAACCATAATACACATGTCCAAGAACACAATTTGCTGGAGCAGAAACAAACGCTCTGTAAGAGAAAGCAGAGAGCCACTTATAAAGCGAGACACTTGTAATTATCGTATGCAAATCAGCCCAACTACAGGTTGCACTGGGTGCGTGTGCATCGCCTGGTTAATTTGGAAACAGTTCAGTAGTTAAAAGTGAACTATAAGGTTCTCATTATGCAATTAGGACTTTAGTGAAAGACTCATTAATCTGAAATGCAATTAGTCGGGCTGCTGCTGCAGAGTTCAAAAGTGATTTTGTCGGGTGGTGACTTTGCTGCTCACGTAGCGTTGGATGAGATATCTCCAACTGCTTTGATAGGATCTTCTCATTTCAGGCTTACATAGACTCAGTTTGGAATGATACAAACACAAAAAGAATGAGCATTTAGTTAATTTTAAACTGTCAGCTGCTCTCTTACATCTGAATTTTCTGTTTCTTCTCATCTCTGCTATTTGTCCCTGTGGGGAAGATTTATATCTAGTGCTTAGAAACAAGGGCTGATGTAATGGCACTCAGATATCACAGTAAACATTATTTCTAAGAAACATGCAACCAGTCAGGTCTCTTGGGTTCAGTTATCAATTCCACCAGTGGCTCTTTGCATGACCCTTAACAAGACCAGCCCAGGTATGCTATCTTGACATCATAACGTTGGGGAACGAGTGGAAAGATCGACATGATCACTGCATAAGGCACGCTTTCTACCCCAAAAACTGAGTTCCAAGATTATAGAGACCAGATAGATCATAAGGATCTGGGTATTATCTTCAGTTTTACAGCACTGTTGAAGTAAATCATTCAGTTCAGGTCCTCTGGGAGTCCTCTTTGTGAAGCTGAACCTGCACGAAATCTCCATATTGCACTCTTAAGGCCTTTCCTGCAAGAGGAAAAGGAGGCTTCCCGTTACTTCTGTCCTGGCTTATCCACAAATAGCTCCTGTGCTGGCTTTCTGCCCAGGGTAGGTTTCACCTACTTTGCTCA
This sequence comes from Astur gentilis, assembly GCF_929443795.1. Classification (NCBI taxonomy): domain Eukaryota; kingdom Metazoa; phylum Chordata; class Aves; order Accipitriformes; family Accipitridae; genus Astur; species Astur gentilis. Next base: position 42,312,157 of record NC_064884.1, on the reverse strand, counting down.
CAGGTAAAACAGACATTTTAATATGTCCCAAGTCTACTGGGTAAAAAGTGATTTGAGAACATAAGAGAAAAGGTTCTTAAAGAGCTACAGCTTCACCTGGATGAAACACTTTGCCAAATCTTTTTGTCTCAAAAAGAGTAAGAGATTCAGCAGCAGCAAACTGTTCCCTGGATGAATTTCAGCCTTGCAGAATTGCCCGTGACACACACAAACAAAACATCAGAAACAGTAAAAATGTAACAAATAAAATACTTTTGGTTAGAAACATCTGTAAGTTATATTTACACCATGAAAAAAAAAAAAAAGAAACTACTTGGCTTCAAAATGGAACGTTTTATATTAGGGCAAACAAATGTTCCACTTAAAAATGTTTATTTTTTCCAACTTTCTGATTGACCAAAAAAATTTCAAGGATTTGAATTTCAAGTTGACCCAAAGCAATTTTTTGTTTGCTTATTTGTTTGTTTGAATTTGCCAGTGAATCAAAAAATCAATTATTTATTTACACTGTTCTACCTAGAATGTACCTACTTAAAGTGTGCAATAAACAATTTGCTTGACTAGCTACTGCCAGGGAATGCAGAACCCTGCTGCAAAGGGTAAATGATGTGAATCTTGCTGGTGAGGCTGAAGAAGGTAGAAGCTGCAGCTGTTCAGGATGAGACCTCATCTGGAAGTCACCATCCCCCGGTTGTGGTCCTGTAACTGCCCTCAGTTTTCCATTCAAATACAAATAAGTATAATAGTCAGATTCAGTCAGAACTGTAATAAACTTCATGTATCAAAAACCTCGATCCCATCTCTGGTAATAGCTTGTAGAGGATGCTTAAGGGAAGTGTGTACATACAGGTTAGGTGTATAAAAATGCTAATATCTCCCTCCCTAGGCATATGCAGCTCAAAGACTTTCTGAGCCAAAGGTTATGGAGGTTGCAGAGGTCAGTGCAAAATAAAGTAGAACAGTTTTGATCACGTTCAGCAGAGGTTTAATTAATCTGCTTGATTCTGCACTGAAACACATCAGGAAAATGCACACATCTTGTTCAGTGGTGCTTGTGGTTTCCCATAAGTGAGAGTAGTAAAAAGCAACCTAGGGCAATACTTTTTTATATCTTTTCAATTCAGAACACAAATATATATGCTCTTATTCTCTCTTAGATGTCTACATAGACACCTAGGGCACCTTAGGTGGAGGTATCTCCCCCAGCTATGGAGCTGAGATTCATCTGAGGAAGGGTCATCAACTCCCTCAAGAGAATCACACCTCAAGTCCATTGCTGGTCCAGAGCAGATCTCCACTGATTGCAAAGGGAGTCCACGACCAGCAGGTTTCATGTGCTATAACGAACAGCAAAAGCCATTTCTCTCAAATGACCTCCAGCCACAAGCAATGAGGAACACACAGTTGCCCAGTGAGGACACCTGTAGCCTCAAAGCCCAATAAATCCTCTTTGCTTTCCTAATCTGCATTTGTGTTTGGTTAGCACCTTGCTTATGAATGCTTTAGGGGTTTTAAGCATAGTGAATATAAGTAGGAAAGGAAGAAATTCAGGATTCTAGGCAGAAAAAACACCTTCCGTTAAGACAATCAGAGAGGCCAAGATCTCTGCAGTCTCACAACTGGCACAAGCTTTGCTTTACAATATCATGTCCCTGAGGTGGTTTTGACTTAGTGCTCAGCACACAGTTCATACCTGTGATTTCCCCTTTGCAAACAGAGCTTGGAAACGTGTTTTTCTCCAAAAAATCTGCAGCTGGGATGCTGTATGCTGCATGGACAGCTCAAACTGGAAGGGAGGTCCCTCTCCAGAACTTTAATCACCTGAAATATCAGTATGTGATGGCAGCTAAGCAGCCAAGCTGAGGAATCAGCGCTTCCAAGGGAGCTTCAGCTTCCCCTTCCCATGTGGCTGCTTTTGGATGGGTTGAGCGACTCCTTGGAGGTGCCGGTCTGTGCAGAGGGAGCGTGCTGGCCTTGCTGAGCCCCACAGCCAAGCAGTGGTGGCTGAACCCCAACCATGGGCTCTGGCTGTACCAAAAAACCACCACCCAATATAGATTCAGCACTTTGCCCAGATGTCACTTTGAGTGGAGCTTTCTCAGGACAGATCTGCTCTGACCTGACCTTACCTTGCCAGAGGCCAGAGCTGTCCTGGATTGTCTCCTCCAGTGTTGGGCTCCCATATTGGCCCTGTTCAGTGAGCAGACAGCCCATGCCACAAGCTGCAGCATCCTGCATCCATCCCACGTCTCTACTGTCTGCAGGCAAGAAAGGGCTCTGCCCAAGGGGACAAACTTGTTAAGACTGGACTTAACAAGCCTTTCACCTAAGGTCTTGGGCCATCCCTTGGAACAATCTCTCTCCCATACTTCCATTACCAAGCAGCTGCAGCTGGGCCTTGAAGAGATGTTATTTCATGTTGTATTATTTCAATAGCACCTTGGAGCTACAAGAAGATTGAAATCGCCTTTATGTTTCCTCCCAAAATGCCAGGCCCCTCAGTATGTACACATGGTGTGGCTGTGACCTCTCAGCTCAGTGCTCTCCAGGGAAAGCAGATGTGATTTAAAGGTCAGCACGGGAGTGTAATTGCTGGGCAGAGTCCACAATGTGAAAGCTGGTTCTGCAGAGTGATGGGGAATTGATTACCGGTCTCATAAAACTGCCTGGTATGTCAGCATCATCTCCTGGAGAACAGGGGTCTTTTTCAAAACACGAAGCTGCAGAGTGAAAAGTCAGCAGTGGAAAAGGCAAGACCCCTCTCGTCCAACATACCTCCTAGGCTGACAGTGAGCACGAAGACAGAGGCAGGGTTACAGCGTCTTCACTGAAGCACTCAGCACCCATGTGCCCAAGGAGAGGTCACCCACTGCCCTCGTAGACTGCCCATAGGCTTTCTGCAGGGAGGTGATGATGCGCTGCTGCTCCAGGAACCGCAGCAATACAGGCGTCAGCTTTGATAATATCCATGACACAAAACAGAAACAGCCCCAGCTGGCTGGAAAGAGCAGTGACTGAGTAGGCAAGTGATGGAGGCATCCCCCAAGATCTCCAGTGCTCTCTGCTCTCCCCTCTCCATGTCATTGCATCTCTCACAGAGTGTGTTAGCTTTATCCATCCCTGCCTGCTGGATCCATGGTGGGAGAGGACCTCTTGCTTTTTCTTTTTCTTCTGTATTAAGCTTCTGATCCTCTGTATTGTGCAAATGTGACCTGCAAGCATTCTCCAAGGTTCAGAAGCCAAATGGAAAAGAAATGAATGTTTGCACATATATATGCACATCTGATGATAGTATTGTAATGTTTGGCCAGTATCACTACCCAGGGTGAAAGGGAGCAGATTTACGATCTAAGTCTTGCGTTTGGCTTTACCATGTCCGTATCACCTGCAGTTGATTATGGGAGGGTTTTTTTGCCATGTGCTAATTGGGCATTCCTTGCCTCATTATTAAACAATCTTCTCATTTTGTGCTCCTTCCAAACTATCCATCTATCGATAATGTTCTCCAGTTTTCCCTGGAGATGCTTTGCCCTTTGCAAATGGCAGTTTTGCTCCTGCTCTTTAAAATCAATGTCATTTTTGCTTTGCAAGTGTCCTTTTTTGCTTTTATTGCAGCACCCCTCCCTTTCCCCCTTCTAATCCAGGAACTTTGCTCATGCTATACCCAGTGGAGAGACTGCGCGTCACTGACTGGTGGAAATTAAAATTCAGGGTTTCTAACTTGCTGAGGCCAATACAGAATTGCCTATTGCCACCTCTTGGTAGGAGTAAAGAACCGCAAGTGAATCCTGTCCCCTCGGAAAAGGTAAGGGTGTGATTTGGAGACACCCTATGAATATAGTTCTGTATTTCCTTCCACCCCCAGGGGCGGCAGCATGACAGCAATGAGATCCGGCAGCGCATTTCAAGGCATTGGTGTCCTTGGGTGGAGAGAGGTCCATAACTTTGGTGTCTGAAGATCTCCAGTGGTGTACCAATGTAGCATTGGCGTTCACCATCACATGTCTACTGCACCCTGAAAGCCCCAGGTCCTTCACCTTTGGAGGTGGTGGAGGCTGTTCCATTGTTATAAGGAGCTGAGCTGTCTCCCCAGTGGGTGGACAGTGTGTACCTGATACGCTGGTGCAACACTTGCCTGATGCTGAGCCAAGTAAATCTACTCAAGAGGAGCAGCCTCTTCTTATGGGCTTCCTCAGCACCATTTTCCTAAAAACATTAAGTTGTGTTAAGGGACCTAGAGCACAGGGTTAATGTTTAGTTGCAGCTTATCAGCCTAAATAAATTCACCTTTCTCCTAAAGATGCCAAAGCACATAAACATCCCACATGAGTATCTATGAATGAATAAATCATGGACTATGGATGAGAGATGGAAAAAAGAGCTCTGTGTGCATGTGGGTGCGTGATTGTATACCTGTGCGAGCGAGGGGTGAATCAATGGAGGAGGAAACACCTTCCTTGTAGCACTCACCGTGCTTTACTCCTGGGGCCAAGTGTGAAGAAATAAAAGGCAGCACAGGGAAGGTCTTTGGCTCTACTGATGAAGTGGTTCCTTCTGTTGTCAGCCCTCAGGGAATGGTACATGATAATAGACAGTAACTCCCAAGGAAATATTCCTTTTACGTCTTTTTCTCCCTTTAAGCTTAGAAAGTCTGACTTCAGACATCAGAGAAGGGTTGTATCTACAGTTGCATCTTGAGGTTTCTAGCAGGAAATCTAATGGTGATCTCTCCGCCTGTATGCAAGAGTCAGGGCTTGCTCTGGCTGTATCATGATTACCAGTAGCCAAATCCTCCCCGACTTTTATCTCCACCAGCTTCGAGGGCTGTGTCTAGCTCCTGTGTCTAGTGCTTCATAAGCCCTGATGGTGCAAGGCTTATGAGTTTGGGAATTTCACCAATTTCAAAGATTTCCATGTTTTTGCAGGGCTTTAAAATGGCAGTGTATCAGACCTGCAGAAAAAAGTGGGGGGACAATGTGTCTTTGAAAACTCCAGTCCCACAATATGAGTCAGATCAGCCAAATGCTATTAGTAGTGACTTGTTTTGAATATGATTAGAGGGAGTCTTAGCTACGATATTTCAAATTAAGTAATTCAGGCTCAACAAATTGGCTTCTCATCTGACCAACTCTATCCTCAACTGCAGGCTAGAAATGCTGCAGCATGAACTGCGGAGATCCTGCCTGCTAAGTAGAAGCTGTGGCAACAGTTTTTGGGCTGTTAAAATTCCTTTGTTAGAACAGGTAGTGAATGGACATCCAAAACGGACCCTTGCCCAGAGAAGCAAATTCATTTGAAAATATGAAGGAACATTTGCAGAAAATTCATTGCCACCTTCTTCCCACCCTGGTGAGGATAATATTCTTGTTCTGCCTCTCAGGACACACAGAAACACACACACATCTACAGTTGATTTTTATTTAAGGAGACATTTTATTTCAGGTTATATAGAGAGTGAAACAGCAGTACCAGTCTCCCACACCTGGTTTTACAGAGGAAACACATTTCTCAAGGACTGTGAACCTTTGTTCCCTCTTCCTTGTGTATGCTGGTTATGTGTGTGTTCCCTCCGCATCCAGAGACCCAGTTCCCTCTTCATATATTATTAATTTGTCTGCCATTCTGGCTCTGACTCTTTGCAGGTTCTTTAATTCTCAGAGTTAGCAGTAACAGGCCGAAAGCATCCATGAGCAGCTCCTTTCCTCCTTTTCCCCCTTCTGGGGCAGTGTCACCACCCTCTCTGCAGGCTTTGCTTTTTAAGGGTGCTTTGGTAATTGCATTTCTTTATGGATGAGAGAGAGATTCAAGGGAAAGTAGCAGTTCTTCCTGTGAGCCTAGTGGAGATTTTCTTCTGTATCATTCTTGGGAGATTTTCATGCTCCTTAGTCAGCTAGGCAGGATGTAGTAGCCCACACATAGGTGTCTAATGCCACTGAGGATGTCCAGGGTCCTTTTCAGATCCCTTGTGGCCTCCAGCATCTGTAGGTCCTGTGTGTGATTGAGCAGTACCATGCCTACTTGGGTTGCCTTGGGGCATGCTGAATATCGCTAGGTACCTCGTTTGGGCAGCTGAAGCCCACCATGCCCATCTACAGCCCCACAGACAGACATCCGTGCATACACACATGGATGTGCACACAGACCCATTCCTGCTCAAGCAAGGACAGAGCTCAGCCCAGTTGGAGAAAAAACAGCAATTGTTATTTCTTTCCTGAGCCTTCCCGGCCCTTGTCAGGATGTGAAAACATCCACCCGAAATGACAGAATATCAATTCTTATTTCCAGAGGGAAACAAAAAAGTGAGAAAAGTACAAATCCTCTGACAATGAAGCCATCTCTGGGCAATGCCGATTAAACGATCTACTAAACACTTACGATGTCCCTCGGACCCGCTGCTGTTCGTCTCAGCAATGACTCCCAATAATTGCTCATGATGCTTTTTGGAAGCTGTCTCTCTACTTTCAGCCGAAACATCTCCGACTCTGATTCCCCTGGGCTTCATGGCATGTGATGAGTGCGTCACCCAGCCTGGGGGGGGGACGACGGGGGGGGGTAGCTGAGCCACCCAGTGCTAACCCCCAAGTATTTAACAGCGTGCCAGGCACAGGGATAAGTGACAGCGCAAGGGCCATCCCATGACAGAGAGTATCAGGGACATTTTCTGACAGTCATTCTGCTGGAGAGGATTGCGTGAGATGTTAATTGTGCATTTTTAATTGGAACGAGCAGTGCCAGTCATGCCCAGCAAAGGACTTTGCTCACTGCGGTGAAGTTCATTAGCAGCAGACAGCGAGATAATAGCTGTTCCCTCCGCGAGCGGCAAGAAATGTCACTTTGATGAAGACGTGTAACCATGGGCACAGTGGGCCAGGACCAGCGTCTCTGCTGTGCTCTTCGCAGTGTAACTTCACTGACTTCAATGGATCTCCCCTTTCTCATTGGCTTTAAATGAGTCCTAAATCCTCCCAGAGCAAATTGTTAATGAGCTGGGGAATCCAAACTGAGAGCATCAGCAAAGTAATAGGGGTAAACTGGAAAGCAAAGCATCTCCTTTCCCTCCCTTCAGCCATTGCACTGCAGTTCCGCATGCAGCCCGCTCCTGCAAGCAATGATATAGTTACAGCCTGAGAATAACATCGATCCAATGCATCCACCAGGCATGCTGCCCCGGGCTTGTACACCAAGGACAAGACATGAAAATGAAGCCAAGTCCTGAGGTTCAGGGTAATATTTACTAGAAGTCTCTCTGCTCCTGGACTTCTCCCAAGTCGATACTCATCATTTCCAGACTCGTTTGTGCTGTGGTCTAATCACTCTGCACCAGGCTACCCTGCGAACAAGCTGGCTTCATACCTGCAGGGCTCTGGACAGGCAGTGAGGAGGATGTACCTTGTGGAACTGGTGTCTTCCCTTTTTCCTAGTCTCCAGTTAAAGAACTATGGTGACCTTGACGCTGCAGGGATTCAGAAAGAAAAAACCCAACATGTTGGCTTTTTAGCAGATTTTCCTGCCCCAGATGAGCTCACAGGAGAACCTCAAAGTGTTTCTCTTGCTCCTGGGGTCACGGCTAAAGAGGCAGCAGTGCTGCTTTGCTGCCTGCAGCCCAGGTTCATACAATGCTGGGACAGAGAGAAGCCACTAAAAAGAGCACAGGGCCCTGTCTGGATGAATTTACTGGCTAGAAAGTCCAATGTGGGGCAAAGCAAACTCCAAGTGCATGGTGTCACATCTGTCACCCTGGGCTGGAGGTAGCCCGTGGTCCTCAGCACTGTCCGAACTATGAGAGTGGAGTCGTTTAGCTCTGTGGGGGATTGCTAACTGCACACAGGGGCAAATTCCGTAATGTGTGTGCCTGAGGGTGAGAAAAGCACTGACATTGATCCAGGCAGCTCAGATTCCTCAAAGGCAAGAGATCAACAGGACAAAACGGTGATTTCTGTCCCCAAAAGCCTTGAGGCGTGTCCCTACAGGGACAGCTTTGTGCAGCAGCTAGAACTTCAGTCTCAGAGCAATGTTCAGTAAAAGTGACTTCTTATTTAGCACAGCCTGGGTAGGACTGAGGCCATGATGTGCTTCTCTGCTTGATAGCACAGAGTTGCAAATAGTGATACTCTTCCCTGCTGGCTTGAGCATTTACATTTATGACCATATGGAGAGTCCTTAGTCCCTTCTCTTGGTTGGGGAGTGATTGGCCTCAAACCTCATTGCTGTCCTCCTGGCAGAGCTTCTCCAAGGAAAATTTCAAAGAGAAACTCTGAGTGAAGAGGGCACAAAGACATTTTTGCTGTACATACATTGCCGGAGCCCTCCAACCAGCCTTTCTCTTGCAAAGCAGTTTATGATAAATATTACAGGTAAATGAAAATCCCATTAAAGTTCTGACATATATTGAACAAATCAAATACAGTCTGTTTCCCTGTATGACTGGAGGACTGAAGAAGGGCTGACCTTCTCCTAACTTCTTCTTTCTTGGTGATACACTCAATGCTTATTAGGTGTTTAAATATTTTATTTACAAGAAGATACATCTGCCTGTGACACCTTTGCTTGTGCCTCGAATTCTGTTTTTAATTATGATGACTATTTTTAGCCCAGACTGAGGGCCTGGTGGACTCCCATTTTAGACACGTGCTGTGGAAGGCCCTCATCTCAGGCTGTCTTGAAATGAGGGTGTCCAATATGCTGTCAGCCATGCTCCCTAATTAGCAGTGTGGTGTAGACTTATTTATTATTGCTTGCTTTAGAATAGCATCCAGAGACACTGCCTGAGTCAAATACACCCCCGCACACTACAGCACAACACAGAGATGGGCACAAACACATGCAGAGAGATTTTAGTGGCTAAAAAATAAACACAGGTAATAGTGAGACTGAAGAGAAAGTACTAAAACAAGCTTTGAAATGTTTTTTGGGAGATGGCAAGAATCTGAGCTCAAAACCATGACCCTGAAAGCTTGTGCTCATTTGCCACCAAACCTCACCCTGGGTTTTAATGCAAAGGTCGCGGGACGTACATTGGTGTCCAATGTGGATCCCAAGCAAGGTAGGCTGAGGAGAGTGAGCACTTGGAAAAGCGATGCAGAAAACAGAAGGGGGAAAAAGTCCATTTTTTCATGCATGCACTGGAAGCACCTCACCTGGATCCGCTCATCCAGCTGCTGCTGTTCATGGAGGGTTTCTCCAGCCCCAGCTTGGCCAAGACAATATCCTTGCCCACCAGCCATGGTGGTGCCACCCCCACCCAGCAGCCCCGTGACAGGCAGGAGATGAACTTCCCTTGGACACAGCTCCCCAGTGACATGTCTTCTGCTGTACCAATTAGCTCTAAAATGAACTTTTAGCCCAGAGGAATATTTCTGGAAAGAAATGCAAAGATGGCAACGTCCTGGGGATGCTGGTGTGAGGAGCACGTGTCAAACAGGAGCCCAGCCCTCTTCCCTGCCGGCTCAGCCTTTCTCTTTCCCTCCCTCAGCACAGTTTAGCAAGAAGGCCTATTTTTTTATTCACCCTTTATTTCTTTCTGAGCATCCAAAATCACAATGTTCTGGCAATATCTTTTAACAAAGACTGTATCAAACGAAGGCTTGGAGACAGGAGGCTAACTGAGAGCTTCCTGAGGGACATTTTAGCTAGTGGTAAGCGGCATGAATATCCTTCAGCCTCTATGCTGCAATCTTAACAGGTGGGTTGATTTGCATTCTGTGCATTGGCAGGCGGGGAAAGCAAGGGGGATTTTATAGGCTGCTCATAGTGTTTATTAACCCTCCAGCCCTGGCATCGCCGCAGTCTGCCTTTGCCGGGGCTCGAGGCTCCTGCGCACTCCTTGCAAGTAGCATTGCCACAACCCCTCTTTTCTTCTAAATGAAGTGCTAGGTAGATCCCAGCTGGCTCTGCTAAGGAGAGGGGTGAGTATCCATGCATTTATAACCAAACATTTACACGGAGCAAGGCCATTCCCCAGTAGAGTCTAGAGGAGTGTTTTTAAATGCTGAGCTTTGTGTCTAACTCTCCCACATTCCATTGCAAACTTCAGAGGAAGATGCTGCGAAATTATTGGCAACAACAAGCCCTCCATGGCCCCAAAGGTACAGAGGCACACTGAGGACTTCAGGGAAAAAAAGAAAAATATTGTAGATGATATATATGATGTTTCCTCTGATATATTTATATCTCTCAGAAAAACTCCAGAGGAAACACAGTTGCCCTCTGAATTTGTTACTGGGGTGTCTTCGTAATAAAACATTTCACTGGAGCCAGAAGAGATTTAAAGAGGGAACCACTCAGATGTCATAATATGCTGCAATCGAGTTGCCATGGCTGAGTTCCTGAGCTGTCAGCAAAGCGAGCTCCTCCGAGTACCACGCTGCTGCCTGCCTGCCTCTGCGCTGCTGTGAGCCACCGGCAGTGCCTGGTGTGCCACGCGCCCGGGGCTGGGGGTCAGTGACATTGCTGGGCAGGCGGTTCTTGGCATTCCTCTCCAAAACCAAAGTGATTTTCTTCCACGAGACACAAAACCGCAACGTGTGGCTGCAATCGAAGCGAGTGTCAGCTCCCAGATGAAAGGCATTCCTGCGGCACAAAACTCCTCGGCATGCTGCCGTCCTGATCTTGCGTGTACCCTAACCAAGGGTCGTGTGAGAGCAGCAGCTCTCCTAAACTAGGAGAAAAAAACAAAAGAAAATGAAATTCACAATGGCATTAGAAAAACATCTAATTTAATCCCATTGCCAAAGCTTCATCCTTCCCCCAATCCTTTCATGTTCCTGCTTATTCTATAAAGGAGTCAATATTCAGGTGTTAGGCATCCCATGGTTTTATGTATTTTATAGAACAGACCTGCTTCCCTGTTTCTTTAGTTGCCTCTCTAACTGGCTATAGGTAGCTGTTGCTTTCTGACGCTCCCTGTACACCACTGCATGAAGGACTGTCCTGTTTCTATGCGTTCACAGAGCATCTTGTGCTGCGATGTCTGACCTAGTGCTGGAGCTCCTCTGTCCTTGTAGGACATGTGGGCTCCCAGCTCCGGCACTGTCTGTTATTTGGCATTTTGGTAGTACTCCGCAAATGCTTGGGGCAGAGTCCAGGTACATAAAAACCAGCCATGACATGAGGGACAGCAGAATTTGTCAAAATTTATCTGACACCATCATATTGCAAAGACAAATGTGGGCGCTCTGTAATAGAAGGGTTTTGCAGGACGTTACTGATTTCATCAGCATTTTCAGCAATCTTTACGCAACACTTTATTCCAAATGTGCTGAAACACCTCGGGGTGACATGAAGCAGGACTGGAGCTCTGGAAAAATACTGTATTTTGTCCAACTCATAGATAATTATGAAAAAAATTCTGAGGGAATGATTTTGCTATGGCTGTAGCATCCTGTCTGGACTTAAAGAAAACAGTTCCCTCCAGTTTTGAGCATTTCTTTTATATGACATTTCGAAAAGGTCAAAATACTTCACCATAAAAATGTAAACATGTCATTTGGGGTACACAATTGCATGTGGGCAAGTCACTGTGGCCTCCTAGTCTCCGCTGGAGTATGGGCTGGAGTTGTCCTGACTGTGGAAGGAGGATGCATGTCCTACCCTAAAGCCCACTGCCCCACTGATGGCTGGCTGGGAGACAAGAGCAGTGGGCTCACATGGAGCCACCTACTCTGATGATGCCTCAAGGAAAGTGCCTCGACACCAGGGAGGATCTGAGGATATTTTTTTTTTTTTTGAGAAAAACTACTGGCTGACATGAATTCAGTAAAAACTTTGGTGTCACCGAGTCACCATCTTTACCAAACAAAGTCTCATCTGAAATTTGTTACCCAGCTAAGATATAAGAGATGCAATAATACAGCTTTAAACCTTCAGTGTCATCGAAAACAGGCATTCTTATAAATCCTTCATCCAGAAATACTGGTCCCCTAACAGCTAACCAGGAATAGAAACGCTTCTCACTGGAGGCTTGGTAAATATTCTGTCCCCTGGGGTGTAGATCCATTAGAGGATGGCTTTTTTCTCCCATTAGCGCTTCAAGGCCTGTAGACTGATGAGTACTCTTGGGTTCCTGCACCATTAATACTATGCTTAAGTGAGATGGAGATTTGCAAGGGAACCTCTGGGAGGTGGGAGCCCAGCTCTGGCAGGGTTTAGTCCTTACCCCCCGAGGCCAGTCATCTGAAAGGTTTGTGTCAAAACACTTAACGGCACCTGAAAATTAAAGAAATGAATGTGGTCTCTGCATGGACCAGGCAGCAGACGGGAAAGCAGCTCTTTTCTCATGTCAGATGAAGCCTGTTTAGTCCTGAATCCTTGAAAGAGAAGAGGACACCCCTGGGTCGCAGTCATGTTTTCTGTAACATCACCTTTCAAGACAGAGCTGCTCTTCCAATAGGACTGTTTCCAGCACATCAGCAACAAGCCTAAAAACATGTGATTAAAAGAAAAAAAACAACCCTGGTGTTAAATTAGTATGGACTACCTTATAATTAATTTAAGATTAATGGGAACAACTGAGTTAAGATTCTGTAACGATAATTAGCAAGCAAATTACAATAAAAGAGAAGGGAGCACCTAAAAGTAATTATAGTGTACATACATTAAGATCCTGCACTGCCTAGCAAAATAACACATGTGTATTGAGATAACTACACTGCCTTCAACCTGCGTGTAACAGCACAAACAGCGGGATATGAACAACCTAGAGGGTCCTCTGGCATCACTGGTGGAGTCGTATGGCTTGTGTATCTGATCTTGGTTACTATTTGTACTGTTAAATATAAATCGGAGTACGGTATACATACATAGTACAAAGCTGAAAAAATATTCATTAAAGCTGCAAAGTGAAATGCTTTGGATACAAGGAATAGAAGATATGCTTTGCACTATTCATTCATCATTTCCACTCTTCACTTTCATGTTAGTTATGATACTGTCTCTACTTTCAGGATTTCACACTGCTTTCAGGCAGTCTCCTGCCTGTACCGGGCAAGGATGGACAGAATTCATTTAAAGAGAGCAGATTTACTACCTTGGCTCTGTCATTTGGCTCAGCGTTGGTTCTCAGGCCTCATGTGCTTATTAGGGAAAAAAAAAGACAGTTATTGTTATCTCCTGAGTTTTTTCTACAGTTCTCACTGTGGTTGTGTCAAGCATTTCACAAACATGAGGAAATACTGTGTAAGGAGATGACATCCTTATCCCTGTAATGGATAACAGGAGATTAGAGAAGGAGGCAGGGAGTGGTTCAGAGCAATCTGAGATTCTTAACTCTTGATTTTGGGACAGCTTTGTGTTATATTGCATGATGGTTATTCACTCTCCCCTGTGTTTGTCCCAGCCATATGACTTGTGCAGTCTCTGTTGAGATCCTTGAGCCGTCACAACTCTTTTCTGGTTAGATGTACGGGCAGCACCCAGCACCGAGAGGTCCGTGTCCTCGGGTAGGATCCTGAGCTGCTTCTACAACACAAACAAAATAATAACTTACAGACAGAGACTGAGCAATCAATGAAGGTGCAAACCAGCTTGGAGGGCAGGGGAGGGTCAGCATGCTCAAATGGCTCATCCGCTGGCTGGGGATGAGGAAACTCTGGTGCTGCTCCAGGCCCTGCCTTTAGTTGGACTCACACTAGCGCCTTGAGCAAACCCCTTCACCTCTTTTGGCTCTTTCCAGTTGCAGAACAACCTGCTCGGTGCTTTCCTCTTCTTGCCAGATCTCAAGAAAGCCCCCCCGAAACCAGGGTGCTGGGTGCCTCACCCCTGCATGACCCCCTCCTGACTGTGGGACACCAGGGAAGGGCAGCACACCTCCCACCAGCCGCGCGGTGCGAGCGGTACTGAGTCACCTTCTCCCCCCTCCCCGCGGTGTCACAAGATGACAAAGCATCAAATTGGATTCAGATTTGCAAATTACAACTTTCGGTGCAGCTGAGCAGAACCGCGCCGCTTTGACAAATGAGTAAGTGGCTGATGTTACAGCACAGGTCATTTGTTAGGAAAGAAGGCTTTTCCCCCCTGTGGGTTTTTTTAATATATATTTTTTGTTTTAGCGTTTCAGATCTTTGATTCATCGACTCAGACCACTTGAGGTACAGACAACAGCAAGAGTCGCATTTTAACTAGGCAAACAGAGCTGTTTTAGGAGTGGCCTCTTTTGAGAGGTTAATATTATAAATGCATCTTAAATGTCTAATACATAATCAAATGCCATAAAAATGGAAATGTTATGAGTATTGAAGCCCAGAGAACAAAAATCATTGCTCATTGCTCTTGCCACCAAAGAATTCAACTGTGAATACAAGCTGCAAACTTGCCTGGAGTCATATTCCTGGAAGTATCATGATGGAGTGAAAAAAATGAATGGGCCATGCCTAGTTTTTCCCCGGTTTAGAACCGCGCTTAAGTGCAGAGCCGAGCCTCCAGGTCTCGATCACAGACCCCACAGGCTTTTATAACCAAAGGTTGCAAGGGTTGTAGGGTTTCTCCTAGGTCCTTAGTGTATGCATAAGTAGTGAACTGTCTAGAAAGTGCATGAGAGAGGATGACAACCAGTAGGTGAAGGCATGATATAATGTTTAAGGAGCTGATTACACCTATACAGAGGAGAGCTGTAGCTTGGATAATTGAGTTTCAAGCTGATGGACAGCTGTTCCTGCTGTGTAGCCTTCTGATCAACGGCGAAGCACGGTTACGCCTGCCGCTTGTTCTCCTGCCCTAATAAAGAACCGGGAGTGATGGATTGAGTGTTGACACAGGGCTCTCCCGCCCAGCAACACCGCGCTGCCGGCAGGGGTGAGCCTTCTTGTGACAAGACTTTTGCCAGCTCAGCCTCTCCCCGAGGGGATGTGTGGTACCTGAAATGTCCGTACACCACCTGCCAAGCATCATCTATGACTATTAGCCAACAAAATCTTGGTCTCAGTCACCACCCTTGCCCTGCTGGCATGGCTTTGGAGACGTTTCAGGGTATCTCCTTAAACTGCCTGCTATTTTTTTGCTCGGCAGACCCAAACTAGGGGCTTTTTGTGGCCTCATTTGCCAAACAATGTAAGATTTTGGTCGTTCCTTGCAACAGAATTAAACTTATGCCATCCCATTCCAGAGACTTGTCACCATACACCGCACAGGAGCATTTCTGCTGGTGCTGGGCAGGCAGAATGAGCTGCTGGACCCTGAGAGCCCCCAGGCTGCCTTACACCCTGCAGAAGCACGTGGCTCTGCACACGTGTGCACATGTCTGTGTGGCTGCACACGCCAGTAAATCTGCACCCCACATTCACATCTAATCCTCAACCTCTACTTATGAGAGGAGTGACTGCTCCCCAGTAGCCCCACGTGGCTCCCACACTTTAAAGGCAAGAGGCTATTTAGGCATTGGCCATTGTAAAAACGTTTCTGGAACACAGGATTTTCCATAGTAAGTGAGATTTGGCAATGCAATACCAAGACCTGCCAAGTGAGGATATTTGGATTAAGTTTTTTCACTAAAAATGTCATTCATCTAACTAAAGTGGCTTGTAGTGAAGGGCTGGAGCTGACAACTATCCCACCCCAAAGGCAGCTGGTGCAGAGAGAAGAAAGGCAGCAACGGAGCTCACAGTTATTTCAATGCCCCATTTGCCATTTTCAGATTAGAAAGCTGCAGTTTGAAGTGCATTTTTAAAAAAAATTTATTTAAATGAACCCAATGACTATTTGGGGAGGGAAAAAAGGTTACATTTCAAAACTGAAATGAAATACATCAATGTTCTCAAAATGTGGTGTTGGGATTGATAGGAGCTGAGTTCAGCTGTCGTCTTTGCTGGTTTCTAGGTTCAGTTTTATTAAAAATGGTTCAGCTCGGGCAAACCTTAGCATATACCAGCACCCTGGGAACATTACAGGTGCCCTTGTAAAAAAAGTCATGATGCTCCTCCTGACCCACAGCTTCATCTGTCCTGCAGCACAGGAACTGATAAGCCCCATCACTCCCTGTCCTCCCAGACGTGCCCCAGTGCCGTCCTTTCCACGACCATTTCTCCAGGTGCCTTCAGCAGACATCTACATTTGGCAAAGGCATCAGCCCAGGTGATTTATGGGCTCCACCTTCAGAAGTTTGCTGCTGTCAAAGCCTATAGAAGGCAGCACATGCGCAGGCTCCTGCACAGCAGCACCCTTCAGCTCTCCTCTCATGCGTGCAGCAGGCTTTGAAAGATAACAAATAACTAGGAGGCAGCCTGAAGTTTTAAAGGAGACGAGTCAATCCTGACTTATTGTTATTATCTCCTAATAGTTTACACTGTATTATTCTATAATTACTCAGTGAATCATGCTGACAGTTTGCATGTTTGCTGTTTCTATGAGTTACTCCCATGCCTGCCTCTGAAGGCATCATTACTCTTGCTTGCAGAGGTGTTGCCCCAATGGGTTGTGTCGAGCAGCCGTCCCGCTGCCAGGCCACTCCAGGAGAGCATGGAGACACTATTTGCTTGGGTTTAGTAACAGTTTCTCATCTCTGTAAATAATTCCTTGCTAATTACGCTTTGACTGGCTGGTACTCATTGTACAGCCCCATGAATAATAGAATGGGGAGTAAATCCTTATTTTAATAAGGCCAAGAAATATTTAATTCAACCACTGTGCACTAAATTAAACAAGCCTTTACCAAAGCGGCTGAAAGACTGAGCTCTGTCTCCTGCAGAGATTGCTTTGTCACTGTCTTTCTTTGGGCCACTGACATTTTTATTGTGCCAATGGGGACTTTGCTGGTGCCATCTCACTGCTTTGCTGTGGGAGTCCATCAAGTCTTGCAGTGACGGTGGCTGAAATAAAGAGCTGTTTCTCTGAGCTACTCTAAAAGCCCTGGTCATGCTGATAAAACATGGAGTTCATAGAGAAACTCCTCTTTCTGAGCCTCCCTCTCACTTACTTCAGTGGCACCTGGCTCACTTTCCAGCCAAACTGTTTTTTGCCGTGTAGAGGCCAGCTATGGGCACACCATTGCAGGGCAGCTCTTAGCTTCATGTTTTTATTGCAACTGCTATTTTTCTTGCTAGAGTTCCCTAGTTATACTTTACCAAGTGCTAACAGACACTGACCTCCTACCCTGAGCTGGATCCCATCCACTCCAGCTCCTAAGATGTGTGATGGCCTTGGACACGCATGCAGAGAGCTGATACTCTGTCTGCACCCCCCTGGCTCTTCCTTTTTGCTGGTGCCTGGAGAAGCTGATAGCAAAGAAGTTGAAGGACATTGGGTGGCATCTGAGAGCCCAGCGTGCACAGTCTGTACTCTGCCTCCTTTCCACAGCCCTGCTTTTGCCCATCACTGGAGTGATGTAGCCTGTTGCATCATCACTACCCAGTTTTCTTCATCAGCATTTTCTGGTTCATCGTGACTTTTCCTGTGATGTGCCAGGTGAGCATCCCTTTTTCACTGGGCTTAACCTTGCTGTCTTGACAGAGGTCTTTGCTGCAGCTGTTAACCAGCTCAACCAGAATGACCCAGCAGCACCCTGCTAATTGCGTGCACTCCTCTTGGCTAATTGTGTCTGCTCTGACATACTACCGAGCTCTTCCTCGGCCGTGCTGCAGAAGGTGGCGGCTGTGGCACTTTTCTGCATGTTTGGCCTCGGCACCCCTGAGCTTCTCTCCCTGATGTAATGGGGTTAGCAGCATGTTCCCTGCCTTTTTGCAAAGGCATCGGTGG
Source organism: Astur gentilis (assembly GCF_929443795.1). Classification (NCBI taxonomy): domain Eukaryota; kingdom Metazoa; phylum Chordata; class Aves; order Accipitriformes; family Accipitridae; genus Astur; species Astur gentilis. The sequence continues at coordinate 42,294,475 of NC_064884.1, read as the reverse complement.
TCCATGCTCTGGCCTGGCCAGTCCCCGCTGTCGCAGCAGCATCAAGCCCAGGAAACTCAGCTTTCCCAGCTACAATTCAACACAGCTCCCCTTTGCCAAGACCAGCAAAGCTGCAAGCTGGTCCTGCTTGAGCCATGCCCAGAGCAAAAGCCATCTCTCACCACTGGCTTTTCCTCAGTGTCCCAGCCTCGAAAACTTGACCTCAATGAACGCAAATGTTGGTGCCAGCAATGGCACATAGACTTCCTCATGGTAAGGAGACGGGTTAAAAATGCTCATCACCAGAGGAGATGCTGTCTGTGGAAGTGACTCAGCAAGTCCAATAATGTAGAAAACTCCATCAGCTGGCATGCCTCTAAAATCAGGGCATTGCTGGGGGTGTTTCAGTCTAGAGCAGTAGAGCTGCTGTTAATATCACAGCCAGTTCCCAGTTGGACTCTTAAAATTAACTACTAGTTTTACCCTCTCTGGCTCATCCCCCTTTTCCAGGGAGCTCTGCCTGCTCCCAGGCAGGACAGGGCATCCCACGGAGCATTTCAGAAGGGTCTGATGTCTGCAACCCCCTCCCCATTCAATTCCACTGCCAAAACCAGTTCCTATTTCTTTGACAGCACCACCTTGTCTAATGTTATGCGATTCTGTGAGTCTGCAGCCAGTTTTATTAGCTGAAAAATCAGTGCATGGTGTGAAGCGGCTCACTTTCAAGCAAGATGAAATATTCTGGTATTTGATCTTGCCGGTTTATTTCCCGGTGACAGAGCAGTCTCTCTTCCCATTGTGGATCAGGAAATACCAATCTAGCCCATGCCAGTCCTGTTTCTCAGCAGGGGTTTCTCGTTGAAAGCAGCATGCATGCAAATGTAATACAGTTATATAAAAGTTTGCATTTCAGAAGTCTTATACCTATTTATTTAAAATATTTAAACTAGAAAGTACTTGGGGAGTTAATGGTTATTTTTGGCCACGTGTCACACCTTCTTCAAGTACTGAGGGGCTCTAACCAAACACAGCGAAAGCATCAGGCAAACAAGAAGAGTCTGAAAGTAAAGGAAATCTTTGATTTCCATCCATCTCATTTCCACCTCCAGCCTCCTGGGGCTAAGAAGCAAACTGCTCCTGAAAGCCACTACACTGATAGCACACATCTATCAGTGTGAGAAGTGGCTCGGGGAGATGCCCTGCTCCCGGGAGCCCTGCCAAAAAGACTGATCCTGAATGCCAGCCTTCCCCAGAGCTGTTGGTTCTCCTCTGCAGATGAGCTGGGAAAAAGCAACGGGTTTCCTCCAACCGCTACGTATGGCTGCTTGTGCAATGCAAAGCAAGGTGTAATTAAGAGCTGCTCTCTTGGGCAATCAAGAAATCAGTGATGGAGAGCCCTTCTCGTGCAGGAGCCTCAGGAATCCCTGCAGTGACAGGGGCTGGGCATTGCCGTGGGTCTGCATTGCAAAGGTCACACGTGGCAGGAGCAAGAGTAGTTGTAGGTTAGAGAAGCAGCAACCGTTATAGTCTGAGTTAATCGTGGCACGCAAATACACAAATGTGATCACATGAAGGCGTGCAAGTCTCCCAAACCCAGGCTCCACAAAAGCAAGAAGCAGCGCATGGGCCCATCTGTAGGTGCACACAAACACACTTATCCCAAACTAGAAGTATTTTTAAAATAGGTGCTATATTTGCAGCATGGGAAGTGATTTCCCATCCAGCTCTGCCTGCTTTTCTCCATCCTTGGCAATACCAGACCTCCTTGTAAAGCAGCCTAATGCAAGGATGTAACTCCTGATTTCGGAAAGGCTGACCCGCCAAATTACTTGCTGAAGCCAAATGGTCTTGGGGTGCTTAGGGCTGTGCTGAGCTGTGGTTTTGCGTCTACTTTTCAATGGGGTGAAACCCTGATACTGGAAAAGCAAAAGGGAGTTTCACCATTGACTCAGCAAGGCCAGGGTGTAATCCTTAACAGTCCTCCAAAGGAGTGATCTGGCAATCCTCCCAGCACTGTGTAACTGAGAGGAGGGTTAATTCTGAATTATTTAAACACCTGCCCTGTGGTTTACTGGGGTCATGCCTCCATGTTTCAGGGCTTTGGTTCTCTGGGAGAGCAGTTCCAGGTAGTACCCGCTGCAGGTGGGGAAATCACTGTCTTTGCCCTGCTTTGGTCAGCCCATCTGCATTCGTGGAGGCTTTTGCAACCGCCACAGCAGCGAATGCGGCCTGGAACATTGCGTGGATTTCCCCAGCCCTCCAGCGCAACGCAGCAGGAAGCAACTAGGAGTTCTCTGGCAACCACATCTCATTTTTGAAAGGTTCATCCCTAGAAAATACTTAAAGCTAAATCTTCACTGACCAACCCTTCTTCTGAGCGCTCTCCTCACCAGTTGAGCATGTGTATAGTGCTCCTGAATTCAGGACATATATCCGGCTTAGCAATAGGTAGATCTCAGCTCGTAATCAGTCCCCTATTGTTTTCTTAACAAACAGGGGAATTTGCTCAGACTGTCACCCTTAAGGTGACTACTGTTTGTAAGACAACCAAGAGATTATAATTATAAAAGCAAGCACAGCGTGTGTACACAAACCTAACTCTCAGGAAGCGTGGATGAATCTGGGGCGGATATGCCGCTGCCTGGATTTAGAAGCCCAGAGTTATTCTGGTAGCTGATTCAGTCCCTTTTAAGATGCATGAAGCTGTTACTCATGATAGTAGCTCCAGGCCATGTGCTTATCTGAATTTCACCACCAAGCTTGTGTGGGTGCATTAGGTTTACACCAGCAGGAATGGAATCTGGTCCGCATCTAGAGAAACCTATTGGATATGAGACGATCCTGGGTCGCACTGAGGTCACTTCACATAGCTTTAGCCATGTATTACCTTTAAAGTCTCTTTATAGTGCCAGCGAAGTCTGAACAGACCTATTTAATAATCTCCTATTTAATAGGGAGACCCAGCCATATGAAACTGGGCAGAGCATAGCATTCGTGCTTCATTTATGAACTGCTGCATCCTGAAGACTGAGTGGATGCAAACCCTCGAGGAGTCTGAGAACAGACTCCCTGGCAGTGCTGCAGCCGTGATCCTGTCTGTCCCCGGCACCGATCGCGCTGGGAAATCTGGGTGAGTGCAGCTTTTGCTCAGAATAGCAATTTCTGACTCCTCGCCCTGGTGTTCCCTGTGCTGCACAGGCTCTGCGCTCTGCCTGGTGCGCACTGTTCGGAGCAGCAGCAGTCCTCCAGCTCCTCAGTCCAGTAAACCCAGTAAAGCAGAGAGCTTTCACTGGGCTATGGTGGGTGATTGCTGTGGGTGCTGGCAGAGATATAAGCAAATAACAAGCAGCCGATTCATGGCATTTTCAAGAAAACCCCATTATTATGTATCTTTATACAATATCAATTGAAAAGTACACAAATCTTTATATGCTTAAACAGTGTGATTGATACTGGGTTATTGTGCTGGTTTTGGCAGGGGTAGAGCTAATTTTCTTCATAGTAGCTGGTATGAGGCTGTGTTCTGGATTTGTGCTGGAAACAATGTTGATAACACAGGGATGTCTGCTTTACTGCTGAGCAGTGCTCACACAGAGCCAAGGGCTTTTCTGCTTCTCCCCCCACCCCCCCAGCAGCAGGATGGGGGGGGCATAAGGAGTTGGGAGGGGACACAGCCGGGACAGCTGACCCCGACTGACCAGAGGGATGTTCCAGACCATATGGCGTTATGTTCAGCACATAAAGCTGGAGGAAGAAGAAGGAAGGGGGGGACATTCGGTGTGATGGCGTTTGTCTTCCCAAGTCACCGTTAGGCGTGCGGGAGGCCTGCTTTCCCGGAGATGGCTGAACACCTGCCTGCCCATGGGAAGTGGGGAATGAATTCCTGGGTTTGCTTTGCTTGCGTGTGCAGCTTTTGCTCTCCCTATTAAACTGTCTTTATCTTAGCCCACAAGTTTTTTCTCAGTTTTACTCTTCTGATTCTCTCCCCCAGCCCACTGTGAGGGAGGTGAGCGAGCGGTTGCATGGGGCTTAGTTGCCAGCTGGGGTTAAACCATGACCGTCCTTAACTGCCCATAACTGTCCCACAAGAGTCCATAAACTCTCCGTTCACGCCTGTGTCCATTAATCCCTTCCCAGTCTGTGTAAAATGCAGGAGAGTTGCTGCTGCAAGCGGTGTCGCAGGCATGCCGGGAGCTGTGCTCGCCCTCTGCTCCTTCCCAAGAGGTGACTGAGCAGTGCAAGTTCCTACGTGCTCTGCTGCAAGCTAAACAGCAGCCTTTGGCAAATGCCGTGGGTCTCGGTTTTAGAGGTGCAGAGAAGGTCCCGGCTCATTTTGCTTTCACCAAGTTGTCACTGAGCTGAAATCCATTTGCTTTCCAGCAGCCTAATGGGAAGCTGTTGGATTCAGGCATGTCCCACTTTGCAAAGTCTGGAGATTGTCAGGAGTGTAACATAAGACTATGCAAGTAGCTGAATTAAATCAGATTGAGAGTCCGTCTTCTCCAATATCCTGTCTCTGATAAAAACATATACCTAGAGAAGAGGATAAGAATAAGGACAGCATGTAACAAACACTGTTCCCCCCCAATATTGGGCTAATCTCTATCAGCCTGTGGCCAGTCTGTCGAAGACTGATGTGTATCTTTGTATTAATAGCCCTCGACTGATTTTTCACCATGCGTGATGTGGAGCAGTACACTACTCTGCTTGTTTTGAACCCTATCTGCTAATTTTATTTGACATATTTCTGGGTGCACTCTGGACTCTGGGTGCTCTCAGAAGGGATGCTGGTTTGTATCAGCCAGAGAGTATGATGCGTCCCCTGATCCTAGCACTGGTGATACTGGTATCCAAACCAACCTTGTGCTGAGTACCAAGGAGCAATACCAATATCACACTAAACTTCCCCAGAGAAGCAAAAGGGGTGATTAACTGAGCAGGACTGGCAGGGAGATTTGTAACCCCCAGACTTGCAGCTGAGGTGGTAGCTGGTCTGTGCTGACAGCTTCCCAAGAAATGGGTTGCACCCCAGCACCAATTTGCTGCCCAAGAGCTGGGTCTCTGCATGAGAGCTTGTGGAGAACAACATAAGCTGTCCCAGGCTAAGTTTTCCAAGCACAAGATGCCAGTTTTCCCTTTAAGCTGGCTCTAAGATCAATATTTTGAATTCTTCCTTTTTTTCCTAAGGTCAGCATCAGGTGTTTCCAATTATCACTAAGAAACGCCACATTACTTCATCCGGAAGAGCAGAAGAAAATAAATTGGAAATACTGATTATTTGTCTTGTGCAATTATTCTGGGAACAGTTCCCTGGGGACTTACTGCATAATGTGATGTCAATGAACGTGAGAAAAGAAACCCTATTGTCATGAAAAACACCCACCGAGAGGAAGGTATTCAAGGTTTTTTAGCGTCCACATGGAAATGTCTCGTCTCAGCCTCTTTCTGTCCATCTCAGAGATGTGATACACCCAATGTCTCACTATTTCCGGGGGCTAAATGGGGAGTGTGGGAGGATGCTGCACTGATATTTAGGAGCCCGAAGGAAAATAAAAAGTCCTGCTTTTCCTCTGTTTCACGGAAGGTTTGAGGAGGCTTTTTGGAGCGCGATATGCAAACAGGCAGATTTCCAGCTGCCGATTCCCCCTTATTTGAAGACTCTTGACTGCCATCACCTTTCATGGCACCAAGGGATTGATCCTGGCAAGGGTGGGGAAAGAAGATGAGGACGTGTTCATTCCCCAGATTTTAAAGCCTGGTAATTGGCACAGGAGCAATTGCTTCCTTGGAGCATCTTGTTTATAAGAATAATGGCAAAATTAAAAAAGCCTCATACGATGTTGAAACAACTCATATTCTTGCAGATATAAAGGAGAAAGCGGAGGGGCGACTACTCAAAAGGAGGGCACAGAGGAGGTTAGAAAGAGTTTGATAGGTGTGTTTCTAATCGAACTTTCTCAATTCTCCACAGAGGTTTTACACCTTCAGGTATATTTTTTAAAAATATCAACTCAGAGGCAAAAAAGCCTTGACAAGGAAAAAACATTGACATGCCATCTCAAAGAATCATCCAGTCCATTAACCATCGCTCAGAGAAGCACCAAAGCACCATGTGCACCCGCCACGCACTCACCCAGCCACATCCAATGACTTTAAGAGTAGGAGAGAGTGGGAGAGAGGAATTATGAATATAAATGTATGCAATATTTACAGGGATTGCTACAGAGGAAAATAAAAAAGACCAGGAAACTTCACCTTTGTGCCTTATTATACACCTGGAGCAAACCCACTCCTCTAGGAGGGGTAAGAGAATCGATTCAAAGCTCCCCAAAAAGCGTTAACATTTCTTCAGGGAAACTAATTCTGACATCTTTCTTTGTATCAAGGCAGAGTCAGCCCTACGTCCCTCCTGGAGGAACCTTCTTTCTGCTGCCGTTTCCTTTCGTTGGGTTATTTCTCATCTAAGAGCTCCCTTGATTTTGGCTTCCAACAGGAAGAAGAAAGCAGGTGTTTTTAATAAAAAAAAAAGTTGTCAGCCACTAGATCAGCCAAATGCTGGAGCTCATGGGGAAGCATTAATAAAAAAGTCCTGACTGGCTAGGATGGGAGAGGGGACAGCTTGCCAGGGGCTGGATCCTGGCCAAGAGAGAGGCCAGGCTTGATCTGAGCCAGGTTCCATTGTCCTTCCTGCTGTACCAGGCTGTGCCTGGAAACCTGCTGGTCTACACAGGAGAGCTGGGCAGGGAAACTGAGGCACGGAACAAGGTGTCCAGCTTCACATCTCAGAGCAGGCGTGACAAACCCGGTGTCCTTTTGTATGCCCTGGCGGCAGCTCACAGCCCAGCGAAGGGTTGCAGCAGAGCCCTGTGAGCTCAGCGGGGTTTTTGGGGTGCTCTCCCCCAGCTGCCACCCAGCCTTGAGCACACCCAGGCCGTGATGAACCAGGGCTGTGGGTCTCACGCTCAGCTCACAGCTCTGCTGGCCATCCAACTGCCTGCCTGTGCTGCTCTTTCACGTGCCATCATCCTTGTTTTTAACCTCTGCCACCAACTTTCACTTACAAACAAGTCCCGAGGCCAGATCCAGTCTGGATGGGAGCTAAAATGCCCCCAGGCATCCTCAAAAACTCCTCAGGAACTGCAGAGGTGGCTTTGCACAGCCCAGCAAGAGGCACTTGCAGGGGTCCATGCAAGGTTGGGACAGTGTCCGCAAACAGCCCCCACCGCGGGGACGACGGTGTTGCACTTCTGCGAGGCGCAAACCCCTCGTGCATCCCGGTGCAAACCCCTCGTGTATCCCAGTCTGTGTTGATGCCTGTTGGCATAGTAACGACATGCACAGGGAATATTGGCTGGATGCAATCTGCAGACACTTCCCTGAGGGTGACGGCTCAGCCCCTTTTCTCTTCCCTGTACAGCACCGGTGGCATTTAGAGGGTATTAAGGGTGCAGGGCCAAATCCTGTTGCTCATTCCCCCACCTGGGAAAACGTGCTGAAACTCCCCTGAAGTTCATAGCAAGGGACCCAAACTTTGTCTGATGACAGCAAGAGCAGAATCCAGCCCTAAGTGTTCAAAATTTCCCAGTGTTGGTTTTCTTTTTTTTTTTTTTTTAAATCAATGTCATTTTAAAATTATATAACTGCAAAAAAGCATCTGAAAAACTTAGGGATGGTGCTTCTATTTTATCAAACCTTTTCTCCATTAGTCTTCCCACACAACTGCTGTCACCCATTAGCCTGCCAAAGAAACGTTAGATGGATCCTTTCTGTTTGGCAGCTCTACAGGTAGCACTTACCTGCCCTGCCAGCCAGCCCCACTCCCATCCTGCCCAGCATCCCTGCGGATAGGCTTTACCTGTGCCAAGGACAGCGGGACTATTAGCATGGACAGTCTTTTAACACTGACCCAGTGTCCTCTAGTCCTGGCCAGATCACGTAAAGAAGGTAAAAGCCCCCAAACAATCCTTCTGCAGCAGCTGCTGGTGTTGGGAGAGTTTGCGGCGACCTGGGATTTCCACGGATGGGAATTGCCTAAACGAACCCATGCTGAAATACCCAGCAATATTCCCATTGAATTTGAAAGGAATTGGAGCAACTTTGGGGCTGTCAAAATTTTTCCTTTGAAACAGTTTTTTCACAGGCATTCAGGGTTTTTTTGACAGATAGGAGGAGTCTTTTCCTTGTGCAGAAAGGGGTTGTTTCCCTTGGGAAATACCACTGAAAATCCCTCGATACCTGCAAACAGCTGCTGTCGCCCTGGGAGTCTCCACGTGCCTTCGCTCTGCGGTGCCGCAGGGTGAACATGCCAGGAGCAGAGTTAGGTCAAAGCTGAATCTGCTGGAGATTTGCCCTTGTATACTTCCAGTCGCATCCCGCAGGTACACTGACAATTTTTATAATAATTGCATTTATTGATTTCTTCCAATGTGACCTTTGTGCTCAGCTAGAGCACACGGGTCTGCGAGCAGGCATGAGGGTGTGCATGCGTGTGCGACACACACTCTGCCCAAACACTGGCCCACGCACAAGCCGCTCTCCCATCCTCAAGATATCTATCCCCAGGTCACCGTTCATGCTGTGGACCTCTGACGCCTGCTTTCCATGCAGACCCAATTGCTCACAAAGAAAAAAAACCCCTAAACTAGAATTTTTGCAGCAGCAAATTATCGTGCAATGCTTTGTGCCACAAATCATTCCCAGTAGCAAATAGATTTGGGGATGGGGAGGTTTCAGTGGCAGGTTTTGGGTCAGATCCTGGCTGTGGGACCACTCCAAGGCTGCTTAATCCTCAAAACTCTGGCCAAAGCCTCTGTGGGGAGACCACAAAATGGCCCAGCAAGTTAAATATTTGCTTTCCAGCAGATGACCCTCATGAAGCAAATAAGGCAGTCTCCAAACACGACCCCGGTTCTGTAGGATGAAAGGCTCATATTGCTTCATGCAAGAGGTGACCGTCCCCTTTTATCCCGACCGAGCTGTGCTCATATTTCAGTATTTGAATCATGACTGTTCCTGCTTCCCTCCCTGCTGCTGTAAAGAACAGGGCTGTGGCAGCCTCTTTGCCTTCACTTGTATTTGAAATAATAGCAACAGGTTTAAGAGGAGAAAGGGCCATTTCCCACCTGGCTCCCAGAAGAGTCTTCAAATACCTAGGAAAGACAAAGAATAAATATTAACTTAAGAAATTGTTCCCTTAACTTGATTTAGAAGCAAAACTCCCTGGGAGAGATATAATTTTCAGTCCCCTTCAGCATCTAAACACAGAGCAGCTTTTCTCTGTATTTGCTAGGTCCAGTAAATTTAACCCCCCCCAAAAAAGCATTCAGCAGAGGCAGGAAGGGTGGAATTAAGACAGCAAGCGAATTTTCTGTCCAGACAGAGGAGGTGACATGAAATATTCACCAGGACTCCTCCTGGCCCTGGTGTGACTGCGTGGGCTGGTGTGCTGGTGCCACGTTCAGCCCCAAATGTCCACTGGGAAGCTCCAGGTTCCCATTTTCCAGGTGCTATTTCTCCTTGGGATGTGACTTTTGAGGCCAGGTGAGGTCCAGGAGAGCCTCCAGACCCACTCTCACACTCCAGGCTTATGCCCAAGTAGTATCCAAAATTATCTCCCCAAGACAGGGGGAGCCGGGATCTCCCTCCCACGCTTCCCACTGTTGCATCCCACTACCATGTATGAAGGTGTAGGTGATGTCTAATCCCCATACGAATGGGCTCACGGACACACAGCCCAGGACCAAAGCACTGAATTACACAGATTTGAATAGTAAAGTGGGCTTAGAGGTTTTTTTCTTTCCCTAGATTCTTTTTTAATTAAGCCAGAACGTCTCCTGTGGCAGTGTACACAAAGCGGTAAAAAGCTTTGGAGCGTGATTAAACACCCAAGTGAAGCAGTGACAATATCGCTCCTGCTCCCGCGCCGCACAGCCCGTCAGAAATAATAGCTAAAATAGCAGGAGCTCACCCAGCAAAATGCCAGCCGACTCCAAGCAAACTTCAGCCCTTTATATACAGAGGGGAAAAAAAATAAAAACAGAAATGACAACACAAAAAACTGGCTGCAGCACTGCTCCGTGAAGAGCCGCCCCAAGGCTTTGAAGTTCAGAGACGCAGGCTCTCTCTCCAAAAAGGAGATAATATTCAATTTTCTTTTTTGCCTTCCTGAAGATGGAATAATTTCTCCAGCCTCTGGCCATGTCTCATGCATCCCCCCCTTTCCCTCAGTCTTGCAGGGCTCCTTTTTAAAGGTGTTGCTTTCTCTTTTCTCATATCTGTGCTTTGTGTTGGGCTGGATGGATCCAGGATAACTCCAGCACGGTCGGTTAATGCGGGAGAAATATACCAAAAGATCAGGTATTGCGTGCCAGCCTCTTTTTCCATCTATCTCTCTCCATTTTCTTACAATCCCCAAACAGAGCAGCAGCGATTTGCTCCCGCTCGCAGGGTGCTGCCTGACCCCCTCCTGCCCAGCACGACCACACGATGCATCACTGTGGCTGAGCTAAAACTTTGCTGCCGGCCAAGCGTTGGGGCTACCCAGTGATGGAGGGGAGGTTCTTGGCCAGCCCTGACAACCCTGGCCAGCAGGATGGTGGCCACAGGGCCACCAAAATGCGTGAAGAGCATTGCAGCAGGAGGTGGGTTGTCTCCATGTTCCCTTGTGACCAGGGTACCGGTAGGTACAAGATAGCCCATGCTCGATGACAGATTTATTAAGTGCAATAGAAAAGGAGCTTACTGATATTAAGAGGCTGTGAGAACTTTGCTTTTTAATTTGCTCAAAAGAATTCATGTTAAAATTAGTTCTTAAGAAATCCAGAGGTATTTTCATTTGTTTCACTCCCTCTCCTCTTCAGTGGCAAAATGGAAAACAAGAACAGAAAAAAAGGGAGATAATTGGGAGGATGCCAGCTGAGAAGTTTAAAATAGATTAAAAACATTCCTCTTTTCCACCTGCAGAAGAAAAATATATATATATACACATAGGCATATATATATGTATATAGTCCCATTTTGTTCATTTAAGGAAAATTAGTGAATAATGGTTATATCAGGAAATGCCTACTTAACTAGGCTCTGCTAATTAGAGGACATGGGACAGCCCTGTCATGCTTGGCGTTGCAGAGGGCCTTTGAATATCTACAAGTGGTTTCCAAATGTATGTCAAGCCCATGAACCAGCCCTTTCCAGCCACGTGTCTCGATGTCCCCTCCAAAAAACTGGGATGAAGGAGGACTAAATCCTTTCAAATGTGTGGGGATGGGGGACTCCCCGCATGTGCATCCCAGCTGCTGTAAAGGCAAATGTGACACCCCTTACGGGGGAGTGACAGCCGGGTCCCCCACTCCAGCTGAGATGTGGCTCCTCCTAAAGTCTTTCTAATTAATCCTTAGCAGCCTCCTGCATAGCCCTAAACCCCCCACTTTTATTTGCTTTTCACACACTGTGAGTCCCAGTGTAATCCCCCAAAGAGCAGCAGCATCTTTACTCACTTGGGCATTTGTTTGATCTCTCTCAGCTTTTTTTTTTTTAACACACACACGAGGCATGGAAAATGAGATATCAAAAGTTTCCCTATTTCTGGATCTGAAAGCAGAGTTGTAAAATGCAAACCATTTGACTACTCTACTGATGCTAGAATGCATGCAGCAGATTAAGAAATAAGCTACTGACATATTATTTATGTGCCTTCAATATTTTGTTATGGATCAAGTATTTCACCTCCCTACGTTAAAACACACACAGCCCCAAAACAGTCCCTGTAACAGATGTAGTGAAGGGCTGTACCTAGGAGGGTCCTGCTCTGAGAATCCTCAATTAATTCGGAGAATTTCACAGTTGGAACCTCAATAATTTACTTTCAAAGAAAATAAACCAAAACCAACCCCCTTGGGAATAAAGGCACTGTTGCTTGTGGGGTGGCAGCACCCTGGCAGGTTTCCCAAAGCTGCACTGGTCTCGGCTCACGCTGGAGCGGGTTTCTCACGTACTATGGGATTTGAGGTAGCAGTAACAGAATTAAGGCTGAGATGGTAGCTTCCATGGAAACCCCTATTTCCAAGTGTTTTATGACTTTCTCGTAACATGGTGACTTCAGCAGGAATTGTTTTTGCAGCAGTTAGGCAAAGCAGAGAATTATTCTGGAAAGATTAGCGTTTGCAGAACACAACAAAGGAGCGCGTTCACTTTGCTCCACGACACACCAACCTGCTGGGCTGCAACCTCAGATCTGCCCCACCGGGGCGGCTCGTTGGGGATCGGTGCCCAAATCACACCCCAGCAAAGGCGGCAGCTTTGCAGCTGCCCCGCCAGCCAGCGGTGCCCAGCTGTGCCCAGGCTTTGCTTTCTGCCCCAGCATCGCCAGTGGCACCACGGGATGTTTCTGTGCAGGGAAAGGAGGTCCCGTTCCCGACCGATGGCGACTTGAACCTCCTGCCTGGGGACAACCGGTATCTGACCCCCGTTCTGCTTGGCTTGCGCTCCTGAGAACTAAAATCAAGCCTTTCATTTTTTCAGGGGCTTTGACAAGCACAAACGCCAACACTGCAAGGTGGAGATCAGAGTCCTGCACCCTTTGATCCCATCCCTGTTATCTCGCCTCCTGCTTTTCGGTACTAAACCAGCTATAAACCTGATGATATCGCAGCTTTTGCGAAGCTGATCGACGTCCGGGGTACACTCATGGTGTTAACTACCAACCCGTAACTCCTCGTGGCACCAAACCGGGGATGTATCTGCTGCCCACTCGGCCACCAGGAATTGCTCTGCAGAACTGAGCAACGGAATAAATCCCATAAATCCCCCGGGATGCGCTAACTCCCGTTCACAGGAGTGGAGTGAAGCTGCAGCCATGTAAGCCAAGCCCGGAAACCTCGGAAACTCTTTTGCCAAATTCACATTTACGGATCTGAGCTTTTAACTCAGTATCTCGCTCTCCCGGGGGGTCGCAGGGCTCTGGCGAACAGGGGTTTTGTGGGTTTTTCAGCTTGGCAGTCACACTGTGAGTCCAGAGGGAAAAGCGTTTAGGGTTGAGCTTTCACTCCTTTTGCTCCCTTATGGGATGAATTAAATAGTAATAATAATAATAATGATAATAGTAATAATAATAATAATAATAAAGGGTCCAGCTGGAACAAAGTATTATGATTTACTTTCCAGGGGTTTTAAAGCTTTTATTTATTCCTTTTTGTCTTAACCTGAGTTGATGTTTGAAGTGAAAATGAAGTTTCAAAAGAAGGCAATGCTTTTGGTTCAGAAAAACTTCAGAATATTTGTCTTTTCCATACCTTTCAGGGGCACGCAGGTTACGTCTTGGAGGGGAGAATGGCAGGATTCACCCGAAATGATTCACTGAATTTCTCCCGTATAGTTTTCTTTCCATCCAAACTCTGTTCTCCAACAGAAGTAGCAAACTCACCTACCCCAAAGGATAATTTTAAAAGTGACTTGTTGATTAATAAGCAATATTTATTGATTCCAGCTCTATTATTCCTTCCATGCATTAAGGCCAATAAGCTTTTAAGCTGCTCTGGCTCTATAAAGAATTAACCAGGACTCTGATGAAGCAAGTGCAGGGGGCGAGTGTGTAACGGGAGCGGCTTTCTCAAATAACTTGAAAAATCGAGATGGTTTCCAAAGGGTGGGTGGCCGGGCAGGGTGAGATGTCACACCAGCTGATGCAGGCTTTGAATTTTATGGTCAAGTTTTGTCTGGTTTGTCTTCATAATGTTTTCACAGGGAAGCTTTTGAATTTCAGCTCGGGGTGAAGTTGGTCTTGGCCATCCTACTCCTATTTACCATCAGCTGTTTGTTTGTGTTGGTTTTTTTTTTTAATTAAGAAAAGTTACTTCCCTCTGATAAATCAGGCAGGGAGATTTGAGCAGATAATTTGGAGTGGGCACATTTAAAGGAAAAAAGCGGCTGTCCACGCAAACCTGTTATTCTTTCCTTTACAATCCCCTTTTGCTAAGCTACCTCCACCCGAACAAAAATCAAGCGAAAAAGCCTTTAGAGAAGGGGAAGAGGTTGAAAATAAGCCAGCGGACAAAGTGCAGGGCTGCGCCGTGTTTCTCGTGCCAGGCACGACCCATAGCCCAGGCACTGCCAGAGAACCTGGCACCGTCCAGGACTTTCTTTGCTGCAAGGCAGCGACGAGGTTTGTGGGGGAGGCAATATTTGAGGATGTTTATAGTCAGGCACCTTTTATTTCCTTGGGTTTGTGTCAATATATCACGGGTATAACAATCTCAGACCGCCTCGTGGCCAAGTGCTTTGGATGTTTATTATCCTGTGAGAGAGCCAAGGGGAAAAACTCCCACTGGTTTCAACAGGCGGCAGGAAAAAAAGCTGAGATCTGCTTTGAAACCAGGCTGAGAGGCTCAACGGGAGCTACTAGACACCACGTTAGGACAAACGTAGTAACTTCTGGCCTTTTCCCATTCGGTTTAAGAAAGGTCACGGCCATCTTTCACGGCCATCCCTTTCTGAAAAGGATTTGACACTTACGAGCAGCGCTAAAAAATGGTGAAACTCCTGCAGAGCGTGGACACAAGTACGCCGCGAGCAGGGGCACTGCAAATCATCAAAGTTATTTGAGGGAGTAAAGCTGAGCCCACAGCGATGTGTCTGTGCAAATCACTGCTGCCACCAACTCCAGCACGGGAGACCAGAGCACAAGCTCAGGGCCCCTCAAACACATTTTTCCCCGTGGCCCCAGAGCCAGGAGTGGGGTTTTGGGGACGGTTTGCCGCACATTTGCGGCTTTGCCACAGTAAAAAAGAAACTCTGGAGGTAACCAGGCTGTAACGGCTCCATCTATTGGGTAAAAATATACAACGGATCAAAACGCACATGGAAAATGAATTGGGGGGGGGGGAATATCAGAGGGGATTTGAAGCAGTTATTGCCACTTACAGCTTAATTGGACACAATTATAGGAATGCTTCTCGGTACTATTCGAAATCAAAATGAAGGAAACGGCGAGCTGCTTTTCAGCGATCAGAGCTAAGCAAACCCGATGAGATGCCAACACGTATCACAAGTTATTGTCGTCTCGTGAAGGTGTTGGGGAAAAGGGGCTTTTTTTGGGTGTCCGATGCAGGGCAAAATGAGCCCTGCGTCCCCCAAAGGGCTCTCCGGGCTTTGGCATGACACGGGCAAATGGGTAGCAAGGGTCGGAGGGAGGGTGATGCTTCGGTGAATGTGCTTCTCCGTGCTTCCACTCGGCTTTCATGGAAGCGGAGAACCGTAAAGCAGCTTTGCTACGGAAAGCAAAAAAAAAAAAAGCAACCCCCCCCCCCCCCCCCAAAAAGCCAATCCACCACTTTTCCCAGAAAAGAACCGCTACAAAGATCAGGCTGCAAACCTTGCCTGTATTTCTGGAGGCTTTGCTTGTGTCTGTGATATCATGTTTTCCCCCGGGGATGCTGAAAAGCAGAAAAACAAACTCCGGCTAGAGGAGGGAGAGGGAGAGAGGGAGGGAGAGAGGGAGGGAGGGAAAGAAGGAGGGAGGGAGGGAGGAAGGAGGGAGGGAAAGATCCCCAAACCCCGGCCAAGGCCGGCGGCAGCGGCGGTCCCGGGAGCAGCGGGCAGGGCCGGGCTCCCCCCCGCTCCATCCCGGGGGGATAAATCGGGGGTGGGGAGAACGACACGGGACCGGGGAAGGAGGGGGCTCTTCCAGCGAAGGAACGGCGCGATCGGGGCCGAGCATCCCTCCCTCCGCCTCCCGAGCACGGCCGGCGCCGAGCGGCGGGGCTGCCCGCCGCAACCGGGACTTGCACCTCGGGAAAGCTTCGCTCCCTTCTTCCTCCTCTTCCTCGTCGGCGGTCGGGGCGCGGAGGGGAAAACCCCGGGGGAACGGAGAGCAGCGGAATCCCGGCCCGGGCAACACGAGAGCCGGCCGGAGCGCGGGTCGGGGCTAAGGCGGAGCGGCACCGGCGGGTGGGGGAGGTCCCGGAGCGACCGCCGGGGCTCGGCAGGCGCTTGGTGTCGGCGAGCACCGCAGGTCCCGGCAGCGAGCCCGGTAGTACCGGCAGGGGAAAGGGAGCGGGGAGGGGAAGCCCGCGGGGTTGCGGGGCAGCTCGGCGGTGCCCGGGGTGTGTGTGTGTGTGTGTGTGTGTGTGTGCCGAGCCCTCTGCTCCCGCGGGCGGCGCCCGGTACCGGCGGCGGCGGAGGAGGAGGAGGAGAAGGAGGAGGGGGAGGACGAGGGGTAACGGGAGTCGGCGCCGCAGCATGTGAGCGGCGCGGCCGGCCAGGCGGGAGTGCTCGGCCGGCGACTGGCGGGCAGGGCGGCCCCGCGGCGAGCGGCGGGGCCCGGCCCGGCATGCCGCGCTGCCGGAACTGCTGGCCGGTTGAAAGCTCGGTGGTGGCGGTACCGCCGGTGGTACCGGCGGGGCGGCGGCGGCGCCTTACCCGCTTCGGCGGTTCCCCCCCTTCCTTTCCCCCTTCCCCCCGCCGCCGCCGCTCGGGGCCGCTGCCGGCCGCGAGGCGGCGGGTACCGGCGGGGCCCGGCATGGCGCGGCGCTGCTCGTATTGATCCCGGGGCGGTCGGCGGCGGCGGGCGGCGGCGGGGAGCGCCCATGGCGCGGGGGCGCCGGGCGCCGGCGCTGCGCACGCGGCTCCACGGGCTGCGGCACATGTGCTCGCGGCGGGCGGCGCTGCCGCGGCGGGCGCTGTGGGTGCTGGCCTTCTGCACCGCGCTGGGGCTGCTGCTCTCCTGGTCCTCCAACCGCCTCCTGCACTGGCTTTCCTTCCCCTCGCACACCCAGGTGCGCACCGAGTGGAGCCGGCAGCTGCCTTTCCCCGCCGTCACCCTCTGCAACAACAACCCGCTTCGGTTCCCCCGCCTTTCCAAAGGGGATCTCTACTACGCCGGGCACTGGTTGGGGTTGTTGTTGCCCAACCGGACGGCCCGGCCGCTTCTCACCGAGCTGTTGCGAGGGGACGAGGCGAGGCTCCGGTGGTTCGCCAAACTGGCGGATTTTCGCCTCTTTTTGCCCCCCCGCCACTACGAGGGCATCAGCGCCGACTTCATGGACCGCCTGGGCCACCAGCTGGAGGACATGCTGCTCTCCTGCAAGTACCGCGGCGAGCTCTGCGGGCCCCACAACTTCTCCGCGGTGAGTGAGCTCCGGGAAAGCCCCCCTTCCCCCCTTCTCCCCCCCCCCCCCCCCCCCTCGGGGCCCGACCCCCGCCCCGGGTCCGGCTCCGGGCTCTCCCCGGCGTTTTTTCCCCACGCTCGCGGCGTTGCGAGGCCGGTGGCGGGGTCCCCCGGAGCTGCAGAGTTCTCCTTCCAGCCCCCGGCCCCTTTGGGAAACTTCCCGGCGGATCTCTGCCCGGCGAGCTGTTCATTGCCCTGAATGCTTTCCCCCCGCCTCTGGACCAAAGCCGATGCTTTCTGTTTTTAAGGGTCACTCTGGCCATCAGCGGTGGGTGGTGAGGAGCTCGCTGCCCCCTTATTTTTTAATTAGAAAAAAAAAAAAAACCCACCCAAAAAAACCCCCACTGCAGCCGTCCCAGCTTACTTCTGTCACATTTTCCCTGTTGCTTCCAGCATAGTTGCATCTCAACTTTTTCCATCTCCTGCTGCGAGGCAAAGTCTCCTCAGGTGAACTCGGGCTGCAGACGCAAGGTTTAGGCTCAGCTTTGCTCCCGCACGCTGGGGAGGGGGGGCTGGGAGCTGGACCCCTCCCGGACCCTCTGCCAGGGGTCGGCGTGGGGTGGGCGACCCGCGCTCGCTTCGGTGCCCGTTCCTTTTTGCTGCCCGGTGAATTCCTCGTGGGTTAGCTGAGCTGCACCCTGCGCAGCTGTGTGGTGTTGTGCAGCGTGATTTGGTTTGCAAATGATGAGCTCCGCTAATTGGAGCTGCCGCCTTTACCTTCTAGAAGGGCCCCGGCCCCCTTTGCGCGAGGGCTGACGCTCCGGGCAGGAGTTTGCCCGTGGACTTTGCCGTGGGACGGAAGCCCTAACCTTAGGGCACTGTTTTACAAACCACCGGGAGTATCTGCTTGGAAAAATTCCCGTGGGACTGTCTGCAAGCTCCAGTGCGGTAAGAGGCGATACTGAATCGTAATAGCTCTACATGAGAGCTGAAACCGGACTCTTTTGAATGACCCCTTCATACTTCGTTGATAGCAGCTGGATGTTTATTGGGTTGGAATATTCGGCTCTTAGAATCTCTGCAGTATACGCTGTGATTAAATACTCTTGCTGCTGTTAGTGGTGCTGGTGTCTGTAGGGAGAGATAACTAGTTGGAGCTGTTGCTGCTTTGCACGCAGGAGAGGAGTTGAATTCCCTGTTCTGTAAGTGCTGCCTGAGATGCATACCTAAAATCAAAAGAAATTGTCTCTTTGGACTTGTCACATCAGCCTAGCTGGCTGCTAAATTGTAAAGGGGAGGAGAAAGAAAATCCCTGCGGGATGAAGTGAGCTGCCCAGGACTGTTGAGTTAGCATATGCTGCTGCAAAGATGAGCAGAAATGGCACACTTAAAAAAAAAAAGCATATTGAGACAGGCCCTTTCTAGGAGGACACGTCTGCAAGCCGGTAAGGTGGCATAAGGAAATTTGGGAATAATAGGCAGAAACAGGCACTCTGCCTCTGGGCTGTGAGAAGCTGCCTTCCTCTTCCAGTTCCCCAGTTTACAAGTGTGATGATGTTTGCCAGTCGTCAGTAGGGCCCGACCGTAGGTTTTAATGAACTCTTGGTCCAAGTTGCGGCGAGCAAGGCAACGTGATTCGCGTTGTCCCAAGAAACATAAAGCCTGGAGCGCTGTTTTGGCTTCACCCGGGCAAAGGATGCTGCGGGGAGTGATGCAGGAGTTAAGGGCAGACTTTGCTGTAACTGGTTCCTAAATGCTCTG
The DNA here is from genome assembly GCF_929443795.1 of Astur gentilis. Taxonomy (NCBI): domain Eukaryota; kingdom Metazoa; phylum Chordata; class Aves; order Accipitriformes; family Accipitridae; genus Astur; species Astur gentilis. The sequence goes on along the minus strand of NC_064884.1, from coordinate 42,275,634 downwards.
CGGCAGCTGTTTCATACCACCGAGGCGGGCTAACGAACGTGGTCTTCGCCAACAGTCCTGCACAGATCTGAAAAGCTGCCTCTGGAGGGTGGGAGGGAAGGGAACGGGTACGTGCCAGCCCCGAGAGTCTTGCTGGGAGCTCGCAGCACGCCGAGACCTGGCCCGGGGCGCGGGGGAGCGCTCCCCATCTCTCCTGTCAGACCTGTGCCGTCGCGCGGAATCGCTCAGCTGAGGAAATAGGAGAAATACAGGGGAATTTTTAACCCTTCTTCCCATCCCAAAGGGTGTGTGGCCCCAGGGGGATGCACTGGAGTGGAGGGAGACGGGAGCCCTCCGTGCTGGGGGAAGCAACTGGATCTGCCTTCCCTGCAGCAAGTTGCTGTGTGAAGGGGGGGTTTAGTGCCAACTCCCTATGTCACGGCACGTTCTTCCTCCTCTGTTTCAAAGCGAAAGAGAGTGACCTCTGTGTCGTCCTTGAGGAAAGGCTGAGGAGCTTCTCCACCTGTGAATCCCTAGTAAAGAGAGATGTTTCTTGGGGAGATGCTGGAAACAACTTCTCTGGGGTCTGGCACGTGTCCGGAGAGCTCGCTGCGGGGGGAGCTCGCTCCCCCGGGGCGTGTGGTCTGGGATCGAGGTACCAAACCCAAGTCTGCTGCGAGGGTTGAGAGTTGGGCAGCCCCAGGCATCCCTTTAGGTCTGGGCTACTTGAAGCTTCTGCTTTTCTTCTCAACTGGGAGAAAATAACACCAAGGAGGGGCAAGAAAATTGTGCGGTTTGAACTGGACGCAGATATGAAGGAAAGCGGGTGAAAAAGATCAAATGCAAACGGAATAAATGATAGTGTAAAGAGTATTTTGCAGTTTTATACCTGCTCAGATGCTCAAAGAGCATTTTCTGTCTCAAAAGACATGAGTGAGGTAATGCTTTCAGGGTTATATCTTTTATTGGGTAAAAAAAAGGCAAAAGAGCAAACCAGACTTGTTTTTGAGCAAACAAGTTCTTCCTTAGATCTGAAACAGAAGAAAAGGCTTGGGATGAGAGAGCTGGTCTCCTTTTATTCTTTCCAGCTCTGTTAGTGCATCTCATACAAGAGATTGCCTTTCCTTTCAACCTCGCTTTGTTTATACCATTAGGGTATGGTGGGAATTGCACTTCTGTAACATGAAAAAGCAAAGGGCTACTTGAGAATAAGCACAGCAAAACCAACGTGTGTAGGTAGCGTTGCTTTTTTATTCCCCAGTAGAGGTAAATATAGGGGGGGTTGTGCTGATTTGTGGAACTCAAGTGTTGCAGGACTAAAATGATCTAGTTGGGCATGCTTAGCTTATTGAGGAGTGCTCAGTTTTGACTTATTCTCTTGCCTGTGCAAGGTTAGGTTTTGTCAGCTGTGTGCAGTGTTTTCCAGCTGGATGACGACAATTGTATACGGGCGAGATGGAGTCTGGTACTCCTCGGTCAACGTATCTGGGTTTACTTATTTCTGTAGGCTGGATCTAAAAGCTCCGCTGTTGCACGATGCGATGGTTATGCACGTGCTCGACTGTCGCCTTGACTCAGAGGCTTTAAGAGAAGCAACTCTTCAGCAGTTGGTGTCCTTCAGAAACTTCTTCCAGTTTCTAATATAAAACTGTCAGAACTGGGCAGTTTAATGATTAAAGATGGTATTTGCTTTCCCTTGCAGGAATGGCCCCATCTATCTGTAACTGAGTATCAGGATTAAGTGGACGATTGCTTTGTTCTGCATCGCTTGGATTTGGGTGTTGATTTATTCCACTGAGCTCTCCTTGTTTCCAAAATATTTATCTTGGTTGTCCTGTCCTGTGCTTATTGATTTCTTTTTCTTTTTTATTATTATTTTTTATTTATTTCTGTCTGAGAAAGTTATTAATACATCCCAGGGGTTGGGATTTATGGCCAAATTACCTCATCCTGATTTAATAACTTCCCAAATAAAACTTGTCACCTGTGGCTCTGCCTGGGAAACTGCAGCTCGTGACCTGCCTGTTGCGAGGGGGAGAGATGGGCTTTGCAGGGAGGGATGGCAGGTTTTCGTCTCCATCCTGATTCCACCGTGGTGGAACAAGCCCTGGTGAAGTCTGTGATTTATGGGGCTGCTTCGAAGGCTCTGCAGTCAATACCTGTTAGCGTTTTTTATTTGCTCACCATTTATTTTCTTAAAACATTTTTATTTATTCCCAGAACAGGGACTTTATGGGGTAGCAGTTGAATAGAGACCTGGGTGCTGCTTTGCTGCAGGAAGGTGCATTTTTAAAAAAATACTCCTGAATGCTGGGGTGCGGGGGCATTATTTTGCTGTTTCCCCACTAGATGATCAGCTGTGTCCAGTGTGAAGCTGATACTCATCAAACTAAATTAATGAGGCATTTCCAGCACTAGGTTTGCATCAGGTTTTGTTGTGACCGCAGGCGGGAAGTGCTCTGCCACCAGCCTGGATGGACCGAGGCTCGGAGTAGCTGTAAGCACCGTATTTAGCACCACCATAACTAATTGCACGGTAATTTCGGCGTGTGTATGTGGTTTTGTTTGTTTGGGGATTTTGCTCACTCAATTACAAACAAACTGTTTTACCCAATTCCTTTTTAGATCCCTATTCTGTTACATTTTTATTTTAATTATTTATTTAATTTTTTTAGCTCCAGTTCCAAACATAACTTAAATCTGGCTCGCTGTTACTATTGCTTTTGGAATGGAAACGGGTTGCATTTAATTATGCTGATGTGGGGCTGAAGCTTTAAATATGCTCCCGATTTGTACAACTGCCATTTAAGGGAACTACGAGCGGAGCCAGTTGGATTCAGTCTCGCTCATTAAAGCAGCAGTGCCAAGTCCGTGCTCTCCTCACCAGACTGCAGCGGCATGAAGTAATACTGCTAATTTTGTGTTTGTTAGCGTCAAAGAATGCAAGGAGAAATTAGGACTGAACCGTACTAAGTGCCGCCAAAAAGATGCTTGGCGTGAAAGATGGGCTGGCTCTGACGAGGGGTTTGGGGCGATTTAATGTATGTTTGGGTCAATTGGTCCCTGCGCTGAAGTTAGATATCCTTGTTTGCCTGCAGAGTCAGTTGTTGAAGTGATTGTGACTGCAGTTAGGCTGAGGACTAAAAATTGAGATGAGCTGGCTTGGAGATTGCCACTTAGTTGCTGGACTGTGGATGGGCATCGGGCTGCTGAAGGAGCAGGATAGGGACCAAGGAGCGGCGCCTGGCTGGTGATGCACTAGCCCTTCCAAAGCAGGTTTACGCTGGAGAGTTTTAAGAGATCCCAAATAAAGCCATGGAGTAAGAAAAGCTGGGCAGCGTGCATGATCTGAGGTCGTGGGCTTCTGCTCTCACCTTGTTTAATTTGGGACCTTAATGCTTGCGGAGAACCGGCTCCTTTGGCAGTCGCCAGCAGCTCTGCGGGGCTTTTTATTATCGCATCTTTTAGATTTAGGAGTCTGAAATAGGATGTGGCTGGAATGTGGGTACCTAAATCCTAAATCCTTTTTTTTTTTTTTTTTTTTTCTCCAGCAGATAGCTTAATTTATCTTGTCTCATGGGATTGATAGACCGCATCAGCAGAGCACCAGCGGACAGATGCCGTCTTGGTGCTGGAGCTGAATTTGTAAGGGCTGTTTGCCGTGATGTTTGAGTGGAAGGATGGCAAGGGGTTGGCGGAGAGAGGAGGTGGGTATGGTGCTGGGAGCAGGAGGACAGTCCGGGGACTGGGAGGGAATTAAAATGATCGAGCCATCGGTACGGGGAGCTTGGCTTGAAAGTGACAGGAACTGGTGTGAAGGGGTTACCGTCTTCATCGCTATTTATGGTTCCTTGGAGTTGGAATTAGCCCTCTGATGTGCTAATCTTCATCAGTGTGGCCGTCTGCCAAAGCGCTTTGTGCTTCTTGGCATCAGGCATGGAGAAGGTGTATGTTTTGTTTCGGAAAGGGCTGGTCCTCCTTCCTAGTTCTAGCTTTCAGGAGGTGGATTAGGTCTGGTTGAAATTCAGACCTCCCGTCTCCTGGGGCACTTAGTTTGAATTTATTTTTTTCTAATAGGTATGATATTAGAACTTTTCATGATGTAAAACCTCTGCAAACATTTTGGTTTGGTGTCATCTTCTTGGCTTTTCATCTTCTCCTTAAGTGTAGACCATCTAGTTGAAGCAGAACCCTTTGATAATTTTCCATTGGGAAATGGAGATGTTTTGAGAACTCTTCTGTTGCAACATTTTTGGCCAATTCTTACTCAAACAGATTTTAGGTGGAGACATTACTGGTACCGTTCAATGCAGTGTGAGCCAGTATCCTTCCAGACATGAGGAGGATAATACGCAATTGCAACAAAACTGTATTTTTCCACCCTCTATCTTTTCAGCATCTCCTTGAAAGAAAAAAAAAAAATATTGACAGATTGAGGAGAGTGTGCAGGATAATGGCAATAAAAGGGGTACGACTGTGGGGATTGATTTATGAGGCAGGACCGAAATTGCTGTGTGGGTTATCCAAGCCAAGAGTGGCTGTGAGAGCTGGATGTGGCTCTTTGAGGAGGTAGTCTCTAACGAGGATGTATTTGGGATTGAGCAGAGAAATACGGACTGCGAAGATTCAAGGGTGAGGTGGGTAGCAACTTGCCTAACTGGCCGTCTACCAGACACAGGCTTTCAAGAACAGGCTGTGTGGAACAGTCCGTTACTGTGTTGTGGATAAGCAGTTTGGTCCAGCAAAGCTTCTCTGACTTTTGCCTCTTTTTTTTTCTTTTTTTTTTTTTAATTTGAAAAATGACATTGGGTTTTAAAGGCTGGCAAAAAACTGATCTGAGGAATGCGCCTCGCTGCTGGGTCAGCACTAACGTCTCCGAGCTTCATCAATACGCTGCACCGGGAAGGCCACGGTGAAATTTTTCAAGCTGACGTGGAGATGTGCCGCCCGGGCTCTTGCCGTGAACTCTTCAGGCTGTGTAGGATGAGGGTGTTCGGGGAGACCTGCTCTGCCTTGCTAATTTAGGAATAATAGAAAAGGAAGGTTCTCTATATTTTATGGTTTTGCAGCCCCTTGGTCTTTATTTCTGGGTAGCACTACACTGCAAGTGCTTGGTGTGGAGGATATCTTTGAACACTAAATGTCTTTCTGGCATGGGAGGCTGCTCTTGGGTCACTTTTCCTCTAGGTTTGGCCAGAAACTGGTGTGCAGCAGGAGGAGATCTTTGCATTAGGGCTCCTTGCTGGACTGGTGGAAACTAGATGTGCTATGGTTTGTGTGGCTGTAAAGGAACATAGGGTTGCAGCTTCTTGGCCCTCTGAATTTGGGAAGAGCAGGGCTGGGTTGTGCTCGTGCTGATACGTGCTCCTGCATCCTTTACATCGAATACTTTGCAACCCACTTGATCTGGGTCCAGATGCAAGCAACTGTTTAAACTTTGCACGATTGTAGGTTTTAACAAAATCTGGGCAAGTATTTGGGGCGAAAACTCTTGGGACTGTTATTTCAGGCAGGAAAGAAAAAAAATCTGTTCAGTGGGGACGTGATTCAGCTGAGGTTTTGCCACTACCACCGTGAAACTTCTGAGCTTCTCCCAGTTTCTGGTCCTCTTTTCTCCCTGGGTTGGAGCACAGGACCAAACCTCTTTGCTTGTGTAGGGATGTGCAAATGTGCTGTTTGTCAGGAGGAGGGACGAGTTTGGTTGGGAGAGGGGGATCAGACTGCAGAAACGGAGGAGGGATTTTTAGCAGGACTTTCCCGTGTGGTTTTTTTTTTCTACGTGCTGCTTTTTTTTTCTTTTTCATTTCTGCCGAAGCCATCAGTCAGGAAACGAAATACTGGTTAGTCGCATGCTAAACATGTAATCATCAACATAGGCTTGTTTTAGTTATATAATAGATTCCAAGTAATTACTTGCCCCCCTACAGCGGAATTAATATAATTAGGGACATAATTACAGTTACCTACCACTCAGGGATTCTGCAAAGGCTTAATTAATATTTGCAAATTGCTTCAGGATCTGCCAACCATCTACTAATACATACCGAACGCAAAGAATAATAATTCTCGTATTGTTATGTAGGTACCGAAGGAAGCTGGTGTGGGGAGGTTAAATAACTGCAGCAGAAATCCAGATCTTCTGCAGGGTGGGAGTAAGTCAGCCTTGGGCTCCCGCCTGCCCCCGCACACTCGCGAGATGCTGCGGAGAGTTTGTTTAATGAAAATGGCTGTGGGGAGCCTGTTATCCTCCGGAGGCTGTTGGGGTTTGCCCTTTACTCTGGATGTAGTTCAGGGTAATGTTATTTATCCTGAAATCCCCGGGCTGGTGGAGCTTGTCCCCGGCTGGAGCGTTATGTGGGGCCATAAGGGCTTTGCAGCATCCCAGGCTGGCTCCAGTAACAGTCGCTTTTCCCAGCGGGATGGCTGAAATTGGAGCTGGGATGAGCTTTTTCTTTTGGGCTTGCTTTTTTCCATCCTGGCCGCGGGCTTGCCACCTCCTTAGCCTGGATGGAGGAGAACTGCTCGAGTCGGACTGCAGCGTATTACTGCAAATGCATTTATCCCTGGTTAGGTCTAAGCCTGCACGCGGGGCTGTTACTTGTCTGTGAGTTTTGCATCCTGATGCCATCCAAGGGCACGTTTTCCATTCCCTGACCGCGCAGGCAGAAGCCAGCCTGGAGTTGGCACCGGCCGGCGGTCGGGTCCCTGGGCGCAGATGCTGGCTGCAGGGCAGGGCTGGTGCAATGCCCTTATTTCTGATTGCAGGGACAGTGATCGCTGCGTGCACGCGTGGGGCCTGAAGCTGGCTGGGGAAATCCTGCCTGTAGTGGATTGCCCATGCCTTAAAGAATCAAACTTAGAAGACACATGCTGGTCCCAAAAGACTTAAAAGCGTGTAGGCAGGCTTGGCCAGGGTTTAGCAGCGGGGCTATTTCTTCTTCCTTTGCTTTCTTCTGCCCTTTTGCTTGATTGTAATTCTCTTTTTTTCCCCCTGCATTTCTGCTCTGTCTCACCTTCTTTGCAGTTTTCACTGCTTCTTTCACCCTTCTCTAATTTCCTTTCCTTTTTCCACTCGTCTCTCTCTGCTACTCTGTAACCCAGCCAAAAGCCACCCATGAATCTTGATCTGTTTTGGAGTACGCTCTTCTCTACACTTTTCTTCTCTCTTTCTGAAAATGGGGAACCCTGTTGTTGCAAACCTCCGTGATAATGCAGCTGATTCATTTCGCTGTCAGGCAGTTCTGGGAATTTTTCCTCTGGTTTTTTTTTTTCCTTACCCTGAGTGCTGTAATTTTATGCAGTGGCAGCAGGTATTTGTAATCTGGTTTTGATTGTTCCACTCCCCTCTCTCACAACTTTGTAATTTACTTCTGGAATAAAACAAACTCCAGCAAAACATCTTCCTCAACACCCTTGAGCTTTAAATTTTTCAATAATAAAGTGTGAACATAAATTAAGAACTAGAGCTGTTACTAATCTTATGACCACACTTGCTCACATACTGATTTTTGTATGGTATATTAAATCAAGAAGAATAGCCTATTATAATACAATTAGCTGTGATTCACTAGCAGGAATTAGTGTTGTCAGTGTGGGGGAAAAGTTGCATAATATGATTGGAAAAGACTGAAACCTTTGTGGTTTGGGTTTTTTCCTTTTCTTTTTGCCTTCTAAAAACACTTCAACAGCTGGAATCAAGGAAACCCGTGATGGGGAATTCACTCCGTATTTTGTAATAAATTTACGTAACGATCAAAAGTGTCTCATTGTGAGCATGTAAATCTTTATAGGCTCCCAACATATGTTACTGACAAAAATAAATAATCTTATCCTGTAGCTTTATTAGACTTAATGCATCAGTGCTTCCCAACCCACTCTTCTGGAAGGACCCCAATCTGTCTGAGCAGTGGGCAGGAGCAAAAGCATCAGCAACTCGACCTTAGAGCTGTGTTCCTTTAGCTACAAACCACTTCAAAACCAGTATAGATTTGAGAATTGTAGGGGTTTTTGCAGGCAGTTGGAGAAAGGTGGAAGCTGAGTAGCATCTCTGGCTTGAGGGCTTGCTGGAAGCATCTCCTTGTGCAATGCTGTCGGTCTGCTCGGGGCTGCATTTGATTTTTGTGGTCTCTTACTGGACTTGCTGCTTGCGGCTGTGGACCCTGAACTGTGTTTCTTGTGGGAGGATGCTTCAGGGTTCATCCAAAATCATGCAGAGTTGGTGCATGAGGTCCTTTGGGCTCTGACCTGGGCTTGCGCTCCTTAAAGCCTTGTAATTCCAGCCACGAGTCTTCGGCGTTTCTCCATCCAAGTGGCAACGTCAATGAGAGATACTTTGTGTAGATCCTAGGTGTTTTGTCCCTCTTTTTTTTTTGAATGGGATATTTGAAAACTTCCTTCTGCCTGTGCTTGTGAGACAGAGGAAGACCCCTCTTTCCTCACTAACCAGGCGGTGGGAGGTGACATAGTTACATCCAACTTGGCCCGAGGGCAAGCACAGCGGACGCAATATCCAAGAACTGGTCTGAAATCACTTGCAAAACCGCAAGTGAAATTTATGTCAGCTTTTCTCACCAGCTCTTTCTCAAGGTGCTGGGAGGGAAGTACCCACTTACGCAGAGATTTAATGGGCTCTGTTATAGGGGTGGCCGGTGAGAAGGTCTAATGGTCCTTTCCCATTGCAGTCCAGAAAGCAACGTGGCTTGTGCGTGTGTTTTCACTGTTGTATTTTATTTTTTTTAGAGCTGGGGCCTTGCTGAGAGTTAGAAGGAATGCCTTTGGCTCCTCGCTGCCAACACCCCAGGCTGCTTTCTGCTCCCTGCCTGCTCTCCTGCCCTGTGCCTGTCTTGGTCTGCACCTTGTCTTGGGAATTGCCCCTCCATCACCTTCAAGAGCTAAGGGAGAGGGTTTCCTCTTTTTGCAGGCGAGGAGGGGAGGAGGGATGGAGATGCTGAGGGTGGTGCTAGGTCCCAAGGCAAGCTGCAGATGTGCTCGCAGACCTCCGTGGCTCCATGGGGAATGGGAATGAGCCCTTGAGGCTGCTTCTCCCTGCACAAGCCCATGGGAGAGCGCAGGGACACCCGCTCCCATGTCAGCAGCCTGCTCCCCTGGGGCTTGCCTTGTGGGGCTTCAGCGCTCTCAGACCTTCTTCCCTTGCTAAATTTAGTAGAAACTACCAAATGCCTCCAAAAGCAGTGGAAAACAGGCAAGTTTTTTGCTGTACTACAGCAGGAAAGCAGCCTGAAAGGTTCCCTAAAACACACCAATATGTATCATTCAGTTCCCCCAGGTGCATATAACTTTATAACAAATATTTGCAATAGCAGTGGATTCTCTAAGGAATTAGTAGTCTTTGCCCTCTGTTTTCTTCCCCCAGTGCTTCCACCTCCTGGCATAATGCATGGAAACGTGTGTGTGCTGCTCATGGTGGGATGTGGGAGCATTGAGGCTGGGACTACATCTTTGCAGCTGGAGCAGCAGCTTGCAGCGTACCGGTTAAGATAACCAGCTAATTCCCTGCACTGGATGATAGTTAAGCATCTCCTAGTCTCTAAACCAGTTTATGCTCAGCTGAATGCAAAAATGCATTTCTCCCAGAGAGTGTATTTCAACATAAGGTATCACCCTACCTTGAGTTATTCACTGCAAAACAATACTTAAAATATTTACTGCATAAGGTGACAAATCCAGACATTGCATGCACATAATCCCAGCTACCTACACCATCATAAAATCAACATGCTCCATAATATCAAACACATCAATCATTCTGTTTCTAATAACGTCTGCATCCATATAGTCTCTCTGTCGAAACCTCCTACCAGTCTGGGATGACTTATTGCACCCAGGGCTGTGGCTAGATTTTGTGCTGTGCGTTTTATTAGTGGTTATCGACACTCACTCTCATGCATCACCAACATATTTCAACTGAGCAACCAGCCAAGGATGCATGCAAAGCTGGCTGATGGTTTTCTTCTGAAAAGCGCATTTGCTTTTTTTATCTTTACAGACTTTGCCTCCTCTTCTCTGTCCCTGTGTCGAACATAGCTCCGATTTCCCTCATCCTTTCCCTCCATCCAGGTTTATCAGTCTCCAGATGTGGCTGGAAGCATTAATCTTCCATCCTTCCTGCCCTCTCTGCTCTCACAGCCCCTTTTCCCCCTCCATGCGGGGGTTAGGGACATAAAAGTCCCCAACCTTTTGACAAGATAATGGCCCCTTGCTTTACAGGGGTGGGTTTGTGGTTGTAGGAGGCTATTTCAGTGTCACAGTTTCTGCTCGCTGTTCTCTCCCTAAATAATTAAAATGCAATTGCCAGGCATTAAAAGTATGATCTTCCTGACTCTAAGATCATATGTTTTCATGGCCCTGGAGGGCAGAGGCTTCATCGTGGCTTTTTTGGCAGGCAAGCAGAGTGAGGAGAGAGACGGGACAGATGGATGCTCCTGTCTTGACTGTTCTTTTTTTTTCACTCCTGCTTGCAAGCTCCCAGCTGCTCCTGGGCCTCGTGTGTGCCCCTGAGTTGGCACAGCCTTTAGAGAAGGCTCCGGTCTTGGTGCTCTGCATCGCTCCAGGTGACTTTCCCTGGTCCTCTCTCTTCTTTCCATCACCTCCCTGCTGCTCTTGTTGCATTTTCCATTGCCCTGTTCCCATTGCCATCCCCAGTTTTTGGCTGCCAGTCAACTCTTGAGCATCTGGCTGTGCTGCTGCTTGGTTGCCTGCGCCCAACCCACATTGCCCTGTTGGTTGGGCAGTACTTTCCACATAATATTGAACACCAACCTTTTTGTGTTTTAAACATCCTTCTTAAATCATGGGGCCCAGAACTGCACACAGTATTGCCTCACCTCAAATGGTGTCTGCAGTTCTGGGCCCCACTGTGGAAGAAGGATGCTCAGGTCCTCAAACGGGTCCAGAGGAGAGCAACCGAGCTGGTGAAGGGCTGGCAGGCATGTCCTGGGAGGAGCGGCTGAGGGCTCTGGGCTTGTCTCGTTTGGAGAAAAGGAGGCTGAGGGGTGACCGCATGGCTCTGTACAGCTCCCTGGGGAGGGGACGTGGAGAGGGAGGTGCTGAGCTCTTCTCCCTGGGATCCGGCGATAGGACGCCTGGGAATGGTTCAGAGCTGCACCGGGGAGGTTTACACTGGACATTAGGAAGCATTTCTTTAACCGAGAGGGTGCTCAAACACTGGAACAGGCTTCCTCGAGAGGTGGTCGATGTCCCGAGCCTGTCAGAGTTTAAGAGGCATTTGGACAATGACCCTTAACAACATGCTTTACCTTGGCCAGCCCCGAAGTGGTCAGGCAGGTGGACGAGATGATCATTGTTGGTCCCTTCCAACTGAGATAGCCTATTCTGTTCTGTTCTATTCTATCCTATCCTATTTTTTGACTGTTACCATGCTCTAGAAAGTCTCTGCTTTTGATTTTTCTAAGCAATGGATAATGCATCATCACTTTATTGCTTGTGTCAATTCACCTGGCTTAACTTTTTTGTGTTAAATTAATTGTGCTAAATTAAATGCATGTGCCGATGTGTCCAAGGCACTCGCATAGACAAGCCATTGGAGGCAGGTATAAACATGTTCTTGGCTGGGTATGGAGATGCAATAAAATCATTAGTGTCCCATGATGGCGTGACTTGCTGCTTGGACAAGCTTCATCTCAACTCCTGGTGTTTCTCTGTGTTGGCTGCTGGGGATTTATAGCTGCAGGATGTGCAAGTGTTTTGTAACCCACATATTTTTGTATTCGCATAAATATCTCCTCCTTTTCAAAAGACCTTTTGCTCATGAAGTGACATTGTTCACTTTCAACTTTGGACAAGAGGGTATTTCTTTTCACCAGAAATTGATCCAGTGCCCTGCTACTGCCACTGAATTAAACCATCATTATTAGTTAATTGGTTGGCAATGTGGTGAAATTACAGGTCCCTTTTCCCTACCACATCTCACCCTTCCCAAGGTTGGGGAGGTTATATTTAGAGTGACTCCTGGATTCAAGATATGCCACCTCTTCAGAGAGATGATAAGTACGTGGGAAGGAGATAGATCAATATAAATCACAGTGTTTGTAGCTTTACACAGGCTGGTATGCTGGGTAGAAGCAAATCCGTTGCAGTTTCTGTATGTCAGCACAGGAGAGGATGTTGTTACATGTGAAGATGTACCAAATGGTTTAGCAGGAATGAATCCTGATAGTTGGCTGAAGGTTAATAAAAATATCATTTTAAGAAGGTTAAAGATTTTCTTAGGTATTTGTGTTTTGTCTTCTGTCTTGGGCATTGCTAGAGATGAGATTTCCAAGCTATCCTTTATGAACATAAGGATTAAGCACTTACATTAAAAAAAATCTATCCCAAAATAGAACTTTTCACGGGTGTCCTTAGTGCTGGCCTTTAAACATCAAGTACGGCGGGATTCCACAGTTTGAGGATTTGGCTGGGTGGAACGAAAGCCCAGGGTGATTTTGATGTTTGTACATGGTGTTAATGATATGGTCACCTAGAAAAGGGTTACTGGCTTTAGGGCTGGAGATGAGGAATGTGGGAGTTAGTAGGAAGTCTTTGGTTCTTTTTAACATCCCAATAGGATCTGCCAAGGTGATTTATTTTTTGCCTCACACAAAGAGAAGCGATGTGGGTTTGATAAGCTGCTCTGATCTGTTACGACAACTGTCCTGGTGCTGGAGACATTTGGAAAGGTTTGCAGACGGTCAGACAAGACGAACAGAAAGATGCCGAGTGCTGGGGAAGAGCTTTCAGTTTGTGGTAGGTGGGCGGTGGGATTTGCGCTATCAAAACATTAAAAATAGCGCATGATGCACTCCTCTGCATTTCGTAGCCTGGCTGAGTCATCGCTCTACCTTTTCATTAGCATTGTGGGCACCGCTGTTTTGGGGATCTTCCTTGTTGGCTTGTCATCCTGTCTTGGGTGGTGATTGCCTCTCGGGGAAGGTGCTGGTGGGATGTGCCCGAGTTCCCACACTGCTGAGTGCGCTCCCAGAGCGTGTGATGGAGAGGAGACTCGGAAAAGGGGGAGGATTTTCCTATACAGCACCCTACGCAATGATAACTGTTCATATACACATATAAGGGAAATGGAAAACAACCCCCTGCTTCAAAGAGAAAATTAAACTTTGTGTGATGAGGAAGAAAAGAGCGAGGCGTCCCTACAGAAAGTCTGTCATCTCATCCTAACGAACATGCTAGGGTAAGGGGGCTGGGGATCCTCTCTAACCTCCGAAAGTGGGCTGGAGCTCCTCCTTGCCTGCATGTCTGTGCTGGCAGTTACATTTTGGCTGAGTTCTCGTGAGCCCCATCCTTTCCCGCTTGTCTCCTCTTGTCTCTTTTCCCTTCCCCTCCTGTTTCAGCTCATTGCTTAAAACCACAGGTTGACGCAGACAGTTCATGCTGTAGTCCAGAATACCCAGTGTGGGGAGGTGGAAATTTATACGGGCTTCTGGAGCTGGGTGTGGAGCTTGTGGTTGCGTAGGGTTAATGGAAATGTTGGGTTCGGTAATTATCCTGCTTGGTAGGGAGAAGGTCAGAATTGAGAGCAGCGCTGGCTGCTTTGAGATGTCAGAAGAGGATAGTTCAGTTGGAAGGGACCTACAATGATCACGCGGTCCATGTTCACCTCCTGAGGCTGATGGAGATCTCAGCCCCGAGCTGTGTCTCTCAGGAGGACGTGAAAGGAGGATGGATTTGGGAAAAAGAGTATATAAGGGGAAGGACAAGAGAAATAAAGCATGGGAGCAACTTTGAAACACGCAGGTGCCCCTGGGTGACTCTGGGCAGCTTGTGCAAGGGGAGAGGAGAGGAGCTCAAGGGGGTTGTCATCGGTATGATCATCGCAATGCTCAGGGGTTTTGTTGCCTACTAACGCAAAACGTTTAAATGCCTCATTTCTAAGAGGAGAATTTTAAGAGGGTAAAATAAAAGTGCTAGAATGGCTGTTCTTTCTTTTAAATATGTTATTAAGGGCAGCAAGCCTGGCTGCAGAGTTACTGAGAGGGATGCTCTGCAGCAAGGGGTGAGTAGGGGGATGCTCTCCAGGAGGGTGGCTGGAGCTACCAGATGGGTTAGATGAATAAATGGAAAAAACATTACTAAATAGGTATCCTCACTGGGTGACTCTGGAGAAACCAGCCTTCTCGAGCAGCACCAAGACGGTGCGATCTCCTTCCATACAGCCAGGCACGTGAGCCCAAGCAACTTTTCGTGGAAAATACTGCATTTTGTTTGGGTTCCCCTCTACTTTTTTGAAGCAGTTTTGCTTCTTTGGCCTCCGTTTCCTGCCTGTCTTATTAAAGATGAGCTCTAGTGGAGATGAAGGGAAGACCGAACCATTGGTGCCAACCGCGTGAGCCCTTCTGCTGTGTTAAGACAGGTTATTAGTGGGACTGCTGACATTTTGGTCTTAAAAAGCACAGCGCCGGGAGGGGTGGCAGTGCCATGGTCAGGTCTTCACCTCTAATTTTCCCTTCCGAAGGATCACAGTCTCTTCTCACCTCCCCGCTGACGTTGGATGGACGCACGCCGAGAGTTTTGACTTCTGTCACGGAACAAGGAATAAGTGCAAAAGGGTCTGAGATGCCTCAAAAGAGGTGGTTTCCCAGCAACTAAACAGGAGTGAGAAAAACCCAGACAAAATACTTGATATCTGCCAACCTGTTTGTTTTAGAAGTCATTCCTGAGACATCAGTGCTTGTTAGCATTAGTCTGGCGCTTGCTCAGTTTTCATCTTGCTCTCCTCTGGGTTCGGGAAGTCAATGCCCTTTTGATGTTCGACATCAAGAAAACAGGCTCCTGTCTGCTGATTTGGGGATCCCAGCCAGAGCGGGGGGATACAGCCTGCCTGTAGCAAGCTGATTGCATTATGCACAGAGCTCATCTGCTAATTCATGCTTCCTTATCTTTTAAAAATAAAAACCAGTGGCAACTAAGTAATGGGAGGAGGAAAAGCTGGTGTATAATAGGGCTAGAGCTCATCGTGATGAAGACGTGCTGCTGCCTTGGAAGATCAGCAGCGGGCTGGGATATGCCATGGGTTAGTTTATGCTCTGCCTCTTGAGTGAGTGGTTTGGAAGCTCTTGGTGTCTGTGATGCAGGACTTAGTGCATATTTAGTGCTTGGAAAATTGCCTTATTTAGTAACGCTAGTGTGGAAACCCTTGAAGGAGGATGTTTTGCTGTCCTTGTTGCGTAGACTGGCAGGGCGTTGAGGTGCTGGTAGTGGGAGGACTTAGTTCAACAGCTGAGCAAAACCCAACTCAAACCATGCAGCAAGCTGGTGCGGTGTTGCAAGCCTGCAAAATCCCGGTTAAACAAATGCTGTAAAACCTGGGCCCTTGAGGGAAGACTCACAAACTTAGCAAAACAAATTACTCGTGATGTGATAAAACAGGTGAATATTTAGCAGCTCATGAACTTTAACGAAGGATCAGTGGGAGCTTCGGAGTCTCTCTGGTGGTGGAGCAGGCGGTGGGATTGCAGGCGCTGGCATAAGGGCTTCAGTCCTGGCTTGGGGTGATCGGTTGTAGCTTTGCTCGTGGTTTTCTTTCATTAGCTCTGCCCTGATTTTCTGTTATGCCTGGAGATGGAGGAGCTGGTCTTGGGCTCCACCTCACTCTACAGGCATCCTGCATGTGAGCATGGGCTCAGAGTCAAACTCCCCGGGGACCACGTTGCAGCAGAGTGACAAGCTGCAGGGAAGGTGGGTGGAAAACTGCTCGAATGTCCTTACCTGCGCTCAAGGGCACGCTTCTCCTAAACGTGGGTAGACTAGGCTGTGCTTGGATGGGTGCTGTCTCGTGTCCCTCCTGCTTCTCTGCTGCTGGCCATGGCAGAGGGTGTTTGGGGTAGGTAGGACCCCTGATGTCCAGCATGAAACAGAGCAAAACAAACAGCAATGACTAAGAGAACTTGCAAAAAGAAAGATCTATGTATCAAACACCAGATAAGATCACACAGTTCCTCAGTTTTCTGGCAAAGCTGGTGTAAAGCTCTGGAGTGAGCTTCGCTGGGACACCGTGGCTCCAAAGCAGCAGCTTTACACCATCCCCCCCGTGACTCCTTGTTCGTACAGCAAGGTTACCTTGCCAACATCTGCTTTGCCTCCACGTGTTGGGTTTTTTTCCTCCCAGCACCCAGCTGGGCTCAGATCATGACTATTCTGTCTCCCTGCAAGTGCAACGGTTGGAAACAGTCTCAGAATTGACAAAGTTTTGATGAACTTTGAGGAGGGAACATTTATGTCTGAGTGAAAGAGGGTTTTTTTGCCATTGATGTAGGTATTTTTGTTACTGTTTAATTAGATTAGTCCTCTAGGTTTGGTGGCCAGCTGTTCACTTTGCAGACAGGCAAAAAAAAATTCCAGCATTACACTCCTGCTGCTTTCATCTTGTAATGAGCTTGTTAGCAATTAGTTGCTATTGGAACAGGCTGCCGTGGTGTGAAGCGGTAATGCAACGAGCTCTGTGTCTGAAAAGTTGATTTTTAATGGGAACCGGGTGGAGTGGGGTTGGAATATAAGTGGTTTCAAGACTGATGGGCAGGACGCATCAGTACAAGCGGCTCTATTTCATGGCAGTTTCCTTGTCCTTTTGGGATAGTTTGGCTGAGTTTGGGATTATAATATACAGATATAATTTGGGGTTTTATATATATATCTATACATTTGGGGATGTTTTTTTTAAACACTTCTAGCCTGGAAATTTTCCCTTTTCTCTTAATAGACAGGGGAGTTCATCGAAGAACTTGAGTCTCTCTGAAGTCTTTTTCTAACCCAGCCCGACTCACATCTGCAAGGAAATGTGGCTGGCACAGCACATCTTGGGGAGAATGGGATGTGCAGGGACTTCACGTGCCCATTTGGGCTGCCAGAGGTGAGGATGCTTTCTGGGGGAACAGGAAGGTTTTTACAGCATGGTGCTTGTCCCGTTGTTGAGTAAGAGCCTGGATTTTTGCCAGCCTCACTGGCTGGAAATGAATCTGGGAGAGCCCCTGAATTGCAGACATGTTGAAGGGCTGACCTAGGATCTTGGAGTTCGTGCATCTGATTTTTCAAACTTGCAGAAGACCTGCAGTACATTTTTATTTATATTTTTGAAGACATTGCGCAGGGGAGATTGCTGAGCTTTTCCTTGCAGTTGGGTGCCGGCCCCAGGTGGCATCCCAGGACAGTGGGTTTCTGCCCTATTTTTTCTTGCTGGATTAATAAACTTGAGCTGTGGGGCCAGGACTTGGACAAACCTCGGACTCGGGAGTTTGGAGGATATGTCGAAGGATATCTGTCTGTGAGGCTTGGTTATGAAAGCGTTAAAACAGATACTGTTGTGGCTCACAGTCCTACCAACCATTCCTGGTGGGATTTGCTCCCCCGCGCGTGGCTGGGCAGGACTGGCCAGTTATTAGGCACAGACGCTCTCCTTGCCGGAGACTGGCAAGGGAAAACAAGCCCATACGGAGCAGCTCTGATGGCTTCTAGCCCATGTGTGCCTTCCCCTGGCTTTGGGGTGCCTGGGTGGCAAGCGGTGGAGGGGAAAATCACTGCACCTGAGTCCACACATTCGGGTTGCCCCGGGGCTGGTTTAGAGCTCGGTTCATTTAGCTCTTCCCCACCTTGACGCAGGACTCAGCTGTGCCTCGCAGGGCCCTGAGCAATGAGCTTTGCTGCAGATTGCTCCAAGGTTTGAACCCCCACAACTTGGCGAAAGCAGACCCAGTTTCTTCCTGAGCAAAGCTGGGCATCTGGCTTTAAGTAACCTTTTGCTGGACCGAACTGCACTTTCAAGGCTGAGCTGTTCTGCCCCAGGAGCTTTTCCAAAAAGGGTCCCTTTATTAAAAAAGAGAAAGAAAATGGGACTGTTGCTTTTGCACAGAGTTTCTGTTGCTGTCTCTTCCTGTTGTGTTTCATTCATCTTCCTTTCCAAAAATCACCAAACCGTAACGACTCAAATACTCCAAGCAAATTAATCCTTGGAAAGGCTCACAAGTGGAGGAAAAAAATTTTTTAAAAAAATTAAAAAATTTGGCTTTGGGGAATGTCCTGAGGAAAGAACATATCCGGAAATAAATTAAGCTTATTTTTGCAAGCTGCTTTAATTTAACCTTAGCAACCGTGGCCCTCCTGCTCCGCCGACACAGTCTGCGAGGGGACTGGCAGAGTTCACTGAGGCTTTGCAGATGCCACGCACGTGTGTGTCCAGCTACTTTGCCATCATCCCCGTTTGCAGCAAGGAATTGGTGTTTTCTTTCCTGGCTCACATGGCTATTGGACATAGCAAGTTAATAAGCATGAAACGAAGCTGAAGGCTTGTATTGACAACCGAGTCTGCATGCAAAGGAGGACTTGCTGTATTTATTTAGCAATAAGTAAAGGAACCCCCTGAGATTTGCTTGTGATACACATAACCGACGTTGTGCATGTGGACCAGAGAGGTGTTTTCTCTCTGCTCTTAGTGAGCTGCAGCTGGGGGTTAATGAGGGTTAAAGTTTGTCTGCAGCCGCGTGTCGGGGAATGCCGGTGCCGTGCGTGGGTTCACGTGTGCGTGTACATGTGCAGATGTAGATGAGTGGCTGGTTAAAACTTCTGGTCTTTTAGCCAAAAAGCTGGTTGTTAAGGAAAGGCAGGGTTGCTGGCTTCTTTATTTACAGTCTCAGAGGCGTTCTTAGTATAGGAATGTATATGCTTACCCCAAACAAGATGCGAGTGTTCTCTCTGGGCTGCTACAATCAACGTGAAGGCTCGCAGCAGAAAAACTGGTCCTTGGCTGCTGCCCCTTTTGTATCCAATGACTAATGGGAGCTGAAAATACCATCTCTGGGAAAAGAGCTCCAGGTTCTTCCAGTTAAATGTGTCATTTTATCTGCTTATTCATCTACTTTACACATGCGCTTCCTTCAGTCCCTGATACCGTCCCTCTGGTTTGCACATGTACTCTCCTGCTCTGTCGGGATGGTGTTACAACCTGGCCTGGCAGCCGTCTCATCTGCCTGCCTCGTACCAAAGTGACGTGGGATTTAGTCTAGAAGCAATCAGGCAACCCATCGCACCTTTTCCGTCTGTTCCCCAGTCGCTATAAGGTCAGTCGCTATTTCCCTGTTACCACAAAGCTTACATGAGTTTTTGGATTTCGAAACAAACTCCTATGTGCGTCATCTCGCACGTCGGCGATTACTGACGCCGAGTGCCGAAGCCCCTAATTAGCTCCTCAAGGCTTCTCTTGCGTGGCTTTCGATAAACATGGTCAAAGGGAGGGTGGCAGCAGCAGCGACGGCAGGGGTTAGACATGGTGAAGCTCAGCCTACGGGGGCTACGATGTGCTATAGGCAGCTCTGCCGGGGTTTTACGCTACCTGGCTTGGAAGCAGAGGGGAAGGCGGTGGCAGAATCCTGCCGGCTGCTCGGGGGATGCTCAGGTGCTTACGCCGTGCTGGGTATGGATTGCTCCCACTTTCGGGTCTGGCATCTATAAACCAGCCGTCAGCTGCCAGCGAAGGCAGTGACTAGTGACATAAGGACATAAAGACATTGTGGAAACTTGGCAGCGAGTGCCTGCGTCAAGTTGGTGACGTGTAAATCGCCGTTCTGACACCGGTACAGCGGCTGTGATTGATGCTGGGGATGCTGGCTCCATCTCTCCATCTCCTGCGCGGGGGGCTGCCGCGCGGCTGGAGGGACCCCAAGCCGCGGGGTTTGCAGGGGGCTGCTCGCTTGAGAGATGTTGCACCGTTACTTCATTACTCTGCAATGATGCAGCGATGATGTAGCTGCAAGGAGACTAATAAAAAATGAATCTTGCCATGTATAATGCATAACTTCCCCCCCTCCCCGCCCCTCACCTGTATTCACGGGAAAAAAATATCAGGCAATTTCCTAGCAAGGAAGAGTGACACTTCTATTTTTAAAAGACCATTTATAAATAGTGGCATTATTTCAGTCTTTTGCCGAGTGAGGGTGCAAGGCATCGACCTACAATGGACCGAGTTTTGCTGCAGCCCTTCCAACTTCCACTCCCTGTTTATGCTGTGCAGGCACGTTTTCTCTTGACCTATTTTTTTGGTGTGTGTTTGTGATAAGCCCCAGATGTAATGGTACTTTTTTTATGAGTTACCAGAGTAATAGATTTAGAAGGAAGGTTTTGACGCCTTTGCTATAGCTCACCTGTGCAGTTATTTTATGCCTTGGTGGGTTCAGCCCGTGGTGTGTGCAGTAGGAGGAGGGAGGCTGGGGAGTCGTACCTATTTAATGTAACACAGCGAGTCGAAACGCTGCTTCAAGTCTCTCAATGAAAGCCTTGCCTTGCCCTTGCTGATGGGATGGAGGTGTCTTGCTTTAATGCACCTCCATGTGAATTTATGGCATTGACAAGCTGCTCTGCAAGCTGCTCTCCTGGATTTGCCCGGGAGGGAGAAGGAAATCGCAACTCTGGGCTGATGGGCAGAAAGGGGCTGGTTGAATGGGCGGCACGAGGATGCAGGCGAGGGACAAATAAAGCATCGCCTGCCGACCTCTCCTGACACCTGCGGTGGAATTTCTCATTTCCTACTGCCATGCACTTTAAGGTCTCGCTGCAATTTATTTGGCTGATTAAAAAGCACAACAGCGAGTGCAGTTCTGAGTCATAGGAACACGGACTTGACCACTTGCTTTATACCAGGTTTTAATGCCAGCTCTGACCGGGCAGCCGTTTGTTCGTGCTGCCAGCTTCAAGCCCCTGCTCGGTCGGCGCAGAAACGTAGCATCACGGCAAGGAGCTCGTGGCTCAGACCTGCCTGACGGGAAGGCTGACATCATTGCTTCCTCGCTGTCAAAGTGGAAAAGATCCACCCTTAAATCTCACCCGGATTTCTCCCAGCTGGAGATAACTCTGTAAGTCTTCCCTGTCTGATGCCACCATCCCGTGGGTCCGCAGATGTCCCGTTGGCATCTGTAGGTCTAAGATAAGATCTGGCTGCTGCCCACGCGTAGCAGCGGGCACCGAGTTTAAAGCAGGTTATTTTGCCAAGAGCGGCTCTGTGTGAGCCCCGGGGCTGTAATTAATAATCTCGCTGCCTGGCAGAAGATCGCTTCTTCTCATTGATACGATGTGCTGGTTGATAGAAGCTTTGCTGCAGCAAGAAGCCATCAGGACCCTCTCCTTTCAGTGCCTTAGTTAAGCCCAGCTAATAATTAATTATGGGATTTGCAGGCGTGTGCTCGGAACAGGTCAGAGGGTTGTTCCCTGAAAGTCACTGAAAGCATTTTTTTGGATGCAGCTGACATTGGCGATTTTTTTTAGTTTTTAAGCTCCTGACAGCTGCGGCGCAGGGCTGAGCACTGTCACGCTCAGTGCAGGAGTGTGGGGGGGTGAGGAGTCAGGCTGGGAGAACCGAAGGCAGTGACTAGACAAGATCCAAACTTTACTATTTATTGTATGACAAAATACATAAATATTTGAGAAAGTAAAAAATACATATTTTTTTACGAGAGAGGAAAGCCTGTGGCTGGGTCTGGGTGCTGCCGGTACCTATTGCTGGCACTGATGGGCCACGAGCTTTGGTTTGTGAGGAGCTTGAGGTGAAGTACCTGTGGGCAGAAGGGTGTCTCTGACACCCCAGCTCTTGAAAGGGCTTCACATCCTGCCCTTAAATTATTTTGGCTGCTATTAAAGTAAAAATAGTAATAATAATCCTCCAGTCTTTATCAGTCCCTGCAGATGCCTAAAAATGTCCAATAAGTCGTGACTGCATTGTAGGCAGCCATGGCCCGAACCTGCTATTTCATGAGGAGCCGCAGTGATAAAGGAAGAAATTCCTCCAGTTATTTTGGTGGTTTTTCTCTTCTTTGAGCGAGTCCCGGTTTCATCTCCTCCGCCTGCCTTTGCGCTTTGGTTCAGAAGGTCTTAGCTGCCTTTTCAAAGGTTGAACTTTTTTCATTGCATTTCTTTTCCACCTGTTTAGCGAGTTAATTTAAACCCGCCAGGTAGGTGCCTGAGGACACTGTAAATCGACATCGCCGTACAAAATAAAAAGCATGCTGAAAGATTAGAAGCAAATTAATTCCTGTAGTTTCTGGCTTTTCTGGAAAGTCGTTTCCATTTCTGGGTATTGTTGTAGGGATGCTAAGATGCTCTCAGTGCCTGAAACAAGAGCAGTGGAGCTCTTGGCTTTTGGGCTGGTTCATTAAGCTCAGGAGAAGAGGGATGTAAATCCCTCAGGGTGAACACGAAGGGGATTTTGCATTTGTGCAAAGAAAAATAAATTGGGGGAAAGAGTGAAGCAGAGAAAAATTGCGGTGTAAGCATAGGCAGGGTTTTTTAATTGTAGACTGTTAAAGGCATCGATAGGGCACGGAGATGGGAAATTTGGGGCTCTTGAGAGGGTCTGGGCATGGCAGGGGAGGGATTGTGCTGCAGGGATTAACGTCATGTTGGGATTATGGGTGCAGAGGGGAACGTAGGAGCCTTTTTATTTCGATAGCCGAGCTGAGGTGCTGCTGGGGATGTCACCACATGGATGACACAGACTTCTCACGCAGCCCAGAAGCTGGATGGTAAAACCTTGGGCTCCACAGGAGCAGGGAAGGCAAAGCTCCCCGCCGGGCTGGGCTCGGCTCCATCAGTGCGTTATCCAAAATACGAGGCGATTTCAGGAATCCCACGGTGCCTCCCTGCAGCTCGGGGCTTTGGGCTGCCGCAGGTTTCCAGCTGTGCTTGGCTGCAATGACCTCCCGAATTAACCGATTTGCTTTTGGGGAGCGTGGAGTGACAGCGAGCGGAGCTGGTAGCAGCACGCTCCGGATCAGAGCAGACGGTGCTGGGTCGGGGGACAGCAAGCACCACGTGCCAGCATCGGTCTGTTGAGCTGCATTTGCTTTGAGAGTGTAATTTCCTACTTAATCATGTTGAACAACATTAAAAAAACCAGCTCCACATTTTATATTTAAGGAACTTTGTCACAGCAGACAGGCTGTGCTGCAGCCCATCTTTTTTCCAGACTATTTGTGTGGGTTGAGATATACTTATTAATTTTCATTTCCTTGTGTATCATATAATCATGAGCACTTAGAAGACGAAAGCACGGACATGGCTAAGCGATTCAATTAATCATGGGTTTCCTGTCCAGCCTCTCTAGCTGTGGTTTACCAGCAAGGCTTTCTTCGCCTTCCTATATTAAATAATGTATATATTTAGAGGCAATTTTCAGGTGGAGACTTTTTGAATAAGATGATTGGGCTGGATTGCAAAATAACTATGCTAATATGACTTGGTAGCCTTCATAATATGAGCTTCGTATTACTACTGGTGATAATTAAGTTGTAGTTAAAGCTGCTGAGTGCCGTTCAGACCATACAGCGTTAAAGCTATCCCTAAACAAAAATAACACTGTCAAGCGTTTTTGCAATGGAGATGGCAACTGAGGCTTCATTAACCATCCCAGCACCAACCTTCATTCTGTCTCCTATGCGTCATTTAGCATCATAGTGCTTTAGAAATACTAGACATTTGTTTCGCCATAGAAGTCAGCTTTATGGTGTGGTGCAAGAGCTAACATTAAAATACCTTCACACCTTAGTTTTTTGGTATGTGGTGGGTTATGAGTTGTTATGGGGAGTTGATTTCCAGCACAGATCTGGTCCCGCATCTGATCTGATGCGTTTCACTTGGCTCCTCTTGGGTGAGAAGGTGACTGGTACCTGATATCGCTCACATCCAGGGATGCTCTTGGCTTGGGAGAGAGGGAAGAGGGTCACAGATCCATGTCTCACTTGGACACAGGCACACTAAGACAGGTTTTGAACCCTCGGGCCTCTTTTCCTTCTACGTGTGAAGAGCTGCTGTCGCCTACTGACCCAGAGGGAGGAGATGCTTAAGCCGAAGGGGTTGGGAACGGCACCGCAAGGCTCGTCCCTCACCCAACATCCCCGGGGGGTCCCAACCAGCATGGGAAACCCACAGTGCTCGTGAGAGATGTGTTTTCTTCCCATCTTGGGGCTATAAAAAGGATATTCTCATTTGATTGTGTTTTTTTGGAGCAGTGTGGAGAGGGTGCCTGTTCTGAGTTAAAACTCGAGCCATTTGGGGTTGAAGAGGACAGCTCGCGTTTTGAGCTGTAGGCATCAAGATTTGGTGTTTGCATTGCAAGAACTCTTCCAGTTTGTTTATCCTTTGCATTTGGGTTAAACAAAAACAAAAAGCAAAACTTTCTTCAGTGTGAAAACCTTTGTGGCAAGATTAAGTGTTGCGTTTTGGGATCACTGAGCAGTTTGGGATTAACCAGTAAGTATTTTCTCATGGAAGGAAAGGAAACACCGGCTTGCTTCCCCGGCCCTAGTCCGAGCCCGGGGGAGATGCTGCGCATGGACAACCAGAAGTTAAAATCAGTACCTTTTTCCTAAAGAGTTTCTGGGGTTTTTTTGAACATTTTCAGGTGTTTATCCCAAAGTTATATATTAAACAGTGTGGGGACATGTCTGCGTGACCTCCTGACGTGTTTCTGTGCCTCAGGATGTCTCCTCTCCCTTCACAGCCACATGTTTAATTTGAGCTGATCCTGAATGTAAGGGCTTAATGTTTTATACTTGTTGAATGCTGGACTTAAACTTTCAGGGTGATTTTCTATCCTTGGGAAGCTGCAATTCGTCTCTTTTCTGGTGACAGACCGCTGCTAAAATACCTGACCTGAAACTGCTCCTACTGTATGGTGAGTTTTGTGTGTTTCCTCCTTCCTTGCTGCAGCTCTTGGCACTTGAGCCTGACGATTTTGGGAGCAGAGAATCAGGAAATGAGCATCGTGATTATGTCTTTTAAAATTCCTTTGTGAAGAGAAAGAGAAGAGAGAAAGAAAAATCCGAGCCTTCCCCCAAAAAACCCTCATGCTGCTGAAACATTTTGGTTTTATTCTCCAAGCTGAAGAGGAGTTTCCCTTCACTGCCAGGTTTTATTATTTTATTTTACTTTATTTTACTTTATTTTATTTTATTATTTGATGGTAAGACCAATCAGATTAAATACCCGGTATCCACATGGGCTTCCATGGACCAGAGGTGAAATTGAGAATATTAAGCATTTTGCTGAAAGCCATCAGCATCTTAGAGGGCTTTGTGCTGTAATAGCGTTTAAAACCTTGAGAGCTGCAATCAGTGTTGCCAGCTCCAAGGATGTTTTAATTAAAGATGCTGCCATTAGAGACAAGTGATGTGCAAATTGTCGTTTTCTTCCTTGTTTTTCTAAAAACCCACTATGCACTTTCCTGGCAAATGCAGGCTCTGATACACCCCAAAGACTGCACAAGTGTTTCACACTGATGCTTGGGCTCTCACCCAAACTTCCTTATGCTTTTTAATTAATTAACCTTGATAACTTGTCTGTACGTGTCCGTGTGTCTGGATTGTTTTTAAATGTGTACAGCAGCAAGTTTTGGAAAGGAGGTTGCAGTCCGTGCTTGATTGCTCTTTCTCCCTCTTCTGCAGCTCACTTTGATTTTATTTTTTTTAATCCCCCCCCACCTTTTCAGAAAAAAAGGGGTTTGTGGCAGAAAATGGGACTCTGCTTCAAAGTATGGGAGACTCGTCAAAAACAGAGACGTTATTACAATGAAAAAGTGGGAATTGGAGCTGCTTGGGCAGACGTGTTGCTTGCGCTTGCATGAGT
This sequence comes from Astur gentilis, assembly GCF_929443795.1. Taxonomy (NCBI): domain Eukaryota; kingdom Metazoa; phylum Chordata; class Aves; order Accipitriformes; family Accipitridae; genus Astur; species Astur gentilis. The sequence continues at coordinate 42,250,023 of NC_064884.1, read as the reverse complement.
TATATGAGGTTTTGCTGCAGAAATTACCATAATGCTCCACAATAAGGAGATGCTGTCCTGTATGGCACAGGGGCAGACCTGGCTCCCTCCACAACACCACCAGCATTTAAAGCCAGCACATGTAAAGCCACTTGCCTGCCCAGAATGGCTTTGCAGATATGTCAAGGGTCTGTAAAACAAATCCCCTGGGCTATCAGCAGTGCCGGGGACTCAAAGGGGCTCTCTGTTGGCACTTACATACTCAGCCCAAGGCAATAAATACAAGGCTTTATGAAGCTGCAAGGATAACTTTTTCTCTGTATGCCTTTTGTTGCGTGGCCTGAAAATATTGCAGGTGTATATGGGTATCTGCCTGCCTTGCTGCCTTTGGTCACTCCATGATGTGCATGATGCTTTCTTGTGAGTAGGGATGGCCACCAAAGCCCAAAGTATTAATGCTACAGAGGCAAATCCTTCGCGGTGCAAACCCTGAGGGCGTCCATGCTTAACTCCGCACCAATGGCAGCAGCAAAGTGTATCCGTAATACTGAGCTGATAGGGCATTCTGGTTACTTCTTGAAATGAAATCCACCCTTCCTATTCCCAGGGGATAACCTGAAGTGTGCATCTCTGCCAGGCTCCCTCACCTCCCCATTAGGTGCAAGGTTTTTTTGTCTGCTTTCAATTAAAAGTTGATTAATAAGAGTGCTGCTGATGCTCTCCTCTCAGAGCCTGCGGGGAGCAAAACGGTTCCCCAGGACTGGAACCCAGAAATAGAAGCGGTGTTTTGTCAGATGATTTGTTTGTTTGCCCACAAAACCTGTCCAAGCGTGTTATTTACCTTTAGCTGTACCAGGATTTCTAGCTTAGCTTGGAAGGCAAAGAGAAGTTCATCGGTCGCAAGGATTTTGCTGTGCTCTCGTGTTACGGGAACTGTAGTTTATCCATAAATGTCACTGGCAGGATATATTTAGAATAAAATGCAAAAAGTACAAGGCAGATACGGTCTCTGAAATGAAAGACCTTTGCAGAGCCATGTGAACAGCCTGCCAGCACAAAGCACCAGCATATATTCATTAAAAGAGACACTGAATAAGCTGTTTCAGATGGCAGATTATACTGCCAGGAAGCTCTGGAGGGGAGATCTGTCTTGGTTTGTGTAGCTGTGTGTCCCAGCAGCTCCTTAGACATGGTAATGACAACGAGATTTTCATCTTTAAACCTTGTTATTTGAGGTGCTGCTGGGTACCTGGGGTTTCCACGAAGAAAGCAGAGAAAACCTTGGGGAGGTGGATGCCTCTGCGCCGGGTGTCTGCGTGAAGGCAAGGTGCAAGCCCTGTTGGGGTTCAGTCTTAATTTCAAATGCGATGTGACACCTCTTTCTTTGGCCTCCAATTTTGTAGTCCAGCTGCCTTAGACCCTCCTGCAGCCCTAAAGCACCCCCAGGTAGTTTAACGTTGCCTCTTGAGAGCATCGGTCTTGGGGACACTTAGATTTAGACTTACTTAACGCTGCAAGAATCCCCCCCAGCCAAAGCCTGGGATGCGCTGCTTTACTCGAGGCTCTAAAAACATGCGCTCAGCATCCCATTTATCTCACTGTGAGTCTAAATAACTCATGAGGGGTGGCCGTTCTGCTCCCAAAGCTCCTGGTTTCCAGCCTCCTATCCCCCATGGGCTGCTCCACCTTGTACTTTGCCTCGGCAGAATGAGGTCCGTCCCCCCGCGTTGCGTCCAGCCGATATGTCACGCTTGCCCGGGCTCAGCCCTTGTTGCACAGTGACGGTCCCCACGCGAGCGGCTTTTGATGAGCAATTTGCTTGCCCAGACAGTCCGGTTGGGTTTTCACCTCAGCCACCGCTGTTGCCCAAGGTTGTTCTCACTTGCATGGAGTGGTACCACGAAAAAACACCCACACCTTGCTTCTTGAGTCACCACCTCTTTGAATTTTGTCCAAACAATTGGAAAAAAAAGTGTGGAATTAGAGAAAACCTCTATTTGGAGACTTTAATTTCAAATGAAGGGTTCGTAGGATGCTCCCCAGGTTGCCGTATGATGCGATCTTTGTTGTGGAGCTGGAGATGCTGTTCCGCAGGGGAAGACCGACCCGACTGCCAGGGCTTGTGGAGGCACGAAATGGTTTCCCCTCTGCTTTCGTGTTGCTGAATTGCATTGCCGGGGTCTTGCACGGGGTTTGAGAACAGAGTGTGGATCCAATAAACACAACTACAGGGCAGGCGAGGGAGAAGTTCAGCTTCATTTGGATTTTCTTCTCCTCTTTACAAAACGTTATTTCAGTGGCAGGTTGCACAGCTCTCAGCACTTTATAGAAATGGTGGAGCAAAGCACAAAAAGTCTTGTACTTTTTTTTTTTTTTTTTTTTCTTCATTTTCTCATGCAAATTCCCTATTGGACTCTTAGAGTCGCTTTTCTTTTAAGGCACCCTGATCTTTGCTTCTGGGTGGGACTGGCTTGTCCCTGGCTTCTGCTTCCTTTAGTTCTTCTGTTCAAAGGAACTGGAAATGTGCTGTCTCTAAATTAACATTTTTAGGTATCTCCTTGCACTGCTCTTCAAAACCAAGCTTCCAGAAAGTAAATTAAATTGCAAAAGAACTGGGAAAGGGAGCTAGAGTCCGAGACCTGTGGATCACATGCAGCACACGCTTGTTTTGGTGACTATTTAGACATATTAGTGACAAGAAGGGGACAGCCACTGTCTAGGCTCTGTCTAGACATCAGTGTTGCGGCCGGTGTGATGCTACCCCTGCCCATAGTCAGTCTTGGCTGATTTTATCAATGTCAGCAGAAATAATATGAATTAGGGAGGGATGAGCTGTCGCTGATGTTGGTCCTCTGCCCTTTATATAAAGCCGCATCCTCTGCTGGCTGGGCACAGGCAGTTCATGTCCATCTGTGGATGGGTGTGGGAGGTTTTGGGTTGATGTGATATTCCTTGGCCTATCCTTGCCTTGGGAGGTGGGTTTGGCTTCAAGAAGGAATTCAGGAGTTCTTTGCATCCCAGGGATTGAGTGGGGAGCGACCTCCGTGGCTTGATGCGACCAGCGGTGCCAGCTGCTGGGGGGATGACGGATGTGTTCTGGTGATGGGTAGCAGGGACCGCTCTGAAGGTCCTTCCCCATCCCACTCCTCAAAGGAGAGCAAACCACCATGGAAAATCAGTGATGTTCAGTGCCGCTTCTCAGCCTTGTTGCCAGAGCCAGCTCTGAAATGGGGACCTGGGCAAACCTCCCTGTCCTATAAGGGCTGTAGCGTCCAGGTTTTTTTGCAGAATGAGAAAATAGGAGAAAACTAGTCCTTTCCTTTAGCCAGAAGTGACCTGACATGTGTCTAGTGGTTTTCTCCTCCAGCTTGCTGTGATAACTGCAATCCTGAGGAGAAAAATCACTTATCCCCAGGCGCTCTCAGTCCTCTCTCCTCCACACGCTACCCGCTCGCGGGGGAGGCTGTTCCTTGCTTGGTGTGTTTTGGTGTTGTTTTTATTCTTTCCCCCCACCCCGCCAAATGCATCTTTCTTGACTTACTCATGCAAAAATCTGTCGCTTTTTTTTTTTTCCACGCCTGCTCGTCGTGTGGCTTTCAATCATCCCAAAGACAATCTGTGGCACCGGCAGTATTAATATTTCTACTCGACAAACTTAGCCTGGTCATTAATAAGCAAAGCCAACGGCTGACGGGGCCTCGTTGACCCACATCTGCTTGGGGTGACCTCCCACCTCCATCCCGTTAGCCAATTTGTTACCCAATTTATAGCCTGTGTCCTTGGTTTGGGGTGACTAAGAGCAAAGCACATGTGCCTGTCACACCATCGTCCTCCTTGTTAATACAGCTCCTTCCAGCTCCGGTTACAAGCTTTCCTGCCGTGAACGGGTAATGAAAAGCCTGCTTCCCCCCTGGTAAACAGCCCTCTGCCTGCAATTAGTTTGTGCAAGCTCTTTTTGAGCGGTGTTTAATTGGGATCGCATTTGGCCGGATTTACCTGCGGGTCAGCTTGCAACGTGACTCTGTCTGTACGATGCGAGAAGAAGGGTGTATAGAAAGCCTCATACTGAAACTGATGTAGTAGTTGGGCTTGATTAAACACTATATCTACCTTTAGAGCCCTGCATGCTTGGCCAGCTTGCTTTCCTGCTGGAAAAGCTATTAGAGCATCGGCTTTCCCCAGCAGTGGTTTCCCCGTCCATCTCCCAAGCAGAGCGGAGCAGCTCTCCAGCGAGGCTGGGGGATGCTGGCCCAGGACGTTTCGCCTCGCTGCATTCTTGGGTTCATGTCTCTTGGCCGAGTAACTACATTTCTCTGCGCTTTCCCCGTTACTGTTTTTAAACTGGAGATTGAATCGAGAGATGTCGCAGAGCCCGTACATTGCACTGACCTGGTTAGAGGAGGAGACCTGGGACGCATGCCCAGAGCTGGGCATGTGCATCGGCTGCTTGTAGTGGATATTTTGCAGGAAATGTTGATAACTCAAGATAATAATGATAATACTGATAAGCTTCATTTTTTTTTGCACCGTATTCTCTCATCATCCACAGGCCCATTTCATGCTTTATTATGATTTCAATGTTTTAGTTTATACCGCAAGTGGAAAATTATGTTAGGATTCAGGGAAGCTCATTAGAGCACATTAAAGCTCTCTGTGAGATGGTTCTCCGGAATTAGAGGCTTTAACCTTGTTCAGTTAAAATTCAAAGCCAAGTCTGGCCATGGCAGGACTGGAAGGGACGGTTCACTCCGAGGTTAATGCACTTTATCAATCCACTTTAAATTCCCTTCGCTGTTTCGCCGCCTGACGCAACATGCTCATCCAGGCAAGTCTGTGCTGAGTCTCAGGACAAAGCAAGCGTGCTGCTTCTGAAAGCCACCGTGGGCCAGGGTAGTAATGCAGATTTTGATAAATTTTGGTGAACAATTGGGCATAAAAAGTGTTTTTTCCCAGATCTGATGCTGTCACCGGTTGCTAATCCTGGGGTGGGATTAAAAGTTGGTTGGGGGAGTTTAGCCACCCTGTACCTGAGTCCATCCTACAGTCTCTTTAAAGCTAACTCCCCCATCCCCAGGTAGTGTCGTGATCTCTGTCACTTCTAATTTTCTGGTTATTTCCAGCTCAGTTTTGGCTTTAGGGAGTTGGAACTTTTCCTTATTGTTCATGTAGCACCTACCAACCCCAGTCTTGAGCCAAGAACCCGTTTTCTTTTAAACACCTGGAGAAGGACCTGCTGGAGTGCAGCCATGAGCCCTGCACCCTTGTAAGCTGCCTTCGGTCCCGTCCAGGTTTTTTTCACCCACTGCCACGCAGTTCTTTTCCTCCGGGGAGGAGAGGGGTGCATTTATTATCTACGAAGCTTGCCTGGCTGTTGCGGAATGATACAACCCCAGCTTCTGGTAGGGTGCGATGCAAAGGGCTAAACAGCAGCTGTACCGCAGAGAGCATCGTTCGCACTGCCACGAACATAACGGATGCGTAGAAACAGATTTGGTCAGTGCTTGTAGTTGATTTATTTATAGCCTACATTGGAAAGGGATTTGGGATTAAAGCTTTGTTCTGCAGGCATCCAGGCAATAGCAGATGGGCACAGGATGCGCTGAGTTACAGTGTGAGAGCAGCAGGCACGTGGGTGCTCTCAGGGGTTCACTGGTGTGGTGGGGACCACGTAGGACAAGTGACATGACCAAGGTCAGGCAGGGAGTCTGTGGCATAGCATGGAGATGGATGGCAGTTTTGTGGCTTTTAGGCTCATGCTCAGATGTATCAGGGTAGCGTAAAGGGTCTTTGTGCCAGTTGGATTCAATTTCCAAGGTTTCTTTTCATGGGCTGAAATTCTCTTCTTGGCCACTGCCCCAAGTGGAAGCTGGCAATGGGCTGCTGAAGGAGGGAAAAAAAATTTAAAAAGAAGCAAACCAACTTTTTTTTTTTGCCTAGTAGGAAAGACACACGGTACTGGAGTCTGTTTTTGAAGTGCTGAAACGAATGCCCCGAAACTTGGCAAAGGAAATATCCCTGAGCAGGCCAGCCTTCAAAGGGTTGGACTGGAAGCCCTTGCAAAGCGCCTGCTTGTGTGGGGACAGTGGAGAAAATGAGGAGGCTGCTCTGTGCCTGAGTTTAAGACTTAATTTTGGAAGTGGTTTACAGCAAGCAGGTGTATTAAACATCAGCCTGTCACCTGTCGCCTTGATGAGAAAAATCTCAGATGAGAAATGGGGAAAAGCGAGAAAAGGGGTCATTTCAGGCATTCTTCACAGCTGTACTAGAAGGATCCATTTATCTCTCAGCTTAGCAGCAGCGCAGGGCGAGAGAGCTCATGCGCTCACCTGCGGGACAGCAGCTTGCCACGGAGAATAGGAGAGCTTTAACTTGGAGTCGTTCTCGAGACCTGCAGGAAAATCAGCTTCAGAGCCCTTTGGGGAGAGCTGCGGGTCCCGGCAGAGCAGCGGTGATGTGGGACAGGGCATGGAGCAGCCCCACCAGGAGCTTGTGGGAGGCAAGGGGATGGGTACAGTGCAGAAGCGATTGCTATTTAAGATACTGCTTCATTGTCATGGTTTAACCCCAGCCGGCAACTAAGCATCACACAGCTGCTCACTCACCTCCCTACACACCCAGTGGGATGGGGGAGAGATTGGAAAAAAAAAGTAAAACTCGTGGGTTGAGATAAAGACAGTTTAATAGGACAGAAAAGGAAGAAAGTAATAATAGTGGTGGTAATAATAATAATAAAAATTATTCTAATAAAAGGATTGATATATACAAACCAAGTGATGCACGATGCAATTGCTCATCACTTGCTGACTGATGCCCAGTCAGTTCCCAAGCAGCGATGTGCCCCCCGGACCAGCTCCCCTAGTTTATATTCTGGGCATGACGTCCCATGGTATGGAATATCCCTTTGGCCAGTTTGGGCCAGCTGTCCTGGCTGTGTCCCCTCCCAGCTTCTTGTGCCCCGCCAGCTTTCTTGCTGGCTGGGCGTGGGAAGCTGAGAAATCCTTGACTTGGTATAAACACTACTTAGCAACAACTGAAAACATCAGTGTGTTATCGACATTATTCTCATACTAAATCCAAAACATAACACTATACCAGCTACTAGGAAGAAAATTAGCTCTATCCCAGCCGAAACCAGGACAGTATCCACCTCTTATTCTATACCATTTATGTCATGCCCAGGTCCCACACTTTCCAATACATCCCAGTTAATCACCATCACCTTTCCTGTCTTTTGGTATATACACACAGATGTCATTCCCTTTGTCTCTAGGGCATCCCTATCAAACATCCGTTGAGTTCATTTGGTGCATGGCTTTGGGCTCCATCTGTCTTAACAGTCTTTCAGGCAGGAAGGATGATGTGTGGTGTTGGATTGTTGCATGCTGAAGCCAGTTCTGGTTCCATCTTTTTTATGAGCTATAATAGCAGTAATATATATAATAGAGCTGTAATATGTGGTTTGTTAGGGTGCAAGCAAGGCTTTTCTGCATCTCAGATACCCCCTGTAGGAGCACAGTTGCACCCCAGCTATGGTATTTCCTTGCACGGAGGATAAATTAATTCCCTGGGCTCTGAAGCAAAAGCAACCAGGCCGTTTTTTCCATGCCTCGGTATTGCTGCTGTGGTCCTCGCCTGGTCATGATTTGCAAAAATCACTTCCTAAGTAAATAATGATCAATGCATCTGGGAGGCTGGGGAGCCAGGGACATTATTGTTCTGAATTAACTTGATTCTGTTTAATGCATGGGTTGCGGGTGGTTGGGGTTAGCGCAGGAGTTGAAATTTGAGCAACAAGTTACGAAGCAGGTGACTCATTCCTAGTGCTCGCCGAAAACAAGCTGGCGGAGAAACGGTGGGCAGACGATCTGTCTCCGTCGTACCCACCCACGGCACAGCGCTGGGGGGTTGATTTAGGTGCAAGGCAGTGGAGAAGGGTGTGGAGCATCGCTGCGCACCAAAAGCATCATCACAGTGGGAGCCCCAAATGCCTGCTGCTTCCTCGGGGAAGATTTTAACGTCTGCGAGGGATTTTCAGGGTTTTTTTAATAAAGTCTGCAAAATCTGATAAAAACAAAGCGATGCTCCTGGGGTGTTAGCAGCGCATAGGGAGAGGATATTTAAGCCACAGGTTTCTCTCGTAGTTAGCAAAAAGAGGTAGTCCTACGTGGGCATAATTGAGCTTATCCTGCATGTGAAAGGGAACGGGTGCCTTGTGTCCTTGCAGCATCTGTTGTTGTACCTGGCACGTTGCTGATAGATAACATTAAGTGAGATTAATTGTGTTCTTGCTGTCTAACCCCCATCGCTCTTCAAGATGTATAAAGCACCTAGAAACTTCAGCGGGGGGGGCTTACCACGTTTTTCTTCCTTCTCGTCCTTGTTGTTGTTTCATATGGCCTTGAGTTTCATATGGCCACCATATGCAGGGAAAGGCGGTGGCCACGGAGTACCCTCAGGCCGTGGGGCCAAGTGGAGACTCAGGGGGATGGACCCCAAGGGCAGCTGGTTGTGGTGCTTGGTCCTAACAAAATTAACTATTTGATCCGGTGCATGCATATCCACTACATTTATATGAGGATTATTAAAAGACTTATTAGACCTGAAGGTCCTTAAACATCAATCTGCTTTCTTCGAAATCCATTGACCTGGATAAGATAGACCAGGTAGCCGTTAACACTGATTAGCTAATGGGATCCATTTGAGCTCATAAATGTCGTGAAATGATGGGTAATGTAATAGCGACATAAAAGAGAGCGGCACAGCGAAGGCATCCTGGCTGGGGAGGTGGAGGTGCTCCTGCCGCAGCCCTTTGGCAGCGAGTCCTGCCTGGCATTGAGAGCAAGAGCTATTAAAATGAAATCTTCAATAAAACTTTCTGGACAGAAAGTCTTCAAAGTAATAACCTTTTTTTAAATCTCCAACTATGGAGTGGATTCGTGCTGGGGGATTGTCTGTGCCATGTTCACAAGCAAAGGAGCTTTTCAAAGCGCTTCTGTCCCCAGCATCCCAGGGAGACCGGGCAGGGATGTGCCAGTCTTGGGTGCTGCATCTCGGCCAGTGCCGAACTTCGTCCTGGGATCTCCTCGACAGCAGATGGTCGCGGAGCACCAGTGAACCCTCATGGCCCAGCAATAACTCCAGCGATGGGGACAGGAGCATTTTATAGAGCCCCCAAATCATCCCTGATCCCACAGCTGACAAAGCAGAGATGTCAAATACAGCTCCAAACCATTCCTGGGGACCAAAACACACAACCCCACAGGCAACTGAAAAAAAAAGGCTCAGAAAACATATTACTTCTATGGCATATTGCAATTTTCTGTGTGCCCTATCTCATGCTAACAGCTCACTGCTCTACAAACTGCCACCCTCTCCGTGTCTGCACCGGAGAGGGCAACGTCTGATGTCCCCTCTGACATCATCTTCTGCTCTGCAAACCCTCGTGGTTGTCGTCTGATTTATTCACTCCAGGTTCAACTCCAGGCAGTTGTTCTCGGCTTGCATTTAGCTCTTACGTTAACTGCATTGTGGCAGAAATTAGCAGTCTGAGTCCTTCAGAGCTAAGGTCTCTGTATCGTAGGCTGTAGTTCTTCTTCATTTTAATTTCTCTTTTTTTAGTTAATAACAGATGTTTCATTTAAAAAAAAAAATGCAAAAGAAATTGTGGAGAAGGAAACATTGTTTGAGCTGGGGTTTGTGTCCTGTGTTAAATTAGATTGCATATCTAATTTCCAAGCATAGGTCAGTTCAGCTGCTTAATTGAGATGGGTTTGAAGTTGATGTGCATACTGCGTCTCCTGTACTTAAAAGGGCTCTACGGGAAAGTTGGGGAGTGACTATCAGGGAGTTTAGTGATAGGATGAGAGAGAACGGTTTTAAACCGAACAGGGGAAGATTTGGATTAGCTATAAGGAAGAAGTTCTTCACTGTGAGGGTGGTGGGACACTGGAACAGGTTGCCCAGAGAGGTTGTGGCTGCCCCATCCCTGGCAGTGTTCAAGGCCAGGTTGGATGGGGTTTGAGCAACCTGGTCTAGTGGAAGGTGTCCCTGCCCATGGCAGGGGGGTTGGAACTGGATGATCTTTAAGGTCCCTTCCAACCCAACCCATTCCATGATTCTTTGATGTCCATTAAATACGGACTTGCCCACGGTGGTGCTGCCAACCCTGTTGCTTTTGGTGATGTAGAAATTTAAAATAAATTCGCATTTGGTTCTTGAACCCTTTTTCCTCCATGGCTTCTCATAAAACCTGAGACATCTCTGCTGTCTTCAATTTGTTTCTTCCCTGGATGCCCATCTTAATGCACCCATCTCCTGAGGTGCCCAAACTTCTTTTCTTGCATGGCTTTCTGGGATGAAACCCAACAGCATCCCACCCTAGCACAACCTGCCACCGTACCTCACGTCAGGACCTTCTCTAGGCTCAGCCTTAACATTTCTCTGGGCAGAGGAGCCTTAACAGAAGCCATCTCTACCCTGCCAGGTCCTGCAGATTGGCAAATAATAATGGAATAACCCCAGCATGGAGCCTTCAACTTCAGGAGAGAAATCTATGCTTCATTTTCCTGCTTCCATTGCAATTTCAGCTCTTTGTGGATTTGGCCACAGCTCATCCCAGCTTGTGTCAGAAGGAGAAGGTTGGAGGGATTTGTTTACTTCTACTCATTTTCCAGTTCAGGTTTTTTTGTGTGGGGTCGCCCGGTTGCCTCTGCAATTTGTAATTTGCTTCTACACCAGGTCTGTTATTCCGTTAACAACAATAAACTTTCAAGCTGTCAGCCTCTGCTTTGCTGATAATAAAATACGTTGCAAGTAACGCAGCTTTGCAGGGCAGCCAAGTAGCCCAGGAGCAAAGGGAAATAACCCAATGTGATGACTAACAAAATTATAAGGTGTGGAGAGAATAATGACTAGAGTTATTACATTGCTTTACAGAAGCTTTTAGCATTTCAGAGAGCTACGATTGCTCTGACCTGATGCTGCTTTGCTTTCAGTTGACAAATAATTGCTAGTCCCTGAAGATGGCTGTTGGTAGGGACATGCGGCATTTCTTCGCTGGTTGAATTTTCAGGGGAGGTCCCATTTTGGTTTCATCTCTGATAATCCATCTCTGTTGAGTTGCTTTTGGCTCGTATTGCTACAGATGAAGGAAACACTTGTTCTCCTGTCCCTGGAGCTGGTCCTTTCCCTCTTCGTTGTTATTTCAGACCTTCTTGGTAAATGGTTCCCATAACTGTGTTGTGTTTGAGGTATATATGTGTACGCCCATATAGTGTATGGAGCAGCTTATCTCCTAGAAGCACCTAACTGGTGTAGGAGCAAAGCCCCTTCTCAGCGGGTATGAGACAGGTTGGCCAAGACCCACTAAGCTGTTGAGATCCAGGAAAACCAAGTGGAGTGAGGAACACTTATTCCCCGAGATGCTCAGCTGTTTGCGATGCCACGCTACATCACATGGCACTGAGGATGCTTGGTGTGTTCCCTCTTGTTGAAAACCCGAAGTCTGGGAAATGGGGTTCATCCATGATGGACACCACCGTGGTGGCCAGGACTGGGGCTATGGGACTTGATTATTTTATTTCATGATGAGCCCAGTCTTGGACCACAGTGCTGGAGCAGGAGGTGCCCAGGGACGGTCCCTGCCCGAGCAGTTTGCAGCCAGCTCACGTAGGAGCATCAGTCTCACAGCAGGGTCAGTTTGAGCCTTTATTTCGTACTGGTGTAGATCGAAGTGTTGAGAAAGGCATTACCCTCAGTAAGGGTGAAGGCAGAAGCAGGGCAAGTGAACACAGGGAAGACATCACAAAATGGTCTTCCAGGATGAGCTGCCATTTTGCCTTCTGGCAGCCAAAGCTAAGAAGGGAAAAAGAGCCTTTTCCATTGATGCAGGACCGTCTCCGTGCCATGAAACCCTTCCTGCTCTCCCCTATTAGCTATTTTCTTCCTGCACTGACTCCCTTCGCTACTTTCTGTATTGACTTGGCGTCTCAGACAGGTCAGCTGCGAAAGCTGCCGTGATCCAAAATGTGCCAGCTCAGGCTAAGTTAGTTCAGAGAAATACTGTCTACGAGGCTGACTAAATAGCTGACTTGATTGGGAACAAGTAGCTGCAAAAGCCCTCGACAGAGCATATGTGGCTTTTCAGGATCTGGCGATGCTTTTAAGAAGTCACCAGGGAGACATCAAAGTGCAGAGAGCTTCTAGAAATTCTTCTGGTTTTCTTACTTCATTGCGAAGGACGGTGGCGGTGAGACCGTGTCTGCTTGCCCACGGCCGAGGGACTGCTCAGGGCAGCTGCAGGGTAGCAAATTCAGGGGGAAAAAAGGAAAACTGACTGTATTAAAAATGCAGAACCCTGATGAAGCTGTCATGTACTTCCCTGGTGAGGCTAAAACTTCCACAGGCTGTAAGAAGGCTCTGCAGATAACTATGAATATCTGGAGTTATAACAACGAATGGTTTTGGAAGGAAAAAAGAAATGTCATTTGTGGTAAAACCTCCAGCAAGAAATGCTCCATCCGCCCTTTGCCAAAGCACCCAAGGGAAGGTTTTTGGGATGGGGGCTCCTGGATGATGCTCATTTTTTCTACCTTGGTGATGCTCATTTTTTCTCTCTTCTTGTTTTTCCTGGGAGTTTGGGACAGACTGCAGACCCCTGAAGACTTGCAGACTTACTTTGCCGATGGCAGGATGTTCATAAAATATTTTCACTTGGAGTTGCCTTTTAAGAGTTTCCCATTGTTTGTCCAGGATTAATTCTCCATCGATCTAGTTTAATTAATCAGCCTGGCATTTGGGTCATACAATAGCTCTTTACTTCCAAGTACAACACCCTTGTTTCGAACACAGCCCATTTTTGGCTGCAAAAAGAATTTCTGCTGCAGCCGAGCATCAGTCCCCGTTTGCATCCTTCCGCAGGCAGGTCCCTTGCTTCGGCAGCTTTGTATCCCCAGCGTGCCGGCCACCGCAGTCCCTGCGGCATCCTGACCCTCAGCAACATCACCAACCCTGCAGCTCCGTGCAGCTCCCAGCCCCTCGCCTGCCTGCAGGATGCCACCACGCACCGACTCTTGGGTTTCCTGCATAGGAATTGCACGGCTCAACCTAAAATCCCCTTTTTATAGGTAGGTTTGGTGTCAGAATAGCTCTGAAGTCCACTTGAAGGAATTTATGAAATAGCCTTTCTTATTGGTGCCGCTAAGCAAATAGAGCTGCGTGCATTTATGTGCTGGATGTGCAGGATATTGTCAGGAATAGAAACTGCATCAAATAAATTCCTTGAAATGGAGAGTAGGAAATTCTTTATTCAGTGAGCCGCTCAAACAGAGTGCTAAAGAGCTGAGCCTTTTAGTAGCTACTGTCAAATTAATTACAAAATAAAGCCTTTACATTTCTGAACAGCTGGTTTTTACATTTTTAGAGTTGATTTTTGTTCGTGATTACTGTAGGCTTACTCCTGCAAAGCAAACCATAAAATAAGACCAGGGGAAAGTTGTAAAGGGAGTCATGATATCTGTAATTTCAGGGCCTGACTAGAGTGCACATGCTGAGAATTCAGGGATTTTGGTTCCGGGTATTTTCATAATGGGTATTTTCTCCTTGAGAAAATTTTTTCTGGTGCTTTTATTAGTTAGGAGGGCAGGAACCAATGCATGCTGCTTGCATAACAGTTAAAATAAAAGGCAAAAAGTGGACAGGCATAAAGACATTTTATGTAGTTGCTTTTGGAAGCCTTTGCACTGTGCTTTTAGGATCATTTATATTTGGATCAGAGGATGCTCCCACCACTGGTGACATCTGGGTTTCTTCAAAGCAACTTTGGTTGCTGCACTGTGAACTTATGCCGCAGTAAATGGGACCGAGGGCAAAGCAGAGCTGTCAAGCAGCTTGTCAGCAGCATCTCAGAGAGTGCTTGAAAATAAAAGTATTTATTTGAGTGCAGGTTTTCAAAATTTTGCATTATTGCAATCTCCTGCCTCTGCAGGAGCAGCTGATGGCTTTTACAGCAGGGCGGTGGGTTTTGTCCCGACAAATGCCATACCCTCCCAATGTAGCATTGGCCAGAGGCAACGTGCTTCTGCTGTTATATTAAAAAGAGAAGTCTCTCTATAGGTGCTTGGATACCAAGCCGGGTAGTTTGGACGGGGGACAGGTAATTGGACCGAGGATTTGGCACTTGGTGCTGAAAGGGTCTTTGGAGTGAGGGTAAACTCTCATCTCAGCCTCAAAGCTGGAAGAAGAAGCACGTTTTGGGGGCTGGCGGTTCTGGTGGAGATATATATAGATACATACATACATATAGATACTTGGCAAGCTAATTAAAAGGATTTTTTTCTACTTTAAAACCATGCTGTGTGCGCTGAACAAACTCATTTCCTTGCCTGGGTTATGAATATCTTCTAAGGTTATTTTGAGCTAGAAGCAAGTAAAAGCACTGAAATGGGCCACGTTGGCTTCGTTTTCACGTGTGCTCAGCTCCAGGTTCCAGATCTCTGGCTTGAGGATGCTCCAGAGGGTTGAGGGGTGCTGTGTATCAAGCAAAAGTTTAACTGCACATTTTCTTACCTTCCACAGCTTGGGGTCTGTCTCTAGTTCAGGCTGTCAGGTCTGTGTCTCATCTGCACCAAGTAGCAGGTGGTGCATAGTTGGAATGTATCTAGATCTATATATTTTTTAAAGAAAAAAACATAATCTGGGATGATCTGGGAAACTACATTTGCCCATAAAGAGCTTTGAGTCCCCCTCAAGTGTGAAATGTGCTGTAAAAACATAAAAAAGGAGCTGGCGGATACCTAAGCCCTTTGGTAGTGAGTAAATAGACTTTAGAACATAGTAGACCATAAACAGACTCTTTGGAGGTCTCCGCCAAAAATATCTGAGTGTTGGTTTTAAGGAGGGATACGGACAAGCTGCCCAGCTCCCTTGTGTCCTGTTACACCGTGTATTTGCTGTAATGAAGGGATCTCCCTTTTTTTCCTCTTGCCTTGCTGTGTTTCACATTTGCATTTACAAAGCAAATTGTCCCTGTCCCAGGGTTTGGGGACAGCCTTGGGCTACGCCACTCCCTGCAGGATCATGAGTGTCATTATAATTAACCTGAAATTCCACATGTATTGGGATCTCTTGGGAAGGTTTTGAGTCGAATGAAGAGCTAAGGGATAAAAAAATCCTGCCTTTGGACTAATTGGGCTTTCATCCATCATCAGTGATGCAGCAGGATTGCCCCAGTCCTGGAAGAGGGATGCAGCCACGGAGGAGATGCTCGTGCCTGGCTGGTGCTTCATGTCTTGCACTAAATACCGTGTTGCTGCTGCTCGACTGAGGGATGTGTGCAGCAAATCCTTTAACACACCCCAGCTCGTAGCAAGAACGGGGGTTTTGCTCTGTTTGTCTGGTCCTGGGGCTTCGATTTGAGTCATTTGGAGGTAGTTCCTAAAATCCCCTGTGTAACTCAAAGTGCTGGCTCTGCGCCGTGGGGTTCTGTGTCTCACCGCCTGTCTGGAATGGCAAGGGCCTGCTTGGAGTTGTGGCTGTACAAATAATAAATAGCAGCTATAAAATCTCTCGCTGAATTGGCTACTTCAGCATTAAGTTAAATTAAAAGGCTAACTGATGTTAATCCTTTAGCCAAAGGATGCTTACAGAGTGTTTGTGCTGGTCTGGTTGCAGAGGCCATGGATCAGGTACTTGTGTGAGGTTTGGGAATACAGAGTACAAAATCATTTCCTTGCTGTATTTTTTTTTTTCTTATAATTTCCCCTGGAAAATATTCCAGTCCTTTTCATACAGTCTTTGTCCGGCTGTCTCCAAAAAGCTGTCCTGCATTGAACATGCTACATGTATGTTTGCTGTGAACAGCAGAGCCTGACCGCTGCTGCTTGCCTCATTATATCAGTACGTATACTCCATAGTCCAAATCTGATTCAATCCCACATAGAAAATTATCAGGAGTGATTTATATTAACCCAGCGGGAGTCAAGTGGATTTGCTCAGAGCATCATCTTTGCCCCGCTGCTGTGGTGACTGGAGATCTCGCTGCGCGCAACCGTCGGCGGGGACGCGACGCTGGGCTGTGATACCGCATCCCATGTTCTCCTCCAGCACTGCTCTGCTCTAAAAGGTGACTGTAAAAATACCAACGTATCATGCCTGATTTACTGCCGCTCAGTGATTTTGAGATCCAGTCAGCCCCGTTTACAAGCATGAATTTTTTTTCCCTGCTTGCCGGTACAAGTTTACCCTGGAATCAGAAAGTTAAGTTTGTCGTCTCCTCGGTGATGACAGTCATATAAAACTGCAGTTGCATTCTTGGGTGAGGGTTTGTGGCTGAAACATGGGCCAGAAAACAGGGCTGCTGCTGTCCCCAGCTTGCTGGCTCTGCCCAGCTAAAAGGGGGGGAAAAAGAGCGAAAAGATTTAACTTCCTATAGACAGTCAGCTGAGTAAGAAGGGACTATGGTTACTAATTCTCTTTTTGCAGTATCTTACACTCTAAATTTCAAGCATAGGATTTTTTTATACCTTGCTATAAACAAGTGGCTGTGCAGAGGTCTGCCTCTGCGCTCCCTTGCATTGTCCCATGTGGATGGATCCATCTCTGGGAAATAGATGCTTGGGTGTGATGAATCCTGCCCATCAGCCTTAGGCTTAAAACAAACTTCCTCTCAGTTTACATCTATCTGTACCTATAGATGTACCTCCATATGTGCCTTCCTCTCTGCTTTGCCTTTCTCCACTGATTGCGGGTTTCTCGGTAGCGGGGTTTGGGTCCATGTTTTACTGTAGAGGCCTGAATTTAGGTGGGATGAAATCTGCTTTAGCTATTATTTTCGTATTTTCCCTGCGGTAAGGGGACCATTTGTTCTGCAGCTGTCACTGGGTATAATACAGTTCCAGCTGGGGATAGACCTGCCAACACCTTACTGTAGGTAATGCTGCTTTGTTTGCCATATCTCCGGATGATGAAATACTGTATTACCATAATGTATCCGTGTGGTAAGGAGCAGAGAGGCAAAGTACAACGGGATCAGATGTGCTCAGTCCTGGGAGCAAGCACGGAGATGGCTCTGGTCCACCGGTTGCCCCGTGAGCGCAGCAGCCACCTCCCGTGAGCCGATGCTTGGAGGTCGTCTTGGTCTATGAGGCAGCGGTTGCATAGCTGGTGTGTTGAAACCGATAGCGTTTTACCTAATTACAGGCCTGATTCAGCTTACTCCCATCTGTAGTGAAACTCCCACTGTTTGTGTTTGGTGCAGGATGGTATAAATATGGCTACGATGTCTGCGCTCCTCGTATTACTGTAATTTCCGAGCGCCTCGCAGGCGTGAATGCAGGTGTCCTCGCATGCTCCTGTGGAGTCAGACACTGCTGCTATCCCTATTTTACCTATCCACAGGCTGCATTTTCCCCACAGGAGGTGAGAAACATGACGGCTGCCTGTCCTGCCCTGCTCCACGCACCCAAGGGGAGTCCTCGAGATGAGACTCACCACCACGCTGATGGCACGTGCACGAGTGACGGGGCATGGTTACATATGCACGAGTGCTTGGTTACATATGCTTTGTGTGCACAAGCAATGGAGAGCAGCTTTGCTTGCTGGGATTTTCTGCACTGGAGAACAGTGGGGCGTTGCTGGGAGGTCTGTGTGCAGCCAGCGGGTGAAAGAAGAAAGGCACCGTGCATGCAGCCTCTCCAAAGTTCACTCTTCCAAGTGATGTAGCCATCACAAGAAAGTCGAAAGGAGTGCTTTGTGCTAACTTTTGAGCATGTCAAACTAAAATGCACGGAAGTGCATTATGGAAATATCTTTTTCAATTGACTGTAGAGAAAATTTAAGAGCCTAAATGGTGGTGCTCTGAATTACGGCTTGGTTATATGCCAGCGAAAACCTGCAGTGCAAATCCCTTGGTGTGCAAGGGGCACAAAACCATCACCCGACCGTATGGCGATGGCCATTCACACCAGCCGCGGTGGCCAAGCTGGTCCTGAGCTCCTCCCCAAGCCCTGTGCTGGCTGGGGACGGGCTTTGGTTTTTCTTGTGCCCCAAATATTTCACTTCAGGCAGAAGTTGTAACACTCAGGGCTGTAAGTAGTAAAAACCTCCCGGGGTTTTAAGCTTCGCTGGCTACAGAGAAATGCTGTTTCACTACAACATTTAGCACTTATCTTCTCTGTGTAAGGACCAGGGAGTAGTTGCTGCTTTTCCTTTGCAAAAGGCATGAGATGAAGTTGTCCCGTTGGGAATATTTGGAGCTGTTTGTCCTTCACATGAGGCTGACGCCTTCCTCCTGCCCCAGCTCTGTAGAAAGGCTGGGCTTTCTAGGCAGGGAATGGCCTAAAAAGCTCCAGGCATGAGAGCAATTTTATGGCAAGGAGCAAACGCCTCTGGCATTGGCTGGGGAGGAACCGTCTTGCAGGTCCTCAGTATCTCAGGATGGTTGTGGAGGGGCCGAAGGCCATGGCTGAGGAGTCTCCAGCTGATCTCACCCTGGATGACCAGGATGGCCCAGCTCACGAGTGTTTCCCCATCCCTCCTTTGGCTTTGGAGGGCTGCTTGATGATTTGAAGGTACATGAGAGGTCTGAAGATGGTTGATCAGCATTTTCTGGAGAACTCATTTGGTACATGATATCCTTTCTCAGCTGGAGGGGTTTGGGTTTGACACCGACCTTTCCAATCCAGATGTTTTATCCACCCTCTTTGCTAAGGCTCCATAGCACCTGCATGAGTATCTTCCCAAGGATGGGCTCTGGGGGGATCTGTGGGCTCCTGTTGCACGCTCTCGAGGTATTTTTGGCAGGGCCATACAGTAATATTGCTGTTGTCACTCCCAGAGCTGCAGCTGCTGCTGGGCTGGAGACAGAGCTGCGCTGCTACTCAGTAGGGAGTTCAGCAAGGGTAATGAAGAACAATTCATTAAATGAATCAGTGGGGAGAGGTTAGGAAGACAGATTGTAATTATTATCCGAATTAATCCTGGCCTTCAAGCCGTATGCTGGCACCTGTTAAAAGGCTCCAGGGCTCCTACTGCCCGGATGCGCGGAGCTCATCCACGGGTTGCTGCTCGTGGAGGGACAGCCTTGGTGGTCACGAAGGAGGAACGCAGTACACCGTCACCCGCCTTTCTCCTCTTTCCACACCATCTGCTGCTTCCTGAGGGCATCGTCCAGGTTGTTGTCTTGTCTGACCTCGTTCAACCCAAGGCTGGTGATATCACGGTCCCAGCCTGGTGTGTCTCGGGCCGTTGACCTCATTTCACCTGTGTGCAATGCACATTTGTACAGGCCGAGTGGCCTCACGCTTTTGCTGGGGCATTGATTTTTGTAAGATGAGAAACTTTTTGTTAAAAAAAGCCCCACCCTCTCCCCCCGCAAAAAAACCCAAACCAGTAAAAAGTTGATGATTGCATTCTGCATTGGGTTACTGAAGGACCGGTGGATGAAGTTCTGCAAACCAAGTCCTGGGAAATTAAGAGATGTTAATTTGTGTTCATATGGGAGATGAACCTTTGTGGGAGCATGCAGATATTGTTCCCTGCGACTAATAAATTTCGGTCTGGTGGGACAGAGCTCCTGTCGCATCGTCCTGCGTCAGTTTGTTATGTGTGGAAGTAATTAGGGCTTGATGGGGATCAGAGAGAGGGTAGCAGTTTTCTTACTTTATGGACCAACATAATTCTCAAATATTTGGAGCTTCACCATTATAGTTTATTCGTTTGCTGCCAGAATATTAGTGCTATATTTCTTTTTAAATATCCACTCAACCAGTGCTAAATTGCAGTGATCGCTGTGGAGGTGATTTATGCCAGCTATAAGGACCCTCCATAAGTACTCACCATTCAAACAAATGCTTGCACCAATATGCCATTACAGGGAGTGGCTGATTGCACAAATAAGAAGAAAATGGCAATATCTCTTAGTGAATTAAATGTGCCAGCCTGTCATGCCTCTGCGTTAGTGCTGCTAGAGTTTAACTGTTCTTGAAGGGTAGAATATAGGTGTATGAATTGTGATCCACTGGGTGACGTTTAATGCCATCCTATAAAATAAACAAATTAAAAAGACAGTTGGTCCCGTCCGGTGGCAAAAACTGGTTTTGAAAGCGGAGATCGATGTATTAGGAGTGTTATGTATTATGTAGCAGCTTGTTGCAATGGTAGACTATTACATTTGGGATGCTGGCTGCGGCTAGATTGTAAAAGAAATAACATTAATGCCAGCACAAGACTATCTTAGCCTCAGGTGGTACGTAGGACCTTGAAAACTTCTTATTTAAAAACAGCAGGCTTGTATAAAACCAGAGCTGACATCCCTGCTGTTCCCATACAGTCGTGCGACAGCGGTGCCCAGAGGGGTGCGGGCAGACATCGAACTGATTTCAAGGCAACATCTCCCTGCCTTGCCTTGCAGAGTTGCTTGACAAGCCCCACTGGGATATCTCAGTCTTGGGAGGCCGAAAGGAAAACCCTGTCCTTGTAAACACATCTCTGACAACTTTTATGGCTCTGCTTTCTGGAGCTCCATCCCTATTACTCTTCTCTGTTGCGAGATTAAACCTGACACCATGAAGGATGGATAATACTTTGCTTGTCTGACATGCTTGTGTGCCAGGTTTCCAATAATACAGAATAAACTTGGATTTAAAGAGAAAGCTATGGCTACCCTTTGAGAAGGAGAAGGTACCAAAGTATGTCATCTGTATGCATTTTCCCTCCTGGTTTATGTTAATGTTTGAAAGAGCTGTACCTTGCCTAATGGTCTCTCGAGGCTGACAGACCAGGTCACCTTTTTAATCCATGGGTCTGGGAGATTTTTGTATTCCCCCAGTGTCTTTGTAGGAGTGAGGTACGTAGTCCTCTCCAACGAAGAGGATGCCCTGGAGAGGCTTGCATCCCCCTCTGCATGGGATAGGGACTTGATTCCTTCTTTCCTTCTGTATTTCCATTTGGAAGGGAGATGAAGTCCTTTCTGCCCGATAGGTGTGAGTTCTCTCCTTAGCAAGCTGTCATTGCAGTCTTGTTCTCCTTTGGAAAGAGATCCCCTTGGGATTTGACGCTTCAGAAACCTGTTTATTGTAGGCATCCGTTGCAATTTGCTCTTTGCAGCCATCATTTCATTTTAAATAATGTACTGCTACCTCCTGCCAGGGTGTGAACAAATGGACTATCGTGATGCGCTTGCATGGAGCCAAACGGACCGTGCTGTTCCTCGCACCTCGAGTGAAATAATGACATGGCTCGATGCCACCGTCGGCTCAGCAGGTGCCACAGGAGAGCTGGTAGCTATGGGAATGTATCACTCTGCCAAAAACCCAGAAATGAGGTCTTCTTTCCTCCTAAACAGGATCTTTTTCCCGTCATCTCATGTGTGTTCCTGCCCAAACCCATCTCTGTTCTCCCCAGGCCCTTTCAGCTTCATATTCCGCTTCTCCTGGACCTGTCTG
This sequence comes from Astur gentilis, assembly GCF_929443795.1. Classification (NCBI taxonomy): domain Eukaryota; kingdom Metazoa; phylum Chordata; class Aves; order Accipitriformes; family Accipitridae; genus Astur; species Astur gentilis. Next base: position 42,228,604 of record NC_064884.1, on the reverse strand, counting down.
GAAAGTCTCTCTGTTTTCCTTTTTGCTCTGTTGTCCATGATGCTGTTGGATTTGGCTTGATAGGATGTGTGTGTCTGAACGTTTGTGTACCACAATTGTGCAGAAAATGATTGTGAAGGATGCTAATTTGCTCCCTTTTCAATGGTTAATACCTTAATCTGACAACTAATGTCTTGCCTTGTCAGTGAGCTCTAGCCTGCATCTTTGTCTGGATTTAGAAAAGTAATTTACAGACTTAAAATTACTTGCTTTTACCATCATTTTGCTCCATATTGAAAGGATAATTTATCAGCAGATATGCTTGTCCTGTGTATGCTGGTTATAAACTGTGAAATACCTTTTTCTCTATTACTCCAGTCAGGCTTGCTTGCATTTTGAATATCAGTCTTTTTTGGACTATTGGTTTGACACACAGCAGGATATACATTGATGTCTCGGGGCTTTTGATGGTGTTGTCTTCTGTTTTGTACATGGAGTCTGTTTGAGATACCCATGTTCTGCTTTTTAATTTCACAGGATACAAATTTTTCCCTTTACATGCTAAAGAAGGGCTCACCGTGTCACACAAATACTATTTCACAGATTGTGAACATCTTTACCTTTGTACTTAAATGGGGATTTTCAGAGGAGCTGTCGAAAGTAACCAGTGATCCATCAGAGGAAAAAAATGGTATTTTTATAGACTATTTTCAAGGTACATGTTTGTGTTTTTTGTTTCTGGCTTGTGCTGGACCTTCTTTTTATTGCAAGTTAAAACATTACTAACAGCCAGCAGTGCTGTTTTCCCCTAAGACAAATAAACTGAGGTTAAATCATTCTGCTTTGCCTCGTGTTTACTGTCTCAGGTGTACCACTGCAGTTGGTATATACTGATGTTGTCCTTTCCAAACAGCTCTATCCTTTTATCCTGGTGATCTGATAACACTCTGAATATCAGGGGGCCCAAAAGAGCCTGAAACGGAGAGGATCCCCTGAAAAAGTTATATCTTCCTAAATTATTATTCATAGCAAAGATGAGAAGGTGAGGAACGGCGCAACCCCGTTTAATGTGAGTTGAAATGAATGCATATGGATTTTTGAACTTGGCAATGTCTTTCTAAATGCTGTTATACATAGTATTTTATAGCTTCTTAGGGAAAGCTGGAAAACCTGGTGGCTGAGGGTCTCGAGAGAGACCTACCTGCGGTTGTCCAGTGCTGTAGTCTGCCACCGCGGCTGGGCATTGAGCACCATGGCTAAGCCCTGCTGTGCATGGCTTGGCTGCGTGCAGGGCCATTTTATATATTGGGATGCCATATATTTACATATATGGCATTTATGTATGGTTTGGTAGGGGACTGTCCATATAGGCACTGGGATCTCTCCCGGTAGAGAAGGTGGAAGGAGCCTGCCTACGGTTTGAGGCAGAAGGTAGCTGGCAAGGGGGCATGGGCATCCTGTGGGAGCTGTGCTCTGGAGGAAAAATGAACCCTGCGGGGCTTTCCTGAATGTCCCCTGGCTCTCTCCAGTTCCCTCCGAAGCAAGGCTGTTACCCTCAAAGCCTTCATCGCTGTGAAACGGCCGCTGGTGGTTTTGAGCCGAGGTTAAACGCCGTGTCCACGTTCAGAAAGGTCCTTGCTCCATGCGGCGTCGGTGGAGAGCAGGATGGATGGGATGTGTTTTCTGGGATGTGGAGAGGTGGTACACAGAGGTGAAGCTGCTGTTATGTCTGGCACGTTGTTTATAGTAGGGTGGTGGCTGCTGGGACTGTAGTGCAGGAGCTAGCAAGGTCTTCTAGGGGCTTCTTCAGGGGCTGGTAGGGAGGTTCTCGAGCTGCAGTGAGCAGAATGACTTTCCTCCCTTCCTTTCATTCTTTCTTTCCCACTTTTTTTTTGCCTGTCTTATTTATTTGTTTGATGTATTGGTGACTCATTTCTGCCTGGGAACAGGGCTAAGCCTAGTAGAAGATTGCCCGAAGGCATCCCTGGTCGCTGCTTAAGCATTAATACTGCTTATAGCTCACAACTGCCTTTCCCACAGGGTCCCTGTGAGCAAGCTTGTCCTGCAGGGAAAGGCGGGACATCATTTCTTCATCCTCAGTTTATTCTCTTTGATTTTCAATTCTTTGTGCTTTCGGGCCTGGGTCCTCTTAGCCCTGGTGCTGCTCTCCCAGTGGGGGTTGCTGAAGTTGAGCAGTGGGAGCAGCGTGCAGCCAGCTCAGATCCCAAGTGGAGGCATCTACGTGGGGTTTAGTTGGATCAGAAGTGTGCTTTGGGAGTGAATCTCCCAACTATCCTCGCTTACTGTGGTTTGGTTTACACTGAGGAGCTGTCTTGGTGCACTTGGGCTCAACTCGTTGTCGATGAAACTTAATGGAAAGATGTGCTCTAGCCCAAATGGGCACCCAGTGCATGGAATTGGGCTCAAGCTGGTCCTAAGGAATAAAAAGCCCTGAATCAAGTCTAGCATTTTGGTCATCCTCCCCAGATGTTTTGCTCTATAGGTCTTCTGGTCTGTGCTGTTTGCTGACGTGTCTATACCTTGTTGGTCTCCTCTTGAGCACTGGTTCTTTGCTTAGCCACTGAGCCTGCTGGTGACCCTACCCCAAAGTCTTCATGCTGTTTGCTAGCTCTGGGTACTTCAGCAAAGATGCCTGATTCCTCATTAGGACGTGTTCATGTTCTCCGTCCTATCACAATCATGGTTCTGGTGTGGCATATGGCTGTAATAAGTTGTAAGTAACTGCCTGATTTGCAGAGATAAAAGGTTGGATATGCACCAGGAGCCTTAACGGGGATCTGCGCTTGCTGGTGGCCCTATCAGTGATCTGGCCGAGGGGATCGAGCACACCATCAGTAAGTTTGCAGATGACACCAAGCTGGGCAGAAGTGTTGATCTGCTGGAGGTTAGGAAGGCTCTGCAGAGGGATCTGGACAGGCTGGATCGATGGGCTGAGGCCAGATGTACAAAATTCAAGGCTCGGTGCCGGCTCCTGCACTTGGGTCACAACAACCTCATGCAATGCTACAGGCTTGGGGAAGAGTGGCTGGAAAGTTGCCTGGCGGAAAAGGACCTGGGGGTGTTGGCCAACAGCCGGCTGAATGTGAGCCGGCAGCGTGCCCAGGTGGCCAAGAAGGCCAATAGCATCCTGGCTTGTGTCAGAAATAGTGTGGCCAGCAGGAGCAGGGCGGTGATCATCCCCCTGTATTCGGCACCGGTGAGGCCGCACCTCGAGTACTGTGTCCAGTTTTGGGCCCCTCACTACAGGAAAGACATTGAGGTGCTGGAGCGTGTCCAGAGAAGAGCAACAAAGCTGGTGAGGGGCCTGGAGCACAAGTTCTGTGAGGAGTGGCTGAGGGAACTGAGATTGTTTAGCCTGGAGAAGAGGAGGCTGAGGGGAGATCTTATCACTCTCTGCAACTACCTGAAAGGAATGAGGGGGAGGTCGGTCTCTTCTCCCAAGTAACAAGAGGACATGGCCTCATGCTGTGCCAGGGGAGGTTTAGATTGGATATTAGGAAAAATTTCTCCACCAAAAAGGCTGTCAAGCATTGGAACAGGCTGCTCAGGGAGGTGGTTGAGTCACCATCCCTGGAGGTATTTAGAAGATATGTAGATGTGATGCTTAGGGACATGGTTTAGTGGTGGACTTGGCAGTGCTAGGTTAACAGTTGGACTCGATGATGTTAGAGGGCCTTTCCAACGTAAATGGTTCTGTTCTAAAGAGCAGCAGAAAATCATCAGGCTTCCTTGGAAATGTTTCCTTACAGAGTCCTAGGAGCGATGTAGATGATACCAACAACACCTGGATTTAAGCTGTGTCTCAGATGGTTCCTGGGGCTTGCCACTGCTCAGGAGCAGATGTAGGGCTGGGAAGCACTTGCATTGCTTCCATACATGTGTCAACACATCCTGGGTTTTACGTGGCTGGGCAGGTTTCCCATCTTCTCCTGCTGTGCAAGAGAAACATCTGCCAAGGTCGTGGCAGATGAGCTCTTGGCCATGGCCAGCCGCCTTTCGTGGACTTTGATGGTCACTTGCTGAGGGTGGAGCGGGGGGATGGAGGAATGGGAGTCTATTCCTTTTCAAGTCACCGTTTGATTTCTTTTTCTGGGACTGGGGTCCCAGACATGCAGCTGAAGGGAGCCTCAGGCCCCTGTCACTTTAGATCACGTTTGTTGGATAAACATGCCTTAACTGTAGGTTTTACACTTAAATTTTTACAGCTGCAAAGGGCCATATAAAAAGCCCCATAAAATTGCCTGGATTTATTTGGCTAAAGACTGCACTGGGTACATCAGCATCTAAATCCTTATTCAGCTTTTATGGTGCGCTGTTGCTCTCGATACAAGCTTGCTTGTTTTCCCGTGATTTTCACTAATGCAGGTTTCCTTCTTGCTGTATTTTAAACTAGCCTAATTAGAAATTTTTTACTTCTGCCTTCAGAGCCTATCTGGGTAAACCCATCTACGGGGCGTGGGCTGCTAACACAGGCTTACTGTTGTTTAGCTTATCTTTCCAGCTTGAATGGTTTAATAGGTCAGTCAAGTATTAAAATGGGATTTTCACTTGGATATAAAATCTTTTTTAAAGGGCATTTTTTTTTCCTGCAAACGCTTCGTATTCTCTGCATCCTTTTTGCTCCAATGGAAGGTTTTAAACTTGAATATGATTTCATATTTCTCTTTTTTCACCTGCCTCCCTGATGCTGTGATTATAAGGCATATGTCAATATTTGAGAGGAATAAATTGCTGATGACTCCAGCTTCTGTTTAGTTTTATGAATCATCTTGGGGTCTTATGATCTCAGCAACTGCATTAGTGACTTGTGATCTCTGGCAGGACTGCAGCCAGTGTGCCGCTCGGTGTTGGACTCCCTTCGTTCTGAATATTCATTACTGGTGTTTGCCAGTTGCTTACTGATTGCAAAACCTGGACTTTCTGGAGCCGTGAAGCAGCAGAATGACTCGAAGCCGACTCACGCTCCCCATTTCACGCTGGTGCTTGTCAGAACTCACCACGTGCAATGGTTGGGGGATTTCTAAATGGCTGTGAGCCATTTTATCCTCTTTCCCTACTGGAAGAAGTTCTGCACATCTGCATGTCCCCCAGTCTGTCAGTGCAAGGCAGAGGAGGCACTAGTTGTGTTTTAATCTTTCGTTTTCCATATGTTCTCCCAGTTCGGAGGAAGGCTGAGCGCAGGACTGGTCAATGCCCGAGACCGTCAATGCCACCGCATCAAAGCTGTGATATCTCTGCTGCCCCACCAAAAGTCACCCCACTTGGAAACCTATGTCATCCCTGCTTTGCGGAGCTGCTGGTGGCCTGGAAGCCCCCACCCGGGCTTTGCCCAGAGTTTCTTTTGAGAGATAGGCCAAAATGAGACTAAAGAAGAGCAAAAGTGATGGAGGAAATCTTTCCTCATTTGCCCAAGTGGTTTTAACTCTTACTATTTGCCAGGTAGTGGTAGAGTGAGGAATTAATGGGATGTTGTATTTGTTTGTGTCGGGAGAGCACAGGCATCGTTCACATTGCTCCCTTTGGGTGGAAAGCAGTGGGCATGAGCTGTGCCTGCAGGGTTTGATATTCAGCAGCTGGGTGAGCATGGAGTAAGCATGGGCTTCAGTGCCGGCGTTTCCATCCTCTGAGGATGAGCCCAGCTCTAGGTCTGCAGCTGTGAGCATGCAGCGGTGGTGGACTGGGCTGCCTCGCACAAAACCGGGGAATTGCGTTATATTTTAGTACAAGCTCAAACACAGCGTGTACATGTGTTTCTCAGAGACTTAACATGATATGACTCTGCTGAACTGCTGAAGACATTTGTTAGCTGCCCTACAACAGCTTTCCCTTTCTCTCTTCCATCTTTTATTTTCTGTAAGGAGAACACGATACGCTAAATGATTAAACTGGGTTAGATTTATCTGCGGACGTTTCCCCTTCAAGCTGTGGCACGTGGCCATTTCTCATCTCTCTGCCCGTGTTCAGGTGGGAAGAGGTGTTGATTATATGGGAAATATATTATTTCTCTCTTCTCTCCTCGCAGGTGTTTACAAAATATGGGAAATGCTACATGTTTAACTCAGGAGAAGAAGGACGGCCTCTTCTTACCACGGTTAAGGGTGGGACAGGCAATGGACTGGAAATCATGCTAGACATACAGCAGGATGAATATTTGCCAATATGGGGAGAAACAGGTAAGACCTTCTTTTTCCTCCTACAAACATGCATGTACTGGTGATTTTTCTGGAAAGACCATCCCATCCTTCCCAGCTAGTGTCTAAACCAGCTCTTGAAAGCAAGAGGAGCTCAGTCTGTACAGAAATCAGTTGCTTTTCTTCTCGGTGTCTGCAGCTGCCAGTTGGGACCAGCATTTCCATAGTTTGGGATGCCAAACTGGAGTGTCATCACCTGTCCTGGGACAGTGGTGGGCATTTGTGGGTGACAGGAGGTACGGTGTCTCCTTCAGATGCTCCAGCATGTCCCTCTTCCCTAGAAAGGCATTTTTGGGAGGACATGTTCAAGGTGGACCTCCAGCTGCTGTCTGTGTTTTCCTCCTTGAAATCTGGGGACGTTCGTTGCCCTAATTGTTGTCTTTGTGTGGGTTAGAGCTGCCTGGGTAGACCAAGGGCTCGGCTCATTGCACTCAAAGGATTTGGGATGGACGACATCTGTCCCTTAACGAACCCAACTGGGTCAGGCATCTTATGAAGAGCCAGCGTGCTGCACTGCAGCCCTCTAGTCCTGGCACAGAGAAGGGCAGAAGGTGCTGAGCAGAAAGGCTGGGGCTGTGGGCTGTCTCGTAGGTCTCGTGGGTTGGGGCGACAGCACTGGGAGCGGATGTGGAAACGCTGCCGGCTGCAAGGGCAGCTCAGCAGCTCCCGTCATCCCGACTGAGCTGCCGTGGTCAAAGTTGCTGGCAATGCTGGTGCCAGTTTCTTTAACGAACCCTGCAGCAAAACCAGCAGGTAGGAGGCTGGGCGCTGCGAGAGGGGTGGCATGGGCAGGGGACAGCATGAGGAGTGGCACGTGCCACCAAAGCCACCCGTGTACAGCAAGCCTTATCAGTTCTTCAGCAGTGGCGGCTGCTGTTTTCGTGAACCCACGTTGACATTTTAAAGAAAACATTCAAAAGCGTTGGAAAGATTGCCAGCCACTCTGTTTCTTTGGCAGTTGCAAGGCAGAGCGTTGCAGTGGGAGTTTTTCAGGATGAGGTTGTCTGTGTTTATTTTTGGGTATCAGGGAAGGGAGAGGAGCAAATATCACTTACAGTTTTGTGTTGCCATTGCTCTGTCATCCTGTGCAAGTGAGTCCCTTCAAGCAGCTTTCAAACTTCAGCTCAATAGCAAAGGGGAGAGTTGGTTGCATTCATTCAAAACTTAAAATTTATTTGTGTTTTTTAAACAGATTCCCACAGTCCCGTCAATCATTTAAAATTGCACAGGCTTTTATAGCAAGAGCTTTGCTTTCCAGTTTTTAGCTCATACTCAAAGTCAGCCTGATCTGGCCCAGGTGAGGGGGAGGAGACGGTGATATGAAATAATGATTTCTGACTTGTTGCATTTGTCTGAAGTCTTGTCCTTTTAAAGGCAAACCAGGTTCACAATACAGAGTGGGAAGATGAAGTGCATCTTCTACCTCTGATGCTTTATCACTTACGGGCTGCCTTGGGGAAGCTCCTGGGGGCAGGAAACCACCAGGTCGACAGCTTGGGGATGTAGCAGGTACGAACAGCCACACCACACGCTCTATATGTACAACCTCATTGGGTTTTGGACCCCTCTGAGGCTCCTCATGGAGACACAGACCTTCTGTCACACCCTTCTTGCTTTAGGCTTGCTTTTTGGAGCTGCCTTTTGGACGCACTTTAGGAAGAACCCATCCAGAAATGCGCTGCCTTTAGAGCTGTGCTTTTCTAGCGCTGCGATGCTGGGAAAGGCAGATCGGTCTCAGCTGGGTAAGCTGGACTCATTACACAGGAGACAAAAAAAAGAAAGAGGCAGGTGGAGAAGTAAGCTGGGAGGACAAAAGATGAGGGAGGAGGATCAACTAGGTCTCGCTTTTGCTGTCTGGCAGGGAATCTGGACAGGGGAGCCTGTGGCAGTGGGGAGGAGGGTTCCAGTCTGGTACCTCCGCATCTACGAGCATTACTGCTGTCCAGAGGTTAGGTGGGATGGCAGCTTCTGCTCTGGTCACTCCCTTTAGACAACTTTCAAGCCCTGCATGTGGCAGAGAGGTGCTTGAAACCTGGCCATGGCTGTGGACTTGAAACCTGAGAGGGGGAGAAAAGCGACCCCAAATGCATTCATTTTTTTTCAAAAATCTTGCAGCTTTTAGGGTCTTTTGAGTCCAGACTTGGCTTTTGAGCACACGTGGAAGGAAGCAATGTACCCTTTTGATTTTCAAGACGCCCCTGATGAAGTCCTGCCCTCCCATGACCTAACCAGAGCTAATCTCATGCATATTTAATTTAAATTTCCACTCAGCTAAAGGTTAGAGGCATAGGGAGGGATTTTCATGTTCCTAGAACCGAGCTGATATTATGGGGCTGGATTGCGCTAGGATAGTTGTTAAGGTCTCTACCTGACCATGAAATGCTATAAGATTCAAGGCAAAACTATATAGCTAGGGTTCTTGATTTGGTTAAACTGTATAGGAGAAGCTCCTGGACTTCATTGCACGCAAATTTGGCCATGTTCTTACAGGTCCATGTAGAACTGGTACTTGACTTTGAAGCTCATAAAACATTAATCTCTGCCTTTCAACAAGGGATGTTTTTATCCTCCACATTCGTACAGCACCTTGTACAAGCTGTCTTCAATCTTCATTGAGCTCTCTGGACACTACCAGAATAAAAATATTAACTATAGTGGTTAATAGTTGCTGTTCCCATGGAAACACTTAACTCAGCTCTTAGTAGGTAAGTGAAGGAGTTGATGATTTCCAAATATTTGCATAATAATGTAAATGTGTTTGGAATTAAATCTCCTCAGCTGCTACCACTGGGACTGTGCAAACTTGGCTCTCCAATGGAAAGCTTTGTCAAGGGCACACAGCTCTTAGCAGTGAACTTCAACCCTTGCTATGGAGAGGGATGGGGGCGGACATGGGGTGAGATCTTCACGTTACAGTGCCAAAGCCACGTGTAGGCATGGGGAGGTCCAGCCATGGGGATACCTCCAGGACGGAAGGAGTTGAGTTAATATCTCCATTATAACCTGAGTTGTTCCATTCACTCCTTATCTTTTAACTCTTTAGATATTTCTACAGACTAGTTTTGCGGCTCCGTTCTCCCAGTAGCCATCCTGTATCCAGCAACTGCTCTTTTAGTTGCCTCCTAGGCAATGATTTTTGTGTGGTTGGGTTACTTGACCTTTTTTCTCCAGTTTCCAACTTCTGCAGTGTCCCTTAAATGTGGCTGCTCAAACCATTTCCTTTCCCAGCTGGTTGTCCCGTATTAATCCAAGTTTTCCCAGAGCTATCTGGAGCCGTCCCCACCGAGCTGCTGTCTCAGACATGGTGTTTGCACCCCGTTAGGGCTTCACAAATGCTGAAAGTGGACCAACCTCTCCCATCATCGCAGGGAGGTCTTCACGTGGAAAAATACGCATTTCTCTGGCCCATTGTGGTGGCCTTGGCTCATGCTTCCTGCAAGGGTCTGTCTGAGAGAAAACAGCCACCTAAAGAACCCTCCAGGCCCCAGTTTACTGCCTCTCCATCCCAGCCATGGCCAGGACACCCCATGAGACCTTTTCTCCTGCACCCTGGGTCCCTCAGCCCCTCGTTGGCACAGAGCAGTTATGGTTCTGTTAGATGCAGGGCTGATTTTTATCAATGCCAAGTTCAAACGGTGACATCTTATTCTGTATTTAGTCTCGTAGCTGCTTTGCTTTTTGCTCCAGATTTGGAGATGCCATAAAACCGCATTCTCCTTCACAGCCCTGCATGAAAATAGTTGGCGCATGGACTGAAAAAATCCTGATTTTTGCTGCTGGCTGCATGCCTCAGGATCTCAGCTTTCTTTTTTAAACTGTTCTTTGCAATTCAAATAAGAAGTGAAGAAGGAAAATATTGGTTCGTAGCTTGGGATGGGGCTGCTCCGGGAGCTGCCGCCACCATGTCACATTGGCATATGCTTTGTAATACAAAAACTGATTTAATTGTTCCTGACTCGGCAAACAAAATGAAGTGTATTGTCACTCTAAAAAGACCTTTACCAAGTATCCATTAATATCTTGGGAAGCTGAAATACCTTGTCTAACAAGTTGCTTGTAATAGAAAAATACACCTTTTGCTTGACTGTCTGCATATGCAAGCCCATTATTTGAACATGTTAAATTTATGTGCAGTCTAATTTTGGAATAGCAAGCATACACAGACTGTTTCAGTCTTGATTTTCAAGTGCAAAGAAAAGGGTATTTTGACTGTGTCTGGATGTCATGGCATCAGGCAGCCTTGCCATCTTTGGGTGTGCAAAAATATTATGTCAGGACTGTCAAAATCATGAGGCGCGTGGAAAAAATGACAATAAAAAGAGATGGAAATCTGTGTCTTTTGAATTTTACACTTCTAGAGTTTATATTTTCTGGTATTTTACTTTAACCATGAGCGTACCAGACGTGAAAAGAGTTGGGAAAATAATTTGTGGCTGAAGTCTTCACATCATCTTTGTGCTTTAAAGAAAGCGTTAGATATTCCAGGTGGGAATCATGATGCAAACAAACAAAAAACCCAGCAACCCTGCATGGACGTAAAATGCAAGATGGAAAGGTTTATACCGGGGAAAACTCTTTCCAGTAACCAAGAGGGAAACGGCAAACCACAGACTCGGAGTAGCGTAGGTGGAAGCTGCAGCCACTCGTACATATGGCACGGAGTCTCCCAAATTCTGCGGTTACGCATCTTTGTCTCACAAGATTAGGCGCCAGGGAGTGGCGGGGCTGCGGAGGGTGTTTGTTTTATTGCACTTGATAGGGAAAGCGGCAGAAATGCAATCAAATTAGTAAAAGAAACTCTAATTTATAGCAGTGACTATTTGATTGGAAAGGGAATCCACTTCTGGTTAATCTTTCTGGAGTGGCCCAAGGTATTATATAGTGACCTAATATAGCAGCACAGTAAATTGGAAATCACTCAGGCTACAGGGCTGTAAATAAGAAATACAATCAGAGAGTTCTGCGTTTGTGTTTCAGAAATTGTTGGATAAAAACGAACATTTCATACCAATTAATCAAGTAACACGCTGAATAAAAAAAGGGGGATGAGAAACACGCTATAAAATTCCACTAAGAAGCAGCATGAAATCTATAAAGCTTGAGGCTTCAATCCACTTAGGAGACTATCACGTACTATTATGGGCTGCTATTATTTAACTTGATAAAAACCACGGGCTACAAGCAAGACTTTTGATCTAGGTCACGCAGAGAAAGTTCTCAAGCCTGTTTCCTTCACACCCAGCCCATTTAGATTGCAATTTATTATTTGTTTCCCAGCAGGGCTCCTTTGTGCTGTTATGAAGTGGTGGGTACCAACCCCTGCCATCAAATGGTGGATGCGAGGGAAGACCATCGGCTGGTGGCCAGAGGAAGCCCCTCTCCAGGGGACTGTGGTCTGGGAAAAGGAAAAGCCGACGGTGTGTGGTGGGAGCTCAGGGACTCTGCCGTGCTCGAGGTGCTGGATGCTCACCCTCCCTCTGGGCATCACTGCGGGGGGAGCTGAGGCATGTCTGTAGCATTAATCCAAATTAGCCAGAGGTGCAGGTGGTCTCGGTGGCATTGAATTTCCATGCCACTGCTTTTCTTCCTCATTAAAACCGCCTTAATTCCGCTGATCTCTTTCCATTTCCAAATTGAATTCAGATAAATTGAATTAGCGTGGCTTTAATTTTGAACCAGAGCCTTCACGCAAGCCCTGATGCTGTAGAAGTTAGATCAGATTTGTTTGCAGCTGCTGGCTGTTCTTGGAAGAGCCGTTTGGGTCCTCCTTGAGTCCCTAGAGGGAAGAAGAGTGACAGTGGTGCCATCCATGCTGAGCAGCGCTTCTCAGCCAGCCCTGACCTTCCTCCAGCTGTACCTCTCTGGGGACAGGCTCACGGTGGGATGCTTGAAGAGCAGAGACGTGGCTTGGGACATCACGCCAACACCGGCACGAGCCTCGCTGCCTCGCTTTCTGCACAGCTTGGGATAGGTGATATTTTAGAGAAGGTATCTCTCTGGTGGCTTTTTTTCTGGCAAAGAACAGGTTATCAGGGCTCTGTTGAGGGACCTACTGCCTGCTTTGGGTTTTGGGATCTGTAGTGGAGCATATCCAGCACCTGCCTGAAGTTTGGGATGCTCCAGGCGTCAGACCAAAGGGATTTGCAGCACAAATCATCCACATTCACTCTTTGCAACCAGGACCACGGCGATGCTTTTGGCTCGAGACAGGGATGTTCCTTCTCATTGCTCACGAAAGCCCTGATAACTTCTGGGATCCTGCAGCTGAATCGCTGTGGAGAGGACTTGGAGGGGGCGAGTGTGACCACAGGCAGATGCGGGTGGCTGGAGGCCAACGCTGCCAAACCCTGAAAATTCATCTCGCAAAAGTTTACTGATGCGGGCGCAAATTGAGAGCGTTTCCATGGTTTCTTTGATTTTTTTTTTCCCCCTGCCCTCTAGGATTTTGTGCCAGGCAAACCAGACTTAAACAGCATTTCCGTGCTGCTGAGATGGGTCTGCGGAGCATTGCTCCTGCTGCACTACGGCATCTTATTGCGAGGATTTTTACAGCAAGGAGGGACAGTTGATTTAGCTCAGGGGTCAGATGTGTCCTCCCCCTTCCCCAAAGCCTCCCCAGCCCCGGCACTTGGTCTCCAGCTGTGCAGCCTCTGTGCACAGTGCATTAATAAGCCCAAGTCCTGGAGCATTTGATTTGCCAGCTGTGGAGAGGCACAAAGCACTCACTGTCATTTACTTCTGCATATTAATAGGATTAGTGGCGGTTCTTCATAAATCCAGGCCTCCTTTTGCTTACAAGGGATCTGAATTCAAGTGGTGGAGGAGGCAGCCGGGGCTCCCCCAGGTCATGGTTGCAAACTTGCCAGGCTTCTGGCATGGTCTGAGGGGCTGTTTCGGATTTACACCACAGGGAATCGTCTGCAGGCTTTGAGCCACCGGCGTTAACCGCAGAGTTTGGGAAAAAGGAAAAAAGGCACTGGTTTGTGCATCTGCTTCATGCACAGCTTGTGGAGTTCAAAGTGGAATAATTATAATTAACATAAAACTCATCTCTAAATATAAAATAAGTAGGAAATGACCTGGGAATGGAAGAAGTGATGGGTAGCAGCAGGTATGCGCCATGGTAGGATGGTGGGCTACAGCAATGGCTGGTAATGGCTTGCACGGGAATATATTGTACGTGTGTTCATGCAAAACCCTGAGCACGTTTTAAAACGGGAAACTGCTTCCTAAAAGTCCATGTGTTAGTGCTGACTCCAGGGCTTCTCAGAGTTTTTGCAATTTCTTTTCCATTACAGGGATGTTGCGAGCAGTTGCCTCCTGCGTGCAGCCGCGGCTGCCTTAGGGCAGCTTTTTTGCAGATGAAACTCTTGTTTGCCTTGGAAGGGTTGGTTTTCAATTTCATTTATCAATTAAAATAAAAAAGGAAAGGGAAAAAAAAGAAGAAAGGCAGGGCAAGGTGTGTGTAAGAGTAACTTGCCTTCTCCAGCACTTTTCAGCCTGGAGCGTTTTCACCAGCTGATTAACAACCCATGTGTGTGCGTGTAACAGCGCAGGGGGATGAAATGCTGCTCCCTCTGGAAGGAGGAAAGACCAAAAAGACGTTTGTTATTCACTATAAGAATACATGATGGTTTAAGATGCAGAAAATGATACTGAATTAATCTGGAAACTGCAGCAGGGACTTGGGGAGCCGGAGCAGGACAGCTTTGCTTGGCATTTAACCAGGGCGCTTGGGTTAAAGCCCTCTGTTATTACAAAAGAAGGATCCCGAGATCCTGAACTAACAACTTTCCCTCCTGATTAGCTTCAACTAATCTTTTATTAAGGAATGCCAGATAAAACACACCAGCATTTCACTGCAGTTTTATTTGCGGTCTTTAGGGGATGTGGCAGTGTGCTACCTTGCTCTCGGTTGTGTGTGGGGCTTCGGTAGCTGTTGGCTCCTAACGGTCTGCAGGGCACTGCACAGATTTGGTGATGTCATGCTGCGGCAGCGGTGGTGGACATCCCTCCCCAGCTCCTCTTCCACCCAACACCTTGTCTTCCAGCAAGGCCGAGCAGAGAAATGAATCTTGGCTGTCATTGGATTTCAATTTTTGCAAGAGCTTAGAGCCCCAGAAAGGCACAAAATCAAAATCTGAGTTAAGTCAGGACAGCCACAAAGCCGTAAACCTGATATCCCCCATCACCAAGGGTGAGCCTTGTGTATCGGCTGTTCATGAAACTGCGAGGTTTACTGGTGGTAATCGGTGTGTTCGGAGCCCTGCACAGACACCTCTGTGCCAGAAATATTTTAGATTACAGTCTGCAGTGAGAGCCCATAAAAGCGATGAAGAAGATTGAACTAGGATAGTAATTTGTTGCATGACATCAAACTCATCCTTAGAGAGTCAAATTATCCTCGCTGCTTACGTCCCTTTCTGCAAAATGAAGTAGAGCTTCCCATGCATAAATCTCCTCTTGCTTAAATGTAAGCTATTAAATGCTACCACAAAACGACTTCTGCTGAACTGCAGTCAGTGCCGCAAAGGGAGAACACTGCTTACTTGAAATGGTGCAAAAGGTTTAGCATTAGCAGGCAGCAATAGTTAGCCAAGGCAATAGAAAAACACCCCAAACCCTGATGACACAGGGTTGATTCATCCTTCTGAAGACTTGAACGTCCAAAGAGATAAATGGTACCTATAAAGCAGCAGTGACCTTGAGCAGAAACAACACTGAGGCGTTTGGGCCAGAAGAACTCGTTGCTTTTTTGCAATAGGAAACTCTGATCTCAGATCGACTCATCAAAGGCAGCTTGACCTTTAGGAGGCTGGTTGGTGTCACCTAAAGGGAGGCGTAAAATGTGCTGCATCTTGGACCTTTTCCTAATGAGAGCAAGAATTCATTCAATTAGCCAGGTTTCCCAGGGAGAAAAGGTCAACGTTATTTCCACCTTCCACCAGCCCCCTGACAACCAAAGCATCCACAAAATTAGGCTGCCACTAAAAATTAATTGTGTTTGCCTGAGCATACTCATCAATAGCGCCGGAGTGAAGAGAGGCAGCTCAAAGGTTACTTGCGTTTTTGTGTCTGGGCTGCGTCATTAAGGTTGTCACATAACCGATATATTCCCGTTTGCGGTGAATTGCTCTCTAGGGCCTCTCAACGTTATCCTGGAGCTGGAGAGAGCCAACGCAGTTGTTGAAAAAGCTGTTTTTTCTCTTTTGTGATGTAGCAGGTACTGCTGTTTCCATGTGCCCAGGAGATTGTCAGGGGTTGATCCAGGCTCGGATTGCCCCAAGGATTGATGTTGGCCATCCAGCACAGCTTGTGGAATGAAAGGACTTGAGGCAGGGGAGATTTCAACTTGGTATTAGAATCAAGTGGTTGGTTGGTTGTAATAAATAGGGGAAACGTTCATTTGTATTCAGTCTTTAAAGTTTGGGATTTCTGAGCACAAAAGAGGTGGGGTTTTTAGCCATCAAGAAGGATCACCTCAACAGCTTTGGCAGCTGCTAAGCAGACACGAGTCTGAAACGTGTGGGTTTTTTGCAAGGGATTTCCTCACCAGACAGCACAGGCGAGTCAGTAGCATCCCCATGTTTTGTCCATCATGAGCTTGATGCTGAGGTCCCAGCCCATGAGCTTGTCTAAGGTGCACATTTCAGAACCATCCTAGTGCAATCAGCACATCATGCAACATCCACTAGGTCCAATTTGTGCCGGTTTGGCAGTAAGACACCCAGAATTAAAAAAAAAAATAAAAAAATCACAGTGCTTGTCTGCTGCAGGTGTCTCATCTCCTCCTTTCCCAGCACCCAGTCCCCTATACAGACAAATACATGCAGAGCAGTTAAGACATGGCTGGGAAAGCTGCTCATATTCCTGTGCTTCTACTTGAGAAGTTGTGTGAGCTACTGCGAGAGCAAGGCTTTTTCCTTTGTAGGACTGGTATTAGCAAGCACAGTGAGACGTCTCCAGTCACATAATGTTGTTAAACTGAAGGCTGTAAATATGTATCAAAGACTTAATGAGAAAATCCTTTAAGGGATGTAGATGCTTCAAGAGCTTTTCTTAAAAAAAAGCTCCAAAGTCAGGAAGTGTTCATTTAAGGCAAAACTAAACGAATATAAACTAGGAGCTGGCTTTGGGAAATCTGGTAAAGCAGAGATAAGGCACCTAAAATCAACGGATACATGTTCCAAAGCAATGCCATGCCGCATTAAAATTAAATACGCATTTAATGCTGCAGCTTTCATTAGCGTCTTTGTGGCTGGTGTGTAAAGTTAAATGTCCGTAGCCGAAATATGAGCGCTCAAAATAGCGAGAATTCGTGGGGTACTAAGGAGACACGAGAAAAAGCCTGGCATGGCCAACGTTGCAGCTATCGGCCGGTGCCTGGGTGGCTCGCGCTGAGGTGGCAAGGTTTGGGGGCTGCTGCCTACAGCCTCAGCTTTTGCTGTCCCAGGAGCTGCAAAGGTGCCTGCAAACTTCTGATTTTTTATTGCTGATTTTTCTGAGCACTGGGAGTGAAGTATTGGTGACTGTGGGAGGTTTTGGAATGCTCTCTGGATGCACTGGTTTTACGTGAGGGTAATCCAGGTCATTACCCCCTGTCTCTGGTCTTGACCCTTCTCCGAGTGTCTTCGTTTCCCTCCGGGAAGACAAAGAGCTCAGCGCATACTAATCAATCTCACAGAGGTACCAGGAGATTTTGTGGCTAGAAAGCTCTTTGAAGATAAAAGTCTTTTGCAAGTGCTAATTAAATTTAATTGTATTAATCTCTTTGGTGCAGGGATCATCATTTTGCTCCGACTTTGTTCAGCCCGTAGCGACACGGGCTCTAGTTGACGTTTGAGACCTCCCAGGTGCTTCCTAAGGCAAATTGCTGTAGTCCCCACGTGGTGTAAAGCTGTGCTGAGGATGACGGTGGAAGGGTTTTCCCCTCCTGTAGATGCTCTGGAAGCGTTTCACTTGCGCTGAGCAACGTGAGTAGAGCCCAGCAATCTTCTCTTAAAAACACCATTGCTTCAGCCAGCTCTGAAGGAGCAAATAATCTGTCTTTTGTGAGATATGGAGCAAATAAATGGAGCAAAAATCTTTCCTGAGATAATGCAGGTCTTTGTGAAAGAAATTGAGAAGCCCCGGTGCCCACACCCCATGTAGGAGTGCTCCATGAGGGTTTGCTGCAGCTCCTGGTGGCTGCTCCTGACCTCATCTCATTTCATCATCAGGCAGCATCACCAAATTTTCATTGGCCTTTCGGTTATGGCTCTCTCCTTGCTTGTTTACAAGACAAAATAGCCAGTGGTCCATGTTGAGCATCTCTGTCAAAGAGCACAGCTGTCTCTGGTTGCACTGTGTCTCATTGCAGTAATACAAAGTGCTCAAAGGAATCACAGATGGCAAAGAGCATCTCGAGCCTGCTTCTGGATGGCTGGAGAGCAGGTGAAGACTATCTCATCAGAACAGAAGAGCAGAAGGGAAAAAAAACCCAGTTGTGATTAATTATTCAGCTTTTATGGAGGTTAAAAGAAGGGCAGGAAAGAGTCAAAGCTCCTCTCTCATCAGCTTGCGAGCAGTGCATTTCTGCCGCTGTATGTGCTAGATCCCTGATGGTCTGATGTGTGGAGGAAAGATGAAAAGGGAGAAAAAACCTTGAGTGTTGCAGGGTCCTTATCGGCTCTGCTGTGTCTGTGCTGCCAGAGCTCCAGCCGTTGCAATGATACGGTGGTGGCGCCTTGCTCCAGAGTTACCAGCACCAGCACTGGGCTTCACTTGAGGTGGTTGGAATGGGGAAGGAGTTGACACTCTCTGGTTTAGAGAGGGTGAAGGGGAAGTCCTGATAAGTCTTCAGGTATGGGAAAGACTAAGTTGGGGAGAAAGGGAGGGACAAGCCGTGGTGGGTAGGTGAAGGACGAATGGATTTGGGTGGTGGGGAGGACACTGCATGAAGCCCTGGAAAGATGTCTTCTCTTCCTGTTCTCCCTTGTGTCTGTAATGGAGTGAGGGAATCCCATCTTCACTGGAGGCTTTAGGGACAGGTTAGACAGCAGTCCATCGGAGGAGGCTGGGACTGCCGTGCTGCAGCCCTGGGGGAGGAGGTTGGGTTTGGAGGTCTCATCAGGGCTCTTCCAGCCCCGGCTGTTGAGACAGGTCACCTGCAGCGTGATGTGTGGGTGATGTTCCTGGTGACCTGTGCTGCTGGCACGCTGGCATCTTTCTTCTGCTTCTTCAGGACACGTTTCTAATGCTTTCTCATTTTTTGGCAAAGTGAGGTGTGCCCGGTCATGACTGTTGATGGGGCTGGATGACTTTCCTGCTCAGTGACAGCAGAATGAGATCGCAAAGCCACGTAGCAATAAAAACCGAGCTGTTTTAGAGCTGCGTGGTATGCAGAGGCACCACTACCTGTGAAGAAACCCAAGCATTTCGGGGCTATCTAGGGTTGGTTTTGGCATGCTGCCACCACCGATGTATACTTTGCTACCAAACACCCTGCGAAACTGGGAAGCTTTAGGAAAGAGGACTGCGCCTGTGTTTTGTTTATCAATTTTAATATTTTTGTTGTGGTTATTACTTCCACTACTACTACTTAAGGAGAGGCTTATAAAGATTAAGAGAGGGAAATGCCATCTGTGGAGTTTGGCCAAGTGACAAATTATACTACATGATGTCGTTACTCAAATATTTTGGAGAGTGTGAACGGCGGAAAAGGGAATGATTGCCATTGCCTTCTCTCAAATATATACATACAGAAGGAAAAGTCTCTTTTCTTCCAGTGGAAGAAAATCAAAATAGGTGTCTTTGGAAGCAGGGATGTGAAAGAGGTTTCTGCTCTTAAACAGCCCCGTATACATCCTGAAATGTGCCGGACAGCTGGAGGCAGAAGTCCTTCTCTTTATGGGGAAAGGCCAAAGATAGCAAAGGATTCATGCAGGGGCCTGGCGAAAAAGGGCTCTGAGCCAGCTCTGCTTTTACCTTGTGATCTGGTCACCTTGGGTCCAGGCCAAGAGACCTTCAGCTCGCAGGGACGTTGTTTTTGAAGTCTCACTTTCAGGCAAGAAACCCATTTTCCACCAGTTCTGAGCGCCATGGCACTGCACACCCAGCGCTGGCGTTTCAGCCATCCAGCATCCTGTGCAAACTAATTTATTTTGGGACACTTCAGCACCTGTCACAAAGTTGGAATCTGGTCCAGGCTGCTGGTCCCACTGGGGGAGCAGAAGGTCCCCCCAGTTTGCTCCTCTGTGATCCAGACTCTTTCACTGGTGGCCTCTCTCCATGCCTTCCCAGATGTCTTCCTCCAAGACACGCAGGTCATAGAGATTTGACTCCCATCTAATTCCAGGCTAGGGCTGAAGCAGCTCTGTGGTGTAGCCGCATCACAAGGGATGTCAGAGCCGATTCGGGGGAAAAAAATGGCAAAAAATCCTGTTTATTTTGGCGGTGCCCTGATTGAGATGCATTTCTCACACTCTGAGCTCTTACCCAAGCATACTCCCAAGGGAAAAATTGACACATTTTAATGTTACACAGTGGTTTGTTATACACCATCCCAGGAGCCAGGAACAATTTATCTTCAGTGTCTCATCGTAATGCCCTTCAGTGCAGATATTTATTTCTATAATGGTAGTAATGGCCTCACGGGGTTGTTCATATAATGTTGCATGGGCTTCCATAAATATTTCAATAATAAAAACAATAATTAAGCATTATTGCTGCAATACAAGTTAGTATTGAACTCATGAAAGCTGCAAACTCAGAAAAGCAAGAACACTTGTGTCTCTGGCCCCTGGCTCCATCCCATACCACTGCGGCCAAGGGAGCAGGGCTGGACTTTGGACAGGAGTGGGCCAATGCTTTGGGGCCTGGATTTGCTCATTTTGCTACCCCAGGGTGGGATGTTGACACACAGGAGCCTGCGTGAGCCCGGGGCTGTTGCCATAAGGATGCCGAGTGGATCCCATGGATGCGGGGACCCTCTCGCTGTGCTAGGATGAGAATTGAGGTTTCCAGTGGCAAAAGCTTTCCTTGGGGTTGGAGTTTGGGGTCCTTAAAACATAACGATGCAGATCTTTGGAGTCAGGTAAGAGTGGGGAGATGCCAGAGGCAGCCTTTGCATCTTCATAACCCCAATGGTCTGTTTTCCTGCTTGGCTCCCCAATGGTTTCGCTTTCTGGGTGCAAAAGTGGGTGCAGAGCAGGGGCAGTCATGTACGGTGCCCACCAGGATGATGGAGAACCTCAGCCTTTCACCATGAACCGTACAGTCTAGAAGTGAGCTGTGGGGCTCTCCATGAGCCTTTGCAGACAAAATCCCTTCGGGTTTTGAAAGGACTACGCTTCTCCTTGAAGAACAAATGATCATATCCTGGCTCCAGTGCCGCAGTGTGGTATTTAAGCTGTCCATGCTAGTAATACGCTTTCTCTGCAGCCCTGTATTGTTGGCTCCAGACCTTTTGATTTCCAGATTAAATTTATTCACCATCAGTTTATCCTAGTTTGGATTTATTTTTTTTTACAAATATTTTCCTGTTGGTGAAACACTCTGCTCCCGTCTGGTGTTTGCCTTTGATGTATTTATAGAGAGGATTCATAGCCTTCATCTCGCCAGACGACACACAACCCAAGCTGTGTTGGACTCCTCCCAAATGCCCGGTTCCCTGCTCCGCTTCCCATCCCAGCAGCTTTGGTGTGCTTCTTTCCCTGTCTCCATCAAACAGGCTCCGGTGACCAGAACTGATGATGGTATTTCAGATGAGGTTCCACTACCAAGACTCTCTTGGAGTCCCCTCGCTTGCAGACATCATTTCTTCGTGTGTGTTGGCACCCAAGAAGGTGGATTTGGGTGATGAACAGGGTGACCAAGCTCTGAAAGCTGGATTGGAGCCATCCCACCCTCCGTTACCTAAAAAGAGATTTCTCGTCTCAGTAAGTCAAGCAGCCCTGAAAGGATGAGGTGGATAATCACCCATCCCTCCCCATGGGCTGTGGAGGAGCCCTAGGGTCCACCTCAGACTTGATGGTCAACTCTGAGATGATCAAAACACGAGGAGATGAACATTTCCTTCGCTTTGTCTCTCTTGCAAAATCCACCTCATCCCCCCAAAATCTCAGCAGGGTTCAGCTATGCCTTGTGCTCCATCCCATCGCTGTATTTCACCTCCTGCCCTGTCTCTCGTGCTGCCGTTTTCTCTCTGTGCCTTGTGAAAACTCAGAAGCACCCTCTGGTATCAGCAGTGCTGTTTTCCGCTTAAATCTACAGGTTAGAGCTGATTGCTTTTTTTCTTTTTTCTCCCCCCTCCAGCAAAATTCATTGCAACACTGCAGGCCGTGCTAGATGTAATTTTCACAGGTTATTTTTATCAGAGGAAAATATTAGACTGCCTGCTGCCATATGAGATCTGTCTCTGCCCCACCGGCCTTACCGTGGGCAGCGCACTACAACACAATGCAAATATTTTTATATATAGCATCCTCCATATGTGGCGTTGGGGGATGGCAGGAGGAGAGAGGGCTGGTGGGGGGAAACACTGGGGCTTTGTGGGGACAAAGGGAGAGAGATGGAGATGCTGCAAGGAAGCAGTGATGCTTTGGGCTGAAGATGGGACATATAGAGAGAAAGAAAATCCTTTCCTGGTGCATAAAGGGTTCCGTTTTGGTGTGCAGATGATGGGAGTGGTGAGGGCACCTTAGGAGGTCTGTGGGTAGGAAGCTGAGATTGGAGGAGCAGAAGGGACCCTGGGGGAGCATCACCTTGTGCAGCCGCCCGCTCGCCCTGCTTTGGTAACCCTCATTCTGAAAAATCACTATAAAACAGGATGTCATAAATAAGCTAGCAAATAGGCAGTATGAAATTCTCCACTTCTCAGGCCCACAGGCTTTTAGTTTTTCTTCTGTTAAGGTCTAAAATCCATTTGGCTTCTGGGGTAAAAAATTACTAGGTGGGGAGTTTTCTAAGGAAACATGGAGGAACTGAAACTTCTTGTGGAAATGTGTGGAAAAACCTAAATCTCTCTAAAATACCCTGCATCCCAGTTGTTGAAGCATTGCTTTGGATGCAAGACCAAGACATTCACACTTGTATCCCTGAGTTAGAGCAGGGGGGTGGAGTTTCTTTTTATCTTTTTTTCCTTTTTTTTTTCCAGTTCCAGAAAAGTCAGCTATTGATTTCAGGTCTGTCTTGGTCCTTACAGGACAACACTTTGAAATCTCAAACAAATGCATGAGCAGGAGAAGCATTTCCCTCACCAATGTAACTAAAATACTTGGGTTTTTTCCCCACTCTGATAGACTAGCTCTTTCCTGGCATTTTGTTATCATAAACAGCGTCTGAGGCGCATCCTTTTCCATTAAAATAAGTGTTTGCTTAGTTGCCGAGTTCACCAAAGTGCTTTGAAATTACATAACTCAAAACACTGACATTTATAGGCAATGCAAATTAAATAGACATAACCACAGCTATCGCTGCAATTCAGGCAGGGCATGGAGTCAAGGTTTCTCAAAAAAACCTGGTAAAAACCTCTCCGCTTGCTGCCTGTCTTCAAATGTCCTTGTACCGGCAGTAATTTTATTTAATTGCATGCTAACTCCAAAGCTTTTCTATCCAGCCCGGTTTTGCATTCAGAGAAATTGCTTTTCTCCGAAAGGATGCAAAAGCGAATGGGACCAGCTCCGGAGCTGGGCTCTGGCCGCAGAGTCCTCCTGCCTGCGGGGACTTCTGTGCTTCAGCTTCCAGCAATGTGTCCTGGAGAGGGACCAGGAGAAAATCAATAGTTGTAAGAGGTTATTACTCATTGGAGTGGCTGCAGAGTAAGAAAAGCAGGCGGGTGATGGGGAGGTATGAGCCTGGCTCGAGAGGGAAGGCTTGTCCTTGCGGGATAAAGGCCCAGCAGGAACAAATCCTGGTTATCTGTTGGTGGTGCTGGACTGGTACGAGCTCTGCAGCATCCTCCAGACTGGAAAATTAAGCACAGATCCTGTGGAGGAGCTGGACCTGGCTCAACTTGGTCTAATGACCTGCATGGACCTTGCAGTCCCATGGAGGCTCTCGCCACAGGTCAGAGTGGTGGTGGTGATGGGATCACCACTTGGGATGTGACCCACCCCAAACTTCTTCTTCTGTCCTACTTTGGGACTATCGTGCCTTCCCGTGGTACCCACGTTCCCGGAGAGGTGTCGGGATGCAGAGGGGCTTCCTGGAGGCCAGCGATGCTCAGAGCTGGAAGATCTTCCTGGCACCTCTTTGGACCTCCAGTTTGAGAAGCCATGTCCCGCTGACTTCTCTACCAAGTACACGGAGGGGACATCTCCCTTTCGTCAATGCCAAAAGCTGGCTGGACCCCCGGGCTCAGCCTCCGAGGTGTCCCAGTCCCCTCCATCCATCTATCCACCCCAAAAGGGGCAGCAGCAAAGCCAAGACCCAGCCTCGGCACTGGGAAATCTGCTTCCATCTGGCTCCACTACCATCCAAAATCAGCAGCAGCTCTTTCACTGTTTAATATTTCAAGATGTTCTGGGGGAAGCGGTGAGGCTCTGGGCGGGGGGGGGAGGGATGTGTGAGAACTGCTTCTGTGCCTTTAAACCGCGTCCTTTCTTATTTTTATTTATTTATTTTGAATAATTTCTGTCCCTGCGGTGGCAGCAGCTTGCTGAAGCGAAAGCTGGCAGATGGGTGGCCCGGGGGACCGGCACCCCCAGCTCTGGATGTGGGGAATATTTCTCCCCCTCCGGAGGGAATATCTCTCCCTTCCTCACTCCATATTTCTGGCAGCAGCTCCCAGGGATGGAGGAGATACCGGGGTGGCTCCGACCAGCCCCCTGATTTTTTGGCTATCCTCCCTCCCATGGTTGCCCTTCCCTGCCACATGGGATTCCCAAAGGATGCTGAGGTGGGAAGGGAATTTATTTTCCTTCCCCACTAAGAAGCAATAATATAAGCAGCATAACCTGGCAGGAGCAACCCTCCCTGCCCTGGCATGACCCCACCAGTAAAGCAGGTTATGAGACACTTGTTTCCCCACTTTAATGATTAAAGCTTAAGCTTAATAGGAGAAAAGCAAGGAACTGAAATATTCATTTGCTGGCTCCTCACCGTCCAGCAAAACCTCTCTAACAGCTCTGGGCTCGGCTTGCTGGAGACCTGCCGGTTTCTCCTGCCCCGTATATTATGTAAGAAGCTTTTTAATAATATACGTTGAGACATATGGCCCCTCAGATTTAGTATGCAAATGCAATATGCTTAACTAAAAATAGCGGATATGCTTAATGTAGTTTGTTATAACACCTTCTGTTACTTGGTGAGTAATGAATAGCGGCTGCGCTTTACAGAGAGCTTGGAATGGAGTGAGCAGGCAAAAACCTCCGCTCCGGGCTTGCCTTTTGTAGTGAAGGAGCTCAGCCATGTCCTGTCTCCTGCCTTTTCCAGCACTGTGACCTGATAATTAAGTAGAAGATACCAAAATAAATGCTTAGTAGGGGATTAAGTAATGAATTGCTGGTAGGAAAGCCTTGGGTCCCAGCTACGTGTAGTTGTGGCCTTATATCCTGGAGCGTTAGCTTGTGTTTTGGGGTTTATATCCCATACGTATTATCCCAGTTTGTAGGAATCGCACAGTGGTTAAATCCCAGCGGTGCCAGGTGAAAGCATCAGCTCCGTGCCTTCATCCCTTGGGATTATACAGCAGAGGCTTTGCTGCTGCTGTTCCAGCCATGGGAAGAGAGAGAAGGACGTGAGGTCCATCTCCTGCCCTTCCCAAATCTCCCTTCCAGCCTCTCTCTTGCAGGCTCTGCAGGCAGAAAGTTCTCCTCTTCTCTTCCTCTTCTCTTCTCTTTGTACAAATCCCTTCTTGCCGTTGTTTCTCACCAAAGCAAAGACAAACAAACAAGAGGTGGCACGTCGTGATGACAGCTGGGTGACAGCAGTGCTCCCATCCCCTTTGCAGAGCAGTCGAGGCTGGGAAGCAGCCCTCCGTGCTCCTCTTGCAGCCCTGAGAGCCAGGCTGTCTGTACCTTTCAGATACAAGGAGATGAGGTTTTTTCAAAGTATTCTTTCATTAAAAAAAGAAAAGGGGAAAAAAAAAACCCTCTGAAATACTCTGACGGTATCCCAAGAGATAAAGAGGAAGAATTGATTTACCTCTGTAGCTAATACCACTGTCTCGCTTGCCTTTAACACAGGCTGGTGGCCTTTCATGCTGGTAGCTCTTTTAGGTACGGGGCTTTTGGGTTTGTTTTCCCAGAATAAATCTTTAACCTCACAGACAAAGCACCTGATGACTTGCTGTAGTGGAGCTTGTCACACAGTGCTTCTATGCTGCTCTTCATCTGCTCTCCATCACCATCAAAGCCTCCAGTAGCATTCAGATTGTCACTGGTGTGCTGAAGCCACGTCTACCTGGGTTGTCCGGCTCCTGGGTGATGTTTGGGGGGGTGTCTCAGATCAATTCTCACCTCTGTGAGAGAGAATTTGGTCCACCAGGAAACAATCCTTTTCCCCCTGTATCATCCTGACACTTATTATTCAAGAGGACCAGGGAAACATGAAGTCCCTGTTTCAGGTTGTCAGCAGCACTTTGAAGCAGCAAGGTTTGATTTTATAGCTACAGGGAAGGGTTTGTAGAGAGAGAAGCTGGTTACCTTTATTGGTTCCTCAGCTCTGAAAGGGAACACCTGAATTTCCCGTTGGGGCTTGGTTGTGCTTATGTGATCCTATCGTAGCTGCTTATGGAGATTAAGGAGTTGCCTTGGCTCAGTGGAGGGAAGTTACAACACCTTGGACGTGATTCATCCTGCTGTAGACATCTCTCTGGGATGGGATGAATCACTGTGGAGCTGCCTGCCTCACTCCTTTGGTGACAGAAGAAGCCTGAAAATAGATTTAAGTGTCCAGAGCTGGGCACCGGGCTTGCCTGGAGCTTGTATTGGTGCTGTCAGCAGCAGTTGAGTCCTCCAGCAGCAGCCGGGACCTCGGGGGTGTCACTGCAGCATCCACGAGACCCTAGCATGGACTGCGAGTCCTCCGGGCCAGGAGATCATATTGGGGAGAAAATACAGTGTTCCTTGGTGCGCTCGAAGGGCTGCACGGCGGAATGGCACCAGAGGTGACGGCCGGAGTGTTGGGCTCCCAGCAGAAAGGGGACAAGGTTGAGGGACTTGTCCTTAAGAGTAATGGGCTGGGTGATCTCCATCAGTCCTCTCTATAGGACTATAACCTGTAGATTGTAGGACTTTCCATGCTATCACCTTCACCCTAAATGTCACGTACACCTCCTGGAAAGCAGGTAGTGAGGTTTTCTCCTCTCCTGCAGCGGGGACTTGTTTCTGCAGCAGCAACTTATCCCCACTCCCTTGGGCCAGCTCTGGTCCTGCCACATTCTCAGGAGCAGCCAAACCACTCCAAAGCTTGGCCAGATGGATGAGACCATGACAGGCTCTCCACTCCTCTGGCCGCCCTCTCACGGTGGCTTCTGTCCATTTAATTTGTCCTTCTTAAATGCAGGTGAGCAGCCAGGCTGGGTTCAGGCACGCTCTGCACAACCCCGCTGGGACTCTCACTCCTGCTGCATCCGAGCAGGACTCATGGTATTTTTTAATGGCAGCTGCCAGAGCCGATGGTAGACATCTCATTTTCATCCGTGGGGAAATTCGTAGTCCCTGATTGCTCCCAAAACAGCAGCCAAAGCACAGCCCACAAGAGCAAAATACACAGGACAAATTTTGAGCAACTGGTTTTTAGTGGGGAAAGTTGCATCAACTTGGTCTCCTGTCAGACGGATGCTATCAAACCTCCCCGAACCCTGTTGTGAATACTTTTATTTCAGCTTCATTTAATCCTGTTACCAAGCAACTTTAAGTGAAACAAAACACGATGCTTCCACAAAAATGAGCGTGCACAGGGGACCGAAACTGGTTTCGCTGGCGTTAAACTGGTTTCTTTATAATTCCACATTTTTTTTCGTGGTAGGTTTGCAGGTCCTGTTTTCTTATAGTTATGTTTCCATGGCAATTTGGGTGGTTTTTTAATCTATAAATTTTGGTCTAGGAAAAATGTGAACGTTAGGCATGTTTTTAAGATTTCTGCACAGATACAGACTGGTTGAAACAGCAGTTGACTTTCCCGAATCGGGGACCACAAGGCATGTCTTCTGGGTCACTGCAGGTCCCGGCTGCCCCACTGGTGTGATGAGCCCAACATGCTCAGGAGGTGCTGAGCTGCGGGCATAAACCCCGGCGGGTAATCTGAGGACACGCAGCCGGGTCCCACGTGCTGCTGAGCTAAATGGGAGGCATGCAGGAGGGATGCAGGAGGGATTTAGGGAATCACTGGGTTGGTGGGAACGGGGACATGGCCATTCTGTTTTGCACACCCAGAGCAACTCGGGTTGCTCGACCCCAGTGCCGGGGATGCCAACCTGCCCCGGGGGCCGATGCGGGAGGTGGAGGAGCACTTGCTCTGATGCGCGTCGTTTCCATGGCGATACTGAGCAAAGGATGCCATAAAAACTAGAGATGAACCTTGAAGTCTCGCAGCATCTTCTGGGCATGTCTGTGCTGCCGCGGCAACCCCCCTGCTCCTGGAGAGCCTTCCTCCTCGAGGGAGATGAGAAACCATGGTCTCAACGTACCCTCATGGATGTGATGCAGCCGGCACAAGGATGAACATCTGTGCATCCTTCCAGATGTTGCGCTTGGTGCTGCCCGTACCCTTTGAGGATACTGTCCCCACGAGATAGTCCCTGTCTTTGCACCTCAGTAATACACTGCGGTGTTGAATTGCGCTTTGCAGAGCGTAGAAGAGACACCGGTGACTTTTCCAGCCCCATGAGTTAAGTAGCAACTTTGCTCCCATTTTACAGATGGGGAAACTGAGGCAAAGGACAACGAGAGTCTGGGGAGAACCCAAACCTGCCAGCTCTGTGCTTACTTCAGCACAGCGCAGGAGAAGTCTTATTACCCAAAATAAACCTTTAGGCCACCTTCTAACACAGCCATAATGTGAATCAGCTGAGAAAATACCATCTACTTTTCTCAGATTGAGCCATGTGGGATCTGCTTTGGTTTTCTCCGAGCAGGAGTATCTTCCGTGGAGCTGCCGGTGCCGCCGGCGGAGCTGGCAGGTGATGACTCCAGCTAGAAACGACCCATGATTCAGGCTGTATCTTCAATTCCCAATAAATTAATGCTGAGCAGAGCTTCAGATGTTAATTGCCAGAGAGAAGTGGATCAGTTTGGACATAATAAGGCAGGGGAAGAAGGGTAGCTCCGTGCCTTTGGCAGCATTTCTTATTTTAATTGCAGGTTCTTGCATATTCACAGGGATGAACTTTGTAGCCCGCACCCGAGCGTACAGTCAGCTGGAGCTTTATTAAGATTTTTTGAGCGATGCTCTAAGCAGAAAGCCCCGACGAAGTCATGGAAAGCCAACACCAGAAATAGAAAGCTGTGCAATCTGCAACATATAATGCTCTGCAGCCAGCTTGAAGCACATGCTGAATTAATCCCCAATTTAATTAATGCTACTCTAATCCTTCAGTGAAAAGAGCAGTTCAGAATTTGTTTGGAAACACTGTCCTGTGTACAGTAATATATATTAATGTATTTAAAAATGCAGTCATCAAGGAGTTTTTGCTCTATCCCAACCTGGGATGCACTAAGAAATGAATTTACAGGCACTGTCCTCTGAAAAGTGGGACTGGAGATTGGTTGAAGGTCTGTGGTTGGACTTCCCAACATCACAAAATTAGTTTAAAAGCCGTAAGGTACAAACCAAGCCCCAAGTCACTGGAATTTATTTTTAAAGTTTTTCTGGCATCTGAACCAATCAAAGGGGTTTCAGGTTTATTTTTCACCCCGTTGATGGGTGATTACAAGAAACAGGCTTAACGAAATAGCAGTGACAGCCTGGACCGGCGCTCAGCCCCATGCCTCCAGGAGGTACCGTTAGAAGCAGCCATTCAAAATGATGCTAAAACTGCAAAAACTGGCAAAACCATGGCTGGGACGTGTCTCTGTGGATGTTCATACCCCTGGTTGTACCTCTCCAGTCTCGGGGTGACAGACAGGGTTTGCTGCAGAGCCTCTTTGGGTTTGCTCTGCCCAGGGACATTCATTTAAGCAAGCTAAATGCACCCAAACCTAGACAGTCTTGTGCTTCTGGGTCCTATGAGACCTCTTCCTTATGCTTGCAGCAAATATTTAACTCACACTAATGCTTCTCAGCCCCAGCACAGAGCTTGAAAACGTTTAAAATGCAACTAATGAGGACTGGTCCAGGCATATTCCATCAAAGGGTTTTGTAGCTGGGCTTTTAATTTTACTCTTTTAGTGGAAAACAGCTATTTTGTAGAAAATGAATTTTTAGGAGAAGTGACAGTTTTTCAAAGCCAGTTTCATGTTTATAGTTTCATCTTCGTATGTGTTTCCTGCAGGAAAAACAATGAATGCTGCCTGGCTTTTGGCAGCTTTTCTAAAAAAAGGCTGTTTATTTTGCTCTTCTTGTTATTATTGATAATGAAAATTAATAACTGTGTGTTTTAAAACCGAATTTTCTTCTGTTGCGTAGAAAATGCCTTCCCCTCCCCGTCCGTAATTACAACTGGCTACATGCCAGGATTTTCTATTTAAAATTGCAAACCCTGTTGCTTTAAGTCTCTTATGGATACTTGCAGGCTATATCTTGTTTGCTTGATATGGTTGCACAGGGGTTTACCCACAGATGGACCCGGGCACAGCACCCGGACGTAGGAAATACGTGGAATGAAGTCAGAGCTGAACAGACCCGGAGCAGGTGCAGAAATGGGCAGAATAATTTTGTATGGAAAAATGTTTCCACAAAACAGTTCCCGTTGCCCAACAAGTTAGACTAAATAGAAGCTTTCTCCTCCAACTTGTCAGGTAATTACTGAAGGAAGCATATGGTATCTCCTCTGAAGTGTTGGAAGGGGATCAACAACAGGCAAAGCAATGGAGCTGGGTGGGATTGGTAGGAGTGGGCGTCATGTGGGAATAACAGGATCGGGATTGAAATTGGAGGAGTTGGTGGGTGCTCAGGAGAGGGTTTGAACCCATTCTGGTGTGCGTTCACCCGTGGGGCTTGGGCACCTGGGTGCCCAACGGGCTGCGGAGCCCAGGGCTGGCGTGGTGCTGTTGAGCAGCGATGAGGTTGGATGGGGATGCTCTGCATTGCCAAAGGTTTTGGGGAAAGCTGGCTTGACCCTCAGCACTGGGGTGTTTTGGAGGGTCAGTGCTGAGGAGGTGTTGGCAGGGAGGGGACCTTCAAGTGGGACCCCCTTGAATGGGCACATGCAGGGCTTGAGCAGACAGCGAGACAGCTCGGTCACGTCAACATCCATCTGACATCTCTTGGAGCGAGGGGAGTCCAATTATGGCTGAGCAAGGCAAAGGCAAGGCAGGTTTTTGTCACTGTGGGTCCCAGTAATTGTCACTGCAGTAGTCCCCATCGTGGGAAGGTGATGGGGAGTGAGTCGGGTTGTGGTCATTGGGTCTTGAGGAGAAGTGGAGGCCAAGTGCAAGGACGGTCAATGCCAGTCTTGCTCTGGGAGGCTTCAGTGTAGGGAAAAGCCAAAATAAACCCATACTCTCTATGCCAGTATCCAACCAACTGGGATTCACAGGAGGTGCACTCAAGCTGCACATCTGCCACATGCCACCCCATGCAATAGCAATGCTCTGTGCCCTAAATCATGACATTTCTTGGATACCAAAAGCACTTTTACAACAAGGAGGCAAAAATAAATAATTGCCTTGCGTGGACTATCGCAGAGCCAAGGCACAGATAAGCAGATTAGCGTGGGCACCAGAGGCATCAATCGATGGAAGTGTGTGTTCAAGAGTGAGCCTTGCAGATCAATGCATCTCTGACTGGTTAAAAGTCAACTCCAGCTGGTTGGAGCTGAGCCCTGACCAAGCACATGGAGAGCTCACCACCATCCCCAGATTTTCACAGAGGTATGCAAGGCCTGGGGAGGTAACTGTTTTAATAAATCCTATTTATCTTAAAATTGTTTTCCCGTGCCTTAGATAGAAAAGCTGGGCTTTAAAAGGTTAAGTATTAATAGCCTGCTCCAGCTGCTTGGTCTGCAAAGGCTGCTGCGATCAAATGCTTCGATGTGGAGCTGCTGCTGGTAGACATGTTGCTGCAGGTGCAGAGCGTGAAGTTTTGCATAGCCAACAGGTAAAGCAGTCCCGCTGTCAGAGTGGGGCTTTTAAAATGTTGTTTGTTCCCAAAAGCTGAATGAAGCGTGTGTTTTGGTTTGTGTTTGGCAGGGAGGGTTTGTTCGCTCGGTAGGGGATGAAGATGACAGCAGCATGTCTGGCCGAGGGTCTCCAAGAGGTCTCTGGTTCAACCTTTTTGGACCAACACTTGATCAGTGTGGTCGTGACATTACCTAGCTGAGTGTTGAAGCCTCGGAGGACGGTTAGCTGTAAAGGATGTAGATCTGAGTACCGTGGATGCTCATGTTTAGCCTGACAAATCCATGCATAAGCCCATTCCCTCCTGTGCAGTGTCTGGCTTCATTTGCCTTGGGAGCTACCAGGTGAGCAGGGTCCAAGAAAGTCCTCTTGGGAGAGGAAGGCTGATCCCTTTGCTGCCCGATTGAGTCAGCAAAGTTGCATCCTCTTAAGCAATGGGGTCCTGAGATCTGTAAACCTCATGTCATCCGGTATCACCTTATTCTACCCTTGTCCTCCTCTGCCCATATCATCCCATGGTCTGGTGTCTTCTGCTGTTGTCTCCTGATGCACATCTTTGTGCAGCCCCTGGCGTAACAGCTCTGCAGCTGTGATTCCTTGGTGCTGGGTTTCCACCAGTGCTTCAGACTGAATACAGTGCTGTTAAAAATTGAAATGCATAATAATATAGTAGAAAAATACCAAGGAATAGTAAGGAAATAAAGAATGATTCATGTTTAAACAGAAGCTCTTTAGATGTGGAGGTAGCATTGCTGGCCGCAAGCATGGATTCATATTAGTGGGTAACTCAGGTTTTAGGCCAAATTATGCAGAGTTAACAACTTCCTTTGCAAATCAGCCCCCCACCCCTTAGTCCTGTATGCTCCCTCTAGTTTGCTGGGATGTGAGAGACCATAGCAGCAATGCTAAAGAGAGAACGGTTACACACCCCAGCTGTGTGAAGATGTCTATGTGATAAGAGGAGCCCAAAGTGCTCGTATATCACACTGGGGTCTGGTTTGCATCCCATTAATTCTGCTTCAGAAAGTCTCTTTTGAGTTGGTTTTAGCTTCTAGTGGAAGAAGAGGACTGACCTCGAGTTCTTGGTATTCAGCATAGATTTGGGATGCGGAAACCTCACGTCACCTGTAACTCGGTGATGTGTCTGAGCCCATGTGCTGCAAATGCTTTTGTCCAGCTTGGAGCAACTTCAGCTGCCAAAATCATGAGCTCCTTTGAATTTTACATACTTGTTTTGTTATTTAATTACCTACGTTATCTCAGAGATGGGGCAGCGGAGGCGGGGTGCACCCACGCTTTCAGCATTGGAGACCTTATGGGTAGTAGAAGTGTCTCTGTTTGGGGGAAGGAGGAGTTTATTTGTTTTAGTAATACGGGAGTGCATTCTGTAACTAAATATCAGCTAGAAGGTAGATGTTGCCTCCTGTTTTCTCTAGCTTGGAAGTACAGATCAAGATGGAGAAATCCTGATTCTCTGTGTTACAGGGAGGGTGAGCCCTTGGGATAGGCAGCGGTGCAAGGACCAGGGGTAGTGGCTTTACACTGAAAAGAGGGTACCAGGACAAGGGGTAATGGCTTCAAACTGAAAGAGGGTAGATGTAGATCAGATGTAAGGAAGAAGTTCTTCACTGTGAGGGTGGTGGGACACTGGAACACGTTGCCCAGAGAGGCTGTGGATGCCCCATCCCTGGCAGTGTTCAAGGCCAGGCTGGATGGGGCTTTGAGCAACCTGGCCTAGTGGAAGGTGTCTCTGCCCACGGCAGGGGGGTTGGAACTGGATGATCTTTAAAGTCCCTTCCAACCCAAACCATTCTGTGATTCTGTGATTCTATGACGAGGAACCTGGAGATGCTCTTGGTCCCAATGGGCAGCAGTGGTGATTTGGGTTGAGTCCCGGGTGTGCTCTGCTCATGGCAAACGCTGCTGCTGGGTTTCCTTCCTCAATGCCCAGAAGTCTGATCATCCAGGTGGAGCACTCCCAACTGCTTATCTCATGGTTTTGAGCAGCACAGATTTACTAGATACAATTTTCCATGGAGGGGCAAATGCACCCATGCAAGTAGACACCATCCCACCCACCCCAGGCCCCTAACCTCCCCCCTTCTTCTTCCAGAGGAGACAACGTTCGAGGCTGGAGTCAAAGTCCAGATCCACAGCCAGTCCGAGCCACCCTTCGTCCAGGAGCTGGGGTTTGGGGTGGCCCCTGGATTCCAGACCTTTGTGGCTACCCAAGAGCAAAGGGTAAGTCCTAAATTTCATTTACACACCAAGATCCCTCCAGTGGGTCGATACGAGAGGTTGCTTCTATGTACTGATGCCCCTTGAGAGGCATCTTCATCATTAACAGCTATTTTTTACGCCTTGCTTCAAATTGGATGGGATGAGGGCAGCCTTTTCAGCATTGCTTTCCATGCATTGCCCACAGTCCTTGTAATTCTGGCCACAGAAGGGACTTCATCCCCGGTAATTTCCCTGCCTTGCTCTCTCACGGTTATGGTTCAGCTGTGGCAGTCACTCAGTGCGTTGGGTACCTTCCAACCCGCCAAGAAAGGATGCTTTTTGCCAAAAGACTCACACTCCAAGGATATAAAAAGAGACAAGTGGAGAGTGTTTCATTATGTAGATCAGCATGAATCCTTTCAGGTAGCACAGAAATAGTCACATTATTTATTATAAACTGTGGTGGGATGCTCGTGGCTCGGGATGCATCACCCCCCTCGAGTCCCGACAGTGGCACATCATCACAGCGCAGATGGATGCGATGTGACGTACCATCATTAAACCCAAATCCTGATTAGGCATATGGGAAACCAGCCAGCAGAATAATTTTTTCCCCCGGCTTGGCCCCGTGGTGCTTTCATTCCCAGCCCTCCTGCCTCATTGCCACTTTCATTTTCTTCCCTGCTCTTGCATCCACCCTCAAATGAGACATAAATCAAGTTGAGGAAAGAGAACACGAGCTGTTGGAGGGTTTGCTCTGATTAAACCTTTGTGGAGATCAGAGCCACAGTTGTTACACTTCAGCTCAGAGCAACATGAGGAATTCACTACCAAGTATATTGTTAAGGCATCTCTCCATGGCCACTGGGTACCAAAAGATACCTGAAGATGCTGCATTTCAGCGAGCCTGGATGCAGATCTTCCTTCCTTCATTACGGCACGCTTGTGTGTAATCATCCAGGAGATAACGAACGGTGTGGGTTCCCGGTGGGCGAGCGCCAGGTGGAAACTTCTCAATTAAAGCAGAGAAATGTTTCACTGTTGTCAGTTTGTATCTTGTGGGAAGTCCGGTGGGCTGGAGAAAATGAGCAGCTTTTATTAGCACCCAGGGCTCTCGTTTGGAGTGTAACACCTTAGTAACAGCAAAGGCAAAAGGCTCTTCGGGGGCTGAGGCAGCAGCTGCTGAAGTCCAAAGCAGAAACGGGCTTGGAAACCCATCATGGGCATTTTTCAAGCCTGTTCCCTTAACACAAGCCCTTCCATGCATCCCCAACGTCCTCACCTCGCTCCACAGCTGCTTTCTGCTGTCCCAGGGGACCCAGCAGCATTCAGCATTGCTTACGTGGGGCATGTTGCGAGATAAAGAATCTGGAAGGGTGGAAAAACTGATTCATTACTCTTGGCAATAATTACTGGCCATTGAGTTCTTTATCCATCCTCTCTCCCGGGGGCATCTCCTGAAGCGGTCTGGGGGTCTCTGCACACCGAGGTGGTGGTGCTGGGGTCAGCCGTATGCCCGTAGCTGTCATTTGGAGATGCAGCACAGAGCAATGGGGTCTGGATATGGCCCTGGGGTTAGGGCTAACGGCTGGTGATCCCCCACAGCGGCTGCACACGGGAGCCCTTCCCATGTCAGCATCTGCCAGGCAGCTCGCAGATCCTGGGTTACCCCAGGGAGGACAAGTGACTTGCCAAAGGTCACGGAGGAAATGGGTGTCAGAGCAGAGGGCCCCATGTCAGACTAGATATAAGGAAGAAATTTTTTACACTGAGGGTGGTGAAACACTGGCACGGGTTGCCCAGGGAGGTGGTAGATGCCCCATCCCTGGAAACATTCCAGGTCAGATTGGACGGGGCTCTCAGCATCCTGATCTAGTTGAAGATGTCCCTGCTCATTGCAGAGGGGTTGGACTAGATGATCTTTGGAGGTTACTTCCAACCCGAACTATTCTATAATTCTATGTCGGAGCAGGGGATCCCGTGTTGGGGTCTTGCATTTCCATCCCCAGCACGCACATGCCTTCAAGCGAAGCCCTCTCCTCTTTTCTCAGCAGCAAAGAGCAGGATTTTTGCTTAGCTATTTGTCAGCTGTGAAAAATACCTCTGGCAGAATCGGCATTCCCTTTGTGAGACCACATTAGCTCTGGAGAAAAGCTAACTGCAGAGATGCCGAGGCTGGCGATGGAGAAGGGCATCGCCAGCCGATTACATGGCACTTTGCGTGCCCCGTTAGCAGGCAGGCAGCGCTGGGCAGGGGATCGTGTTTTGCCGTGCAGCCGCCTGATGCTGAAAGAGTTTGGCAACAATTCCTCGAATCGAACTCGCCTGGCAGAGCAAGCGGTAATTGGAAAGATTTGTCTTCCTTAAACATCCCAGCTTCAGCAAGATTTGGGAGCGTGGCTGGGAGCTGGAGCCTGCAGCGAGGATCTCAAGGACTTTGTTTTAAGATAGAAATAGCATAAATGCTGTAGACTTCTAAGACAGCTGCTGTAAATCTTCCCCATCACATTGCCAGCATCAACTATTTCATTATTTCTATTAAAAAATTAGATTTTTTTATCAGGAAGACAGCCAGCTGAGAGAGAGGGAAGAAAAACATCCCTCCCCAAATCCCTCCTTCCAGGCAGGGGAGATGTAGAAGATGACAAGAAAAACAGATTTGGGGGACTATTAGCTTGAGCGTGTCCCCTCTTCTACAGGGTTTGCCAGAGTTTTGGTGCTGGGAGAGGGAAGAGCACGTTTCTGCTTGGGGCCAGGGGTTCTGTAAATGGTTTAAAATTATACTGAGGGCTGCAACGCCTTTACCCAGGAGATCCAGAGGGCTCTTCAAGCTGCCTGCCTGGAGCAGCATTCATCCACGGGCGATGCTGCCTACCCCAATCCCTCCTCTCCATAAAGTCATTTTTTAACCTAATTACAACTATTACAGCATACACATGCTACTGCCTCCTCTAATTACCCCCCAGGGACTGGCTGGGCATCGCCCACCTTCTCAAGCCCTGAATGCACATCTTTTATTTAGACCCCTGATTTAGTTTTGGGGTTTTTTTTCTACTAAATCTCTACATCTGGAGCAGGCACATGCTGGTCTTTCAATAAGTCAGAGCAAAAGGTGGAAAAGCTCATGAATAATCACCTGGAGGACTGACTCTGGCCAGTTATTGGGGTCTTAAACCATGTGTTTTGCACCATGAAACATAAATGAAACGATCCTCCAGCTGGAGAAGAATAAGAAATAAAGAGAAGGTCGTTTCACATCTCCCAGCTCAGAGCAGCCTCTGTGTTAGTTATAAGCACTTTTCCGAGTGATAAAAACAATAGGTGTGGAATTGGGTAGACTTGCTTTGGTGTGACGGTGGGAGCTGTGCATCGTCTTTGGGTTGAAGGGGATTTATTCACGGCTGGGTTAGAGGCTCATGGCTTTATTTCTGGCTCTGTTACTATTCCCTGTGGCCATGCTCAAATCTATCCTTTCGTCCCCCCATCCCAGTCTGGAAATAAGAGTATTTACTGGTCTTTACTTATTGATCTCCTGCCTTTCCAGGTATGCAGCCGCTTAACGCAACCAGGGACTTGCTTCTTGGTGCTGGGGCGGTAAATCCTGGATCTCTATACTGAGAGCTTTCCAAAAGCCCCTTGTCGAAAGCAAGCTCTGCCTCCATGATGGTGCGTGATCTCATTAAATCTCCCCTTAAAATTAGCTGTCAGTCAAAAAAAAAGGAACAAAATCAGCTTTTCTCCTCCCTCTGCAGTGGCTGAGCCCTCTGATTCCTGCAGAGTGACACTTTTAAGGTTCATTTCCCTCTTTGGGAACTGCATTGTTAATGCAGTAATGGTGTTGTGCTGCTTTGCACTAGTAGCATCGTAAGAGGGACTTTGCACGTGTATCCCTTGTGCGTGCTGAGTCAGCAAAAGCAATCCTGCAAAGGCAACACCAGCAGGAGGTTTCCTCCATAAAACGTGGTTGTTGGGTTATATAGGCCAAGCTGTTTCTTTGCTGCTGAAGAGAGATGCTTTCTGTCTGAAATCTCAGACTGAAGCCATCGCCTGAAGTTTAGGAGAAGCAGCCGGGGCTGAGCTCCCTAAAGCGACTCAGGAGGCACCGCAGCAGAAGGCAACGCACGATGGACGGCTGCAATTAAAACAAGAGTGTCTTGATGGAGGACGGTGGAAAGCATCCTCTCTGGTGACTTCCCGTACACCACAGCAGTGGCTGTGCCTGAATGCAACATGAAAGGAGCTAGAGTGGTTTACACGGATGTGTGAGCTGCTGTTTTCTGGGGTTTTCACACCATTTTACATGGGGAGAGCCAGCCGTGGTCCCTGTTGCGCCTCGTAGCGAGAGATGCTCCAGCCACGCAGGGGAGCCGTTTCCATGGCAATTACTGAGTCTCATGAATAAGGTTTGTTTTCTCATGAATGAGCAAAGCCCTGAGTTTTGCGGGAGCTGGCTCGGGGCATGCCGTGCCGTCACCCTCCAGCCGGGTCCCAAGAGAGGACAGGACCACCCCGATCAGGGCAGTGCCCTTCAGCTCCCGCTGCTCTTGGCTTTGGAGGGATCCACCTCAATTTTTCCCTTTTCCTGGCTCTTTTGGGTGAGCCTGGTGCTATAAGAAGCCTCTCTGGACCTTGTGTTGTGCATGGCCCTGGAGAGGCTGCAGTGACCCCACACACCCCTGCACTGGACCACAGCACCAAGGCATGGGCAGACACTCTGGAAATTATATTTTGGAGAGCTGATCTCCTGGAGCAGGATAAATTCCTCCTGGATTTGGCTCCTTTTAATCCCCTTTTCCCAGCTGGATTTTCCAGCATTGTCGCCGCATCTTGGCAGCGCTGCTTGAGCCTCTCCCATAACGGATGGGATCAGATAATGTTACTTCCCCAGCTTGGCTGCTCCCTGCTATGCCACCGGCACAACGCGTTAGAGAAGATGAAAAGCGCACTAAAAATGGCAATTTCTGCCAACTTGGCAATAAAAATTTAAGAGGCTTCAATTAAGCAACAGGTTCGAAGATGGAGCAATATTGTTTAATAGGACTCTAGTGTGCCTTGGAGACTCATCCCCTCGTAATGCTTGCATGGGACAGAGAGCATCAGCTACCAACAACTGCAGTATCAAAAGTGTAATTACAGAGGCAGGAAAATGGGACTCGGGGTCTGGCAGTGATCTCTCTGAAACCCATATTTCCAAACAGGGTATAGGCAGTGGCATTTGAAAATTAGGAGCAATTCAATAGTATTTCCCATGTTTCCTAACCCTCCCTCAGAGCATCTTCTACCTACGGTCTTACACATCCTCCTGGAAAAACATTCACTCACTGATTTCTTTCTGTTTCCCTCAGTCCCACACACTCTCCCAGTTGATTTCCTCTGGTATATCATCAGACTCTGAATTAATTCAACAACAAGAAGCAAAACTGGCAGGCTGTGGTGGCCAGCCGCATAGAAAACTTCATTGCACAGGAGCGGTTCAAAGCAGGAGATGTACAGAAATGATTGCACGGCTGTTTTTGTAGGGCAGCGGAGTGGTTTTGCTTGGAAAACAGTGTTAGGAGTGAATCAGCCTGTTCGTAAAAAGACACAAAAGAAAACGGGTTTGGAGGCAAGTGATAGAAATGACTCAGGGCCCGGAACGGGGTGTCTGAATGGGTAGAGATTGGAAAGGGCTTGCTTAGGATGGAGGTCAGTAAGAGAAAACGTCAGGGATGTAGATGAAGTAATGGTCTGGGTGCTCCTGCTCACCCTTCACTATATTATATGGATAAGAGAATTTTTTTAAAAAGATGGAAAGCTGCTCACTGAGAACAGGAGAGCTTCAGAGGGTCCAACTCCCACCACGCAACCCCCGAATTGGGCACCTCTGTAAGAGTTTGGCCAATATGTAGTCCAACAATTACAGCCAACTGTGTCCAGCAGAATGAGGGGGAACATTTTTGCTGCCTATACATATGCCAAGGAGGTGAGCAGGAGGGAGAGGGCAGAGTTTATTGCAATTTAAGACTGAGTTTGCACATGAGCGAAGGGTACAACTCATTTAGCGGGGAGCTAGAAGCGAGTTGTAGATGGTCAGTGCAGCAAATGCCAGGAGCAGCCGTCCAGCGGGTCCTGGGAACAAACCCGGGATGAGGCTCAGAAGGGGCTGCCCTCAACTTTTTGGGGAGCCACAGGAGGTCAATATTGCTATTTGATTTGCAAAATTATTTCCAAGGAAATGGGGACCCAGAGGAGCCTGGAGCTCCAAAATCACATTTTTCTTCTGGTGCCTATTCACCTCCAGCACCTGGGGACTTGTGAGCTATATAAGTTCCCCGAGTTCTACTCAGGGGGACCTTCCAGGGGCTGGAAGGGCTAAGCTCTTGTCCTTAAACACAACTTCTTTGATACTTGTGTGAAGGGAGCAAATGGGCAGGAACAGCTGTATCGCACCCGGCACGGCAAAGGGAGACTGCAAATAGACAACTTCCAGCATCATTAACTGGGAGATGGTGCCAACGAGCTGTGTGTACGCTGAGCTTTTTAAGCATTTTACAAGCACTAAAGCTGTCTGGGATTGAAATTCTATTAAGTTGATGCTATTTGATGTCTCATTAAAGAATGGAGGTTTCTGGTTATTATTTCATTTGGAGTAAATGCAAACACACCCCGTATAGACTTTGTGAGATTCAGGGTGAGGTTCGCATCCCTTCTTGCTGATCGCTGCCTGAAGTTTGGTGGCCTCAGGTGGGGACCCACGCTTGGAGGAAGCACGAGAGGGGCTGAGCCGTAGGCCAGAGCCGAGTCAATGCAGGATGATCCTCAAAGCCAGATTCATCGCAGAGCCCAGCTGCAAACTGGGCTGAAACTGCCCCAACCTCGTGCTGGCAACATCTCCACCATGTTCCCACATCTTCCCTATTGCATAAAATTAAACATGCAGAAAAAATAGAGATACCACTTAAATTAAAAAAAAAAAGACCTCTCTGGCTGCAGACAGATGTTGGCAGTTCTCAGGAGGCTCCGTGCCAAGAGCAGCGCGCGAAGGGCAGCAGCGTGGCCAGGAAAAAGGGCTGTGGCAGGGAGGAGGCTGTGCTGGACGGCCCCCGCTGCCACGACCCGCTTCCCCTCCGTGTTTGCCAAAAGCAGCCCTTCCCTTCCTTGCGTTTTGGGCAAGCAAGATCCATCCCACTTTAAGGAGACAAGTCAATTTGTTCCTTTTCCTTTTGGCGACTGCCAGTTCGTAACTGATTCTCGTAATCCCTAATAGCCAGGATCAAGAGAATTTAAAAAGCATTTCATTAATTAATTAAGTATTAACAATTGCGAAAGTGCGAGGACGCGGGTTTGTCAACCTCAATTAGAGGCTGAAGCTGAATTTCTGTAAGTGTGAGATGGCGTGGTGCCGGGGAGGGGTATGTGCCCTTGGAAAGCTGCCACGGCAGCGGAGCAAAATTAGAGCTCAGCACTACTCTCCTGCAGGAACCGAGGGCAGGAACTGCCCCTGCTGCCTTTACCCCTGCTTTTGCTTTTGA
This sequence comes from Astur gentilis, assembly GCF_929443795.1. Classification (NCBI taxonomy): domain Eukaryota; kingdom Metazoa; phylum Chordata; class Aves; order Accipitriformes; family Accipitridae; genus Astur; species Astur gentilis. The sequence continues at coordinate 42,187,480 of NC_064884.1, read as the reverse complement.
TTTTATGGGGTTTTTTCCTTCAGCTTCGAAGAAAAGTAGTTTGTCTTTGGTGGTAACAGAGAGATAGATTGGCAGGGAGCAGGTCAGCATCCTTGCGCAGCTTCCACAGGTCCAGCACCGGAGCCCTCCTGCCAACCTGAAATTAGCATCACCTGGAAGAAGAGAAAGCGATTCTCTCAAGACGAGGAGACTTCTGCGTGGCTGCACGCTGTGCAGGAGGGGCTGCAGGGGAGAGGAATCAAATCCAATTAGTGTCTCTCCCATTTACGTTGTTTATGTGGCCGTGGTCTGAGGGATTGCTCCGTCACGCGTACTCCTGTTTGCTGACTCGCGAGGCAGGCTCGGCTCCCCGGTGTGCTCTTCCAGGCGATGCAGCGGCCTCGTTAGCATCGTGGGCAGGAAATTCAAATGTCAAATGTCTAAAATGAGTTGTTCGGGCAGCTCTCTGGGGCCAAGCACTTTGGATGTAAAGGCTTTGCTTGAGGTTGCAGCCCCATTTTGGTGAGGAGGGGGTTAAGGAGGGATGCTTTTATGGATGGGTTCACCATTGCATTAACCCCAGGGCTTGCAGGGTAGTGGCAATCCTGTGTCAAGGTGGGAGAGGCAACGGGAGCAGGGATGGGGCTGGTCTGCCGGGGAAGAAGCCACAGAGGCTGGAGGGAAGAAACTTGGGATCCTGCTCCATTGCACATTAGGGCAGGAAACCCCACGGAAGAGTTTGACCCCTTGGTTTGAGTCTTTCACTGCAAGGTGCAATATTTGATGGGTGAAACCATACGTGGCTCTGGGGCTGGATAGTGTCTTCTTTGAAGGATAACGGGGAGTATTTCAGAGGATGCAACACACAGCAGTCCTGGCAGTCCTGCCTTGTACCTGTGAGCGATGCTGCTGTGGCTCTAAACACAGACAGTAACAAAGCAGCTGCCTTCAGAGATAATTGGAAAGAAAAGGTCAGGACAAGAGTTGACTACATCAGAGACTTGGTACATTGGTGCCAAAACCACCTAGGAAATGTGAAGGGAGCTTTCCTGGGACCAAATTACCTTTGGATGTTGAGGCAGGATCTGGGAAATGTGGCTCCCCTATTCTCTGCAGAGCCCCGTCCCTAATGATGTGCCTTCTCCCTCCGGAGAGGTCCCGCATCCATATCTGGCTGCTGATCAGTCGAGAGTTTGCTTCTGATTACAAATTACAGAGCACGAGGAAAGCAACGAGTCTTTCAAGCTGTAATTACCGTGGAGGCTCCAGGTAATAGCCCCTTGATGAGCCCCTTGGAGAGAGAAGAGTTCATTGACTTGATCAAGGGAAGGGAGGGTCCAACCCTGCCACCCCAGGGAAATTTGTCTCTAAAATCTTGCCCATAAGCACAGATTTGCCTGTCATACTTCAAATGAACCCTTGCTGCAGCACTGCTTCCCACCGAACCAGTGATGGAGGGAGAAGCGCATGGATTCCCAGTGCCGGTCCCCCAGGTGTGGGAGATGCTTTGATTACAGCCGACGCATCCCAGAGCTCTGCTCAGAGGCATGGCCAGCAGCAAGAAATCCCTGCCCTGTGATACAGAGATGTAAGAGGTAGGGATTGATATAAAACAAGGCAGCACCAAGGTGCCTGTGTTGCACCCGATAGGGCTCTGCTTCATGGCCAGGAGTTTCACTGGGGAAATTTCCTTTAGAAAGTAAAAATTTGAGCTTCCCTGGAGTCTTCTGTCAGTCCCAGATACAACGTGCTTTTCTCCAAAGCTGGGAAAGCCTTTATACTGCAGAGCCAAAAAACCTCCACAAGTGTTCAATGTACCAAGAGGCTTTTTTTGCTCTTGAGCAAAAATGAGCGATTCAGAGAGCGGTGGGGAGCAGAAAAGTCTTGGCATGTGGCAGGGGAGATGTGCTGCACCTATTCCTGCTTGTTTAGGAAGCTGGAGAAAAGTGAATTGCACACGCACAAGTGTGCAAGTGTGTGCATGGGGTTGTGGGTGTGCCAAGGCAGCAAATCCCCAAGGAATGCCACACTTTTGGGGAGATGCAAACCAGCTTTGCTGCGCGGTATAGGCGTAGTTGGTGCTCATGGTCCTGGCTACAAAATGGGCTATAACTCTGTTAATGAAGTTGCATTGATTAGGGTTTAATTAATCATTCAGCCTGTGCACGTCCTGCAGATGCGGTGCCAGTTCAGAAGCACCGTGGCTCAAATCCAACACTGGCTGAGCAAAAAAATGTGTAAGCTAAATATCTGATCGCGACTCCATCGTTTTCTGATCCCATCACCTACATTCAGAATAAAATTTAAAGGGCTTAAAAGATTTGTGTGTAGCTGTGCTTGGAAGAGAGCTGATACCATCTGAGACTGCAATTATTTATTCTCCTTTATCATACAACGTGCAACATATGGGCCCCTCTCTCCACCGCAGATGACTAAATGATGGCATCTGGTACTCTATTATACTGCAAGTGTAAAGCAAATGAGAAAAGATCCCCTTCAAACAGCACTTCGCTATTGTCACAAAGGCGCTCTTGATATTTTCATTCCAAGGTGCTGCTTTGCTGACTTTCAAAACCATCCCATTCAGGCATGTTTCTTGGAGGATGCTGAGATTGCTGGGAACTGGGTTTTTTTTTTTTCCCTTAGTGCCTCAGCTGGTCCCCACAGATGGGATCCCCCCATCACCTGCTGCATCTTCGCACCTGGTGTGGATAGTGTCTGTTCTTCAGATCAGACCCGCTGAGCACAGAGATCAGCGTGTGTCGCTCCGAGCAGCTGAATAGCTCTCGCTGCTGTTGTTTTTCAAAGCAGATTGAGCAGCAGCATGGGTTTAGGCAGATTTTGGGAATGCCAGAGCTCATGTCCCTCAGTGAGTGGCCTGGGCACCCGTGGGCGATGCCAGCTCTGGCATTCAGAGCGTCCTATGTCTTTGCACGTGCAGACCAGGACGCAGAGGCGCTGAGCAGACCGACCACGCACATCTGCTGTGGCTGAACATCACTGCAAAGTTTTCTGTCTCACTGGGACTTGAGACCAGGGATGATGCTCACAGGAGCCGAGGAAGGGAGTTGGTGATTCCCAGCTGGTGGGGGAAGCAGAGCCGAAGAGGGTTCACCATCACATGGAGACCCCCTTCACCCCTGTGCAAGCGGGGTCTGAGCTTTTCTCAGGTCTATCCTTGGGGTCGTGCAAGGGAAGACCTTGAACTATCATCTCATCATGAGGACCTGTGGCTCATCTAGAAGGTGGGTATGTCACAGTGCTGCCATGTCCATGGTTCCAGCTGGTCTGGTAAAGCCTGCAGCAGCCTGTTAGCGAAGTAACTGGGAACCAGTATAGTGCCCATAGACAGATGCAGCAAGCAAAGTGCTGGAATAAGCAAAGCGCCTCTGGATTCCTGGATGGGAACTGTTCATGGCAAAATTGTTCCTAGAGAAGGAATTACTTTGGCTTAGCTCAGCTGAGACCTTGTCCAGCCCCACAGGGCAGGAAGCCTGGCACCTTCCCCAAACTCTCCTTTAGCTTCCAGGTTTCATGCCCCTCCAGGCAGACTGTTCCCATACCCGCCTGTCCTCACCACAAAACATGTTCATCCCAACATCTCATCTTTTTCTTCCTGTCTGCACTTTAAGCCCATTATGGGTTTTTAACGTCTGAGTGGTTCATAAGTCAAAGGCACAGGGAGTTTTACCAGCGCCCCAGCACTGCAAGCTGGTGCACAAGGTGAACATCTTTTCACGGGGTGCTTTGGAGAGCTGGAGCTCTGCTCTCACAGGAGATCTCATGGGGAAGACCTAGAGCAGAGCATGGGTTCCAAATGGCTCACACCATGGTAGTTTTGTTGTAGTTACCCATAGCATCTGCAATGTGCCTCTACTTTGTGGGTCTTCTCTTTTCTCCTCCCTTCCCCACATGTCTCCAGAAGAAACCCGAAACAAACACCGCAGAGCCTTGCCACTAGATCCTAGGCTCGCAGTCCATCAACATATGTTTACATATTTATTTTAGGATGTGATTAATGTTACTACAGTTTTTAAAGGAATGTTTTTGTTCAGCCAACGTGCTTTGCCAGCACAAAACGTTCTGTGTTTGGAGCAAAGCACAGCAAATTGGACGCTGCTTTAAAACACAAAGAAGGAGGGGTTAGGGGAATGCTATTTTCTGCTCTCTAGCAAAGAGTAGTATAAAGCGTTTAGCAAAGATAAACGGGAAGGGCTGCCAAGCTGCAGACAGAAGAGGAACGAGGTAGATTTGGCCGTGGGGGTCAGAGAGTGACTGTTTTTCCTCCAGCATGTTCTGGGCTGTGAATTAAGGTTTCTGTGGTGGATTGTGCAGTCCTGCTTATATTATCTCTGCATTTGTGTTAAATAAAGCAGTAACAGCAGAAGGGTTTGCATTGCAGTAGCACTGAGCAGAGCAACTTATGGGCCTCACATGAGGTGATGTGCAAATGGGGGAGAAGACGACCATGGGCTGCCAGGAGAGCGGAGAGCATGTATCCAGCTCCACAGGGCTCTCCCTGAGCATGGGTGTTTGGAAAAGGACACGATTGACTTGTCTGCCTTCTCCAAGGCTGCAGCAAGGTACTGCTCTGCAGCCCAGCACCATCTCCCACGGCAGCACCGCTCTGAGCAGACCCATCCCTCCATTCCCCTTCTTAAAACCATCATGAAAATTATGCTCTGGGGACTTCTCTGTGGCAAGAGGAAGGAGATGCTGTGCCCCACTCCTCGCTGCTGGTCCCCAGCGTCCCCTGACACCCCGCTCCTCCCTCTCTTGCAGCTGACGTACCTGCCGCCGCCGTGGGGTGAATGTCGCTCGTCGGATATGGGCTTAGACTTCTTTCCCGTTTACAGTATCACGGCTTGCAGGATCGACTGCGAGACCCGGTATATTGTGGAAAACTGCAACTGCAAAATGGTTCACATGCCAGGTTAGTGTGCCGGGGGGGGAGGGCAGGGACTCCCTTCCTCCATCCAGCCTGGGTCATTAAGGGTTAATGAGTTGGAAAGGGACCAGGGATTACAGGAGCTGGGAATACCTTTCCCTAAGGAAAGAAGGATGCTAATAGCCTTTGCAAAATGCCCTGAAATAGAGGCAAGAAATGGCAGAGGGACGTGGGTCTCATTTCCTCTTATGTAGCCCCAGTTAACACCCCTGGGTGGTATTTCCAGCAGCCCCCTCCTCGGTTTGTAAGAAAAGGCCCCCGCGGCAGGCAAAGGTGGGGCAGACGCTGCAATATCCCTGCTGCCCATCCCCAACCTGGGTTCATTTTGCTAACGGGAGGTCCTTGTGGTCCCCGCGGAGAGCCCAGCGGTCCGCAGCTCCCTCACAGCAGCGGTGGCTGATGCCCACTGATGGATGTGTCCTCTCCATGCAGGGGACGCTCCTTTCTGTACCCCGGAGCAGTATAAGGAATGCGCAGAGCCTGCGCTCGGTGAGTACCAAGAGATATATCCCTGGGTACCACAGGTGTCCCAAGCTGAAGGGACTTCCAGTAGCCTGTGTCCTCCTGGCTGGCAGGACTGGGGTGATCTAGAGCAGCTACAACCCCGTGATGGGTTTTAGTGAGACCCAACTTGTTGGGAAGGGCTGGGTGCACCCTGGGATAAAGTTTCTTCTGGTTCTACTTGGGGCATGGGGCTCCATCAGCGCAGAAACCCTCAGGATAACGGGCACCCCTGGATATGGAGGAGGGGAGCACCTCTGGGTCTGGGTTTGAGTCTGGATTTGGGATAGAGGAACTTGTTCTAGGTCTGGATTTAGGAGACTCAATCACTACATGTTCCCTGAGCAGATGCTGGTAACAGAATGTAGCCTCCAGCAAAAGGCCTCTCTCCAAGATGGTGGGGATGGCCATGGAATGATGTGGGAGAGAAATAGCTGGGACTGGGTTTCCTGCAACTCCTCTGAGATGTGACTCCTCAGCCCCTCTCTGGGTGGCATAACCTCTGCTCCCACATCTGCTGCACGTCCCTGCCTCCGTGAGATCTAACTCTGTGACCTTCTCCAGGTTTGCTTGCTGAAAAGGACAGCAATTACTGCATCTGCAGGACACCTTGTAACTTGACCAGATACAACAAAGAGCTCTCCATGGTCAAGATTCCCAGCAAGACCTCGGCCAAGTACCTGGAGAAGAAGTTCAACAAGTCAGAAAAATATATCTCGTGAGTATTGCAGAAAACACGTCTCCTTTGCTTTAGGGGGCAAAAGTGTCTGTAAAGCCCTGTTGGCTGCTTAAACCAGCCTGTGTTAAGACCAGACCTTGCCAATGCCTCCATCACCAAACAGAGGTATGTCCTCGAGGGTGAAACCCATGAAGAGATGAGGTGTAGGTTGCTTTCTTTTCAGTAGATGTGTTTCCAGACAACTGTATGTTCCATCCCTGGCCTTGTCTTCATGAGCATACTCCATACCCACCAAAAAAAGTGCAAAACCTCCTTATTTTGACAGCAAAGCCCAATCTTGCTGGCCCGAGATATGGCTGCTCTCTACCTAAGTCTGGGCTGTGGACCTCAGGCAGCCGCTGTCTTGGACCTCTCCGAGCCCTGAACACATTATTGCCTGGTGGAGGCAGCAAGAGTTATTCCGTATTAAGCATCCTTTGGACTCTTGCTGTTATCATCAAAGTGAGATCCAGAGCTCAGAACCTGAGAGATCTCGGGGAAACATTTTCCAGCTTCTGCTAAGGTTGCCAGGGTCCTGACGGTGCCCTATGGTCTTGGTCTCCAGGAGGTCCAAGTGTGTGGGGGTTGCTGAGGACCCCAGAAAGAGAACAGTCAGGACAGAGAGGGGAATAAAGCCCCAAAGTCCCTTTTTTTAGTTCTTGTCCCAAAGCACATGAGGCCACTGGTGGCTGATGGGCTGATGCTGTTGTCCTCTTTCTACAGAGAGAATATTCTTGTGCTGGACATATTTTTTGAAGCACTCAACTATGAGACAATTGAGCAGAAGAAAGCCTATGAAGTGGCAGCCTTACTTGGTAAGGAGAGATCAGGGGTGCAATTTGATGTCTGTGTGAGCCTGTGCAGGAGTCTGTGTATGTTTATGGGACAGACAGATGCTATGAGTGGGTGCACAGCTTATGTGCATTGCCTTGAAAATCTCAGCAAGGTCCATCCACCTTTCTGGCCAGCATGCTTTCAACCCCATCTCTTATTTTCCTTCTAACACCAAGCCATCCCAGGAATGTCCCAGGGACCACAGCTAGTCCATGTGTCACCTGTGAAAGATTAACATGAGCTGCTCCATCTCTGCTTGCTACCAGAGCCCAATTATTTGGAAATCCCGAGGTGGAGTGGGTGATGGGTGCTCTCTGGGGTTCCCCCCATGCTGGAAGGGCAGTGTGTGGAGGACAGCTCTTAAAACCATCTGCCCATCCCCTCTTACATGCTCCAAATCCATCACCCCTCCGCAGTGATAGCTCTGCAGAACATACATGCTGTGAGCCCTTCTGCTCCTGTTGTGGGTTCCCCAAAAGTGCTACGGCAAGGAAGAGGAGGCTGGTGATGAAGCCTCTTCGACACAAGCCTCCTTATTTGTACGACCTTGCATGACCCTTGTTCCCAGGGCACTGCGGGCTTTGGGCAGAGTCTCACCTTCCCCCAGTCCTCAGTCCCTTTTTGAACCAGCCCTTTGTCCCCAAGCACCTTTTTTCCTCTTTCTTCTGTCTCTGTCTCATGGACAGCCCCAGCAAAGGTCCCATAGCCCCTCCACCCGTGGGTGACTTTGCTCTGGGGAGCAATGCAGTTGAACCATGGGTGTTCTGCAGTAAAATCCATGAGGTTTGTCTTCCCTGAAACACGCGGTTTGACACAGCACAGCATCTCATGTCAGCAGTTATCTGCCCAGCAGATTCCTGGAAGTCTCCTCTCCCCGTGGTGCCTCCTCCACAGCCCTTCCCAGCCCTGGGGGACTCAAGCAGAGACAGCCTTGAGATGCTCCCCTAAAAAAAGCAGGCCATCTCCCTTTCCTCTTTTTGGCAAGTTTGGGTTTTTTCTTGGCTCCAGGGGACGTTACCTAATTCTTCTCCAGCATCTTTCTCCTTTCCCCGCCTAGTTTGGGAATTGGGCTTTGGGATTCCTGGGATAAAGCCTGCCATCTAACTCTGACAGATGGCTTCCTCCGATGCCAGCATGCGGTATTGCATCCTCATTAGGCTTCCAGCTGATGGCCTCGTTAGCAGGAGAAATGCTTTGGTGGCCAGCAACATCCTTCCTGGGATGCTGTTCATGGCATTAGAGCTGTTGTGTGTTTTTGGGGGTCGTCCCTCGCATTTCCCCACTCTTCAGGGACGGTAGCACCCAGGGCAGCTGCACCACGGTTGCATGGGTGCCTCTAAGAGCTTTTACCCCAGGGGAAAAAACCATCCACGTGTTGTTCTCTCTCCTAGGTGACATTGGAGGCCAGATGGGGCTATTTATCGGTGCTAGCATCCTCACTATACTAGAGCTCTTCGATTATATATACGAGGTAAGACCCTTGCCCTTTGCCTTGTTCCTCCAGCGGAGCGTGGGTTTGCCAGACTTGGTACCAGGCTGGGGTGGTTGCGGACCAGGAACCTCCATGCCCACATGGATTATTAATTTTAATTAATGATACTATATAATTAATGCTCCACAATAGTGGTAAATAGTTGGTCACGGCTGCGTAGTGTGGTGCGGAGGTCTCTGCATCAGCGAGTGCTCTCCGTGGTGGGGGGGCTGGCATCCAGCCATGGCATGGCATTGCCAGGTTCGCTTGGCACCCTGCCCCTGCTTATGAGGTTTGCTTCTCACTTAGGCTAATTAAGCACCACCTTCACGTGGCGGTGCTGCTTCCCACCCCGAAGCTTGCACTGCCTGGGGTGCTGGCTGGAGACCTGCTGCTGCACCCTCCTCTCCCCATCCCCAGTTGGGCTTCTCCCAGCAGCACGCTGTTATCATCTTCTCATAAAAACACCTTTAATTAATGCCTGCGTCCCAGTCCAGCCATCAGGCGGGAGAAGCAGCAAGGCCAGACCTTGTACCGCTGCCGGGGGGTGGAAAAACCCCAGTCCCTGTTATCTGCTGTCTGCAGCTCTGCCAGCAGCCCTGGAGCAAGGAGCTTTCTAGGAAGAACCGAGATGAGTTCGAGCGTGGTCCCGTGGCTCCACGGTGGCCGAGAGCAGCTGCTCCAGAGAAAAATGCAAGCCCTCTTTAATGGGAATTATTGCAATAAGCAGTCCGGAGAGGATGTTGCTTTCTGGCAGCCCTCCCTCCTCCTGCCCTCCAGCAGCCGAGTTACAACCCTTATATATTTTTAATCTCTTTTTGCCTAAGCAAGTTCCCCCAGTGAACGCTGATCTCAGCCCAGCAGCACAGCTCAGCATGTCCCAGGGGATTTCGGCTTTTCTATGCCGCAGTGCCAACACGGTCCTCGGCGGTCCCATGCCGTCGCAGCCTGCCTGCGGGCATCGTCCCTCCAGCGTCCTCCGCCACTGCCCCTGCGAGCGCAGAGGCAGATTCCAGCTGCTCTCTGCACCCTCCTGCCATTTGGACTTTTTCCACCACATTTTTTTCAACAAAATGGGCCACGGTCCAAAATAACCCTCCCCGGAGCATCCTCCTTGCCAGTTGTTGATTTTCCTTCCCACTCTTCATCATCCCATTGGAGAACGCTTCGTGCTGGGGCTCAGGCTCATGTTTTTTGTTTATAAAAGAGGAATTGAGGCAGGGAGAGGGGGTGCAGCTGGATGCACGCCACCGAGGAGCAACCTATTTGCATGAAGATGACCCCAGGGACCCAAACATACAACCATGTGTCCTGTTTTATAGCGGGAAAGAATGAGTTTATGGCTCAGGATAGTTTCAAGGAGGATGCAAACATTTATGGAGACAGGCAGTTCCCAGCAAATTTGGCACATCCCAGCCCAAGGTCCTTTGCCCTTGTCCCCGGGAAGGTGCCTCCTGCTAATTCAGCTCATCTGCTCATTGCCTGGTGATTTCAGTGCAATGGCTTTGGGTCCCCTGCACCCAAATATGCAATATCTTAGCCCTGTCTTACCCCCGTATCATGATGGGACCAGGGATTTTTAATCCTGTGGGATATTGCAGTGGGGGGGTCGTTAATGGCTGTTGCATTAATGTGTGCCAAGCCAGGTGGGTGCACAGGGATGTCAGGCAACCACGGTCTCTGCTCCGAGCTCGCTGGGGCATCTTGAAAAACCTCTTAATGTTATTAAAGTTGGGATGCTGGCTTTACATTTTAAGACAGTCACTCCCCATCACAGTCCCTTCTGGGCAGCTGTTAGCACTTGGTGGCATTATTCTGCAATAAAATATATTGAAAATTACAAGCATAAAGCTCATAATGGCTTTGGAGTGCAAACAAAACCTGTGCCTCAGTTTATATCTCAGGCTGAATGCACACAATATTTCATTAAAATCGCCTATTCCTGGCTTTCTTGGGGTTCTTTCATAAGAAGGTAATAAACCTCGCAAAGTTTGGATTTTTCTTCTGTTTTACTCCTTTGTTTGATATCTGCTTATAAAACTTGGCAAAGACTTTTCTGTTTTGTTTTGTTTTTTCTTTTTTTCTTCTTCTTTTGGGGCAAACATGGATTAAGAAAGCATCCTGTCTTCTTGTAGAGGCTCTCCATGCACACCTGGGGGTTCACCCAGCTATACCCTATCTGGGGCATCTTCATGGTCACCCATGACAGATATTTAACCTCCACCAGACAGGGAGAAAAGGAACAAAATGTCTTAAAGGTTGCCTAATCTACATGGTTGATCTAATCTGCTCCGGATTTCATCAAGGTGGGGTTCAGCGCACCTCGAACTCATTGCGTTTTCAACCAAAGCATTTGTAAACTCTTTGAGATTGCCAGCAAACCGATACAACTGTTCTCTTCCAGTGGGTTAGCCAAAGTCGGATGAAATATTGACCCTAGAGATGGTTTTTTTGCATCGTCCACTCAGCGCAATCCTCCTCTTGGTCCTGCCCCAGGGCAGAGTTGTGGTCCTAGGCTCATCAGGGTCCTGAATCCCCAGCACACATCTCTGCATGCCAGCCAGCATCCACTTTGCTTCCTTAGGAACTGACCCAATTTTTCACATTTTTAGCTTTCTTCTATTTTTTTTTATCTTTTCCCCAATGGATTTTTTTCAGAAAAACACTCACTTTTCAACCTTTCTGGAATTTCCCTTGAAAATACATTCTTCAGCAGCAGTGTCTTACATAGCTGGCATTTTTCAGTAAACCCCCAAATATATTTAAGAACATGAGTTTTGGGGTGGTTTTTTCCATGTGAAGAATTCAGTTTTGACACATGGGGTGGCTTTCTTGGAAAGATTGTTTCCTTCTCCATACCCTTTGGAGGGTGTCCTCCAAACCTGGTGCGTCCCCTGGGGCTGTACCCCCAGTTCCTTTGGGTGAGGCTGCTCCGTGCCTTGTGGATGCCCGGCAGATGTCTTGCCTGTTCCTGCCCACCTTAACCCAACCTCCCTCTTTTGCAGCTGATCAAGGAGAAATTATTAGACCTACTTGGAAAAGAGGAAGAGGAAGGGAGCCATGACGAAAATGTGGTAAGGAGCCCCATTGGGAGACAAGAGGAAATTTCCCTGCGGTCAGCTCCGTAGGCAAGCGAAGTCACTCAATGCAGACGCAGCGTTCAGCCTTGGCTTGAGTTATTTCCGAAGGATTGATGCTATGGCTCGGCCAAAGAAAGGAGCTGGCGGTTGGGGAGGGACAGGGAGCGCCCAGCAGCCCCGGGGTAACCCTGTCCCCCGCTCTCCGTCCGCAGAGCACTTGCGACCCCATGCCAAATCATTCGGAAACCATCAGCCACACTGTGAACGTGCCACTGCAGGCCACCCTGGGAACGCTGGAGGAGATTGCCTGCTGACACCGTCCGACCGCTCCACAGTGCCAACACCTAAGGAAGGAAAACTGCACAGGAAAGCAGGGACCGAGCTCAGGTTTGCAACGGGGGCAAAAAAAAAAAAAAAAAAAAAATTAAAAAAAAAATATATTTAAAAAAAAGGAAGAAAATCGCTATGCATTAAAAAAAATAAATATATATATTATATATATACTCTGCCAAAACCAAGCGAGAGGCGCCTTGGACTTGACTTGTGTTGTCCTTTCCTGTGGGGGGGTTGTCTTCAAGATGTGAAGGCAGCAGCTCATTTTTGAACTGTACAAAACAAAGAGACCACCACCACCACCAAAAACAAAACCGAAGCCCCGCCATTTCACATACTGCCAAATGTATAAAGCACTTGCATGCCAGTTCTTTTTATGGCAATATATTCCTATCTGTCTTTATAAGCTCTGTTCCTCTTTACAGTCTCTGATTTTCACTACAAGAAGGAACTCGCGGGCCCAGCCATCCCCTGAAATCACCATTACTAACGTCGTAGGCTGAATTAGAATAAAGAAACAAAAAGTCGCAGCTCTCGGATTCTTCTTACGTTCTTGTCCTTCGTGTCAGTCTGTGATGAATCTTAAGCTAAGCCGGGTCCCCCAAGGCCGGGCCACCGCCGGGGCTCCTCAGCGCTACCAGTCACCCCAAGGTGAGCATCCCTGGAGAGGGGCCGGACCGGGTGGCTCTTGGTGGATCATCCCCCCTGGCTGCTGTGTCGTGCTCCTCCATCTGCAGTGCCTGGATAGTCCGTCTGCGGCGAGTGGGCATGGGGCGGTGGGTTTCTTTAATTTTTAAAAAATTTTTTAATTTTTTTTTTTTTTTTTTTTAATTTTTTATTTTTTCCCGTTAATGGATTCTGTGCTTTCTCCTCGTTCTCATGACTGATATTAAAGCTGGTCTTGTGGAAATGGCCGGGCTGTGTCATTTCTGCCTTGCCCCCCACCCCAAGCTGGAGCCCCTGGTGCAGCCTCGGCCCAGGGTGAGGGGCAGACGCCAGGACAAGCCCATCCCGGGGGCTGCCTGGGGCCATTCCTCACCCCTCGCCTCCCCCTTTACCCCTTCCACTGCATCCTCACACACCTCCTGATGGCGTGGGCACGATGCCGTGGCTGTGCTCAGCCTCTCATGCTCAGCTGCATCCCCATCTGCTCCGTGATGGTGGGGCCAGCTCGGATGTTGTGCATTGTGGTCATCTCATGGAGACTCATTTATTAGTTTAAGTAGAACTGAGTCAAAATGATGCTGCTTTACCCCAATAAAGAGAGAAGGCAAGTTTCCTGGAGCTCCAAACCCTGCTGGTTTTGTAGCCTGGAGGCACAGGAGCAGGATGTGATGTGTGGGTGTGATGGCACGTCTGCTCGCTCATGGCTGGCTGCTGCTGAATGGCCAGTGACCATCACCAGTGTGGTGGCCACAGCGAGGAGAATCACAACTGGACTGTGAAAAGGTGTTTTGGGAGAGCTCATGGAGTCCCAAACCTTGGGAGGGCATTAAACCAGCCACAGGGAGTGGAGGTCAGCCCAGATTTACCTAACAGGGAATGCTGCAAGTGGGAGGTGTGTTGGGGTCTGCAGCCAGCTGAGGGACTGAGGACATCCCTTTGCCCTGGAGAAGGTGCAAATCTGTCCTCCAAGCCTGTCTCGAGTGCCCATGCTCATGCACAAAAACACCTTCCTTTGGGACAAATCCTGCTGCCCAGAGCATGGTGCAAAGGGCTTTTCTGGAGTAGATTGTCCCCCAAGGGCAATGTCAAGCAAGCAGCTGGCCAAGGGTGCTCAGGGTAGGTCTCTGTCCTGGGCCACCTAAGTCAACAAGAGCTTCCCTCTGCTCGGACAGAAGTCCCAGCTGGGCAGCCACACAGACAACCTCGGTGCGCTGCGGTGTCTCAGGGAAAGGCAGGTCTTGTCTCTGCAAAGCCCAAATCATGTCCCCCCCCCATCAAATGCCACCAAACCTGAGTCCACTGTCCTCCCCACCATGCCAACGGTGGGGCCTCGGAGCAATGCTCCCAAGTCTGCCACTGTGGCTGCCCAAACCTCTGCAAAGCAGCACATTGGAAAAGCGGCCGCAGCAATGGGCTCTTTCCATGCAGCAAGCTCCATGCCTTGGAGCTTCCATGCGTCCTTCTCTGGTTGGAGCCGTTTTGGCTCCTCTCAATGCTTTCAGCTTGGCTTTGGCTGATGGCATGTTAAGGAGAGCCTTGCCGAGGCAAGATCCTGGGGCAGGATTGTGCAGCCCAGCCCTCCGCCATGCTCGCTGTCTGCCAAGGGCAGGCTGAAGCCCTACTCTTCCCTTCTCCTGTACTTGTTCACCAAGCCCAAGAAGCTGCTTTGAGGGTCACCCACCTGTTCAGACACAGCACAAGCCATCCAAAGCTGCCCCAGCACCAAAGGCTGGAGTCCGTCCCAAGCTCAGGCTCCCAAGCAGTTCTCATGGTTTTCCCAATCCCAAAGGACATGGTTCTTGGCTTTTCCTCCAGCAGCTGGGTTGGGAGTCTTCTCTGGCTTCTGCAAAGCTGTTCCCTGCTCAGCAGGGTCCTCCTTCAAATTCAACATGAGCTGTGGCACCAAGGCGCCCCATCACATCAGAGACATCGAGGAGCAGCAGACTGTTTTCAATCCAATCCTCCCCAGACTGGCAGAGAAGTGCTTAGGGGATGTGTGCTGACATGTGTACCCTCTAAAGGGTTAAGGGTGACAGTCACTCCAAGAGTCATTTCCATGCACATAAATTTCTCCACTTGACAATTTATTGAATCACCATTAAGAGATTTTGGTAGACTCATTGGAGGGCTGCTGAAGCTTGATGAGGTGGGACACCACTGGGATGCTGAGAGGTGCTGTGAAGAGTTTTGCTAATACCACCTATAGATGAAAGCCACTTGATTGGGGGGCGGGGGTGGCACGAGGATGGCATCTCTGATTGCTCCTGAAGAGCACACCCTCCAAAGGACTTGCTGAAGAGCTCATTTTGTGTCATCACTTTTCATTATCTCCTGAGACCTGGATGCTGGCCACACGTTCAATATCCATGGGATGCCCAGTAGCCGTCAGCTGGTAATAAGTGCTCACCGACAGCCTGGCCGCAAAGCTGCGGAGCTGCCAAGCTCTGTCTCCCATTGCCAAATCCCTGTGCCAGCCTGGCCCCTGTAGTCCCTTCTGGACCAGTGGAAGGAATTTGTGCCAGGCCTGGCTCAAGGTGACTCATTGCAACATCTCCAGGCTCTTAGCCATGCCCATGACTGCAGGTTGAACCAGCTGTTGAAGCCCAGCCTGGTCTGGGCTCCTTGTGCAAACTGGTCTTTCTATCCGGTAAGCTCATTAATGGCTGGGAAGTGAGTTGGCCCTATACCCACGGTGGAGCTTTGTACTGTATTTCTTTGTGCTTGAAGGAGCAGGAGTGCCTCCACCTTTGTCTGGGTTGGAATCCAAGGGCAAACTTGGGAATTTACAGGATCCAGCCCCCCAAATGCAAAAACAACTCATTGACAGAGTGTGGGTATCAAGAGGGGATGGGGGATGAGCAGTGAGACACTGCCAACAGTGCCCATCCCTAGCAGATAAACTGGTACCATTTGACAGCTAAGTCTGGAGGAGATACCACCGAGCTGGGCAAATTCAGAAATCTCAGCTCCTGGGCTACTTTTTGCTAAATTCATGGGGCAGCCCTTTACTAAAAGAGTTATTTGAATGCTGAGCCTGTGTATCAACAGCGCAGCAGTATAGTGGGTAGGCTGAGGGACAGACACTGCCCCACACTGAAAGCAAGCTGACCCAGAAACCAGCCGCACTGGAGGCTTGCAAAGCTCCTGGCTGCCTTGTGTCCTTTTGCCCTGTGAATCCATCATGCCTCAAGCCCAGGGATGGAGAGCCATCCCACAGCCAGTGCTGGGGTGCTAGCATGATTTTAGGGGGTTGCTGTAACTGCAACCACGCTGCTCTGGCTCGGTATCTCCCATTCCCACCTCCTACCATGGGATCTGCCCCTGAGCCACAGCTGAGGTTTCTCCAGCAGCGATGCCGAAGAGCCCTGCGACCCCGTGGCTCAAAAACTCCTGATGTGCCTGTTAAGCCCAGAGAGGTAGCGCTGATCGGAGCCGCCTCGGCTCTCAGACAGGCTCTCAGCACGGGTGCTGATTCAAGAGCCCTCTTCCCTTTGGCTGCCTGCCCTTCTCCTGCCTGAAGAGCCCATGTTCGGGGAGCAGAGGGGATGGGTGTTGGAGGAACTGGGGGCTGGAGGAGTCAAAACACAGCATCTCTTGCCAGCGGTCTGTCTATCGTATCCCAAATTTCAGAGCCTCACGCTGCTCTAATGCAGGGCATATCCCTGTGGATCGCAGCCGTCCCCCTGCCATGCTCCCTCCCACGCGACACGAAGCCCCGTTCAGGCAGCAGCTCTGGGGAGGGACGCTGGTGTGTGGCAAAAGGGTTCACCTGAGAGCTGCAAGGGCGGACGCGAGGCTTGGCAAGCTGCCTGCCAGCGAGATGAAAGTTCAAGTCATTTAGTTTAACAAAGGGAAGGTGAAGAGGTGGCTCCATTAGTCTATAAATTTCTCTGTGGAGAGATTTCTAATAAAGGGTTCTTTAATCTGGCAGACAAAGCCAGAATGGGGACGGAGATGGGGGTCATGACAGGGGGAAGCTAAATGCATTCAAATGAAAGAGCCTGCCTGGGACCATGGATGGTCCCACAGCCCCTGAAGACTTTAAATCAAGACGGGACATCCTTTTCCAATAGAAGTGCGCCTAGAGCAGGTCCCCATCCCTGCAGCACTCTCTAGGCTGGCTTATGGAGAAGACCTTGCAGATGGTAGTAAAGGTTTTAGAAGTGAAGGCCCCAGAACACTGCATTTGACCCTGTTGGTCTCTGAGTTCACCCTAACCCACAGCAGGCTGGGCTTGTACCTAATTGTCCCCCTGTTAGACATCCATAAGCTTTTCCCTTCCCAAGGAATTCACAAAAGCTTGGACAGGTCTTTGCAACGGAGTCACTCCTCCACTCCCGGCTATTTCTGTGTTTGATGTCTTTGGCATTCAGCCTCGGAGGGGTGGTTTGAAAAAAAAGTCCATATTTCAATTGCTTATCACACTGAAAGCGGTGTGATCTCCAAGAATGGCAGGGAACAAATAATTACCACCGGGTACAAAGTGTTTTTCTGTCAAGGATCTAGCGTGTCAATTGATTAGAAGCAACGCACATTGTGTTGACTCCGGCTGTCTTATCTATCAGCTGCAAAGCCAAATTCATACTGGAAGAAAGGGAACATTATACCATGTCCTGGGGGTGGCCAAGGACATGCCTGCCCGCTCTCTACACTAATATAAGCGTTAAGAAACAGCTCAGCTTTTAAGGGCTGTTGTGTTCAGTGGCTTCTCAATGGCAGCGGGCAGGAGGGCATCATGGGGTGATGCTGGGCCGAGCCTGAAGGCTGGTGCTGCTTCAAGAGACCGCATGGAGGGGGATAAGTAATGCACATCGACCCACGGGGCTCATCCTAGCTGTGAAACAGAGTTTGAAGCTGCCATGAAGAGTCCAGAAGGAGAGCTGCCTTCAGATGGTGACACCTGACCCACAGGGCTTAGCTATGGCCCTTGAAATGAAAACTCCTGAACTGGCCAAAGGAAAAATTACCTTAATCACCTGCCTTAAGACCTCAGCCTGAGCACTGGTGTCATGCTGGAAGTACTTTGTGCCCTCACTTTGCTCTCCCCATCCTCCTTCTAGCTGTCCAGATCAGTTTTTCCCATTTTTACCTGCTTTTCTCCTACTTGAATGCCCAGACCACCATGCACCCACGGGTGCTGGGAAGTGAGGGAGCTGGTTTGTTCCTCTGCATTCTCCTTAGCAGGCAGCAGAGATTCATGTCCTGCTGCTTTCCTGCTTATGCCCCTGGGTGACAAATCTTCCATCACTTCTCCCAGTGCCACCACACTCGTAGGAGCTGCAGAGCCCAGGTCTGGGAGAAAAATCCCATCCTTGGGCTTAAAAAGCTCTTTGCAGTCCTTCTCTGTTCTCACCCAGCACTGTGCTGTGTCTTACAGCCATCCATAGTCACAAAACCCTCTTGCAGAGAAACCTCGTGATGTTTCTCCCTTCAAGATATCAAAAAATAAGTGAGGCTCAAATTCTGCAGGCTGTGAAATGTGTTTTGTTTCACAGTTGCTGGGAAAAACAAAACAAACAAAAACCCATTTCCATCTCCTGATCCTCTCACCAATCTCCTGATGTTCTCACCCACCTCCTGATGCTCTCATCCTCACCCTGATGCTCTTTCCCACCTCCTGTTCCTCACACCTGCACCCTGCTCCTCTCACCTGCCTCCTGATGCTCTCCTCCACCTCCTGATGCTCTCCCAGTCCCTTTACTGGCATCCCAGTGAGTGACTATTCAGATTTTGGAGCTCTGAATCGAGTGAGGTGGGAGAAACTTCATGAGAAGGTGCATCATCCCATGAGGGCTTAGACACTTTGGTGCTGTGGTTACCAGACAGGAGTTCTTCAATACCTTCTGGAAGCTCTTCAACAACTGGGCATTTTTCCATGCTCACACCTGCTCTGGATCCCCAGAGCAACACCCAGCAGCAAACTTTCCCAAAATCACGAGATTGCCTTGAGCAATCATGAGAATTTTCTCCATATAAAAAAATTAAATAATTCCAAACTGGGAGTTGTTTTCTCTTCCTGTTCCTCCCACCTCCCAAGCGAGAAAGGTGACATTCGCTTCACAGTTTCGAACACTCAGGAGGAAGCCTGGAAACATGCAAAGAAAACTGAGATTCTCGCGCAAATCCTCTGCTTCCACCCACCCGCACAGCGAGGAGCTGGTGAGACTCAGGGTACGCTCACAAGGGTTGGCAGCACGGTCCCACCATTTTAAAAGCCCATGGCATGGCATGCTGGAGGATTTTCCTCAACCCAATACTTATTACCAGCCTCTTGGCTCTCCTCTAGCTCTTGTCCTCACCCTACCAAGATCTGCAAGCAGATTCAGCAGGTGCAGATGTGCTGTGCCTGGATGGAGTCATGAAGAAGCCAAGAATTGTAGCTGTGCTATTTCTTTTTTTCTTTTTCTTAAGGATGCAATAGAAAATCATGACTTTCACCCAGAGGAAACGCCTTGTGAGAGCGCGTTGTCAGCCCATTTGTCTGCTCATTCATCACCCCCGGCAGCTTTCAAATCCACAAGCCAGTTCCAAGAAAATTTGGCAGTGGGTTCTCAGAAATAATTCAGGTCCTGCGCATTACGTGAGTACCGCCAGTTGAGTAGAAGTGGGGGAAACCAAGTTGGCGGCTCTGCTGGGATGAAGACAGGCACAGCCCAAGCAGCAGCGGGGCTGATGGACCATGCACGTGGCTCCGAGCTGCTCCCAGCATCTGCTGCCTTCTCCTGGAATCTGCTGCCTTCTCCTGGAATCTGCTGCCTTCTCCTGGAAGCGCTGTCTGACGAAGCAGGGGATGCACACACATTGCTGGAGGCAAAAGGGGCTGGGGGGCCATAAAGGGCATGAAGCCGTAAGCAATGAGGTTTCTTTCATGCCGCTGCTCAGGAAGCAATTACTTTCCACCAGGACATAGATTTTAGCAGCCAGGGAGAGCAGGTCTGTGAAATGCCACACAGCTGGGGCTGGGAGTTTTGGAGCATTGCTATGCTGGCAGCTGATTACACCTTTTCTTTTACAGATCAACTTTAACTGGCTCAAAAGAGTAACAGGAAAATAAAGTGACACTCAAGTGCATCCACTCAAGCTCTCCCCTTTAACAAGTGTGTTGGCAGTGCCTTCATTCCTGGGTCCAGAAACCAAGTGGCAGCTCTGCCACTTCTTCAGCAGCAGGAGAGATCTTAAAATTTTCATGAACCCAACTGTGAGCCAGCTGAGGGTTTGAGGATGTCCCTGGAAAAGGGACCTGCAAGCCCCGGTGGAGAAGGTAGGCTGGAAGGAGATTGCACTGCCAGTGCAAAACCCCATTGCCTGTTGGGACTAATAGTCCTTTTTTCAGAAAAAAAAAAGGGTGGTGATTAAAGATCAAGAAAAGCAGAGAGGATTATTGGGGGTTTCAGAAAAAAAAAGAAACATCAAAACCCAACCTGCTGAGCAAGCACAGAAAACAGCTATGCTGAAGTGCGAGAGGATCTGCCAAGCAAAAAGGGCAGCTCTAAGCACTTGATGAATTATTTGCTGCAAATTAGCCCTGTGCTGGCTTAGAGCAGATTTCAATAAAAGGAGAAAGGAATGTAAAAGACATGGCATGGAACATCCCCGCCACCCTATTACTGTCTGTTTATTGTTGTGATATATCTGTACAGTGCAAGGCACTTTGCATTCAGTGTGCTGAGCTGTCTGAAGAAGGAGACCAGAGATGATGGCTGTACTGCAGCAGCTTGTTTTCCCCCGCCGGAAAAGAAGGTTGTCCAGGTCTGCGCTGCCAGAGTACGGTCCTTCTGTAGATTTCTATCTCAGGTGGCTGCATCTTTTTTGGCAATCTCACCCTTTCCCTGAAAAACAACTTTCCTGATTATTTATTAATATTTGCTGCAGCGTAGAAAGCCTGCACTGGGAAAGTCTATGGGCACCAGCCTCCTGCTGCCTGGACCCAGTAAAACTTTTCCTGGGTAAGTTTTTGGTTTTAAGAGCATGGGGATTTAGAAACATTTTCTGGCTTCATTTCTTCCTGAGCAGATTCCATCAGCATTATTTTTATTAAAGCATCTCATCTGTTGGATATTTCATGGAAGCTCAGAGACTGCAGCCAGCTGAAGGCTGGGCAGTCACATGTCTCTGGAGGACGCAAGGATATGGAAAATTAGATCATATCAACCATCTTATGATGTAGCAGTGGTGGGGTTTTTTTCTTGTGCATTAAAAAAAAGAAAAGTTTAAAAGGAAGATGGAGTTTTGTGTGTTGTTAAAACTCAAGCAGCCTGCATCTTCTTGGCCTGCTTAATGCTAACGAGGAGATGGCCCCACTCCGCACTACCAGCAGCCTTAAAGAGCAATCTGGGGTTTCATGTCTCTTGCCTCCTTCCTGGAGACATCATCCTCTTTGCTCTTAGCCACTGGCTGATCCAGCTGCAATGGGTGTGAGCAGACAAAGCAGAAGGAGTCAGGACTGTTCTATGTGGTGGCTCAGATGGGTGTAGACTTCACAAGATGCTCCAGCAGGTCTTGCAAAAGACTCTCTGAAACCCACCTTGAAGGCATCTGGAGGACTTACAACAGCCCACAAAGCTCCCATCACCACCATGGGAAGAGATGCTGCTTGCTGTGGCTGCTGCTGCCTGAAGTTTTGTATGGGTTGCATCTTCTGGACCAGGTCCGGTCCCACCAACCAGGTGCTGCAGCAGGAGATGGGGCTGGTTTGGTCTTTGTTTGACCACCTTTCAGGTGGTTTTCAGCTCAGAAGGGTCTTCTGGTGTGTCCTGGAGGACAGGTAAAGAACAGCATTTTCAGTGCACAAATCAGACACTGAACACTAATAAATAACACACTCCCAGCGACACCAAAATGAGGTATCACAGGCTGAAGTTGCCATGGGGTAAAACGTACAAAGGCTGAAATGCCTGAAAAGTCAGAGGAGATTAAGAGGAGAGAGAGTGGCTTAAAACAGAAATTGTGAATGAACTTCAGCCAAAACATGGGAGAGATGGAGATGGCCACGTCAGAAGTCCGGGAGCTGAAGCTGCAGAAGAGGCCACTTTGCCAAGAGAAGCATTAAAGGCTCACAAGGCTCCATCAGCAAACTCATGGAAGATGGATAGACACTCCGGGCCACACGCTTGGAGTCATTGGACCAATAAATCACTTTAAATGCCTGGGAAGTCAAAGGCTCCTGTATTTACAAGATAGAAGTGGCTGGCAGTTGCTTGGTTCCAGCTGGAGCCTGGGTGCCAGAAAAGCCTGGCTGTGTGGGAGCAGCCTCCTGACCACGGGCTGAGGGCAAATCCCTTCAGCTTCAGGCAAGAGATCATTGCAAC
This sequence comes from Astur gentilis, assembly GCF_929443795.1. Lineage (NCBI taxonomy): Eukaryota > Metazoa > Chordata > Aves > Accipitriformes > Accipitridae > Astur > Astur gentilis. Next base: position 42,165,642 of record NC_064884.1, on the reverse strand, counting down.
TCCAGGTTCGGTCTCTGCAAAGGCTTTTGTTTGAAAATGGAAGTGCTTTGGGGGAAAAAAGCAAGCAAAAGGGAAAGAGGGACCGGTTTGCTGTTCTCAACAGCTGAAAATGGACGCTCTGCTGTGAAATCTGGAAACAGCAAAACTGTTTTCCAGCCCAAAATTCTATATATGAAAGGTTCAACTTCTGAAGGAGAATAAAGATGTTTCCACATTCTGAGTTTAAAAAACAAACAGCCAATGCTTTTTGAAAAAAATTATTTTGATGGGAGGTATTTTTCCAACCAGCATCCCAGCCTTTTCAGTGAGTGGGCAAAGCCCAGCAGGTATAAAACTTAAATATTCTGGCAGGTTTCTTGCTTCCTGCAGGGACACATTTCTGCCAAAAGCCCAGTCCCAGTTATCTCTGCAGGGCAGACAAGCCCCGTCTACATCTTACAGATACTCAGTGGCTTGATTTTTGGAGCAGCACATTCTTGGAGGTGGCATGTTTCCTACCAAGCCTGAGACAGTTTAGCTCCTGGTGGTGTCCAGAGCCAGGAAAAAGGAAGATGTTCCCCAAAAGCATGTTTACAGCTCATTCTGCAAAGGACTAAGCAGGGAAAATATAACTTAGGTCTTTTGGGAAACCAGTATGGTCATAACCCATTGGGTCAGGGCTTGGTACGTGCCCCTGGGTCCCAAGGGAGTCGGTGTGAGCGTGGTCCCGGAGCAATCCTGAATGTCCTGGCTGCAGAGTTATGAAATTAGAGACAAACAGAGATGAGAAATCCTCATTATTCTGTCTTTGAGACAAAGTATGCAGAGAAAGGTCAATAAGCACAAAGACAGAGATGCCCCAAATGTCCCAAGTAGAGCAATCGGAGCTCACACCCTGGGCAGACACCAGAGGATCCAGCCCAGAAAAGCCAAGCTTCGCTTGTCCAGCTGCTCGTACAAAAGCAGGTTTCCACAAAGCAAACAAAGACCTTTCTTCTTGGTTTACAAAGGCAGAAACAAAGGTACAAAGCAGAGCCTGCAGGTAGCCTCAGTGCTTGCTGAGAGGAGTTTGTTAGCGAGAGATGCCCAGGGACTCAAATCGATGGAAGAAGCACTCTGAATACGAATTCAAAAGTAAAAATAGCTTTCTACTCAGTCACATCCTATGGCTGGCTTGGCCCAGGTTATAAATGTTTGATGTGCGCTGGTGTTGGAGGCAGCACAGGGGCACCAGGGTCCTGCATGTTCACGAGTCAGGCAGAGCTCGGCCCACTGGTGGGGCAGGGCTGGGGGAGATAAAAGGGGGTTTGAAGAGCGCAGGCAGTGATAAACAAGGCTTGAGCCAGCAGAAAGGATCAGCAAGAAATTTTGGAGTTGCAACAAGAATCCCGGGGAAAACAGTTCTAAAAAAAATAGGAATCCTGCATTATTGTTCTGATAACATTTCTCAGGGCTTTAAAGCAAGGCAGGGGGGTGTGGGACAGGGAGGGTGATTTGCCTCTTATCAGAGGACTTATTACTTTTTGCACAATTCCTGCACAAATGCTAACAAGAGCTTCAAAAAAACCCCGTCAGTTCAGGTGGCCCAAACCACATTTCTTTGGGAAAGATTTTTTTACCCCTCTGCCTCCTCTCTTATAATCAGCCAGCTGCAAACTGAAGGAAAAAGTGTACTGACTTTGAAAATGTCAGAATAAGTAATAATCTTTTGTTTATACTTTACCAAGTATTTCCCTTTTCTTGGCCAATGCTGTCCATTCAGTTCATCCTGCATTCAGAAAGCTTCCTTCTCCCACCTCTGCCTTTCAGCCACATGTATCTAGTTCTTATCTGGATGAAGATGCCTCCAGACCACGCCTGGGGGAGTCCTTTGAGATATCTGGAAGTGCCTGGCCATCTACCCAGCTTGTTTCCAGCAGCTTTGGAGTATGTGACCACCTTTGCCTCCCATCCAACATCTGTCCTTTCCCATTAGGCTCAGGAGAAATAACTGCAGGTCTCCACATGCTCCATCCTCATATCTGAGACCTGCACCCCGTGATGCCGTGTCCTGTCTCTGATGCCTGCAGCACCCTGGGAGCTGGTGTTCCTGATGTTTGCTGGCAGCAGGGATGCTGCTGCAGCTCCCTGTGGTGCTGGGAGGACTGGGAATAGCAGACAAAGAAATACTGAAAAAACCAGAGATTAAGACAGAAAATGAGCTGGGGAATGGCACAGTGAAGTGGCTGTCCATGGCCAGCTTCCCTGCTTGGCACCCAGATGAGATCAGCAAATATGCAGAAAATATTGGGGCATGGGGAGGTTTCCCATTCCTATTTATAAGTGTGGGAGAAGCTGATTCAATCCTGGTTCTGCAGCTCTCCTGTGAAAATCCTGGACATCCCTTCCCTGCATGGATTCCCCTCCAGCCCCTGGAAGAGCTGGATAAAAGTGCATCACCCTGCTGACCTGTGTTCCTCATGCCGACGTTTTGGGAAGCGTATGGCCCATTTGTCACCACAAAGGCAGGGCAAAGATACCCAGCTGAGCCAACATGCCCTGGATCCATCACTCTCTTGAACATGCATATTAGTGGGTTCAGCACCCACGGGGTGTATTAGCCCATGGTACTGTCTTGCCTTGGCACTGGGTTCAAGTCCTTGGGCTAGCAAGAGCACAGGGCTGGGCCATACCTCCTGCCCAGTAGCCAGATGGGCATCCTCTAGCAAATTTGGGCATAAACAAATAGAGAAAGAGATGACACTGCTGGAGCTGAGCCACTTCTGACTTGCAAGGCAGCATGAATAAAATAACTACAGGATGCCACGGCTGCCTACTTCCCTCCACCCCAAGAGATCAACTCCACTCTCTCAAAAGCACTTAATGCGGCCAAAGAGGCTGCCTGTGGCAGCCAAAGGTAGTTGTACATGACTGTCAAGTGGCCTAATTACTGCACATGGCCTCTGGATTTCGTTAACATGCTGAGATACTCCTCCAAATATGCAATATCCCTGCAAGGCACTAGTAGCCCACCAGAAAGTCTCTGAAGCACTTTGCTGGCATGGTCCTATGGTAAGATGCTGGCATGCCAACTTGTCTGATGGGCCTCAGCTTTGAGTTGTAGCTTTGCCGTCTTCCTGCCACCTCCACCACTGTGTCTTGTACGCAGGCACTTCTGTTCTCATCACCTGTGCATCTCCCGGTGGCACCATCCCTCCTCCTCCAGCCAGCTCCTCTGCTAACTCTCAACCTTCCCGGCAACCTGTGCAGCGTTAAGGCAAAAGAAGCCCCTCTTGGGATGCAGCATGTGATGGAGATGTGCCATTCAGCTGATGTAATTGATATAAAAGCGCAGAAGGTCACTGTTGTGGGTTTGATAAGGGAACATGACAAAGCTCTTACATCTCCCAGTCTTTCCTTTCAAACTGACAAGTCTTGAAAAATTAAAAAGCAGGTACACACGTGTGTGTCTGTCACATCTTTCCCTCTGGCGTTTGTGTGCAAGTGAGAGCTCAAAATAGCAAAGTGATGACACCCTGGTCGGGACCATTTTTCAGGATGCCCAAATGCCAGCTCTAAGTGCCAGCACTGCTATCACACTACATTTGACTCAAAACACATACAAGAAAGGAGGGACAATGCTGGTGGTGTGCTCAGGCTTGTGACTCCCCGTTGATTCTCCCTTCTCTGACTCACAGCAACACCAGAAGGCTCTGCAGCATTTTCTGGATGCATCCGAACAAAATGGGTTCAGTTTTGGAGTCTCCAAAGCCATAAAATGTGTGGTGTTTGTCATTCTGCAGTGGAGGGGAAGGAACATCAATCACAGCTTTTCCCTCTTGCTACCTGCCATTGGGGCCATTCAGAAGAGTTGAGTTCAGTAAAACTAAACCATCATGTTTGATTTTAGCTTGTTTTATGCACCCAATAATACAAACCTCAGCTCCAGATAAAATGCCTCTCTGAGATGAAACACCTCCCTTGCAGTTTGGTAAGACCAGCCGTTCCAACTGCCCTCCTCCCCCCCTTTTTTTTTCCAGTTTCTAAGCCAGCTTTTCTCAAGAGGAACCCCTTCAAACTGAGAGCTTTCTTTTCATCAGAGAACCTTTTTCCAGCAGCTACAACAAAACCTTTGGAGATAGTTTTATCTAGCTCTTGCCAACAGCCAGCTGTCTGGACGCTCCAATTTCTTCCCTCTGTCAGCCTTGCTTTTTAAACCCCCGCCAAAACTGTTAGAGATTTTTCAGGAGACTTAAATTCTCTCTGTACATCATACAGCCAGCTTGTCTACAGGAAGATGAAGTTTTCCTCCTGTTAATTTTAGCTGCTGAAACTTATTTCTCATATGGTTTTCCTTGTAAAAAAATCTTAATTCATTTTGATCCTGATTGTACCCATCCAGTCAAATTCAGCTCTTCTCTCATCTTTTTAATATCCTCCTCTGTTGCCTTCTCTCCTGCTCTGATAACATCAAAGAGCCTCTTCCTTGTCACTGCCACGCTCACGCTTCCTCTTGGCATGTCACTTTTATTAATTTGTGCTTTCAGAGGTCTTCTCGTCTCTGCGTCGGGAGGTATTAACTTCAAACATTGCAAGCAAGCTGCTCGGTGTGGGGGCTGACAGGCAACTGCCATCTCCTGGGGAGCCCACGATAACTGCGTCTTACTTTTTTCCCTGGTGAGGGTTTTTTATGTGGTGTATTTGCTTCCTGAGGCACGAGGCGCTCACTCTGAAATTTTGCTCGCTGTATTATTAGAGAGCTAAAGAGACCGGTGGGGCAGCTGGCTGAGCAAGGGAGAGGAGCTGGTCTGAGCGCTCACAGAACCCAAACCCCAAGGTCCAGATGAACGGAGATCCAGCTGGTTTTCCAGCACGTGGATGGGCTCACGTGTGCGCTGGTTTTGGCAGGGGTAGAGTTAATTTTCTTCATAGTACCTAGTAAGGGGCTATGGTTTGGATTTGTACTGGAAACAGTGTTGATAACACAGGGATATCTGCTTTACTGCTGAGCAGTGCTCACACAGAGCCAAGGGCTTTTCTGCTTCTCCCCCCACCCCCCCAGCAGCAGGATGGGGGGGGCATAAGGAGTTGGGAGGGGACACAGCCGGGACAGCTGACCCCGACTGACCAGAGGGATGTTCCAGACCATATGGCGTTATGTTCAGCACATAAAGCTGGAGGAAGAAGAAGGAAGGGGGGGACATTCGGTGTGATGGCGTTTGTCTTCCCAAGTCACCGTTAGGCGTGCGGGAGGCCTGCTTTCCCGGAGATGGCTGAACACCTGCCTGCCCATGGGAAGTGGGGAATGAATTCCTAGTTTTGCGTTGCTTGCGTGCACAGCTTTTGCTTTCCCTATTGAACTGTGTTTATCTCAGCCCACAAGTTTTCTCACTTTTACTCTTCCGATTCTCTCCCCCATCCCACTGGCTGTGTGGTGCTTAGTTGCTGGCTGGGGTTAAATCACGACAGTGGGTAAAGGCATGGGCGAAGGGGGATGATGCCCCTTCAGGGAAACACTGGCACAGGTTGCCCAGAGAGGTGGTAGATGCTCCATCCCTGGAAACATTCCAGGTCAGGTTGGACAGGGCTCTGAGCAACCTGATCTAGTTGAAGATGTCTCTGCTCATTGCAGGGGGGGTTGGATTAGAAAACCTTTAACAGTCCCTTCCAACCCAAACCATTCTATGACTCTCTGATTCTACGCTCACCTGCGGACACTGCTGCGGCCGTGCACGCACCAGCTGTGAGCAGAGCCAGCACGCACAGCTCCGCTCCATGCCCGAGCATCCTGCTCAGCGAATAAATGGTTCCTGATGCAGATCCCACAAGTCCGGTGGGGAGGACCCCACGCAGACGACATTTGGTGGTGAAGTCACACCAGCGAAGCGGGGGCGGGCAGCGCTTGGGCTCAGAGCAATGGCTGGTGGTTGGTGCTTGCACAGATGGCAGGTTGCAGGCAGGGGGGGTGGCACATGCCCAGCTCCATCCAGGTCGTCTAACCCACATTCAGACAAAGGTCTGCCAGGCACTGACACTTTGCTGGCACAAGCGTCGCTGCACATGAGCAGTTTACACCACCCAGCTCCCTCTGGGCTCAATTTTCTAATGATACGCAGCCACGTTCCTACAATAAAGCGCTGTTATTGGCATGTTAATATTGCAGGCAGCATCTCCAACACACGCTATACCCCATAACCACGGTGTTTACTCACACATTAAATAAATAAATGGATATTGGGAATTAGAAATGGCCACTTGTGCCATCAACACATATCAATTTCCATATCATTCTTCCCTGAGGACAGTCTCTAATTGCTTCCTGAATGATCCCAGTTCTCCTCTTCACAGCTTTGCCTCCCAGGCTCACGGAGGCAATTAATTATGGAGGTGAAAAGTGCATCCCTGTGTTCTCTCAGATTGTTTTAACTTGTGTTCGGATCTGCTGGTACCCCAGCAAAGTCTTTCCTAGGCTGTTTGCAACTTGAGGGGCCACTGGTGGTGACTGCAGCTGGCTGAAGCTGGTGCTTTTCACCCAAGGTCACAGCGCTCTGAGTGGAGATGGAACCTTCATAGAGCCTAATTCCTTCTCTGTGCAGCCTCCAGTCTGAGAGTCATCGAAGCATTTCCCACCAGTGGAAAGAAGGGCACCTCTAAAGGAAAGTTCATCCTCTGCCCTGTCTGCAATGGGAAGTACTTCAGCATGGAAGTTTTAATTTTTTCTTCCAAGATCTAGAAATATCTCTGTGAAGATCAAGTCTTTGCCAGGCTCAAATTGGCTTATTTCATGGCCACATGCATATCGTAGTTCCTAACAGAGAGCAAGGAATTAATTGACAATATTGAACTTTTCAGAGGGAGTCCAAAGAAAAACATGCATGTTACACAAGAAGAGATTGCAGAGAAGTCTATAGCCAATAAAGATGAAATAAGATCAAGCTGTAGCCAGATAAAGTCAGAGTGGTAATATTTTCTAACATTTTTCTAACAAGGTGTTTAATTAGCTATTGGACCAACTGACTATTGGAAGTGCTGCATTCCCCACTGCTTGCTCTTCATAAGCCAGGTGGGGTGGCATCTGTGGAAGACCTGAGCTGAAAATGAAATTATTGGCTCTTATCAGATATAATTACTGCTGGAAATTTCTTGGCTTGCCCTGAAGATAAAAAATCTTAAATTCTTTCTATTTCTGAGCCCACAGCCAGAACCAAATGGGAGACAGAGTGAGCACCACAAGGAGATCCACCATCTCACACCTGACCTTCTCTGACCTGTGTGGAGCTCAGTATGTGGCATTTAGCCAGCTCTGTTTCTGCTCAAGGCTCAGACGTGGTTAATGCAACTATTTCTGCCAAAGCTCACAAAACGCAGAGGTAATTCCACCTTCTGTAGCAACAATGTTGAGAAGAAACCATCTTGCCAAAGAAGAGGTCCTGGCAGTTCACCCCAACGTGAGTGCCCAGCAGAGCCAACCTGCAGCGATGCCAGTCAAACCAGCAGGAGAGTCGAATGTGAGCATGTCATCCAAGCGGCAACAAGTGCTGAGTGTTGCAGATGAGCCCCTTCAACGAGTCATTCCATCCTCGGCCCAGCTGAGCTCATCATAAAGTTGTAATCCTTGGATTAGATCTACTGCAGGGGGATCCAGGTCTCTGGGAGGTCTCAGTGAAGGGACAGGTCAGAGTTTCCACTCTTCCAGTAGTAGCAGGTGGTGGGAAACATGCAGAGGGACTGCCAGGAGAACTGCTCAGACACTTTTTGTGTACGTGAAATTTTGGTTAAAAAGGTTGTTTTTTCAGTGCAGCAAGTTTGAAGCTGAAGCTCCAGAAATGCTCTTTCTGGAATGCGGTGGAGAGCAAGACAGAGCTTGACTATAGCGGCACCACGTTGCAGGAGGAGACTAAGGCTGAATGTCTCCTTCTGCCAGACTTGGTGGAGAAAGCTGGTCCCTCTGCCAGCAAACGTTGGGGTGCTGCTCAACCACATCCAACTGTGAATTTTCAAAGATGTTTGTAAGCATTTGTTGATGCTGAATGAAGGCAAACTCAGAAACCAAACACTGCTGACTGAACAGCATGTCCTCTTCTGGCCTCTGACGGTGAGCTGGGGGTAGCTCTGGTGGGACCTCAGCGCTGGTAGCCCCATCACCAGCAGCCAAGGAGGTTGAGGGGTGGCCCAACGGCTGATGCCTCCAGCAGGGCTAGGGACAGCATGAGCAAAGGCTGGAAACACCATCCTGCGAGCCCCACGTCTGCTAGCGTGGTGGCTGGTGTCGCTGTCTCCCAGTCTGGGCCCTGAGCCTGGTTTCATCCCAACAAAAGGGGACACCTCAAGGCTGGGACCCTGATGATGAGGGCACTGCTGGGTGATGAAGACAACACTCACAGCAAGGAGCAGCAAGGCACTCCATCCACAATGAGAGTCCATCAATCAAAATTAAGGATGGGGCTTGGACTCTCATCCTTCAGCACTGCATTAATCACAGTTTTCTGCAGCCCCTTCAGCACAGGGTTGCAGAGCCTGGCCCTTACACAGGTCTTTTGCAACAGACCAGGTGAATCAGCATCAGGCCTTTTTGGTTTTCCCTCAAAATTGTACAGCTGAGGGGACAGGAGAGGTTGTGGGAGAGGAGAAGGAGCAGCAACAAGCACTTTGGCTCAAGGGCTGTCCCAGCTCTGTCACTGTCCTTGATAAATTGCCCAGACTCCATGCTCTGCTTTTCAAATGAAGGCCTGCTTCTCCAATTCCCACTCAAAACAAGCTCTCAGAAAGTGAGAGGTTTTACTCATAAACTCAATGCTAAGCTTGCACCGGCAATTTTTTTTTTTTTTTTTCTAGTTTGCAAGGCTACATCTGAGACGCTCCAGGGAAAGCAAAGCAGAGAGACACCAGCCATGCCCTGCCAAGCAGCTCTGCAAACCGTCAGCTTCTGAGCCACCCGAGATCCTGATGTCAAAAATGACAGGCTTCTTGCGTCAAGAGTCATCATGGGAGGTGAAACTCCCATGCAAGAGCTGGGGAAATTTGACGTTCAGTGGGACTGACAAGGGGGTTAGCAGGGGCCTAGCAGGAGCTTGGTAAAGTCATCCTCAACAGACAGGCTCATAAAGCAAAGCCAGAATTGGCATCCAAGGGGACAGCCCCCCTTGTAGCTATACAGGGCAAAGGCACGGGGCACTAGACCATCTGTGCTGCACGGCAAGTTCTCAGGCCTGGGACAATGAGCAATATCCCATGGGAAGCCCATGGGAAGTCCAGAAATGCCTAAGAAGAAAAAGCAGGACCAGAACCAGCCCCAACAGGCAGTTTCTAAACTGCAGCTGCATTTTTCGGAGAACAGGAGAGCACCGCTTTGCACTGAGATGCTTGGTTTCCAGGCCAGAGCACACCCCCTGTATTTATAGCACAGCCAATGTAGCCCTGACCAGCTATCGCAGCTGTTTTGCCTCATGAGCAGTTGCCACAAGGACTGGAAAAATATCTAGCAAATATTCTTGGAGACCCTTGCTATTTTCCATCATCCGTCCACAGCCAGCATCCCTACTGGAAGAAGGATCACCATCATCTCCATTTCACGGCCACTTGCTCAAGGTTAACCAACCACATAGACCAGGGTAGAGAGAAACCCACCTCTCCCCTCACCAGCTTTGTTTCCAGCATGCACAAAACTCCTCTATCCCATCGGATGCTCTGAGCACCAACAGTTTATCGCTCCTGATAATCACAAACAGTAAAGCAAATTTCCATAGTCCGTTCAACATGTGCCTCCCTCCAGAGACTGCCAACAAGGAGATCAATTAGAAGCAATTAGACTCATGTTTTTAGCAGAAAGATTGTCCTTGTTATGTGTTAGCTTGGACAGAAAGAGCCAAAGCCTAATCCCAACCCTATGGGAATTGCTTGTTACAATGCTTCTCCCAAAGCTTGGTGGTTTCTAAAGGTTTCGTTGCCTTCTCCACCCCACAGTTGTTGATGGCAGTCCAAGAGCTCAGGGCATTTCTGGAGAGCTACAGTCATTGTTAGTTTTTTGGCTGTATCTAAGTGTATGAATATTAATGTGTTTCATGTTCGACTTGAGGTTTACACTATCAGAAGCTGCTGGTTTTCCTCTCCTCCTCTGTGTGTTTCCCTGCCTCTGCATTGTTATTCCAGATACAGAAATATTTCTCAGCCTCCTTAAAAAAATAATGTTGACATTCTGCAGGGTTCCTGCTCTTCCCCAAGCCAAGAAGCAGTGAGTTGCCACCGGCACGCTTGGAGCATACACGCTGTGCTGGCCATGGACCAGAACGAGCCAGCATCACTGCATTTCATCTGGGAAACGCCGCAAAGAGGTTTTGGCATGGGGAGGATCAGGCTAACCCCATCTGCAGCCCCTAAAGGACCATAGCACTGAGTCTTCAGCCACATCTCTGCGTTTGCCTTGGTGGGGCTCTGGAGTGAGAGGTGGTGGTGGGTCCTGCGGTTGGTGGTGTAGGACAGGGAAGAGGATCTCTCTCAGGACACTGGTTTGAGGACTCCCTGATCACAAGTTGCATTTTTGACCTCTCTAGCCCTCCAAGCACTTTTGTTTCCTTAATTTTATGTCACTCCTGCAGTCCATCCCTGATTTTGGCTCCCCAGGGCAGTGGGTCCCCAGGCTCACTCTCTGCCTGCTGCAAAACTGCTTTGCCATTTCAGTCACTTTAAATAATTTTCTCCATCTCTCCCTCCGGTCTTCCAGAGACCTTGGCAGCTGCGGCTTGACACCATTTTGCCTGAACGTGCTGAAGATGCTTTGTTCCTGCGAGGTTCTCTGTGGTACATCCAGGGTGGCTGGGCAGGGGCTTCCCTGGGCCCTGACGGTGCCATGTGTCCTAGCAAAGGAACACCCAGCCACGGCCATCATGTGCCACAGTCCCTGCAGGGCGACAACCTGCTCCCCCGTTTTCATGCAGTCCAGGCTACTCCTCCATTTTTCCACTGCAAACACCAACGGGGACCGGTCAGCTTGTGCTCCTGCATGCAATTGTGGAGGCATCCCCAGGGCAGGGATGGCTCTGCAGAGGGATGAGAAGTTTGGCAGATGTCCGAGATGGACAAGCAGCAGCTCATGGTTTTTTCCACTGTGTGCTGTATCTTCTCTTTTTCTCAGTCTGGCTGCAAACCCTGCTGGGTTCCCTCCAGGGTCTGTGTCCTTGCTCGGAGACTCCCCGTGCTGGTGGCTACGATCACCCCAGGGACTCAGCAAAGAGCAGGGAAAACACGGTCAAAGCAGAGAAGTTTTGCGGGAGCAGAAATCCCCTTTTTCTACCAAGCTCTCCCAGGAAAACGTGGCAGGAGAAGAGCAAAGTGGAACACGACCAATGTGCAAAGGCACGTCGGTGCCCGCCAGCCCCAGCCAGCGCTCGCAGCCCCCGCACCTGGCAGTCCACCCCGGCACAGGACCCAGCTCCCAGCCCTTGGCAGAGCTGGTCAATCTGTTGCAGCAGCCTCCCTGGCTAGAAGCTGTCAGTCCGTCTGTCAGGCGTGAGGTTTGATGTGCTCAGATGTGATGGGCTCACACAGGGTGGCCGGCAGAGAGCCCGATGCAAGGCACCAACCCATGCCAATTAAAGCAAGGGACACGGAACATATTGTGCCAGAGAGAGATTTGCTGCAAGATCTGAGCTGACCAAACAAATAAGCCAAACCCGAGAGACGGGTGGAGGCAGGGTCCGGGCTGCAGGAACAAAATGACTTTCATCAGACACAGGCTGTGCAGGAGAGAAAGGCTGAGCTGGCCACAAGGAAGGTTTGGATAAACACCAAGATGGGAAGATCTCACCTTTGGCTCTTCTCAGACACTGGCTCTAGACCATTTGCAGGGCTGGAACTTGTCAGATGCAGGTTTGCCATATGCTGCCACAGTCTGTGGAGGACACTGGTCATCCAAAGGCTCCTGTGGGATTTGTGTGTCCCCCTTGTTGGTCCCTAGGTGGATTTTATTCATTAGGGTTACTAATGGTAGCACTGCAGTGCCTGAATGCCCAGCTGGGAGTTTCACCCTCTAACCCTAAATCCTTGCTCTCAGACCCAGGAGCATCCCAGGCTGTGTCCAGCAGCAGGATCTGCTGTCCGTTAAGAATACCCATCACGCACATGCACGGTCACAGCTTGGGGGTTGGCATGGGCATGGCCAGAATAGAGGGCAGCAGCTACAGGGGAAGACCACAGCAATCTAGTCTCAAACTAAAAGTGGTGGTGTGGTCCACGCAAGGGGCTTTGATTCTCCTAGAGAGCCGAGCCAAGCTCAGGGTTGCCCTACAGGCATCCACAACTTTCCAGACAAAAGTGGATGGAGCAAAGGCACGATGCACCCTGGGGTCCTGGCTAATGCTGGGGCTATTAATGAGCGCAGGTCTCTGGGAGACACGGTAGCCCATTCAGCTTACAGCTCTGCCTCCTGCAATGGGTGCTGCTGGCTACTTCACAAAATGTTGCAATAAATCAGTACTGAAATGATCTGCATAGGATGTTTCTTCTTGATCCTACTCAGTTACAGCTGATCTGTGACCTCCATGACAGCATCTTCTATTGGTGCACAGTTTGTAGCAGGGATGTTGTGCTCTTGAGCATCCCTGGGCAAGAAGACAGACTGGGGAGAGGTGCCCAGTTGCCCCCAGGGACCACTTACTTCATTGCATTGCTCTGCTCTTAGCCTCTCCTCTAAACTGCCCACCTATGGTAGTTACCCTCTCCCAAATCCCTGCATCTCCCAGGACCAGCCTCTGAGCACCCACCATGGCAGTATCACTTCAGTCATATGTTTCATCTAAACATATTGTCCAGGAAGCTACCGAGAAGCTACTTTTAAACTAGACCCTGATAACCCATGAGTGTAATAAAAAGTGTTCCTTCCAACATACATTATTTTTCACTTGACAAGCGTGAATTTCATTTTCCATCACTTTTCCCATCTACCTGTCTTGGCAAGGTGCTTCCCAAGCTCCCCGGAGCCTTTTTTGGTCATAACTTATCTGAGTAAGTGAGAGGAGCTCCAAAGTTTGCCACCTTCCTGCTCACGAATCTCCAGCTCATTAATAAACATGGCACTGTGCTGCCTCCAGGCGAAGCAGGATCAAAGGTGATCACTGACCTCCGTGAGCTCCAAGAGCGCCAAGGTCTCGTTTGCAGACTCGGTGGGAGGAACGCTGGAGCCCATTTCCACGGTAAAGCAGCGGATAGGGGATGGGGCAGCAGCCCGATGTTCAACATACCACGGGCGGTGGGGTTGCCTTGGTTGCAAACTCAGCAGCAGAGCTATGAGCTGGGTCTATTCTTGGTGTAGTCATGCTGTCCTGGTTTCAACTGGGATAGTTAATTGTCTTCCTAGTAGCTGGTACAGTGCTATGTTTTGGGTTCAGTATGAGAAGAATGTTGATAACACTGATGTTTTCAGCTGTCGCTAAGTAATGTTTACACTAAAACAAGGATTTTTCAGCTTCTCACACCCAGCCAGCAAGAAGGCTGGAGGGGCACAAGAAGTTGGGAGGGGACACAGGCAGGACAGCTGACCCAAACTGGCCAAAGGGAAATTCCATACCATGTGAGATCATGCCCAGTATATAAACTGGGGGGAGTGGGGCTGGGAGGAATCACCGCTCAGGGACTAACTGGGGGTCCATCGGCAGGTGGTGAGCAATTGTATTGTGCATCACTTGTATATTCCAGTCCTTTTATTACTACTATTGTCATTTTATTAGTGCTACCATTATCGTTATTAGTTTCTTCTTTTCTGTTCTATTGAACTGTTCTTATCTCAACCCACGAGTTACTTTTTTCCTCGATTCTCTCCCTCATCCCACTGGGTAGGGGGGGAAGTAAGCAGCTGTGTGGTGCTTAGTTGCTGGCTGGGGTTAAACCCTGACACATGCTCATTTTCAAAAATAAAAGGATGAAAGCAGCCCCAGGCCCCATTTAGTAGATGCTGGAGGCAAAAAACAGGAGAAGTGGGAGCAGGAGGTTGGGAGAAGGGCAGAGCCTGGGGGACACCTCCAGCCATCTCCAACAGGGACTTCTCCAGCTGCGGAGATGGAAAGGTCTTCCCCAAAGGGGACTCCATCACTATCCACCACCAGTCCTGAGGGAGAGAGAAGCTGCTACAGGGACTGGAAAGATCCAGAGTAAAGCATCCTTGTAAACTACGTGTTTGTTTGCCTAGTACAGGATCCAGCGTTTCAATTATGCATGACAAAATAAGGCATAATCGTTGTATTTACAAGCAGCCTTTTGTCACATGGGTCACAGATGAAATATTTAAAAGCAAAGTAAGTGCCTTTTTGCCTGGATAAGATTCCCAGCCTTCCCCCACACACGCAGGTTTGTAAATGTTGTGCCAGGACCTGGGAAAAACATTAAAAACCCAGAATGAGCAGGTGAGGAATTGCCCTCAGCCCGTGGTCAGGAGGCTGCTCCCACAAAAGGCAGGGATTAGGAAGAGGGAAGGGAGAAGGGATCCTTTCCCCAGTACACCAGTACCCCCCACCCGGGGTCTGATGCATTGGAAACTAAGCGGTGCGGTCGATGCAGCCGCCTGCGAGCAGGAGCATCCCAGGCTCCTCATCCACCCCAGCAGGAAGGTGCTTTGCACATGGAGCTTTGAGATGCATAAACAGGAATAAGCAGCACATTAGAGAAGATGAATCTTGTCCAGGCTGATACGATCCATCTCCCAGAGCATGCTCCATGTGAAATTTCATTAGCTTCCAGAGGGGAGTTGCTCTGCTTATAATAATTGATAATTATCCCAAGTGATGCATGGCTTAGTGGTGCTGAATGATTGTGTCCCTCCATGCCAGTGACTTCATCATTTCGCCTGGTTTAAGACTTGCTTTTACGCTCACATCCTTTTTAAGGGAGACTTTGGGGAGAGTAATTCAGATTTTTATGGCCTCCATTCAGCACAGGCTACAGCAATGCTTCATCCCAGCCTCTGTTGCCATTGAGATCTGCTCGGTGGGTTTTCCCTAACGATCCCACAAAGAGCTGAGGAGCCCACAGAGGAGTGAAGGTCATCGATCTACTGCAAAAGCAATTTGTCACCTTTTGTTTGGCCCAGGGCCAAGCCCAGAAGCCCTCCCTGATGTCCACAGGGGAGAGGAACATGGCAAAGTCTCATAAGACTGTGAATCCCTCTGTGTATGGAATTCCCAATAAAACAGTAGACCCAGTCCTTGTGTCCTACCCTGACCCATCTAGAGGGACACACTGCAAGGCAGAGCTGATGAAAGCAAGACCAGTCAGCTGGGAAATCAGGTCCATGAAGAAGAGGAGACCAGATTTCTAGGTCAGATGTGGAAATGGCTACAGGAGTGCCCGAGCCCTCCATGAAGTGGCCCAGCCCTGGTTCTACCAGCTCCCCCCAGGGCCACAGGATTCATACCTGCCCCAAATGGCAACCAGGGATCAGCGACTTGAGATCATTTGATAAAACCAGGGAAATCATTTGCATCGTTGGGATCACTGAAGGGAGCTTCTCAGCTTTGATTTGTCTACTGTTGTCATGGTCCTGCCAAGGCAAAGTTAAATGCATAAATTAAATCCAGCTCAGTCCCTCTTCTCCTAAGCCCCAGTGCAAATAGAATAAATCAGTTTCATTTAGAAGATCAAACCAGGCATCACTCACAGACGGGTTTAAAAATAAATTTCACTGCATGCATTAAAAAAACAACAAGCAATTTATCTTCCCCATCACTCTTCAATTTGTTTATTGTGAGCTCTGCTGGCAGTTATGAAGAGCACCGCAGTTCTCCTAGCATCTTGGCCATGCAGAACCCTTTCCACCACGGTGGCCCAGGTTTAGGAACAGGTGGCCACATGCCCCTGGCAGGCAGACCTCCTCCTAGCCCACTCTGCCTGGGCTTCGGGGTTTATTTTGGTGGGGTGTGTGTTTGTACAACCTGAGTGCTGCAAAGCCCAAGCCTTATTTAGAGAGAGATGAAGCTTCCTGAGATGATGCTCAGTGAAGGAAATGGCCAGCTCTGCTCTCCTGTGGGGTTGGACCCAGGGAAAAGACTGGGAGAGGGGTGGTGACATCAGAACGAGGAAGGCACAGCACAGGGCAAACTGGCTGTTTGGGAAGGAGCCTGGAGGTGAAGATGTGGCGTTTTCCAAACTTGCAACACTTCACCCCTACCTTCAGCCCCTTTAGTCCTGAAATCACCACGACCCTTACTATAAACGTGAATGATGTCCCACCACCTCCCGAGGTCAGCCCTGCTATTGCTTCTTCTGGGAAGGGAGGAACAAGCCCCAAGGCGAGAGCCCAGATCCCCAAAACACGGGGATCTCAACCCCTCTGCAAGCAGGAGAAGGATGGGGCCAAAAGCCTCCAAAGACCTGGACGAGAGTGACCTCCCCAAATCATAAGCCACCTCCTGACCCTGCAGAACCCCATGTCCAGGGTAGAGGAGTCCCTGCTATGGCAGTGAGGACAGGAGTCAGAGACACGAATCTGGGCAAAAACCCACGAACCCACTGGGGAGCAATTCTAGGACAACACCTGGATGTGTCCAGCCATGAACGTGTCTCCATGCCTTGGCCACCGCATCAGCGGCAGGCGGGGACCCGAGCACAGGGCACTCTGCGGAGGTTGGCTCTGCGCAAAGCGGGGACTTCTGATTTGTTTTTAATGACATTGTTTACTGCTAGCGAAATCTCCCGGAGCCAAAACTTGTCTTTCCTAATAATAAACAAGCAAATAACAATGAGAGGGAGAAGGAAGCACATTTTTAAGCCATCAGGGTTTGATTTGATTGATCCTGGTAATAAACCCAAGCAAAATGGAGTTGTTAAGCTGGAACGGAGGTTGTAGATCTCCATCAATAATTTAAGTAGGGAAACAAGAATGAGAGCACTGCATCTGAGCATGTAAAAGCCCCACCAGACTCAACGCTGAGATGAGGCTGAAAAATGCAGAAAGGCCAAAGTGAAGGTTTCCTTGGTGCCGGCAAGTCTGCAAGCTGGGAAGAAGATTGGGGGTCACAGAACTGGATGCCACGGCATCCCAGTCCCAATTAAGAGGATGGGGCAGGCCCAGAGGCCAAAGGCTTTTTCTGCACAGGAGGCTTCAGATGCTGAAACCATCCTGGCAGCATCTGCTCATCCTGCTCTGTTGTCCTTTCCTATTTTCTTTTCCCTGCTTCCTTCCAGAGCCAGGGATCAGAGATATTCCTCCCACCAGCCCCATCCCTTGCCTGTGCCTCAGCCAGCCCACGCACAACCGAGACAACAGAGGAGGGACTGAAGAGCAAACCCCGATGCAAGATCTCAGGGCATGGCACCAAGTCTGCACCATCCTGAGAGCCTTCCTCGCACATGCGGGAGGAAGAGGGAACACAGGGCGGGAGGAAGCCTGGCCTTGCTCTCCCCGTTCACCTTTCTGCGGGGGGTCCTTCATGCAAACAGCACTTTGTAAACAGGGGACATGGGAGGCAGAGCTGCCCTTTACAAACTGCAGGGAAAGAGGCAAGATGAAAGCTTAATCCTTTAAAGGCTGGCTGGGTAACAGGGAAGCCAATAGAGTGTGCTCGGAACACTCCGTCAAGCTGATTCTTATTTAAAATAGCAAATGGAAGACACTTCTGCTACTGTAGGATTTAAAGGCAATAAGGCGTGACTAATACCCTCTTGCGGAGCTCAAGCAACAGCACTTCACCAGCCATGCAGATTGGAGATGCTCTAAGTGGCTCTCAGTTTTTTCCCCCAAAGTAATGTTTTATGCACTTGGAGAAGAGATGCTCCCAGCCTCGCGTTGCTGATGAGGGGGACTCACAGCCCAAGCCACAGACCAAGACAGACCTCCACCTCCCTGCTCCCCTACACTCATGCAGGCAGCTCACCACCTCCAGAGCTTTCCAGCTTGCTTTGTCCCATCTCTGTTTCCCTCTGGAAGCAGGACACTGCTTGAGGGCAGGTTGCTGCAGAGCACATAAGAACTTGCTGCAGGATACCCTCCACAGAGCCCTTAGGAGGAGCCCCTGCGGCTGGTGCAGTCCATCTAGATGTGACCACCTCGGAACACGTTGGAGCATCCTTGATGCAGGTTTTGGTATGGTAGGATCATGGGATGATGGAGAACAGGGCTGTCCGCTCAAGCGAGCTGTTCATAAAAGCAAAAAGGCACACAGAGCCTGGCTCTCCATCAGGGCATGGTCCAGGCTGCACACATGCACACGGGTCCCTGCACGGCCAAGGACATGCTGGGCACAACGGGCAAAGCATGTGCTCCCCGAAACCTTTCTCTCATCTCCTTATCCCTCTGTAAGAGTGCAGCCTTGGGTATCTGGCTCCTCCAGCTGCTGCAGGGCTAAGGCCTCTGGGAAAAGGTTGTTTTATAAACTGTTCTAAAACATCCAGCATCCTCTGAGATCCAGCAAGAGTCCTTCCTTGCTGAGAGAGCCAACAGCAAGCAATGCTTGCACAAGAGAAAAAGGAAGGTGAGAAGAGAAGGAGAAATGTCCTGCATTGACTGCTGTCTCCAGTAAAGCACCACAGGCTTTGAGGAAGCATCCTTGGTCGTGGGAGCATGCGATTCACGCGTGTCCCTGGAGCAGTGAGGACATACATGCTGCAAAGCACACCCAGAATGCACAGACAGCCCCGTGTCTGCCTTACCTGCTCCCGCAGATGCCAAGCCAGAGGGATGGTTTGAAAATCAGCATCGCTGTAAAACACGCTGATGTCTTCAAGCCTTCGAGCAAATTGAATGTGCAATGTGGCAGCCGTCGCTTGATGGATTTCCACTGCCTTCACTTCTTGCGAATTGCCTGGAAAAAAAAAAAAGTAGTATTTCCCCAACTGATTCTTTAGTTGGAATCAGCCAGCGCTGATGCTCAGGTGTTCACAAGTACTTTGCTGCAGACACCCAACGTGCCAAGATCCCTGGGGGAGGTTTTCAAAAGCCAGGCTGACACCCAGGACTGAGTTCATGGGTGCAGAGAGCCAAAGATATTTTTACTGAAAGGCACCTCGAAGCTTTGGGAATTTGCTGGTTATTCAGAGGATGTGTTGTCACTTCATGGTGTACACAGGTTCACACATAGTCTCTCCTGCTGCCCACCCTTACACATCTCCATCACCTCTTTGTCTCAGTGCACCACACCAGTGAGGGGTGAGCTCCCACGTTGGGGGTACGTCACTGTCTAGGACCCAGACCGGAGCTCAAACTTTTGCAAGAAGCTTGGAAGAGGGGTTGAATGAGTGTGGGAAATAATCCCCCCAGATCCTCCCTGGTGTGCACCTACCTTGAGCGGCCTCCTTAGGTCCCACCTGGTTGACAAGGACCAGGAATCTCCCCTCCTTCTGCCAGGGACAGGAAGGAAGCTGGGAGCACCCTGCCTGGCCAGGCAAGGGGAGATCAGCTTGGACCCATCCACCAGACAGCAGTGAACACCAGATGCCCAGGTCCCATTCTGCATGCCAGCCCCATCAGTGACCCAGCACCCCGCACGGTTCCCCATCCGTGCAAATGATTAGCTGCTTTTCATTTGCAAGCAATGTAGCCCATTATTCCTTATTCCTATCACATTAGGGACAAGGGTGAACATAGGAGATGATAGGTTAAAGGAGAAGCAGTTTGTACTGGCTGCAGCCACCCTGCCAGGATTTGGGCATTGCCAGCAGAAGCAGCATGGGCTGCAGCTGGGCACTGTGGGGAGAAGCAGGACACCTTGTCCTCAACCAGAGCTTTTTGGCCCCAGTGGCTGCAAGCTGGATGCCTCCAGGGACATCCCGTTCCCTGCCAGCTCTGCAAGAGCTACTCGTTTAATTGCATTACCAATCCCTGGACGTGGAGAAAGGCACACTGTGTCCAAACTCCCCTTCCTCCAAGCACAGACAGAGCTTGAACATTGTGTAAAGCCCTGGGATGGCAATCACCAGGGCAAGGGACCGTGTGCGGTGACATCTGTGTCGCTGCTCGGGAGCTGCAGCGGGAGCCTGGTCCGCAGAAATGTGAAATTCAGAGCCACTCTGCTTTCCAGGAACAGCTGTGTCTCTGTCACCAGCATGAATTATGGCTAATGATAAGTTATGCTTATTAAGTATGTCAATAATTTACTCTCTTACAGACAGGAAGGACGTGTTTTATCTCTGGCTCAGAGGCTGCTGCAAGTCCAATAAAACAGAGCGTAAGTCAACTGAAAGCAGTGCGATCCCCGAGCTGGGCTGTGGAGCAAAACGTCCCCATTGTGCAAAGCGAGGTCCCCCAGAGAGATGCAGAGCTGTGCAAAATCCCCTCTGCCTCAGTCTGGCCCCCAGACCCCCATCTTCCTGGGGACCCACCGGTCCCCGTGCGATGCCATTCCCCGACAGCGAGCAAGGTGAGAGGGGCAGCTCAGGCATGCAGAGACATCCGTCCTCAGTACTCGGAAGGTATAATGTGCCTCTTTAAAAATACATTTTCTGGGTGGTTATGGGTTGCACACTGGTTCCCCACGTCCTAAGGACATGTTGCATGAGCCTTTGCCACAGGCAGCATGGCCTTGCATAGCTGCTGGAGGGATGGGAAACACACCATCACTGAGGTCTCGAGGGATCACTACCACAAATACGGGGTGCCCGGAGGAGGGGACGTGCCTGGTGTGCAAAGGCACCCCAAAGCCCAGCTTGGGAAGGCCCAGGTTAATAAGCCTGATGCAAGCCAGGGTGGGGAGAAGTGGCCAGGTCTCTCCCAGGCTCTCTTCTATCCACTTCCCTCCTTGACAAGCTTTTTTTCTTCTTTGATTGCAGGGTGTTGGCTGGAAATTTGCCACTGCCAATTTTTTCAATCAAAAACCAGAGTGTTTGATTACATGCAAATGTCTGCCCAAAACATCTGCTTTTCTCTGACACACTTGATCATTTACTCTAAGAAAAACACTCCCATTTCCCCTTCCACTGCCCCAGGTAGAAAATGTCCTTCCCTTCCATTTTGTTGAAGGATTCAGTCTAAAATGGCAGCTCTGCCCTTGGCCACATCTCCCTCTGTCTCTTCAAGGTCCAGTTTCGTACCAGTTTCCTTTTTCTCCCTGCTGGAGGAGATGAAGGGTTTTTCTTCCGACATGCACATCCACAAACGTTTCTCACATCTTTCTGGACACAAAATACGTTTTCTTCTAACTCAAGACCAAAGGGATGGATTTGGAGGGAAATAAAAGGAACTGTTTCTTCTCCGCTTTCTTGTCTTTTAAAATACATTCCTCCAAGAAAGGCGTCATGGCTATTTGCAGAGATGTTTGGTGACAGCAGCTATCTCCTTCTCCAGCTCTTCTCCATCCTGTAGCTGTAACTTTTTGAACTGTTTCGCTTTGTTTTTCTTCCATCAAACTTTTGATTCAAAAATGAAAGAAACTTCCCTGTCCTAAAACTTTGGTTTTATGCTTTCCTGCGCTCAGTTAATTTTCCCAAAGCAAGAGGAGCCCTTTCTCACATGCAACCTCCGGTTCTCCAAGTTCTCCACCCAGATACACCACTATGGCCCCATTGCTGGAGGGAAGTCAGCTGGCCACTTGCTGACATCCCCATACCTCTTTTAGACTCCAAAACCAGCTGTTTTCAAGTGCTACCTGAATTTTAATCAGAAGCTGTCTGGATGCAATTAAAAGCCAGCAGCTCCTGTTTCTCCTGCAGACTGGGATAGCCCCAGCAAGGCTGATTTAGAGACCTCAGGTTGCCCAGTCCTTCCTTGCTGCCTTGCAGGTCAATAGAACAAGCTATAGACAGCACCATTGCAGGTCATTAACACCGGATTGATCCTCCCAGGCTTTATGCTTTTTTAATTAAACGCTTTTAAAGGCTTATTGAAGTCTCGGAGGATCCAACTTCATTTCAGAAAGAATCATGTTCTGCTGTAGTGAAAAAAATCTGTAGCTAATACAGTTTATGTGCAAACAGGGTTTGCCAGTCCTCTGGGTCAGAGGGGTGTGCAGAAATCAGGGCTGTGGAGCATCCCTTACTCTGGGGATTGCTCCAGCTGAGCAACATGGGGTAGGAAATGAGCTTTGCAAGACCCAGGGACCCACCTCCTGGCTGGGCTGCCTTCAGCATCGCTGCCACGGTTCACACCCGAGCTGTTGTGGAGGTTTGCTTGGCAAGCAGGGACGGCATGAGACCTGGCAGATAACGAAGGGTGGAACATAATTGATTTTACAAGGAAAACAGAGTTTCCAGAACAACCACTCAACAACAAAGAGATGCAAGGGTAGTAATTGGGAGGAAGGTACAGTCATGACTCACAGTATTATTAAGTCACAAGCCAACACGTTCCCAGCACTCAAACACAGCCCATATGCTCAGCTCCGAAACCAGCTAGATCTACATTCATTTCCAAGCACCAAAACCACAGTGTTTTATTTACTAGGGACAGCTGGGTGAAGTTACTCAGAAAAGCTCCATAATGGGGAAATTTCAATGCTTTGAATGCACAGACCTGTCGAAGATGGATGTAAATATTTGCCCTGGACTCCGAGGGGAAATGTGGTCTAGGAACAATGCTGTGACTGCTACTGTTAGTATTATTGGAGTAGGTGGATGCTCCAGGTGCTGGCAAACACATCAGGAATGAAAGCCGGTGCATGAGATAGTCTTCTTTTAGTTGATAAGAGAAACAGGGCCTGGAGAGATGGAGACATGATGGTTTGCAGGGAGGGAGAGCATCCTCTGTGAGACCTGTTGGTGGAGTTTGAGAAAATGAGCAGCTCTTGGGCGTGGAGTCTATTCACGACGCCCTTCCTGCAGGATTGCGCTGAGAGGTGAAGGGACTTATCTCCACGGGAATAAAATCTGTCTCCAAAACAGCTCCAATCACTGTATAAATCCCTGTGCATATTTTGAACGCTAGGTGTGGCCTGGGTCTCCCATCTCGGAGTACAGCAGGACTGGAAAAGTTTCAGTGCACGGTCACAGGGGCGAGCAAAGTCTTGGCACAGCTTCTGGATAAGGAGCGGTCAAGTAGACAAAGCCAGTCCAAACCAAAGAGATTACCACGAAAAAGGGGATATGGTACATCAAACCCAAAATGGCATAGAAAAAGGGGACAGAAAATAATTGTTCACTGGTCCAAGGCAAAAATATGGCCAACAAGGGAACAAGCAAAAGCCAGGCTTGCTGAAGACAACACGGTGGTTTTCATACCATGCCTGTGGCGTCCCTTGCTGCAAGACATGTAACTTCAAAAAGAGATAGAAAAATTCAAGAGAAAAAAACAGTTAAAAAAATCAAATGTAAAGCAAACAGGTCTGTCCTGGAAAGCATCTGCGCTACAAACCGGTGGGGCTGGGAAAGCATTCTGGGAAAGCATCACAGCTTGCTCTCCAATTATTATATGCTTCCCAAAATGTTGGGAAGATGCTCATGCTGGTCCAGATGTCTGTTTGGACCGAGCAGGTCAGGCTGTCCCTAGGTCACGTCCCAGCCCCTTGACCCATCCGCTTTATCATGCATCTTTTTTGTAGCACCTCCCCGTTAACAGCACATCCTACCTGCCAAGGAACCACTCCAGGTAATTCTTTGCCTTTTGTTTCCTTAACCAGTTGAGATTAAAGAGAGCAGCTCTTTAAATGTGACATTTACATTGGAAGCAAATGGCAGAGCATGATGGAGCAGATGCTTCTCGATTCTGGGGAAGGGGAGAGGATTTGGGGGTCCCAGAGGTCTTGCACAGCACCCACCCATGAGCACGAAGGTGGGACTCTCCAGGGTGAAGACCCTCAAGGGTATTTGAGGATCCTGGTCACAGGTAAGTGACCACACTGGATGCTCAAGTGGACCCAAAGTCCTGGATCTCAGCCCCACCTTTGTTTCAGTTTCTCTCAAACCTGAATTAGAGCAGGACTGGTGTCCCCCCACCACCCAAGGGTGCAAGATGAAGCACACAGAGGGCAGGGGAGCAGGGGCTGTAGAATTAGCATGGGTACACAAGGAAGTGAACGTGGAAAATGGTGATTTAGCTCTAAACTCATTAAGTTTTCTCATTGAACAGAGGCGACAGTGGTTATTACCTGCACCAGATCATAGCAAAAGAGCAATCGTGAAGCTTGAAACAGATAAAATCCCAAGTCATTATATTAGCAAATTATCTGTTTGGGTCTGTTTCCTATTGACAGTATTAAGCCTATTCTCATTAATATTTCACTCTTCAGGGAAATTAAACTTTAATGAAAGTATGGTACTTACAATGCCAGCCTGACAATTCAAAAGGGAAAAAAACAGCAAGGCCACAGCCGTCTGAATTATCCCTTGCAAATAAGTCATCTAGGAAGCGGACTCCTTATTTATCTGAAAAATTACTCACGAGCCCAGACTCAGTTTCTAGGAAAAGGAAGGTTATCTATGAATATTTGCTGAATATTTACTGGACCAGGCTTCGTGTGTCATGATGTGAGGGCCTCAGGTAGGACAATATGGGGCAACACACAGTGGCTGTGGTCCCCCTTGGGGTTATCTCCCACTAAGGCACGCTGTCCTGGGTCCACTTGGGCAGAATTTGCTTCAGCTCTGCACTTTGCTCTTTACCTCCTTCACCTGCTGAGTTTCCTACCCAAAATACAGCAAGGGTGGGCAGTAGACATCCGTGACACCTCACCACTGCATCTGGCAACACATGCTGGGATGAAGCAGGTCCAGGAGCAAACAAGCAAGCTCTGAGCTGAATCTACTGCTGTCTGCGTGACAGTGATGTATGGTGCAACACATCATGTATGAAGCCTCATTTGGAGTCTGAATTAATCTTGTGTGGTCCCAGCTGCCTCAGTCCCAGCTTTCCCCATTACCTCCAGAGCCCAGCACTTTGGAAATCCAGTTACTGTTCAGCATTAAAAGAATATTTTTCTCTGTCGCCACTTGACATTTCATTTTTGCTAAGACAAAGTAACTATCACTGTAACTTAAGGGGGAACTGCTGCTGCAAAATGGCAATGCTCTCCTCTCTCCTCCAGACTGTGTTTGCTGGCGCTGTGGCTGCTGATGAGAGAAAATTAATTAACTTCTTGGAATGCTTCCTGAGCACCCAACAGCACCAGCGAGAGAAACCTTCTTGTAAAGAGAGTACGTGGCGAGCCCAGCTCT
Organism: Astur gentilis; assembly: GCF_929443795.1. Lineage (NCBI taxonomy): Eukaryota > Metazoa > Chordata > Aves > Accipitriformes > Accipitridae > Astur > Astur gentilis. The sequence continues at coordinate 42,140,622 of NC_064884.1, read as the reverse complement.
GCCCCTTACCTCTCCTCCCAGCAGCAATGACTTCCAAGCAAGCTGACCCACTGCTCAGCTCTTCGTGGTAGCTAGAGGAGGATTTTTCCCTTTACAATCACACCTTGCAGCTCCAGCTCCCCGAGTGACTGGCTTTGCCAGAGTGAGCCTGGCAGTAAGCCTTTGCTGTGTTAAAAGGAAGGGAGCATCATGACTGCTTGAGCACAGCTTTGCAGTGGGTCATGTAAGGCACCAGTAGCACCAAGAGGTCTCCACTTCCAGCACCACATTGCCTCAAAGCTGCAGCTCTCCCAAAACCTGAAAATACTCGCAGCCCTCAGCAGTCAACCCACATGCTCCTTGACTTCTCAGCCAGCGTTTGCTCCAGCTACCAGTGAGCACAACACAGCTCCTGCAAGCACCCATCTTGCCCTTGAGAAGTGCCCGCATCCCTGCCTCCATCCATCCAAGGGGACCTGTAGCAGCTCAGCTCCTCAGTTAAATACCATCGTTATGTGCCATCATTTAATCTAGGATTTAATCTGCACCTATCTCTGCTCCCCTGGAATTGAAGACAGACAAGTATATTAATCCATCTCTACTGTGCCAAGCCCAGCTATAGACTCCCTGGCACAGAGACCTGTTCCCAGCGCTGAGAACAGACCGCTCTCTGTCTGGGGGCCACCAAGGTGCCAGCAGCCCGGTGTTACTCACCCACACCCTGGGCTGACGTCCTTCTTGGGGACCCTGGGGCTGCACTGAGGTCCCTGTGCGTGGCAGAGGCACCCAGAGCCCCTGCGCCATGTAGGTCTCCCATGGAGCTGGATGGAGGCGATGGAGACAGCACGGTGGGCAAAGCACGGCCCTGTGGTCCCCTGGCTTCAGGTACCCATCAGTTCCCCCAACAATGTCTGCTGAAGTCCAGGGGCTTCAAGGGAAAGGCTTTTTTATCTGGAAATTTAATAGAAAATGTCACTTCCTTGAAATCAAGCTTTTTGCAAGGGCACAGCCATCTCAGTTCAGGAAAAAGACCTGGGAACTGATGTTGAGCTGCAAGTCAGAGCCAGAGAAGCAGCTCCCCAAAGGCTGCCAGCCTGGTGGTTACAGCCCACTACTGGAAAGGAAGGGTCCAAAATCCTCTTCCAGTGATTTTTCATTTTTATAAGGATCAAGCATGAAAAGACACTGCCAACTGAGCAAGCATGGACTGGTCACCAGTGCCCAGGGGTGAGATGTCAACAAGCTCCACATCCCCATGCTATTTCTCTCCTTTATGACAAAAGCCTAAAATAAATAAAACCTTGGGGGGGGTAAAAAAAAAAAGTCCCCATTTTCTCCAATGTGGAGCAGTACATTTTACAAGTGGCCAGAAGTCTGGCTTTTCCAGTCCTCCATGCTCATCATCAATTCGCAATTACACCATTAAAACTTTATTTAAAGTTCGGCTTGCTTTTAAAACCAGTCAGAGTGCATTTTATCTTCTCTTATTTTGATTAGCAAATAAATACCCCAGGCCCAGGAGCAGTTAGCGATGACATTTGGAGTAATCCAGAGCAATTTAGCCGTCAAGAGCCACACGGCTTGTTTGGACATGCTTGGGCTTGGCCATCAGCGTCATGGCGTGGACAGGGCTGTTTGCTTTCTGAAGGCATTTTCAGCCAAGTAAATGGAGGGCGGCTGCCTTGCACCATGCAATTTGAAATCATTAACTGCAGATGTACACACTGCTATCAGGCTGATAGAGGATCACAAGGCAGCATCCTGGGTCAATAGAAAATTGGGCAAAAGTTGGCCAAATTGCAAAAAATTGTGCTCCATTTCTAGAGGAAAATTGGGGGAAAATTCTCCCCATTTGTCCATAATAACAAGGATTGTGCACTATACTGGCTATTTCGCAGCTCTCGGGACTTACCTTGGAGGAAACTTGAAGCACTCTCTTGCATCTCATCCTCACTTATTCTTTTTCTGCCTCAGCTCTACATCCTTTCTTGCCGATACAACCAAGCCTAGGAGAAGCAAAGTCCTCCAAGCCGCAAAGCTACTTTCCCCTTCATCTTGCTGTTTTCCAATTGCATGAGAATAAAAGAAGAATGATTTGGAGGAATTTATGTGCTTTTGCTAAATCTTCAAGATCAGAAGTTTTCATGATTTTCAGACCTTTCTGGTGCCTGGGAGCTTTTTACTTTTCACCTCAGGCTTTCAGTCCTCTCCTTTTCCTCACTGGACGGTGTCAGCAGTACTTGTAGATGCTGGGACGCGAACAGGTTGTTGGTTAATGCAACGGCAGCAGAGGAGGATCAAGAACATGCTGCAAAGTTTTCCAGTTCAATAAAACTTCATGCAAACAGGAATTGGCTGTTTCTGTGCAAACCTGTTCTTGCAGGTCACAGTGCTTGTATAAGGCACCAAACACAGCTTTCTGCCCTGTCTTACTGGTTAAACTGGGCAGAGATGGGGGATAAAACCTGTAACTGGCCTGGACTCAAATCCTGAAGAGATTTTAGATATCATCACTATTATTCAGGTACCCAACATAACCAATTCAACTGTTTAACCCCTAAATATTACTAAGATCTGCTCCCCCACAAACCTGTGCTCATGTGTGGTTTGGAGATAGAGAAGGTTCCTTGGGAGTTTTGTCATGGGGAGTACCACTGGTCCTTTGTTTTTTGATGAGGCAAGAAATACCAGCAGCTTTTGCCTTCTCACTCGGCAATACCTTGTTAAACCCCAAATTAAAAAGTTATTTGTGCATTTTCAGTTTTGCCGCTCTTCTCCCAGAGACCAACCATCATACATACGTCCTGTCAATTGGGGGAAAAATAAAGTTTTAAGCTCTGTTACAAAAAAAGGTGGGAAGCATATTATTGGTGAGTTTAAAAAAATGTACCCCCAAAATGCTGCCTGCTCTGCCTGGAAATCCACCAGTGCGTGCTGGCATCCCTCCCTCTAGTGACTAAACCCTGGATGTACAATCCCCTCCTTTGGGTTAGAGATATTCTCCTCCCAAAACTGAAATTAAAGATCTGACATCCCCACCATGCCCAGGGAGTCACGGCACAGGGGACGAACACAGGTGAGCGAGTTGTGGCAGGTCCCCAGCCGGGGAAGAGGTGGGGATGCTGCAGAAACGTGCCACGAGGTCTCCTCTGTGCTGATAGTGCTCAGGTACCACCTTACATCTACCCCCAGGTTATTATTTCTTTTTTTAAAGATGACATAGCCCTGCTGCAGGGCTACCCTAGATATTTGCAGAGTGACCAATAGCCACGACTGATGGGACCGAAGCATGTCCTGGCTGGTGGGGCACCAGCTGAAGGGACATGGTGGATGGGTACTTGGAGGGATGGGTACTTGGAGAAGAGGGGTTGTGGGCTCTTGGTCCCAGTCCTCAGGTTGGACGTCCAGACCCAGAGCACTGGCTCCTGGTCCCCAGCCCCACCCTCACCTGGAGACCAAAATACGTGCCTTCACCATAAATCCTCCATTTGAACAGCTTCAGTCATACAACAAAGACATTCGGGACAAGAAACCGCAGCTTTTGCCTAATGCCCCTTTCCACACCCCTCCTGGAGCCCAAGGAGGGCTGGAAATTGGGTGGGAAACTAAATCCTGCTGCTTCCCACTGCAGACAGCCCCGAGCATCTGCAGCCAGGCTGCTCCATCTGAGCTACGAGCCTCCAAGGAAGGGGTCAAGGAGGAAAGCACTGATGCAACCAGCATCAGCGGCCCAAAACTTGCTGCCATCACACCCTGACCTTTGAGAATTGCCAGCCTGGTCTTGGCAAAACTCTGCCTTCGTTGTTCAGCAGACACAAGCCCAGCTGCAGACCCAGGCTTCCTCAGACAGCACTCCTGTGCAATAAAAAGGTTTAACACATCACACCCCATCTCTGCATGCATCCATCTCGGAGACTCCTAATGCAGTGCAGAGCTGCTCAGGCACTGCCACAGGGCTCAGGGCAAACGTTGAACTGAATGCTGATACACAGCTTTATAGTAAAGGTTTGGCAGAGCCTCTCCAAAGCCACCCTTGTCAGAGCTCAGGAAAACACCAGGGATGGTATAAAGTACAACAGCCCTGTAGAGGAGGATTTATGCACGGGCAAACTCCAGAATTAAGTCTAATTTCTCACCTCCAGCTCTGAACAAATATTCCAGGTCACTGCTAAGTCAGGGAGAGGAGAAATGATTGCAGCACAGGAAGGGTGAGGATGGACCATGCACCCTTGTCATGTGCTGTAACACAGAGATTTGGTCTGGGAGACAGCATCTTGCTAAATCTTTTAAGCAGCTTAGCTCTTCCCCACCTGTCTGTGGGTAAGGGGCTCCGAGCCCTCTAGCAAAGCAAAATTGAATTGCAAAGCTCTCATGGCAACGCAGGAGCTCAGTTGGGGCAGACCCTGCTGTCTGAAAGCTTTGCTCAACCTCCTTCCCATGGACAGTGGTGATGCCACTTAAACACGCCGGTCCAAGGACTGGAAGGGTTTGGGGGTAATTTGCTCAAATTCCTGGCAGATCAGGGAGACTCGTCATCAACCGGGACATGTCCGAGGTCTCTGGAGCTGGTCACCCAGGTTAAAGCTCCCAAGAGCTTGGCCTTCCCATGTACCAAAGCTGCTTGCTGGGATCAGCTCTGGTCCCTTTGGGAAATCCCTGGTGAAATGCTTCACAGTGCAAATTTCACAAAAGCTCTGAACCAAAGCCACATGCTGAAAACTTTCCCCAGGAAAAAAAAAAAAACAAAAAAACAACAAAACAAAAAAAAAAACAACCCACCAAACAAAAAAACACACACACACACACACAAAAAAAAAACCAAACCAAAAAAATCCAAAAAACCCCAACAACAACAACAAAAAAACCCAAAACAACCACACAACAAAAAACAACATGTTTTGATCCAGAGACATTACACACACAGGTTTCTGCTCCCCATGGGAGGTATTGATTTTCACTGTGAGAGATATAATCACGTGGTGAGCCCTTGGCACAAAGCTTTATGTAGGAAATGTTGACAGCGGGTCTTGTGCTAGCTGAAGTCCTTCTTTGGGTCAGACGAGGCTGTATCTGCCACAGGGTTGTGGATGGTAACGATACCATGGGATGTGCAGCACAGGCAGAGGAACAGCTCAGCCACAGCAGCAGCTGTCTGGGGAACCTGCTCCCTGATGCCAGGCACGGCAGAGCTCCCTAATGGCTTGTTTTACCTGAAACTTAAAAAAAAAAACAAGAAAATTCATTACAAAAAAATCTATTTTTCCCCGTTACTGTTCACTGACCAAACTAACTCCGGAAACTACAGAAGGGGAAGTAAAATTGACAGCTCCCAAGGAAATCTAAGTGCAAATGGGGACTGTCACAGGAGATTCCACGTGGGTGCCTTTACCTGAAATGAATGAAACGGAGCTGTAACTCACACTTGAACTGCTGTTGGAGGTGCGTGGGTGTTAACTGTGCATATCCTGCTCCAACGTGTGCTGCTTTGGAGAGGCAAACCTCCCTCCGCCTGTGCAAACCGATCAGTCTTGGTTATCTGCCTGGGATGCTGTGGCTGGTGGAATAGGATTGGACTCAAGATGAAGCTTTGAACCTTGCTGTGCCTCTCTGGAGAGGGCAGAGCAGCTGTGGGCTCCTCCCATGGGTGCTCATCAGGACGGAAAGAGCCAAAGTCCCTCTCCAGCCTGGGGCATTACTTGTATTATCACATAGGTTAGGGACAAATAAGCAGATTTCCACATGGCTTGAGTCCCAACTTCATCTCCCTTATTTACCATGAGCAAAGCCATCCTGGAGCTCTCTACACAGAGACGAGCAATTTAGAAAACTGGGGCAAAACCGTACTGAAACAGGGGACTTCAAGTACAAGGTTTCCAAAGAGCACAAGCACCATGTTATCAAGGGCTCAGCTCTGAGGTGAATGAGTTGAGGACCCAAGATGGGGACATCCAGCCTTGAGCAGCTTTGCTAGTTGCTAGCTCCTAAAAACAATCTTCCACCTGGACAACCCAAAGGAATTCTCTACCAGGGAAGTAAATGCCTTTACAGCAGCTAGATCAGACCTTATGGAACATCAGCCACTGCCTATTGCCACACTCAGTGTAGCTAATTAGTCATGTTTTGTGGGGAAGAACAGATCAATATTTCAGTTTTCTATGGCCAACTTGACACCAGCAAGACAACTTTATGACTCTGACAAGATTTCCATCTGCCTTGGGAGGAATTTGCTGTCGGAGAAGAGCTCTCCATTTGCCATCTGCAGCAGGGAAGGAGGGAAAGGTTTTCATCCATTAAATACAAGGGTGGTCGGGAGAGGGCTGCAAAGGAAAACTAACACTGGTGCCAACTGAGAGCATCAGGGAGGAGAGAGAGGCACCACGTAGGCAATCAGCCTCCATCACTTAAAGTTGGTTTGTTGGACCATCTGGGACCAAGAAACCCTCCCGAGCTTTTCTTAGGAGCCCCATGACCCCCAGAACAGATGCGTAGTTGGGGTATGCTGCCATCATCCTCTCTGCCAGGTTGTGCCCATTTGGGATCCCAGCCCTGCTCCTGTGGCCGGGGAGGCTGCTGTGCTGGCTGCATGCACCACAGATCTGCGAAGGGGCAAGAAAAAGTCCCTCTGCAAACATCTAATAGAAAAGAGCATCTCAGCCCACATCTCTGCATCCAGATGTCATCGGTGGCACCGATGGCATGGGCACATCTCTGCCAAGCCAGGCACCGTTGACCTCATCCCCCCCTCCAGATCCATATCGCCTCCTCATCCATCCCAGAAGAGCATCTTGGCTTGGTCAGACCCCTACTACATAACCCAGCAATGTATAAATTTCACCCCAAGGCAGCATCACGGCATTTGCAATCACCTATATTAAACCAGTAACTTGTGTTAATATTACCACTCCCAGTGGAGGTTTGTTACAGACCATAATTACTTCAAAGCAATGCCACACAGGCTTAAATGATGTTATAACATGAATTATTTAAGAAGGTCTAATGGGCTGGGAAGTTTAAATACGAAGAAGTTGTTATCCATGACTATTGCTGGCCGTAAAAATGTTTATGCTGCTTCATATCATATTAGTGGCTATATGGTAATTTGCTAAAAGTAAAAGAATATCAACATTTGGAAGTGCCATTTAAATAGAAGATCTAACACCGAGAAGACTGAGGCTGTCACAACAGGCAGCTCAATGGAGGCTGCTCTGCTAAAGGGCACCCCAAATGCAGTTGTGATCCCAAGGAGGGTCAGTGTGGGCAGCTGGGTCCAGGAAGGAAGAGAAAACAGAAGCAGAAAGAATAATAAGACACCCCAGACTCTGATTTTTTTTTGCAGTAGGTGATGTTAGGGAGCCCACTGTGCTGCTTGGCCTCCATAACCCAGACCAGAGCTTGCACGCAACATGATGCAAAAGCACCTAAAGCCCCTGAACTTGACCCCCTGAGACCTGAATATGGCCCAAGCATGGCCACAGCAGGGTGCTGAGCCTGCCCACATGGGCTGTGCCATGAGGGCCTACAAGCCCTGGACCCCAAATCCTGGGGGCACCCACACCAAGTTGAGAACACAGGCGACTGCTCTGGTCCATGCACAAATTCAGCCCAGCACAGGGCACCGCTCTCCCAGTGCATCATTTCATTAGGAGCCTGCAAAGAGCTGCCAAACCTGGACAAAACACACCACAGACCAGATTTTTGGCAAACCAGTATTTCAGGGAACCTCAAGAGACGAGACGTGCTCCCAAGAAACTGCTAAGAAATCCACTTATTCCAGGCAGCACAGATGCACTGACTTTTCCTGCTGCTACAGTGAAGCTACAGACCTCCTCCTCCCCCAGAACTAATGACTGAGCACAACTTAAAAACAGCAAAGAACCATCACTACTCTCCAAGTGACTGGAGTGCGATGCTCTAAATGTTGTATAGGCCTGGATTTTTTGCTTTCTATTGTATAACTTACTACCTAGAATTTTTGGCAAACTGCTTTTTCTTTGAGAAACGTGTTGGATGTTTGTTTATTCCCCTCTACCTCCAAGCAGTCAGTTCTTATAATGATCTCGCATTTACGTGCCAAGTCACATCCAAGTGGGTCCAACAGCACTTTACGAATCTGCCCTCCATCCCGCGTACAACCCTCTGCCCAGCGCCAAAACACAGCCAAAGAAACAAATAAGGGGGGGGAACCCATACGCGTGCTTCTCAAACAATGGAGAAAGCCACTACTTGCTTCTATTTTCATCTGATTGACAGAGTGCTTTTTCTCCCCACACAAACAGGTATGAATCTCCTGTCCCCAACTAGTCCAGCAACGTGAGCTGCAAAATGACTCCATGTTCGAAGAGGCTAACGCAGAACAAGCCAATATAGGACAAACTTTATCACCCAGTGACACTGGCAGGTTGCATTAACATGCGGCAGCACTTGCTCTCCATGACCCACATGTGATGGAGGAAGCTCAAAGGAGCTCAGGAGCTAATGGATTAGCATAATTCTGCCAACAGCGTTATCGTACATCACACTTGAAATGCAATCTGCCTCTGTTGCTGGCAATTCCGCAAGAAGCACAGGCAAGTGGCATTTGCCCCCCAGCCACGTCACCTCCGTCCGCAGGGTCCCCTCCTGTCACACCGACTCCACGCGTTGTGCTGAGTTCAAAAACGGGTGTTCCCACAAGGATGGAAATCAATGGCTCTTGTTTATAAATATAATTAGCTCAGTATGTTAATGAAGTTCTCTCAGCTGGTCTGGGAAGTCTTTGCTGTGGACTCCCAGGCAGAAGAGGGATGCTGCAAAGAGCTAGCGAGCACCCAGATGTTTCCCTGTGCCCCGAAGGAGAGAGGAGATACTCTTCCCAGGGCTAAAACACACTGAAAAACCACCAAGTTATAAAATCCTGCAGGTTTCCCACTTCTGCCCAACACACTGACAGTCAGCACAATTTACAGGGGAAGAAGCAAATTAAATAAAATGATCTGCAGAGTTTATTTGCTACTGCTTTTCCCATAAAACATGGCTTAAATTTCGTTTCACCTGTATTCTTGCTTAAATGAAGCCTCATCTTCAGTCCGATCTGCCTAACAACCCTTTTTCCGCATATTTTTTACCACCTTAAACATTTCTCTCACCTTCACTTATGCGATGCCAGTAAAAATGCTGGAGAAGCACCTTCAGGGAAAACTTTTCTCTACTGAAACAGGTTGATATGAATCAACCAGAAGCTGCAGACTTTTCTGCAGGAGCTCACCTGCACCCATCTCTGCTGGAGTCCATCATGGAAAGGTTTAATCAGAAACTCACTCAAAAAACACTCCAGTTTGATGGATGAGGTCTCAAACACTTGGGCCATGTGTGGTGATGAGCAGAACTGGCTTGCACCAAGCAGAAGATGGGTCGGAAACAGACCCTGGGTCCCAGGAGCCACAACTCCACCATTTTCATGCTGGAAACATACAGGTGAAATGGGGTTTTGCCCACCACGGCCATGACCTGGTTCCCAGGTTGCAACATGCACTACGCTAATCCACTTCTGACCCAGCAGACCCCAAAACCCTTCACATGGGCTCCTCCTCTTTGCCTTTATGGCCACTTACACCGCTACCAGTTAGCTCAGCCTCATCCTTCTGGTGGGACCATCTTTCCCACACCACATCTCTGCTAGTGATCTTACAGGTGTACTGCTGTCTGCAGAGAGCCATTAGCAAACAGGCCTAATTACTACACAGATGCCACATGCCACACCTGGGGCTAGCTACAAAAAAAAAAATAAAAAAATAAAAAAAAATCCCAGCAGCAGCCAAAGCAGGCAGGGCACACTCCAAAGAGAGGCAAGCTTTTGCAAGCAGGAGGCTACAACCAGGACTGTGTTTATTCCCAAAAACTGGGGCAGCAGCATGCAGCACTCTGGGGAAAACTGCTCTTTGCCAGGGAATGGAAACAAGAAAGAAAAAAGAATTGTTGCTGCAGAGGAACACCTCCCTGGGTGTTTGGAGGCTCAGGCCTGGGACCACCTTCCTCTGCTTGCATGCTCCCATCACCAATATCCCTTCCTCATCAGAAATCCCACCCTTTTCCCAAGTCACTGCCCCAGTTCCCCATGGGGACCCTGGTCCATTCATTGAGGCCACCTCCATCCCCCACCCAAGCAGTGATAGTCACCCACCTATTGCCCCCTCCCTACCTAACCATCCCCCCTTAACACCCCACTTTTCTCCAAGCCTCACCTGCACCATGGCTGGATTTATTGCATTTTTCACCTCCTGCTTGCAAACTTGGCCCAAACTTTAAGCCCATCCAGGGAAAACCCTAAGGCAGAAGTGCTGTGCCTCTTGTTACTGTTATCTGCGGTGTTTCTTTGCTTTATAGCAACACAAATAAAGCCTCTTATCTCATTTGCAGCTACACTGGTACTCTGATGCAGAGCCAGCCCTGCCTGGAGCATGCACCCCCTGCCTTGGATTAATCTTCATCTGTTTATTGACAAATACACGTATTTCATTTGTGTAATGAAATGAAATGCACATATTTCATTTGCTCTGTATCATTCTCCCATCTGTTGTTTGATGGGAACCCATGGGTTAAGTGCTTAAAGCTCTCCATTTGCAGATGCAAGCAGATGCACCTTCGTGCAAGCAAGAAAGAGCAGGACACCGTGCAAGCACCCCCAGGTCCATCTCCTTCGTGGCAGTGCTCAGAAACCCTCCTCCAGCCCTTGAGGAATTGCTTTGAGAGAGCATCATGACTGCTGTCCCCTGCCCAGGTGGAGTACCATGTCTGAGCTACAAATCAGCATTAAATATTTCCTTGGAGCAGCACCTAAACCCCTTGGGAAATGCTTCCTCCTGAGAAAGCCCACCAGCCTTGGATGGCTGCAGGATGATGTCCACTCCTGGGACGTTGTCATGGTTTTGCACCTTTTTATTATCTTTTAAGAGAACCTGGAAAGTTAAGGTAGAAGGTTTTTCGATTCTTAGGTGTTTTTTGTTTTTCTAACACACACTTTTTTATCTACCCCCAAAATCAAGATCTTCTGCAGAAAGCCGATTTTTCCAGGAAAAAAAGATCATCAGGAGCTCCACGCAGCCTTGACCCCAAGCTCTTGCTGGTTTTCTCTACTGCAAGTGCCAAATAAACACAGTGTTGCCTGAGCCAGATGATATGGTGGATATTATCTTGCCATCACCAATAATCAATAACAGCATAAAATATCAGCCTTTTTCACAAAAGGCCTTGTGCTAGAAAAACTGGAACTTTCTGGTCCATCTTTCATCATCTACTGCACAAATAACAAATATTGGATTTTCATAAAGTCAAAATCCTGCAGCAAATTAATGTCCTAAAGTCCAAGGTTCATCCTCAAAGGCCTAGAAACAAAATGCATCAGTGAGCTGGCCTTGCTTGAAACATCTGCAGTATTCAGAAAGCCTTGGAAAAAAGTCACTGAGAAGCTGCAGCTGAATCCACAATAGTGCTTGAGTTCACTGCCCCTCAATCACAATATAAAGAGAAACACTTGGATTTATGCTTCCAGTTATGACAAGTCATGTAAAGAACCAGCTTCTGCTGTTTTAGTAGTCTGGCACTTTTCAAATTTCCAGCAAAACATCAAACAGGTACTTCCAGGGCACAGGGGGGGGAATTATTTAATCGAAAATTGGAGTTTTCCATTAAGAAATATCCAGTGGAAGTTCTGTCTGCCTTAACTAGCCATCAGTTAACAAGAGTTCCAGCTGAAACCCCCTGCCCAGGCAAATTCTTCCGTCTGAAGAGATTCACTGTGAGGCTCATATCTGTAATACCATACCAACACCCATTTCATTACTGCCTCCTCCACAAAGGAGGTTATTTCAACCAGTAGTTGAGAGCACTCTAAAACACCTGATGAATTTTTACTTACCTCCAGGAACTCAGAAAAAGCTCCTTTCATAATATTTCTATCCCTTTATTTTCCTTCTTTTTATTTGCATGGTAGGAAAAAATACACAGCTGAGTTGTATTATTTGTTATTACCAAAGAAGACATTCAGTCTATGCATTTGTATCACTACTTTTTTAATCAAGCTAACCCCAAGAGCTAGAAAACCTGCTGGCAGCTTGCCTTGGGTTCAGTCAAGATAAATTTGTTCAAGACAAAAGGAATATTAACATGACAAAAGTAGGTATTTTCTTTTTAAAAATCATAGGTTGAGCAAGAGGTGCAGACATTGGAGCGATGCACGCAGAGTCCCCAAACAGAAAAACTCAAACAGAACAAGGTTGTCTTAAACAATCTGCTCCATTTTGTCATCTTTTATGAGAAAAGAAAAAAGCATCTGCTTCTTTCAAAGATCCTACAACACAGGGCAAGCAAAATTTGCACCTCCATGCCCAGACTGTCAAAGTGCTTCAAGATCCGAATTTATGCCTCCAACAGATGCTACAAAGCAAATTATTCCAGGAAATTCAGCCACTCACTATTTACTCCTCAGCACACGCTCTGCTTGAGGCCACTGCGTGTTTTCAGTGCAGAGGAGCAAAAGACAGGAGCAAAGGGCAGTCTGCATTCACAGGATGCAGCCGAACCTTTGGAAATGTTTTACCTTACTTTCACTCACCGATTCAGCTCTTAATAACAGGCTTCTCTCACAATCAATCTTGCTTAACAAAGTTGCTGAAGTCGGAGGTACAGAGTGCTGGAGAAGTTATTGGGAGCCGTAACATTAAACGACTATGGGAGAACCGGTGCAGCTGCAGATAAATCCTCACACCAGCCTGGAGGAAGGGTTTGCGTGGCAGTCCGTGATGGATGAGCCCCAGGGGCACAGAAACAGGACAGTGCAATGATTGCTCTGCTCTTTGCAGGGGCATGTGCAAATGCAATGGGGACATCCAAAGCTTCTGGGGGCTGGGGAAGAAAGGTCTGGAGCAATAATGAAAGTATTTGAGGATGGTTCCCTAAGTTTTACTTGTGATGGAGGAGAACAGAGTGAGGGAGAAACAGAAAAGGAGTTTGTAAAAGATTTAAAAGAGAGAAAGACCTGTGAATACAGATTTTACAAGACTCTTTATTAAAGATCAGAATGCCTTGAGATGTAGCAGTAAAAAAACCCCACACAACCTTCAAGAAGTTTCTTGGGGAGATGATTATGGTGCCAGGAAAACTAATGTGTATATGCCAAGGGCTAAAAATCCCAGAAAGACAAATAAAGCCTCAGAAAAGCCTCAGGGACAGTTTATGAGCTGAAAAGAAGCAGAGTTTTGGTTTATCCATGCTATGAATTCGGACACCAGGTACATGTAGTCATCTGTGCCTGAAGAGGGAACCCAGGGCAGAGGCCGGGGCACCCCTGGACCCCCCACCATCACAGCCTGCTTCGGCATCCAGGCACCCACCTCCAGCACTGGGACAGGACCTCTTCCTCCACCAGGCAGGCGTCGAGCCTATGGTGCTCCTCTCCGGCGAGGGTATTTCGGGGTGGGAGGGCAGGAGACGTGCTCTCTTTCCTCTGCTGCTCCACTTTGCAAGAAGCACTTCTACATCCACTTGAACAGAGATCCAGCCTCACCCCAACTCCCAAGGAGCTTCCTCACCACCACAAACACACGCACCATTTCTCATCCCTCTTGTCCACATCAGGCCAAGATGATTCTCATTAAAAATAAAAAACAAACAAAAAAAAAACCCAAAAAAAACCAAACCACTCCATCCAGCAAAAACCCAAAAGCCAACCCCACCAAGCAGACACTACCCAGCCCAAGGCTTATTTACCCTTTGGGGAGTGACCAAAAAGGACTGGGCTCACTGGAAACACATGGGATTGATCAGTGCTGGTCTTTACACAGCCTGAGAGCATCTCTCCACTTGAGGCCACATAGCCCAAAGGTGGTGGGAAAGTTTCACGCGAATCCTTTGCTCTGGCTGTGCCACGACTGTGCTTGAACTCAGACGTCCTGCAGGACCCTGCAACTCCCGACTCCCAAATGGAAACTGAAAAGTTTCTTTTCCACTCAAAATAATTAATTCCTTTCAGCGAGGGAAAAATAAACAAATGCATCCTCATTTGGATTCAACCAGAGATTTTTCCCAGATATTTTAGTTAGAAAAGCAATTGTTCTTGCAGAACAATGTAATTGTTTACAGCTTCCAGCCTTGCTGAGCCGGCAAGGGGGAACAGCAGAGCTAAAGGAGCAAGGGAGGGGGGTAACAGAAATGAAAATGTTGCAGGATGGGAGCAGGCAGCATCAAGTCAGCAGGTGCCTGGCTTTCAGACAAATACTCAGAAGCTCTTATAACACCAAGCATTGTGAGGAAAAGATGACAGTGCTTATATTAAGAGCAGGAAAGGTTTCTTTGAATGGCATGGAAGAGCTGTTTCTCAATTCAGGAATGGCTTTATGGAAGCTGCAGAGATTGTGCAATCAAAATGCACCCTGACGGCTTAGACATGGTCTGTCTGGTACCACTGAGCCTCAGGTAGAGACACAAACTGCCAAGGAGTGATGAGAAGCATGCGGAAGAGTGGTAGGAGCATGGGCATGGATATCAAGGAGCAAGGGAAGTAGGAATACAAGAGCTTGTAGGCACAAAAAGAAGTAAAAAAATCAGGTTTAGCCATACACCCAAGAGAGGTTTTCTCTTGGAGCCATTCAGCCTTGTCAATCACACAGCCACGGCTGGATGGGATTTTGTCCCCAGACAGCAGGCAGAGGAGCTGTGCACCTTAGTGTGCTCAAGAAGATTAAACCCTGTCTGAATTCACAGGAGAGAGATGGGCATCTTCTGGGGGAACATGACTTTGTCCCCCAAGAAACATAGAAAGGGAGACCAGGTCTCCCTTCAAGGCACTAGAAGGTCCAGGGGACTAGAAAGTCCAAGATTTTGGTTTCATCATCAGTGACACAAGTCAGCTCCACCAAGAACTGGGATGCATGACCACATTTCAGGGCACAGGTGGAAGAAAAACCTGGTGAACAGAGTGTAAGACTCCCTTCAGGGTACCTGAGAGCCTAGAGAGATGATCAAAGGGAGAACAGACATGCAAGACGAAAATAATTCATGGATTTATCCTGTTATTGACATGGAGAGTCACTGGCACTAATGTGGCAATGCAAGGATTGCTGTCTGTCCCCAAGAACTGGAGGAACAATGTAGATATATCATGCAATCTCTAGAATAAGGTGACCATTGGGTTTGTTACAGTTTTCTTTTTAATTAGCAGTGTTTTACTTGTGCTCTGAACTCCTCTAGGAAGTGCAGAAGGGACCCAACTCCCTGCACAGGGTATTGTATTGGTTGGCTTTCCCAGGGGATCAGCAGTGCTGGATACAGGAGAAGGGAGCAAGGGGCAGAGCAAGCCACCACTGCTAGAGGAAGGGTGTAAATTGTGCTGCCTTATTTTCAGTTCTTTTCAGTTTTCATTAAAGTATCAACCTTGATCCTGTTCTCCATCACTAGGAGGCCAAGTGCACAGTAGGTGAAGGCAAAGTCTTTCTCAGCTGAATAGGCAGAAGTCCCCTAATGCATGCTCCAGCAGAGATATTGGGGGCTGCTTCAGACTCACGCTGTAATATCTAAGCTTGATTCAGGCATTTTTCAAGTCTGTCCAACCCTTTGTTGCTCCATTACAACGGCAAAACTATTAGATCCTTTATTTGAGAGTAACAACTTCCACCCTCCTCCCCATGGGATGGGGAGGATCCTGCTACTCTGAGTGCATAAAGCATCCACAGCCCACCCCAGCAGCCATCTCCCACCCTCCCAGGCTCACTCTGCATATTGCCAGCCAGCGGTTTTGCTCTCAAAGCATGGTCCTAGGTGGTAAGCAGCTCGTATATCCCTGCAGACACCACCCACCTGGATCCTGAGACCAAGGACGAGACCCTTGTCCCACGGGGGGATGCTCAGCCTCATAGACTCCTCTGTTTCCTGCTTTTGGGGGGGATGTTAGGAGTGAGCAGAAGAGGAGGCAGCTCTGGTCATCTCTGCCGGCAACCCCAGGGAAGAGAATTGTCGCTGACCGGCTGCATTGATGCTGGATATCAATTGATCACCAGCCAGCTTCATTTACTCCTCTATCAAGTGATTTATCAAGCGACTAAGGGACAGTTCAGATGAAGCGAATGGATTTCATTAGCACGGCACTAACGATTTGGCACTTTAATAGAAAGAAAGGAGTATAGGAAAATACAAGTGATGAGTTCCCCATGAAGCTCTTATCCCGCCTGCCCACAGGGCTGACAGCGCAGCGGATAATGCATCAGTCTTTGCTATGAAAGTCTGTGTCTGAAGGCTTTCATTTTTAAGAGAGCTGTTAGCACGTGAAAAGACTTGAAATTTTGGTTAATTTCCTTGTTTGCAAGAGCTCATGGTTCTCAGGAAATCCTAAAGAATGTAATAAAGAGAAGACATCTTTACTTCTGGAGTTGTCGAAAAAGTTTGGGAGGGGCCCAGCAGAGATACTGGGACTTACATCAGAACAGAGGCTCCTGATGGGCCCTGGGATAATCCCACCTACAGCTTCGTATTCATGAAGTGCAGAGCCAGAAGGAGGCAACAGATGCAGCCTGATGCCAAGAAAAACACTGCAAGCCAGCCAGGGTGACCACCACCATCCTTCCCTGACAGAGATAGGAGTAACCGGAGCTGGGCTGCATGGGAGCATGGTTTACACGGAGCTGGACCAACCTTTCCTAGAGATCTCCTTGACCATATTTTGCTGTTGGCATGGGAAGCTGAAAGCTTCAATGACCTTCATCACTGGTAGATGGACCTTGACAAAATTTGTCTGAAAGGGCTGGGCATGACCAAGCTGGGAAGTTGGGACCTGGTGGTACAGAGATGTCCAATGGACAGGCAGCACTCACACTCCTAAAATCCCTGTAATCATTAAATCCTCAAGCAGCCACTTGGAGCCACACAAGCAATGTAAGTGTAGGTGGATCCATCCCATCAGGATCCCCAAGGAGAAGGAAAATGGGAACTTTGCAGGGAAGCGTCCGCTTCCTCAGGTCCTCCTGCAGAATGTGCCAAACTCGTGGCTCTGTGCTGATGCATTGCACGGCGGCAGTTGAACAAGTTTCTTAGTCATTTAAGAAATGTCATTAAAAGGAGCAAATTGGGCTGAGTGAGCAGTTTGGTATTGCACGGGGAAAGAGCAGCTTGGATCTGGAGGGCTCTGTGGGGTCCTCCTGCACCTGCAGGTCCTTCTCCCACTGCACTTAGCCCCCACGAGGCATTGCCTTTGCTCAGCCTACCTTCCTCAAACCTCTGAGAACATCCACCCAGTCACCTGGAACTACTTTTAAGTGCAAAAACTCAAGAAAAGTGTCTAAAAAACTTTCATTATATTTAATAAGGATCAGCTGCAAGATTCATGTACCCAAGGGGAATATTAAGGACTATTCCCAGTGCAATTTAAGTGATGCCTCAGGAGTAGGAGTGACAGCACTTCTGTGGCCAGGAACAAGGAAAAAAATCATCGGGAAGTTCATAATGTCAGTGGTAAAGTGAGAACAGCCAGGAGTCAAGACTTTCCAAGCAACGAGGACATGGGTGAGAGCCAGAGATGCCTTGGTAGCTCAGTGCGATGGGATTTAGAAAGGCAGAACAAGGAAAAGAGAGGATGGGCTATGCCTTGTTCCAGGTCTCTGCACACCCCTGCATTCAGTCTGTCCTCGTGGTGACAGACACATCTCCAAGAGGCCACCAAGGTCCCAAGGTTTCGCTTGGTCCACTTAGCTTGGCATGAGCTCAGCCCCCAAATCAGCATTGTAGGGACCAAAAAGCAGGTTAGATGGAGCTCACTGACAGCGTGCAGGGATGGCCAATGTAGGGAAAGTAGAAAGAAATGTATGCACATGTGTGCGTGCGTGCGATAAAGAAGAAATGTTTCTTGGGAGCACTTTACTCGGTGCAAACATCTTTAAATTGCAGCCTGGCTGACTGTGGCTATGCAGCCTCTCAGCAGCCTGACGCCCTCGCACCATTAACACGTCCTTCCCTCCCCTGCTGTAAGGATGCTCGCAGCAGCTCTCTGCTCTCTCTTTATCTCCAGCAGCAGAGACAGCAGAGGGCACAATCCTGCCCTGCTCCCAGCAGGCTGAGACTGATGTTTCGGCTGTCCTTTCCCACAGGGCGCTGGTCTCCACCGGCGAGGTGAGGACACTCATAAGCAAGAGGAGGAGAGCAGCTGGTTCTCGTGTACTGACAAACCCTCCACTGGCATCCCCGCCGCTCCCATCCTGACCTTCGGGGCAGAGATGGAGGAAAAATATTGATGTGCTCAACCTCCCCCTCTCCCTGCTATTTTCACCTTGCTGCTGTGGCAAGGAGCTTGTTAGCTTTAAAAGGATTTGGCTGAGGAACTGTGAAGGACAGGAGAGATCCTGTGAAATGTTTTCCCAACCGATTATAATAACTGTAGAGAAATAAATGCTCAAACATCCCCCCACCCTGTCTCCCCAGCTTGTGGACTGATTCCCTTCTGGCTTTGAAGGCTGACCTGGTCCATGCCTGGTTCAGCACAGGCGTGTCATGGGCTGTTTCATAGGTTTTCTCCCTTTAATCCCCTACCAGTTAACAAATAATTGCTGGAGCTAACAATTATTACCTCTAGAGTGAAGCCTGCTGAGTCCTGGTATTCTCCATGGGCTTCTCCAAGCCCTTCTCTCATGAGTCAAGACCATGACCTCCTTCCAGTCCCAGCTCACACACTGCCCCTTGCTCTTCCCTGCAGCAGAACCAGCTTTTCCTCCACTCCTTCTGCTCTGCCTGCCCCAGCCAGCCCCAAAACCTCCATACCCACAAGTGTTTTAGAGAGAGAATGGGCAGCACCGTCAGCAGAAAATCAGGGGGCAGAAGCATCACCCCCAGCATGCTGTTCGCTACCCCAAGGGGAATTAGGCACCTCTCCAGCCCTTTAGTGATAAATACACCACAATGGGCAGGTTTGGTCCCCTGGAGAGCCCAATCAATAAGGCTATTGGGAAATCCAGAGCAATAGCAAAGCTTGGCTGTTATTACTTGTTGTGTTCCCTCTTGAGGAGCCAGTTAATGGCCACCTCCAGGGTCTGGTCTCCATAAGACACTGCCCTAGTTCATGGACAGGTTTTAGCCTGGATTGTACCTCAACATAGAGACGAGAGGAAAAGGAAAAGAAAACCAATCCCAGGCTCCTAATCTGTTGCAACAGGGGCATTTTCCGAGGGAAACCTTTGAAAGGCAGCAGTGGTCCTGAAGATGTGCAGTTTGAGGACAAACTCTTCTCCTATAGCAATTTAGTGCTGGCTTAATAGGAGTAATTTTGTGGTCTAGTACATCCAGAGTTTCATTGTTTTCTGTTGTCTTACAAAACAGTCACTTTTCTGTTATAAGCCACCTACAAGCCCTCTGTGCTAAAGGTCAGTTCATTTTTGTATTGTTTTCTCATCCCAGTGAGTATCTTCACATCCTCATGTAAGGCACGAATTCCTCAGAAAAGCTGACTCGGGTCACAGATTAGTTTCATTATTATGCACTTTATCAAGTAGGGTTTATTGTGGATGGAAACTCAAACAGTCACTGGGGAGTTTTCATGCAATTAACCGGTTTTGCAGAGAAATTAATCAGTTTTGCTGCATAAACTGATTCCTGGGGTTAAACTTCTCCAGCTGGATCTCTACAAATCTGCCAATACTTACGAGAGCCCTTTGGAGGCCTTCAGGGGATTAGCAATTTGTTTTCATTTATATAACACCTTTTGAGCCCAAATGGTCCTACAACACTTAGCAAACTCCTTTCCTTAGTTGGTGGCCCAATGGTGGCCCAATGCAGGGTGAGTTGGTGGCCCACTGAGCTACTCTGAAGGCACCCAACATCCAGGGGATGCTCCTCCAGGCACAGAGGTGTCTCCCATGGTGCCTACAGCTTTCCCTCCTGCCACCGCCGCGGTTCTCTGTGTGGATGGTGTTTCCTCAATGGGAATCTCTGAACTGTGTTGACTCCACCTGTGGCCAGATGTGCTTCTCTGGCTGATGCTACTTGAGATATGGCAGTTATGGTCCTACCTTCCCCCTGATCAAATGGTAAATCCAAATGCTGTTAGGTAATGTAATACAATTTCCTTCTTATATTCCTGGGGACAGAACTGTCCATCCCTGAAGGACATGTGTGAAACCATAAGAAGACAGAGCTGTGATCCCATCTCTGCAGACCCATGCTGTAACTGATCCACGATGTCTCTGTGTGTGTAAAAGTGATGTCCAGCTGTCCAGCTGTATGTCTCATTTTTCTGGATTAACTTCATCCATGTTTCCAGCAAAGCTGCAGTAATCATGATGAATATCAGGGAAATTCAGTAAAGAAACACTTCATAAATCAAGACAATTTAAAAAAACATTAGCATTCAAAGCATACATAACCCTGATTTTACACCACACAACATTTTTTTGATTGTTTGTTTGCATGCACCCTGAAGACAACAGCTATGCACCAAAGACATTAATTTCCCTTATAAAGCTCCAGGCAGTGAATCAATTTTACCTGGGTTACATTTACCTACAAAATAGGAGCAGCAGAGCGAAATCTAACTGCTGCACGGGCAGGTGGCACAGATCTACCCAGCTCTCTGCCATCACATCGCAAAGCCCCTCACCAGAAATGCTTTTCTCCCCTCAAAGGCACAGGTACCTCATGATATATCCATTTATTCTGCAAGCAGCTGCTCTCAGCTGTTTAAAGGCTTAAACCTCTGTTTTGCAGAGTTTTTCTCCCTTTGGTATAGCACTGGTTGCTAGCGTAAATCCAGCCATGCAAGGTGAGAGCGCTTCTTCCAGGACAGCACAAGAGGTGTTGGTGGCTTTGGCCAAAGCACGATGAGCTGGGAAGAGCCGTTGCCTTTTGCATCTGTTTGACCTGTCCCGTAGCCCAGAGTTCAACCCTGTGAAGAGCAGAGGCAGTTCGGGCTAATAAATTAGAAAGAAACCAATTCATGTATCCTAAGATATAAAAGGCAAGATGAATTAAAGATGTTTAGGCATGACCGTGTTTGAGTATGGACAAAATCATCATAATGATGGACAAAACCAAGGTATTCTGGAGAAGGGAGGGAGGGAAAAACTTACAGGAGGTTGCACCAAAAGCTTGTGATTTTGCCCCATTTCCAGGTCACCCACTACTTTCTTGGGATCCTGGTGATAATGGGAGGACAGCAGCGACCTGTTTCAGAAAGTCCTATGGTAGTAATTCTATTTAATTGTGCCACTAAGGAGAGGAAACTCCACTGAATGTCTGGCCTGGCACTGGAGCTGAACCCATCCCTCCCATGGGGCTACTGGTTCCCAACTTTGGCACCAGTCTCAGGAAACAAGGCTGGTTCTTGAAACCCCAGTTCCCAGGATTTCATCATTTCATAGGAACATCAGCACTCATTTTCACTTTAAGCAGGTTCCCAGTTTTTCTGGAGTCAAAATTTAAAAAACCCACCTTGAAACAGCACTCAAAGGCTTCGATCTAATGAAGAAATAAAAGGGACCTGACATCCCCTTTTGAAAATCTCATGCTTTTCAAGTACGTGTCCTGATCCGGGGGTCTGAGCTCCGATCTCTGCGTGGTCATGGACTCAGGTACCGTGGGAGCGGGGCAACCCTGAGAGAGATGGGATGGAGCTGGTCCTGGAGCCCACAGTGGATGGGGGCTATGCTTGTTCCCAAGCACCAATGCTATTCCCCTCTCTCAGCATAGGAGGGGAAAAAAAATTAAAAAATCAATGACTGCATTTTCATTCCTGGGAATTAAACGTCTTTTCAAAGGCACTCAGCTCATGGCCTCAGTAATACAGCATAAACATGCAAATCCCACGAAAAGCCTCCCCATGCAGCATGCAAAGCTTTCATTCCCTCTCAAACCCATCTGTCTTTTTAAGGAAAGCACTATTAAAGCACACACGTCTATTGAACCCAGGGAACCGCCACTCCAGGTGATCAAATCCGACTCCTGGCCGGGAACAAAGCAAATCACGCTGAATAAGACAAGTGCAGATGGCAGCTTTCTAATGAAGCTGATGTGCCTATGATAAAACAGTGAGGGCACATCAAGGAGCATTCAAGAAGCCCCAAGGATGGTTCCCAAGCTTGCAACATCTTGGGGTAGCTACCGAACTAAGGAAGAGGTGTTGCTGTCACCATGCTCCTGCTAAAGCTGGTGGCAATATTCTTCCCAAAGCATGGTCCGACTGCAGGGAAACTGCTTTTTCCATTTTTATCTGATCCAGGCCATGCAAAGTGATCATATCTTTTGCAAGACTTTTGCTGGCATGGAAATACCGCAAAAGCATGGTGCTGCAGAAGGATACTGCTCTTGTCCCCACGGTGCAGATTTGGTGGCTTGTCCCCATCTGCTCCTCTGTTGGCAGTCCCACCCAGGTGTACGACACCGAAGCAAGGGCAGGAGTGATTCAAACTAGGTAGGAAGAGGTGAGGGAGGTGGGCAGGAGATGGGAGAGTCCAAATTATACCATCTAATTGAGAAAGACCCCCCTCTGATATCATCCCAACTTGCCTAAACAACCCTACTGCCGTGAGCCCTCCCAATGTCCAGTTTTCTGCTTCACTCCAACACAAGCAACCTGAGATGAGCTTGAAGCAGTGGAAAATCAACATATAAAGCTGATGATTTATTCTGTCAGCATTTGGACTGATTACTGGAGAGAGAGAAAAAAACCCCAGACCTACGATTACGGTCTTAATAACGACGAGCGCTTATTGTGGTATCTCTTATTCTCTTTGTAACAGTCGTGCTGGTGCAGCTCTTATGGAGTTATACAGATATTAGCATTACAGCATTATCCCCCGTAGCAGCATTAGCAGTCCCAGTGGCTGTATTAAGTGAAAATCTCCCTTGCTGATGGCAGGGCTTGACCACGTGCAGATCTCCAACTGCAGCAAGCTGCCCAGGCATGGGGAGAGGAGAAAAACAAGTCTGCTGCCCACAAAGTACTGCATCCTTATTATTATCCGCCAGGATCTTCCCCTGTTTGCAACGGATAATGCTGGAGGAAGAGAAACTCCAGAGAGCTGCAGCAGGTCCTGGAGCTGCCAAGCATCGCACCTATCGATGCAGAATTCCACCAAGCTGCAATACAGCCCTTGCATTTTTTGCTGGCTTGTGGCTCTCTTAGGGACAGAACCCATGTTCAGGCACTGCAGTTTTAGGGTAAATTAGGGTGGCAGATGATGGAGCTGCTGGGATGGCTCTGCCTTCCTCTAGCTCTGCCCTACTCCAGCACCCCCTCCTCCATGCAACCAGCCCTGCACCCACTGGTACACCACATTCGGGTGCTTCTGACCCACTTGGGGGTTGAAGGAGAAGCCACCACCGCACGGGACAGCCCAGCTCACCGAGGCATCTCAGCACCAGGACAAACAGGCAGCTTCCAGTGGGCTGCAATGCCCCAACTTTTTCATCAGCATGGTCCCGCAATGATCCCACTCTTACCGTGACAATAGTTGAGTCCCTGCCAGTTTACATGACATTTTCTAGCGATTCGCACTCGGCCAAGTTGAACGCTTTACTAAAAATCAAGATATATGAACATCTACTGCCTTCGCTTCATCCCCTAATTTAGCAATTCTATCAAAAATGTAATTAAGTTTGTCTAGCATGATTTGTTCTTAATAAACCTGAGCTGCTCGCGGTTCTGCTATCCTCTTGGTGTTTATAGCTATTAATATTTGCCCAGCAAATTTGCTGGGATTTAAAATGAGATTCATATAAACTTGTATATATTATCTAATTAATAAACAATACTAACACACAAGTAGAAGCAAATGAGCAGTGCTCAGTGCTCACACTTTGCTAGCTAATTAATTCTGCCACCACTCCCTTCTGCAGGAGCGGGCATCAGCTCCCCAGCACGGCCACACGGCTACTGGTAGGGAGGCTCCGGCATGGTCCTCAAGCCAAGAAGGGATGAAAAGTCAAAAGGACAACAGAGCTGCTTTTGTGCCTCAGGCAAAGTCCCCGTGTCCCCTTGGTCCATGGCAGCAGATGTTGCCTGGGGAAGAGGAGAAGAGGGAGGATGTCCCCAGCGACCCTGCTCCTGGCTCCATCTGTCACCCTGTGGCTGGCAGTGGTTTGGGGACTTCCCAAGCCACCGGGTACCCCCACACCATCACATCTGGCAGCCTTGTCCTTCCCTTCTCCTGCTCTGAGACAGCATCTCTTGTTGGGACCATGAGCACTGCCTGCCCTGCTCGTCTCTGCTAGATTAAAGCACCTTTTAATACTTGTGTTTTCCCTGTGAAGACAATTAAGCACTGCAATGAAATTATTAAAGATCCTCCTATTTTTTGTGACACTAAACAGCCTTTGCCCCACACACTTTTAGGAAGTGTACCGTGGGAGCTAGTTTCCTATGGATGTGTGTGTGTTTTCTGTCCCATATCCCACATGGGAATGTGACCCCATACCCCGGATTCCTGGGTCTTCTCCTGCACCATTGCATGCCCGTAACGTTAGGGTCCCTCCACCCGCTGCCATGAAAAAAAAGTCTCCTTGAGCATCTTTGAGGCTGCAGCAGGAGGTCGCTGGCTCCTTTAGAGATGTGTTTCTAGAGAAATCAAACACTTTGATGGCTAAAATGCTCTTGTCTATACAAATCATTAGCTCAATAAAACATTAAAATAAATGTCAGTCTTAGGTCACTGCGTATTGTGAGGAGAGATGACACAAGCCATTTGGCCCCATCACCTCTGCATGATTCTTATCACACCCTTTAAATATCTCCAGAGAAGAGTTTAAAAGAAAGGCAGGGCTGGCTGAAAATTTAAATCAAACAACATTTTTTGATAGAAAGTTGGAATTTCAGCTGGATGAAAACGTGCACAGAAAACAGAAAGCCAAAAAAGATTTTAAAAACCAACAAATTACAGGAGAAGGCCTTGGTTTCTCAGAAGTTCTTTTATTTTCTTTTCCAGTTAAAAGTCCACATTTTCTGCGGACACCCTCCACATCCAGCCTGGTGCTTGCTGAGGCTTCAGACATGCCCAGCCTGGGATGGGGAAGGGGATGCTGAGACCAAGCCTAGAGGCAGTGGGTGACTCTGGTTTATAGCACAAAGTAGATGTTTACAATTTATAATGGTGTTCCAATTATGGGCTGGGAAAGCGCCTGGAATTGAGCCTGTCTCTGTTATTTATGGGCAGTGTAATCCTAACCCAATAGATACCTTTCACGGAGAAAGCTAACATTTTTCACTGGAGCACTGAAAGCAATACTTCATGCTAATAGAGTCTGTTATCAGAGGGAAATAAGCGTGCACAGCCAGCTCCCCAGCTCCCCAGAGAAGAGCATTTTAAAGCACAGTGATCCAGAGGTCTTGATCAAAAAGCAACAGGCTGCTAGAAATGGAGATACACCCAACCAAGCAAAAGATGGGACTGGGAGGAGGAGCAGGGACGTCCACTTCCCACCAGCTGCAGGGGAGGATTTGGAGGAGAATGGGATGAGATCTCCATCCTTCCCATGCTAACAGGATCCCTACTCTTCCCTTGTGCCCCACGCGGCTCAACTGGGAGGTTCTGCATTTGGAGATTGTTTCACACCTCTGCGACACCTCAGTTTTCTCCAGAGCTTGCTATCTGTTTCTCCAAGAGGAGCCAGCCCTCACGCAGCAAGG
Source organism: Astur gentilis (assembly GCF_929443795.1). NCBI lineage: Eukaryota > Metazoa > Chordata > Aves > Accipitriformes > Accipitridae > Astur > Astur gentilis. The sequence continues at coordinate 42,115,016 of NC_064884.1, read as the reverse complement.
ACAAGAGATGATCAGTTGAACTAGGACACGGTGCCAGGTGGTTCCTGGGACACTTAGGACACCCAAAATGTGAGACACTACCTGATTGCCTTTTCCCTGCCTATAAGGGAGGACTTGCCTGCTGGATGGTGACACCGGGGCTCATAACACTTCTTGCAGACTAGCAGGAGAGGAGCTCCAAACCCAGCAGGTCCCAGCCACATTTTGGGGGTAGCAAACCTTGTCTTGGTCTGTGACTGCACAGACTGGTCCAAGACAAATTCCCCTAAGCATCCTTGTCCAGGGTGCACAGGCTGAAGGGCCTCTAGCACAGTGAATAATGTATATATAAAATATAGTTTTGGCTCATTAAGTTCCACTAGGAGATAGATTCTTGAATAAACCCTCTCCACTCTCCTCAAATACCTCCCCCCACTCTTCCCCCAAGGGTGCGTGCTGGGCTGGGAGAAGAGCAGCAGTAGTGGGGCAGTCATCTGCATCTCAATCTTGATGACCTTGATTTTGCATGACAAGCTGCATACTTAATTAATTAAAGAAAAAAACCCTCCGTTCCTTCTAAAAGGCCATTATTTTAATTTTGACAGGTAATTACAAGAGAAGAAATGATAAATCTTCCTGAACACTGTTTGTCTTTAGCAGAGGCATTAATTATGGATGTTTTAAAGCTGAGGCTAGATGTAGCTGAAGACGTGTCAATGGATGAAGAAGTGCCTGAGACCACCTTGAGCACGACTTCCTGATGGGTAGCCCCATCACTGCATTTCTTCCCACACCACAGGAAGGATCGTGCTCTTCTGAAGCTCCATAGCAGAGGCGAGGGATTGAAACAGCTAAATAAAATTCACTAGAAAAACTCATAACGGCATGACACACTTGGCCTCTGGAACACATTGCCATCATATATCATCTGGCAGCGTTTAAAAAGGGATCACCGTTTTATGCAGAAAATAAGAAAATCCAGATTTATATCAAAGAAATAAAAAAAGAGAGAACCAAGATATTCTGTGCACAGTGGAAAGTCTGATTGCTCATGCATTAGTGTGCTCAGTCCCTTAAATATGCATCCCACAGCAACCTCAGCTCCTCCCCATGTCCTCCAGAGGAAGAGGAGACCACCACCTTGCTGGCTGGTGACCAGCTACTTCCAAACTCACCAGCTAATGGCCAAGTGCTGCCCACCTTCCTCTTGGACAAGGCATTAATTTGGGTCCCTCTTCTGTATTCAGCCAACAATCTCCACAAAAGCTGTAGGAACTCCATCAGCCCCCAGACCATGCTGTGGATGGAGACGAGACCCTGCTGTCCTTGTGCCCCCATGTCCCAAGGCTTGCCAAAATGCTGGCATGCCAGCAAAGATGGTATTTTTTTAATCTGCCATGGCCAAGTTATTATTTGCTTATCACATCACCCACTGCAGCTCTAAAAGGTGATTGATTTGGGTAGGTGATAAACCCAAGTCATCAAAGCACCAGAGTCAGCCAGAAAAGTGTTTTCACTCAGACCTCACATGGAAATAGCAGCTTCAATGAGCCCAGGTTGGCCTTACTTCTGGTCACGAGCCAAACCAGTCACTAATATGCAGGTAACATGGAGGGGTCCAATTAAACAGTCATTAGCCTTTTCTGAGGCACTAAAGCCATTTACATCCCGCAGCCCAGGAGCTCCACATGCAGCCGCTGCATTGCTGGTGGGCAGGACGTGGTGCTGTGACGGGGCTGGGAGAGGATGCAAAGGGTCTCGGTTCCACCAGCAACACAGATGGCTCAGAATGCGTCCTCCCGTACCACTGCCCCTTCCTGGCAAAATATTAAATCAGTAGAGATCAAATTCCCCCCCTTCTTCATTTCTATTTCAGCTTTGCAATTACCACACCGCAGAAAACGGGCTCGTTCCCTCTACGCGTTGCTCCAAGGAGCATCCCTGCGCCGGGTCTCTTCCCATCTGCTCCCGCTCCATGGGAAGACCCCATCCCACATCCGAGCCCAGTGAGGAGGTGCAGCAGGACGGAGCAGCAGCTGGTGGGATGCTGGGGACAGCCCCTCGGAGAAGGGGTCCAACCAAGCAGTTGCCAAGGAGATGATGCTCTCCCATCCCACTCTCACGCCTGACCTTTCGGCTTCAAATGATTTCCTGCCTGGCTCTATGAATAAGCAAAGGCATTTAGTACATCTGTAAGTGTCATTAGCAGGGTAATTTGCACACACTGTAGTTGTAACTATCATTAAGAGGGTGATTTGCAAAGACCAACAATAAGTCAGTTAAAGTTGATGTGACATTAAAACCAGCGCCTGTCCGCAGAGGGGAGCTGACAGGCAGGTCAGACCCCTCGATGGTGGCTACCTCCTGCTTCTTCCAATCTGCCCATAAAGTCCAGATTAAACAGAAGGATTTAGGTGGTGTCCAGCTACCCAAGCTGGCAACTGCTCCAGTAATTAATCAGTGCTAGACAAAAGCATGTGGCGGGGCCCGAGTGCTCCAGGGGAGCGTTGGCAGAGGGATAAAGGACCCAGCAGCGTCCCATTTCCATCGATTTACTGAGAGCAGCTTGGCTGGAGGGATCTGGTGGACCATGCATAGGCAGAAGCCCATGGCGCACTGCCAGAGCACATCCACACCAGCGCTTGCCCCAGCTGCACTTTAGGGGAGGATTTATCTCATCCTGGAAAAAGCTGGATTCAGCTGAGAGTGAAGCCAGCTTTTGCAGGCTGACAACACATTTGGGTGCAGATCCAGGCAAATCCAGGCTGATTGAAGGTGCCACGTGGCACTGTAAACACGGTGCTCACACCCCTTCAAGACCCTTCCCTGAGCTGTGATCTCGGCCCCTCTGCAGACTCATGCCTCTGTATCCCACTCCCACGGAGGGTTTTCCCCTAGTTACAAGTGCTGGATTCTCATTTTTGCTGGAAAGCTGAGCTCCCCATCACCCCAGAGGAGATGCTGCTGCCCTCCAGCCCCCCCAGCCTCCCTGCCCCTCCATGTGCTCTGCGGCAGTGCAGGTTTCCACGCTTTTCTTTCCACACTTTTCTTTCCACGCTTTCCTTGCCAAAGGGCAGACACAGCATTAAGACATCACGGGAGGCCTCAGAAGGCTGGGCTGGAGCCAGGCTCCCGCATTAAACACAAACCCTGTCAATGAATAACCTAGGAGGTACGAAAGGCTCCACAGCCCAGCTGTCAGGCACAGGCATCTCTTTTGCATTTGACTTCAGCCAAAGGAAAAGCCAAAATTCACTGCAAATACCGTGAAGGGTTTACGCATGCCCGAGATGGGTCCATCTTGGGCACCTAAAGATGTGCACCTGGGGAGGCATCCTGCCCTCGCAGATATTATCACACCGACAGACACACTGCCAAGGGAAACATCTCTGGATGCTTGTACTAAGCCATAATCACACTGGAGTCACTTTACTGTTCTTTGAACAGCCTCGGACAGAAGCAAAGAATAAATCCCAATTATTAAACCCCTTAATCACTTCTTGTCACCAAGCACAGAGAGAAGGGATGAGGCTGTAAGCACCATCAGTGATGGAGCCAGACAAGAAACCCTGCTATGGGGCTGAGCAAGGGTGAAGATGAGCAACCAGTGATGGTCACCTCTGCCCTGGACATTTGTCCACCACCTGGGTGACCACATCAAGCCTTGGAGGCTTTCAGGGGCTTTTTGGTCCCCAGCTTACTTGAGCTTTTCATCCTAGTGCCTCCCTCCACCACGAGTATCCTGGGGACACCACTGCTCCTCTCCTGAGCAGGGAAGTTACAAGGATAAGTGCGCTGAAGACTGTGCGATGGTGAGACACATTACCATGGTAACAGGAGTACCACGTACCTGAGACAGACCTGGAGGAGAAGGCTGCGATAAAAAGAGCAGAGAGGTGCAGAAGAACAGGAAACTTGTTCTAACACTTGCCAGCTAGGAGCAGGCACCATGCGGTTACCCAGGCTGATGAGTGAGGACACTCAAGAAGAGACACAGAGGATGAGATGAGAGAGGCAGAGCAGCTCTGCTGGAAGCCTCCTCCCTGCTCAGGAGAGACAGAGGGACACGGGACCACCTGCAGCACCCAAGTGTGACTTCACTGGGTGGGAAACCGGCAGGAAAGCCAACAAGTTGGCCAGCACTTAAGGAGACGATGTCCCCAAGCTCATCTACTGCAGAGCACGTTAAACTAGCCTGGGCACCATGTCCAGGGTGGGGAAGAAGAATAAGGGAACGGTGTGGTGAAGGAAGGATGGTTTGAGATCTATGGGTACCCTGGAGGGTCTGGGGAAGATAAGGTTCATCCCTGGCATGGGGACAGCTGCAGACACATCCTATGGCTCTGAAGTCTCCTATTCCCCACCTTACTCCTCATTCCTCCCACCACAGATTCAGAGGCACGTCCCATGTTCAATCATCAAGACCAAACTTCTCAGCACCACAGGCCACTTCTTCTCCCCCAGTTCCCCAATAACTCATGCAGGAATGAAGCATGCCTCAAACCATCCGGTCTCTGCAGGAAAACCTGCCTCTTCCTTAAGAGGTTTGCTCACATGGTTAATCACCCTGCTTGCTTGAAGCATGAGCCTCATTTCTCACCCAGTTCCCTCCCAGCCCCCACTTCCCTCTTGTACCCTTATTCCACTGGATGTTTTGCTCTTCCAGAGATGCTCACACTGGAATAAAGCCACCTCACAATCTTACTTTTGAGGAGCTGAATAGCACAAACTCTTTTTCCCCCTATGAGACACTTTCTTCTGTTCACTCACCACTTTAAAAAAAAAAAACAACAAAACACACAAACAAAAAAAAAAAAAAAAACCCAAAAAAAAACATAAAAGGATCTATCCTGCATCCCCACCCACCCCCAAAGAGCAATGCTTAATAAGTTGCTTTTATTGTCTTCACCTGCACAAAAATTGCTCACACAGGTGTTTCAGGGCTTGCAAAAGGGACATTTTTATCATTTAGTCATTGAAGGTTTTCAAATCCCTTAATTATAAGCAATTCATAGTGGTTTGAAGAAGCTGAACAGCATCGGCAACTTCTGTAACAATCGACACAAAAGCATATTCCAAGTGTCTCTTTTATGTGGTTTTGCCCATAATCATGGCAGAGAGATAAAGTTCTGTAATTTATTTCCACTAATATAGTCAGGCAGCAATTGATGTTTTTTATGAGGGTGAATATGTCTGTGGGATGTACTAATGTTTATAGGCTGGTAAATTTGATTTATATGGAATAGTCAGCGTTGCTATTGGTAAAGGCCCAGTGTTTCTAGGAGAGCTAATAAGATTTGCATTGATGAGATTAATATCAATTAAGTGCTCCCAGGTTTGCAGAGCACAGCTGACTCATGATTTCCACCTGCTCTAGCCCCAGCAGGTGAAGGGGCTGTTTGCTTTGCAGGCAGCGAGTAGGCATTTCACCCCAAAATGCACAAACCTCAAGGGATTTGGTTGCTCTTGCTGGTCCCAGCCCCAGAAATAACAGGTCTGCTCATGCAGGAGGAGGTGCTAGCTCCGCTCAGCTCTCACGCCTTTCGTTTAAGGTGATTTAATTTAACAGAAAGGACACAGCATGGATATGCATGCCACGGTGTAGGGCAGGAGCATCTTCTGGATGTGTCTGCTTGTCCCTCCGTGTACAGAGACCCTGCCGAGCCAGGGGGAAGATGCAGAAGGGACTTTATGGCTCCAGCAGCACTGTCTGTGCTCCTGAACGGTCTGATCGTGGTGGTATTTCAGTGCCCTCTTGTGCCCAAGCACAGAGGATTTATGGAGGGGCTGAGCCGGGAGAGATGCTGATGCGAAGGTCTCCTCCGTGGTTTGGGAAAGAGGGGAGAAGGTTTTCTGCTGGGATCACCCCCCCTAGCATGATCCTGACCTAATGCCTGAAAGCCATGAAGAAATAAAACCACATAAAAATCAAGCTTAATGCTTTTAAATACCAGGTGCCTTGGATTGCAAGGAGGGGTCGTACATAGCCACAAAGGCAAGGGGGACTTGGGGTGACTGCCTCTGAAGATGGCACGGCTGGGCAGCCCATCGCTGCCGGCGAGGTGTGGGAAGAAGCGATGGGGCTGGAAATGATGCCGGGGATCTGCCAGGAGAGCCGGCTCACCTGCTAGCGTGGGTGCAGCTTCCCAGTATGGTGTATCCAGGATTTTTGGCATTAACAGGCTGTCTTAAGCTGATTCTTCTGCTGCTCCCTTCCACCTCAAAGCATCTTGGCTCAGCTGGAAAACACGGGATTTGTTCCAGCTCTGTCCCACGGTACCAAATGCCACATGAGTCATCCACCCTCCAAGCCCAGCCTTTGCCAATTGACCCATGAGGATGGAGGGGACCGAGAGGGGTTGTCCCCAGCCTCTAGGCAACACGACCCATCCCAAGCCCATCACGCAGCCTTTTAGCAGCGGATAGAGTTTGACAGGCTCCAGAGTCAGCCTGAAAGCTTATAGCCACCAAATGAGAACAGTACGGTGAGATGACAAACTCAATCTCATTACAGCTCAGAGAAGGTTAAAGAGAAGCCGTCTTCCCAGCATCGCTTTAACTCCTCCTGACAGGGAAACCTTCCCTGCACAGGTAAATAATTGAAAACCTGAGTTATCTGGCTGATAACTCAAAGCTTAATCGTGTGCCTTATGTGAGGTGTCAGGCAGAGCTGTGTCACAGGTTGGATCCAGATGGAGCTGGGATAGACTGGGGTAGGTGTGGGCTTGCAAAGACTCCTGGTTGGGTGAAGATTTTTCAGCAGGCAGTCTGAGGATGACATGAAAAGCAGATAATTCCCTTTCAAAATGAGAAACACACCTGCTCAGGTGAAGGGAGGGATGTGCTCTGAGCTTGGCATCTGCTCGCCCCAGGACCAGCATCCACACCACTGGGAGACTTCCACCAGCAATCAGCTCAAGCTGTGAAGCCCTGAGATGTTGAGGGGCACCACAAAGCCAGTGCTCCTACAACTGGGAGGAGAAATCGTCCCTAGCGATGTCATCCTGCCAGGAAGGGAAAACCAGGGGCTGTCCATGGATTCGTGGGCTGAGGCTGCAGCTGCCCTGGAAACAACAGGGGGATGGACGGCTGAGAGGCAGAGCAGATTCACGTCCAACCCATCTGCAAAACAAAACGTTGTCACAGGTGGAGGCTGGTGATGGGATGAAGCACTGCAGGGTTGTATCTGGTGGTGGTGCAGTCCCACATGTGGTGGGAGTGGGCTTGATAGATTGAGATCTCTGCTGTGAAATGTCCCTACTTCCCAAGCTTCTGCATCAGTCATGAACCAAAGCCATCTCCATGCCACTAGCTCCAATAACTTGTCGCTTTAATGCTCTCCTGGGCTCTTGGTAGCCACTGGTACCTGGGAAGGAGTTTTAACACATGGAGAGCACATCCACAGCTTGCACCAGACCAACTACTTCAATCCCCCCCCAAATAAAACCTAATAATGGTGGAATCTGCAAAATCCAGATTTTGGTTGGTGGTTCTCCAGTGGTACCCCTCAGTCCTTTCTCTGGACCGCTGCTTTTTTTGGAGATCTCTGCAGCCATTTTGGCATGGGAGCTTTGTTCCTTTCCTTGACACAGTCAAGGCTGCTTATCAAACAACATTGGTCACAATATTGGTCCCTGCTGCCTTCCTCTGCTACCCGTGACTGTCTGTCTGGGAGATTTTTCCATCTCCCAGGAGTGTTACTGTGATAAGCTAAATATCTCCCTTCCATGCCCAAAGTATGAATTGGCCACCAGCATGGATTTGCAATTTATATGTTAATTGTATCTGCCTCCAGGGACTGTGCTGACCTCCAGAAAGGAAGGTTTAATTGAAAAATATGCAAAGGATGCTCCTGACTTTTCATCCAGAGAGGAATTTTCCCCTGGTCCATGCAGATGGCTGAGAAGAAGCAGCCTTTCCAGAGAGGCACTGAGCCTCACCTACACTGATGAACGGGGTCTTGCTAATCAGGCTTCAGCCTGTGCCGCATAAGAGGAGAAGGCAGGGTAATCACGTTTGCTCCTAGCTGACAAAAAGAAGGTCCTTTAATCAGCATCCTCTGGGCTTTGACCCTCGTGCTAATGATCTGGCACCTGGTGGGACGCTGGAAAAGTTCAAAATTTTAAGAGGAATTCCAGCAAAGTAATCGGTGGTGTCTCCACACCTCTGAAAATGTCACAAGAGGAGATTAAAAACAGCACCCAAGTGGAGAAAATGGTGTGGTGCCTAGCATTCCTGGGAGTTCCAGGCTTTCTGCATTAGGGGAAAAAGGAAAGCAGGATTTTTCCCAAGCACCGGCTGATCCCCAGAGATGGACTGCTAAACAGAGAGGTACTGCTAAAGTTGCCACAGCTCTCAGGCAACAAAATGATTGCAAAGATGCACCCACTAGGGACTGGAAACACCCGTGGAAATGATCCTGCACAGCCTGGCTCTGCTTTCTCACTGGGGAACTGGTGCTGTGATTTACCGGGAACCTCTGCCCCGTGCAGGGAAATCTGCCGGCAGCAGCAGGACCAGGCAGGTTGGGATGGTGCATTTCCCACTGCAACAGGGGTGGGAAAATTGGGGAGAAGGGAAAAGAAGCAACTTGCTGAAGGTCATTCAGCAAACCAGGGACAGGAGGAGGACCCGGTGTCCTGGCTGCTGGCCCATGCTTGTCCCCAAGCTCTCGGGATTTCCGTGCGCTCACAGTAAGATGACAGGAACGAAAACGGAGCTGGAAAAGCAATAAAGCCCTAATCCTCACAATCCTTGCCTTCTTTCCCCGAAAGCCCATCGCTTCTGCAAGGGCCCTGCAGCATCGCAGCAGGATGCCTTGTACCTACCGACTGCATTGCAGAGCACACACGCAGGCAAATTAAATTGCTGTTGTTCTGGCATTACTTCATCTTAAGGCTTTTGTTTATCTACCTTATTTCCAGAAGTTTATTTGGGTTTAGGAGCATCTCTTACATTTCAGCAAAAGAAAAAAAACAAGAGGTGAGGATTCTCTGGTTTAGATTTCTTTCCTGTCTATGAGTAGGAAAAGCAGCTCTGCACCCTGGAGAATGGTTTTCCTATGGGAAAGGGAACTGGAGCCCAGCACAGCCCATTCTGAAACAAAACAGGAAAATCATCTCAGTGATTGCACGAATGAACAGCAGAGCCATTTGTCCCCTACACCCATCATTGCTGTCAGCCCACTGAGCTGAGAAGCCACCAGGAATGAGACTGGGACAAAGTCCCACTGAGGACTTACGCCCTGTAAGAGGGAAAGGGCTGAAAGGAGCCTTTCCTGACCCATTAATATGTAGGAATTCTGCTGACGGGAAGGTCTTCACTGGCAACCTCGATGCAAAGAGGCTTCACCATCATCTTCAGATGGGTTTTGCCTGTGCCCGGTGCGTGGGACACTGTGGTGACACCACTGGAGAGGAAAGATACCACTTCTGCTGCCCATCCTAGTGCCTTCACTGAACAGACAGGGACTACACAGTACCCACATTTCCCCAAAAATCCTAGAAACCTCCCCAAAACCACTGGCAAACTTGCTGGGATGAGAGACAGCAACTAAATCTGCAGCAAGTTTATGATGGCAGCCCAGAGATTGACTCATCAGGCAAATAACTCCCAGGCACGGAGAGCGGTCCTCGAGCATCGCTCGCTGCCCTGTGCCACCTCCGAGAAACTCCCACGCTGGAGCAGTATTTCAACCTTTTGTGGGATTTCATTAAAGGTTATTAGCGGCTCTGTAATCGCCACTGGAGCAGGGTTTTGTGTTCTGCTTAATGAAGTGTCAGTGCTTCTGAAGGGAAGGCACATGTTTTATTGGTGGTTTAAGGCTGCGGTGGAAGCGTGCAGGCAGGGAGGGAGAGACGGACAGTCTGGAAATCCAGATGAGGGCAGTCCTCAGCACCAACTGCCCCAAAACCTCATTTGATCCCCGTTTTATCCAGACATGGGGGTCCACCACCAGGACTGAGTCAACAGGGATGCAGGAGATGTAATTTAACAGGAAAATTTGCTTTTTTGGTGCTTTACTCCATCTAGTGCTGACAGAGCGAGGCTCAAAGGGGACACGGGTGTCGGTGGAACCCTTGGGAGCCCTTTTGGGAACCCGCCTTGTCCCATAGAACTTCTCCCCTGGCACTGTGTGTCTCCCCACTCTCTGTGGGCAGCAGCCCTGGCTTGTCCCAGCTTCTGGGGAGGAATGACCCTGCTCCCAGCCACACAGGATGAAAAAAACCAAACCAGAATAAGCCCAGACATGCCAGTCCAGGGGGATGAGCAGCCACGGTCAGCAAACTGGCAAGACACAGGGTGGTTTGCAGATGCAGTAAGCTCCTCCAGAAACCCGCCATGCACCCCAGTTCAGAGCCAGCACCCACGTCCTGTCCTGGTTTTGGCTGGGATAGAGTTAATTTTCTTTCTAGTAGCTGGTATAGTGTTATGTTTTGGGGTCGGTATGAGAATAATGTTGATAACACACTGATGTTTTCAGTTGTTGCTAAGTAGTGTTTACACTCAGTCAAGGATTTTTCAGCTTCTGATGCCCAGCCAGCAAGAAGGCTGGAGGGGTACAAGGAGTTGGGAGGGGACACAGCCAGGACAGCTGATCCAAACTGGCCAAAGGGGTATTCCATACCATGTGACATCATGTCCAGTATATAAACTGGGGGAGCTGGCCCGGGGGGTGCAGATCGCTGCTCGGGAACTGACTGGGCATCTGTCAGTGAGTGGTGAGCAATTGCATTGTGCATTACTTGTTTTGTATATTCCAATCTTTTTATTATTATTGTCATTTTATTATCATTATTATTTATTTCCTTTCTGTCCTGTTAAACTGTTCTTATCTCAACCCATGAGTTTTACTTTTTTCCCGATTCTCTCCCCCATCCCACTGGGTAGGGGGGAAGCGAGTGAGCAGCTCCATGGTGCTTACCTGCTGGCTGGGGTTAAACCACGACACATCCCCATGTGGAGGGATGCCCCAGGTAGCCCTGCCCCTACCCCTGCTCACTGGATCCGATATCCACAAATGCAGCCCCAACCCCACACTGAGGGGCTGTAGCATTTTTAGGCCATCCTTGTGATCGGCCGTGGGGTCCCCCACACCACAGCGGGGCTGAGAGCTGCGGGAAGACCCCATCCCCCTTGGGGTGCCCATTTTCACTTGCGACTTCAGCTGAAGATCTGCAAAACTTCTACTTTATTACTCCTAATTGAATGCCAGAAGATAAAAAGTCTCCTTTGCATCCCATCTGTGGGATGGCATGGGCATCACTTTCCCCATCATAGCACGTCCTCCACTGCTTCTTGCTCCCAAAAAATGAACCCAAAACAGCAAGACGCAGGGATGCTCCACAGTCCGGCCCCGGTCCAGTACCCAACACATTTGGTGGAGACAGGAGCACCCCACCACACATTTTCTGCAAGCAGCTTGCTGGGAGAAAGGAGGCAGAGCTCCGCTCTCGTCCTGGTCCCTGCCCGGGCAGCCAGACTGGTTGAACCGGGCACTGGCAGGCATCCTGCCACCCCAGGGCTTGCTGGGGCAGGTCACTGGGGGATGGGGCTGAGCGCTTGTGTCTTGCCTGGCCAAAAAGCAGTGGTGGCAAAGAGGGAAGGGGGGATGCATCTGCCTCGTCAAGAGGGTCAGTGGCCACAAGATTCTGGTGACGGAAATGGAGCAGCAAGATGGGAGAGGGGAAAAAAGGAGAAAAAAAGGATGCAAAAACCAAGAAAATGGAGTGGGTCAGCTGCAGCTGAGGGTCTCAGAGCCAGAGCTGGGAGGAAAGGAAAAGAGAGGGGCCGAGCCGAGGCCCAGAGGGGCAGCAAACCTCATCCCACCTCAGGTGGCCTCTACCTGACCAGGTAGGAGCAGAGAAAGCCCCCGGGGCCGAGCGGTGGCACTCAAGGCTCCAAGGGCTGGGGGACTACCCGAGGCAGAGGGGACAGGGACCGTGCCAGGTCCCGGGCTGTGCCACCCAGCTCCAGGCTGTGCCCCCGGTCAGGGTGGGGGGCGGCAGGGGGCCGAGGTCCATGGGTGCGCTGGTGGCGGGTGAGGTGTGAACGGCGGCTGAAGCACTTGGCGCAGAGCGGGCAGCAGTAGGGCCGCTCGCCGGTGTGCAGGCGCTGGTGGATGACCAGCTCGGAGCGTTGGGTGAAGGCTTTGCCGCAGCTGGGGCAGGGGAAGGGACGTTGGCCCAGGTGGGCTCGGCGATGCTTGGCCAGGTTGGAGCTGACGCTGAAGCGTCGCCCGCACTCAGGGCAGCCGTAGGGCCGCTCGCCCGTATGCCGGCGCTGATGGATGGTAAGGTCAGAGCGTTGCAGGAATCGCTTGCCGCAGTCCCCGCACTGGTGCGGCCGCTCGCCCGAGTGGATGCGCCGGTGCTTGCTGAGGGCCGAGCGCTGAGTGAAGCCTTTGCCGCACTCGGCACACAGGTAACACTGGCGGCTGCCGGCCGGCAGAGGGGAAACCACAGCCACTGGGCTGCTTGTCCAGCCCACGGGTACCTCGGCCGGGCAGCTCCGGCGGCTGCCACGCCGTCTGCAAGCCACACGGGAGCCCTGGGGCCGGATGCCTTTGGTGGTCACTGGGGTACGCTGGTGCCTGGCCAGCCCGGTGCCGAGGCGGACGCGGCGCCTGTGGGCTGGGCACTCGCAGGGGGTTCTGTGCTGTGGGAGGACGGGGGATACCGGCCCTGTACACCTCCCAGAAGCCAGGCACTTGCACGGGCTCCCCACGGGCCAGGGCTGGAGGGCCAGCTCTGCCCACGGCAGGAGACATCTGGCAGCCTCCACACCAAGCAAGGGGGTCCGTGGCGAGGCTGAGAGCTCTTCACCGTCCGCGCAACCATGGAGCATCTCCTCCAGCGCTCCACCAGCTTTTGGGGGGGCATCGCCCTGCCCACTGCAGTCCTCCTCGCACCCAGACCGGGGACCTTGGTCTGGCTCCTCCGACCGTGGTTTCAGGGGGGCTGGGATATCTCTGGCTGTCCTGATGGCTTCCCCACAAGCCGATGTGCTGGGGGGGCCTGTTGAGGGGCTCTCCGGTGCCCCATCAGGGCCTTGCTGGCATGCCTGGGCTGCGTCCTGCTCCGAGCTCTGGGGGACGCTCCCCGCAGTCACCCCTGAAAAGATGCCCCATGCACCCGCTGTCACTGCATTGCCATCCCAAGGACGCATCTCTTCCGTCACCATCTCAGTCCCACTGCCCGCTGGAACAGAGAGAGAGGAACACACTGCTTAGGGGAAAGGAGGGCCGAGAGGAAACCTACAGCAGTCTGCTGCCATGCCGGCTGCTCCGGGGCATCTCTGCTCTGCCAGCTCTTACCTCTGCCTCTGGGGCCCTTCACAGCCCTCCGGCACCGCCGGACTCTCCCTTCCTGCTTCTGCTCCTCCATCAGCTCCTGCAGCATCTTCTCCACCTGGCTCCGGCCAATGGTTTGCAGGACGGCCTTCAGCTGCTTCCGAAAATCGGGCAAAGACAGCCCCAGGCATGAGGGGGTTGTTGCCAGACCGTGCGGCAGCTCCAGCTGCCCTTGGGGAGGCTCTAGTTCTGCATCTGCAAAGCATCAGAGGAGATGACGCTAGGAAAGCAATGCTAACACAGAGCTCCTGCTGCTCCTCAGTGGGTCACCCCTCCACAGGGCTGCCATCTCCCTGTCCCCAGCCACCGGCAGCTCTGAGACGGCCAGGCTCAGAGCACGCCAGTGACAACAGAACCGTGGTACGGGAACAAAACGCCACGTGACAGCAAACAAAGAAAGACTTTTCCTTGCTCATCCCCACCACGAGCGCCAGGAGCTGCAGAGGCAGCTCAGGACAGGGCAGAGGCTGTCGTTCCCCAGGCATGGTATAACACATCTCTGCTAGGCAGAACAGAGACAAGTTTTGGCAGAGATTTATTAACTTGCCCCAGCTCCGTACGGGAGCCTGCGGTCTTTAAGACGCCCGGGCCTGCTTTGGGCTGTGAAAATGGCAGTGCTGTCCTCTGAAATGCCCATGAGAGGCTGAGAACTGGCACAAAACGGGGATAATAACTGCCATCACGTCCCTTCTGCCAGCTAACTCACCACGCAGCAAACTTTGGCGCCTGGGGGGCTCAGCCAGGGCAGCTATCCGAGGCCACCTGATGGCGATCTCTTCCGCTAGCAGAAAACAGAGCGGGGATTAGGAACACGCACAGAAATTACAAAGGTTTCTCCTCCCCAGCTACAACCCCGTGAAAGGAAGCAGGACAGCAAAAATAAAACCTCCACAGAAGCCTCCTCCTCTGCTTCAGTGCGAGATCAGCCCCCGCCTCGAGCCAGCAGCAGTCCCCGCAAAACCCCGAGACGATCCCCAGCTACGGGTACATTTCTCTGAGCATCTCGTCCTGGCTCCCCAGAGGTGACGCCTACCCGTGACACTGTGGAAGGGACAAATGACACATGCTGAGGCCGGCCCCGGCCGCTCTCCTCGGTAGAAGGGAGCTGGGACACGGTCGCGGTGGCTGAGCTGACCCGTCCCTGCAGGACTGAGGGTCGCAGTGACAAGGAGGGGGGTTTACACCCCAGCCCAGCCCGAAATCCCGAGAAGGGATGTCAGGGTCACCGCCGCCGTCCGAAAGCGCAGAGGCACAACGGGGCCTTTTGCTCGAGGAGCTCCAGCCGGACAAGGCAGGGCTGCGGGGGCCAAAGCCCGGCCGGTGCCACCGCTGCAGGGTCCTTACCCTGGGAGACGACCGACTCGTAGCCGTCCTGCATCGCGCCGCGGGGCTCTCGGGGCCCCGCTCCGGGCCTCCCTGCGCCTGCGAGGGAAGGGATTGCCGTTCGCACCGGTGCTGCTCCACCCTGCCCCGCACCGGGCCCTGCTCCTGCCCTGCCCCACGCTGAGCCCTGCTCCAGCCCGGCCCCGGCCCGGCTCGCCGAGGGCCGAGCTGCGGGGCAAGGGACGGGCGGGCCCGGCACCGCGCCGGGAGTCTCTCCGCCCCGAGCGCGGCGCCGGGCCCGCCGCTCCTGCGCCGGCCGCGCTCGTCCCCGCCGGCCGCTGCCGCTGCCGCACCTGGCGGACCCGGCGGGGCGGGCCGGGGTCTCCCGGGGTCCCCCGGGGTCTCTCCCGCCGTCGCCCCAGGAAACGCCGGCGGAGCCGGGCGGAGCGGGCTGCCGCGCCGGGCCCGGCCCTACGGCGCCCCCTAGCGGCCGCGCCGCGGAACCGGCGCTCGCCCCGGCGGGGCTCCCCCGGGTCCTGCCGCCCACCCGCCGCCCCCCGCCCGGGGTGCGCTCGCTTGCACACGCGTGTGCCCGCCCTTCCCCCCGCGCCAACACGGCCCCGCCGCCCAGGCCCTCACACCCGCACACGCGTGCACCTGCACACGTTTCCCTCGCGAACGTGCGTGCCGGGACACCCGCGTGCCCGTGCAGGTGTGCGCCTGCACACTCCCCGTCCGCGCAGGCAGGGGCTGCTCGCGCGGGGCCTCCGCGCGTGCAAGCGCGGGCGCGCGCCTGCTCACACAAACTCACCTTCACGCCTTCGCGTCCGCCCACACACCCACCCACGCGCCGGCACCCCCCACGCCCGCGCGCCTTCAGCCCACGCACACCTGCACAGACACGCGGACGTTTCCCCCCCACACACACACACCTCGTTGCCTGCACACCCAAGGCAAACGCAGCCACCCTCCAACCCACGCCCGCGCACACCCACACCCACGCACACCCACACCCCCGCCAACCCACGCCCGCGCACACCCACACCCCCGCACACCCACACCCCCTCCAACCCACGCCCACGCACACCCACACCCCCTCCAACCCACGCCCGCGCACACCCACACCCCCGCACACCCACACCCCCGCCAACCCACGCCCACGCACACCCACACACACACGTGCGCTCCGCCTCGGGGAGGCGGGGCCCTGCCCGGAGTGGGGGGCGGAGCCTTTACGCGGAGGGGGCGGGGGCTGTACCCCCGGGGGGCGGGGACACGGCGCGGCGGAGGGGGGTGGAGCGTTCCGGGGGGAGGGGCCAGCGGGCGCCGCGCGCTGACTCCGTCTCCGGGCGCCGCCGCCGTTTCCGAGTAAACACCGCGGGCGGGGGCCGCCCCCCCTCCTTCCCCCCCCCCCCCCCCCCCCCGCCCGCCATGGCCGGCCGCGGCGCCTTCCCGCTCAGCCCGCTGCCCCCCGCCGCCGCCCCGCCGCCCCCGGGGCCCGGTCCCGCCATCCTACGGGGCCCCAGCCCGGCTCCGGCAGCTGCCGCCGCCCCGGGCTACCGCCCCATGGGCCCGGCCGCCGCGCAGTACCAGGTGAGGCGGCCTCGGGATGACGGAGGGGAAGGGGGGGGGGGGGTCGGTGTGAGGGGAGGGTGGGGGAGGGGTGGCGGAGCATCCCCCTCAGGGCCCAGCCGCCCGGGGGTGGAGGGCGCTGGGTCGGTCGTTGGGGCCTTCCCTGCGGCGCAGGGCCCGCGGCGGGCCGGGGCAACGGCTGCCGGGCCTCCGCCGGCTCCCGAAATCACCCCGGGGTGTCCCTCACCCGGGAGGCCAGCCTCCAGCGGTACCCCCCGCCTCAAATCCCGGGTAACGTTCTTTTCCAGGCGTTTTTAGTTAGGATACCTCCACGCGCTCCCTCTTCCCGTGCTCTCGCTTTCCACCCTCTCAAAAAAACCCAAAACAAACAAAACAAAACGGTAAAAGTTACAGCAGCGTCGCCGAGCTCGTCCCCTCCACCGCAGCCATGGTCGGTGACCGTCCTGACCCCAGGATCCGGTGAGACCCCGACGGGGACCGGAGCGGAGGAAGCGTGAGTCCCTCATGGCCAAGGCCCTGCGCCCGGCTCCGGCTCCGCAGCCATTTGCCATCGCACGGAGCTGCCTTGAAACCTGTTTATCTGCGTCTTTGGAAAAGGTGGAGGTAACCGTTTGGCGTTGCGGGTGCGTATCTTCAAGAAGAATCTGGGGAGATGGTTGAGTGGCGGGTGAGGAGAACAGGCGCGTGCTGATGTTGGGGGAAAAGTAAGTGTGAACAGGGAGCAGCCCTCAAAAAGCAAAAGAAATCACTCATTTTCCAGCCTGAACATCTCTTATAAGAAGTATATTCTGACGGACGCTTGAGTTTCCTCCTCCCCCTTGCACACGCAGCATTTCGGTTTGCTCTTACGCACAGGGTGATTATTTTGGTTATTAGGTTTCTGGTGTAAAGCACAGTCTTGCAGGCAGGCTTGAAATGGAGGAACCCAGTTGTGCAACACGTTCTCATCCACCGCTGATCACCTCCTCCAGAGCTGCCGCCTTATTTGCATGAATTAAAACTTAAGAAATAAATCAAGCTGAGGGAATTTCCAGTTTGTAAGCTTCACTAATACAAGACGAGAAACAACTTCCCCCCGTAGCCTTAAAACCACCAAAAACCCTGGCGCTGAAAACTGAGATGGCGCGGCAAGGCCAGTCTGAGCATGAATCGATGGTAACTCGACTCGGAGGTGTTTTGGGCCGAGCCGGCGCTCAGGCGTTTGCCCTGACCTTCTGTGCAGCAGGTTGCAAAATCCAGCTGGGGAGCCGGAGCCTGACGGGAGCAGCCGGGAGCCGCTCACTGCTGTGGGCAAACAGGCTAACATATGCTTACTTTTTTCCCCCTGTTGCTGGCTGTAACACCGTGATGGTAGCAGGTGTTGGGAGCACATGGCCAGCATAGGGTGATGTACACCGAGTGTATGTCACCGCGGTATCTGGCATTGGCAAGCCCGTGCAGGAGTTGGCTGGGTCAGCGGGGCTGGTCGAGCCCTGGGGCTGGTGGCGAGTGCTGTGCCTCACGTCTGGCCGCAAGCTGCATCTGGCTGGCAGCTTGCTGGCAGGGCTGCCTGCGTGTGGGAGGGGACAGCGGGTATGATCCAGAGGGTCTGCCCTTTGTTTTGCAATTCCCAGGCTGGGGAAAGCAGCCCCTCCCCTCTCAGCGGCCATCCCTGCTGTACCCGGAGGACTTCTCTGCTCTGTTATGCCCTGGCTTAATGAAGAACTTCATTATTTGGGCACTAGGAGACACAACAGGCCTTATCCACGCCAACGAGTGCTTAGGGGCTCTTTAATCACTGGATTATTAAACATATGCTCATCCTTTTGACATCCTTCCATGCCTGCTGGTTATTTACTGGCAGCTCAAGCAGGGAATTCAAGAGGATGTCTCCCTTTAGGAGTTCCATTTGGGACCCTTTGGGGAGCTGATGTTTCCAGAGCAGCCAGGTGCGGATGCTGTGCCTAGAGCAGGAAGGTGTGGGATTTTTCCAGGTGGAGGTTGATCAGCTGAGCTGTCAGGCTGCTTGGTGGTGGGTCTGCAGGCAGAGCCCCTGTCCCAGTGCCTGTCCCTGTGCTGGTGGCGGCACATCTGCTGAGGCTGAGTCCCAGCCCTTAGCATCCAGGTTGTGCTGGCTAGTGTAAAATCAGTGAAAAGGAGCCTTTCCTCTGTTTATTCAGGTGCTAGTTTCAGGCTTAGGACAGTTTTTTCCCATGTTATCAGATTGACACTGTGGCAGGGAGCAGGCTTGGCTCTGTGTGGTGGAGGTGGGACTGTGCAAAGTAGTGCTCTGGCCTCAGTTACCCCATGCTGATGCTTCGCTGGTGCACAGATGTGGCAAAAAGCAGCATTCATTAGGTGCCCTATTAAAAGGGTTTCGTTGGCACTTGCTGGCAAGAAAGAGCCTGGTTTCTGTGGGACAGGAGAGCTGCTGCAGTCCAAGCAAATCCTAACCCTTGATGCAGCTGCAGCTCCGTGATCCCGTCCTTGGGCAGGCGGCATTGTGAAGGAAAGCAGAGTTGTGCTTCATGGAGAAACTCATGCAGGCAGCTGGGATGGAGGAACCAGAGAAGTGTGGGTTGCTGGTGTGGAGTCAGGTGAAAGACAGGGTGGCCTGGACGTGTTGGAGAGGGTGTAGTGCAGTGCGGGAGAGATCCACCCAATCTTCTTGGAGGCAGAGGAAAACAGTGCTCCTGCTCATTGGGTAATTGGATTTGGCTTGAAAGGGGCCTGGGGACAACAGCCAGGGCTGGAGCTGTACCAGAAAGCTGCCCAGTAAGCTGTGATGCTGCTTGGGCTGGGTAACCCCACCCTTCCCAAGGGAGATGGTTTCCCAGGCAGGTTTCATCATAGACTGAGCCTCAAGTTAAATTAAGTGATGATACAAAGCAGATGAACGCTGTCGTCTTGGTGCAAGAGGGAGGAAGGCAACAGCGGAGACCACAGGACCCTTTGTTTTTCTTGGGGAAATGTGACAGAGAAGTTCTAAGTGGACAACATCTCCAGAACTTGCTGTTGAAGGCCCTCACTCCATCTTCCTCCATGGGACCTTCTTGGGAGCTCTCAGAGCCATTCCCTGGGCAGTTTAGCACGGCAGCAGTACCAAAGGCAGCGTTTTATGCCAGGCACTATCTTTGGTCTTCCCGTGTGTGCCTCCATGCTGTGTTAGCAGCTGCCAGAGTTTCTCTTTCAAGCGGGAACCCAACACCTTTGTTCCTTGTTCCTACTTGCATTAACACCCGTGTTATGATTTGAAGCCCTGTGACCTTTCCTGTCTCTGACCTGTAACATCTGCAGCTTCAGATGTGAGGCTGCAGACAGGCGGGTTTGTCTGGACCCAGGCATCTCCACTAGTGCTTGAAACGTTGCCAGCACGTGTCCTAAATTTCCTCAGTGTCTTTGCCTGCTGCTTTGCCCTTCTTTCTTTGATTTAATTCTTCCTCATCTACTGTTTTTAGCTGAGAAGCAATCTGACTCCTGGAGCTTCTCCCGTATCAAAATATGGCAGGTCTTCCAAGCGGGACTAGCTGCGTTGGGGCAGTTTGGGGGCTTGCTGGGGGTAAAGTGCTGCATGAGAGCTTGCAGCGTGCAATGGCATCTAGATAACACCACCTCCTGGATGAAGATCTCCACCAGCATGAACCCAGGCTCTTCCTGGCACCCTCCCAAGAGAAATTTGCTCACAGATAAGAGCGAACAAAGAGGGGAAGAGAACCATTTTGGGGTGTGCTGGGGAGGGCTCAGTTGGTCCCGATCCATGTGAAGCCCTGAGCTGAGCGGTGGCTTTAGGCAGCCAGGCTGTCCTTGAGACCAGCTTGGCGTGGACCTCAAATCCTGTTTGAACAGCGTTTGCTTCTGCGTCTGTCCTAATGGGAAGCACTGCCATCCGGGCATGCGGGGGGGAACTTGCAGGAAGAGCTATTGTTGCCTGGCATCTGTCCAGGGCTCTGCTCCCAAAGCCCCAGGCGAGGATGCATGTGGGCTCTCGCTCGCTGACTGTTAGTATGTACAAAGTTGGATCACGCCTTTCTGGAGGGAGCAAAACAGGACATGCATCGGGAAGAGCCTTTCCCCCTCATTGGGGAGATGCAGGGAAGAGCTGCAGTCTTGGAAGGAAGATGAAGAGAGGCTCTTGAGCTGTTTTCTGAAATGCTGCTTTTCTTCAAGCTTGCTTTCCAGCCCAGCTTCTTCTTGCAGATCCATCCTGCTATTTATTGCTCCCCTTGTTTCTCCTTTCTGCTACCAGCCTCCCGATTTCTGGCCTGCCCTTCCTCAAGAAGGGGCCTTTGGCAAGCAGGAAGGCTCCTGTCATGCCAGCGAACGTCCGTCGGGAAGCCTTCCAGTCTCCCATTGGATTCAGCTGAAGCTGACTCTCAACAGAGCTCCCCAAACGCAAGTGGCCTGTGCGTTGACCTGGGATGAACCGCTAAACCGCAGCCAGCCCCATTCGTTCCTTCGGCTTTGGCAGGGAACAGAAACAAGCTGTTTTCTGTCCCGTTTCCAAACGGCTTCGCTCGCTCTCCACGGGGAGGGCTGGACGAGGTCCAGCTTTTTCCTCAGAGCTGAGCTTGCAAGGTTTGCCCTTTGTCCGCCCCACTGGGGGGGTGGTGGGGCAGGGAGGGGAGGACAAGGCAGTACCCGGAGGGGATGGGGCAGCAGCACTGCCCTGGGTGAAGGAGGGTGAGCAGAGGGACAAGGGGTGTTAGACAGGAACGAGTTAAGGAAGGTCTCTTTGGTTTGAGCTGGTCTATTAAAATTTCCTGAATTTAAGCCCTCTTGTATCCTGCTAATTTCCAGGGCTTCCGAAAAGAGATGGAGGCAGGCTTTACCCCGCCAGGGCTGTAATGCTGCTTCGTGGCTTAGCCAGAGATTTAAGGCTGTGCCATGCTTGCGTGAGTCGAGTCTTAGGAGCCTGCAGCCTTTGGGCAGGAGGCGAGGGGGCTGAGGCTCCCCTGGACAGGGATGCAGTCACTGGTTGAGCACAAGGCAGAGCCTGGCCCTGCTTTGCCGAGAGGCTTCTCCGTTAGCAATTTGCAAATCTTGAGGGGAAACTGAGGGGGAAAAAAAACATCTGCGTGGAGAATTCTGCCTTCCCTTTTTTTGCTCGTCCAAGTGATCAAATGCAGGTCCCTGGTGGGCTGGAACTCTTTCCCCTGGCAGCTTAGCTGTGTCTGATAGTTCTCAGATGTTTGTGGAGGTGATGTTAAAGTCTTAAGCATGACTGATCCATTCATCCTTGTGCTGAATCTCTCCCTGCCTCTTCTTGCAACTGAGCAGTCTCTCACCCTCCTAAGAGCAGATGGACAAGCAGGAGAACTTGCACACGGTGCTATCGCTGATGTGGAGCTGTCAAAGACTCTCTCAGCCAACTTCAGCCAGCCTCCAAATCTCTCATTTCAAGGAAGATCAGAAATGTGACCCGCAGAGGGAGGTAGGAGAGACCTCGAGGCATGGCAGTGGCGAGAATTGCCCTGGCCAAAGGACGGGAGCTGGCCATGGCCCCATCACCTCTTAGTCCAAGCAAACTGCTGACAGCATTCCCCTGTTGGTGCGTGTGGGGAAGGGGTTGGGTTGTCATACATTGTCACGTGGGTAACCTCCCTGACCTTCAGACCAGTTTCCCTGTGGCACTGATCACTGTCTTCCATGTGGGCTTGAGAAACACCCAGGGGCAGGGGTTTCCCTGAAAACCATCTGTCTTCTCCATGCGTCTGGTGGCTCTAGGGAGCTGCAGGTGACTGCTTGCAGCCTTGGCACTACGCAGCTTTTCTTGGGGCTCCTGAATTTCTGATTAAAAGTTTCACGGCCTCCTCTCATGGCTTATCTGTTCTCCAGAAGCCTTTGCAGGTGAGTCAGCATGGTTATGGGAGCGTGGTCCTCCTGTAGCCACACTGTACTGGCAAACAGTATTTACTCAGTACCTGTGTGTTTTTTAATGTTGCAAAGTGTGTGGATCTTGGTGCTGCCTCTCCTCCCAGCCCTGCCATGGAGGATTTCTTGATAAACCCGGAGAAACTGGGTGCTTGCCTTGTGGTTTTTGGCAAAAGTGGAGGCGCTGCTGGCTGTGGTTGGCTCTTGGCGATGCTGGCGCAGTCCCGCTTGTGACGAGGAGTTGCGCAAATGTGGCTGATCAAAAGGAGACAAACATCTGGGGTCTGTTAGGAGGAAGAAACAGGCTTGTGCCTTGTAGCAAAGGCAGGTTAGTGAGCTCAGGCTCTGGAAGTGCTGCTTAAAAGGAAGGGTGAGCAAAGTGGAGAGAGTATTTGGTTGTGTAACGGGGTCAGCCCGTGCTTCGTGTGCGTGTTTTTGAACTTCCACGTGCGGCACTAATCCTGTGGCCTGCTGCTCCTTGACCTCCCAGCTGCAATATGCTTCTCAATGCAGCACTTGGTGTGTTTTTGGGATCTCCCACTTGCAGAGACACCCATGACCTTGGGCTCCAGAGCGGGAGCAACTCAAGCTCTTGGCTTTCTGTTTACCAGCTTTTTGGGAAGGAGGCGAGTGTGTTTTGGCTCCAGCTGCCATAAAAGCAACCCCCCTGCTGCAGCTCTGAGCCTGCCCATAAAACCTGCGGAGGACAGGCAGGCTGCCGGTGGTGATCTTGTGCTGCAAGCCCTCCTGCACCCAGGATTTATGCTGAAATTAATGCCTGTATGCAGATAAGCTCATCAACTTACAGTGTTGCCTTGCTGGGCTCCTTTGGGATACAGGTTGGCTTTGTTAGCTCTCTTCCATGGCACAGCCATGTGCCCCAGCAGGGCGGTGGGAGGGGAGCTGTGGGGGATGTCTTGGCACATTGAGGAGCCTGCAGCAGGGGAGAAATGTTGCTCTGCTGGCTTGGTGGCTCTCCCAGCCTCACATCTTGGCAGCAGGGAGCTTGAGGATCAAAGGATCCTGGGAGACTGTTGGCTCAGACTGTTAATGAAGCAGGCTGGAGCATGTAGGGGCAACCGGCGGGTTGTGGGGTGCTGTGACCAATTGTCGAGGGCTCCGGGAGGGATGTGTGCGGTGTAGACCTGGTGGCACCTGTGAGCCAGCAGTGTGGGTGCTGGCTTGCCAAACTGCTCTGCTCCAGAGCATGCAGAGGGGCTGTGAGTGCTGCCCTGGGTTGGGACCCCTTGGAGGAGTGGCTAGGTATTGCGTCATGGCTCGTCAATGCCCTTTCTGGGTCCCTGGAAGTGGAAGGATGGGAGCTGGCATGCTGGCAGGGGGTGAGCTCTTGCCTCCATCCCCTGTGTCCAGGACCTCATCTTCCTGCCTGCCTGCCAGCCTCACGACCAGTGCCATTAGGAAGTGGGATTGCCCTGCTCCCCGCCCAGGCATTGCGTCTGCCAGCACTGCTGCTTTCTGGAGAGGAACCCACGGCACAACCCACGCCGCAGTCCTTGATGTCCCCAGGGTGAAGGCTTTGCAGGCAATGACCCTCGTGATGGGACCTTGTGATGCGCCATGTCCGATGTCTCCTGCTGCGTGGTGGTGGCTCAGGGCCACACATGCCTTTGGCTCTGTGCCGGTTGGCAGGCCCGGGCTTCCCCTGCGGTCAGTGGCTTCTGCTTGTCCTGGTTCTACTTTCCTGTCACTCTTCCTGCAGCAAGGAAGGCTGCAGCTCCTGAAGTCCTTCCCTTCTCCCTTCCCTGTCCCTCGCCTGCACTGTGGAGCAGGGTACAGCCCCAGAAATCTCTCCCAGGGAAAAAGTGAGAGGGCAGATGGCATCCACTGGTCCCCAGCAAAGGTCAAGCCCTCTCGCAGGGCAGTGTTTAATGCACGTGCATTTTCTCTTCTCTTCCCCACTAGCGCCCCGGGATGCCACCCGGCAGCCGGATGCCCATGGCAGGACTGCAGGTGGGACCACCTGGAGCTCCCCCCTATGGAGCAGCCTCCCCGATGAGACCCGGCCTGCCGCAGTCGATGATGGACCCCTTCAGGAAGCGCCTGCTGACCCCCCAGGCACAGCCACCGCTGGCCACCCAGAGGAGAGGGTAAGGGGCCGGCACCCCCCCACTCCAGCACAGACACCCACAGCAGGCTGGAGGCAGGCGGTTTGACCCACTAGGTCCTGGTTGTGCTTCACCGCAGAAACCTACAGCTCCCTGCCCTGCTGCAGAGGGGCGAGCTGCTTGCAGAGAGGCGGGAGCCTCCTTGGCTTGCCGGCAGGCTCCCCCTCAGCTGGCACTGCTGGCGGTGGGAAACCTGCCAGAGCTCGGGGCTGGGATGTTTTGCGATGATGGGGGGGGTGGGGTTGAGGGCAGAGATCACTCAGCTTGCAGCTTCCCTGTGCTCTGATCTCCATGCCAGTAACCGAAAAGCCTCCCTGCCTGCACTTGTGCTTGCCAGAGGCCCCAGCACCAGCTCCTCGGGGTCTTTTTCCTTCTCACAGGGGTTTTTGTGCTGGCTTTGGCAGGCACAGACACGAGTGGAAATGGGACAGGGGTGGCAGGTTGTAGAGATGTTCCACAGAGCTGCGGTCTCGGTAGGACTGTTTGTTGGGGCTGGTCTTGTCAAGCCATGGGACTCTGCCAGCAGCTCCTCGCTTGTTTACAACGTTGCTAATCCCTTTGCTCTGTTTGTTTTCCATGAGAGCTTCTTGATTACTGGCGGCTGTTCCTCAGGGCAGGGTCCCCTGGTCTTAATGGCTACTCGGGTCCCGTTCCCTGCCCTGGTTGTGTGGCAGGGCCGACAGCTCAGTTGGCTCCATGATCCCTCCACAGGGCATCACAGCCTCTGCACAGCACCTGTGCATCCCTTCAGTGCTCCAGAGCAAGCTGGGGATTAAGGACAAGGGGCAGCTCGCCTCCAGGCAAGGACGTCAGCGGCCAGATAAGGCTGCAGCTCCATTCCTGGGGGCTGGCTGCATGGGATCAGCCATGCTTGGCTGGTTGAGCATCCTTGTTCCCAGCTGGCTGCAGATCAAGGCATCAGGAACTCCCAGTTGCTAATGGAGTGGCCAAACCCTGCAGTGCAGGAAGTATTTAATATGGCAAGAAGAGCTCAAAGAAGCGCTCTGACACCCATCTTAGCTAGGGCTGCCCTCCCAACATGTCCTCCTGCTCAAGCAGCCGTGGGGCAGCCAGCGTGCCTTGGGCACTGAGGTAGCAGCACGAACGCCCACATTAGCTGCCCTACTGCTTCACATGCTGCCAAGGGAAAGGGACTTCCTTTTGCCTGCTGGACTCTGCCCCGTCTCTTACGTGTGCAGCAGAATGGGAGCAGAGCGTTTCCCCATGTATGCAGGCATTAAGTGTGAATTTAACAGGGCATCGGGGTGGGCTCAGGCTGAGGGCAGGCCAGGAGCCTGCAGCATGCAGGAGGGCCCAGGGCCCTGTGGTTTGACAGAGTACTACAAGCTTGGAGAGAGCTAAAATGGCTCTGAGCAAGGCTGCAGCCGTGCTGTGGCTCTAGAGGCCCCTCTGCTTCCTCTACCCATGATGATTTCAGCCCCACTGTGACAAGATTGGTTTGGTTTAAGCTGGTTTTAAGTGAGCTGCTGGAACTGGGCTTTGGTCTGTAGCACTGGGAGAATGTGATGGCCACTTCCAGAGAGAAAACTCGGGAACGCTGTCCTGCAGATGGGAGCATGCCTGCAGCTGCAACTTTGCCTTGCTCCTGCCCTGGAGCACCTTTAGCAAGCAGCAGCAAACCAGACGCAGGGACTGGATTCCCTTCCCTTGACTTGCCCACAGGGATATGTTTTCTTACTTATTTGCTTTCCTGCACTGATCCAAGGGCTTGTGTTCTAGGTGCTCTTATAGCCTTTCTTTATTCTCCTCCTGCAAGCCCAAAGTCTCTGTCACACAGAGTAGCCCCAAAAGGGGACCTGCTCCCCCAGCCCTGTTCACTGCAGTGGGAGCCTCAACACCTGGCTCAGACTGAGCCATCCACGTGGCACGCAGCTGGCACTGCCACTGTGAGTCCTCTCCCTGGAGCCTGGATTGGGCCAAAAGAGCCACCAGGCTCTTGGTGTACAAACAGAGCTTGGTGTTGTCCCTTGAGACTCACTGCTGCCCAAGCGTGGGACATGCAGCAGCTTCCCACCAGGCATGCAGCAAGGTGTTTTGCAAAAGCTGCAGCATGATTTTTTTTTTCCCTGTCTCTATGCTTTTTGCAGGGTGAAAAGGAGGAAGATGGCTGACAAGGTCCTGCCGCAGAGGGTGAGTGCTGCCTCAGTACGTGGGGAAGGAGCTGAGCTGTTGGAGGGAGGTGGTGCAACCATGCTGCCTTCCCAGGGCAGCTGGGGTGATGAGGTCCTTGTGGGGAGGAGTGTCTTACTGGGCCACATCCTGCCTGCCAGTCACTTCTACCTGGTCCCAAACCAACCTGGAAGATTTCTGTCTCATTCTCTGGGTGGTGGGAGAGGTTTGGGGTGTGCACAAGTTGGACAAGCAGGACTTGGGCAAACAAGAAGCAGCAGTGGCTTGGGGTGGAGACCCCAGGAGGACCCTAAGCCTCTCCTGAGTGTCCCTCTTGACAAGCCAGGGTTGTATTACCTGCCTGTGACAGCAGGCAGGCTGCTGGGCACAGTGACAGGCTCCAAACTGAGGTCTGCATTACAGCTTTGTGATTTAGGGAGAGCTTTGCAGGTCTGTAGTCTTTGTTTGAAATGAGAAATTGGTGCTGTCGTGCTGGAGTCATCACATGGTGACTCCTTACCGTGTCAGCCCAGCACCAGTAGTGCTGCTGGGGTGGGTGTGGGGGATGCAGCCCCATCCCAGCATGCAAGGGACTGATCATTTCTGTTTGACAGATCCGGGAACTGGTCCCAGAATCCCAGGCCTACATGGACCTCCTCGCCTTTGAGCGCAAGCTGGACCAAACCATTGCTCGGAAGAGGATGGAGATTCAGGAAGCCATTAAGAAACCACTGACGGTGCGTGGCAGTGGGGTGGGAGGCTACGAGGTGGGTGCTGCTGTGGGTGCTGGCAGTCACCCTCTCACTCCAAGCATCCCTCCCCCTCTGTTTTCCTATTTTTAACCCCATGCAATGCTACAGGCTTGGGGAAGAGTGGCTGGAAAGCTGCCTGGCAGAAAAGGACCTGGGGGTGCTGGTCAACAGCTGGCTGAATGTGAGCTGGCAGTGTGCCCAGGTGGCCAAGAAGGCCAATAGCATCCTGGCTTGTATCAGAAATCCAGGCTGCTCAGGGAGGTGGTTGAGTCGCCATCCCTGGAGGTATTTAAAAGATATGTAGATGTGGTGCTTAGGGACATGGTTTAGTGATGGACTTGGCAGTGCTAGGTTAATGGTTGGACTTGATGATGTTAAAGGTCCTTTCCAACCTAAACAATTCTATGATTCTATTCTACAGCAAAAGCGGAAGCTGAGGATTTACATCTCCAACACTTTCACCCCAGCCAAAGAAGAAGGGGAGGGTGGTGAGCGCGTGGCCTCCTGGGAGCTACGAGTGGAGGGCAAACTGCTGGAGGACGTAAGAATACAGGCAGGGATGAAGTGGTGGGAGGAGTACTGGTGCTCTGTGCTGAGAGCTTGGCTGGAATGGATACAACCCTCTGCTTGCTGGCTGCTGGAGACAGTGTTTGGGCTGGGGCCCTCCAAGGGTGGCAGTGTCAGGCCAAGTCTCCCCCACTCTGTTTTGCAGCCGAGCAAGCAGAAGAGGAAGTTCTCCTCCTTTTTCAAGAGCCTCGTCATAGAGCTGGACAAAGAGCTGTACGGGCCAGACAACCATCTGGTGGAGGTGAGATGGGAGGCTCCTGGCCACGCTCTGGGCCTGCTGCTTACCCTGTGGGTGCTCAGCTCCACAGCCCAGTGTCTGTCCCCGCTATGAGAGGAGGTTGAGCAAGGTGCTTTTGGGTGCCGGGAAGTGGTGCCAAGCCTTCCTTGGGGCACCACACTACCATGCTTTCCAGGCTCGAGTTTACAGCTGCGTTTTCTTCCCTGGTACTGGCTGGTGGCCAGTGTGATGGCTCCTGGCAGCAACTGCTGCCTGCTCGGCTCTTAACCCCCTCACGCCCACAGATACACAGCTAGAGCCGAGAGGTGTGGGGCTGCAGCAAGGACATGGCTCTGAGAGGCAGCTTGGGCAGCCCTGGGACCCCCAGATTTGCAAAAGTGAGGCCCAACACAGGTGATGATGCCACAGAAAGGCTCATCTGTACATCCCAAGGCCAGATGGGAAGAAGGGTCTGCACTGTTGCCTCTCAGCCTGCTGCCTAGCTGGAAGGTCCTTGGGGAGATTAAGCACTGCCTGTGAGTGGGATCAGAGCCTTTTTGGGTGCTCCTGCCTGGAGGAGACTTTCCCTGCACGCAGCTCATGCTTTTCCCACAAGGAAACACTTATTTCTGTGGTGGTGCCTGCTGTGGTGGGGGTGAATCCTGTTCACGTGCAGGGTGGTTTGTGAGCAGCTCTGATACGCATCCCCTGCAGTGGCTGAGACAGGATTGATCCTGCACTGACTCCAGGAGCTGTTTGAGCCCTTGATGTCGAGTGCTCAGGGCTGTATCTCCCCCAGCCCATCCAAAATCCCATCCGCCTCTGGGCTGGAGCACATCAAGCTGTATCTGTTGGACTGGGTAGGCTCTTGGCTGAAACCCACTGGGGTCAGACTCCCAGGAACTGACAGGTCTGCCTCTGCTAGACCCCTGCACAGAGCCCAAGCACCAGCTCTCTCTGCTCCTGGCTGCAGCCTGTTTAGTGGGTGGCTTCTCATGGTCCTGGAGTTGACCAGTGTCCCCTTGGTATCTCATAGTGGCACCGGCTGCCCACAACCCAGGAGACCGATGGCTTCCAAGTGAAGCGGCCTGGTGATGTTAATGTGAAATGCACTCTGCTGCTCATGCTGGATCACCAGGTAGGGGCCCTCGGGCCGCGTGGTTGCTGGCTGTGCCCTGCTGCTCTTCCTTCAGCGCGGCTCGTCTGTATGGGGCAGTCCAAGGGGGGGCAAATGGGCCTCGGCTGGGGCAGGGCCTTGTATGAGGCTGTTGGGGGACTGTGGGAATAGGAAGGAGCACAGAGAGCTCCAGGCATGGACCCCACAGCCTGCGCTGATATAAGTAAGTGCCGTGTGGGGCACTGTGCTCAGTGGAGGGGCCCTTCCAAGCGCCAGACAGACCTCCTTCATTTTGTGTGTCCCTGCAGCCACCACAGTACAAACTGGACCCTCGCCTGGCTCGCCTGCTGGGGGTGCACACCCAGACCCGTGCCAGCATCATGCAGGCGCTCTGGCTCTACATCAAGCACAACAAGCTGCAGGACAGTCACGAGAAGGAGTACATCAACTGCAACCGCTACTTCCGCCAGGTCAGCCCTCACCCCATAGCACCAGCATGCTTTGCTGGGAGGAGAGCACCCTTCCCACCCCCAGTAAGGCCAGAAGAAGCATCTTTTCTGGCTCGCAATAGACATTCCAGACTGCCCAGTCTCAATTTATGCCCCTTCCCCAGGCTCTGGCTTGCATCTGTCAGCCTGCCATGCTCAAACCAGGGCTGGGCAATTCCCCCCCTCCTGCCTGGCCCTTTCTGTGACGGGTGGAAGGAGGCCCTACTATGGATGGCAAACGCTCTGCTTTGCTCCTCCAGATCTTTAACTGTGTCCGCATGCGCTTCTCTGAGATCCCCATGAAGCTGGCGGGGCTCCTGCAGCACCCAGATCCCATCATCATTAACCACACCATCAGGTAGGGATGGAGAGTGTGCTGGGGAGCATTCCCCAGGGCTGGTGGGCTCTGTGGGGTGGAGGGGTAGGAGAAGAGGGCAGTTCCTGCAGGAGCTACGAGGTCTCCAGCCCAAAGCAGCAGCGAGCCCAACTTGCTTGGCAGGGGGAGAATGAGTCAAATTTGGGAGTTTCCTGGGGCAGTCAGTGGGGTACTTGTTTTGCTGTCAGGGGAGTCAATCCATCCCTACAGCAGGGTGGAAGCTGAGGAAATCCCCCCCCCCCAACACCCTCTTTCCTCCCAGTGTGGACCCCAATGACCAGAAGAAGACGGCCTGCTATGACATCGATGTGGAGGTAGATGATCCCCTGAAAGCTCAGATGAGCAACTTCCTGGCTTCCACCACGAACCAGCAGGAGATCGCCTCCCTGGATGCCAAGGTGCAGGGACCACTGCGAGGGGGTAGCCCTGCCCGGCAGCAGGGTGGCACTTCAAGGCTGCACTGCAGAGCTGGGGGGAGCTTGGTGGCAGCCATGTCCTGTTCTAGGGGGACAGGACAGCTCCCTTTCGCCCCTTGTCATCTCACTCTCACCCGTTGTCATCTCCTTAGATTCATGAGACCATTGAATCCATCAACCAGCTGAAGACGCAGCGTGATTTCATGCTGAGTTTCAGCAACAACCCACAGGATTTCATCCAGGAATGGATCAAATCCCAGAGGAGGGACCTCAAGGTAAAACCCTGGGGTGGCTGGGCAGAGTGAGGGGCTGAGGGGGGGTCTGGCCCTGGTGCTTACCCCACATCACCCCCACCTCGTTTTGCTCAGATCATAACGGATGTGATTGGGAACCCTGAGGAGGAGCGGCGAGCCGAGTTCTACCAGCAGCCCTGGGCACAGGAGGCTGTGGGCAGACACATCTTTGCCAAGGTGGGCTCCGTGCTGTGCCCATGGGGTGCTGCAGCGGGTTGGGATGGCAGCAGAGGGGCCCCTGGGGCAGCCCTTCTCCCTGCCTGACTGCCCTCATCTCCTCCAGGTCCAGCAGCGTCGGCAGGAACTGGAACAAGTGCTTGGGATCCGCCTCACCTAAGGGGCTGGCGGGGGCTCGGGAGCTCCTTCTCCTCTCCCTGCTGCCTGAGCCTGACGGTACTTCTTACTGGAATCAAATACAGCACTTGCACAAACCCTACGTGCCTGGAGGGATTCGGAGCCACTCGCACCCCTGGGCTCCCCTCGGCCGGGAAGCTCTAGCCACAGGCAGAGCACAGCGGAGGGTCCCCCGGTTCCCCCCAAAGTCCCGCTGCAGCCCTTCTGCTGCATTAACGCATCCTGCTTTTGCATTGTGCCGTTTGCCTCTTCCCCATAGCACTGACCGCAGCCCTCCTGCTCGCTCCCCTCCTCTGGCCAAAAGCCCTCCTGGAGTTGCTGCCCAGCAGGGAAAAGTTGCCTGTGCTGACCAGGAGCCGCTGCCAGCCCTCCCTGAGCCCAGCCGCCGCGAAGGCAGGCCTGGCCCTGCCCCTCTTCAACCAAAGTTTTGTCATTCCAAATGCCAGCCCCCCCCCTGCTGGTGCCCGACGTTTTGCACTATTTTTGTGAACAGGTTTTATAAAGAAAAGGAAGCTTTTTGTACAGTGGGTTTGTATTTGATTAATATATTGAGTTCCTCTTACTGCACTCATTGCCTCAATCTATGCAGTGGTTCGTGGTGTTCTCAGAGGGCTGGCTCGGCCCAAGCTGTTCTTTTTATATGTAACCAAGTTTTTTAGCATTAAGTTTTTGACAATCAGTTGATTACTCCACCCCCCCTGCTGTTTTACATAATTAGCGACTCATCTTGTGAGCGATATGAGGTGTCAGGGGGGGCAGAGGGGGTAGCTCTGCCCCTGGCAGCCTGTGGGCAGTGGGGTCACTGGGCTCTGAGCACACCCCACCAGTCAGTGGGGCACCAAGAGAACTGGAGATGCTGGGGAGGGAGGGGACCACAGCACTGGGGCTGAGGGGACAGTGCCACGACCCACTGGACCCACTGAAGTGCCTTAACCCTGCTGGCCCCCTGCCCGCAGGCTCCTCAGCCCGGCCAGAGCAGCTCTGCCTCCTCCGGGTGGTCACAGGCAGAGGGGGGGAGTGTTTACATATTCCCAGGATGTACGGCTCAGGGGTGCCTGCTCTGCCTCTTGTGTAACCATTTTTTGTCTATTTTGGATATTTTCTAATAAAACCAGTTAGCAGCAGCTCCCTGTGTGTGTGTGCTGGAGTCCTGCAGCCCCCCCTCCTCCTTTCTCCAAATCAGCACCCAGATGTGGCCATTAGCAGCACTTTATTAGAGACAACACTGCCTAAGGAGCAGCCCCAGCCTCACCGTTACTTCCACAGCTTCTTGATGGACATGTTCTTCTCACTGTCCTTCTGCATCACCTGGGTAAAAAGGAGGAGGCAGTTCGTTCCAAGCATGGAGAAGGCACTGCAGTCTCCATCTCCACCCAGGCTCTAGCTGTATGCCACCACCCCAGCCTCTTCCATGTCACTCACCAAGGGACAACCCCCTTAACACTTGTTTGGCCCCGGAGCTGACCCCCTTCAAGCTTCACAGCTCCCAGGTCCTGGCAGACACTGCCCAGGACAGAGTTTGTGGCCCCAGAACAAGGAGCTGTCAGTGGAGGAAGCCACCAGCAACACCCCACCTTTGCCATGAGGGAAGTGCTTACCTTGGCAACAGCCATTTCAAAGTCTTCTTGCGTGACGTGCACCCGTCTCTCCCTCAGCGCGTACATGCCAGCTTCTGTGCACACCCCCTGCAAGGGACAGAGATGTCACCCACCGCACCCCACTCTGCCAGCCCCGCTGCCGTGGCAGTGCCCCCAGCTCACCTTCACTTCTGCGCCCGATGCCCCTGGCATCAGCTCCGCAATCTTCCGCAGGTTGATGCCCCGCGTCAGATTCATCTTCCGGGAGTGGATCTTGAGGATGTCCAGGCGAGCCTGAAGGAGAGCAGCAGCAAAGCGAGGGGTGGAGCTGCAGGAATTGTTCCCAGACAGGGCTGGGGACAATGCACTCCCACCAGGGAGAAGATCAGGGAACCAAGGGAGAGCCAGGGCCTGCCATGGGGCACCCCACCTACCTCCTCATTGGGAGGGGGGAACTCGATCTTCCTGTCAATGCGGCCAGGACGCAGCAGAGCCGAGTCCAGGATGTCGATCCGGTTCGTGGCCATGATCACCTGCATGGGGAGAACCACCATCACCATTCCAGACATGCCGCTGCAACCACAGGGCCAGCAGGACCCTGGCCCATCCCCAGGCAGGGATGACACCCTCCTACCTTGATGTTCTTGGTGGCCTCAAAGCCATCAAGCTGGTTGAGGAGCTCCAGCATTGTGCGCTGCACCTCGCTGTCCCCGCCAGAGCCTCCCTCCAGGCGGGAGGAGCCGATGGAGTCGATCTCATCCATGAAGATGATGGAGGGAGCATGTTCCCGGGCCATCACAAACAGCTCCCGCACCATGCGGGCACCTGCAGGGAGCAGAGAGCGCTGAGCCCTGGCACTGCACACAGCTCAGCACAGCCAGCGTGCTTCCGTCTGCCCTGGACATCTCGCGAAAGGCCAGTCCCGAGGCCACCCAGCACCACAAGAGCCCTCACTGGGGCTCCGGCACAAGCAGCCGCCTCCCCCCGCATCCTTTTACCTTCGCCAATAAACTTCTGCACCAGCTCGGAGCCTGAGACGCGTATGAAGGTGCAGTCAGTGTGGTGGGCCACAGCCCTGGCCAGCAAGGTCTTGCCTGTTCCGGGGGGTCCATAGAGCAGTACACCCTGTAACAGCCACATGGACACCTCAGCACCGCTGCCAGGCCAGGCTCAGCACCTTGTCCGTGCCTGCATAGGCAGCCACACCGTGACAGGGGACATGGGGACACCCCCAGGGGTGACACAGGCAGCATCACAGTGGCACCCAATGCTGACCCCCACCACAGACCCACAGCAGCAGGACTTGCCTTGGGCTGGGCGATCCCCAGCGCCTCAAAAAGCTCAGGGTGCTTGACGGGCAGCTCGATCACTTCCTTGATCTCCTTTATCTGCTTGTCCAAGCCCCCAATCATCTCATAAGTAGAATCGGGAACCTTCTCTACCATCATCAGGGACACGAGAGGGTCCACTTTGTTGGGCAGGATCTTGTGCAGCGTATAGCTATCATTGCGCAGGGCCACACGGCAGTTTGGGGTCACCTGCAGCAAGAGCAAAGGGGAGCTCAGCATCCCCGCAGCAGGGATCAGGCAGCACCAGGCTGCCCGGAGGAAGCAGTGGCATCCCCTCCCACAGCACCAAGACACTCACATCATTAATGTCGATGTTCTTGTCCACATCCACCACAAACTTCCCCTCCGGGTGCACCTGGAAGGCAGCAGTTGCCACTGTGAGACATTTCTCCAAGAAGTCCCCTGTCATGTGCCTGATATCCACACCAGCTGATCAGAGCAGGAGGAAGGAGCCAGAGAGCTCAGCGGCCGCCAAACACCCTGCAGCCCCTCCTACCACCAGGAAGCCCTTAAGCCAGCTGCCTCCCATCAGCCTGGGGAAGGTTTGGGCCCAGGAGAGCCGCTGCAACATGCTTCTCTGGAGAAAGAGCTCTCACGTCATGTCTTTCAGTTGTTATATCCCCCCAGAGCGCATGTTCACACTTGCTCCAATTCCCATGGGGTCAAAGGGGGGGTCTGTCAGACCCCACCCCGCTCACCCCTGCTCTGCCCCAGACCCAGCCACCCTCAGGACAGCTCAGCCTCGTACCTTGACAAGCACTTTCTTCTTGTCCATGGCTCTCACCACTTCTCCCACATAGGAGCCCTGCTCCTGCAGCAGCTGCAGCTCCTCCCGCAACAGGCGCACTGCAGAGGGGGAGACGTCAGCACCAGCCACCTTGAACCCCTGCCCATGACAGAGGGGCAGCACTTGCCACAGTGGCTGGCAACTGCGCCGGGAGCCACCAGCCCAGCAGGTAGGACCAGCCCCAGAGCCCCAGGTGAGGAAGATAAGAGGATCCAAGCCATACCCTTAGCATTCAACTCATTTCTTTGTGCTTGCAGGCGCCGCAGGTTCTGGCTCTTCTCATTCACAATGAGCTGTTGGGAGAAAAGCTTCGCTGAGTCCTCAGCATCCTGTGCAGCATTCACATCAACCCAACATGGGCACCAGCACAATGGTCTTTGTCACGGGACAGGGACCTGGACAGGGACAGCCCTTCCCAGCATGACGTGGCCAGCCAAACCCCACTGCCAAGAGTTGAGCAACGCTTCACACACGCGCAGCAGTACTGTCAGCTCGTAGGACTGAGACTCATCTCATTCATTCCCACCACCCAAAGGTTGGGTCCTGACTGTAGATACCACCCTGGGGCAGTGGTTCTTCCAGAGCAGGGCACCTGCAGTGCAGAAAAAGCTATGGGTGCTCTTGAGGCAAGCGTAGGCATAGGGACACGGCCACGCCGCCCCAGCTGGAACCTCAGCGATGCCACTCTGGAACAGGCCAGCTGGACATCTCCTGCACAGCCAGGACTGGCTCACCTGTAGCTCCTCGATCTTGGACAGGTAGTACTGCCGGAGCCCTGTGCCGCCTTTCCCATCGTCCATCTCCATCTGTGAAAGATCAGAGCTCAGCAGCACCGGCCTTAGCCCCAAGGGCCGCCCATTCCACCTGGAGCCTCGAAAACCCGTCTCTACTCTCAGTCAGTCTCCGTGCTGACCCTCTGATCCCTATTTTCCCCTCCAACCTTCTCGGGTCAGGTCCCGAGTCCTCGCTTTTCCTCCCACCCATCTTCGGCCTCCCCAGCCCAGTGCCCAACAGCAGCCTCCAAGCTCCCGTTCCCTGCGAGTCTCACCATCCCCACCCACGCACCCCTTCCCCCTCCTCACTATACCCTCCTGGATCCTCGTCCCGCATTCCCCAAGGCCTGTCCCAGGCCCCGGTCGGCCCCCTGCTCCCTCGGGGAGACTGAGGCGAGACCGCCGAGTCACGGTGCCCGCCAGGCCCCGACCACACCCGGGCCCAGCAGAGCCCCGGGGCAGCACGGCGCGACCCAAGCACCCCGCGACCGGCGGCCGCACCCCACTCCAGCCCGGACGAACCTGCTCGGGCCCGTCCACCGCCATCTTCTCCGCCGGCATCGAGACCCCGGCTCCGCTCCTGCCGGCACTAAAGATGGCCGCCGCCCTCCTTCCGCTGCCCGCCTCCCGCGCCTGGCGTGATGGCGTCACTTCCTCTTGCCACCCTACCGCCGCCACACGGGCGCCGAACACTCTTTGCCCCTCACCGCAGAGAGCGCATGCGCAGTACGGTGCCAGTAGGGCGAGGTGCGCATGCGCAATTGTAGGGCCCTCGAGCCCGTGCCTTGCCGCCATCTTGGTACGGTCAAAGGTGATTTCTCGGTATCACGAAGCACCGGAGGTGCAAGGGAGGGTGCAGACGCGCCTCCGAGGGGTCTCGTTAACGTTCTCCCTTCTTCCGCCCGCGGCAGCCCGCCTGGCTGCGGCAGCGGGGACGCGCCACTCCCAAAATGGCGGAGAGGGTGAGCGGAAGCGGAAGTTGGTCAGCTCGCGTGGCGCACGCCGGGAAGGCGGTGTGGGCACGCGGCGGCGGGACCGGGACCGGGACCGGGATCGAGATCGAGATCGTGAATACGTGTCTGTCTGTCTGTCTGTATGTGCTGGGGGCAGCGGTAGCGGCTGCGGCGTGGGCTGGGGAAAGGGGGGACCGGGGTGTCGGGGCTGAGGGGGGGCACCGGGGCGCGGGTAGGCCTTGGGGGGGACACGGGGGCTGGGGTAGGCTGGGGCAGCGGGGGAACGCTGAGGGAACGCTGGGGTTCGCCTGGGGAGGTCACGGGGGACACCAGGCCGTCTCTCCCCTCCCCTCCGCCCCGAAGTCACCTCCTCTGTTTCCCTCAGGTCCGTGCCGGCGGCTGACAGCAGGTCCCGACCCCGCCGGGGGGCATCCCCGCCGCCACCATGGGCAAGAAAAGCAAATTGGGCAAGAGCCGGAGGGACAAGTTCTACCACCTGGCCAAGGAGACGGGTGAGGGACCTACCTGCTCGCTGTGGGGCGGGGGGGGGGAGCTGCAGCCCCAGTAACCTGTAACCCCGGTAATCCGTAACCCATGGTTCTCCCTCCCACAGGCTTTCGCTCCCGCTCCTCCTTCAAGCTTCTCCAGCTCAATAGGAAGTTCCAGTTCCTGCAGAAGGCCCGGGCGCTGCTGGACCTGTGTGCGGCCCCTGGCGGGTGGTGAGTGGCATCAGGGCCCCAAGTCACAGCCCAGTGTCAACAGCTGCCCTGGGGCACTGTAATGGAGCTGCTTGTGCGTTTTCTGTTGTTGTATCTCTGTCCTCAACGATAGAGCTGATTCCAAACCCCTGGCAGCACGGCTCAAACCTGGGGGCTCTTCTAGGATCCTGACATAGCTTCGTTCTTTTCTGTTCTTTCCAGGCTGCAGGTGGCTTCCAAATTCATGCCAGTTTCCAGCTTGATCATTGGTGAGTGATGGGACCCAGCAGGAGCAGACTGGGGGCAGGGACATCCACCATAGTCGCTGGATGTGGCCATAGAAACGGGATCCTGGGTTGGGGATCCTGGCGGGAGGAGAGGGCGGGTGGGGAAGCCGCATGGGATGGGCTGGAGTCCAGTTTTGAGAGGTTGCAGTGTTCATATTTCTTCCTTATGCTAGGGGTGGACTTGGTCCCCATCAAGCCCATTCCCAATGTGGTGACGCTGCAGGAGGACATCACCACTGAAAAGTGCCGCCAGGTACAAACCTGTCTCCCCTGCCCCAAGCATCACATGCCAGTCTGGGCCTCAGCAGGTCCATCTGCGATGGGAGGGGGCATCACCCCACCTGCGGGGTAGGACAGAGGCAGGGGGCTGAGCTGAGCTGACAGGGGCAGGGGCTGCTGCCTGTTTGCTCTTGCAGAGGGGTTAGAGACAAACACATGTCCCCATCTCTCAGGCCCTGCGCAAGGAGCTGCAGACGTGGAAGGTGGACGTGGTGCTGAATGACGGAGCGCCCAATGTGGGAGCCAGCTGGGTGCATGATGCCTACTCCCAAGGTGAGGCCTGCCCGGGGCTGGCATGTGGCCTGGCACAGTCTGGGGGGTACAAGGGCAGGCACATCTCGTACCCCGGCAGGGCAGGGTGGCAGTGGTGTGTGGTGTGGGACAAGGAGCTGGGCGGTGGGGACAGTGACGACTGCTGACTGGTGTTCTTCCCTGCTCCAGCCAACTTGACCCTCATGGCCCTGAAACTGGCCTGCGAATTCCTCTGCAAGGGAGGCTGGTTCATCACTAAGGTTTTTCGTTCCCGGGACTACCAGCCACTCCTCTGGATCTTCCAGCAGTTCTTCCACAAGGTCCAGGCAACCAAGCCCCAAGCCTCTCGCAACGAGTCTGCTGAGATCTTCGTGGTGTGCCAGGGTGAGCAGCTGGGAGGACCTGCAGCTGCTGGGATGGGGCTGGTTTTTCACCTACTGATAGCTCTGATTCCTCCATCCCAGGTTATCAGGCTCCAGACAAAATTGACAGCAAGTTCTTTGATCCAAAATATGCCTTCAAGGAGGTGGAGGTTCAGACTAAGTCTGTTAGTGAGCTGGTCAGCAAAAAGAAGCCAAAGGTATGAGCTTGCTTCACTGGGCAGCTGGGCAAAACACATACTAA
Source organism: Astur gentilis (assembly GCF_929443795.1). Taxonomy (NCBI): domain Eukaryota; kingdom Metazoa; phylum Chordata; class Aves; order Accipitriformes; family Accipitridae; genus Astur; species Astur gentilis. The sequence goes on along the minus strand of NC_064884.1, from coordinate 42,076,505 downwards.
AGATGCTGAGGACTGGAGTCGAAGAGATTATAATAAGCAAAGTCTCTCAGGAAAATAAGAGATGTGGGAATGCAGAGTGGTGGAAGAGCCAGTTTTGGGGAGGTTTACAGCCTTAGAAGGCAGTGTAGTGATGAGGAAGTGGTGAACAAGTTGTGAGGCTGAGGATGGATCACTAAAACCCTCCTACAATAGTTGGATGCTGAGTTTGTGTCTTTGTGAAGTGTCTTTAGAACACAAGATGCTAAAGGCCACGTCAGGTAGCCTCAGCTGGGCATGGAGCTTCACAAACGTGTATCACTGCCATCTGTCTGTGTCTGAGGTGGTACTGGGAGACGCAGTGGAGCTGGCGGGTTGGGGCTGGTAGCCTGTCCTTGTTCTAAGTCATGTGGGCACATTTAGGTGGACACTGCAGCAAGACACAAGTAATGTGACATCATTCATGCTCTAAGGATGGTTGAAGCTGCTTTCGTGCCCTGCTACGACTCCTACAGTTCCTTCTTCCTGTAGGCAGAAGGGTATGCAGATGGCGACATGACTCTCTACCACCGCTTCACCCTGATGGACTTCCTCAAGGCTCCCAACCCTGTTGACTTCCTCTCCAAGGCCAATGAGGTGAGTGCCTGAAGTGAGTGGGACCTTGGTGGCCTGTGAGACATCCCCAGGAGCACAGAGCAATGAAAAGAAGGGGCCAGGTGGCCCAGCAATGGCCCCATTCCTGTTCTTGCGGAGGGGAGGCAGGGCAGGAGCCTGCCTGGAGTTTAGCCAGTCGTTTTGCTTGTGTTTTATAAGTTGATGATCCTTACTAAAGAAAGGGATTTAACATACATGCTTGATTAATTTTTCTCTGCTCTATCCAGATCACACTGGGGGACGGTGAGCTGGAGAATCACAGTTCCACCACGGAGGAGCTGCGTCAGTGCTGCAAGGACATCCGTGTGCTGGGACGCAAAGAGCTCAGGTACTGGGTGGGGACTGGGACAGGGCGTTACGCCAGGCCTGGTGGGTGTCTAATGGTCTGCCTTCCCCCACAGAGCTCTGCTGAACTGGAGGACAAAGTTGCGGCGTTTCTTGGCCAAAAAGCTGAAAGAGCAGGCGAAGGAGCTGGATATCAAGTAGGAATAACAGGGCTGTCCCAGAGCGCAAACGCGGTGGGATGGGCCTGCCGTCAGGAGAGACGGTCTGAGCTCTGTCCTTTTGGCAGCCTGAGCTCCGGTGAAGAGGAGGAAGGCAAAGAGGAGGAGAAGAAGGAGAAGAAGATGTCGCCAAGAGCCACAGCTGATGAGGTGGTGAAAGAGGAAGAGGAGGTAGAGCTGGCATTGGCAGAGATGAAAGCCAAGGAGCTGGCAGAGTTAAAGAGGTAAAAAGATCTCACATGAAGAGAGATGAGGGAGCACCAGGCCAGCAGAGCATAGGAAGGCTCCAGCCATGGGGACAGAGGGTAGTAGTATCAGAGCTTGTCCCTCTGTTCACAGCAGGTGGGGTTTGTGGATCTGGGGTCCTCAGGGTCATTGCTCCTCCCAGCAGGTGAAGCGGCTGTTCAAGCTGGCATGGGCCCCCCTTTGTCTCAGGGTTGGGGATGCCTCACAGGGGGGTGACAGTGCTGCTGGGGGACATCTGCCACCGATGTGGCAGTGGATGAGCCTCTGGGATGGGGGGGGGGGCGGGGGGAAGCGGGCAGTGTAGCCTTATTGCTTTGTCTCCTCCAGAAAGAAGAAGAAAATCCTGAAGGAACAGCGGAAGCAGCGTGAGCGTGTGGAGCTGAAGATGGACCTCCCTGGTGTCTCTATCGCTGATGATGGTGACACCAGCATGTTCTCCCTCCGGACTATCCACAGGACCCCGGTGTGTGGGGCAGGGGGAGGCCAGGCTCCCAGAGCCTCTGGGGCCAGGACAGTGGTGGGCACACAGCTTATGGACTGTAGCTTGTGACTTTGACTTGTCTTACTTGTATTGCAGCTGCTGAATGAGGTGACCCGGGGGGACATGGCATCAGCAGATGCCCTCTTGGAGATAGGACCTGGGGACGATGATATTTATATCTCAGATCATGAAGAAGAGGACGATGTGTCCCTGGCCAGCGATCTGGACCCAGAGGAGCTGGTTGAGATAGAGGCCCGTCAGCGCCGGCTGGAGCGAGAAAGGCGAGAGCAGGGTGCAAAGAGGTGAGAGCTGGAAGAGGCCACCCTGGGTCAGGGGTTTCCTTTGGAGCAGCTCCGGAATCTGGCAGTGGGCACACCCCGTCCTGGCTGGGGGGCATTGATCCTGCTGCTGTTTGTCACAGGGTGAAATTTAAGCAGAAGGAAGAGGAGGAGGAAGGGGCAGAAGAGGAGAATCCCCTGCTGGTGCCCCTGGAGGAGAAGTCGGTGCTGGAGGAACGGCAGACCAGCCTGTGGTTTGGAAAGGTGAGTCCCACTGGGCCAGAAATGACAGGGCAGCCTGGGCCCCAGCAGCTCCCCAGGTCTGCCCTGTGTCCCCTGACTGGCTGCTCCCCATCCCCAGGACGCCTTTGCTGGCATCGAGGACGATGCAGATGAGGGCCTGGAGCTGGGGCAGTCACAGATGTTGGCTGAGAGACAGCGCGAGTCTCAGAGAGGTTAGTGGGGGGCTGCATCGCTGGGTGGGTGCACAGAGGGACAGCCCCACGGGCCAGTCTGGGACACTGGATCAAACCATGATAGGAATGCTGGCCTGACCAGGACCAGAGATCTCCAGAGGTTGTTTCCAGCCTGTATCGTTACATAGTTAATGAGCTGTCATCAGTGTAGCGTTAATGAGCTGAGTCTCTAGAGGAATGATCTGAAGCGGGGTCTGCCTCAACCCTTTCTTACCCAGTGGTTCCTGTTCCCCAGACAAAGCAACAAGGAAAGGGCAGAAGAAGAATGTACCCCAGGAGGAAGCTCCAGCTGAGCCCCCACCTGCTGCAGACACAGGACCTGACACTGGTAAAGCACAGGATGAACAGAGCAGCGATGATGACAGCAGCAGTGACGAGGAGAGGTGAGGGCTGAGAGGGGGGCTGGTCTGGATGTTCTCCCCCAGCTCCACAGTCCTGGAGAGCTGGAAGGTGAGGACCCCAGCCCTGACCATGCTCTTCTTCATAGGCCACCAACACCAGTGGGGAGGAAGCGGGGCCGTGTTGAGCCATGTGGCTTTGAAGTGGTGCCCATTGAGAACCCAGGTGAGTGGGGGGCGCCATTTGGACCCATGTGTGCCCAGTGATACCATGTGAGTCCCTCTTTAGGGACAGGAGGCAGGACAGCAGACCATGCTTATCTGGGCTGGCAGGGCTGCTTGCAGGTAGGCAAAGCTTTATTCTGTCCATATGCTGCAGTGAAAAGAGCCCGTGTCCTGGATGCAGAGGGCCTGGCGCTTGGCTCCGTCATCGCCACCTCCAAAAAGGCCAAGCGGGACCTGATTGATGACTCCTTCAACAGGTACTTGCAGCTGTGGGTGCTGAAGGAGGAGCAGTGTTTCGTCTCCCACCATGAGACAGGCCATGGGGGTGGCAGATGTGTTGTTGTGGGGACCTCATGTCCTGCTCACAACTCACCCGAGTCCCCCCTCAGGTATTCCTTCAACGAGGATGAGGGAGAGCTGCCAGAATGGTTCACAGAGGAGGAGAAGCAGCACCGGCGCAAGCAGATACCCGTGGACCGGCAGACAGTTGAAGCGTATCGGCAGCGCTGGCGTGAAATCAACGCCCGCCCCATCAAGAAGGTGGCAGAGGCCAAGGCCCGCAAGAAGCGACGGGTGAGTGGGGCTATGAACCTGAACGGGTGTTCTGTTTCCCCTCCCAGGTGCTCTGTCCCTCCTCTGATCCCCCTTGTCCCTCACCCTCGCTGTCCCCACAGATGCTGAAGAAGATGGAGCAGATGAAGAAGAAAGCAGAGGCCGTGGTGAGCACGGTGGATATCTCAGAGCGGGAGAAGGTGGCCCAGCTGCGGCGGTGAGTGGTGAAGCTGAGATCCAGGTCCTTTTTGTTGTGCTGGGCTGGTTTGCAATGCCTTGTACCGGCGGCCACAGCTCGGGGACAGCTCCTGCGTGTAACCCAGCAGGGCTGGCAAAGGCTGGGCTGGATCTGGGTGTAGGCTGAGGGATGGCAAAGCAAGCAAGTGAGCCCCATCTTGGGGCACAGAGGCCCAGAGGAGCGGTGGGACCCAATATTGCTCTTCGGATACGTCCCAAAGCCAAACTGCTGGAGCTGGGCCAGGGTGCTGAGGTCTCAGTCTCACCTTTTGCCATTCTTCTGCAGCATCTACAAGAAGGCTGGGCTGGCCAAGGAGAAACGGCAGGTCACCTACTTGGTGGCTAAGAAAGGCGTAGGACCCCGGGTGCGCCGTCCTCCTGGCGTCAAGGGCCAGTTCAAGGTTGTCGACAGCCGCCTGAAGAAGGACGTGAGGGCTCAGAAGCGCAAAGAACAGAAGAAAAAACGCCATAAGTGATGTGGGACCAGCTCCATCCTCGGCAAGGGACTTGGCTTGGAGCATGGGGCAGCGCTGGCTCCTGTCCTCCCACCGTGGCCTTGGGAGCAGCCGGCTCGCCCTGACGCTCTCCCCCATCATGGGGACAGGACTGTGACTTAGCCACATGTTGCTGTTAGTCCGTGCCTTGATATGACATTGCCTCCTGTCCTCTGGTGGGGCAGGGAGGGTTTATTTGGCCTCAGCACTGTAGCATTGACCCCCTTCCTATGCTCGCTGCGTGGCTGCATCTCCAGGTCTCTCGCCGTTGCTGGCTCTGTTGGGAGACTCTTGCCCTGCGGAGGAGGCGTGAACATCCACACCAGCCCTCGCTGTCCCCAGAGAGGTTGTGGCTCAGGGGGATGGCTCCCTGGGCCATATTTGTCACCGAGGTCGCAGGACGGTGGGTGCTGAGCCCTGAAGCAGGCGGGTGTCAGTGGTCTGCCCAGAGCAACTCCTCGGTTACGGCAGAATTAAACCCTCTCTGAGGCTGCATCAGGATGTGTCCTGTGTCTTGGCAAGGTGAGGGACCTGTGCTGTGAGCTGCTGTATCCCTTCATGTACCGTTTGGCAGGCAGGGAGGACTATTGGGTGGGTGAGTTTTGTGCTAATGTCTCGGGGAGCCCACCTGCCTCAGCCCACCTCATTTTATCTCTGGCAAAGCAGCTGAACAGCAATGGACTTGCCCTGCAGCCAGCCGGCCTGACATCTACCCTCTGTGCCCCAAGCAACACAGTCCACAGCAGCCACCCCATCCCCACCCCCCCTCCATCTGTACACCTTCCGAGTGTGGGACCCTACAAGTTTAGGAAAAGAAAGACCGAGAGAAAAGATGCACTTGAACAAATGTATTTATTTAGACCCAGGGCAGGGGCTGGGGGAACTGCGGCTTCTCTCCGTCAATGAACGCCTGAATCTGTTTTGATGGGATTGGGGAGGTGTCCCCAGGTCCCTCTTGGTGACAGTGGCACCATGTTAGTGCCAAGGAGGGGACTGGGGTAGCAGCGTGACTTCCAGGGAGAGCAAGATGGGGTGAGTGGTTGTGGGAATCTGCTGGGGAAGGGACAATTGGTCTGGTCTGACAGGAGTGAGGAGGTCTTGGTCCCAGTCAAGTGCCATGGGGAGCAGAGAGGCCAGACCTGGTGCCCCAGAGCTCCTTCAGGGTGTTAGTGGGGAGATGCACAGGGGTGTCCCTGTAAAGCCACCGCTTGGCTGCTCAACCAAAGTCAAATATCTCTGGCAGGGGCTTGCAGAAACAGCAAGACGTCTCTGCCCGTGGGTCTGCATCAGCCCCTTGGTTGTGGCTCTGGTGGGTGCTGGTGGGGTGCTACCGGGAGAGGTGGCTGAGTCCAGAGCGAGCTGTGCGCTGGCAGTCCTGCGAGTATCGCTGGGCCACATTCCACCCCTGTGGAGGGCAGGGGCTGGGGCCAGGCTGGGAGCAGAGACTGTCGGCCATCCTGGTCCTCGGTGGCTGAGGGAGTTGGGGTGAGCAGAGGGGACCAGCTGCCAGGCTTCAGGCTGTGCTAGAAGTTTTCCTGTTCCTGACCATCAGCCTCTTCAAAATCAAATACAGGTGTGCTGTGAGAGGAGAGCCCCTCTGCCCCCCCTGGCCGCCTCTGTCCCTCCAGCTGAGCTCCATCCTTGGGAGCTCAATGTCTCATCCCCTGTGTGACCCCAAACCCATGGATGGGGAGCTCCATAAGGTGCACAGGAGGAAGGCCAGGGCTGATGGTGGTCTGAGCCCCCTCAAAGAGGCACAGTTCCCCTCTGCACCCCACAACCTGGACACCTAGGTCCTCCCTGACCTCCAGCTCCTCAAGTTCTGGCCAGCAAGTCCCCATAGATCAATCCAGGACTCCAGGCTCCTGGCTGGGCTCCTCCTTCCCCTGGGTCCAGGGGCTCAGCACAGCCCAGGTTGGCCCTTTGGGGGTGGTGGGTCCCCATCAGGGTCCCAATGGTGGGGTCACCCCTCTGCCCCGTCAGATTTGGCCCCTACCTGAACTGCAAGGTGCACTGTAGGCAGCATCTGTGCGGTCACCTGCAACGGGAAGGATGGTGACCAATAGGCTCAGGGTGAGCTGCTCCCCTTAACGAGCCAAAGCTCATCAATGTGAACCAAAAGCTCAGCCAGATCCCCCCTCTGAGCCTTTGGGGTTGCAGGGGGTGGCAGTGGGGCCAGGCACTGTGGGGCCACATCTCTGGTGGGGCTCACCTGTCTCATAGTAGTCATACAGCGTCACGGTGGCTGGCTGGAGGTTGCTCACCGGGAAGTCCTGCGTGGTGGTGAAGGCAAAGGTCTCTTCCTTCTCCTTTGTCAGCTGTGGAGACGGCCCAAGGGTGAGGTGCAACCATCCACAATGGAGAAGCAGACCCATGCCCCAGCACGTGGGGTCCCGCTCCTGTCCCCATGCCCTGTCTCACCTGGTCCAGGTAAATCGTCACCTGGTCGAGCTGCACCTCCACCTTCTTCACCAGCTTCTGCCTCTTCAGCTGGAGGGACACGGCTCAAGATGGGCAAGAGCTGCTCGGTGGGTGGCCCAGCCAGGGCCAGCACCCCGAGTGGGTGCCCCTCCATGTCCCGCTGCCCCCGAGGGGCAGGGACTCAGTGGCATGGTGGGTGCCCCAGTGGGACAGAGGGGGTCCTGGGGGTAGCAGGGGCTTCTCACCTCCACCATGGAGCTCTTGTCTGGGATGTAGCCAGATGGCAGCTTGGCCTCGATGACAACCGTGTTGGTGGTGGGACGCTCCCCTGTGTACCTGCAAGGACAGAGCCCCGGGGGGGGTTTGGGGTCTGCCCTCCCTCCTTGGCTGCTCCCAGCCCCCCCAAACCCTGGGGACAGCCCCAAGCCCTACCGTGCCCGGAGGACGAGGCGGAATTGGGCACGGGCATCCACCGTGCACTCCCCAGGCTCTGTCTCCACGCGGAGGTCAAACGTCCCCGCACTTGGAGGGGGTGGCACGTTATAGCGCAGGGTCACCTGGGGCGATGCAGGAGGGTTAGAGCCACCAAGCGGGCACTGCACAGGGACAGGGACCCCCGGCCGTACCCACCTGCACCAGGGCACAGCCCTGCCCGCGGGCTCGCACTCCGTAGGTCCCCGGCAGCTGCTGCAGATCTGCCCGCTGCAGCACCAGCCGGTTGCTGTTGTGCAGCACAAAGTCCTGCGTGGTGCCTGTCGGGGACGTCACCGTCACAGTGAAGTCCCCATTGCTGCTGTATGTCAGGGCGGCGTACTTGGCCAGGGCTTGCAGGGCCACCACCGTGTCCTGGGCATGGAGAAAGCATCGAGCCAGAGTCACCCCTCCCTCACTGCAGATACAGGGAGGGGATGCTGTAGAGCAGCCCCCTGGACCCTGGTGCCGGTACCTGCGTGGAGGCGAAGCCCCCGTAGGGGTTTTGCTGTTTGCTGAGCCAGCGGACAATTTGGAAAGCAGTCACCAGGTCGGCAGAGGACACTTGGGGCTGGGAGAGGTAGGCCAGGAGGACGTAGGCGGTCATCTCCACCTCCGACGGTGCGGCGACAGCCCAGGGGGGCTGCGAGGGGACCCGAGCCTTCCCCTTCATCTGCCAGTAGAGCTCCCCCCCTGGGAGAGAAGGGGGTGGGAGCTCAGTCCCCGGCTCCAGGGGTCCCAGGAGTGCTGGGATGGGGTGACCTAGGCAAGAGGGTGAGACTGTCCAGAGGTGCCACTGCCCATGTCGGGTGGTACCTGTGCTGACGTTGTGCCGGGCCAGCCTCTGCAGCTGGACTTGCTGCTGCTCCCTGTGCCCCGCCAGCCCGAAGACGTAGGCGAGCAGCGCCAGTGTGTAGGGGTTGTCCGTGGCCGAAGCCTTCAGGCACTGCAGGGCTGAGCTCACCTTCGGGTCCTGGCATGGGAGCAGAGTCAGGAGCCAGCCCATGGGTGTGGGCATTGCTCAGAGTCCTCAGTTCTGCCCAGTGAGAGCAGTTGTGCCCAGTTCGGGATAGGAGGTGGCCCAGAACAGCTGGACTCCCTGCCCCAGCACCCGTCCCCACCCCACCAGATGGGGTCATCCTCACCGTTGGGGAGAGCCCCAGCTCCAGCATCGCAGCCGTGACATAAGCCGACAGCGAGAGTTCGTCCGAGATGCCTCCCTGCAAAGGGGACAGCGGGAGACGGGTCCAGCCGTTCCATGCCACTGGCACGGGGACTGCCTCACTGCCTAGACCACCCACCAGGGACTTGCTGGGGCCAACCCAAGTCCCCATGTCCCACCCCAGCCCACCGACCCACCTGCAGGGCGTTGTTGAAGAGCTTTCCCACACTGCGGAAGCAACCTGTCTGCTGCTGCTGCTTCTGCAGCCAGTGCAGCGCATCCTGGATGTGCCGTTCCTCAATGGCCACGTAGGCTCTGGCTTGCCCGAAGGACTTGAGGACAAATGCTGTCAACCTATGAGCCAGAGAGACATTGGAGGGCTTGGAGATGGGGCTGGGGTATGCTTGGTGGCTGGAGGAGCCTTGGGACTGCCAGTCCCTGGAAAGATGCTGCTGCACAGCCTGCCTGAGCCCCACAGGGTCCCTCACCAGGTATTGCCCGTGGGATCGCTCTTCCCGAAGGCGCTGTAAGAGCCATCATCGTGTTTGAAGAGCAGCTCTCGCTGGTACCCTGTGGGGAGGAGATGGGGCGAGTCTTTACACAGTGGTGTTTACATCCCCAGGGGATTCTAGAGGCAGCCTGCAGCCCAGACCCACCCCGGGGTGCAGGTAGAAAATGGGGAGGGGGGATATGGGGCCGTGGTGTCCCTCAGCAGCAAGGCAGGGTGGGACGGGGAGAGGAGAGGACCGGGGACGCTCACCGCTCTGCAGGAAGCCCTGTGCCTTGGCACGGATGTCGGGGTGCAGCTGCCCGCTCTTCTCCAGGTACTGCTGGATGTAGATGTTGGGGGCGAAGCGAACCATGTTCTGCTCCCCACAGCCGTAGGGCATGGCCAGGAGGTGGTCCAGGTTCTGCAGAGCGTTGCCCATGATGTCGCCTGTCCCAGGGGGACATGGGGAGCACCGTCATTGACTGTGCCACCCTGCCACCAGCACCCCATATCTTCTTTGTCCCAGCTCCAGGTGGTCCAACCTCCTGCTGAGCTTGGGCCCTGGAGCTCTGCACCCTTCCTGCCCCAGGTGGTCCCTGGGCCCCTGCCTGTCCCTTACCCATCACAGTGACGTGGGCTCGCTGGGAGCCCTCCAAGATGTTTGCAGGAACCTCCAGGGAGATTTCTTCAGCAGCTGTGGGGATGGAGGGCAACAACAGAGGGAATGCCCGGCAACAACAGTGGGGATGCCCAGGTCCTCCCAGCCTGGCCCCACGGCACCCTCGCCCACCCCCTTCCTGCTCCAGCCCTCCATGGGCTCAAGGCTGGGTTGCAGCATCTCAGCCGGGAGCCCCTAGGGACCCTGATCCTTGGCTCCTCTGGCCTGGTGGCCCTCATGACCAGTGGCCAAGCATCCCTGCCCCACATCCCCGTGGCACTGCCGGACACCCCCAGCCAGTCCTACCTTCCTGGCAGAGCAGGGAGTTGTGTGCCTTCTCCACCAGGATCCCCCCAGGCTGTGGGGAAGCAGTATCAGAGTTGGTCAGGAGAAGGGATCAGCCACGTCCCCCTGTCCCCCAGGGTCACGCCTGCAGCCCGGGCTCGGATCTGGGTGCTGTCCCACTCCCAGTCCTCCCACTGTGCCCCAAAGGCTGCTCAGACCCATCCCACTTTCCTTCTCCATAACCCATCTGACCTGCACCAGCAAGGGCTTTATCACGGTGTCCACGCTCCCCTGGGCCGGCACCACGGGCATCTCGTTGCCACAGAGCTCCTTGGAGCTGAGGGCCTCGGTGCTGACGGTGATGTTCACCTCCCCTGAGGATGCAAGTGGGGCACTCAGTCCCATCAGAGCCCCCCAGTCTGCACCGCAGCCCCATGGGCTTGCGTCAGCCCTGGGACTTCGTGTGGGGCTGGCTAGGTCGGGATGGGGGTCACCAGGTTGAGGAGCAGTGCTGGGAGGCAATGGGGAAGGTGAAAGTGGAGCAGAGGAGAGCTTCCCAGGTGGCACTGCATTTGCTCCTGTCCTCCCTGCCCACCCCATCCTCCGAGGGGGTCCCCAAGCAGCAGGGCAGGGGGATCCCGCCGTGGCCCCGGTGCTCCGTACCCAGGCTGGTGGCTCGCACGCCCCACCGGAAAGTCCTCGCTTCGTCCGCACAGATACAACCACCGTACACCTCGTCTGTGCTCGCAGACACCTCCAGCTCCGCTGAATCCGCCAGCGTCACCTGAACCTGCCGGACCACGGCCACGGCTCCGTCAGCCCCCACCAGACCCCTGGCCCAGGGCCCCCTCCCCGGCCCCACTCACCCGCAGGCACTGCCGCAGGTAGTTGAAGACGGTGGCCACGAGGGTGAAGGCTTCGTGGCGGACCACAGCGTAGGGCAGCGCCAGCTCCACGAAGAAGGGCTTGAAGGCCGTGAGGCTGATGGTGGGGGCCAGCCCCAAGCCCAACGGGGACGTGCAGAACATCCCGGCTTTCCACTCAGTGATGGCATCGGGCACTGTCACCGTCATCTCCGTGGAGCCCCTCTCCCTGAAGGATGGAGAACATGGTGAGGCCGTAGCACCACGTTCAACCACAGCTGGTGTCATCCCCAGCTGAGCTGGCTCTGTCCCTGTGGAAGAAGAAGCCCCAACTATGCAGGAGGGGAGGTGGGCAGAGGACCAGCCCCATGGGGAGCATCCTCACTCACCCCACAGGGACCAGGTCCCACAGCCATGTCTCTGGGAAATACGTCCGGGGTGCTGGTGGCTCTTCCTGGACAGCGGCGACTGGGATACCACGGTCCATTACTTCTGGGACAGCACTGTACATTACTTCTGGGACATCAGTTTCTTCCCTCAAAGAGGTCATGTAGGATCTATAGCCACCTGGAAAAGGCAGAGCAAAAATTGGGTTCCATAGGTCTCTGCATCTCAGCTGGACCTTGCCTGCAGGCAGCATGAAGATTGTCAAAATCCTTTTCAATCCTCTTCAATCCCTTTTGGTGCCGAGTGTATTTTCAGGATGGCTCCAAGTCCCTCTGAGGACATGGGAGCCAGGACTGGGCACCAGTTCTTTACTCTTTTCTCCCGACAGGGCTCAGTGGAGCGAGCAAGCTGAGGGCTGTGCTGACCTCTGGGACCTTGGGAACCCAGCACCCCGGGCAAGCCGAACCTCTTTTCGCAAACATCGCTGGTCTTGGCATTGGTGAAAAGCTTCAGTGCTGCGTTCTGTGAAAAGAAAAGAGGTTGTCCATCTCCGAAACGCAGCAGGAGGACTGTCTCCATCCCAGCAGTAAATAGTTACAGGGCTGCAGAAGGCAACAAGTAGAGGAGGACTGGAGCCTGGGGTCTGCGGGAAAGACCTTTGCCACGAGTGTGGCTTTCGTGGGACATCGCTGTGCTTTCCCAGCACCCTGAGCAAAGCACAGCCAGCTCCTGGACAAAGAGTAACTAGAAGGCACAGGCAGGCAGGGCCTTTACCTGAAATAACTGGTAGGTGTCCCTCCGGGAAGTCCTCAGGAAAGGTAAGACATGCCTCCTTGAGTGAAAGAAGTCTCGCTGCCTCCGCAAAACTGGGAGGATGGGAATGTCAAAGCTGGGGGGATAGTCCCAGGAAAATGCTGAACAGGGTGATGGGTCCTGAATGCTTCGAGGGTAGTTGAATTCAGGGAGTACTTTGTAGACCTGGGAGTAAATGTGTGCTAAGTACAAAAACGTGTGCTAGGTACAAAACCAGCCAGGCACCTACCCCCTGGCCGGGAGTAGGACTGCCCAGGAGCCACCATGGCACTGAGTCCCCATGAGGGAGGTCCAAGCCAATGTCATCTCTTCCCACCCCCATCCCTGGCTGGTCCCTGGGGCTGCAGAAGGGACCCTGGGCAGTGCCGCCACTCACCGCCTCCGTGTTGAGCTCAGCCTCAGGCTTCAAGAGCAGCACGCTGCGGTCCACGGCACGGACAGCACACAGGGACCCTGGGGCAGCCTCCAGCTCCAGCTGCAGCGCCGAGCCAGGCAGAGCCCTGTCTTCCGAAAAAGCCATCTTCACCTGGGGAGAGACAGGGGCGTCAGGGGCAGGAGGGGGAGCCACCTCCAGTGGAGGAACAGGACCAAGCCACGGACATGGAGGTCTCTTCTAGACAAGGATAAAATCAGGCTTAAGTGTTTGGGGATCAGGGCATGGGTTAAAGAGACACTGTGATACATCTGGAGCAGGATGGACCTCAGGGCATGCAGCTATGGACAAGCCATGGAGTCATTCGCCAACTCCAGCAGCCCTCTCTCACCTTCTTGAGGAAGCACTTGGCCACCTTGAGCTCGGTGCTGTCAGCCACCATCTCGCTGTTGGGCAGCACCGCGTAGCCCAGCACCTTGGCTTTGGGTGCCAGCTTGGGGCCGATGGGCAGCTCCAGGGAGAAGGAGCCTCTCAGCCCTGTGCCGTGGGAAAGGAGGGGAGATGATGAAGACCAGGCAAGGAGAGCAGAGCCCTGCACAGCTCGTCCATGCCTCGGGACCTACCAGCCTCTGCAGGCACCTCTTTCCTGAGGACGGTGGCAATGGTCCCCTTGGCCAGGACCTGCAGAGGAGGAGATGGGAACAAGTAAACTGATGCTTTGTGTGGAACCAAAATGCCCTGACGGAGGATGGACTCGAGCAAGAGCGTAGGGATGGTTTTTGACCTCGTCCAGCCTCCAGCCCCCACAATGTCTCCCATTGGCATGCAGGTCCAACAGTACTAGCAAACACCTCTACTAACAGGCAGAGGTGTCTTGGTCTAGGCAGGACAGATTGCTCATTGTCTTGTCCTCAGGGACACAACCATGAATGCGTGTGTAGATGTGGACCTTCGCACACAACCGCCCTAATGCCCACTGCCCAACCTCCCTGGGCTGGGACTTACCAGGAAGACCACATCCAGGCTCTCCAGCTTAGTCCCCAAGGCTTCCTTGCTGAAGAGATAGTCCACCCAGAGCTGCTGGGGCTGGCCGCAGGGCAGCTCGCTTTCCAACCGCCGGATCCGCAGGAAGCTCCTGCTCGCCGAAGAGAAGGGGACGAGGTACAAGTAAGCATTTTGGTAGATGGGTGTCGAGCCGACGTTCTGGGTGTGAGCTGTCTCCTTGACTTGACCCTGAGCAATGGAGGTAGAAGTCAGGGAGGTGAAGTTGTTCAGCAGCCCCCAAGGTGCTGGTCCCAGGAGCAGGCATCGCTGATGCAGGCTTGGAGAGGTGCCCAGCCCTGTACCACTGGAGAAAGCAGCACAGGGACCCCTGAGGGGAGGGAGATGGGTCCCTTACACGCAGGTGGACGGTGCCACTCCAACCAGAGGTCTCCAGCTCAAAGGAGGCTCTCCCAGATCTATCTGTCAGGAAGGTCTGTCTCTTATCTTTTCCTTGCTGGCTAACGACGAGCAAGAGCTGCTTCTGCGGCAGCACGGCGCCACTGGCTCCCTTCAGCAGTATCTGTACCGGGAGGGACAGGGAGATGCCCCAGGCTGGGCTGCAGCCGTGGGGCAGAGGGCAGCGGTGGGAGAGTGGGGCTGGGTGGCAGAGGGAGCAGGACTGGGTGCAGCAGGGTGCCGGGGAGCCCTGCAGGGTGCAGAGACACCCTCATTACCGTCCCAGTGTAGGGGATGCCAGGCTTGTAGAAATCATCAGTGTTTTCAAAGGTGACGGTGAGGATTTCAGGTAAAATCTTGCAGCTCTTGGTATTTTTCATCTCCAGCCCTGTGGAGAGGGAGTGGGGAGTTGAGTGTCTTGCGAGGACACAGGACACAGGTTAGCTGCTGCCAGCTCCCCCGTCACAGTGCAGAAAAGGCCCCTGGACATTTTAGGCTTTCCCTCTGCAGCCAGCAGCCTCAAGCACAGCTTGCACCTTCTACAAGAGGAGCAAAACATCTACGGCATGTTTTAGACCTAAAGCCAAGGCGCAGCTGGCTGCAGAGACTTCACAAAAGGTGCTTCACCAAAGCACCATGATGCAGGGCCACCTCAGTGCCGGTGCACCTGGGACAACCCCTGGTCTTCTTTTCCTGAAGCCAAGCCACTGGCAGTCATTTCTGGTGGGACTGAGGTGGTGGGTGAGGTGGATTATCTTGAAGAACGAAGCCACGCCATCGGACTGGGTGAAACCACTGCTTTGCGTCACAAGGACTCGACTCACTGCTAGCCATAGCATCAGGAGAGTTGTTGGACCTTGGAAAGGCATTTTTGCCTCCCAGCCATTTCTCTGGACAGAATTAGAAGTATTGCCCGGCTAACCTGGCTGACGTCCCCACCTGGACCCAGTCCCTGCACACGTGCACCTCTAAATCACAGCGTAGCTTTTGGGCTTCCCTAGAGAAGACCAATACCCCTGTGCCACATGCATTTGGGTGCACGCAGGGATGAATGCAAAACCATGCACCAGCAGCAAAGCCCATTCCCAAGGAGGAGAACACCACTGTCCCTACCTGTCCCGTCCTCCACCAGCAATGCCTGGACTTGGAGTTGCTTCTCATGCGTGGAGCTGGTAAGGTTGAAGGCAGTCAACAAAACCTCTGTTGAAAAGCAGCCATTCTTCTCAGTCTGGCAGGAGAGATTCAACCCCGTTAGCAGCAGTCCCGGGAAGGGGCTGTCCAGTGGCCCCCACTCCCCAGCTGTACTCACCTGCCCGCTAACCTCGATGCAGTTCTCTCTCTGGAGGGCACCATTAAGTGTGTACAGGATCCCGATGTACCTGAAGGACTGGCACAAGCTGGCCTGGACCTTCCCCTGGACGGGCTTCCCGTAGGTGTACCTGTTGGTTGGAGGATGGTGAGGGTGTGACTGACGGACCACATCATGTCAGACCCCCCCATCCCTCCCTCTTCCCAGCACAGCCTGTTTCAGGCTTACCGTCCACAAATCGCCACCTGGAACTTCTTGTCCTTTTCCAGCACCACGGCAGGGAGATCAATGGTCACCTCAAACTTGGGTAGCACTGACGGAGAAGCAAAGGGACAGAGGGTTGTCGCTCCCAGGACAAGGACAACGGTGCCTGGGGGGCCAGGGGGGTGAAGACATGCTGCCCACAGGGACATGCCGAGGTGAGGCTCCCACCCCCGTGCATCTCCCGGTCCCCACGTACCATATTCCTCCACGCTGAAGGAATGGCTCTTCCCCTCCACCTCGATGATGTACGTGCCCAGGGCCGGCTCTGCAGCCAGCGGGAGGGACAAATCCACGATGCCCTGCCGCGGGCTCACATCCCGCCACTGCGCGATGCGGTTCCCACTGGGATCCTGCACACGGGGACATGCGGCATCAGCACCCCGGGAACCCCAGCACCCCGCAATAAAACAGCCCATGGCTGCGTTATGCTTCTCTCCCAGCCATGGTGCCTTCCCAAGCCCACACCACCCAGGAGCCTCCCTCCATCAGACTGACCTTCAGGAGCACAAGGGGCAGCTGCAAGGTGAAGAGAAGATGGTTAGAGGAGAAAGTCGAAACCTTCCTTGGGGTCTCATCAGGGTGGGGACATCTATGGAGCCGTGGATGGAGTAGTGAGGATTATTTGAGGGATGCTGTGAACTTTCAACCCTTTCATTTGCTTTGGGATTGATTTTGAGCCTGTGGGCAGCTCTAGCTGGGATGAACCGAGGGCACTGCCAGCATGCTGTGGAGAGGTGACATATCCTAGTAACCTCGCAAGAAGCCAGCAACCTTTTTATCTGGGAACCTCCTGCACTTCCAGAGACCCAGATGATTGCTCAGGGGTGCCAGAGACTGAACTTGCCTGCAATCCTGGCATCTGATGACTTGATGGATATCAATAGCACTTTCCCTGCTTCCCACTCACCATCACTACATCCAAACCCAAAAGTTTAAGTGGGTGCATTCCCACATCACACGTGCAATTCTGCTTTCTCTTTCCTTAGCCTCCTGAAGCCTGCGTGAACAACACAGGACATCCCCACCCCTGGGGAGCGCACCCACCCAGGCAGAGCTGGCTGGGGCAAGATTCCCAAGGGGAAAGGTGCTGGCTGACTCCCACATCTCTCACGGCTTGCCAAGGAAGTCAGTGCAGAGAAGCCCTGTTGCCTCCCCCCTTCTGCAGCCCTGTTCTCACCTTCTTATTGCTGGGAGTGAAGTCTTTATCCAAAGAGACAACTCGAAACTTCACTAGAAAGAGCAAATGAAGATGCAGGAATGGGTGCATCTGCAGGGAGGGGTTTCCTCGTGGGGAAGGTGGATGGAAATCCACCCTGAGCCCTGCAGTGGGGCACTGCCCCCCAAACAGCACAGCCTCCAGCGCTGCCAGGGTGTCCTGGCATTGCCCTGGGCCAGTGCTGGGAATCCCAGTGCATCCCAGGAGGAACCCTCCTATTTCCATGCATTGTAGGAGCAAGGCTGAGCCTCCTGCACTCCCCTCCCACCAGGTCCTTCAGCCCAGAGCAGGATGGTCCAGCCTGCCCCCCTCACCTTGCTGTCCAGGCTTGTAGACAGCTTTGTCTGTCTGTATGAAGATCCCAGGCTCCAGGGCTCTCAGCATCACCTTCTTCTTCTTGGAGACAGCCAGAGAATCTCCCTGGATTGAGACGTGCAGATCTACGATTTCCTCCTTCCCTTTGGTGGGGGCTGGAGCCTGCCAGGGGAAATACCAGCCACTGAGTGAGGACAAGGTATATGCCATGGCCAGGATGCTCTGCTCACTCCAAGTGACCCAGAGCACTCCTCACCCACAGGGACACCTTCCCCCCAAGCCGGTGGCTGGGAAGAAATGTCCCCCCAACACCCTGCCCTAGTCCACAGGTCTGTTACCAGGGGATTATTTCAGCCACTGAATAACTGGGCTGAGCCTAGAATCGTTTTGCCTGTGGCGAGGATGAGACCCTGGCAAAAGATGGGGAAGTCACGCCTGCTCGCAGCTCCAGGTCAGACCACAGCCCCACACTCAGGGGAGCTGGTGGAAACTGCTCTGCCTGGAAACAGCAGGGTGTCCAGGGCATCCCCCTTCACACTTACAGCTGTGTGTGGGGTGACACTTACGGGGAAGGTGATGTTCAGGTACAGATGAGGCTCCTGGACCTTCCTTTCCAGCAGTATGATGTCATGGGTCCTGTCTGCACTCTGCAGCTGGACGGTCACCTGGACGGGCTTCTGAAGGCCACTGAGATGGACCCACAGCATCGCTGTGTGGGGGTGGTAGATGACAGCTGGGGACGTGACCACATAACTCCTGGCAAGGAGAAGTGCTGATGTGAGAGGCACGGGGATGAGGCACATCCCAGTACAGATCCCATGGAGGTCTTGAAGAGCTTCTGAGTGCACAGAAACCTGTGCTGGGGTGCAGGGCTCTGCTTCTGGGCTCCCCTTGACTTCTCAGCTCAGCAAAGCAAAGGCTCTGTTCATACATCGGCTGCAAGGGAGGCAGCACCCACAATAAACCATTCCGGAGCCACCATCCCCAGCAGCCCCTGGGTGCCAAGTCCTCGATGCTCACGGGCAGGGACAACGCACCAGCCCGAGCACTTCCACCCTTGCCAAAAAGTCACATGCATGGGAAAGATTAGCTCCCGCTACGCGCTGCCAAGGAGCCAAGACTAAATGCCCTCCCACCAGGCACGGACAGACAGACAGATGCAGAGAGGGCTTACGGTGCTGCAGACGCCCCAGCTGTGAGGTACGGGATGAGGAGCAGCAGGAGGGGCAGAGCAGCTGGAGACTTCATGGCTCCAGCTGCAAGTGGATGTCGGGGACGGCCACAGCCTCCTTCTCCAGGTGTTGGGTTGCTGTAGACCTGCATCTGCTCTGCTGCAGGCTCTAAAATGAGATCTTTGCTTTCCACCCAGCGAGCAAACAAGGGTTGGCAGAGGGATCCAGCATAGACCTGCAGATATAGCTAAGGCAATGTTTACCATCTGCCCACAGCTTCCTGGGTTCAAGGCTCTGATGGATTTTTGCAATTTTAGGAAAAGTTCCCATAGCCTATAGAGGTTCAAAACCAGGGGGCAGGACCCACCTACACACTGGTTTGCTGGGAAATGATGGCAGGAATGAGTTCCCCAAACAAAAGTAGGGAGGACATAATGAGAACAGCCTGCATTAGTGGCAATTTCTCAAAAATGCTTGTTTCCAGGTATTGCAAATTTAGCCAGACAGTAGCTATTTGGGCTGATTGAAGGTCTCAGGCTGTCTTTTTGCCCAGTTTCCTCCAATTTCATCAAATCAGTTAAGGGGACAGGAGCAGGACAGTGTTGGGCTGTCATGCCAGCTCCACCTGCTCTCATTCCTCTGTGCACCACGCCTGGGAGCTGGACACCAGCCAGGGCACGGGCTGAGGTGCCTCTTTCTGTCCTAGTGGGAATTTAGGAAAATTGAGGCAGCTCCACGACAGCCAAACGCTGTCCTGAGTGCATCCCCTGCTCTAGGGTTTTGCAATCCTCTTCCCCTTGGGGATGTGGGGAGAGACAGAGGCAGCGCTGCGGGAAGCCAGGGATGGGGCTGACCTCTTTCCCGTGAGCTCTCAGATGACCACGGCTGCTGTCCCCATGCCTGCCCTGCTTGAGTATTGCTACATACAGCCCTGTGCTCACCTCCCTGCTCTTCAGGAGCAGCCCCGCACGGTGTCGGTGTCCGGAGGAGGCTGGTCCCCACCACCCCCATGGACACAAGGTGGGAGCATGGCCCCAAGCCCATCCTGCCGCCCCAGGATGAGAGCACGGGTCAGTGCCCCCACAGACATCGTGGGGACAGTTCAACGTGACAAAGAGCTCGGGGCCATCGGCACACCGAGTCCTTCAGGGAACGGGGCAGGATGCAGTGGGGGCCACGAGCAGCATGGCCAAGGGGAGATCGATTTGGAAAGGGGGGGGAGGCCTCTGCCTCTCCGATCTGTGCCTGTGGGGCTGCTGGGGGGGGATATCACACAGAGGATTTGTCATTTGGTGCTGCTGGTGACTTCAGAGCAGGAGCCAGGGTGCATTGTCCCCCAGCCCCTCCTAACCAGGCACCACTGAGCCCACGTTGTACTGTTTCTTCTGCTGCCTTGTTGCCCATGCAATGAATGCTCTCTCTGGTTTGGTCTCAGCTTTTTATTCAGCAAAGCAAAGTGAAGGTACACGCTCTTACACATCATTAAGGCAGACAGGAGTGCTGAGCCCCTAATATAAAGTGTGTTTTGGGACACAAGGCTGGCTTTGGTCAGGGCTGGTGGGAAAGAGCCTGAAAAAAGGGAGCTTTCTTGCAAGAAAAACATTTTGCTGCTTTCACGTCCCTTATCCCACTTGCATTTTAGTTCATTTTTCAACCTGGCTGAGCAGGGACAGGGTCAGGGCTGCGCTCAGGGCAGCCCTGGGCATCCTCTCCATGCCCAGCCATCAGGCTTGTACTGATCTCCCAAGGCTTTTTGTCAGCCCAGGGTCAGCTCGCCAGCCCTGGTCCCGTCTCTGAGGGATTGCACTGGCATCAACTGAAGGGAAACCACGACTCCACAGTGAGCAGTAAAGCGGCTGCTCCCCACGCAGCCCCTGATCTCCACGGGATGGCAGGGCTGCTGGGGAGCAGGGCTGGGTTTCGGAGTCCTCATCTCAAGCATGTTGCTGCAGGCTCCTGCTGGGTCAGGTAAAAGGGACGAAGGGATGGGAAAAGGCTGCCAGCCCTCAAGACCGTGGCTGTCTGGTGGGGTACGATGGGGTCAGGAGCAGAGGCAGCTGCAATTTTCCTTCACATCGGTTTTGGAGGCTTTAAAACCAGGAACACAGCATGTATGAGACCAGGATCAGAGTCAGCCTCCCCTTCTCTGTCCCAGAAATGCCTCCCCACCTCCAACAAACACCCTACCTGGAACCCATCCTCACCAGCAGCCCATTGGCTCTGATGGGCCAGGAGAGCTCAGGGTCACCCGGGCCAAGTCGGGCTGTGCTTGGAGCAGCCCCATGGGACGGTGTGATGAGGGGAGCAAACTGAACATCACACAGCCAGTGGCCTCAAATCTACCGATTTCACCCCAAAAGGGGAGGGAAGGCACCATCCCAGTGATGGTACCTAAGCATGGACACAGTCTCTCCCCTTGCGCTGGGTGCTGGTGCTCGCCCTGCACGTTGCAGCACCCACAGGCACCATCCAGCCTGGCTGAGGGATGGGGAGATGCTCTGCTCCGCTCTGGGGGTGACTGCTTTGGGTGCAGCTTTGCTCCTGGCGAGAGGATGGTGTAAGCCCACTGCCTCGCTCTGCTCACCTGCACCATCAGGAGTTTTGTCTCGGTGTCCATGTGCCCCTGGGCTGGCACCACTGGCATCTCGGTGCCGCAGAGCTTCTCAGAGCTCAGGGCCTCGGCGATGACGGTGACATTCACCTTCTCTGCAGAGGCAGATGGAGGACGTTGCTGTGACACTGCCTCAGGGGCTGGCTCCAGCTCAGAGCTGTCCCAGGGAGCTGGGGAAGGGTGCAATGGGTGCTATGGGACCAGGAAATGGAGGGAAGAAGCTGGAGAGTAGGGAAGGGAAAGGGGAGAGAGGGGCGCGGAGAGGGAGCTGGGAGGGGGAGGAAAGGATCAGAAAAGTGGTGACAAAGAAGAGTTTTGCAAGTAATCTCGCTGCTGGGCTCTCCTCCCCATCCCCAGCCCTTTGCCGTCCCGTCCGTACCCAGGCTGGTGGCTCGCACGCTCCACTGGAAGGTCCTCTCTTCATCTGCACAGACACAGCCTCTGTACACCCTGCCTGTGCCCGCCAACACCTCCAGCTCCGCTGACTCCACCAGCGTCACCTGAACCTGCCAGACCACGGCCACGGCTCCATCAGCCCCCACCAGACCCCTGGCCCAGGGCCCCCTCCCCGGCCCCACTCACCCGCAAGCACTGCCGCAGGTAGTTGAAGACGGTGGCCACGAGGGTGAAGGCTTCGTGGCGGACCACAGCGTAGGGCAGCGCCAGCTCCACGAAGAAGGGCTTGAAGGCCGTGAGGCTGATGGTGGGGGCCAGCCCCAAGCCCAACGGGGATGTGCAGAACATCCCGGCTTTCCACTCAGTGATGGCGTCGGGCACTGTCACCATCACCTCTGCAGAGCCCCCCTCCCTGCAGGGCAATAGAAGATGGACAGACCTTGCAGGCTGGGTCTGATGGGCAGAGCCAGCAGAAGGAGTGTGCCAACCCTCTTCCTCTAGGTCCTGGGGACCACTGGTGGCCATCACACGCTCGGTGATGTGCAGAGGTACCATCAGTGTTCTTATCTCTTATGGCATCCCTTGCCTACAGGACAGACTGCCCTGGTCTCCCGGGGTCGGTGCTGAGGTCTAAGGGAAGGGGCTGGACACGTCTCAGTGTCTCTCCTGGATACATGGATACTGAACCAGAGGTCTGGGTGCTGCACCCAGAGGTGAAGCTGATGCAATAAGGGCAGTCCCCTGGCTTGAGGTCTTCTGGGGCTTCTTACTCACCCCACAGGGACCAGCTCCCACAGCCACGTCCCCAGGAAATCCACCTGCATCCCTCTGTCCAGCATGACACCGGCCTGCTTATCCTTCTCCAGTCTTGCTCCTGCAAACAGGGACATGATTTGAAGATGCTGCCAGAAAGGATGGAAAGAGGCAGGATGTCCCCACCCATCCTTCTGCAGCCAGCATGGAGCCTGTTACAGTTTATCTCCGCTCACCTTGGGGGTATAAAAGCCTTTGGAAGTGGATGTTTGGTGCACAGCCCAGCTGAGCATTGGTGACAGTTTTCAAACCTGCATCCTGAAACATGACACAAGAGAAAAAAAGCACCATGCTGAAGCCCAGAGATACCAAAACGCCTTTCCATCTCTCTCTGAAGCAAGGAATCAACATGTACTTAAAGCTCCATGCCAGAACAGAGTTCCCAAAGATTGGGACCCCTCGCCATGTTGCAGTGGGAGTGCAAGAGAGGAATATCTGTGCCAAGGAAAGCTGTTGCTTTCCTGCTGTTCCAGGGACAGTTGGAAAAGATTTGGTGGATCTTCTCTGCTCGCTCCATTCCCAAACAGCCCCAACCCCTGGGTTGCTGCCAGTGGGAGACTCACCCCCAAAAAAGCAGGGGAACACCAGACCGATCTATGCTGTTTACTCCAAGCCCGGATTTGTGATGGGAAGAGCAGAGCTTAGCCCCATCACTGTGAACTGCTGCTGTGCCTGGACTGACAGATGCATTTCACGTCTGTCCCAGGCTGGTGAAGCAAGAGGCAGGGCATGTTATTTGGGCAATGTAAGACCATGGTTCGTGAGTGCAGACATGGGCTGGGTGAGGGACCGGGTGCCCCCTGCACCCTGAGTAATCCTTCCTGGGAGGAAGAGGAGCATGAGGTAGGGCTGGAGGGCTTGTACCTTAACCAGGCCATAGGAGCCCGGCTGGATGTCAGACGCCGGTACCTCCCTGTGCCACAGGCTGCGGTGCCAACGTCTCCAGCTATTCCGTGGTACATCAAAACGGTTAATGGCTGGACGGCCTGACATGCCTATGATCCCATTTCCCGAACAGAGGTGTGAATCAGGTTCTTCAACTTCAGCAGGATAGCCGTCTTCAGGAAACATTGGGAGTAAGTTATAGACCTAAACCAAACAAGTGAAATTTGGGTAAGAAAGACATGAAATGCACTTGGCTCAGCTCCAACCCCTTTTGCCCCTGGCATAACCCCAGAGCTTCTGCACCTCCCAGGGCATTGCACTGCTGCTGCCCTGCTGCCAGCCCCAGCCCCTCCGCTGGGACCCGTCACTGCCCCATCTCTCTTCTCCCCAAGAGCAGGGGATGCTTCCCACCACCCACACCCTGTTTTCAAGGTTTCCACCCCAGGAGGCACCACAGAGCAATTCTATGGCTCAGGCCCCCCGGTTGGTAACACACGACCTCCTCTGCAAAGCCTTGAAGTCCGTGGGTGGTGGCAGGGGCTCTCTGGGGGCTCCCAGCCACCCAGGATTCATCCTGCAGGGGCAGCTTCCCCAAGGTCCCCACCGTCCTCCCCCAAAATGGGTGACAATGGTAAGAAACTACTGTCCCTGTTCCCCAGCAGTGAGTCCAGTCCAGCCCAGCACAGAGGTTACTCCAGACTCACCATGCTGGGGTTGAGCTTGACCTTGAGACCGGAGGACCACATGCGTTGATCCACGATGCGGATGGCACACAGTGACCCCGGGGCAGCTTCCACCTTCAGGCGGAGCCGTGAGCCCACCAGAGCCCTCTGCTCTGAGAAGGACAGATTCACCTGGAGAGAGGGGAAGCCTTTGGGTTAGGGGAGAGGGGAGCTGGTCCCAGGAAGGACCTCTGTGCCACAACCTGACCCCAAATGCCAACAGAGGACGGAGAGTGAGGACTGTGATCAAAGCCAGGAGATGGTTTGCAGCAGCAACAGGAATGGTAGAGGAAGGAAAATCCTCCCTGGAAGAGGAGAATCTGGGACCAGCCGGTTGCAGGGAATGAGGAAAGGCTCTGCTGAAGAACAAGGCTCAGTGCCCACATCTCCCCACCGAGCCCGGCAGCAACTCCCTGGACTCCATCAGCCTCTGCTCACCTTGCTGGGGAAGCACTTGGCCACCTTGAGCTCGGTGCTGTCAGCCACCATCTCACCATTGGGCAGCACCGCGTAGCCCAGCACCTTGGCTTTGGGTGCCAGCTCGGGGCCGATGGGCAGCTCCAGGGAGAAGGAGCCTCTCAGCCCTGTGCCGTGGGAAAGGAGGGGAGATGATGAAGACCAGGCAAGGAGAGCAGAGCCCTGCACAGCTCGTCCATGCCTCGGGACCTACCAGCCTCTGCAGGCACCTCTTTCCTGAGGACGGTGGCAATGGTCCCCTTGGCCAGGACCTGCAGAGGAGGAGATGGGAACAAGTAAACTGATGCTTTGTGTGGAACCGGCACAAGCAGATGAAGGGAGGTTGTGGAGGACTCTCAGGGACAGACTATTAGAGCCGCATCCTGCAGGAGGGGTGGAAATGGTGCCCCAAGACCTGACAACTCCAGGGTCCATCCCTGAGTCCTGAACCCAAGAATACCTGCCCAGGGCTGGCTGGAAATGGCTTCTGCTGGAGGGGAAGGCTTAACCCCACACCCCGCACAGTCTTATTCTCCTTGCCTGAGCTCTGCCCTTCATGCAGTCCCCCATCTCTCCCCAGGTGAAAGCTCACCAGGAAGACCACATCCAGACTTTGCAGCTCAGTCCCCACGGTCTTCTTATCAAACAAGTAATCCACCCCAAGCTGCTGGGACTGGCCGCAGAGCAGCTTCTTTTCCAGCCTGCCGATCTTCAGGAAATTTTTGCTATCCGAAGAGGAGGGATACAGGTAGTGAGTGACACTTTTGTAGTTGAGATACTCCTTTCCTTCATGCTCTGAGTCTGGAGGGTCATCCTTGAGCTCACCCTGAAGGGTAGAAATTGAGGCTTTCAGTGGCAAAGATCAGCTCAGCAGCAGAGCACGGTAGGGGTGGAAGGTCACTCTGCAGCTGCAACTGCCGTGCGTTTTGCTGCGATATCGCTGCAGGAGCATGCCAAGAAATGGAATCCAGCTGTGCTCAGCACCCAAAAATTAGAGCTGTGTGCCATCACGGGGCTTGTCCAAAGGACACTCAAAGGGGTAGCCAGCGGATGGCAAGAGGAGGCAGGCATGGCTAAGCAGCACATGTGGGCAGATGTTAGGAACTGAAAAAGCATCCCACAAATATCTGATCTTCTGCCTAGATGGTGAAGGTAGAAAGGAGCCTGAAATTCGGCAGTGAAGTATGAAAACGTTAAGGCAGAGAGAAGGAATTAGAGGAAGAACTTGCAGAACACATCAAAAGTGAGAGTAGCCCCTTTTCCCAGCACAGGAGGAGCACAAAGGATGCCGGACTCTGCAAGGTTTGACAGGCACGGTGTTAACGCAGGGGTAATGAACACGTGCAGCTCTTTACCATAGGATGCTGTGGGTGCAATAGGACCAAATGAGGTTAAGGGGAGGCTGGAAGATTTTGTGTAAGAAATCTTCTGTGATCTTTACTAAATCCAGGGTGCCCGAGAGGTGTGGGACACGGATCACTTACACGCAGGGAGACCTTGTCATTCCAACCAGAGGTGTCCAGCTCGAAGGAGGCTCTCCCCGATGCATCCGTAAGCAGGGGTTTCCTTTGCGTTTCTCCTCCAGCATTAACCACAAGAAGGAATTCCTTCTCCTTCAGGGCAGAGCCATTGGTTCCCTTCAGCAGCATCTGCACTGGGAGGGATGGGGAGATGCTCCGGGCTGGGCAGCAGCCGTGGGGCAGAGGGCAGGAGCGGGAGAGCGGGATTGGGGGTCAGAGGGAGCAGGACTGGGTGCAGCAGGGTGCCGGGGGAGCCCTGCAGGGTGCAGGGACCCCCTCATTACCGTCCCAGTGTAGGGAATCCCAGGCTTGTAGAATTTATCAGTGTTTTCAAAGGTGATTGTGGCCATTTCATGTACAATCATACAGCTTTTGATCGCTGTACGCGACATTCCTGCAGAGAGGAGGGGGAGATGAGAGAGGTGCTCAGCAATTTGTCTTGGTGATTCCCCCCAGGAAAGATGGGTCAGAGTCTCAAACACGCAGCATTACACATTTGCTCCTTACTGCTGTCTTTGCAAGTGGCCATATGAAACAAAGCTGTCCTCTTGCAGGCAGTGGTTAAGGGCAAGTTTGCACAGTGCAAAACCACACTCGTTGGGCAAGAAACACAAAAAATGGTCCTCAGGTGTGATGGGAGCTGTAGCGTTAGCAGGACCATGCTAAGCCAAGATCTGCATGCTACCAAAATACCAAGCTTTACCCCCAAATGCCCTTTTTAATGGCTGCAAGCAAATAGAAGAGGCCACTCGCAGCTGCACTGTGCTGAAAATGGGCTTTTTACTTGACCCTAAGGATATGTCTAACAAGCCCTCTCAGGCAGATAACAACTGTTTATAACTAGATTCAAAGTCAAAAAGACCCGATAAGAAAAATAATTACCCTAGTAGCTCTCCAGGCACTAATCAAGCACACTTACTAGTCTCAGGGAGGCAGAGAGTGGGGGAGGAGAGGTGGATGATGGAAGGATATCTGGGGGTGGGATGTTGGAAAGGAAAGAAACTCCTGATCAGCCTTCAGGACCTAAGGGATTCCTCCAGCAGTCAGGAGTAGAGAAAAAAATGATGCCAAAGCAAGTCAGGCCACAGAGCGGCTGATGCTTATGGAGGGGAAGGGCAGAGACCCTGGGGACACCCGAGCAGAGCAGTTGTGCCAGGTGCCACCACCCCAGGACATCACCAGGTGGCTGTCAGCATGGCTGCGCTCACCGGTCCCCTCCTCCAGCAGCGATGCATAGGCATAGAGCTGATTCTCGTAGTGCAAGCTGGTCAGGTTGAAGGAAGCCACCAGCACCTTGGTGGAGAAGCAGCCGTTCCTTTCCGTCTGAAGGACATAGATAGTCACCTACATCAGCAGCAGCCCTGTGACTGGGCCCTTGAGTGTAATTTGCTGTCATCCTCGGGCTCCCAGCTGCCACTCACCCCACTGCTGTTGCCTCCCTCCATTCTGTCCTGCAACCCTTGGATCCCGTAAACTTGCCCACCCAGGGCTGGTACTGTGCTCTGCCATGCAGCTACCTGTCCCATTCCTGCCCATCCTGGCCCAAGGACCACCCCAAGTGTCTCTGCTCAGCTCCTCTTTGGGATGACTCTGGGTTTGTAGCACTTTCACATGAGGGCTGGATCACCTGGCAATGCCCGAACGATGCACCCAGCCATCAGCCCAAGCACCCCAAAATGGGGAAATATTTCCAGGACCACCACCCATGCGCTTTCTCCCTCTCCTGCTGCCCTCACCTGGCCCCTAAACTCAGCACAGATCCTTGCAGATCCCTCTGGTAAAATACGTTTGTGGGACTGGCACAGCCTGGCCTCAGCCATTCCCCGGAAAGTTTTCCCGGACGGGTACCTGTCAGGAGGGCGCAGGAAAGGGAACAGATGGGGATGCTGCCAGGGGAGCATCACCCCAGGAACAGCCAGCCTCGCTGCTGGGGCTGCTCTCCTACTCACCGCCCACAGACATCCAGTGGGATCTTCTCGTCCTTCACTGTCACAACACGGGGCAGCTGGATCAGTAGTTCAAAGTGGGGCGGCCCTGGGGGTAGAGCAGCAGGGAATGGGATTGTGCTTATTTCTTCCTTCAGGACTTTCCTGCCATCCCATGTGATGGCTCCCAGACACCCCATCCCAAACAGTCTTTGTCCCCACGCACCATAGTTCTTCACGCTGAAGGAATGGCTCTTCCCCTCCACCTGGATGACGTACGTGCCCAGGGCCAGCTTTGCAGCCAGCGGGAAGGATAGTTCCACGATGCCCTGCCGCGGGCTCACGTCCCACCACTCTGCCACGCGTTTTCCGTAGGGATCCTGCACATGGGGACACGCAGCGTCAGCCCTCGCTCACGGGGCTGAAGACGGGGTGTGTGGTGGTGGTGGGCTGACAACCTCAAGGACTCAAGTCACCCTGCATATCCTCGCAAGAAGCAGAGGTTTTTGCCCTGCCATCACCCTCAGAGCGGCCCTGAGGGCATCACCTCTGCAGAAGGAACATTTCCCCCTGGGAGCTGTATTAGCCAAGCTCCAGCCTGGCTACAGCAGCCAGAACTGGCAGGGGGATGCTCCAGCCTGGACTGGGAGCTCAGGGTATTCTCCAGTTTAGGTCAAAGACTTTGTGGCAATAGCCATTGCTGTCTTCATCTGCGTAATCTGTCCCTTAGCAGCATCTCCCCAGAGGACCCCTGTCTTGCAGGCTGACAGCAAGCTGACCCTGAGTGGGCTGGAAATGCAGATGAGGAGCCCAAACCCTCCTCGTAACTTCTCTCAGCACCCGCATCAGGGATGTCCCTGTCCCTTGCTCCTTGTCCCCAGCATCACACGTGCTGGGGCCCTTTGCTCCTCCTGAAGGAGCTGACAGGCTGGTACAGGGCAACAACTCACCTGCACGGCCACCAAGGGCAGCTGCAAAGAAAGAGAGAAGAAGCGTTTAGCATGATCAAAGCACAGAGGGCTGAGCTTGTAGCTGAGCCAGGGGCTGAGCCTGTGGGGTCTGGCTTGATCCCTACAGATCCAGTTGCTGGGCTGGGGGCTCAGCAGGGCTCAGAGCCACTGTCATTGCCTGGCTCCCACTGCCACGTCCACAGCCATGGCGCTGCCTTTTCCCAGCAGCGGGAAGCGAGCACCAAGGCTGCGTTGTGGAAACAGTGTTAGCTGTGGAATCAGGCCTGCCAGCACCGTGTGACAACAGGAGTCTAAAACCAGTCGTGTTATAATGGTGCATAAAAGCTACACAGGAGAGGAAAAGGGAATATTGCATCTCTTGTGCCAGTGCTAAAAGCAAGGGGCTGCACCCTCGGCACTCAGGCTGGGAGTGCTGGGAAGAGCTGTGTCCCGTCCCGCTCCATCCCGTGTCCCTTTGGTGTTTGGGGGATTCCCTCCCCATACCCATCTCCTCCATGCTCGTGAAGGCTGTGTCACTGCTGCCAAGACCGATCATCTTGGGCATGCGGGGATCCTATTGCCTCTGTGCCCCCCCTGCACCCTGACCCCATCTCACCTGCCTGTTGGTGGGAATGAGGTTTTGATCCAAACGGACAATTCGAAACTTCACTGGAGAGAGCAAACGCAGGAGCAGGAGTGAGCACTAGGGCCTGGGACCCAAACTTGGGGATTCCATCCCAAGAGCCTGCGAGCTCTTCCAGCAGCTCCTGCCCCTCACCGGTTTGTCCAGGCTTGTAGACATCCTTGTCTGTCTGCACCAAGGTCCCCAGCTCCAGGGCTTTCACCAGGACTGTCTTCTGCTCAGACACCTGCAGGGAACCTCCCTGGATGGAGACGTGAAGATGTGCGACCTCATCGATCCTTGCAGGAGGGGTAGAAATCTGGCCCCGGGGAAAGAGCAGAAATAGTTGCAAAGCCTTTACGTTGGATGCCAGTGAGACATCATACCCGTCCCCATCGTCACCACCCCATCGCCCCATGAAGGCACCGGGGAACTGGTGTGCATGGGAAGATAACGCAGATACAACCCACAAGGTCTCTGTACATGCCCCATGTCCTCCACTCTTCACCTCACTCGTTGCCCATCCAGCATGGACCCCATGTCCCCTCCCAGTTTCCCCAGCCCGGCTCCGGCAGTGGGTAGGGGATGGATACACCCCTTCCCTAGGTCCTGAGCCCTGCTGCGGGGCCATGACTCACGTTGGAGAAGCAGGGCCAGTTCAGCTGGAGGATATCACTGCCCTGCTCCTCCAGGGTAACATTGGGGACGCCGTGGCTGCTTGCCAGGTGGAGGGTCACCCGCACGGGCTCGTCCAGGTCCATGAGGTGGATGTGCACCTTGCCTGTGTATGGGTAGTAGAGCACGGCGGGGAATAACACCATGTAGTGCCTGGGGAGGAGACGCTTTGACAGTGGAGGAGAGCAGGGACCCCCCCACCAAATCCCAGTGCTCCACTCCACTCCAGACTCTCAAGGTGGGGGCCACTTGGGTTTTTCCAGCCCTGGATGCTCTCTGCAGGGCTATGCCACCCAGCCTTTCCCCCACATCTGCCCAGGCAGGCTGGCCAGTGCACAGACCGGAGCAGAGCCCCCTTTGCCCAAACACCTTGGGAAGGAGCCGAGGGGTCGATCGGCAGAAGGAGGAAGGGCTCTGCTCACCCACTGGCTTGTGTGTGAGGTTGCATCTACACCAAAGCAGCCTGGAGACACCAACCTCAGGTGCAAAGTCCTCTATGGGGCAACCCACCACCCCGAGCATTTCCACCCCGACCAGCGACCGCAGTCACGGCAAAGTTTGTCACACCACTGAGACCAACCACCATCCCACCAGGCACGGACAGGCAGACACAGAGAGGGCTTACGGCTTTGCAGATGCTCCAGCTGTGAGGTATAGGATGCAAAGTAGCAGGCAAGGCAGGGCCACTGCAGACCCCATGCTTGGGGGTCCACGTGGAAGCAAGGTGGTCCCAGAGCCCTTGCGCTGGGTCTTCTTCCTCTCCTCAAAGTTTCACCTCCCTGCTGGCAGCAAGCAAAAGCCAGCGAGGTCCCTGGCTGGGACCCAGGCATCCAGCTAGGACAATGTTTAACCACAAGACCCAAGCTTTGCTGGGTTCAAGGCTCTGGGCAACTAAACCACACCTACCGTGGGCACGTGGTGGGAGCGCTGAGCCAGCTCAGAGCTGACAAATTAAGCCGCACATAGGGAACCCTGGCAGGAAGGAAGGGAATAAAGGGGCTTTCTGGCAGGTGAGTTCTTTCATGTGCACGCTGCCCTTGACCATCTCCACCTGACAGTTCCTGATCCAGTAAGTCGTAACTCGTGGGAAGCCTACTCTCTGTTGATAATACTTTGCCTAGTGGTATCTGTCTGGGCAGACAATTGCCACAGTTTTGCAGAATTTACTCCATAATGAGCCAGCCGCTCCCGAGAGCGGGAACAATGCCAAACCAGAGCGCTGCACCCATGTTTGGCCATGGTTTGCACATCTTATTTGAAGTTGGGAGGTTAAGCCTGCCCACCCTGCTCCCAGAACTCGGGACAGCCACACACTGCATTTCTCCCTGCCCTACTGTCACCCTGGGTGGCTAGGACAGGAGCTGCCGGGCTGGGAAGGAGCCAGCAGAAGCCCAAAGCCCTGCCTGGCTGCAGGGAACAGGCCAGGGGAGTTGGTAGCTGGTGGATGGGTCTGGTTGTGCCATGGTCTGGAAGCCACGGGCAAGTCTCTCCTGCTCCAGGTGGGCATAATCCAGGCACTTCTGCCCTCTGAGGGTTTTGGGCTGTAACGGATGCTCTTTCTGTGCACTTACTGCTTGTCCCTAAGGCAGGGAGGTCTACTTTGGGGGCAGACCTAGTCCACCCCAGTGTAACTCTCACCCTGCCACATTGCTCCTCGCACCATCCAGCGCTGCACCCCATGGAGAAGCCGTGGTGTCCATAGGGATGCTCCATGTGCAGTGATGCGGACACCCAGCATGACTGTGAGGAGACGGATCGCCCTCCCCGTGCTCCCCATAGCACCCGAGGCACAGGGAGGACACCACGCACACACACCACCAGGTATGGACTGTTTAATCTTGCACCCTCATCTCATAGTTCAGCATCAAGGATGCTCTTCCCACACGGCAATATCCTCCTGCCCCCCTCCAAGCCACACGCCGTGCTCTGGACCCTTCCCCAGAGCTGGCTGCATCTGAACAGCATTGCCAGCTTGCAGGACCCTCCGGAAGAAGCAACCCAGCAAGCCCACGGGTGAACCCCACTGCAAGTCATACCGTCAGGGGTGGAAAATGCTGCAGCGAACCCCCAGCCCTGCCTGGCACATCTCTTCCCCCTACCCAGTGTGCAGGCAGGAGCCATCCAGGCAGATGCAGCTTCCTACCCAGGGCCAGACACAGCGCCAGGATTCGGGGAGACAGGTAATGCCTGGGGAGGGGATGCACAGTCACAGTAAGGGGGTTTTGGAGACACCTTGCACTGTTTTCAGGGTGCTGATGGGTCCCTGCACTGCTCTGCTTCCCCTTGCACCGGGGCACCATCCTGCTCTCGCAGGCTGCTGGGGTGGTGGCAGGTCTGGTGGACACAACCGCAGGGGACAAGGGGACAGCACGGCCCAGCCTCTGGCTGTGCCACCTCCCTTGCATCCCCAGCGGTTCGGTCCCTCTGCCTAATTGCTGGTCCCGGTTGTGTCTTCCTTACGCTGCGAGCTGCCCGTTCCCCTGCCAGCACCGGCCCCAGCACAGCGTGGGAGCGGAGGCTGCTCAGCATGCTGGTCCCCACAGTGATTTGCGGACATCTCAGCGAGGGCATCAGCCATGGCCTGGCGGACGGTCTCTGTCAGTTCAGGGACATCCTTTGGGCTCAGGCCCTGGGTTTCTACCTTGGGGAGGATTCGGATGGTGCACGTCCCTGGAGAGAGAAGGGAAGGGCCAGGGATGCTGTTAGACGAACCCACCAGGAACCATCCTCCACCACCAGCTGCCTCCCCACACCTCAGTGTCCCACAAAGAGACCTCCAAGCCCCACCTGCCTCATCCCCACTGCCAGCCCTGCCTTCCAGCAACTGGGCTTCTTGCCTGTCACTTACCGGAGGTGAATTTCTTATCCTTGGAGCTGAAGAAGTCCCGGTATGGGGAGATCACGACGGGGAAAATGGGAACCTGTAGGAGATGGAGGGTCAGGGGTGTCCTCCATACAGACCCCCTCCCCAGGTGGGACTCCAGCTCCTGCCGTGCCCCAGGCTTCAGCAGTTCCCCTTCCCCTCCCTGGGTCCTGCAAGGCAGGGTGCCTGTCTCTGCAGACCCCAAAAGACCCTAACGACCCCCATCCCACTGCCCCAGGGTGCATGCCCAGCCCACTCCATCAAGGGCAAGTGGAGGGAGAGGATGGCCTTACCTGAGCCTGAACAGCCAAGTGGAAAGCCCCACGCTTGAAGGGCAGCATGGATTTGTCCTGGTTCCTGGTGCCTTCAGGGAAAATCAACACTCGGAGCTGTACGGGACAGGGAGACATGTGAGCATGGACCCCGACCAGAGCACCCTGGGATCTGCTACGTCAGTCCTCCCCGCACCCCCCTTACCCCATCGGTGTTTGCTCCCCGACTCCCCCCTGCTGCCAGCGCCCCCCCTCACATTTTCACGCCGCATGATCCTGGCCGTCTGGGAGATGACATTGATTGCATCTTCTCTTTTGTGGCGGTCGATGAAGATGATGCCACTGAGCCAGCAGGCCCACCCCACGGTGCCCATGTACATGATCTCCTTCTTGGCGATGGGCACACAGCGGTCAGGAATGACCTCCACCATGCCTGGAGGATGGATGGGAGAGGAAAGGATCCATTCCTGCCCAGTGGCACCCAGAACCAATCAGCCCCGTGGCTGTAGTGACCTGGCATCATCTTCCATTGTCCCAACCCTCTCTTCTCTGCAGCACACCCATAGTCCTGAGCTCCTGCCCCACCAGCTCTTCTGGCCTACAGATTTACAGGTACACATTGCCCTGTAAAAATTCTGGTGCTGGCCTTGCTGGGACCCCTCCAGGGTGAGCCTGGTCCACCCCTGCAGCACCCCAAAGGCTGCCCATCCAGTGATGAGCCCCCCGCCCTCCCTTGCACGTACCCATGAGGTCAAGAGAAGCTTGGTGGTTGCAAACTATCACATAAGGCTCCTTGATGTTCAGATGCTCAGAGCCCCACACCTGCATCTTGATGCCATAGAAGTGTTTGAGGGGTAGGATCGCGGCACGCAGAAGCCTAGGGCAGAGGAACACGTGGGGAACAGATCAACAAGGGGGGGGGCTGCTTGATTTTTTCCAGCCCTTCACCATCATTCAGGGAGCAAGGTGCAAGATGGGCCAGGCTAGATCTGGTCTACATGAGCAAATAGCATGTCCCAGGGTGGATCTGTGTTCGGTCTCAGTGATGCTTTGCTTTTCTAAGGACATTTGTAGCCTGCATAGCTTAGAGCTAACCTTGTAGCCAGCCCCAAGGTGAGACGAGCTGCTGTCTCAGCAGTAGAAAGTCTGCACTGGAGCTGCTGAGGAAGAAGAGCAGCCAGCACAAGCTGGTGGGAGAAAAAGAACAGGCTTTTTGATGTCCAGAGATGATGGGAAAGCAAGAAGAGAAGGGATGGGATGTCTGCCTGCAGCCAAGGTTCAAATCATCACATCCCAGTGAAGACAGATGCCTCTGGCCAGGTGAGCCTCACCTGAGGCTTCCCCACATGCACAGCTGGATCTGTGTGTGCAGGCTGGAAACCCAGACAACCAGGCTTGCAGCCTGCGCTGCAGATACCTAAAGCCAGAGGAGCTGGATTGCAGCCAAGAGGCGCTGAGCCGTAGACGGATGAGCACTGGTGATGGACATGCAGAGGAACAGTCTTGAGACAGACAGGTCTACAGGGATGCAGAGGTCTCCAGGGACTGTCCCTGCAGAGCAGCCAAAGGGCAGCACTGCGGGCACCAAGCTTTGTTCTTCAGGTGGAGGGGGAAGAGAGCAAGGAAGCGAAAACCAACTCAGCTTCATTCGTTAGAGAATATCCCAAAGAATAGCTTCACTGGACCTGCAGTGTCAGGAAGAGATGGAGGTTTCATCTGTGCAGATGGAAGGGGGAACAAGGAAGAGTGGTGTCACCATCCACGGAGGGCTGGACAGGAAGGTTAACATCAGGATGGCAGCGCTGATGAAGGGTGATGCTTAGTATGAGAATAACAAGAGGAGTGGAGGGAGGATGGAGCAACGGGGATTGCAGCACCCACAGTGGAGATAAAAAGCTGGTAAGCTTTCTGTGTTGAAACGGGGCACTCTCCAACCCACAACACGAAGAGTACCCATGCCAGGGTCCACACATCTGGCGGCGATTGGTCCCAGGGACCCCACAAGGGACAGGGCTGTCAGCAAGAGCTCTCCACCAGGGAGAGATGAGAAGTTTGGGAGGAGACAATAGAGGCAGGCATGGAGGGAGAAGGAGGCATGATGTTTAGAGGGTCTGTTGTATCAAAAGACCACCCATGCCTTGGGAAGTGCAGGCTCAGAGATCCCTGTGTCTGCAGGGAAGCAAAACACTTGTGGCAATGCCCCGAAGCCAGGACTAATGACAGGAACGTGCTTCAAGCCGGAGGCTTTGTGATTTGGAGCCTGAGAAGGAGACAGAGCTGGGCGTGCTGCTTCAGCAGAGGATGGCTGCAAGGTGTCGGTGGGACAAGATAAGGCAGCGTGAGTCACTGCTGCATCACGCCAGGTATTTGCACTAAGCCGCGAGCATTTGCCACAGGGCTCAGAGCACCTCTGGATGCGTGCATGTGTGCACAGCATTTCTGCACAGAAAGGACAAGAGAGAGGCTACACAACGGACTGATAACATCAAACTTCTGACCACACTCCTGCCAAGGGCCCAAAATCCATCAGCACAAATACGTGATGGCTTGAGCTCAGCAAATACCACAAGCTCAGACATTTTTCACTCTGACATAATTATATCCCTTTTGGTATGCTATCATGCCCAGGAATCCAGTAACAAGATTGCAACACCCTTGAAAGCAATCAGACCTTCCTCTCATGTTGCACAGCGATGTTATCTCAGCTGCCACCACTCTTGAGTACAGCTGACAGCACCAGCGCGCGACTCGCCAGGACATGACTGCGCCATGCCCGACAGCTGACGGCACTGAGACAGCCCAAAAGCCCTCTGCCAAACCGTGGTCCCCAGGTCTCCCGCTGAGCAAGACCTGGCTGTTCTGCCAGAGAGACAGCAATGGGTGTGCGTTTGCATCCTGCTAATGATTGTACCTCCAACCTTTGCCACCCGCCCCCCCCCCCATCACCCACCCAACTGACGACCCCAACATTGCGATGACCAAGAACGATCCCTTTTATGCTACTTCATCCTCCAGGGACCACTAGTCCCAACCCAGCTGGCCACCTCTGTCAAAGCGTAACCCTCCCTGGGCATGGCCAGCACCTCTTCACCACACCACAAGATGCAGATGCACCCTTCGTTGCCACATGGACATGACCACAGCCCTCACTGTAGCCCCAGGGCTCAGCCACTGGCCGTAACATAGCTGTGGGTATGCCCAGAGAAGGAGAGAGCGTGCGTCCACAAGACCACATGAGCTCCTCCATCGCAGCCAAGCCCCAGCCACCTCCACATAGGAAGCACATCCCCAAGCTGTACTCACTTCATGTTCTCCACGGAGCGTCCCCGAAGAGCCGCAATGGGGGACAGGAGGGTGGCCATGGCCACGATCCAGCAGTTGAAGAAGGCCACCTTGCAGAAGTAGTGGAAGGTGGCATTGTGCCGATAAAGCAGCAGGGCTGCCAAGGGGAGGAGGAGCAGCAGCCCGTGGAACAGGACCACCTCCATCGTGCTGCCCCAGCAGGAGGATGCTGGGGAGCTCAGCCCGTGTCCCTGGGAGCAGGGCAAGTGGAGCAAGGGATGCTGAGGAACGTGGCAAGTGAATCAGGTGTATCAGCAGAGCAGCGAGTGGGCGTTCAGGGCTGGTCCGGGGGAAGGTGCTGTCTGTATCTCACCCTGTACAAAGGCTTGAGGATGGACTGGTTCAGATGGGAGGAAGGCTATCCCACCAAGGGTGGAGAGTGGTGGTGAGTCAATGCCAGGGGCCCTGTATCACCCAAGGTGCCGCTGCTGATAAGTGCCTTCCTGGGCTGTTAAAAGCCGTTGCAGTGCTTCCGACTTGTTGCAATCAGATCTGTTGCCCATCAAAAAGTGTCCATGCTCTGGGGACCTCTCCTGGCCACAGGGACCCCAACCCTTGGAAAGGGGGATCTCAGCTGGTAGGGGCAGCAGGAGCTGGTTCTGGTCTGTGCCCATCACCCTGGCAAGGCTTGTCACAGATCCCTGTTGGCATCACGGCTAATCCCCAAACCTCACCCTGGAGAGTGTTAGATTATTGGAAAATATCTCCCTGCCTGGGTCTGCAGCAGGCATGTGGTGCCAGTGCTCCCTGTCTCCCTGATCCCACCTGAATTTGGGCTGCAGGGGACTCTCTGCCCTTCCCCTCCCAAGGCACAGCATCCATCACCACGGTCCAAGCAATGTCACAGGGATCTGAGCCCTGCAACCCGCCCTGCTTCCGTCCTGGGCTGAAGGAGATGCCAGCCCTCGCCCCAGTTGGCAGCCAGTGGCTGCATTGCGTTAGATGTTTACATAGGTGCCATTAGCACACACACAGGGCTGTAATTAGCCTCTCCTTCCGCTCTGTTGCTTTCACACCGGGCACGTAGGATCCAGGCCAACTCTAGGTTGCCCTGCAGAAACTCTGGTCTTGCTTTTAAAAAGCAAGCGCTTGTCATTGCAGAGATAACTCTGGCCTGGCCTCAGCCACCAGCAGCATCTCCCAGCCTGGCTGTTCCATGTCCCAAGCCCTGCCAGGGACATCTGCATGCTGCTGCCCAGACCCATCAGTTCATCTCTGACCCTTGGGGCATGAGCCTGAGAGCAGAGGGCTCTGCTCACGCCTTCCCATAACAACCCCAGCAGGGCTCTGGTGCGAACAGTCCCATTATACCATGCTGGGGAGAGGCATCACATCACCTGGGTCAAACCCAGCAGCCCTGCCGCTCATCTGGCACAGCCTACCTTCAGCAAAACCACTCTGCATCTCCCCTGCTCTATTCCCCTCCGTGCCCAGGGCTGCTCTTTCCATCCACAACTTCTCTCTGTCCCTGCTGATGTGGGTGCGAGCAGATGCCTTTGGGCTCCTGGCTGTGTGATGCTCTCCATGCTGCCAGCTGAAGGGTGCCCTGGTTCAACCAGCGTGACCCAGAGAGGGCTCCAAGGGTTGCTTCCACCACGCATGTTGCAATCCCCGTTGCTTCATCCTCCCATTATTCACATATTCAAGCTAAGATTGGGCCATATCTTGAGCCCACCCTTCCTGTCCACCCTGTCCCGAGGTGACTCCTCTCTTCCTTCTTCCCTTTCTGTCTATATGGATGTGGAAACCTTTGTGCACCAGCCTGGTCTCCCATCAGACAGCTCAGCTTTTGGATGGTCTCCTTCACTTCTGCTCTTGCTGCTCTGCCCAGCCAGTCTCACAGCCTCTCAGGGTGCTCCCAGCTGAAGGAGATGAGCCTTCCTGCCACAACTCGACATGGCACTTTTGCTCCACGTTGGGGAGCTTCTTCTCCAGTTTCAGCAGGAGCCAGGCTGAGCTTTGCTGCAGGGGAAGATCTGCCTGTGCCAGGCTCGGGGAGGATGAGCCCTCCTTTCTGTAGGGACCCTAGAAGAGAGACAGGGCAGTCCTCAAGCCCAGTGGGGGCAGAAGGAAGGAATTTAAGCTGCGACTGCCTGGGCACCATCTTTCTGCATGCTCTGAGCTCCAGATGACCACCGGCCCTGAAGTTTCCTGCTAGGAGCTCTGCTCTTAAGGGAAAACCTCCCGACAACTGGCCTGTAACCCCACTGGGGTCAGAGCAGGGCTGTCGCCCCTAAGTGGGGTTGGGGAGGCAGCAGAGGCAGGGGACAGCTTCCAGCACCCAAAATGCATCTGCCCCTTTTTTCCTGGTGAGCACAGGGGACGCTGAGCCATAGGGAACCCCACGCTCACCCATGCTGCATCCCCTTTATCAGGCTGCTGCCCTGATCACATCCCTACCAGGACCAAGCTGCAGATCCAGCTTTCCTAATGCTGTGCTCAGCCAGGAGCATCCCACTCTGCTTCCCATATTGTCCTAGCACCCGAACCCGCACCCAACCGCAACCCCCCAGGTGCAAGAGGCTCACACTCCCCCCACCCACCCCCCAGCTTGGAGGGAGCCCTGCACTCAGGCAGGAAGCCAGCAATCTGGGTAATTACAGATGCTTAATTAGTGACAGCAGGGTGCTTTCTTAACAAAGCAAATTAATTACAGGCAATGTGCTGCATTGAGATCTGAAGGGACTAATGAAGACCAGGACCACCTGGGCTGGCATTACACTCCCCTCCACCCATCGGGACACAGCACAGCCAGTGCTGCACAGTCCTTGTGGCTTGGCAGAGACATTTTGTCCAGCCAGGACTGGGATGTCACACCTAACCTGCTGGGCATGAGCCCTCTGCAGAGCATGGAGATAAAGCCTGTCCCTGTTTGGGGTCACCCTGTCACCTGGGGTTTGGTGACAGGTTTTGTGACAGCCCCTGCATTGGGGTGACTCGCGGGGAGGAAGCGAATGTGCCCAGCAAAATGCACTCTGTGAGCCACCCCGAAACTATGGGTATCATGGAGCAGCCATGCTCAGCACCTGCAGGATCTTCTGGGATTGAGTGCTGGGACATGCAGGAGAAACCATGTTGAGAAGCAGTTGAGCTTACAGCCTCTCCTCCACCACATCGTAGTACTCTGCGGAGAGAAAAGGGGACCTGGAGGATGTGCAAGGGCCACCCCCAGGATCCAATGGATGGAGGGAGCAAGGAGGGCTCAGCCTTTCACCAGGGGCTGCCCGGACACTTGAGGGTGAGATGTCCCTGTTGAAGGACATGGGGAGAACGTGTCTTTACCCGATGCCGGCGGGACGTTGGGTCCCACAGTCCCCGTGGCGCTGGGTGGTGGAGGGGGGGGCACTGCGCTGCTGGAGAGGAACAAGGACAGGAGTAAGTTCCAGCCTGGCATTGCCCCTTGTGTCCCAGCTTGGACTGGAAGTCCTGTTGCACCAGAGGCCACAGGGACACGCATGCAGCCCTGTGCCGAGTGGCACAAAGCAGCACCCTTGTTACTCACAGCTCCCTGTCCTCAGCTAATGAGCCAGTGCCCAGGTACCGCACCGCTGCCGGTCCCTGATCCTGTGCCGGGACCGGCCACGCCAGGACAGGAGTAGGACCAGGGTAGGGGATGTAGTGATGGTGGAAAACCACAGCCTCCTCTTCCTCTCCGGTCTGCAAAGGCACCGCCATCGCCTGCAGGGAGGAACAAAAGGCAGGGCTGTGCCAGGACCCTTTCAGCAGCCGTCTCCCTAGGGCACTGCTCCCCAAAGCACCAGCGAGAGATTTCCCATGGAGCCACGCTTGGCTGCGATGCTGCCGGCATGGTTTGGCTTTCCCAGGGTCTGGCTTTGTGGGCTCGATCCCACACAAAGCCCCGTGGCCGGCCAGCGTGGGGACCTGGCTTCTAGGCAGCCCCACGGCTGGGACCTCAAAATGGTACTTGGGAAGAGCACGTTTGATCTGGCCACTGAGATGCGACAGGCAGGGTCCAGTCTTGGCTAGCATGGTGAACTGGTGGGCGCTGGGCGGGCAGCATGGGAGGGTGCATGCCTAGAGATGCCAGCTGGCAGCGAGCAAGGCAGCTGCCTGCAGCCCAGTTTTTGCCCCCGCCGAGAAAGCAGCATTTGTTTCCCCCCACGGAGATGAAATGTTTAATATGATTTTGGTTCGAGATGGACTTTTAAATGAAAGCCCTTGCAGAGCCATCCTGCCTAATGAATAGTGCTCAGCCTCGCTGCTCAGCCGCCGCAGCCCAGCGCTGTGCCGCAGCACCCTGCCTGCGCCGCAGCACACAGGGAGGATCCTGGCTCTTCCCAGCTGGGCTGAGTTGCCTCTGAGCAGCCTGGATGTGATCTGTGCTGGCAGAGCTGAGGGTCAAACCAGCACAAAGAGCCCCAAAACCCCAAGGGGCTGCAGAGCCTGGATTGAGCCGGGCTGAGACCACACAGCTTCTGTGCTGTGCCTGGAGGGGTTCTACGCTGTGCCAAATCAGGACATGGTCATTCCACTCTCCTGAGCGGCTCTGGAAAGGTCCCTTTGTCCACTTCTTTGGTCCTTTTGGTCCTCTTTGGTCCTATAGTCCCTTTGCCCACCCAGCATCCCTGACCCTTACCTGGGCAGCAGCTGGGGATGGCCCGAACCCAAAGGACGTCAGTGCCGATACAGCCAGGCTGTTCATCACCACCTGGTGCATTTGGGAGTTTTGAATCATCATCAACTCGAATAAATCTGCCAGAGAGTAAGGGGCTCTGCGTCAGAGAGAGATCAGACCAAGGGCATGAGAAATGTGGCCATGGGATGAGTGCCTGGAATGGGGCGGCACCGAGGCTTGTCCCTGTGCCCAAGCAGTGGGAGCTAAGCCAGACTCCCCCCACCCCAATTTGGAAGGCCCATGTGGCATTTAAAAATTATTTTGCTTGGATAAAGCTTTAAAATAGCCATATTTCAGCCTTTTCTTCTTTGCAATGTGATTAAACATCTGGTCTGGCTTGCTGAAGGCTGCTCACAAAAGGTGATTAGTGGTGCTGGAGGCATCAGACTTTCCACCCATTTGGAGGAGAATTGCTCCAGTCCTGGCAGCACTCAGCGGCTTGGCAAGCCTCTGCCTTGGCACCAGACGGCAAAGCTGGTGTCCTCGGGGTGACACCGCATGGGGACCATGCCAGGGTCAGCTCTGCTTTGCACCACGTCATGCACGGGGGGAGCTCAGAAACCCCCTTAAGGAGGCAGGAGCTGGGGCTGGACCATGGGAGCTGATCCCATCTCCATGCCCAGGAGCAAGCACCTATGGAGCTGGGTCCAGGAGAGGAGCAGGCTGGGGATGCTCGGTGTCTCCCTAGCCCCTGCCTTGCTCCGCACGAGGAGCTGGGACCCAGAGCGGCCGTGCACGTGCAGGTTAGTGTCCCAGTCCCCTTGGCTGGATGCCCAAGCCATGGGGCGGCTGCTGAGGGCAATCTGGCTGCAGAGGAAGCATAGCGTCTGGCTCTGCATCCCCGTTAAAACATGCCCATTTGCAGCAGGCGTGAAATTCCCCTCCAAAAGGCCTGTAAACCTGTCGGAGGGGCTGCCTCTGAGATCTTGCTGGTGTTGTGCATGAGACCTGTGAGCCCCTCTTAGCTGAAGCCTGGGTAAAAAAGGGTTTGGGCATCCCCATGCCCCATGTGCCAGATCCCAAAATGCTTTTACAGCTGCAGGGATGGGGTCCCAGGGCACCCAGGCGGCAGCTGGCACTCCAGTGAGGAGCATTACAGCACAACCCGGGAGGTGGCCGGAGCCGGAGCCGCAAGGAGGGAGCGGGCCAGCAGCCAGGCATTGAACCGGGAGGAGAAAGCGTGCGAAGGGCTGGCAGCTCTTAATGGATCCCACCCGTCCCACTGGAAAGGCAGCCAGCCCCCACTGCAGCGCTGCGAGGGGCCGGGCTGGGGTCTCTCCGTTTTCTTTCCACACCAATTTTCAGCGTTCCCTTTCCTCCATGTATTTTTAAAGACAGCTCAACCTTGCCCCCTCCCCACAATGCTGCACAGCTTCGCCCATGGCATGTCCAGGGACCACAAGCCCCCCTGTCTCTGCTGTCTGTTCCCCCAGTCCAAATTGCTGGATCCTGGGTTGCACAAAGTTGGGTGAAGCCCCTATAGACAGATGGTCTTAGCTCCTGCCTGCACGTCCCATGGGGGCTGGCCC
Organism: Astur gentilis; assembly: GCF_929443795.1. Classification (NCBI taxonomy): domain Eukaryota; kingdom Metazoa; phylum Chordata; class Aves; order Accipitriformes; family Accipitridae; genus Astur; species Astur gentilis. The sequence continues at coordinate 42,034,189 of NC_064884.1, read as the reverse complement.
CTGTCCCACCTAGCGTGGCTAAGGAGCCTGTATCACCCTGGCTTTCCCTGGTGATGCTCCCTATGCCCACGTGAAATGAGGTTTTGTAAAAAAAAAGTGGATTTCAAAAAACAGCCCAAAACCATTCCCTGAGAGCATCCTGGTGTGGCCAAAGCCAGTCCAGAATTCAAGGCTGGTAAAAACCATCAAAAATCACATCCCATGGGGCAAAGCAGCCATCAAAGCGTGGTGTGGCCGGCCCTGCAAGGCTGCAGAGGGTGGGCACAGCCCCCCTGCCTGCCCCTCATCCTGAAAAGTCTGAGAAAAAAGAAGAGGATTAAGTTAAGCTGGTTTTAACTCTGATCTCTAGGACATCTACCATCACGCACCTTCCCGGACGTGCGGGGGTCCGGTGGCGGGGGCCAGGGCAGCCACGGTCCCGGGAAGCTGCTGCAGAATCATCACTGGCTGCTGGGGCACCGGGACGGCTCCATGGGGAGATCGCTCGGGTCGGATCTGAAAGGCAGGAGGGGAAGGAAAATCCTGGGCATCTCTCACTCTTGGTTTAATTTAGTGCCCTGTTAGTGTGGCAGCTGGGGACAAGAGGGGACAGGAGCTGGTGGCAGGGAGGAGAGCAATGCTGGCCCCGGGGGGAGCAGGGAGGAGAGCCTCGGAGCGGGGGGGTGGCTTGCACTGACACCTATCTTTCTGGGGGTGCAGCCTGCAAGCCTGGATGAATTGCATGCCTGGCAAGTCCCCACACCTGGGGACATGTCCCTACACAGAATTGGCCTTCCCAGGACCCCAGGGTCTGCAGGGAGGCATTTTGCAAAGAACAGCTTCGCTGCCCCAGACCCCAGCACCCACCCAAAAACCCGACTCCAGCCCCTCTCTCCTCCAGCCCCATCCCATTTTCCCCACCCTACCCTTGTCACCCCTAACTGTCCCATAAATCCAGAGACAGAACTGCTCTCCAGGGCTTACCCCGTGTGGGATGACATAGGTCCCTGCTGAGGTGCCTCCCCAGACCCCATGGGGGTCCCTTGTTGCCCCCACCTCCATGGCTTGGGCAGACACGTGGGCGATGGGGCGAGCAGAGCTGCAGCAGGCAGCAGGGCTTGTTGCTATAGCTGCTGGGGCTAAACAAACCCTCCCTGGAGGTTTGGCCGACGGAGGAGCAGCCCTGGGCTGGTTTTCCCTGCAGTATATCCCCAGGATAATCCCCACACACTGCAAAAGGCTGTGGGGCAGGGATGGCCTGTGCCCCCGATGGTATTTCTGAGCCTGCAGGATGATTTTCCCTGCAAGGAAGCAAGATGGGAGAAGGGGGCTGCAGGTTTATCCAAGCCCTGCTACTGGTCCAAGTTGCAGGGGAGATCTAGTCCCAGTGCTGGGGCTGCTCAGCCCCACTGGCAGCATCTCACAGCTTGTGAGTTTGGGAGCTTTCCTAAAATCCCAGGTCCCGGTACCCTGTGGTCTCCGCATGTTCCATCCGTCGCAGCCAGTGGGATAAGGGTCTGCTCCTGCCCCATGGCTCACGCTCTCGGTGCGTTTCCCAGTCTCTGGGGCTGCATTTGTGAGCTGGGAGATATTTGGGGATACTGAGCCCTAACGCAGCCACCCCAGGACAGAACAAAGGTTGCTCAGCTGGGGGACAAGAAGAAAAAGATGCCATGAGAGTTCCCTGCTACCTTCTCCCAGGCTTTGGCAATCTGGGGCTCTGGGACATCCCAAGCTAGAGGTGATCCTGTCTTTAACAGCCTTTTCTCTGCTGTATACACCTTGCTGAGCCCAGGTGAACTTTCAGCAGCCGCAACACCCTGTAGCAACAAGATCTGCAGTTTAAGGGCTGTTCCCTTGTGCTATCTTCAAGCCTGCTGCCAAGTCACCTCCTCGGGAAATGAGAAAACAAGGATGGGGCGAGAGCTGGCAGGACGCACTTTCCCATCAGAGCAGCTCGTTCCTCACAACGCCGCCTCTTTGATTGGGACTTATTGAAAGGTCCTTTCAAGCGCTGGCGGAGAGCAGCTGCAGGGGCCAAGGCAGCTGCAGTGTGTCCCTGCGGGGCTGAGCCATGTCACCTGTGCCTGGGGGAGCCTCCGGGATGCCAGAGCAAACCTGGCGAGGTGCTTTTGCAGGGAGCGTTGGGAGACAGGTCTGGGTGAGAGTCTGGGATAGCTTTGGATGTCAGGCTGGGATTGGATCTACACGGCTTTGCAGTGCCTGCTGTCCGATGGAGGCATCCCTGCCTGTGCACCACAGGTCTGGGGTCTCCGTTGGTGGAGGGAGAAGGTTCTTCCACCCCATGGGATGTCCTCTTGCAGGTCTTCAGAGACAACTTTCCCCCGTGCACATCCAAGGCACAGTGGCCGGGGACGTTGCTCAGCTCTGCTGGTGCCACCTGAGGTCTGGTCCCCAAGGATGCCTGTGGCACAGTGCTGGGTGCCCTGGATCTGGCTCCCGGCCTCATGGACCACTTCCCCAGGGATGCAATGACCGGCCACGACATTCCTCCCATGGAAACCCAGGCAAGGCTTAGCATGAGCACGAATCGATTGCACCAGAGCCTGGCTCCAGCCTGCTGCTCTCCCCTACCGCGAGTCCCTCCCAGGATGCTCACAAGGGGATTTGTGTCCAGCAGACCAAAACCAGCTCATGTTTTCTGTTTATCTCCCCCTGGCCAGAGAGCTTTGTGTGTCCGAGCTCATCTCAAGGAAATACTGTGGCTGGGAACAGTACGTCTGCACAAAATATTTAAGCCCCAGCAAACCCATTGCAATGAAAAAACACTTTCTCCCCCAAAACAGCCCAACTTCCCACTGGCCTCAGGTACCTTCCCTCCACCTCCATCAGCTGCATTTCCCCAGGCTGCTCTTCTGGGTGATTATTTCCATCAATATTACATCTAAAATCTGCCGTCCACCAATAGTGCAGATCTGGGAACTTTTCCCAGGAACCCAGCCTGCAGCCAGCCCTGTGCACCGAGCAGGAACAGATCTCTCCAAAACCTCTTGTTCTGCCCCAAAACAGCACTGGAGACACCCCCAGATGCCGGGGAGTAGCTCTCCGAGGCCAGCTGCCTTAGCCCCCAGCCGTTGGCTCCAATCGGGCTATTTTCTGCTTGATTAGATTTTACTCTGTGTTCCTAATTTCTCCAAGCCCCTCCAGATTATTTCTCTGCCTTTTGTTATAACTCCCAAATTCCCATTATTTGCACATTTAATTACTGTGCTGATTACCCCCTGCTTCTGGCAGAGCCTGCCTTGCTCTGAACAGAGCCTGGCTATCAGTCTTGCTGGTGCTAATATTGTTCTCATCTGTAGGAAGGATTCAAGCGCTGGGGCAAAGGGCTAAGGAGCATAAGGAAATCTTCTGCCAGTGGTGGGACAACAAGGGGTGGCAGGGGACCTGCTCTGAACATCCTCAGGCCCCCCCATGGCAGCCTGAGCCCCTTTGGGGGTGTTATTAGCTGTCCTCCTGCGTGGAGGAGAGGAGAGAGGAGAGGAGAGAGGAGAGGAGAGGAGAGGAGAGGAGAGGAGAGGAGAGGAGAGGAGAGGAGAGGAGAGGAGAGGAGAGGAGAGGAGAGGAAGGGAATTTGGGGGTGTTTAGCATGAGTTCACATAAAGCCAGGGAGGTTTTCTTGAGCCAAACCAAGCACAAACCAAGTGTGGGTCCAGCGTGACCCGATGCATCTGAGGGGCTCAGCTGTGGGCAGGGCTGTACTTGGCTGCAGCTGGTCACCGTGGCATGTCCCTTTTTAAGTCCACCAGCACGTCTGTCATGCAGAGAGAAGGTCTGAGCATCAGTGACAGAGAGGGAGCAGGAGACACGGGGACCACTCACCCACCCATACATGTCATCCTGGCTCTCAGTCTTCTTTAAAGCACAGCGTCATTGAATTAGGGCTGCAGATATCAGTGCGGGGAAAATCCCTGCCCAGGCCCCCTTGGGCAGAAGCACTTGTGGCTGTGTGGGTGAGCGGGATGATCGACTGCCAGGTGATGGATGGATGCTGAGTGGCATCATAAGTGCTGGCCAGAAAAGCACGGTCTGGGCACAGGGAAATGCAAGTGTCAGGGTATGTGGGATGGGGACAGAGAAAGGCAGCTGTGTCTGTGCAGTTCCCAGGACAATGCCCAGATACCTTTTGCCAGTAGAAATGACCCTCCGGCTGGAGATATCATTTCTTCTCACCCAGGAGGTGGGGTGAGGACCCCCATCAGCCAACTCACCTACACTGGGGAGAGGTGACAGCCCAGGACCAGTTTATGCTCCCAGTCTAGGCGTGCTTGGTAATGGCACATAAGCCATTCACATGTGCATCATAGAAAACCAGGGCTCAAGAGGGATCAGAGGATTGTAAAGTTCTGGTGGGGATGGACCCAGCTGTCCCCATTAAGAGCCACCTTGCCAAACCCAACCCCCAGACTGAGATGTGCACCAGGAGACCCTGAGGATGCTCAGCAGATAATTTTACTAGCAGCCCTCACTTTGGAAGTTCTTGAGCCCCTTTCTTACTGTAAGTCTGTGATTTCTTGTTCTGGAAATCCTCACCTAAGTCTTCACCCAAAATCAAACCCAAGGCCAGGAACGAAGCCCCATCCTCTGGTTAGGCAGAGGCTCCACCAGAAGCTTTGCTTTGGGCCATGGTCAAGACCAAGGCAGCAGTCCTAAAACAGGGTCAATCCCCTGGGGACCAGGAGGGACAGGCACCCTCTGCCACCACCTTGGACATGAACCCAACATCTGCACCACGTAGGTGCAAGCGGATGCCACAGCACAAGCTGGGAGCAGGGCGTGATGCTGCCCCAGGCATCTGGAGCAGGCACAACGCGATCCAGCCCCTCAGAGGCACACGATGCTCTCTCCGCGCGGGTCTCTGCTTGCAATGCAAGCAATAAAAGCTTAACATCAACAAGCTTTGGCAAATTAGCCTAACAGCAGAGCTGGGGCACCCGGAGTGTGATGGCTGGCTGTCAGACCGGGAACACCGGGACAGTGATGCATCAAGCCTGGATGAGCTGTGCTCTGATATGGCCCGGCACCGATGACTCACTGAGCTGTCCTCTGATAACTGGGGGAGGGCAGCGAGGTGACGGCACATCCCTTGTGCCATCCCCCTTCCCTGGAGACAAACTGGAGTCAGAGAGATTCCCAAAATGAGGAAACACAGGCAGGCGGCAGCAACCTTGCCTAACACTCATGGAAGATGAAGTAAGCATGACTGAGGCAATACACCCCCCCATAATCACTGCTGGCTCCTAAGGGGTATAAAAAAACCAGTCCAAAAACCAGTTTGTCATTGCACATGAAGACAAACCCCGGATATGGAGCGACAGCTTGGCAGCCACTGTCCCCTGTGCTCTGCATCACACTGTCACACACAGCCACTCGGGCACACACCTCTCAGGGATGCTCTGTGGGTCCAGGAGCGCGAGTGGGTGAAAGCATCTCATTTTGAAAGCTAATTACAAAAAAAATACCACTTGGCCCTTCCAGGAGGTCCCGAGCCATCATCCAGCCACCGTGGTCTCCTCTTAATCTGAATTGCCCCTTGCAGACCATTTCCTTGCACAGAGCCTAAAATTAAGCAAGAAGTTGCTGGCGAGGGCTGGGGACACCCTGCTTCTTTGCTGTAAGGTGGGATGGAGGTAACACAATTAGTAATATCCAGCCCTTGGTAAATGAACATTTGCCACTTGCAAAAAGATTACTGCGTGTGACTTCATTTGCTTTGGAAACGGCTGAGTCGTTTGTAATTACCGACATGCACCAGTAGTAATCCCAGCGCTGGCGTTGGATTAATGGGAGCGCCCGTGGCTGGAGGGCAGCCTCCGAGGAGCTTCCCCGGGGCTTCGGCACAGGCACGGAGCCCCACGGTCACTGTTCCCTGCCACCCACAGCCACGCATGCCTGTGCTGCCACACCAAAGCAACGTGCCCCAGGCAAATCCTCCCATCCCGTCCCCTCCAGCCAGCCACCACTGTCCCCATTGCTGTCACCATTGCGTACCCTTATGCTGGTCCAGGTGGGGAGCCTGGAGCGGGCTGGAGGGTCCCAGGCTGGCCACGATTTGCAACACAGTGAGTTTGACCTCATTTATTTTCCACTTGCTGCTGCAAAAGAGAGCAACAGCCCTAACACTGGCAGGGCTGGGCAGGTCACCCAGTGCCAGGTAGAAGGTCAAGCCACCATCGTCTGTCCCAGCTCATCCTCACTGGAGGAAGGGCAGGACCAGCTCAGGAAGGCGGAGGTGGTTGGGCATCACCAGGGGAGTCCCCACTGCTCCCCATCACACACACACCCCCCCAGACAGGGTGCTTGCTGGAGAAGGGAAGAGCAATGCACGTCCTCCGGCGATGCAATGCTTTGCAAATCCCATCTGGCCCTTCCCACCATGGGGACCAGACTGGCCACCTCCGAAACTGGGCTGCTCCCCTCCAGTGACCAGCTGGGGATGGGACCCTCCAGTCAATTTGCCACCAGATGGCACCAAATAAACTGGCTTTGCGGGGACACGTTGGGCAGCTCGGGGCCACCGCCACCCCCAAACCGGACCCCGCCCCCCATCACCCTGTTCCTCTGCCCCCCACCTCGGCCAGCAGCAGCCGGAGCTGCCCATGGGGCGATGCAGCCGGCTCGGGCACAGGGTTATTTGCATTGGTTATTGTGTTATTTGGTTTTAGCAGTGTCTGATAAGGCACCCTCCCACTGCGTGTTTATATGCTGTTGGAAAATTAAATGATTAAGATTGGGTGTTTGCATTTCAGTGGAAACTATTAGATGGTAATGAGTCTGGCCGGGTCTCGGCAGCCTTTTGTGTCAACAAAACCACAAGCTCAGCCTTTGCCGGTCTGCGCCTCCGAGAGCAGAGTCGGTCACTCCTAATAATGTCAAACAAGTGCTTTTAAATATTAAGGACCTAGTTCTTTTGTTTGCACTCTTTTAGGGGTATTTAATTTACATAACAATTCTTATTGAGGTCTTTGAATGGCAGACCAACAGCAGCGGTTCATTGGTTCATTCGTTGGCTTCGTATCTCATTATGAGAAGTTTTGGAAGGAGCAGCTAATGTGATCTGCTGCCTTGTTAAGAAAAGGTAATGACGTAAGATTACTAAAATTAGCAACATAAATGGTTCACCCTCCTCCTATCCCGGTCCAAAGTGCAGTGCAGCCCCCCCTCAGCCCTCTACCCTTCAGCAAGGGCCTTTGGGGCCATTTTCAGTCCCTCCTTTCACCACCACACACACCTGAGTTGTTGAGGAGGATTTTGGGTGGTCCAGGGGTGCAAGGCTGGATCTTTAATCCCAAGAGATTAACACAGCAGCCTCCCCTGGGCTCCTGGGTTTCCTCCTCCTTCCTTCACCCCCTCCTGCCCTCTCTGCTTCGTCACTAAAAGCATTAAAATGGTGAAGTTTGGGTCAAAATTCCACTTGCTAAAGGGGCTGGGGCTTTCTGGCATGGAGAATTATATATAATTATTTATTTTTATATATATATATATATATATATTTAAGAAGACCTCAAGTGAGGGTCGGGGGGTCCGTAGCTGGCCCCAAGGGCAGTCCCGTCCTTGGGCATGGCTGGGACGGATGCTGTGCTGCGTGTTTTGTGCTCAGGCAGATGTGTGTCTATCATGGGTTGTTCCTGTTCCCAGGGTCCACCAGCACCCCCTCTGCTCTGCTCTGGTTTGGTACTGAGGTCACAGCACCCAGTGTTCTGGTAGCACCAAAACCACCAAAATCATGAGCTCAGCTGAGACCAAAAACCTCGGTTGGGGCAGAGTTAAGGTTATTTTGCAGAGCTGCGTGATGCCTGCCAGACACCCAGTGCCCATCCTGGGTGTTTCTGGGCAGGGAGTGTGTTTTGGAAAGGGAGCCTGGCATGTCCCAGCCAGGAGGGGCAGGAGGGGAGCAGGCACGATGCAGCTGGGGATGGGCAGCGCTGCCTGCCATGCTGGGGCCGGCAGAGCCTCCTGTGCAGGCAGGGCTTGAAGGAGCGTCTCTGCCCCCACCCCATGTGCATGCGTGTGTCCAGGCATGCACACACGTGTCAGGGCATGTCTTTGTACATGTGTGTGTGCACAATTCCAGCATCACGACATCTCCTTCGAGCTCTCTACCTTCCTCTAGTCCCAGGTCGTGCGTGGAGACCGCCGGGGAGCAGCGTGACCCTTGGCATGGCCCCTGCACCCCATCCTGACTGCACCCCCACTTCCCACAGCCTTTAGCCAGCAGTTTTCCAGCTCAGGAGCATCCAAGGAGCAGGCGAGAGGGCTCCGTGCCCCCCCCCCCGTGCATCCACCTGGGCCCAGCTGGGGGGTCCCAGGTCCCTGACAGGAGCAGGTAAAGGGGTGCTGGGACCCCAGCAGTGACCAGACTGGGCAGTGCCATGCTGGGGTGTCATTCCCCCCCGCCCCGTGCTGCTCCTCACATCCAGCCCTCTGCATGGGGAGGGGGAGCGGAGGGTGGAGCCTGCCATATTACCAGATCCAGGAGCTGTGACATTCAGTCTTGCAGAGAGACGGAGTCCATCGGTGCTGGGCAGGGACAGCGAGGCTTGGGGGGGGACAGCCAGAGCCAGGTGGGCATGGGGAGTGGGTCAGGGTCACCTGAGTGGGACTGAGCACCCACTGTGGGAAAGGGTCCTGGAGGGAGCCAGGAGTAGGACAGGGTTGGGAAGGAGCAGCGAAGCGGGGTTAAGGGGAGGAGGGTGCTGGGTCACCCCTTGGAGCTGGGGTCCTGATGCAGCCCCCCACCCGCAGGGCCATGCAGGAGGAGCTGGGCTGTCCGCAGCCCCTTGGGGACTGAGCCGGGACACCCGTGGACGGGGCAGCAGAGGGGTGCTTCCAGCTATGGGAGGCCCATGGCAGCCCCCCGGCACCTGCGTGCTGCTGGTCCTGCTGCTCGCACATCCAATGCTTCGGGTAAGTGTCCCTGGGGAGGACGGGACCGCGGTGGGCAGAGGGTGGGCAATGAGCACGGTGGACCCCTGCCTGGGGCAGCCACTTCAGGGTCCGGCCAGCCCTGGGGAGCAGCATGCCTGCGGTCCTGGTCAGTGGTCAGGTCTCCCCCAGCACGTCTCCATCCCTGTCCCCATCCCTCGTGCTGCCCGACCCAGGGGCGATGCCAAGCCGCAGCCCTGCGAGCTGCCGGCACCGCTGCACCCACCCAGGTGCTTTCATCGCAGCTTCAGGGGGAGGATTTGCTGACATGCAGCTTAGGGATGGGCAGGGAGGGAGGTGGGCGATGCTGGGACCCCACTGTGCTCCCTGGGACTGGGACAGTGCTCGGGGTCCGGCCAGGGCAGCCAGCAAAGCTCCCATGGGGTTCAGCTCCAGGGGCTCCCATCCCCAGGGAGGATGACCCTGTTCTGCTTTGGTTTGGGGACAGTCCCCACCATCCTCACATGGGTCCTGGTGGGGACTTTGCTCACATCGTCTCACACACCTCGAAGGAGCTCCAAACCCCAAGGGCCTGGGCGAGCATCCACAGGAGTGAAGGTTGGGATGGCTGGAGGGTGCAGGAGGCAAGGACTATGCGCGGGGTGCTCCCCATCCCCGGGCAGACCCATGGGGACGCTGGCACCGAGCCCCCGCTGAAATGGGGGGGACACGGAGCAGTTGCGTTGCTGGAGCAATGCGCGGTGAGTCTGGCAGCCACGCCGGCAAACCCATCCTGAACTTGTCAAATTGTTTCGGCAGCAAATGCCGGCGGGTGGAGGGCTCCGGCAGGAGAGGGTTTCGGCTCAGCGTTTCTTTGGAAAGCCTTTAGGATTTCTCCCGGCGCTGCTTTGCTCTGCAAGTTCTTTAGCTAACATGGAGGCTTTGAATAATGGAAAGGAAAAGAAAGTGAAAAGAAAGGGAAGGGGGGGGAAAGGAAGGGAAGGGAAGTGGAAAGGAAGGGAAGTGGAAAGGAGAAAGGAAAGAAAGGAAGAAAGAAAGAAAAGAAAGAAAGAGAGAAAGAAAGAAAGAAAGTAAGAACGAAAAGGAAGAAAGAGAGAAAGAAAGAAAGAAAAGGAAGAAAGAAAAAAGGAAGGAAGGAAGGAAGGAGAGGGAAAGGGGAAAGAGCAGGGAAAGCAAGCAGGGCTGGGGGAGTGCTGGAGGCTTTTGAGGGCTTTATAAGGAGAGTGATGGCATCAGGCCCTTTCCCAGTTGGGGAAACTGAGGCAAGGCAAGGAGTTGCCTGCCCTGATGCAAGCTCAAGGGACCACTGCAGATTACCTTCTCCAATGCTCCAGCAGCCAGGTTGCATTGCCATAAACAATAAAAACCAGCAGCTTTGCAGCTAAAAGGGGCTGCAGCACCTCTGCCAGGTCCAGGGCCTTCATCACTATATTGAAGTAGTGTGCTTTCTCAGTGCTGTGCCCAGCAGCTGTCACCAAAATGCATTTTGCAGACAGGGAATTTCCTCGTAAATCTTGTGTTCAGCAGGAAAAGGAAACAAAATCTCCTGGGGGAAGTGAAGGGACCCCAGAGGAGTGGCTGCATGGTGGCCAGGACAGGGCAGGGAAGGACAGGGCTCAGCCAAGCAATGCTTTAATGCCCCACACTTACCTCCACTTGCCCACTCTCATCCCTCTATTTGTCCAGCTTTTATTTCTCTGTCCACACACCTAAAACCATCAGCCACCTAATCCCATGTCTTGGCCCAAAAACCCTGCCCCAGACACGTCCTGTGTCTGGGTGCTGCAGCCCCCACCGCATCGCCCCATGGGCATGGATGCTTGGAAATAGGCACGGATGCTTGGGATTGGGCATGCAAAATTCACGGCCTGCTCTCAGTTCAGCCTCAATCTTCCGGCTCTCCAGCTGGAAGCTAAGGGTGCAAACCCCAAAAGCCGGAATTCCCAGGCAGCCCTATTCCAGGGTGCTGAGCCACTACATCCCTTGCATTTTTGGGAGCTGCGAGGTCAGGGCGTACTCCTTGGTGTTTCAGCACTTCCGCTGCCAAACCCAAAAGCTTTAAGGAGGTCAGCACGCCTGTTTTGCAGCATGTCCCCAAATTGCTGGGGAACAGGAGAAAGGTGAACTCCAACGGCCGTTGCCGATGCCTCCAATTAAAATACACCAGCCTGACCGTGAGCAAAACCCACGTGAGCAAAACCCAGCTGGCAAAGGAAGGATTAGACATGCCCGAATAGGTGGGGTTTTTTTAATCTCTAATTACATGGTTTCCTTGCTCAGGCTTTGAACGTGCTTGCCTCTGCCCTGCTGATGGGGTCGGCCCCTCCGTCTTTAAGATTAGCTCCTCTGCATGGTGCTTGTGTCTTGGCGAAGCAGTGCCCTTAAGCATCACACGCTTTCGGAGGGAATTAGAAATAATTGCGGTGGTTCTTTATGGTGTTTACAAGGCAAACAGTAGAAAGCTAAGGAAATGTCAGGGTCCAAAAGCACAGTTACATAGATAGGCTCTCCTGGGGCTGGCTGCAGCAGAAATAGTGAATATTGGCTGGTACCCTGCCTGCTCAGGTCTACTGTCTGCCCTTTCCCCCCTCCCCAAGGTGCAAGCGACACATCCTGACTGCTCCGTCGTCCTCTATTTCCAAGAGCAAGAAGCTGAATGTCTGGAGATTATCAGGAGTGAAAGCCAAACGCCAGCCCCCCCTGGGCAGCAAGGTGAGTGCGAGCTGCCCACCATGCATGGTGCTCATCTCCCTCAGGAGGAGGGGGAGGATTTGCTAAGGGGGTCTTTGGAGGATGATCCACGGTAGGAGGGTTGCAGAGCGCACATGGATGCAGAAAAGCAGGTATTTTCAAGAAAATAGAGAGTAGCACCAAGGCAAAGGCTAAGGAGCATCCCTGGAGAGCCCTAAAAGATGCTGCTGCAGGAAGAGGGGGGGGGGGCTGAGATTGCAGCCAGCGGGTACGGGTGGGCTGAGGGGTGCAAACAACTACAGGGGCTGCATCCCCCCAGATTCACGGCATATGGCAATGATGGTGTGGTCCGTGCCCCAAGCAGAGCCTCCTGCTCCACTCCTGTCCTCCCTGCACCGATGCTCCAGGGCCAGGCAGGGCTGCAGGCACGGGCGGTGCAGAGCCGTGGCCATCAGCACGAGTGTTGCGCAGTGCATGTCACCACTTCATGCCTTCTTGCCTTCCTAATTCAGTTAGTTTTAATGCTAAACATGTTTTGAGCAACTTAATTTTTACATATCCGGGACTTTTAAAGCAATTAACTAATTGAAAAACAGTTTTAAAGCGCTGCTTTTGTACATTTTTTTTTTAATTGCAATTCAGTTTCTATCCAAAAGCAGCTTGGCTCAAATTCTGGGTAAAAATTATCACCTAGTGAATAAGAAATGCGTCATTCAATGAGTTTCATCTAATACAAATGTAAAAATGAAGCATCTCAATAAATGCATGTTAAGGTGCATAATTGCTTAAGTAACTGTGCAGAGATATAACGTATCAGCCAGCTTAGCAGAGAAAAGCCAAGTTGATTGGAAAAGGTCCATTTTTCAGCCCAGATTATGCCAGCCAGGGGGAAGGAATCTCACTCTAGGAAAATAACCAAGAAGCATGAATGCATAATTAAAATCAGTATTTAATCCCAAGTTTCCTGCTTGACTGCTGCCTCCGCTGCCCACCTGAACTAAATTTATCCCTTCCTCCTTGCTTCCTTGTGCCAGCCTGGGAAGGGTCCTGCGGAGAGCGTGGCACGAAGTGACGATGGAGGGGAAGGCTCAGATGCCCTGGACTTGGTGGCAATATAGCGTGAAGGAATAGAACAGGCGCCTCAGGCTTCAGCATCCTGCTGGGGAACCCTCTGTGGGGCCCTAAAACTGGTTCAAGATCGTGTTTGCAGTGCTTTCTCTTCAAAGTCTGCTCGGGTGCTCACAGCATTTACTGCTCTGAAATAGCTGGCAAGAAATAACCTGCTGGTGAGGCTCAAATGATCTCTTTTGGAGGTCTCCAGGTACCAGTTAGAGCAGCAAGAAATAGGGAGGCAGCCCTGGCAGGTCTGCATATAATTAACCAGTAGAAATGCTGAGCAGGAACTTCCCATCAAACTGCATTTTGAGGGAAAAAATGCTCTTTTCAGCCATTATCAAGGAGAACGTCACGAGGATAATGGTTGATCTTGGGGACGTTTCAGCCCTCCACTGGGAAAATTGGAATAGAGCAGGTTGCTTTGGATCAATCCAAACCAAACACCTTGGTCTGCCGGGCTACACCAGCTGGGAGCCCGGGGCAGGGGACAGCGTGAGGATGTGGTGGCCCCTGGGGACTAACAACGGAGGGACACTGAAGAAACAGCTCCTTGCTTGCAAGGTGGGCAATGAGACACATTGCCAGCTCCTTTGCTCATGATTTTTGCCCTGTCCCCCCAGAATTTGCCTTCATCACCTCTTCTCCATGGGAGGGTTGTCCCCATTTTGTACACCTCTAAGAAATGAGGGGTTTTTAGAGGCTGCAGCAGCCTGGGAGAGGGAAACAGAGTGGGAAAGGGGACTTAAACCTTTTCTCCCCATCCAAATAGAGGGATGACTTTATTCCCTGGGATTGCACTGCAGAGCTGCATGAATCCCAGCTCAATCCCTGGGCCATGGGCTGCTCCTCTGTCTCCCAACCAAATGGTCCTACAGCACTCACTGTGCTGGAATAGCTCATTCATACAGCGAGAGATGTATTTATATACAGCAGGATGGCTCTGCCGTACAGACACATCCAGATATTTTGCTCAGACCCCAAGAAATGAAGCAACAGCTCTCAGCAATGGTCCCAACAGCTGTGCTCGGTTCACCTATGCTCCAGAGCAAAAATTAAGATGTACCTTGGCATTGTAATGACAGCCCTGCAAATTCCTTCAAGCCTGGCCAGACACCTACAGACCGCTTTGCTGAAATCAGAGAAAACTAATTAGACTTGTCTGAGAGCACATTCCCTGGCTGGGAATAGATGTGGCTCCAGGTTAATAATGTATATTTACAAGGTTAATAATGTATATGTGCAAGGAGGACAGCTGTCCTGGAAGTGTGATGTCTACGTCTCATACCAGTGTGCTGCAGTAATAATTCTTCAAGGCCCCTCGTCTGCTCGGCCGTGCTCGTTTCCAAGGCAATTGGAGAGTCATTTAAAGACAAAACTTAGTGGGAGAGAGTGAAGCAAAGCACGTTAAGCTAGTCGCTCTCCAGCAAGTCTTGTGGTGCTTTCTTCTGTCCTCCTCCTTCAGGCTGGAGAGATATCCCAAGCTGGGCCACCATGGCTGCTGGGTGCAGAAATCCAGCATAAACCTGCATTATTTTAGATGCTACCAGAAAGTCCCAGCCCTTCCCACACCCTCGTCCCTCAGGGCCTTCCCACAAGAGTTCTGGGTCTGATGCAGCCCCAGAAAACAGCAGGTCCTGTCTTGCCATGGGGCTAAAAGGAGATCTCAGTGCGGGGGGAGATGATTCCCAGAACCGAAGCCAGGATGCTCCTAATTCCTGAGGGGGTACGGCATGCCCCTCTAGATCGGGTGACGGCTCGCCGCTCTCCACTCTCCTGTTACACCCACGCAGCCGTGCCTGCTGTGGGCTATGCTGGGGACCAGGGGGCTCTGTGTGTCCCCGGCATGTCCCTTCCCGGTGGCACTAACCATCCCGTCTCTCCCCAGGCTGCCTGACCGAGTGGGATGGAGTGAGCTGCTGGTCAGCCCTGCCCGTCGGCCAGTCCCGAGCTGTCGCCTGCCCTGACATCCTCCATGTCTTCAAGAAGTCCAAAGGTGCAGTGCTCTGAATCCAGCCCGGACCACTCATCCCCTGGGACTGAGAGCTGAGCTGCACCCACCCCTGCCTGCCTGGGATCCTTGTGCCACCCCAGCCCTTCCCCTGTGGTCCCACAGCTCCTGCCCCATCCAAACCCTTGGCATATATTGCAACCCAAGCAGGGGACACGCAAAAGCAGAGATGCAGGGTGCTGTCATGCTGGGAAAGTCCCCAAACCCTTTTATCACCCATTACCAAGCATCCTCTGTGGGTAGAGGTCTTGGGGACCTCATTCTCCAACTGGGTGACACCAGGACAGTCCCCTAGATGCTCAGTGCCCTCCTTTCCCCGTCCGCATACCAGCCTAATGCTCCTGACCTGCTTGGCACCACTCCAAGCCACACAGATGAAAAACGCAGCGTAAGATCATGATTATTTCAAGGCCGGGTGCTCTCCTGGGGTGGGTGACACTGCCGGGGAAGCCGCTGCCTTCATCCATCGTGGATGCAAAGGAATGGGAAGGAGAGCACCTGACTGGCCCCCATGGCATCTGAGCACTTCCTTGGCTGGGTGTAATTGAAAAGGTGATGGAGGGTTGGTAAATGCTTGCTTTAGGGCAGAAACAGCTCAGGAGAGGCTTGATGAAGCCCTCGCAGGATGAGAGAGCTCCCTTTTAGCCTTAATTCCCCCCCACTGTAGGGATTCACGCTTGCTTTCACATCCTGCCCTGCGATGTCCTGGCACCTCCAGGCCCAGCACCAGAGGGGCAGAGATGTGATTTGGATGGGAAGGATGGGGCAGCCAGGCCATTCAGGTACCGTGCTGCTGTCACAGCCAGGATGCTGGTGCTGGGATTTAGGCACCATCCTGGAGAACAGGGTGCCGTCCCCAGGCTGGACATTTTGGGGGTGCTGATGCAGAGGCGATGCCCACAGCTCTCATGAGATCCCTTCTTGTTGCTGCAGTGCTGATCCGGAGGAACTGTACCGAGTCGGGATGGAGCTTCCCCAGCCCTCCCTACTACAACGCCTGCGAGCTGGAGGCCATTGGCAGCAATAATGACACCGAGGCCAAGGCAAGTGGGTCCCCTGGGGGCCATGGGACACCCTCCCTAGCATCACCCTACCCCATGTTGACCGATGCCGTTGGGCAATGAAACATGAAGATGGTCTCGAGGATATCTCGTTGGCCTCATCCTTGTTGCTGGGCTGCCTGGAGGGATCTGAGCTTGGCTGGACACAAGCCCAGCCTGGGCAAGGGCTGGGGCATCGCCCTGCCATCTCCCTGCCCATTGCAGAGCATCACCTCCCAGCCCATGCTGCCTCACTCCGCTGGTGCTTTCCCTTCCAGAAAGGCTATTTTGTCACCATGAAAGTGCTTTACACCTGCGGCTACTCCACATCCCTGGCAGCCCTGTTGTTGGCCATCGGCATCTTCTCCTGCTTCAGGTAGGGCTCGGTGCTGGCTGCTCCATGGGCTGCAGCTGGAGGAAAGCAGGGTAAATCATGAGCAGGGTAAATCCCCTCCCAGAGCAGCCAAGGTCCATCCCTGCCAACGCAGATAACCAGGGAGGCATGAGACAAACTGCAGCATTGTCCTTTCCTGCTGACACACAGGCTTTAAACCCTCAGGTTGCCCTTTCAAGCTTTGTTTTTGCAGACCTCACTGTGCTGCAGAAGAATGCTCTCTGGAGGTGGCTGGAGGATGTTCCCCAGCACACCTTGTCCCCAGGCAGCAGCCTCAAGCACAGCACAACCCTGCCCTTCATGATTTCAGAGCAGGAAAACCTCCTCCAGGGCTTCATGCTTGACCATCACCAACACATGGTCCCCCAGGCTGGGGTCCACCCAGGGAAGTGGCTCCCAAAGGAGAAGCTTCTCTGCCCATCTGCTCTCTCTTCTCCTCCCTCAGCACAGAACATCTTTCTCCCGTAGGAAGCTGCATTGCACCAGAAACTCCATCCACATCCACTTCTTCACATCCTTCATACTTCGCGGGGCTGCCGTGTTCATCAAGGATGCCGTCCTCTTCTCGGATGAGTCCATTGACCACTGCACGATGTCGACGGTAAGGTGCTGAGCCCCAGCATGATGCAGGAGCGGGCACCATATGCTGATCTGGAGGAGTCTAGCTGAATTTACAGTGGATTTAACACTGCAAAGAAGAGGGAGAGAGAGGCTGTGAACCTGGGGAGGAAAGGCTGGCTTGGGTGGACTTTAGGAGGTTCACAATAGCATCTCTGCATGGGCCCTGTCTGCAGAGAACATGTTCTGCCCTCAAAGCTCTCCCTGGTCTCAGAGATAGTCTGCTGGTAGGGCTAAACCCCAGCAGCACCATGTACAAGCAAACAGACCTTGCACTGCTGGATGCGCAGATTTGGGGTTGTCAATAGAAAGAGAAACCCCTGCGTGCAGCCCAGACACAACACTGTGGACACCAGCAGACACAGGTTTCTAAAGGTCCTGCAATAACAGCCTGCGGTCATCTGCCCATGCTGCGCAGGCAGAGCAGAAAATGCTGCAGGTGATATGCGGGACTGGTGCAGCATCCCTGGAGTTGCACTGAAAGACCATCTCAGGGCTCCTCAGGTGGATGGATGGGGAGGTGGACCATCCCCTGTGCCCCCAGCACAGGGTCTGATGCCAGCCAGCACTGCTGAGCCTTTCCCCCTCCTCAATCTCACAGGTGAACTGCAAAGCAGCCATCGCCTTCTTCCAGTACTCAGTCCTGGCCAACTTCTACTGGCTGTTGGTGGAGGGCATGTACCTGCAGACCCTGCTGCTGCTCACCTTCACCTCCGACAAGAGGTACATCTGGTGGTACATCCTCATCGGCTGGGGTGAGTGCAGGGTCCCCTGGCACATCAACCCCCCTCCGGTGAGGTCCCTTTGACACAGACTGGGGGTAGGCACCACCTCCAGGGATCACTGCTCCGAAATCTGCCTGGCTGCGTGGTGCTCCCCATGGCTGCTCTTGGCACGTGCCCTCAACCCAACATCTCTCTGCATGGTGTCGTGGAGCTGGTTGGGCAGCATGGTCTGATCCTTGCCCTCGTGGCATGTGTGCAGAATTACTCAAAGGGGAAAATGCTTGCTAACATGAACGAAAGATCCTTTGCAGCATCTGCTGCCAACCCATCCTGAATGTGGTCAGGATGGGACAGAGACAGGTCCTTCCTTCTTCCAACATCCTTCTGGGGCTGGAAACGCCCATCCTGGCTGCCCAGGTTAGATGTAAGAGCACACAGAGGGGCAGGAGGGTGGCCAGGAGGTGACACACATCACCTTCAGTGGGCACCATCTCCTTTTAAAACCTGGAGAAGGGGAAAGGCTGCCACCTTCCTGCCACCTCCAGAGCCCCAGACCTGACCCAGGTACATGTTTCTGGGGACAAAGGATGGAGGGGAGACATGGGGGCTCCCCAGAGACCTGGGATGACTCTGCATCCCTGCCTGGGTCCTGTCATTGCAGGTGTCCCCATGCTTACAGTCTGCGTATGGGTGGTCACCAGGCTGCAGTACGACAACCACGGGTAAGAGCGCCCACCCCTCCTCTTTCCCCAGGCCAGCTTGGCCACATGTGCCCCACGCACGTCCCACAGGACAAAACTCTTGCATGGGAGGCTTAGGAGGGGAGAAGTGGGGCAGAACTTTATTTTAATGCGATTTCTATTTTCTGGTGGGGCCCAAAGACTCCCTTGCTATGGCAGGGCCCCCTTGCAAGAGGTGCTGTGCAAATGGGGCAGGGGGCTGGGATGGGTGGTGGGGCAGGACCTGAGCTAAGAGAGTGCAAGTGGGTGGCAGATCCATTTCTCCTCTCCCATAGGTGCTGGGACGACTACACCAGTCTCTACTGGTGGGTGATCAAGGCTCCCATCCTCCTGGCCATATTTGTGAGTATGTCCCCTGAGCAACCGAGCCCCAGAGCTGGGATCCCTCACGGACAGGGGGACCCAACCAGGGGTCTGTGCAGAGCCTGAGACATGTCTTCCCATGGCAGGTGAACTTCCTTATCTTCCTCAATGTCACCAGGATGTTAGCACAGAAGATCCGGTCCCCGGACATCAGCAAAAACTACAAGCAGCAGTACATGTAAGGGCTAGCTCAGGCAAGGGGGAGCTCCCCTCACCCCAGTTTCTGGGGGTACCCAGGGCAGCAGAGACCCTTTCCTGGAGGAGCACAGAGGAGGACATCCTTGGAGCCTCCAAGACCTGCCTTTCATGGAAAACCTATTTCGGGTTAAGACTAAGCTCTTGGGAAGGGTTCGTCTTGCAGGGCAGCAGGACCATCACCTGCACCCAGGTCCCCACTCATGCCACCACTCTCCACAGGAGGCTGACAAAGTCCACGCTGCTCCTTATCCCTCTCTTTGGGGTGCACTACGTGGTGTTCGCGCTCTTCCCTGAGCACATCGGTGTGGATGCCCGGCTGTACTTCGAGCTGGTCCTTGGCTCATACCAGGTACAGACTGGGGGAGATGGGTAGGCAAAATCCCCATGTACCCATCCTGTCCCATCCCAAGATCACACCAGAAGACCCTGGGATGTGCTGCTGGGGCTTTGCACTCTTTTGGGAGTGGCCTGTGTCCCAGGCACCCCGCAAACACCAGGGACAAAGCACAAGGGTTGGGGTCCGCTGAACGACTTGCACTGATCCCATACCTCTATTGCCCATGCAGTGGGGTAAGGGGTGTAGGAGGGTGCTAAATGCAGGCAGCAGATGAGCATGGAGGGGTCCAGCCCCTTTCCTTGGGTGAATTTTGCTTTTTCTGTTCTTTTCAGGGGTTCCTGGTGGCTCTGCTGTACTGCTTCCTGAATGGGGAGGTGAGTGTCTGTCATGAAATGCGTGGTTTGGACCACTTAACATCATGAAAAGAGTGGTTTGGACCCCCCAGCACCAACCCCCTGGGCACCACAGCCACACATGTGGGCACACAGACACCCCCAAGGGTGCACCCTAATGAGCATTGCATGCACACAGCCATGCATGTGTGCACACGTGGGCATGCAGATGCACATGGGGGTCCCCACCCTCTTGCACCCCAAATCCCTTGTTGAGCCCAGGGTGCAGCTCCTGCCCCTCCAGCAGGTGCTGGTGGGTGCCCCTGGGTGCCAGCACCAGTCCGTGATGTCGGTTCAGGTCCAGGCTGAGATCAAGAGGAACTGGGGCAAGTGGCAGTCTTCCATGGAGAGCAACGTCTTCAACCTGGCGACCCAAGACTTCACAGCGTGACGAGGACAGCGTTTAGGGAGAAATACTTCCCCGAGGATGTTGGTGGTGGTGCAGCTCCACAGCTATGGTCCCAGAAACAAAATAAGAAGGGTTTTGTAGGTTCTGGGTCTGGCATCCTCAGAGGGTGGTGAGAAGGGCTGTTGGGAAAGGTTCTGCCTGCTCGGATGCTGGCAGCTCTCATGGATCCATGATGGTGTCTCACCTGCCCAAAGCTCACTTCATGGTTTGGTCAGTATTTTAGGCAAAGGGAAAAGAGCTTCTCCACGTTTTCTGCCCCAGGACTGGGTAGGAAACACAAATATCATTTCACAAAGGACATCTGGTATTTTTCATTCAGCACTGGAGTGAAAACTGAAGTGGCCCCAACTCTGAGGGGGTTTTTTCCCCTCCTTTGGTTTACAAAACCATTTCCCTTATGGGAAGATGCCTAGACACAGCCCCCAGGAGCCATTCTGAGGGTGGGAGAAGCAAATACAGAGACAGGCAAAAACTGACAGCTCTCTATGTGAGACTCTTGATGGTCTCATGACTCAGATCCTCCCCTGCTTTCCAAAATGTTTCCATTTCTCCCTGCCCCTTGCTTCAGCTGTGCTCGGTGCTGGGAAAGACAGTCCATCATCCTTGCCATGCCAGCTCGTAGGGGCTCTGCACCTCTCCCAGGGGCTTTGTACCAGAGAGATAGGATGGTTTGCAAGCAGTGGGACTCACCTGTCTTCACTGAGGACTCATTTGCCTGGAACTAGCGAGGTTTTTGCCAATAAAATCTTGTTCTGAAATTCAGCATCACTTTTCAGAGGTTTGGTTTGCTCTACAAACCCAGGTAACTTGGTACCAGGCTTGCTGGAGGATGAAAACCCTGCCAGTATCTGTAATGCCTGGAAATATTCCCTGGGGGAGAAATACCTGTTTTTTCTCTGCCTGGTGAAGCAGCCAGGCTTTGGGCATGGCCATAGAGAGGAGATGGAGGAGGAAGGTGAGGAAGACCACAAGCTGGGAGCATCACGGTCTGTCCCAGAGGTGCTGGGGTGCCATGTCCCCTCCAGGTCAGAGCTGCCACCACCACGCCACGGCCTAGCCCCGTTTTCCCCCATGAGCATCCTTCACTCTGCCCAGGCTGAGCTCCTGCCTTGGCAAACGCTGTCTCCAGGATCAAGAAAGGCCTCCAGTTCTCTTTCCCCAAACCTGCTGGCCTCTCGCAGCTGCACCATGTTCCTGAGACCTGAGCCACCCGATCTCAGCAGAGCTCCTCACACTTCCTGAGTACTAATTTCTCCATGTAGCCACATGTCCTTCCTTAAATAAAACGCATGTGTTGGCCCTTTTCCAGACTGCAGGATCTCTAGAGATCCCGTCTGGTCTCACAAATTGGCTTTGGGAGGGAAACAAAGTCCCAGACTTGATTTGAGGTGAGATGGAAGATGTTCTGTTCAACAACCCCCTGGGCCAGCAACATCCTGTGTCACTGGCCAGGAAACCTCCCAGGTGCATGGCAGCTGACAAATAAATGCCTGCCTGCAGCCACAAAGACACCACAGGTGAATAAACATCTCTCTCTATCATTAGCGAGGAAGATGCTGTTTCGGCAGGGATGTGAGGCAGACGGTGGCAGCAGATTGCACCAGGGCTGGGGATGCTCAGTGGGAATATCACATTTGCCATAAAGCTTTGAAAAGCACTGAGTTTTGCATGTATTTTCAGCTGCAAATGGGCCTTTCCGGGTGCTAAACCTGCACCCCAAGTGACCCGCTGGGGTTTGCTGAGCTTCAACCCCATAACCTCCATGGTGCATGGCAGAGCCTGCGGAGGTAGGAGCCCACTGTGGGTGCAGGAGGGCTGATGTGCCACCGCTGCGGGGACTGCACATCACCTTCAGTCTGCAGGAAAGGTTTTCAGAAGGGTTTGCTGCATCTCTAGCCTGGACCATGCCCTACAGCCGTGTATTTGGGGTAGCTAAGCCTAGGCAGAGCAGAGCCAGGTTTTCCCCATCTCCCCTCCAGCATGACCCGGGGTACCACAGTAGCCCAGCATCCCCATCACCCCCCCTGTCCTGGGGGTCCCTTGTCCTCCTCTTGGGCAGAGGGGGGTCCGGAGGAAGGAGGGGTGTTTTGCCTGGAGCCGGTGGGTGGCACTGCGGCCCCGCAGCACCGCCTCGGGCACTGACATCGGATCCGGGGTGTCAGCCCTGGAGCACACAGGGTCCCCACGCAGACCGCCCGGACACAGGCTCAGCCGGCGTGGAGGGACGCCGGCAGGTCCCAGGGCCTGCTGGCTTCTGGCCCTGGTTGCCAGCACCCAATGACTCTATCCGGCCCCCTGAGAGCACCCAGGGAGTAAGGTAAGGGGGCCACAGTGCTTCGGGGGAGCGTGCACCCAGCCCTGCACTTGTCCCAAGGCTCCAGCAAGAGCTGGGAGCCCCCAGAGTCCCCCTAGTCAGCCCTGGCCAGGTGAGGGTTAATCAGCAATGGGGATGGGAATAAGGCTCAGGGCTGGGAGAGCTGTTGCCTGTTGCTTCTTTCTCTGCCTGCATCCCCTGCTCCTCCGGGGGCTGCCAGGCCACCCTGCTTGGGTGCCGAGGGTGCCCCGATGCCTGTGCTTGCACCCACTCCTTCATCCCTGCTCCGGGATGTTCCCAGTTCTGCGGCTTGGGGAGTTCACCCTGCAAATGTCCCTTCCCCATGCCCTGGCTGGCTGGGGCAGCTTGTTTCCACCCTGCTCTGTATAGGCAGCTCTGACTCCACCAGATCTTGGCCCCGCAGAGCTGCAATGGATGCAGGCAGCCCCACGGCAGGGCAAGTGCCTGGCAGAGCAGGAGGGTCAGGATGCATCCAGCACCGGCAGCTTTGGGGGAAGGTGCAAGCGAAGGCACCTCAAACACCCCAGGGTCTCGCAGGCAGTGCCAAGCATTGCCCTTATCCCACCCTGTCACCCCAAGGACATGGTTTTCACAGCCAAATTAGTGTTGTGAGTACCCCTGGGTACCCGAAGCTCCCATTCCCATTCAGATTTAGCTGGTTTTGCAGGCAGAGCTGTGCCCTTGTGCCTGCCCAGTGCCCAGCTGGGCACCCCGGGGTGCCCCTGGTTTCCAGAAGGGCAGGAGCCATGTCCTGGCGTTTCCACCCTCACATGCCTCACCCCCGGTTTGCTCTAGGCTATAGGCAAGGCAAAAAAAAGACCAGTGCAGCTTGCACAGGCTTCCCAGCAGTGACAAGGCTGGGTTTGGGGCAGCTGGCAGCTGATGGGACCCGCCGAGCATCCCCTGAATTTCCTGCTGTGACCAACTGAGCAAGTGGAAAGTCCCCACAGGCACAGCAGGAGGACGTCCCTGTCCCTGCCCTCCTCACCAGCCAAAACCACTGACTGCCAGATGCACGGGAAATGCTCTTTGCCCATGGGTACAGGCTGTTGCTTTGCTGCTGAGCTTCCGATGGGCTCCCAGTGCTCTCTGCCCTGGTTGTAGCAATCCCCTGGGAGCTAGCGTGGGGCTCTTCACTCCCTCCTTCCCTTGGCTTTAGCTGCTCTGAGCCCAGCCTGAGCTCCAAGTCAGCAAAAAGAGCCCTGGGGTTGTTTTTTAGTTGAAAAAAATCAGTGTTATGTTTCCCAAAGCACACTTTCGACTTCTCCTGCACAGAGCCAATCCTCTGTCCCGTGCTGCACGACCTCTTCCCCAAGAGCTGAACCCGGTCTCCCGGGCTGCCTTATTTTTGTAGTCTTGAACAGAAAAGGAAAAATTATTGAGTGAGAAGCAGAATCGAGCCAAGGAACTTCACTTCCCAGCTCCCTGGGTGCTCAGGTCTACAGTTGTGGCCCTGTTTTTATTGATTGCATGGGATGCCGGCAAGCACAAGGAGCCCCAGGGGTAAGGAGCTGGAGGCAGGGAAAGGCAAATTGCCATGGGAACGTGCCAGCAAGGGATGCCAGGCTGGGGAGGACAGGTGCTTCAGCTCCAATAAAGCCCACACCGACATGGGAAAGTTGCTACAGGGTATTTTGGGGCCGGATAAGCAGCAGAAAAGTTGCACAGAGCAGGCGATGTTGGAGAGATGATGAGTCCCCTCTGACCAGGCTGGGTGCTGGGGTGGTTGGTCCACTCCCAACGCAGCCCTGTGCACCCCAAAAGGGGTGAGCCCTGCAAGCTGGACACCCCTCCACCCTCTCCTCCTAACCCTGGGTGCCCTCTGTGCACCTTACACACCCATACAACTACACGGGCATGCAAAGAGCACCCAAAGGCTCCGTCAGGACGTACAAGAGGGGAGACAACCACACTGCGAGCCTCATTTTTGCACCATCCCGTGCCACCCTGGTCTGGCTCAGACCCACGGGGGTCCTACCGGGCAGGGTGTGTGGCAAGGGACATGGGGTGAGGCATGCTGGTGACGAAGTGGGGTGACCCTGCACAGCTGCTGGTCGTCCTGGCCATCGGATGCTCCTGGTGTGCAAAAAAACGTGGTGCTGGTGCAAAATTAGGCAGCAGCTGAGGGCTGGCGGGCGGGGGGGGGGGGGGGGGACGACAAAGCAGAAATGACAGACACCCCTCGCTTGCAAGCAAGAGGAGGAGCCGCGGCCAGTGCTGGGTGCTGCACGACAAGAATAACGCTCCCAAAGAGCCACCAGCTCGGAGACGACATTGGCAGTGGGGTTGGCACCGACTCCCCCCCCACACTCTTGCAGTTGTCCCGCTGCTCTTTCCAATTGCATGTCACTTCTGGGAGATATAGATGGGGAGGTGCTGGCCAGGGACCCTTCCCACCTCCCCACGTCCCATTTGGTGCCAAAGCCAGCCCAAAGCCACCTCAACATCTGGGACACCCTCCTCCACTGCCGCGATCGCCCCGGGTGGCCGCGTCCCCGGGCTCAGAGCATGGACGGGGTGGCCGCGGCGCAGAGGGGGTCCGTGAACGCGGGACCCCGGGAGCGCTGGGCGATGCGGCCGCGGGGGTTACAGGCGCCGCCAGCCCCGTGATTGGCGCGGCGGGGGACGAATGCCACAGCTGAGACGGGGCCGAGGCTACCTGAAGGACCCCGCATGTCCTCAGGTTTCACTCATGACCATCTGACAGCAGCAGCAGCTGCTCTGCCAACAGGCACTCGCTGAGCCAAAGCCTCCAGGAGTCGAAGGAGAGGGAAATTCTGGCCCTAAAAGGTCTCTCCTTGGGATTTTGCTCTCTCCACCCAACAGTAAGTACTGGGTTCAGCCCTGGGTTGATGTCAGGCCATCGGGTAGGGTCTACGGGGTCTTGGTTGTCCCTGGGTTTGTCATTCTCGCTGTGCCTGGAGCGGTGCAAGAAATGCTGGGGGCTTCACCGTCCGAGCACCAGATGCGGATGGGAGCAGGAGAGCCCCCGCAGTCTCTGGGGTGGTGGTTAGAGCTGTAGGCACCCACCAGACTCCCCTGGGTGAAAAATAGCCCAGGACGGGGGGAGAAAGTCCCCGCAAAGGCACAGGCAGGGCGTGGGGACACGGGTGCCAGCAGCCACCGGACCCTCGGTGGCCATGGACCTGCCGCTGGGATGAGAGGGACGGCGGGGGATGTGACGGGCAACCAGTTTGTGAGCCACCTTCCCACTCGGAGGAAGGGAGCTACAGGCAGGGCTTAAAAGGCACAAGTCGCCTTTCTCCTGGCTTCTCCTCCTGGAGATCTAAATATAAACCTCAGCTTGGCCAAGCCAAGGTTGCAGGAAAGGTCTGCGGGGTGGCTTCACAGTGTCTCCTTTCAAGAAGGCGCCTGTCCCCACAGAGCCCCTGTCCCCTGTGGGGGAGCAGAGAGGGACCCCCATGGGGAGAGGGGGAGGAGGTGGGACCCCTCTGCTGTGCTGAAACAGCGGTGATGGGGGGGACATGGAGGTGGGAGGCCATCATTTCCCCATTCGCACGTGGGGGCCGCAGGGTGCGCACGCACAGCCAACAGTTTTGGGGTGCCGGGGAGGCAGGGTCAGCCCAATGTGGGGTTCAGAGCTTGGATCCCCCATGGGCAGTGGAGAAACAGGCAGTGCCAGGGTGGGATTTGGCTCTTTTTTTGGGTGCTGAGTCCCCTCATGTACCTGCAGTGGGCGCACAGAGCTGTGCAAAGCTCCCGCCGCTCACTGTGCATGCAGGGACCGCTTTGCACCCCCAGTGCCATTTCGGGGTTTATCCACAGGCAATAAGCCACCCCAGTTCCCTCATCCCTCGCAACAGCAACCATCCCTCTCGGCCAGATCCTGCATCGCTACTCTCTCGGTCCCCAGAGCCAGTGCTGAGTTGCAGAGTGAAGTTTGCAGATAAGCACAAGCATTTCTTCCCCTGCCCACAGCGCTGCTGACAGAGATGCAAGGGATCAGCCTGGGCATGCAGCGAGCAAAACACACTGCAAAAGATTTAACAGCAGATGTCGACAAGGGGCAACAATTCCATAAAACCCTGGGGACAGCGGGACACCCCTCTCTGTCCTGTTATCCAGGGGAGATTCTGCACATGTAGCTGATGGACTGATGCGTTGAGCGCTGGAGCTGCATCCTCTAGTCCTTGCTAGGAAAATGCCTGCTGAAACAATTGTTCAGGAGGGAAAGGGAATATTTACAGGAACTGGTTAAAGAACACAGCGTCCTGCCTTGACTTGACTGTGCTAATATTTAAATAACATTTTCTATTTTCCGGTGTGTGTATAAGGGTCTGGTGACCATCAGTCAGGGCAAAAGGGCCCTGTGGAGCCACTCGGGCAGCTCCATCTTCACTCGATGGAACTTGCTGGATTTGGGGGTAGGAAAGTGCGCGGCAGCAGGTAATGATGAGCCACCCAGTATCATTTCTGTGTTTGGCAGGTTGGACTAATGAGTTCATTTACATGGAGGGGAGGAATGGGGAGAGTGTCGTGGATGCTTTGGGGAGTTATGGGAGCAAAGACCCCAGCTGGAGCTCCGGAGATGCCAGGAAGGGTGCTCAGTCTCTGTGCCTGTCTGTCTGTCTAGCTGCCTCCCTCCTTGGTTATTTATATAGCCCTTGGGAACATCTCAGCTTCGAGTCCCCCTTCTCCAGATCCAAGTGGATTTGCATGAGATCCCTTGGGAGCTGGAGGGCGAGAGTGGAGGTGTGGGGCTCAGCGCCTGGAGCTGGGCATGAGGAGGGCTGTGATGGCTGCAGGTGCCCCGTGTTGGTCGTGGTTTGCAGGGTGTCTGGAATGGGGTATTGGGGTGCAGAGGCTGTGATGGGAAAACGGGCATTTTCCAGCCCTGGGATGCTGTGAGGGCCCCGATATTGCCAATCCCACGGGAGCATCAGGTCTGGGACCTGCTCCCAGTGCTGCTCGTTGGTGATCACTACGTGAGCCGGTGGGGTTGCATCTCTCCTGGCATCCCGATAGCAGGTCATTACAGCCCCACGCCATCCTCCCTTCCCCCACGCTGTCCCCTCGCTGCCTTCGCAGCACTGCTCAGATCTTTTCTAAGCCTGACATGAGAGCTGCTGGCAGGGAGGAGCAGGAGCTTTGGATGACACCCGAGTGCAGGCAGTGGGCAGTGGGCAAGCACAGGGTCCCCGCTTTAACCCTTCCCCACCTGCCTGAGCCTCCACCGTGGCCAAAGCCCCCCCAAAATAAACCCAAGCAGCCATTCGCCCCGGTGTTCCCTTTCCAGCAATCCCCTCCTGGGGCTCAGTAGGGACAGCGGGATGGAAAGGAGGTGGGGATGGGGTGGTACCCCCCCGCTGCTGCATCCCCCGGCTCCAGGCAGGAGGGGGTTAGCGCGTTGCTGCAGGATGTTGCAACCTCCTATTTCCATCTGTGGCCCGGGAGAGTATCTGAGGACTTCACAGCTTCCAGCCTATGTACCTCACCCCCGCCTTCAAGCACATCGAGGTACCCTTGGCAGGGCTGCGGGCAAACAGGCATCGAAGTGCCAGAGTTCAAGTAAATTCAGGACAATAACAATCGGTGAACTGCATGAAATTAATTTCTGCGTGACTTATGATGCTGGTGGCAGGAGTGGAGGCACCTCTGCAGGGCACGTATTTTTGGGGGGTTAGCGGTTTATCTCCCAGGGGGAGGCTGGTGCCCTCTTAGCATGTTCAGCGTTAAGGATTTGGCTCTCCAAAGGAAGCCAGCGATGACACGGACTTGGCTGTGTCTTTGCAAGGAGCTAGGGCCAAGGAGCACCATCTTGTTTGGCACGTGCAGGGCACCCATCGCGGCTGGGGCCCCGCTGAAGGTGCCGCTGCAACGTACTGTGAAACACGGGATTGTGCATCACGTCCTTCTCCTCCTCAGTGTAAATCCCCCAACTGCCGGCACAGCGCTCGGCTCGCGGGTGTCCTTGTCCCAAAGTGCATCGCAAGGTGGGAGGCGGGGGGGTTGGCTGCTGCCAGGAAAGGGGCTGGAGAGCGTTTGGAGACCTCTTGGTCTGCCTGAGAAAGGCAGCATCTAGCAGGCAGAAAGCAGCAGAGCAGCATGATTCCATAGCAGTGAACTCATTCAACGTGCGCTTAAAATCAAGCATGCACTTTTGCATTTGGCCCATACAACCGTAGCAGCATCACTGTTGCTGTGGGTGGCCTGTGGGTAACACGCAGTGGGTGACCTTGGCTGGTCTGGACCACCCTGAGGGACCACGATGGCACCTGAAGAGCATGAACTTGCTGCAGCATCTCAGTCCCCCTGGTCTGGCTGGGAAAAGCATCCACCAGCGCTGGGGTTGCTCTGGCGTTGTTTTCCAAGGGTTTTCAACAGACCATCAACTTTGCTCAGTATCGGGCAAATTGCAGGCAGCGTAGCTTCATCCAGCTCCCCGGGATGACGGATGCTGCTTGGAAGCATCCTGCATTCCTGCCAGTACAGTTGGCTTGGGCCACACTTCAGGCAAAGCAACAAACACACCCAGAGGAGGGTAAAAAACCACAGTGGTGACAGGAGTCGGCACGGGAGGACATGTCACTAACGGGATACAGTGGTGCTCACTGGGCTTGGCGGGCTAGAGGCTGGTGTTTGAGCCGCATAGCCCATGGGACTTACCCAGCCGAGTGCTTAAAAAAACTCAGAAATTCAAAGAATAATGCTGGAAAATGAAGAATTGATTTTTTCGTCACTCCAAGTCTTCCAAGCCCACTACTATTTGAAAATAGAGTGGGGAAAAGGCTTGGGGTGACTCTCTTAATTTTTTTATTGGTGTTACTTTCTTTTTGTGAAAACTTAGCACCACCTGCCTTGAAAACAAGGCAGCCTAAAAACAGAATAAGTTTATAGCTGGCTGAGAACCTCCACGGTGGTGGAGATCCAGCGTCCCACAGCAGTGTCATAAGAGGCCTTTGTTTGCAAAACAAAATTTTGGAGACTTCACATATCTTTCCAGATAGTCTTTGTAATGTAGTTACAGCAAAGCATTAAGGGATGACAATATATCTGGGGATAGTAAACACCAGACTCTTAAATAGCACATTATCATGTTACAGAAAGGGACATAAACTTGTTTATAAAATGGCTAATTTTGTCTGGCACAACTGAAGGGTGTTTATCCTAGTTACTTCTAGAAACTCATATAATCTCAGAAACGCTAATGCAGCTCCGGGCCCTGCTCAGCATGCTGGTAAATCACCCATGTGCATGACTTAAAGCAAATCTCTGCCCCCCCCCCCCCCCCCCCCCCCCGTGCTCTTTGTGGGCAGAAGAAAAACATTTCACATTCGATTTCCTCAATATTCCCACTTTTTTCCAAAACTCAGGGAAAATACTGTAGGAGAGAAACACCCCATAGGACTTTTTCAAGCTGTGACATCCCAAAGACCATGCTGGAAGGATTTTCTTCTGCAACCATCAGACTTTACAAAAAAGCACCATGTCACCCCGTACACTCAAGCATCACAAAAAAAAAAAATCACAAATATCCTGAAGCTCAAACAAAACCCGCAGCAGTGGATGGCACCACTGCCGCAGCACAGGGTTGACATCATCTCCTGCGTCGCAGCCTGCACCCGATGGGGTTTGGAGCTGTTTGGGATCCCTCTGCCCTGCCAGGTGTGGTGGCAGGATTTGGCCCTGCTCCTTCTCCTTTCCCTGATGGTCCCACCTCTGGGGGTGAGCAGTCGGGTGTAGAGAAGTGGGAAATGCAGAGGGTATAAGGACTGTGGTATTTAATCCTCGCCGTAAGCTCCCTGTCCTCCATGGGCATATAAATGCCATCCTGACCGCACCGAGTGTCCGTGCCCTTGGGTCAGGTTTGAACCAAATACATGTTCTCCTGGCAGCAGGTCTCTTAGCACATGTGATTTTGTTTTTTTAAAACCTATTTAACACACACAGGGGTGGAGAGGGGACCTGCTATGGGGGGCTTCACGGGGCATGCAGCAGGGTTGGGAGAATGAGACCCATGTTGTGGCCCCGGGGGTCCTCCTGGGCGAGCGAGATGGCAGCCACGGGGATCGGCAGCACGGAGGACGATGGTGTTTGTAGCAGCACTTGGGATGCACGTGACTGAGAACCCATCGCTGAGCTGTGACTCATCCCCAAACCCTGCAGTCCCAGCTGGTCCCCATTGCACCATCCTGCCCCACCCTGGGTGTCCTCATGGGGGTAAATAAGTGAGGGATGGAGAGAGTTGGGTTGTCCTGTGTGCAGTCAGCCTCTGGGTGCTGGTTTGGGTGGAAGTGGTGTGTCCCAGGAGGAGTTGGGGTGCAGGTAGCAAGGAGGGGGTGCTACAGGATTGTGCTCTCTGTGTGCTGTGGTGGGTTTAGGCTGCATGTGCAACAGGGTCTGCTTTCCAGAGCTCTTAAGCTGCTGGGTGCTGGCTTATCTCCCCCAGTGCTGACTTCTCGTAGCTACAAGCATGTGGGACAGCTCTGGGCTCCTTGGCACCGGCTCTCCCAGAGTTGGCCGCTTGCTGGCTTTGGTGCGTGAGGTCCTTGTTTCCATGCTAATCCCTGCCGCAGAGATTCCCCTCTGTGCTGTGCACTGCGAGTGCTTGGCTGAGCATCACCTGGCTCTGCTGTATCTTGGTGAGTGATGCTGATTTACACTTGCTGATGACCATTCAGGTTGTATTCTGTCTTGGACTTGTGTACATATCAGTCTCCTCTGGGGTCTTTCCAGAGTGTTTCCTGTTAAGAGGGTGAATCTTGAAGGGCAGGTTTACAGATGGGTAAGGGCAGCTCCTCAAAATGTGTTTGATGGTCTTGCTGCAACATTGCAGATACTCAGAGGGTCCCACTGCTGTCTCCCACGTTCTGGGTATCTGTAGAGCCAAGATCTCTCAGGAGCAGCGTGTCTTCACTTGAGACACCCCCGTCATATCTGTCTTTGTTAACCCAGCCCTGAGTATGGTGGGGGAACAAGTACATCTCTCTTGGTTTACCAGGCTGGGGGACTCTGGGTTTGCAGATGCTCTCCCAGAGCAATGTCCTAGGAAGGGAGGAGCAGAGCCCTGGATCTGCATGGGTCAGCAGGATGGGGGCAGGTCCTCGGCCACCCAGTGTCCCCCACAGCCACACATCTGCGTGCAGCAGCCAAGGAAGTCCTTCCCCCTCTTCCTCAGCCCACAGGAGGTTATTTTCTGTGCAGGGATGAAGTGCCAGTTCTGGACGGGGTGCCTTTCCAAGCAGTCTCAGACAGGACCCTGTCACCCTTCTGTCTCTCCTAATTATACAGAACCTATTACGCAGCATCTCTGGTAGTTTCCAAACCACTCGGGTTATTTTGGAGGCTGATTCATTTGTGTGGCCTCAGAGTAGCAAAAATATCAGAGGAAACTGAATTTCTATCAAAGTGAAGGCCATGCACTCCTGAGCAGGGAGCTGCTCCCAGTTGCCCGCTGAACTGGGAGGGTGAGATGTTCATCCATGGCGTGCCAAGGTGTTGGTCACGGGCAGTCCAAAAGCAACAGCTCAAGTGTGTCACAATAAAAAAGTTATCCAGCTTAGCTGGGAGTCCAAAATTTAAAGTGGCAATAAATAGCAGATCAGAGCTTTGTAGAGACATTTTAAGTGACTGATTTCTTAGTAGGAAAGCTGATGGGGCAAGAATCTGCCTTTAATAAGGGACGCTGGGGGGACCCAGCTCCTGGGGAGAGCTGGGCCTGAGCCCCACGGCACCGTGGGGGTGATTTGTGCCTGAGGCAGCACCTGTTGCTGCGCCCAAACTGCTTTTACCTATCGGAGGCGCAAAGAGTTTGATCTCGGTTATTTATAGCAGCTGCTATAAATGTGCCAGGATGTGCCACGCTGGGAGCAGAGGGGCTGCTCACCCCGTCCCAGCGGCTGGGGGCTGGTCCCACAGTGAGCTGCTTCACTTGGGGTGGTGGGTCCTGGCTGTCTCCCACACACACTGGTGTGGGCACTGGGCTCACTGGGGGAGAGGGGAGTTGGGCCGAGCCCCCTGCAGAGTCTGTGTTTGGCTCTTGGCTCCTTTTCTTTTGAGTGATGAACCGGTGATGCTGGTGGCTCCGGGGCTGCGGTGTGCAGGAGCTGGACATAGGCTTAAGTTCTGATCCTCCTACCTGGGGTCATCCACTATCTCTGGGTAGCCACAAAGTGGCCAGAGCAGGAGAAGGTGCTGCAAAAGACCCCAAAAAGCAACAAAGCATTTCCATGCCCAGGGCAACATCTCCTTTGAGGACCCCCTGCTTAGCCTTGGGCAGCGCTGCCAACCCCCAGCACGTTCCCCTGTGGCTGCGAGCCCCGTGCCTGGTGCTGCCAGGGGCTGCTCCGTTGGCAGCCGGATCAGCGTGGCTTCAGCCGAGGAAGAGGAGATATGGGCCGAAAGCAAAGCTGGTGCTGCTTGCTTGAGCTCCCCTCCTGCGCTCGCTCCTGCCAGGGGGAGGAATGAGCAGAGTCATGGGGCTGCAGAAACTTGACTCCTGCGGTGATCGCTGGTGGCAGCTGGAGGCACGGCCACCTCGGCTGGGACCACAGGCTGGGTTCAGTGAGCGGGGATGGGGCATTGCTGGGGGTTTGGAGGGGAAGCACCCAGCGGGAGGCTCCAGGGAAGACGTGGACCATGTAGCACCCGGTGCACCGAAGCCTTGGAGAGCAGTGTGCTGCCGAAGGGGCTGGAGCCCTACAGAGCGCTGGCGTGGTCTGTAAAGCAGGCTTGTCCTAACAGCTCTGCAAAACCCTGGTTCCAGGGCGATTGAGGCTGCCTAGACCAAGAAGCTCCTGTGGGTCCTCAGAGTCTGCAGGTGATGGGGTGGGTTGGTCCCCACCATGGGTGCTGTGGGTCCTGCTTGAACATGCATCAGTGCATCCCTGGTGGGACTCGGGGCGATAGAGCCAGACACAGCCCAGTGCTTTTGGCTTGAGCTTTGGGGCCACTTGTATCAAGGGAATGCAAAGGGCAGGTTTCCAGAGCTGCTCAAGTAGAGCATGAAACAGGGGTAAATCCAGAATATCTCTGGATGAGAAGAAGCAACGGTGGTACCCTGCTGACCCGCTGCCATGGGCACAGTCCCCTTGCAGAGACATGTGGTGGCAAAAATTCCTTTTTTTGCTTGCTTTGATGAGGTGCCACCTTTGGGGTCCAGCAGGCCTGGGGTGAGATGGGGCTGTGCCCCTCTGGGGTAGCTGCTCCGGGCTCTGTTTTGCAGCGGTTTGGGCCACAAGCTGGGCTGTGGGCGGTGCTAGACGACTCCACTTTGCAGTGATGTGACTCGGTTTATCTTATTAGATAACCCTGTTCAGCAAGGACAAAGCTTTTCCTCTTCTAAAATAGGTTTAAATACAAAAATTGGTGCTCTTGTCATTTGATTATTTTTTTTTTAAAGGTTGCCCTGTTCCAAAAGGCAACAAGTTGCTCCCATCCCTCTACCAGATGCATTTGAACATGCATCAAAGCCCTGATGCTGGAGCCATGAAGGGGCTGTTTGAACACTGTGATGAAGGTGGTCTCTGCCCAAGAGATGGTGCAGCTGGGGGCCAGTCCCTGCTTCATCCCTGGGATTGGATGCTATGGGGGGTGAGCAGTAATACCCCCACAAAGATGTGCTGCTGGGGGGATTGCCCGCCCTTGGCAGGAGAACATCCATTTTGCACACCGGGATTCAATTCAGCGGTGATAGTGAGGGAGCGTGGTGGCTTCTAAAATGCAGTTATCCTGCACTACACAAAATCAATACCTCCCTTTGCTTTTATCACTTGGTTTTATAATCACCATAGGAATGTGTCGATACTGTTATGCACCCAGAGTCTCTCTTCCCATCAGGGCTATCTGTAAATGTCCGGTTCTCCTTAATTACAAAGGGCTGAAGGTTTCCAGCTCTCAGCATGGCAGGGCTGGGTCTGTGAGGAGTTTTGAGCCTATAGCTTTTTTGGAGGCAAGTGCTCAGCAGCATCACAGAAAGTTTTGGTGCATGAAGGAGTCACTGCTTGCCAGTGGGATGCTCATTTTGGGGAGGGTGAGGCCCAGATATCCCAGTATCTCTGCAAAGCAAGATCAAGTGTTATGGTATATTGGGCTCATCTGACACAGGCTGGTGTTTATGGGTTGAACAGATAACAGAGGCAAGGTGATGCAAAGCAAGAACTTTTCTGGTGTCTAGGAAGCCTTTTCCAGGTGTTTCGGCCTCCCTGAGGGCATGGAAGCCTGTTTCTCTGGGTGCAACCACCCAGCTCATCCCCGCTTTGGTCTCTCCAACTGTTTTTGTTGTTCTGCTGCTCAGTGGAACCACCCTTATCTCTCCCAAATGGCCCATTCTATTCCTGTCTGGGGAGTCATTCTGATCTCCATAAAATTAGCAAGTGCCATTATTGCCTTGCTTTTTGGCTCAAGATAAGACTTTAACCCCTTTCTCTCAGGAGCAGAGCCATCCAGCGCTGCAGAGTAACCACTGCAGGTTACTTGTATTTCCTATGGACGGGTGCTGTGCAATGGGCCACTGATCCTGCAGGATCGAGCTCCTCTGACTGAGGAACCTCTTGCTTTGAGCACTGTATGCTGCTCGCACAAGGTGCATGAGGAAAGCTGCCCATGCCTTGCAGCATATTGCAAAGGGGAGACAGCTAGAGCGGTGCCACTGATGCCGAAGGTGTTTTGTTTTGTTGAACAACCCTGTCTAGGTTGTGAAATCGCGTGTCTAACAACAGCCAGCTGGTGCCAGGGACACCAGCTGCTCAGCTCATATGGTGCTCAACCTGATGGTGCTTTTTGATCAGAGGGTGAATGGGGGTCTGGGAGGAGATGGAGCACACAGCGTGCTCTGTCTGCAAGTGATCCATGCATAATGATCTTTCTTGCAAGCTCAATAGTTCTGCAATAAACTCTTTTGCAAAAACTCACCAAGATCCTGCCATCAGCTGGCTTCAAGGGCTGAGCAAAAATGCCCCAAAGTGGGACCAGCTGGCATTGTCTTCTCAGCCCTCCTCTCCCCAGCAGGCTGGGCGCAGGCGTCCTGGGAGCAGAATGAGAGGATGGCCGGCCTGCCGCACATCCCGGGCCCCGAAAACCTCCGCCCCTTCACGCCCGCCTCGCTGGCTGCCATCAAGCAGCGCATCGCGGAGGCAGAGGCACTCAAGATAAAGCAGCAGCACATGGAGCTGCCTGAGGAAGAAGAGATCAAGCCCAGGAGCGATCTGGAAGCTGGCAAGAACCTGCCCCTTATCTATGGTGACCCACCGCTGGAGCTCATCGGGACCCCCCTGGAGGACCTGGACCCTTTCTACAAGGATAAGAAGGTGAGGGACAGAGCTTAGCCCATGGGTAGAGTTGGCATTACATGTAAATCCCAAGAAAAAGACCAAAGCACAGACCTCCTCTTCTTTCCACCATGACCCAAGATCTCATCTGAGCCCATCTTGGTGATCCGTAGCCCCAAACTACTGTGGTTGCTTCTCCTCCAAAACAAAGCATCTGTTCCTTGGCAGTCACAAGCCTCTGGAGATCCAAAACACACATAGAGGTCTCGCCTCTAATGGCAGCACTTGATCTGTGGGTGTTTCCGGGGTGTGCAGAAGGGCTAACCTATCTCCCTCCTTTCTTTTCTCCACAGACATTCATAGTCCTCAACAAAGGGAAGTCCATCTTCCGCTTCTCGGCGACCCCTGCCCTCTACCTGCTGGGGCCCTTCCACCCCATCCGCAGAGGAGCCATCAAAGTGCTTGTCCATTCATATCCTTGCCCTCTGTGATGCTGCTCTGTTGCCAGGTCAAACCCTGATGGTCAGAGTGCAAACAGTCCTGGGAGAGGGCTGAGAGAAGTGTTTCATGATGGTGTGGCGAGCAAATTTCCTGGGCTGGCCCCACCATGGCCAGGACCCCGCTGCCCGGCCATCCCAATGCTTTGGTCCCTTCCCAAGGAGTGGGTGCTTGAAGGCTTTGGGCACCTTGGTGGCACCAAGAGGTCAGTCTTGGCTGGAGAAGGGAGGAATCAGTTTGATTGGAGAAGGGAAGAAATCTGAGTGGTAGAGCTTCCTAGGAAGAGGTACAAGGTCTCTGAGGTCTGGAGAGACTCAGAAAGGAAAGAAAATGATTACAGATCAGGGGATCCTGTCCCATCTGGGAAGTGGGCAAATTGGGGAGCTCAAAGGATGCTTTGGGAGAGGGAAAGCAGAGGAACCAGGACATTGGGGTACAGGGAAGGAGGCAACTTGGGCGGTGCTGGGGCTTTTGGTGTGAGACAAGCAGAGATGGAGAGACAGGAAAGGATGCCAAGAGCAAGAGGGGCACTAGGGTGGGTGGGAAGTGATCCCAGCAGAGCTCTGGTGGCAGCAGGGGGTGCTGGCCAGAAGGTAGGAGGAAAAAGAGGGGCAGAGGCATCAGACAAGTGGGGAAAGCTGTATCCTGGGGTGATGGAGAGAAAGGAGCACAAGCGACAAGAAGGGAGGCAGACCCAGCACCACGGAGATGGGGAAGGGAGCAGAAGGGGACAGCAGGGGCCAGGACCATGCATGGGAGCACAGAACTGAGCCAGGAGAGGGCTGCAGAAGGAGCAGGTCAGGGCATGGGACCAAGGTGGGTGTCAGGACAGGAGTAGGGGTGCTTGCCTTCATAATCGTGTGAAGGGGGGAATCTAGGCAACAGCCACAGCATTTTTCCTTGACCAAGTTTTAAATTGTTCAGCATGTTCATCATGATCACAATTTTAACCAACTGTGTGTTTATGACAATGAGCAACCCCCCGGCATGGTCCAAGAACGTGGAGTAAGTCCGTGCCTCCCACAACCTCCCCCAGCCATGGGGGCCATCCTCAGGAGGGGCAGGACCAAGGCTGAGAGGAGTGTTGGGATCCAGGGACCCTTCAGAGGAGGAGAGGTGTCATTGGGCGACGCTGGTGGCCCTCTTGATCTCAGAAGGGATGTCCGCGCTTTGCATTAGGCATTGCAAAGAGTGGGAGTGTTTCAGAGCTGCCCAAAATCTGGTGGGGTCCCTGTGACAGTAGACCACTGCAGAGCAGGCTGGGTCAGGTCGGGTCGGCAGTGATAGTCTGGAGAGGCTGAGCAGACCCACAAGTCCAAAGAGTATGGACAACCAGCCCCAGGTGAGAAGGGGAAAATCCAGCATTTTCTGCTGTGGTTCTGCACAATCAGGTCTCAGCAGGGTTTTACAGAGAGCGTGATGGTGGTGGGACATCAGCAGGGATCAGAGGTGTTGCAGAATAGTCATCAAAGGGATTGGTACCTCAAGATGTCCCAACTTGCCTTACAAGGAACTCAGCAGCCTGTGACTGTGAACCCCCAAGCTCAGCTCCCCAAGATGGTCCCACTGGCAGGGGTGGACAAAACCTCATCCTGAGCTGATCCTTGGACCTGGGTGAGCATCCCCTGAGTCGCCGTTCCCATTTCAGATACGCCTTCACTGGGATATACACCTTCGAGTCCCTCATCAAGATACTGTCGAGAGGCTTCTGCATCGACAACTTCACATTCCTGCGCGACCCGTGGAATTGGCTGGACTTCATGGTCATCTCCATGGCGTGAGTTTGGTGGGATGGGGAGAGGACAGGAGGTCTGGCCACTGCACCTGGGGCGGGGGGGGGAATGACCCTGGGGAGGAGGGCTGAGAAGCAGGGGGGTGAGTGCCTGGCAGAGCCCTTAAAACCCTTTCCTCTCCTGTCCTGCAGCTACATTACCGAGTTTGTGGACCTGGGGAACATCTCTGCTCTCAGGACCTTCCGTGTCCTCCGTGCCTTGAAAACCATCACTGTGATACCAGGTGGGACTTAAAGAAGGGATCTCCTCTCCATATCTTCCCCTCCCTCGAGCTTAGGTTTTTCCACAGTTCACAGCAGTTCCTTGTTCTTTTGACAGCTCTGAGAAAACAGAGTAAATAAGGTATTTGATACTTATAAATAATTTTCCACCTATTTCAGTTTTTGGGTCAGGTCCTGCTGATTTTACATCTTGAAATTAGCTGTGCTGACTCAGTTGTTTGGCCAGGGAAAGCCCCTGGTGAGCCAGATGTGGTGTTTTTAGGGCTCCTTGGAGATGCCTTAAGTGGGCCTGTGCTCACGTTGTGTTTATGGTCTCGATTAATCAATACATTTTGCTTGGTCCTTGGAGCCATAAATTTAGTTTTGTCCCCACTGCTGACTGCACTGGTGCTACGGTTGAGATATTTAATGGGTATTAGTGCAAGAGCCTTATGGCAAGTGTTTAACATCACCCCAAACATCCAGCCTGCAGTGTTAGGAGCATGTTATCAAATACCTCTGATGGCTGTTTCCCAAGTTTGATACCATTTCAATACCCTGGTTTGGTACCACCTAGTGCAAGCTCACAGAAATGATAGGTCAGACCCCTTGAAGAAGCATGAGATTGAACTGAAAATGATAATTTCTTGTGGTGAATAAATTCTTGTGTCCCTGCAGTTTCCAGATCTTTAGGGTTCATATTTGAATGTTTTTTGCCTCCATCAAACAGGCTAAAAATTGCATTTAGCAAAACATAAGCTGCTGCTTCTTTCTGGAATAACATCCCCCCAAGAGGCTCTGCAGAAATAGCAGTTGCAAAAATAAGCTGTTTTAGAACAGCTGTCCTCAGCAGTTCCCAACTTAGACAAGCCCTTGGAGAACAGGGTTTTACCTAAATAGGTTGGTTGGGGTTTTTTTGGGAGGGGGTCAGAACTAGCATGATGACAGGACTAAAAATCATGTGTCTTTGGAGAATTGCCTCTACATGAGAAAGCTCTGTGCTCAGAGCTGCTTTTAAGATCAATGTCAGGATGTCCCAGCATCACCCATCATCCGTGTAGACCTCGGGTGACAGGAATGACATCCTCCATGTGAAAAGCCCACTGAGGATCTGTGGGCAAGCCTCCTCTGTGGAAGAAACAGCGATGCTGGCGGGGATGGATGAGTTAATCCTGATGCTTAATGCAGATGTCACTTTGTCACCTTCACTTGACACATTTGGGTTTCTCCAGCTTGAAGGAATCAGGCTGGAGGGTACGTGGGGGCTCCCAACCACCCACGGGGCAGCAGCATGTGGGGGTGTTGAACCACAGAGGCTTTTCTGGAGCTGAGAGCAGTGGTCAGCATCTTCCAGCTGGGATGGCAAATAGCTTTTCCATGTGCTGCAGCAAAGTGGGCTACTCTACTGGCTTGGCCCAAAAAAAGGCCTGACTGTGGTATTTGGGGAAAAGGTGAAGCCAAAGGAATTCATGGCTGCCAGCCTGAGATGAGATTTGGCTTGTGATACCCAGGTTAAGGTTGGCATGGGGAGGCTTGGCAGGCACTGGTCCAAAGGTGACAATTCTGGGGGAGGCGTTTATGCTGCCCAGCAATGCGTGGGGTAGCTGGGATGCAACATGGGGCACAGAGCTGGAGGTCTGAGCACGTGGGGTGAACTTGATGATGCCACATGTCCCCACCAGATCCGGCATCTTTTGGGAGCACAGTAGCATGTTCTCCACAATTAGCAAACAAACAATTAGCTCAGTAGTGACACCTCCCCCATAGGGCTGAAGACGATCGTTGGGGCTCTGATCCAGTCGGTGAAGAAGCTCTCGGACGTCATGATCCTCACCGTCTTCTGCCTGAGTGTGTTTGCCCTAATCGGTCTCCAGCTCTTCATGGGGAACCTCCGGCAGAAGTGCGTGCGGTGGCCCCCCCTCAACGACACCCTGCTGTGGGACTTGGGGCTGGACAACGACACGTTGGCCAACACAACGCTCTATGGCAACTTCACTGACGGCATTGCCAGCAACTTCACTAGCAACTTCACTAGCAACAGCACCTTTGATTTCGAGGCCTACATCAACGATGAAGGTAAACACTTGTGCACCCACTTCTCTGCTGGCCCATCACCCTGGCTTGCTCCTCGGTTTCCTTGCTCTTCATCCGTGTCAGACCCAGATGGTTTGCTTGCATGGATCTTCTTGCCAAGGTGCTTTGCAGGGACAAGTGGTCGGTGGGTGAAATAGGGATTGTGCATACTCACAGGATAGACAGATGGGATCAAATCCTCTTTGCCAGGGAAAATGCAGTCCACCTGGGCAAGCTAAACTCCTCCAGAAAGGTTTCACCATGGGAAGCCTGGACAAACCAGTGTCTCCATCTCTCCCACTTGCTTAGTGGGGGCACAATCTCCCCATCGCGGTGGGCACTGGTGAACAGCTGCTCTGTCTGGCTGGTCACAGCAGGGAAACCAAACCCTCCAGGAGCAGATGGGACTTCGGGTGGGAAACCAGAGGGAAGGATGCAGGAATGACATTTCTCACCCACTTTCACTGCATCATAGCTAGGTCCTTCCCCAAGTACTGCTGCATCCAGTGAGCATTGGTGCAAGCATGCGACACTGTGACAGCCAACAGGAGGGGAAGGAGGGAGAGGTGGGATCAAGCACAGGTCCTCAGACAGGTCTCCAAGTTTGCTACTTTCCTACTTCTTCTTTGAAACAAG
This sequence comes from Astur gentilis, assembly GCF_929443795.1. NCBI lineage: Eukaryota > Metazoa > Chordata > Aves > Accipitriformes > Accipitridae > Astur > Astur gentilis. Next base: position 41,993,508 of record NC_064884.1, on the reverse strand, counting down.
TTTGGCCCACAAAATGTGGTGGATTTTTTGTTTGTTCTTTGGTTTTGCGTTTTTAAACTCCGTGAAAATGTAAAAATCTCAGAAAATCTGCCTGCCAGAGCTGCACAGTGGTAGGATGCTCCACAGGGATGTTTCACATCTCGTTTAGGGCGCTCGACAGAGCTCAGCAGAAGATTGGGTTATGTCTCGGCTGAGCTGCTTTGCCTAACCGTATAAGTAGTTCTGGCATTAATTACAGGAAGGCTTCGTGGTAGGGGTGCAAATTCAATACATAGGATCTAGTGAGTGCAGCGCAAATAGCAACAGCGCTCTGCAGCCATGCGTTCAGGTTAACGGCTATTGGGGCCAGGCCAAAAACACATCGCCTGGAGTTTTACAAGTGGGACATCTCCTTGATGAGCCCACATAGGTTAAATAAAAGCCTGGTGGCAAGAAGCCAGGCAGAGCTAGAGATGCTTTGAGGAAGCTCCAGAAATCCCCGTGTGGCTCCTGGAAGGGCTGTGCTAGGTGATGCCCAGGATGGAGTCCAGCTGCCCTCTGCCATGTCCTGGGGTGGGTTTCTCCAGATGCTCATCTATGTATCCTTGGGGACAACTGACCTGTGGTGGCACTGCTTGGCAGCTTCTGTGGCTCTGGGTCTGTGCCCAAGCTGTAAGGAGGAGCTTTAAGGACCCCTGGTCTGTAAGCAGGGTAGGTTTCCCCACCAGGTAGGGGCTGGTTGGGATGGGAGCAGCAGGAGGAAGGTGATGGCCACGGAGGAGTAGCAGACAGTTTCCCCAGGCTTTCTGGGGACTCCTGCAGTCCCCCATGCTCAGTGCTCCCTGGGAATGCCCTGCCATTTTGTACGTTTTCTCGGCAAAATGGACCAGCTGTGGTCCTTTGACCACATGTTAACCCACCTTCCCAGAAGGTAGGCCAAGCCTGACCCTGGTCTGTTTCCAGAGCTCTTGATGGGCTTGGGAACCATCTAGTTTGGTTGGTGAAACAATGCCATGAGGTGTCTGAGCTAGTGCCAGGTAGTTCAATGCAAATAGCAAAGTCAGCAGAGAGGAGATAACCCAGTGACCAGCACTGGGATTCAGGGAATTTGCCTGACAGCGATGAGCTTCCAAGAATTTGAAAAATCAATGTTTGGTGTTTTGTTTTGTTGGGTTTGGGTTGTTTGGGGTTTTTTTGATGTCTTTCTCTTTCCCCAACTGCAAAGCCAATTTCTACTTTCTGGAGGGAGCGCTTGACGCCCTGCTCTGCGGGAACAGCAGCGATGCTGGGTGAGTGCAGCTCACGCTGGTGGCTGACGTCCCCTCTGGCTCCCCAGGAGGGGACAAGGCAGCCAGCGGAGCCTGTGGGACCACTGATGGTTGGGATGGGACAGGATCGGGACTGGGAACATGGCTTTGCAGGTGAATGGTCCGGGAATCCCAACTGTATCACCTTGGAGGGGGTATCAGTCCAGGTACCCTGACTATATCAGCTTTGGGGAAGGCGGTATCAACCTGGGCATCCCGACTATATCAGCTTGCACGGGGGTGGTTCTGCTGAAGCATCTCAGCACCTCCAGGGATGGAGCGTTTCGCTGTGGGTGCAGGAGGGGCAGCACCAGGGTCTCACAACAGCTGCCCCTGTGGCTCCTTTGGTAGGAAGTGCCCTGAAGGGTACCAGTGCATGAAGGCGGGCAGGAACCCGAACTACGGCTACACCAGCTACGATACCTTCAGCTGGGCTTTCCTGGCCCTCTTCCGCCTCATGACGCAGGACTACTGGGAGAACCTCTTCCAGCTGGTAGGCACCAAATTTTTACCCTTGTGCAAATGCTTCTCTCGTTTCAGTGCTGCCCCAGGATTAGGACAGGTAAAAAGTCACTTGACTGGAACCCTGTGGGACCTTGTCCTGTGGTTTATGGATCTAACCAAGATCGGCAGAGATGGGGCATTGTCCCATCCAGTTCCCCAACCTGAGCAGTGCAGTGTATTTTCCAGGGCAAAGCCCAGATGTGCTTCAGTGGTGCTGTCAGCTGTATTGTGGAAATTGGGGATTTATAAGAGTATCTAGTACTTCTCTGGCTTGAGCTAAGGGATAAGGGGGAAAAGCTAGGTCACTTGTCTCCTGCATTGAGTCACCCTCTACAGAGAATTTCAAGACACCACAAAAATCCCAGCTGACCCTGGGTCCAGAGACTGTTTAGATAAAATCAAGCCTATATCAAAAGGCTACACATGTCCTCTGGAAATGATTATGCCCAGATTTAGAGTTAGAAAAGGGCCACTCTTGGCCCAAGGGTGAAACCTGAGAATTTGGGAGCTGAGAGATGTTAGCCCCTGTCACAGCAAAGCGAGTCTCTGATGAAATATCAGTCCCATCTCCATACATGCTTGCAGCCCGCAGGCTACCAGACAGCACAGAGCAGCATGGCTGGGTTTGCGGAGACTTCTGGCTGTTTCACACAAGTCCTAACCCAGTGCCGTGGACTGCAAGAAGGTCAACTGGGCAATGACCAGCCCTTGGGGAAGATAGGAGCAAAATACTGTCCTCCTACCACAAATGGGAGGGTGCCCTGGTGCAAGACCTTTCATTGGAAGCATCACCAAACCGATACTGTGCTGAGGTGGTGTGACAGCCTGTGCCTCCTCTTTCCACAGACACTGCGTGCAGCAGGGAAAACATACATGATCTTCTTCGTGGTGGTTATATTTCTTGGTTCCTTCTACCTCATCAACCTCATCCTCGCGGTGGTGGCCATGGCTTACGCAGAACAAAACGATGCCACATTGCTGGAGGAGCAGGAAAAGGAGGAGGAATTTCAACAGCTCATGGAGCAGCTGAAGAAGCATCAAGAGGAGCAAGAGAAGATGGTTGGTGGAAAATATGGAGGCCAAAATGAGGAACCTTAGGAATAGGGGGGGAAAAGGGGAGGCACTGACACGTGTGGTGGAGCCTCTATGTATAACCTCAGAATAAGCCCCTTTTGATCCATAGTAAGCAAAGATAATAGTTGAGTAACTATTTTGTAGGTCACAGCTGAATCAAAAGGATGAGATACTATCCTGGGTGGGATAAAAAGAAGGCTGAAAAGATTTAATTTCCACATCCAAAAAGCACAGGGAGCACTGGGAGGCAGCAGAGAGGTGCAGCACAGAGGTGCAGTATTGCCTGAAAGGAGGAGGTGAGAAACAAGTCATAAAAGGCACCAGAACTAACAATATATCTTCCTGCAGCACATCAAAAGCAGGAAACCTGGCAGAGAGCCTGCACAGGCACGTTATGACCAGGGTACAAAAGAAGCACTCAAGGAAGATAGGGCAGTTGCAGCAAAACTAAATGCCTTAGCAAACCATTTCCTTTTGGCCAAGAATGGAAAAGAGAAGAGAGGGCTCCAGAGACCCTGTGGCTTGCCTGGGGAAGTCCTGGTGTCCTTGCAGGAGCCAAGGCACAGCTCTCGGGGTCTGGTCTCACTGCTGTCCCCCAGCACATGAGCAGATATACATGCCTGATGCTGCAGAGCGTTTGCAGTCAAACGAGCTGGTGTCAAAACGAGTGGTCTCTGAAGCTGCCTGATTTCCACCCATTTCATAGAATCGTATAATATCCTCAGCAAGCTTGCAGATGACACCAAGCTGAGTGGTGTGGTTGACACACCTGAGGGATGGGATGCCATCCGGAGGGACCTGAACAAGCTCAAGAAGTGGGCCCATGTGAACCTCATGAGGTTCAACAAGGCCAAGTGCAAGGTCCTGCACCTGGGTCTGGGCAACCCCCAGTATCAATACAGGCTGGGGGATGAAGGGATTGAGAGCAGCCCTGCAGAAGAGGACTTAGGGGTACTGGTGGATGAAAAGCTGGACATGAGCCAACAATGTACACTCATAGCCCAGAAAGCCAACCATATCCTGGGCTGTATCAAAAGCAGCGTGACCAGCAGGTCGAGGGAGGTGATTCTCCCCCTCTACTCTGTTCTCGTGAGACCCCACCTGTAGTACCACGTCCAGCTCTGGGGTCCTCAGCACAGAAAAGACATGGACCTGTTGGAGCGAGTCCATAGGAGGGCCAGAAAAATGTTCAGAGGGCTGGAGCACCTCTCCTGTGAAGACAGGCTGGGAGAGTTGGGGTTGTTCAGCCTGGAGAAGAGAAGGCTCCGGGGAGGCCTTATAGCAGCCTTTCAGTACCTAAAGGGGCTTATAAGAAAGATGGGGACAAACTTTTTAGCAGGGCCTGTTGCAATAGGACAAGGGGTAATAGTTTTAAACTAAAAGAGGGTGGATTTAGACTAGATACAAGGAAGAAATTTTTTACGATGAGGGTGGTGAAACACAGACACAGGTTGCCCAGAGAGGTGGTAGATGCCCATCCCTGGAAACATTCCAGGTCAGCTTAGATGGGGCTCTGAGCAGCCTGATCTAGTTGAAGATGTCCCTGTTCATTGCAGAGGGGTTGGACTAGATGACCTTTAAAGATCCCTTCCAACCCAAACTATTCTATGATTCTCTGAATATCAGGTTGGAAATGACCTCAAGTATCATCTGGTCCAAACTTTCTTGGCAAAAGCATGGTCTAGACAAGAGACATTTGCTCCATTGTGGTCCTGGGGTGTTACCTTAGCCCCTTTCCCATCCTTGGGAGTCTCTTTTCAGCACAATATGCCTATAAAAACATGGGCAAAAGCTTCTGTGATGTCTGATACTGCAGCCCAGCTATTTTCCATCTCTAATCATCACTTTGGTCTATGTCAGCAATGTCCACAAGGGACATCCCTGCAAATCTGACTGTTAGTCTGGGCAAAAGACCAGCTTCCTTGCATGTAGAGAGAAACACAAAACAATGTTTTCCTCTCTCTAGAGCTTCTATCTCTCGCTGCTTATCTATGCTGGGCCGCAACATCCTCCGAGGAAGTGGCTTGCTCTTATCTGGCTGCTGCTGTTTGCAGGATGGGTCTAAGCAAACCCTGCCCAAGGGATGGGGACTCCAGGCCTGGGCATAAAGCTGGTGCTGTGGTCAGTTCCCTGAACAAATTAACCAGTGAGTTGCCCAAAGGCTTTATTAAGGGATGATACTCCTTTATTGTCACCTACAGAAATGGAGAAGATGGAGGGAATAAGACTGAGGGCAAAGCTCCTATAAGAAATGGGCACTTGGATCCATTTAATATCCAGAGTCCGAGCATGGAAACTGTGTTGCACCTCAGCGATATGCAGTGGGAACAGAGAGGTTCCCACTCCACTGTGGCATCCTTAATGCTACCAGAGGGTGTAGTAAACTGCAAATATTAATAACAGTGTCAGAAAGAAAAAAAAAAAAAAAAGAAATGATTGAATGTGCAAATGAAAACCTAATAAAACAACATTTGGGGGAAAAAAAATTAAATTTTGATGCAAACAGTCACAAATTCAGTGCAAGTCCAAATGCAAGTCCCAAAATCTTGGCCATCACATTTCAGTAAGAGCCTTGAAGCTTTTCCTTCTTTCCCATTTGGGATGAAAGCATGTTTCAAAGATTGGAGTTTCCTGCAAGACAAAAATTAGGTTTGCATAGTTTTTTCCTTATGAATTATTCACCCTAACCAAATTTGAACAGATCTGCTGTTACAGAGAGCTTATTACGGTGGGGTGTGGAAATGAAAAGGAAAGGCTTGCAACTTCTGTTTAGCTACTAAAAATTGTTCTCTCTCATTGTTGCTCATGAGGATCTGAGTTTGCTGCCCAGGTCCTGCAGCAGCAGACTTTGGAGTCACAAAGCCCTGCCCAGGATGGTCCTGGGGCTCAATTCCCCCTCCTCCTTAGCCTGGTGCCCTGCAGCAATTGTGGGAAGCTCCCGATGGCTGTGGACGTGTAGGTGATGGGGACGTGCGTTGCTGCAGTTGCAGGACCAGCGATCCAGCAGCGGTTCCCTGCCCAGCAGCATGGCCGAGAAGGAGCGCGACTCAGACCTGAACAGTGACCAGGACAAGGCAAAGGACTGCAACGGGCAAGTGGTCCCCAAGATCAAGCTGGAGCGGTCCGCTACGGTGATTGATGTACGTGCTCGGCTCTATCTCTGCCATCCCTTGTGGGTGCCCACCCCAATAAACCCCAGTGGAGAGACAGGCTCGTGCCCAGCTTGTTGTAGGTCAGCTCCTACGAGCCTTTCTGCAGTCCACCCATGTTGCACCCCAAGGTCTCTCCAGACCATGCCCTTTTTTCTGCCTGCTCTATCTTTAAGTGCACTAAATAGCCTGCAGTGCTCTGCATTCATCCCCTGTGGCCTCCTCTTCTTCTAGTTCAACCCAAGCAATGAGCCGGAGAAATCAGACCACAACCACCTCACTGTGGGTAACCAAGATGGGCCGGGCCTTGAGAAGAGGGTGGGGAGCACCATCAGTGTCATCTCCAACACTATGGAAGGTACGTCCTTCCCCAGCCTGGGTGAGGGCTGTGTGTGCCAGCTGGTTTAGCCCAACTGTTGTGCATTGGCGGGCTTGCGGAGCTCGGCACACACCAGTGATAGTGGCTTTCCCACATCTCCAGCCCCACGTGAGGGATGACTCCGGACCTGGGGTCTCCGTATGGGGTCAGTGCGCTGCAGTGATGCTCAGGCAAGGCTTTTCATCCTAACTTGCTAGGATGGTGCCTGGAGGCAATAATACAATATCTCATGCAAATGAATTGGATTGCAATTTGTTACAGCAGTCTCCAGAGTCAACTGAGAGCTGTTGAGTGGCTTCCTAAGAGCTGCTGTCTCAACTTCAGCAAAAAGTACCATAGACTCAGCAGTAACAGGTTTCTCGGCCCTGTCCTCACCGAGAATGGGTACAAAACCCTCTGGCCACTCCAAAGCAGTTCCCTTCGATGTCCCTGCAATCTCAACATGGCAGAGAGACGTCAAATCCTGCCCAGGTGTTGAGAGCAGGATTGGACCCATGGTTCCCTCACTGACCTGCCTTTCCATTCCTCTCTGGTTTGGAGGCTAAGGTCTGCAACATCACTGTGCCTGGGCATGGGAAGGCTCCTCCTTTTAGCCCTCATATTAAACTATAGATGGTCTAGGGCTGGTTCAGGACCTCAGGAGAGGTCTCTTCTAGTGGGTTAACACTTGCCCCACCCAGGGGAGGACAGGATAAGCCTACACTGATGTCATTTTTCTTTCCTGCCCTCAGAACTGGAGGAAGCTCATCAGAAGTGCCCATCCTGGTGGTACAAATTTGCCCACATGTTTCTGGTGTGGAACTGCTGTCCTCTGTGGATAAAGCTCAAGGAGTTTGTCAAGCTAGTGGTGATGGACCCCTTCGTGGACCTGGGCATCACCATCTGCATTGTGCTCAACACGCTCTTCATGGCCATGGAGCATTACCCCATGACAGAGGAGTTTGAGAACGTGCTGTCCGTGGGGAACCTGGTAGGCAGCTACAGGCACCCCATCCTTCCCCGTTTAGAGCCACAGCAGCCACACTATCCACCATCCTGCTGCGATTGTGTCACCTGAACAGCATGCATGGCTGGAAACACATCCCAGCTCCTGCAAAAGTGCTGCAGGTGTCTAATCACAGCATCCCCATGATGGGTTGGACTCCAGGATGGCTCAGATCAAGGGAAGTGATACAGGGGTGGGATCCAGCATCCCCTACACCCCTTCTGCTGCAGCTTCTGTCTTGCTTGGTGCATCTCAGTGATGCCAATGTGGCCATGGCATTGCAGAGCTGTCCTGAGCCATCTTCTGTATTGCAACCCAGGGTCAGGTACAAGCTGCTGCCAGCCCTGGCTGACACCACAGTGTCCTCGCGATGCTGGGTGGCCACGTGGCAGAGCAGGAGCCCTTTCAGATTCTGGGAGGAAACGGGTCCCCACTGAGGAAGAAGCAACAATGTTAGAAGCATTAGGAAAAAAATAATAATCTGGAGTTTTCCCAGTGAAATCCCTGCAAATCTGGGCTGTCCTGGTTTCATAGGCATATTTAGCAACCAGCTGTGGCTGCTCCTGCCTGGAGCTCAGGGTAAATGGCTTTCAGCTGGATGCAATCTGCTGGTGGGACAAGTCCAGGGGCCCCCTGGTAGTTCTGGGAAATGCAGCTAATGGATGGGAGAGCTCTCCTGCCACCTTGCCCTGCTCCAGCACTTGCCAGGGCCTCTCTGTGCATGGGCACTGGAGTGACACATGCCAGTGCCCAAACCCTGGGTGGGCAGGATGACGCTCAGCACATAGCTGCTTTGTCTCTGGTTTCATTCAGGAAATACAAGGGGATTAATCGGCTGTTGCTCAAAGCACAGTCACACTGCAAAGACGGTTCCAGCTTTTCCTTCATGCCAGCAGCGGTTTCTGGCTGCATGTACACCCCAATGCCGGTGGGGATGGGGATGATTTGTTGGGGAAGGGCCAGGGAGGGATGGGAGCAGGAGAAGCAGCTCCCACGGAGTCACAGTCTTCCCTCACATTGCCTGCCTGTGCCCAAGATGAAAGCAGCAGTGCCTGCTGCTCATCTTGCTGCAGGCAGACAGATGACCAGGGTGTAAGTGAAGAGAGCAGGGATCAGCTGGCAGGAGTAGAAAATGGGGAATTTATGGGCTGGCATGTAAGGGGCCATGTCAGGGAGCATCCCCTGGGATGCCAGTGCAGAAGGCTTTCTGCAAAGCGGAGGCAAGGACCTCGCATCCACATCTAGGGCAAAATTTGTCACCGCGCCCACACTTCACATGCTGTGTCATGAAATTGCATCAAAGATGCTAATTGTCACATTGCTAATTCCGCTCTGGAGTAACGTGATAATGCACATTGCCGTTATAGTCCCAGGAAAAGAGTAATGTGTAAAAGCCGGATCAGCTTTCGCAGGGCTCAGGGAGGGGCAAGGGCATCCCAGTAGCAGCCCAGTTCCCAGTGCTGGGAATCTCTGTGATTCAGCAGTTATTCAAAGGGGGTCCCTTTGCCAATGCAACTTTTATTTTTAATTTCCACCTGCCAACACACACCTTTGTGTCTCTCCAGAAGCAATCAGTCACCAGTACTCCCAGCCTGGCTTCACAAGCCACACTGGGCAGCAGCTGGGGAGCTTGTTCCCAACTGGACTGGACCTAACAGGATGAAATGCTTTGGGAATGCACCAAAAAAGAGAGGTGCTACCCACACCACACCAAGGCTCAGGACTGGCTTACAAGCAAAGTGACAGGGTGCTGTCTCCCACAGGTCTTTACAGGGATCTTCACGGCAGAGATGGTCCTAAAGCTCATTGCTCTGGATCCCTACGAGTATTTCCAGCAGGGCTGGAACATCTTCGACAGCATCATCGTCACCCTGAGCCTGGTGGAGCTGGGCCTGGCCAACGTGCAAGGGCTCTCTGTGCTCCGCTCCTTCCGCTTGGTACGTGCCGTGGGTCAAGGTGTACCTGGGGGTTTTGGATGCAGTTGCCACCAGGGTGGAGAATGCTGGTTCAACCTCCTTTATGGCAGTCACCAACTTGTCCCCTGTTAAAGATAACACTGACAGTCAAGCTAAATATTTAGGAAAGTTGGAGTGTGCTCTTTGCAAAGCAGTTGGGTGTTTAATCCCTCCTGCCTTAATAAAACTGCCACATGAAGGTCTAATCCCAGCTTCGCATCCTTGCTGACACCTTGGGGCAATGAAAACCCCAGGCAAATCAACACCTTCTCTCCTTGCTCCTCGTAGCTGAGGGTTTTCAAGCTCGCCAAGTCTTGGCCCACCCTCAACATGCTCATCAAGATCATCGGCAACTCAGTGGGTGCCCTGGGGAACCTCACGCTGGTGCTGGCCATCATCGTCTTCATCTTTGCCGTGGTGGGGATGCAGCTCTTTGGGAAGAGCTACATAGAGTGTGTGTGCAAGATCTCCGTCGACTGCACGCTGCCCCGCTGGCACATGAATGACTTCTTCCACTCTTTCCTCATCGTCTTCCGCATCCTCTGCGGCGAGTGGATTGAGACCATGTGGGACTGCATGGAGGTGGCTGGCCAGACCATGTGCCTCATCGTCTTCATGATGGTCATGGTCATTGGGAACCTCGTGGTGAGTATTGGAGCTGGGGTGGACCCTCAGTGAAAGGTGGGGGGCAAGGACAGAGGGTCTCATGGGGCTGGGGAACAACTCTGCCTCTTGCTCTCTGGCCAATGCTGTTCAGCTCAGCTCATCTACAGGGCTGTGCCTGTAGGCATGGCCTTGTTGGAGCTCTACAGGAGCACAGGCAAAGAGCTCGACCTCCCTCCTGTAGACCCAGTGGGGATACGCTGTGTGCTCAGTTCTGTGTAAAGCAGGGTAAGAAGAAATTTCTGAGGGACTTTCAGCTGAAACTAGATCAAGGACAGAAGGGGAAACTGAGGCATGGAAAACTTAACAACGGGCTTTAAGCAGATGCTTAAAGTTGCCCAGAGGGACAACTCTGGGTCAAAAAAGAGCTCATCTTCAAGCTGCCCTTTCTTCTCCACATGGCTTTTCAGGCTTTCCTCCCCTGCTTCCCACTCTCCTGTAATGAAGGATGGAAGCAGTGTTATATCCAGCTCACCCCAGGGCTGGGCCTTTGCTCCTGGCTGCTTTTGGGAGCAGACCACCCTACCAGAAGACTTTTGCAGATCCCCAGCATCCCCAGTCCTCATGCACAACCCCTCTGCAGCACGGGGGCTCCTTCCACTGGGTCCTGGTGAACCCCCGGTCACCATCACCCTCCCTCTCTGCCCGTTGCCCTCCTCGCTAACCCAAGCTGCTTGCTGCCTGCACTGCAGGTTTGCAAGTTCCAGGCGAGCGTGAAATCCTTTCTAAACTTGGTAACCCTCTCGCTGGTGGCTTTGAAGCTTGTTTTCCAGGCTGTGTGGGCCCTGCTCTCCCTTCTTAAGGAGCAAGGCAGGGGAGGGAAGTGCGGCAGCTTGCCGAATTGCTCCTATTACTTGCTGGGGTTGTGTAAGCCCTTTGGAATCTGCTTTGAAAAACTATCTGCCCAGGGAGCTGCTGACGCCTCCCTCCCCACAACGGGTGGTTGCTCCAGCCCTGAGCTGGCACAGCCCTCCCAAGGGGTAAAAACAGCCCTGGGGAGAAACCCAGACCACCCCACAGCTCAGGTCAGGGGTAAGGCAGCTTGGAGTGACCCACTTCGAGGGCAGAAAGTTGGGATTTGGGTGCTGCTTGGCTTCCCTGGCTCATGCCAGGTATTTGGGGTTTTGAACTGGCCCCCATAGCAGCATGGAGAGCCATGCTGGCTGCAGACCTCACCCTGGGGTGTCCTGGGGTCTGGGCTGGCTGGTGCTGGGCATGCATCGTCTCGTGGTGGGGAGCAGCCCGATGTCCCCCCTGGGCTGCCCGTCACCCAGCAGTCAGCAACAGTTTGTAACGCTACCTTTCAAGAGGGAACCTGTTCATTTGAATTGCAATGCTGAATCAGGCTGAAAATCACCCGTAAGCAGCAGGAGCATCTCCAGAACAGTCTGCAGAGAGTGTAGGAGCTTAGAGATTGGGAATTGCAACTGGGGCTCCCTGGAAAACTTTCCCAAAAGCAGCTCTGGAAACCTTTCCTCTTCTGGAGCCAGTTTTTGGAGTAGGACAGCCCATCTACCCCTCCAGGAGGCTTTCCTGGAGAAGACATGGGGGTGGCATGATTTTCAGCTGGTGGGGTCAGGGCAAGCTTTGCAGCTCCTGCTGTGCTCCGTGCTGCTGCTGCACGGGGTTCATTTAAAGCTAAGTAGAGAAACACAGTGCACGACCACCTACAGAGCCATCTCTGCCCTCTTCATCCTCTCTGCCAAGCTCTCCTGGCCATGTCTCCAGTATTTCCGAGTCCTGGAGCCTGTCCGGCACAGCCTCCTGAGCATCCCGGCTGCAGGGAGGTGTGTGTTTCTCCCCACTTCCCCTGCAGAGGAATAAGGCGACAGGCAGTCACCTTTTACTGTTAATGACACTTTGAGCATTTCCTTTGGGGTTATTAAGGGAAAAGGGAGGAAGTCAGTCAGGTGACAAGGTAACAGATTCCTATCCAAAAAAGCCAGAGCCAACGGCAACTATTAGCTGTAACTGGTATTTAATGTAAGTATTAAACTGATGGGATAGTAGGGATTTATTTAAAGATGCGATTGAAGTCATATGGTATGAGCCATGTGAAAACAGCAGTGACCTTGAATAGCAGCTAATTCCCTTCTCAGATACGCTGCTGGCACAAAAAGGCACAAACATCAACAGCTGTGGGCTTGGCCCATTGGCCGCTTTGCACAGCAAGAGCATGTCTGGGTGCTGCCGATGCTCCCGTAGCCCGGGGAGAGCCCGTCCTGCTCCTTTTCTCATGAGCCACTCTGGGTTTCTGGCATGCAGCTAGTCCACCCGTGCCAGGCGAGGCTGCAGCGGCGTTCAGTCACGTTTTGGGCATGGTGAAGTAGGAGAGATCTGGGGGAAGCAGGAGAGCGCCTGGGGTTGGAGCTATATAGAGCATTGCCTTTGCATCTCATGAGCTGACTTGTGTTGAGATGAAATGCCACTTTCCATGGAGCAGAGCAGTCTCTGGTAGAAAGGGATGAGATTACAGCTGTAGCTCAGGCTCCTACATGGCTCCAGGGTGTTGAAGACCCTCGGGAGCTCACTGGGCATGTGAGGAGAGGAAGAGTGGCAGCTGGGAGGACAATAAACAGGTTTATCCCTGGGAAGAGAAGGGACAGAGCTGAGTTTCAACCCTGTGGGTGGTGCAGAGAAGCACCACAGGCTTGGGGAGTCCCACGTGGGGACCAGCCAGGCCAAGACCTCCAAGAGAGCAAAGGGAGGGACATGCTGATGGACCCACAGGGGAGGTGGTTTGAGAGGGACTGAAGTGATGACTGGCATCACTTGTAAATGGATCAGCAGGACACAAGCAGCTGGGGGTGATACTGAGGGTATGGGAACCCAGGGAGGAGTGAGGAGGAGCTGGACCACATCCATGTCCTCTGGGAAATGGGGTTGGCATCTCTGCAGTCCCTAGAGCTGGGCAACAGGAGAAGGGAGTCCCATGACATGCTCAACATAAGGATCTTCTTCACGGTGATGACTGCTCCTTGCTGCTCCAGTCTGTGGGGACAACGTTGGTGCCAGATGTCAGTGCTGGTATTTGTTTTTGTCCCCTCCAGGTGCTGAACCTGTTCTTAGCTTTGCTGCTGAGCTCCTTCAGTGCCGATAGCCTGGCGGCATCTGACGATGATGGAGAGATGAACAATTTGCAGATCGCTATTGGCAGGATCACCAGGGGGATTGACTTTGTAAAGAGCTCTGTCCTCATGCTGCTCCGCAGGCTGTGGAAGGGGAAGAAGGTGGCCCCGGAGGAAGAGCAAGAGCCCAATAAGACGGACAACTCTGTGCTAAACCATGTGGACACTGGCCAGGACCCCAAGTCAGAGTACCTGGACGGAGTCACAGGCAAAGAGCATTTTTTAATGGACGAACTGGACCACATGAATTTCATTAACAACCCCAACCTGACGGTGCAAGTCCCCATCGCCTCGGAGGAGTCTGACCTCTACGAGGAGACAAGCACCCAGTCCGACACTGAAGATGCTAAGGTAGGAAAGGCTGGTGGGAGGGTTTCAACACAAAACCTGTGATTGACCCATTCTTGCTGTGCTGCCCAAAGAATGATGCTGGTTTTGTTACTTTTAGCTTTTCCACAATGTGTGGCATGGGCCAAACTTGGGGGGGGGTTCAACCTGGCATTTCCCAGTGTGAGCTGGAGGCGGGGGTCCAAGCAGGGGTTTGGCCTGTTTTGGGTCAGGCTATGGGGTTATTGTTAATGCCAGGGGAACGCGCTGCACTACAGTGTTGGTGCAAGGGGCAAAGTGCTCAGTTTGGTGTTAAAGATGTTCAAGAGGAATTTGATGCCAGGAAATCTGCTGATGGCACTAACATTGGATCCACTGCTAATGCCTCAGAAAGCATCATCGGGGGGGTATGAAACCAGATGGAGGAGCTTAGCACAAGTGAACATGAAGCGATGCATTTTGGATCCAAAGCTGATGAGACAGCTGAGGTCGGCATTGCTGTGTCAAGGCACGGAGAGGACTGTCCAGGCTCATGGGACGCTGATCGTCTTGGTGCTCTGGGAGGATGACAGGGAGATGTGAGACAAGAAACTTGGGAAGACCTGAGTGGACACAAAAAGGAGGGTGATAGTCTTCTGGGAAATTACTGCTTACAACATGGTCGCGCTGAGGTCCTGAGGAAATACAGGGCAGTGGGGATGCTGCAGTGGAGAGGAGCAACTGCATCAATCTGGAAAGGCGTTTTGTATGTACAATAGAACAGTTCTGACCAGGGGTTTATCATCACTATTGATAGCAAATGTGTCTGCTCAGGAGTTGAGGAGCCTTTGGGAGCTCTGTCCCAGCTAGAGTCCTGCTCAGGGCGGTGTGCTGGTGCAGACGGCAGTGGTGCAGTTTGGGTGCAACCACAACTGCTGCTGAATGCCTGGCTGGAATTGCACAGGCATCCCAATGCAGGGCTGGAAAATGAACCAGGACTCTCAAAAGCCCAGAGCCATATTCCTCCCTCCCCATCTGCAGCCTCCTTACACCTCTGCGCAGTGACAGGGACCTGGCTTCACTCGGGGAACAATGCAAGAAGAAGGGATAGTCATGATTACTTTTTTTTTTTTTAGCTGGGAAAACAGGGTGTTTTCAGCAGTTGGGGCTGCAGCAGGAAGATGGCAGGAAAGATGGTGGCTGGCTATGACCCACTGCAAATGTGCTGCTTGCAGTGCTCAGAAGGGAGAAACTTGCCTGGAGCACCTTGGATTAAGGGAATGGGCAAGGGGAGTTGCTGTTGGTTTTCCCCTTAGTTTTGCCAGCAGGAGGGCTGAGAGTTGGCATTTTTCCCAAAATTTTTCCTCCGACGAGTCCAGTAGCAGGAATCCCCAGTACACCCAGGCCATGCATACTGGGCGTACAGTCACACTACACAGCAGCGATGCTAATGCCAACCTGGCCGCAGCGGAGGGACCCATCCAGCCTGGCCTGTGGGATCCCCAAGGACCTCAGTTCCTCACCACCATCATGCCTTTCTTGGTGGCTGGGGGAAAAGCTCGGTGTCCAGCTATCGGACAGGTCCCAGTGTGGCTCCAGCGTTTTGGGGCTGTGTTCAGCTGACATCTAGTGGCACCTGCTCCAACACCCTGCATGGACCTTGTATTTTGAGAGCCATCTGTCTGCTCAGCATGTGCAGGGGGCAAACAGCATCTCTCAACCACTAAATACCAGTTCACCCCATCATCGCTGCTGGTTTTGGTGGCTAAATTCAGGTGAATGTTGACCAAGGTCCAAACCAGAGAGGTGCATTAACAACCTGGCCTCCTGCCCAAACAGGCAGGGTAGGCAATGGGCTGGCGGTCATCATGTGAATTGGCTGCCTAGTAATTAGCAATCAAGTGCTAATTGGTGGGAGCCCTGAGCTGGTCCTTGGGGAAGATTGCTGCTAGCTCGGTGTGTTCACATGCCCTTGATTAGCTCCAGATGGAGCCAAAGCCCGGCACACCGCCTCGCACCAGGGACACGGGCCACCGGTGAGGACTGCAAACTGGGGGGGTTTCTCCAGATGGGCTGCTCAGAAAATACTGATAAATGCTCTTCCCCTTCCAGAGCCGCTCTTTTCTGAGACAAAGGTATTTTTTAGGGTGAAATTATAGTGGCAGGGTGATGGCAGCAGTGGAGCTGCTTTCCTTGAGCGCTTTTGCATTTTATGGTTGATTTATCTTTTGCACCGCAAAGCAGTGAGGAGGTGACAGGAGCAGCAGTGTTGATGTACTATGGCTGTGCAAAGAGTCAGTACTGTGGCTCAGGGATTTTTCTGGGGCCTTTTTGCCTCAGATCACCATGCTGCCAGGCAGGCTGATGTCTCCCGAGATGCTCTGGGCTGTGTACATCACAGGAGTATCGTCAAGTGCTGTGAATTATGGGGGTCACAGAGTGAGTCTGGGTCCGCAGCACCTAAATGCTGGTGCTTGGTGCTAGCAAGGATGGGGAAAGCCCTGGGTTTGGGTGGAAACACCCAGCTGGGCTGGATGTGCTGTACCAGGTGTGTGATGGAAATTGCCCTGCAAACCTACTTGTCACAGGCACGCGGAGGGCTCAGGAGCCCCCAGGGAAGGGGTTTGGGGGACCGTGCACTGGGACCAACACAGTTATCTCTGTCCCCCTGTCAAGAGGACCTGCCCTGGGCACCATTCCCCTGATCTCCAGTGCCACTGGGCTGGTTCGTCCCCACCTCGTGCCTTTGGAAGACTTGTCCCGGAGGCAGATGGTGTCCGTGTGTCCTTCCCTGGGGTCATAGCTTGCCTGGCTCCATGCCCAGGCCTCCTAATCCCCCTGCTGCTCCTGTCCCCCCCCCAGCCCCAGTGGAGGGTGGCCCCACTGCTCCTACAGAGCCACCAGCCAACAGCTCATGCCACCGCTACTGCTGTGTCCTGCTCCTCAAGGCAATGCCCTGCGTGTCCCCAGCGCACAGCAGCCAGGCTGCAAAGGTCCCCCAAAGCAATGTCTTCTCCTAGAGATATGGCTGTGGCCCCTGAGGCTGCAGGCAATGACAGTGCCTCAAATTACCCCAGGGGGTCTTCCCTGGCTTGTTGGAGGATGGAGTAGCTGCTTTATTCGCTACTGAAAGCACTAGCAACCTTGGGGGAGGATTATCTCCTTCTCATGCAAGCCAACACTATCCTCCATTGGAGATGCCCATCCAAGATCTGGTTCCCAGCTGGTCCCAGGTCGGACAGGCAGGTCTGGGGATCTGCTCTTTCCTCAAGTGCTGCAGAAGGTCTTCTCGGAAAGCCAAAAAAAAAAAGGAGGAAAAAAAATCCCAGGGGCTTGCCAAGGTTTTCTCTCATTATCAGCCCCTCTGGGCCTTGCTGAGTGGTGTCTGGGAAGCCAGCCAAGCTGAGCTGTGGAGCGGGATGGAGCTGGTGAGAGATATTTGGGATGCAGGTTTTGAACTTGGGTGAACCTCAGCCTAAAAGCCCTTCAGCACAAGCCGAGCCAGCAGGATTTGAGAGAAGAGCCAGGGTGGCCACCCAGGTTTCTGCAGGTCTCATTGTACCAAAGGGTGTTTGGCAGAGCATTTCTTAGACAGGGGCATGCAGAGGAGGAGGAGGTGAGAAAATCAGCCTGAGGTGATGGTACAAGTGGACAGGAGATGGACTTGCTGTGCCGGGAGGAAGGCTGGGGTCAGGGGATCTTTTGTTCCTCTGAACCTGGATAAAAAGCAAATCTTGTGCAAGCTCAGGTACCAACAATCCTCCAAGTTCTGCAGCCTTGGAAAATTCAACAGCTTCACTCTGAGCTGTGTTTTCATAGGAAAGGGACTCAGAGCAGCCTTCAAGCAAGGGGGTCCCACTAACCGGCTCCTCCAGTACTGCCTGGTCTCTGTGCAGGCAGAAGGCACTGGAAGATGGCCAGAGGCAGCCACAGCCCAGGAGCATCCCTTCTGCAGGGCAGCTCCGCCTGAATCTTCCTCTCCCTTTGCAGAATCCCCTCTCCAGTGACAACGCGTCGTCCCTGTGCAGCACCGTGGATTACAAGCCCCCGCCGCCCGTGGAGGAGGAGGTGGCAGAAGAGGCTGAGGACAGCAAAGACCCCGAGGAGTGTTTCACCGAAGGTGACTAAGTAGGGCAGGGGACTCTGTGGAGAGGGGGAGTTGGGTATGGAGGGGCCATTGACAACCGATTGTGGCACAACGACCCCCAGGCTCACTTAGCTCAGCCCAAACTCCAAATCCTCCTGTACTACCAGGGAGATGGTCCCGATGGGGCTCCCCTCTTGTGTGCACACCTTCAAACCCAGCAGGATCCTGCTCCAACCTCCACCTAGGAGGGTTTGAAAAGACAATAAAAGCACAAATAGTATCATGTCGGTGGAAAAGCCCTGGCCAGGTGGTAACTCACAACTCTTTGCCCCATGCTCAGCCTGTGTGAAGAGGTTTCCCTGCCTCTACGTGGACATCACCAGCGACAGAGGGAAGGTATGGTGGAACATCCGGAAAACCTGCTTCCGCATCGTGGAGCACGACTGGTTCGAGACCTTCATTGTCTTCATGATCCTCCTCAGCAGTGGGGCGCTGGTAGGTCCCACATTTCACCCTGTCCCATTTGCTCTACAGTAGCTCCCCAGCTTGGTGGGAGCCCAGGAAGGTGGGCAGAGCCCAGGCAGCAGCACCGGAGGCTCTGGGCATTGCCTGGTTGTCTCCTGTGCAAAATAACACAGCTTTGGGCAGACGTTTGATTTAAAACCCCATTTGGCTCAGGTCTGCCCAATGTACAGCCTTGCAAGGGGATCTAAACATTCTTCCCTTGCCCTCCAACAGCCCTGCATCGGTACAGTCGACCCTGTACAACCCTCCCCAGCACCCATCATGGGCTGTGGTGCATGGGCTCCAGGGGATGCAACTGCCTACAGCCTCCTCTCCCACTCTTAATATCAACCATGAACTGTCTGAACCATCTATTTAGCTTTATGTGGGTGGTTCCTCATTTCACTGCTTCCATAACTGGTTGTTGGGAGGTGCTTTGCGAATAACTCATGGTTATTATTTTGCTATTCAGCGCTTCCAGCTGCTGACTGGTGCACCCTCCCAGAACCCGGGCGTCCATTTAAATCAACCCCATTAAAAAGCTGTGTGTCAGCCTGTTGGTCATCTCTGAGTGTTCGGGCTGGGTATAACTCAGCTGCACCTGTAAATATGCAGAGTTATTGGGGAGACCAACTTCTCTGCAAGTTTGGAGGTAAAGAGAGAGGGGACCAGAATAGAGGGAATGAACTGGTTTTCAGAGGTACTTTAAAACACGTCTGCATCATGCTCTGAAGTGCAGTTTGGGGATGTCTGAGGTTGTAGCTAGTGCCGGAATCGAAAGCTCTGCTAAAACAGCTGTACAACACCTGGCCACCATGCCTATACCTCTGATTACTTATGTTTTACATGCCATACGGACATAGCAGTAACCCAAACTCCTAACAGCATTTTCAAAACTACCAAGGCATCCAAAGATGCAGGTTGGTGTCCTGGCTTTTGACTTGTGCTCAGACTCATGGAAATTTGATGCAGCTGGACATTTGCTTTGGTGAAGCTTTGCTTCGGGACAAACACTGCTCTACATAGCCAACAAGAACTTGCAAACAAGCGTTAGACCCCATGTTGATCAGGTGCGTCAGTAAGTGCCACATGTAGCTAGGCTGTCAAATTTTCAAGCTGCCCCAAGCCCTAGAAAAGCAGGGGCAACGCAGGCATGGATGTGGCTGCACTGAGCCGTGCAGCAGGTCTAATGGAAGAATGACTGTCACATAGCTCCACGCCTCTTCCAGGCTTTTGAGGACATCTACATTGAACAACGAAGGGTGATACGCACCATCCTGGAGTATGCCGACAAGGTCTTCTCCTACATCTTTGTCATTGAGATGTTGCTCAAGTGGGTGGCCTATGGCTTCAAGGTGTACTTCACCAACGCGTGGTGCTGGCTGGATTTCCTCATCGTTGATGTAAGTGTTGTCTGTTGAGCACCTCAAGAGCCATAGTTAACCAAGGGATTTGGGAGCAGTAAGGGACTGTAGCAAGCTGTTGGAAGGGAACCTATATTGTACTTTAAAGGACAATGGGGTGGCTGTGGAACAAGGGCTTAGACCATTGCTCAAAATACTGGTCCTCCACAGGAAGGGCCACTTCTTTCCCTGGCTGCAGAAACCCTTTCAAACCCTTTCTGGTTTATGCTTAATCCAAGAATGAGCCCATGTTGTTCTGCCAGATCTCCAGTAGAGATGTGAAGGGACATAGGGTCTCCCAAATGCTCTGTGACAGAGCAGGCTGTTCCTCATGTGCAGTATTTCTGCATCCCCCATCACCTCCACCCTCATACTCAAGAGCCAGGGATATCCTCCATGTGGCTGGTCACCAAGGACCCAAGGACTCAATGCCAGTCCCTGAGTCCCAAGACAAGACGATGACCACCAGCCTGAGGGAGTGCTGGGGCGAGAGGGAAGGGCAGGAGCTGCAGGGATGTGGTCCAGCTGTGTTTCCATCTGAGATGCTGCTAATCCCTTCGGCTGCTCCTTCCAGGTTTCCATTATCAGCCTAACAGCAAACTGGCTGGGATACTCCGAGCTGGGAGCCATCAAGTCCCTGCGGACACTGAGGGCTCTGAGACCACTGCGTGCCCTGTCCAGATTTGAAGGCATGAGGGTAGGTGTCTTCCCCGTGTGCTGCTGGCCCTGACACGGACACACAACACGGCACCATTCAACAGTCACCTACATCAGGGACCCATCCCAGGTGGTTTTTAGGGGCTTCCAGATCAGTGGGATCGATGCTAAGGTCCCTGTGGCCCAGTTTGAGCCCACTTGGTGCTGCTGGGGAGGGTAAGGCTGGGGCACAGGGACATGCAGCTCCACAACATTCCTGGCCTGGTGAGGGGACAAGGCTCCTGCTAGGAGCCAGGTCCTCCAAGGTCTTTTCTGCCCTTGCAGGTGGTGGTGAATGCCTTGCTGGGTGCCATCCCCTCCATCATGAATGTCCTGCTGGTCTGCCTCATCTTCTGGCTGATATTCAGCATTATGGGGGTGAACCTCTTTGCGGGGAAGTACTACCGATGCATCAACACCACCTCAGGGGAGCTCTTCGACATCAGTGTGGTGAACAATAAGAGTGACTGCATGGCCCTCCTCCACACCAACGAGGTCAGATGGGTCAACGTCAAGGTCAACTTTGACAACGTGGGCTTGGGATACCTCTCCTTGCTGCAGGTGGTACGTAATGAAAGCAGCTGCCATCCCTCCAAGACATGCATTACTGTAGCAGGGCAGCATGATTAGCATCAGGGCTGAAGCAAGACGTTACCATGATACCCAGACGGGGCCTCTTAGTTGCTTCTTAGCTCCAAAATTGATATTTAACAAAAAAATAAACAAACCTGCAGAGCCAAGGAGGAAAGGGACAGGGTAGAAGATGGGAGGGGAAGGGAAGTGTGACCAGGGAACCGCTGCGGATGAGCGTAGGTAGCACCGAGCCTGGAGCTGCGAGAAGTCCTCTGCAGAGCACAGGGTGCAGAAGCGAGGAGGGGGGGGCCTCTCTCGCCCCCCCCCCCCCCCCTTTGAAAAGTTCAGTCTGCTGTAGTCATAGGCTGCAAGAGTTGCATGGGGAAGATGATGACTGGAAAAAGAGTGCATGTGTCCGCTGCAAGGCAGTGGGCGAATATAGACGTGCTTCCACTGAACCCACCGCAGCTGAGCCAGGCAAGCAGAAGGGGAACTGCTCACCGCAGTTTTCATAAATATATAGGTGTGGGCTCTGTTATTGTGTGGGCTGGGGTTACTCCCATCAGATCCAGGGGAACTGGTGGTTGCAGAATCAGAGCATAACCCAAATTGATTAACCAGCTTTAAATTCAACTTCCTCTTCACATTTGTTGTTCCATCAGATTCAGGAAACAAGATGTTCAGGCTTTTTGTTTAACAAATCAGCAGTAAAAGCTTGTAAAAGATGCAGTGTACCCCCCCCCACCCTACCAGGATCGGGATCCAGCAGGGAGCAGAGGCAGCGATACAGAAGTCAGGGCTATGGAGGTGGCACAGGTTGGGACAGAAGGGAGGCAGCTGGCCCCGGCACAGCTCTGCCCTTGGGAAAATGCACTTTGTTTGGGGGGGGGGGGGGGGGGGGGGGGGGGAAGAGTCAATTGCTTCTTTTCCCAGCCTGGTTTGCGGTGGTGTTTTGGGAAGTCCCTGGTAACCTCAGCCACAGAACAGAGCTTATGTGTGCACAGGTGTGTGCACGTGCAAATTTCAGCATTTCTGTATTAGGGCATTTTTCTTGTGGATTCAACTCATGGTCCTTCTCCTGCCATTCCCACAGAGAAGCTGTAACTTCAGGGTGAGCAGGCGTGCTCAGAGCTAAGCTCCCAAACTAAACCCCAAACACTCATCTTTTGACCTGTCCCCGCCCCGTCCCTAGCCCAAAATACCTCCCAGCAAATCTATTTATCTCCACTGTCCCCGCAGGCGACCTTCAAAGGCTGGATGGACATCATGTATGCTGCCGTGGACTCACGCGAGGTAAGGGGACAAGCAGGGATGTCTCACAACCGTCACCAAGCATCACTTATCCCACTGGGCCAGTTCCCCCTGGCAGGCTGGGAGCAGAGTCCTGGGGCTGAGGAGTTGCTCAGCATGGGCTGGGGCTTGACCCCTCAGCCACAGCATCTCCTCTGGCTCTGCCCATTGGTGCTGGGGGGGCTGCCTGCATCCCACCCATGGCTTTGGATAGGTCATGGGCCAAAAAGTGGTGAAATTCCCAAAACATCCCCCCTGCTGAGGTGCACAGTGTCAGTTGTGTCCCTTCTGCTGCCTTCTGCCAGCCTTGTCATCGTCACCTGCATCCCAGCTGCACCCTGGCCCCCACACCAGGCTCCCACCCCACCTGAGCTACAGATGGGGCTGAGCCCGCTCCTCTCAGCTTCACCTTCATGACCCAAAATCCCCGCTCTGCCTCCACAGCTCCAAGCCAGCAGGCTCCTCCTTCACCCTGCTGCAAGACGATGCCCTCCATGTGCTCCTCCAGCTGGGAGAGCTTATCCCATCCTGGATAAAGTGCCTGGCTTGCCTTGAGCAGTAAATGGCTTATTAAAACAGAGCAGCCAGCATTCAACCTTTGGGTTAAATGGGTTATTTAAAAAAAAAAAAAAAAAAAAAAGTTGCCAGCATTCAACCTTTGGGTTAAATGGGTTATTTAAAAAAAAAAAAAAAAAAGTTTTTAAGGGTTTCACACAGAGACTGTTTTGACTGTGATCCATCCCAAAAAGTGTCCCCACACCAGTGCATGTGTGCACACACTGCCATGAGCCAGTGCAGCAGAAGAGACTTCCTACCTTTCTCCAAGCGAGCAAACTTGCCTGTGCCCCACTGTGGGGGTCAGGCCTGCACACCCACGGGCCTGAACATATTGTTTTCGTTGCCTTTTTTTAGCATAAGAGACAGCTGCTCTGCTCGCCCCAGCTGCAGCTGCCGGCGCTCAGTGGAGGAGCTGCTTCCAGCTCCCTCTAAAAATGGCTTGGGTTCCTGCCTCCCCGAACACCTGGGGCAAAGCTGTTTTGGGAGAAAATCCACTCTTGTCTGCCAAGAGCTTTCTTTGAAATAGGGGAAGCTGCTTGTGACACCTTGGGATGTCTCCAGTCAAATATAGAGCAGAATTAAGTGATGCCCCTTGATGAGGAGTGTTTTCCAAGGCTGCCAGACTGTGCCACTCCTTTGTGCTGGTGTGGCATTAATTAAATCACTTTTTCTTTCCCCTCTTGGCTATATTTCAGCCTTTGGAAAGCTGATTATTGGGAGGAAACTCAAGTTTGCTCATTGATATCACTGCACCTGAGCATCCTTTCCTATTCCCCAGCCGGTGCTGTGGGATCAGGGGTCATCACATCCTTGTCCCCCAGCTGCTTTCACGTGGATGTCCCTTCCCATGGCTGCTCCGGCCACTCAACCCATGCAGCATTTGCCAAAGGTTTTGGAGTAGCCACCTTACAGCTCTGTCTGGATAGAGCGACCCCTTGTCTGGGGGCTTGGGGACATGCTTTCTGGAGGGGGTTAATCTCACATTTCGCATCTCTCCTGGTCAGATTGAAGAGCAGCCAGTGTATGAGATCAACCTCTACATGTACATCTACTTCGTCATCTTCATCATCTTCGGCGCCTTCTTCACCCTGAACCTCTTCATCGGCGTCATCATCGACAACTTCAACCAGCAGAAGAAAAAGATAAGTATTTTCTGGGTCCTGCAGCCACTGTTGCCTCCCGGAGCACTGGTCCAGGATGGAGGGGACCAGCATGGTCATGGGGTGAGGGGACCAGGGCCACCATGCCCAGTGCTCAGCTGGACCTCAGGGTCCCTCTGCAACCTGAATTGCTGGTATCCATTAGTGGTTTCCCACAAAGTGAACAAGGAGAGCTAGACAAACGGCACCTGGGGATTTGTGTCCTGGCCATAGCATTTATAAAGGAATTAATTTATGGATGCGTAGGGAGGAGGCGAGGTGGGGGGCTGTGTTTTCTCTTGCCTGTGCCACAGCAGGCATGGCTGTAAGCCTGTGCTATCACTTTTGTTTCCTATTCCCGCCCCATGACCCTTTCTGATCATTTTTCCAGACATCAACTTCTGCTTTCAAGCGAGCAGCATGGAGCTCATACTCCTGGGCTGCCAGAGGGGAAAGTGGGCGAAGGGTGGGTAACACAGAGCACGTTGTTTGAGCAGAGCAAGCTCTGAAGCACACTGAGATGCTGCCCCAGTCCCAGCGGGATCTGGCCAGCAAGGAGGGAGTGAGCCCTGGCAGGGCATGGGGTGCCCCACTCACTGTAGTGGGCTGGGAGGCAGCACCTCACCTCTGCAGGACAAAACCGCAGTGCTGGGATGAGCACCCATGGGTGCTGTGAACGAAGGGAAGCAGCATAGAAAAGGGCAAGAAGGGAGGAAGCAGATTTCACTGAGTCAGTGCAGCGAGCAATGCCTGATAGGAGCTTGGCTGGAGATCCTTGGTGGGAAGAGGAGAGTTCCCAAGACTAACAGCAGTGATTCCCTTTATACTTTGGAGGCCAAGACATCTTCATGACAGAAGAGCAGAAGAAATACTATAATGCCATGAAGAAGCTTGGCTCCAAGAAACCCCAGAAGCCCATCCCCAGGCCATCGGTATGTTGGGTTAATCACCCTGGAGTGCAGCAGGGCGGGAGCACTTCAAGCCACCAGCTGTCCCGAAGTGAATAAGAAGGGTCTAGGGAATACCATTTGCCAGGGCAAGGAGCCAAATCCTGGCTTCCCATTGTTGCTCTTCAGACAGGACCTTGCTAAGAGCTGGGGCTTCAGAAGAGGTTCACATCAGGCAACCTCATTTGGGTCTGCTCTTCAGCCCTGGGTCTGCTGGCAAGGGCAAAGGGAGGATCCCTTTTGCAGGTATTAGGGTTTTCTCCTAGCTCAACTCCCAGCTCCTCTCTCGAAGGGAGTTAGACTCAGAGAAAGCTCAGCTTTCAACACTTCTAGAAGGGACACTGGTCCAGCCAATTACATGCACTGTTGTGACTTGGGTTTGGTTTTGATAGCCCCGCTCAAGTGAGGCCTTTTCCACGTGTTTATTTTTGCCCTGATGCATTAGCTGTGGATATAATTAGAAAGCAATTGTCACCTGTGCCCACACCTCCTGGATGTGGTGTTAGCAGATGGGTTTCATCCTGCAAGGTGCTGGGTACCCTCCTCCCATAGCTTTTGGGGCTGTGAGACCTGTGTACTGGCCACAACCCTGATGTTTCCTACACTCTTTTAAATACGGTTCCTTTTTCTCCTTCTGTTGTGTCTTTTGTTTTGTGTGTGTGTGTCCCCTTTTCCCACCTCATCTCTGGTTCTCCATCATCACCCACGTGGCCTTCATGGCAGAACAAATTTCAAGGGATGGTGTTTGACTTTGTTACCAGGCAAGTGTTTGACATAACCATCATGATCCTGATTTGTCTAAACATGGTCACCATGATGGTGGAAACAGATGATCAAAGCGAACTCAAAACATCTGTCCTCTACAAGATAAACCTAGTCTTCATCGTCATCTTCACTGGAGAGTGTGTGCTCAAAATGTTTGCTTTGCGTTACTACTACTTCACTATCGGCTGGAACATCTTTGACTTTGTGGTGGTCATCCTCTCCATCTTAGGTAAGTCCTGCTGGTTCCACCAGTTCCTCAGGGGTCTCACCGAATAATGAAGAGTGGAAAAAGTCTAGCTGATCCACAGCCACCAAGCTGTCACTGGCCACCCCCTTACACCCACCCTTTGAGCAGAGCCAAGCCAACAGGACCCTGAGACAAGACAGATGTGAGGCTACCCTATGTCACCAGGCTAGATGAGGGGCTGGGGATGTGTCTCACTCCTCCTTGGTGTTGGGTTCCCCTTGTCTCCATGTTGCCTGGCTGCACTGCTGAAACAGAGCAGCCAGCATTTAACCTTTGGGTCCATGCTCAGAGTTTATTTTTTAACATGTTTCCTTTGCCACCAGAGGAGCAGAGAGCTGTGTACCATCAGGGGTGGCCTCATCTCTCTGTATCTGCCCAACTCTGGCAGGTGGAGTAGCTCCACCTCACCTCCCTGTGTTGGCTGCAGAGCATGGCAAACTCACCTCTTCTTCATCCCTCCACAGGTATCGTCCTCTCAGACATTATAGAGAAGTACTTCGTATCACCCACCCTCTTCAGGGTCATCAGGCTGGCAAGGATTGGCCGTGTCCTCCGGCTGATCCGAGGGGCAAAAGGCATCCGGACTCTCCTCTTTGCTCTGATGATGTCCCTGCCTGCCCTGTTCAACATTGGCCTCCTGCTTTTCCTCGTCATGTTCATCTACTCCATCTTTGGGATGTCCAACTTCGCCTATGTAAAGAAGGAGGCGGGGATTGATGACATCTTCAACTTCGAAACTTTTGGGAACAGCATCATCTGCCTCTTCCAGATCACCACGTCAGCTGGATGGGATGGTCTCCTCAACCCGATCCTGAACAGTGGTCCCCCCGACTGTGACCCTGACCTCGAAAACCCTGGCAGTTCAGTAAAAGGGGACTGTGGCAATCCATCCATCGGCATCTTCTTCTTCTGCAGCTACATCATAATTTCCTTTCTCATTGTGGTGAACATGTACATTGCCATCATCCTGGAGAACTTCAATGTGGCCACGGAGGAGAGCAGCGAACCCCTCTGCGAAGATGATTTTGAAATGTTTTATGAAACTTGGGAGAAGTTTGACCCGGACGCCACTCAGTTCATTGCATACAGCACCTTGTCTGACTTTGTAGACACCTTACAGGAGCCACTCAGAATTCCCAAGCCAAACAAGATCAAGCTAATCACCATGGATTTGCCAATGGTTGCTGGGGACAAAATCCACTGTCTGGATATCCTCTTTGCCCTGACTAAGGAAGTGCTGGGAGACTCGGGAGAGATGGATGCCTTGAAGGCCACCATGGAGGAGAAGTTCATGGCTGCGAACCCCTCAAAGGTTTCCTATGAACCCATCACCACCACTCTGAAAAGGAAACACGAGGAAGTCTGTGCTACAAGAATCCAGAGGGCTTTCCGCAGGTACCTCCTGAGGCGGTCGGTGAAGCAGGCGTCCTACATGTACAGGCATAGTAAGGACGAGGATGCCCTGAGAGAGGACGCACCCGAGAAGGAAGGCCTGATCGCCACCAAAATGCACGAGATGTATGGGAACAGTGGGACAGATGTGGAGACAGCCCCTGCCTTTGGTCTTGCGCCCATTCCCAGCTCAGAGACGCAAGATGCTCCTAGTGAAGCAAAAGCATGGGATAAGGAACGTGTTGTGAAAGAGTCGCTGGTATAACAGAAAGAGGCTTCGGTCTCTCACCCAGCCTGAAAGGACTTCATTTGTATCTCCTTTTCAAGAGCTCTTCCATATACAGATCAATCGATCTTAGATATTGAGCTTATTTCAGATATTTCAAGTAGACACCTTAACTTTGGAAGCAGGATCTCTTACTGATCCTGGTTTTCACAGCTCATTGCACTTGCAAAGAGTTTAATATTTTTCTTATGAGAATTAAATGTGAAATCTATTGTTGGTGAAAGAGAAACATTTTAGTTTTGAAATGATCTCATCATGGTAACGATGTTTTTCAGACATTAACAAGTGAGTATGGCTGTCCTTTTACTTACAGTAATTATTTATTAATGTTATTTCACATAAGAGATTTTCTTGTATATTATTCTTCCAGAGTAGCCCGTGAAAGATGAGCCAAGTGAAATAATATTAAGAATAATTACAGAAAAGGCAAGGTTTTGTGAACAAAAATCTCCAATGTCTTAAGTAGCACCTTTCTTTTGAATATTTGAATAAGCTTTATGGATTATTTTTTGTTATATACAGAGAAAGTGCAATTATGTCTTAAAGATTTGTTTGCATAGACAAAACAAAGCATCTGCAGGTATGTTCTCAGGGTTAAATATCAGGTTTTAAAGGTCTCTGAATATGCATTGAAATCATAAATCATTCAGGTCTCTACAGTACGAATGTAAACTGTATTTACAGTCATGCTTCTTCTCTGTTTTCCCGTTTCATCCAGATTTTGTGGCAGGAAAGCAACGGACAAAGGTAGGGTTTGGAAAACCTCCTCCAAGAATCCCCAGTCCCTGTAACAAAACTCTCAAGGGTTTCTTCAAGCCCATAGCAAGAGGAAATGTCCTACTGGAGCGCTCTTGGTTAGCGTTAATTAACAAGACGCATCCCTGGGGATCAGAGCAGGTGTTTGAACGGTCCGTGCAATGAGCTGCTTCAACGGGGTGCCTTAAATCCCATCAGCCGCCGAGCACCAGGGGCCTTAATGCAATGAATGTTCCCACTGGAGTGTAAATCCCGAAATACTCAGGCAGAGCACCCTTCCCTTGGCTGGGGCTCTGGAGATGACCCGGTGGCCCATGCTGGGGTCCCTGCGGAGCCTGATGGGGCCAGGCAGGTCCTCACCAAGAAATCTCCCAGCAGAGGAGCATTTTCCCAGGGGGGGGAAGGGTTTTGCTGCTTTTTACACAGGTGGGCAAAAGGAAAGTAAATCAAGAAAAATGTGCAAAAGGCCCCGAGTTCATCTCTGGACTGCCTTCTGCCTTCAAAAGGGAAAAAAAAAACCTTTTGAGATCAAAACAAACATGAACCAAAACCTCTTCCAGTTACAACACGGGCTGCTTCTTGAAGCCAAATGGTCTGTCTTTTTGTATTATTATTATAATATTTTTTTTCTTGGGCTGATTTTGGCGCTGAGCCATTACGGATGCCCCATGTTCAGGCTGGCCAGGAGCGGTGCTGAGCTTGCTTGCATCCACGTGCTGTTGGCCAGGCGGCAGAGCCAGGGTTGCTCTGCTCATCTTGTAGCATTGTGCTTTCATTTCCATGTTGCATAGGGCGATGCTCCCTGGAACAGGAGCCTGAGCTGCTTTAAATGGCGTTTGCATGGGAAGCATCCATGGCACGGCGGTTTCCAGCCCGGATTGTGGTTCACAATCAATGCTGCTTGTACGTATGTGTCGTCAGTAATGGGAAAAATGCCAAAGAGCAAGATTTGTGTGAGCTAAAGCCATTTTTCTTTGTACCTTTCTTAAAATAAATAACTGTAAATGGTCTATTATTACGATACCAAACACGTTGGTGTGTGTTAGATGGGAAAAATGTTTTCCCTGCCCCTAGGAGGGGTAAATGCCCCCTCCCTTTGCTCCAGGGCAGATATAGGAGCCCCTGTGCATGGCCTTGGCTGGAACTGCCATCCTTAGCAGGACCTGGTGGTCCCATCCTGCACAAGAGACCCCCTGGGCTGCCTCCCCCGGCACCTCCAACCCAGCCCAGACCCCAGAGCTTCTGCTCCGCTCACAAACAAGTCCCCTGGAGCCCTTGGTGCCTCACAGCAATGAGCCCTGACTCTAGGAGCTGTAGGAGATGCTGTTGCAGGTTCAACCAAGGAGAGAGGTGGGCTTGGAGGAGGTGCAGACCCCCACGAGCTGCCCCATGCCAAGTTCTGTGGGGCCAAACCTGCCCCACCAGCCACGTGGGAGCAGTTCAGCATCATGGGGAGAAGGCAGCGGTGGGTGAAGGAGGTTTCTGCGTCAATGTGCAGCTGGAGGAGGAGTTGTCTCTGGGACCTGCTGACGTCTCCGAGAGTCACGGCATGGCCTCGCCACTGTGTTTTCTCTCTCACTGGAACAGCTCGTCCCAGGGCTGGTGTAATTCAAGTTGAGAGCATCGCGGTACCGCGCAGGCAGGGGGCTGGAGGGAGGAGGTGGCACAACCCACCATCCCTGTCCTCCCACGGCTGAGGAAAGGACAGTGGTGAAACCCAAGCCCTGATGAATAGGAACGGGCTGGGGAAGGGTGCAGCTACCTGGCAGCAGCTCTGCTCTGCCCACAGGGCATGGTCCGGCTGCAGGCTGGGGAGCCAGCGTGGCCCAGAGAAAGAGACGGGGGACATGGGACCCTCCCTGTGAGACCATCGGGTCTCCCTACATCTCATGCCACCAGGTACTATAGCACAGGGGACTTCAAGGGGAGATCGAGCCCCTCTGGACCAGGTCTGTGCCTGTTCATGGGTCCCAAGGAGCCTACAGGCAGTGCAGCAGGGTCATTTGGCCACCATTATGGCAAACTCTTTAGTTTGTGCCCCGCTCCTCATTTTGCCTTACAGGGCTTTCCCAGGCACCTCTAGCATCCCTGCCTCACACATCACAGCTCCTATCTCCAACCCCAGGGCTTGACAAAAATCCCTCCAGTGCCTGCTGAGCACATGGGCATCCCCCATCCCTTTTGTCTTGCCGGGATGTCACGGCTGGGTTGTGCTTTTCCAGCGAGACCAGAGGTGATGGCAGCAGGGACTCAGCAGCACAGACCCAACATACAGCACCGTGTATGGCATGACCTGCCTGCTCTACCAGGAGAAGGCACCTCTCCCATCATCTCTCTTTCCTTCCTGGGGCCAGCCTTTCTCAGGAAATCTTTATTTCTCCTCTGTCTTGCTTCATGTCCCCTCACATACAAGGTGAGACTCCAGCTAGTTCCCAGCAGCCACCGGATGCTCAGAAACGGTAAAAAAAACCACCAAACCTGCAGAAGGTAAAGGTTTGGGGAGGCCCCAGGCAGAGACACCAGGGCTCTGGGGACCAACACGGCTGGCAAAAGTACCCAAAGGTGTTTTTCACATGGAGTTACAGTTCAGTGCTTGCCTGAAGCCAGTAACACGCAGCAGCCGGAGGGCACAGCGTGGAGGGAAAACATTTCTGTGTCAGAGCAAAGGGGGACAGAGCTCACCCTGGGGTGCCAGGTTGTACTTCCCCAGGGAGCGGTTGTCTCCAAAGGACTCATGGAGAAGGGTCTCGGTTATGGCAAATGGGGTGGAGAAGGAGCAGGCATTGGCACCAAAGGAGGAGTGACCTTGGTTTGGCCATCTCTCTTCTAGATTTCACCCTTCCCTGGAAGGGCAGCTGCAGGGACTCTCTGGGATGCTGGGGACAAGAGCTGGGGGACCGATCCCATTGCACCCCACAATGAGAAAGGAGAAGGAGAAACCCCACAACCATCCCCTCTTCCCACACCATTCCTGCTCTGACTCTTGCAACTCGGCCAGCATCAATCCCTGCCCGTCACCTGCAGGGCTAAACTGGGGGGGGGGATCTGCCCAAGCTGCTGTGGAGCTGGGGTGCAACCGTGGGGGTAACCCCCCATCCTCTACCCCCCCGGGGATGCAGCGGTTAAATCCTGCTCCCTGGGCACATCCCCTGTGCTCAGCCAAGGTTTTGCATCACCAGGTGCTTTGCAGGTGGGCTCATCTCCAGTTCTGGTGTGGACCCACACCAGTTGTGGCCACCTCCATCAAATAACGCCACCATGATGAGCACAGCCTGGTGACACGAGGCTGGATGGTGCCCAGGGCGCAGGCACCAGCCGCCCCAGCGTCTGCGCTGCATTCAAAACTGGCCCCAAGGGGAAAGTCCCCATCAAGGAGGATTTACATGAGCAGGAAAGGGGCCGTCTTGTGTAGCAGCAGCTTTGCCATTTTTAGGTACGGAGGCCAAGCCAGTCGGAGCAGCCGCTGTGTTTTGCAGAAGCAAGGGCCGGTGACTGGATGTTTCCCTGCCATTTGCAGTGAAAGATGGCTGATTTTTGCACAAGGCTCTGGGTGCTGCAGGTGAACCTCTGGCTGATGGCTCTGGTCACAGGTAGGCATCAAACACGGGCTTTGCATTTCAGAACAAAGAAATGTGCGCCCAGGCAATGCACCAGCATGCGTCCCTTGGTTACTGCAATGAGGGACTTCACCCAGGTCTGGCTTTAAATGCATTACTTTTAAGCTTTGCAATCACCACTCTCAGTCCTGCTTTGCGCAGGAAGCCAGCCCTGGGCACAGTAGAGCCAGGGTGGACCCGCAAGGGCTCACGGCTCGACACCTGCCTTGGGTTTTGGGTTTTGCTTCCTATTGGGGTGCAGGGAGGGGTGCAGAGATGGGACACTTTCTTGGGCAGCTGGCTGGCTTTGGCAGGAGCCCGATGCCTAATGGGTGCAGAGCCTGCTCGGCTGTGGTTGCAGGTGGCAGGAAAGAAAAGGTTGTTGGGGTTTTTTTTACCATTTATTGCTCTCAGAGGTCTGAGGATGGGGCTGGAACGTTGCTGAGGCTATGGCCAAGCCATGTCCCTTTGCTCCATGGGGTTCAGTGCCTGGGATCAGAGCAGAACTGGGAGGAAAAAAGGCTTTTGGGGGTGATTTGTGGGCCCTGCATGAACATCCCTGTGCTGTTCCCCTTTGCATCACCGTGGAGAAGCAGCAGCTAAACCCAGGACACAGGCTCCTGTCCCCTTCCAACCCTTTTTGCTTGGTGCAGGGACACCCACAAAAACCTGCAGCAGATCCTACCGTCAGCTGGGGAAGCTTGTGCCCTCAGGAGAAAGGACGCTTAAAGGATTTCTGTTGGGTGGCCATCCAAGGCCAGCATGGATTCAAGGCTGCAGGGCATCCCAGCTCCAAGGCTTCAAGGGAGGACAGGGGAAGCTCAGCCCACCCATGGCTGCAATAGAAATCTTGGCTTTGAGGGGTGTGAGGGCTTTCAGGGTGAGCGACCAGCCTGGTCTTCATTTAGAAACACCAACAAAACATGGAAAGCAAAGCCCTGTGTCCCGGCTGGCCAGCAGAACTGAAGGTGGCAGGGACACGTACCCAACGCACAGCCTGGACGAGGCACCTCTCCCCATCTCAGAAAAAAATGAAATGAGGCTGGAGGGGAGAGTTTACCTGAAGAGATGTAGGTGCTGGAGGTGATCAGGGCAGCACAGACCTGGAAGAGGCTCTGGGGCAGGGAGGGGAGCCCACCGCTGAGCCAGCAGCTCCCTGCCAGGCTGTTGTTCAGGGCAGGAAGGTCTGCAGGAGGTTGGTGAGGCTCAGGGCAAAACTCAGAACCTTCATTCTTCTGGGGGGAGTTTTGCAGCTGCCCTAATATGCTAGGAGGGGGTGCAGCTCCCCGCCTCCATGCCAGCTTCCCCACAGTGGGGTTTGGTGAGTATTCATCAAGCGGACGGAGCCGGGCACTGAAGCGGTGCGGTAAACAGGGCTGGTGCTTCCTGCCCAGCTGCAGCAAGAGGAACCGAGGCACAGGGGCACTGGAGTTGTGGGCAGGGGCACCCATGGGTGCTGGGGTCCCCCCCCACCTCACCCCACTTCCTGCACGTTATCGCAGGTCCCACAGCTCCATCCAGCCCTTGTTCCAGGGGGGCTGCATTGTTCTGGGGTCTGAGAACCCCCCTGGCCATCATGGGTCTCCACGCCCAAGGAAGACTCAGCAGGGAAAGGGTTTC
This sequence comes from Astur gentilis, assembly GCF_929443795.1. NCBI lineage: Eukaryota > Metazoa > Chordata > Aves > Accipitriformes > Accipitridae > Astur > Astur gentilis. The sequence goes on along the minus strand of NC_064884.1, from coordinate 41,960,220 downwards.
TGGTTGATTCAGAAAATGGAAAGTGTAAATAAAGAGGTATGAGTCTGTCTGGACCCTTTCTGAGAGGTGCCAGCCTAGGGGGATATTAATAGCAAAGGCAGGTTTCCCCGGGATGTCAACCAGAAAGCAACTCAGAGAAGATTAAGGAGATGGATGGAAATAGAGGTGTTTGTACACAAATCTGTGCTGCCCCACGTCCTCCGAGTGGGGTTCTGGCTGATGCTCCCAAGCACTCCGTCCTATATGGCGTGGGCACCAAGGACCCACGGTGCATGCCATCCCATGTGGGACATCCTACATGGGCTTGTCCTACATGGGTTCTTGGCCACTATCTCAGGGCCCTTCTCCTGTCTTGCAGGTGGGATCTCAGCAGACAGGAACAGCACCAGGAGCAGCACAGGTAACCTCTCAGACCCACTGGGCTCTTTCCCTACACACGTCCCCAGGGTCCCTCCCATCCCCGCTGGCTATGCCACAAAGGTACCAGTCCCCTGCAGAGCTGGAGATGTCCCATCACCCACAGGCCTTCTCCATCACAAAGGCAATTCCCAGGCTGTGACCTCCTCCATGGCATTTCCCCAGCCCTGCACCTTCCCTCTCCCTCTGCAAAGCTGGATCCATTTTGTCTTTCCTAAGCACACACATGGTTTTCCTCTGCATTTGCAGAGCACATTGCATGAACAAGCTGTGCCTTGGGACCCAGTACTGGGCTCAAGCACAGAGCGCTTGTGCCATTTCCACCTGTGGGGTATTAAGCATGAACTCTGCAACCCAGACGAACCCTCAACCTCACCGGCTCTGGTTCCAAAACACAGGCAAAAATAAAAAATACAGCAAAATGCGAAAAATATGGAAACATGAGAGAAGCCATCTGGGGAGATGGGTCTGTCCTAGCAAAGTCTCCGTGGTGTGTGCCAGCATAGGCTGTAATTTTGGAGCTGGGACTAACAAGATGTATATAAAGAAGTGGGGTGGGAGCAGCAAAAAAGTATTTGAGTGAAGCCATTCCCACAGAAAATTTGAGTTTCCATTAAAAGCATGTTTTCACCAAAATTCTCTGATGTCTACCCACAGAGGATGATGATTCACCAAAACAAAACTGAATGCTCAAAAGCAGTATAATTCGTGAAAATGGGAAGCTCTTGATTTGGGAGATGCTGGGGAGGGTCTCATGGGAGCAGCTTTTTTTCCGATGCTCCCCGGGTGCTGCATCCTTGCTCATCACGACCGCCTTCGTCCCCTGGCAGGCAGTGGGTGCCCTGTGGTGCAGCAGCACCCGCGCTATGTGGCGGCCAAGAAGAACATGCCCGTCCACTTCATCTGCTACTCCCAGGAGCCCCATAACATGCAGTGGTACAAAACAGCAGAGGACAGTGATGACCTCTACGGGCTGGATCACAGCACCTCCCGCTACAGCATTGAGAGGAAAGACAACCTCATCAACTTCACCATCTTCAGGATCACCTATGAGGACAACGGCATCTATGTGTGTGACAGCAAGAACCTCACGGCGGAGAAGAAGCAGCCGCAATTGTGCGCGACAGAGCTCAGAGTCATGGGTGAGTGGGACCTCCCCATCCTCTGTGCACCCCAAGAAATGCTCTTTCTCCTTCTCTCACCCTTTCCCCCTCCATATGAACCCGACATTGTGCTCCTATGCACCTACCTTTCCCCATGCTGGTGGGACCCCTTCAAACACAACTGTAGATGTTCCATAGCACTACAGAGGTTTCTTTGCTTATTGCCAGCCATCAAGCAGCAGGACAACCTCCCCCAGTTTGCCCTGGCATGTCCATCCTACAAAAACACACCTCAGGGACTGCATTTCCCTAATAAATCAGATTTTTCCTGGTCCTGACTAGTGGTGGGTCCTGCCCAAGATGTCTCATCCCAGAGATGGTCCCTGATGCCAACCCTGGGGGGCAGTTTACAATGCTCTGGTCTCTCTCAAGGGTGAGGGCATGTCATCCTTGTCCCCCCAGTCCACTCTTCCTGATATACAAACCTGTGGCCATGCTGAGCTTGTCCCTGTTCCCCGGGAGCCTGGCACAGAGGTGGGACTTGGGGCTCTCCTTGTGCTGCTGCCCCCAGGTCACAGTAGCATCCAGCAGATCCAGAGCAGGAACACCCTGAAAGACACCATCATCATCATCCAGTCCATCCTGCTTGTCATCTTCATCAGCATCCCCATGCTCCTCTTCCTAGACAAAGTAAGTGACAGCATCTCCAGCAGTGGGGATGTCCCCAGCTTTGTCGCTGCGGTGCTCACAGCAATGTCCTGCATCCTGGGCAGGACACTGCTAGGGATGGGGATGGGCAGGCACTGGGTTTGGGGCTGTTGCATGAGGGCGTGGCTAGCTGAACTGGGAAAATAAACATCTAAAATGGTATGTGGGACTGTGTGGATTTGCCTGTGGAAGCGGTGGGACCTGGCCTGGTGGGATGAGTCCGGGGACACGGGATGGGGGATCCTGGTGGCTGCTGACACCCAGCCTGTGACTCTCCTTTCCATAGGGTGAAGGCAAGGAAAGCCCAGAGGAGGACCACACCTATGAGGTAATGCTTCACTAATTACAGAAGTACCTCTGTAATATCAACCTGAGCCTTGAAATAGAGAGTTGTGCCCTTGCTGGGTGTCTGCTAGGTACCACCAGCCCTTGCAGGGTGCATCAGGGCATCTTCCTCCCAAGTGCCTTTTGCAAGCACTGAGCCAAGCTCTGAGCACATCCAACCATCTATCACCATCTTCTCCCCTCTCAGAAGCTGCCCCAATATCTGGGGGAACAGCCTGGAAATGGGTCCCCACTTGGGTGTCCCAAGGCGAGATGCACCATGGATGGAACCATGGTCCTCCTCCCGTGTCTCAACCTCCTTCTTCTTGGCACAGGGCCTGGAGGTGGAGCAGATGGCCACCTACGAGGACATCACTCCTTTCCGGGATGTGAAGGCCAAGTGGACAGTTGGGGAGCACCCAGGCGAAGAGTGAGACCGGCACCGGTGGCACGGCTCCCTGCCCGCACCCGAGGGGATGGGCTCTCGGCTCCTGCACTGGACCATGGCTCTGATGGACACCTGGATTCCGGGCTGCGATCCCGGACTGCAAACCACCTCCAGCAGCCTTGCACAGAGCTCAGGTCCTGCTGCCCTTGGGTACTCGCTTTGCCGCATCCGGGCTGTGCCCACCAAGGCTGCCCTGCCCTGGCTGTCGCTCTCACCGCCCCGCTGATGAATCCCTAAAGCCTATGTAGAAATTAGGAGCCACCTGCAGTCCCCCCACTAGCAAACTGGGCCCAAAACCTGGGCAGCCCCACCCCATGGCGCTGAGCTCCTGAATGGTTAATGCAATGGAAGTACGAGGGTGGGTGGTGGGTCACCTCCAACCCCACCATCCCTGGGAAGAAAAGGACGAGGCATCATCAGTCTCCACACTGCAAGGACCCTCCTGGGCTGCGAGACCCCGCTGCAGCCCTGGCAGAGGAGCTGAGGTGAGCAGCACCACGTGGGTGTTATGAGAAGTGGATTTTAGTCCACTGTTTAGCTCTCAAGCCATGGACGTGTCCAGCAGGCCAAGCTGGCAGTTGTCTGAGATGGAGGATCCTCCAAAAGCACCTCTTTCTCCCCAAAGACTACAGGAAAAGCTAGGGAGACAGCTGTCACCCAAGGGGTCTTGTGCAAGTCTTGCTCCTCTCCAGGCAAGAGTTGGCCCATGTCACAAAGACATCCCCATGGTGAGGGATGCGTCCGACCTCGGAAGCCATGGGGAAGATGTAAATTGTGGGACACAAATGTCCAACTGCTTTTTCAAGTCGTAATAAAGATAATGGGTAAATTCACATCCTGCTCCACCCTGCTGTGCCTGGTCCAAGGGTGTCCCATAACCCTGGTGCCAGTGTTGATGGGGTGCCCTGGGAATAAGGAGCAGCTTTTTACAGCTCCAGCTTAGCTAGAAACCAAACTTCACCTCATCAGGGCCCCAAGCGCAGGCAGGGATATAAAGCCAGGAGCAGCCAAGGGGCTCTCCTGGAAGCTCTCGCTGAGCACGCACAGGGGGGATGTCCATGGTCCCAAGACACCAACTGGGGATGAGAGACAAAGACCATCGCCAGGATCCAAAGCAGGAGAACAGGGCCCAGGGCCAGGATCTCCGCTCCCGGCTACATCTGGTCTCGCAAGAGAAGCTGAAAAACATCTGGAGAGGAGCAGAGCGGCGCTAATTGGTTTTGTTAATAAAAACTATCTTGGCACAGCAGCAGCAGCTGTGTGGGTGATGGGGCTCGGGGCTGGCTGGGCACCCAACACCAGGGCTTGGGGGGTCCAGAGAGGCACGGCTAGCACAGTGCATTGGGTTTATCTGGATGAGGCAGGACAAGAGGGTGACGAGGACTGTGGGGCTGAAAAGTCTGTCCCCCCCTCAGAGAGCCCAGGGCCCCTGCGCCCCTGTGACTCATGACATTTTGGGCCCCAAGGAGAGGAAGACAGGACTGCTCTGCTTCCCAAAACAGCCAGCAGAAAAGGGAGGGTAAAATCATGAGCAAACGGGGGCTTTCCAGCAAGGAACAGGATGGTTCTTGTTTAGTAGTAAACCACCTTCATGGAAAACTGGTATTCCATCTAAATAGCACAAGAACAGCATTTTAACGTTGATTTTTACCAGTTAAATAAAACTATCCCAAATTAGTTGCATGCGCCTGTATATAAATGTTACTTAAACATGTTTTACTTATAAAACTGATTAATTAAAGAAAGGAGCATTCAGAGTGAGAGAAGTGAACTGGCTGTTCCCAGTTTCCACGTCGGCCAAGACTGTAGGACTAGCAGAGCTCCTCCCTCCATCCCTTGTTTTCAGTTAAGAAATGGAAGAGGAAGGCAAGTTTTCTGGCCTTCCCAGTTCCCAACTGCTTTCTAAGTTCTGCGTAAACAACTTGCTCAACCGACTTAACTGAATCATACAAAAATAAGGAGAATCTGCTGTTTGCACCTGGAGAGGAAGCCACCGATGTCAAAAGCAGTTTCAGCAACCCCAGTTCCGCTCTGCCACTTGGTCACCCTCTTAGCCCAGGGCTTCGGCTTCCTTTAAAATGCCAGAAGCAAATAAATATTTCTGTAGTGTTAGTGTTTTATTTTAAATGCTTAGACTGGTTTCTAGGGAGCCTAGAGATAGGGTTTGTTTTAATTTTATATTGAGATAGGTTTGTATTTAAAATGTATTTAATGTAAATAAATATATTTCAGTATATACAGTCCAGGCTCTGTATTTTGACCTGATTTGTATCCCTACCATCAGCAGGATCGCCAGGCAGACAGACTGATTGCAGTCCTGGACATCTTCAGCCTCATCTTTAGAAATGGGTTCAGTGAAACTGAGTTCTAGTAAATAAAACCCATCAATTCAACCTGAAAAGGAATATTTACCTTCTGAGTCGTGAGCTAGCAGAGGTAGTCAATCATCACTTAAAACCTCTGTCAACCATGTCGTTGCCCACTGAACTGCAGAGCCTGGGCTGTGGGCCAGCAGCTGGCTCCTCGGTCAGGATTCACTGGTTGCAGCTCATCCATCAGCCTGGGAAGGTCCTCTCCACACAACCACCCCAGGCTGGGGGGTCAGGAGGACCCAAGGAGTACACACACCTGCAAGGAAAGTTGCTTCACTTGTTCAGATGCTGCTGGTGATGCTCAGGGCAAGGCGGATAGACATGGGACCACCCTGAAAAGAACTGAGGGGGGTTTCTCTTTGAAAAAAGAAAAGAAACTTGGAAATTACAGTGTCATGCTGCTTTATGAGATGCTACTTTGGGTCACAAATGCAGGCATTTGAAAGCCAGAAAAATGCCAAGCTGGTATTTGAGAGCTGCTTATGCAACGTAATTCTGCCAGTGGCATGTGTTTGCCCAGCCCAGCATTTCACAGTCACGCACAGCCTTCTCCACGAAGCTTCTGCCTCATTTAATGCCCAGAGATGATCGGGGACAAACCAAGCCTCAGGGGCACCACACAGTCTGGATCATCCTGGCATCTCTGTGCTTGGCTGCAACATAAAAAATGTTGATTTTGCACCATGTTTTTACTTACAGACCTGGAGAGGCAGATGGGCTGGACTCGGGTGCAAGATGCTGTACCAATTTAGCTGCTGCAGTCGAGCATCATCATTAACAGGCAGCAGAGCCTGTGCTGGGCTGGGGTGCCCGCTGCTCTGCTCATCTCTGACAAATATTGACGTATTTAAACACAATCTGGAGTAGAAAAACACACCCAGATGTTACTGGCTATTGGGTGACGGGATATCTGATAGCTGCAGGACCCACTGTTCCCTCTTCTCTAGGGACTGACATTTACTTTGCAACACCACCACATCTCCAGTGAGCAAACACCCAGGGGCTTCTCGGAACAAACCGCGCTCTCCCCCCTTTGTTTATTAATGAGCTCTTGCACCCTCTGCTCCAGCCGCCCTGGTGAGGATGCTGCCTCTCGGAAATTGAACCCATGCCAGGGGGGCACAGCAAACCCAGGGCCCGGGGGAGCCAAATCACCACCCCTAACCAGGAAGCAGTCCTTGATCCCCAGACAAAGGGCCAAAACAGGGTGGTTTGGGGCAATTGGTGCCTTATGGGGAGTAAAAGTCTTTTAAGACCCTCCCAGAGTTGGGCATCCCAGGTTGTCTTGTTTTGCTCAAAAGCAGGGATAGATGTGCTGTGACCTCTCCTCTTCCCCATCTTCTCTTCCTCTTTCCACACCAGCCCTCTGCTTAATCCAGATATTTCACATTTGCATCTCAAGCAAGAGCAAGCAGATGCTCATAACCAGATCTTCTCATAGCCTTGTCCAGCTGAGGATGTGAGAAACCTCCCAGAGCTCTGGCATCTGGATTTGCAGGGGGCAGGCTGGTACCTGAACAAGCACCTGGGTATGACAGCTCTTTGTCACACCTAAGGCAAACCAGCTCACCAAAACTATTTGCTGAACTTTTGAAATTTTGGTAGAAATTACTTGGCTGAAATAGGATTCATCTGACAATATCCATAACAATAAAGGGGAAAACATCTCACTTGCTTTAAGTCAGAAGTCTACCAAACTGGCCAGTCAGCCCAGTTAACTGTGGGCCAAAGGCTCAGAGCCAGGCAGAAAAATCAGGTGGACATGGCAAGTTCCACTGTGTAAAAGCACTGATCTGATTTAGGATGGGTCTTCCAATGATCAAGAAAATTTTATTTGCAATAAACAGCAGAATATGGCGAAATCATTCAGCACTGGTTTCATCCCTAGGCAAACAACCTCCCCAACCTTTACATCTATGTATAAATGACTACAATTAGGTAGCACCATTGCGAACACTTGTGCATTTATGCACAGAGAAGATACAGAGATGTTGTTGTGATCATGAACACATATATACATTTTAAACAGACACCGGGCTATATAAGGGGTGGCTCAACAGTTACCTTTACCAGCCTAGATGAAAGGAGGAAACATTCATTGTCAAGCAACACCTGAGCAACTCACCGGGCAGAAATGGCTCCAGGTACTTTTCTTTATTTCAGTTTTAAAGGATTGCCAGGGCTGTGCATGTTTAGGGTGATGGGAGATGATGATGGGGCAGTACTGTGGTGGGCTATACACACTCAGTGCCAGCCCTAAACTAAAACTTGTCAACTTATAAATCAATGAAGAAGAAATACCTCTCCTTACAGTGTGACTTTAATCCATGAATTAATTTAGGTAGTCTTTAGCCTCAGCTGGGCAAGGAGAGGGTGGAGAACATGAAGAACAAGGTCAAGCCACAGTTATAATAGTTATTATTAACATAAATGTTGGCAGGGATATTAAAACTCATATTCAAAGCTTACGACGGGTATCAGGATGATGTCTAATGTGTATGTCCAAGTCCTACAGACTCCAAGGCATTCCTCCACTGAAGGGTATTTGTCTGAGATTAACTTTGTGGTCTCTGTAAGCACAGATGGACATTGTGTGAGTTAGATGTTGAACATTGAAAACCTTTACGCTTGACAAAGATCACCAGATTCTACAGGTATGCCCCAGAAAGCAAAAATAGCTGGTCACAGCACAGGTAATGCCATCAGCTCTTGTCCTAGTGAAGGCAGACAGCCAGTTTCATGTCAGCAGCATGGTGTAAACCAAGGCTAAAGTGAGGTAATCCCAGGCCCTTGCCTGGTACTCACCATCCCCTGCTTGGTCACGCAATGAAGAGTGCACTGTGCTCTTCTCATGAGGGCAAGGCCTACAAGAAAAACATGAGCATGTTAGGGAAAAACATAGGGACACACTCGAGTTTTCATGGGGCAAGAATGACTCTTCAGCTACAAAGATGCTGCTTATAACACTGGGAGCAGTACAAGCCCCGAGGGCAAAGGGGACAGGGTTTCATTTGATTTGGGGGAGGGCTAAGCTAACTCACAGAGTCCAAGACATTAAGGAAGGTGACCCCTTAGCCAGCACCGACAGAAGAGGCTGGGAATTAATTAATTCCCAGGTGTCACCTCCCTCCTCAGCAGTCACTAAAGGACTGCTAACACCTTTCCTCTCTGTTTTGTTGCAGGGTCATGGTTTTCTCCTCTCTTCATTGCTGTGATCACCCTGGGACTGCAGTGGCCACAGGAAGCTGCCACCTTCCCAGCCATGCCTCTTTCCAACCTGTTTGCCAATGCTGTGCTGAGGGCTCAGCACCTTCACCTTCTGGCTGCGGAGACATACAAAGAGTTCGTAAGTGTCGTGGCCTCTGGGCATCTCCTCCACATTAGCCTGATGGTTTCAGGACTGTATAACTTCCTAGAAGCAGAGACTTTTCAGCTATTGGTGTCTCCTCTGTCAGCTCTTGATGAGATGAAAAGCTCTTAATAGAACAGGACAGGTTATGTCCCATCAGCCTGGACCCTGCCTCCTCTTTTCAGCTCTCTGTCCCCACATCTGATCCTGCAAAGTCCACTCCTCAGGGCCATTGCTCCCCACATCCAAACCTACTGCACAGGGTCAGCTGTCTCAAAGAGAAAGCTGGCTCTGAAAGCAGTGGGAGATGGTACGATATTTTGCAAGACTTTCCTGTGTCGGTCACCTTTGGCCCTGGCTGATTCTGAATGCTTAAAACGATCCAGTCTCTGCTGTTGCCAGAAGCTGGCATGAGCTGTCACTTTGGCAAGAGCTGTCCTTGGGGCTCATCTACTCCTTGGGAGAACCCAGTCCAAGTGTGTTTTGCATTCACCTTAGCACCTTGGCTTAGCAAGAGGAAGACCTTTAGGTCCAGTAGCTATTGCACCAAAATATGAACTCCTGCTTCCTACCTGCCAACCCTTTACAGAGACATCTCATGTCTCACATGTATTTCTTGCAAAGAGTAACCATTCAGGACAGCTTGGGAAAGTGTCTGTGGTCTTCTCCCAGTACATGGGCAACAGACCTGAGTGTATTTGGGATGTCTCCACAGGAACGCACCTATATTCCAGAGGACCAAAGACATGCCAACAAAAATTCCCAGGCAGCATTTTGTTACTCTGAAACCATCCCTGCTCCCACAGGGAAAGATGATGCCCAGCAGAAATCGGTAAGTTCCCACCCCTGGGGCAAGCACAGACCTGTTTGAAGAGCCCAGCTGTACTTCATTAGAGGAACAGAGAGCTTCCATCTGTGAGCACTTCAGTGCTTCATTCCTCCTCTCCCTTTTTTACTATTTAAGTCCTGCATGAACAAAGATTCTTCTGGGTTATACTATGAATCATATTCCCATTCTAAGGGTGAGAAAAAACTATTGTCTGCACAGGACAAATGGCTGGGTGGTGCTCCTCAGCTTGCAAACTTGTTTGTATCTGCTGAAGCTGCAGGAGCAGCGGCACATCCCTGGGTCACCTCCAGGCTGTTTCAGAGGGAGCAGGGCACACATGTAACTCTACCAAATACCTCACCTATACAGCTTTGACCCTTTCTTTTCTTAATTTCAGGACATGGAGCTCCTTCGGTTTTCACTGGTTCTCATCCAGTCCTGGCTGACCCCAGTGCAATACCTAAGCAAGGTGTTCACAAACAATCTGGTTTTTGGCACGTCAGACAGAGTGTATGAAAAACTAAAGGACCTGGAAGAAGGGATCCAAGCTCTAATGAGGGTAAGTTGCAGCATGTAGTATGGCTACAGAATAAGAGAACCCCTACATACAGGGCAGTCAGATCTCACGGTCTTCCATGGGATCCAAAGACCATGAGAAATCTCCCCACCTCCACTCTGAAGACCAGTGGCATCCTTTGGACTTTGCTTACTTTAAGATAATGAGATCATGACACCTCATTGTACATGTTTCATCACTGGGCAGTATAAGAAAACACATAACAAATGTTAACAGCACTGCCATAACCACTCAGCAGTACAGACCCAAACTCCTTCCAAATCCAGCACCAAAGAATACTCAGTTGCTTAAATCTGCTGTACCAACAGGAGTACAATGTTTGCTAAATCTCCATGCAAAATACTTTAAAGTGGACTAAAATTTGCAAGGTTTGCAACCTGGCTTTAAAGACTCCTGACTTTTTATAAAAGCAACCTGTATAAGTCTGTGTACAGATGGAAGCCTATGCTCTGATGTTTCTCTCTTGCAGCACCCAGACAGCTGAGAGCTGGAGAGTGATCTTCTTCAAGGGTCACTCTTAATTTTCGCTTTGTTGTTTTAAATGAAATTGCTTATCTGCCGGGACACCTTTTCAGTTATGCTTACTCTAAAACTAAGTTTATCTGCCAGCATCACCATGTAGCCAGAGCTCTGAGACCCATATCTGTGAGAAATGAGTCTGGACAATTATTTACATCTAGCATCTAAATAACTCTGAAAGTCAGGCCCTGACAGTAAATGGACATCTTCTGTCCTGGCACTTCAGCTGCAATAAGTAGGTGTATGTATCAGCACCACTTCCAGATTTTGCTCTCCATTTGATATATGCTTGGGCATTGGGAAGCAGTACTCAGAAACTAGACAAATAACCACACTTCACACATTTATGACACTGTTTACTGTCCTGTTTACTCTGCCAGTTGGTCAGTGAAGCAGGGCAGGAGGAGTGGCAGGCTGCAGATCTCTCAGTTCCAGATGCATGTGGCTTGGGTCTCAGTTAGAGCTTTGCCCACTGGGAAAATGGGAGAAAAGAGAGAATTATTTGCCTGTTTCCCCGTCTCCTTGGCTAGAGTAGCTACAGAGAGACCCTGCAACTTTCTGCTTATTTTAAGACCCTAGAAGACACATTCCTCCCTTCCTGCGGCCTTGTGCCCAGCTCCCTTCTCACTGGTAGCAATTAGTGCAGCATCACCCCTGCAGAATTACCCTTCCTGTAAACACATCAACTCAAAAGCACGTTTGAAATATGATCAAGGGGGGGGACTGCCAACCTCCTCTAAAGCTAGCCGGGAGCCTTGGCAATGGGCCCCTTGGAGGATGCTCATCCCCAGGCCCCCAGCACCTCTCCATCCTCTCACAGGAGCTGGAGGACCGGAGCCCGCGGGGTCCCCAGATCCTCAAACCCACCTACGACAAATTCGACATCCACCTGCGCAACGAGGACGCCCTGCTGAAGAACTACGGCTTGCTCTCCTGCTTCAAGAAGGACCTGCACAAGGTGGAGACCTACCTGAAGGTGATGAAGTGCCGGCGCTACGGCGAGGGAAACTGCACCGTTTGATGTCGGGGATGGTTCCCCACCTGCCCCGGTCCCTCGGCGGCTCCTTGTAACGAATATTGGAGAATAAACCCGCTACCTGCTCGCATGTCTCTGTCTGTCGGGGGTGAGGGGGGGCTGCTGGGACGGGCCGTCGCTGGGAGAGGGTGGATTTGGGGCTGGGGGGGATGGATTTGGGGGGGCTTTTCCCTCACACTCGTGGCTGGGGCCTGCCGTCCGGCTGAGGCGGGAGGGCGGGCCGGGGGCCGGGCGGGAAGGCGGGCTGCTCCGGCATGGCGGAGGTGGTGGAGTTCCGGGTGCCTGCGGGGAGCGGGCAGACGCTGCTGGTCTGGGGGCTGGAGCCAGAGCCGGGCCTGGAGGTGAGGAGAGGAGAGGCCTGGGCCGGGGGACTGGGGCTGTGGATCCCCCCCCACCCCGGGCCTGGGGACCGGGGCCCTGGATCCCCACACCCAGGGCTGAGGAGTGGGGACCGGGACACCCCCCCACACTCCATCTCTACTGATGGCTTCACCTGTGTGCTAATGATATATTTTTAAATCACTCCCTTTTTTTTTCTTCTTCTTCTTTCTTTTTTAATCATTTTTTAAGTTTCCTTGTCTCCCTGAGGCACAGGGAAACCCCGAGGGGGTGTCAGGCCACCCCAGGGTGATTTCTGCCCCGGTGCCACGGCCGGTTTTGTGGTTTGCACAGCAAAACTACAAAGACGCCAGCACAAGGTGGAAGAGGGAACAAAACCCCGTTAGTCTTTTGTGGTAACGTTTCGGCAAACAAAGCGGGACAGCAGAGAGCAGGAGTCAGTCTGGGACGAGGAGGACTCGGGGCGGGGGGACAGAAAAGCCCGTGTCTGTCTTCGCTCTCTTCCTGATGCAGCAGCTGGATGATAATGGAGATGAGATGTTGTCAGGGTCAGAGGTCCAGCCAGGTTGAGCTTATTTTTATGGAGAGACACTCATTTTCAGCCTCACTGCTTATTCCAGAGCTTGTTGCCATTGAACAGTACTAAAAACTTTCCTTGTTTTCTAGGTAATTAGGTCTCGTGAGTAGCCCTCTCTCTGTCACTGTCACTCATCCCCTGGAGCACCCATAGATATTTCAAAAGACCCTTTTTTCTCTTGTTTTTCCTCAGCATTCCCTGTTTTCAGTGTTTTCCAAATTTGGGCTGCTCTACTCGGTGCGAGCACACAGAAATGCTGCTGTGGCAGGGCCTGGGTATTACGCCATCATCAAGTTTTATTCAGCTGGAGATGCCAGCAGAGCCCAGTGCATGTGCAATGGGCAAAGGCTGTTTCAGAAATCTCCCTTGAAGGTAAGGAGAATGGCCCTGGGTGTGAAACTTGCAGGACTCAGCACCGTGACCTCCAGCAGCAGGGTAGAAGCCTATTAAATACTTGTTGATCTCGGTGATACTTCCCATGCAGAAAGTTTACTAACTTGTGGCTGGGCACTACCATTGTGGTGACATGCTTCCAGGTAGCATTTAAGCAGTAAAATGACAGCATCCCTCCTCTGGAATAATTTGCAGGGCCCGTTTCTGTGTAAAAAATACTTAATACATCTCAGAAGCACGCATGCAGTCGGGGAATAGGTTACCTTCAGATGACTCTCCCAGAGCCATCAATGGTGTGTCTGCAGTGGGAACCTTGCGAGCAAAGCCTGGCTAACCAGGGTTCTTCTTTCCTGGACAGGTTTGTGTTTGCACCAAGCAGAAAGGGTTTCAGCAACAAGTCCTTGCTCTCAACAGCAGCAAGTGCCAGGAGCTGGCCAACCACTACCTTGGCTTTAACGGCTGGTCCAGTCGCATCATCACAGTAAGGGAACCTTTATATTCATCCATCATCCTTCCCCTCATCCTCTTCCTACCCAGTATTCTCAGTTAGAGCTGTTGGTGGAATGAGAAGAATTATCCTCAAATGAGCAAATAATAGACAGCTACAAAAGCTGCATTTTGGACCACAAATGGGGTATTTTGAAAGCTTAGAGAGAGAAGATGGCTACGGCTGAGGGCATTGGCTGGGCTTCTGTTTCTACAACTGGGGGTGGCTGTGATTAAAGCAGTGCCAGGACTTAAAAGTAGTCTTCGTGTGCTGAAAGTGTCCAAGATGACTGAGACTCCCAGAGGATAGGGACTATGAGGTATTTCTAAAATAGGGTCAAAACAGTAAATATGCCTGCTCTGCCTCCACCATGTGCTTCTGCCTTGGAGTCACATGCTGTGCAGAGAAGGTCTGCAGTTTGCAGGGATAGGCCTAAGTGGTCATAACATCCCCTTCCTATTTAATCAAAATTAATTATCTGTGGTCTTCCCAACAGCTGCAGAATGTATCTGGCTTTGATGGTGACAACGAGGAACTGGGAAAGACGTTACAGAAGCGATCTGTGAAATACCTGTGTGCTGTAGAGGTGACGCTGCCCAACCATGGGGTACGCACCAGGGGAGTTGCCCTTGGTGAAGCAGATGTAGAAAATGGCGAAGGTATGTTTTGGGTGCAGCTGGAAGTCTCTCCTAGCAGCTGTCACAGACACTGGTCAATCTTGCTTTTGCACAGTTTGTGTGTCTGCTAAAGTATCTGAATTTAGCTGGAGGCAAGGTTCTGTGCAGGGCTTTGTGAGCGGCTGTGCTATGCAGCAAGGGATCCTGAGCACGCCTCTTCCCTCCCTGCTTCACACTGGTATCGCTTTCCTACCCTCTGTTCTCCCTCTTGCCTGCAGCGTTATTCATTCCCCATCACAGCCACTTCTGGTGTGAACATGCCATGTGATTGTGTCTGTGACACAGCTCAGGTGCCAGTGGGGCTCTGCACTGCCTGCTGCCCTGGGCAGGGTCCTGACACAGGCCTGAGGATCATGTGCTGCTGTGGGTTGGCACACAAAGCCCCTGTGAGGGTGCTGCCATGCTGCCAACAACTCCCGAAACATAAGCAGCTTTCTTATCAGATCCATAAAGCTGTGTTTGGTTACGTTTCCTAGTGCGATGCAGCTGGTGTACTTCATATGCAGAGTGTCATCTTAATAACATGCTGCTTGTTGTGTTCAGATCCTCTTGAGTTTGTCACAGCTACAAGAAGAGTTCAGAAACTTGCAGTTGGAAAAGCTTTGTCTAGTGCTTTTCAGAAGATACTTCTCATAGTCTTGGGTAAGGCCTATTTTTGTATTAAACACTGGGGTGTTTGGCCTAATGGTATTATAACTTTCATGATAATTGATATGAATTCTTTTTCTCTGAACCTTTCTTGGGATTCATTGAGGCTTGGGAAGGGTCTCGGGCAAAATTAAACTTGTGTTGCAGTCTGTAATGGTTTAACAGAGTGGTTCCACCCCACGAGCTATGTGAGTGAAAGGAAAATCTGACAGGAGGTCAGATATTTTTTATGATAAATAAGTCACTGAAACTCCAAATTCCAAGAGTTTAAATGCTGGCAGGGAGAGCTTTTTAACACTACATGTGCATGCTGAATAGGGGCATGAGGAAGTTCTGCTTCCAGCATGTTCCTGTCCTGGTTCCAAGCCACCCAGGTGCCATCAAAGGTCCATGCCCCACTGCTGCATTCAGTGTTGCTTCTTTGGGGCTACTATCTCCTTTGAGTTTTTAATCATAGAAGCTGTCTCTATGCCTACCCAGGAACTGCTAGATCTGCTTTCTCTGGGTTCCAGGTCTTTAGGTGACAACAGTTTAGGTAGTACCTGACTACTTTAGTCTTTTATGCTTATGAGGACAGACCCTGATGGATCAGGTCAGTGCCACTATCTTCATTTTACAGAGAGGGGCCTTTCATCTGCCAGATGCCTCCCTTGGGTTCTTTAAGGTATTCTTTTGAAAGGTGGGTTTCTGGGTTCAGATGTTTTGCAGTGGTTCCCGCTCTCTGGTCCATCACATACACAGAGACTGGTAACTAACATGCTCCGTCCTCTCCTTAGACTTCTGCTTCCTCAATTTCAGTTTCCACTCCATTTAGTAAGAGCCATTTGGTTTTCTGCAGAGAAGACAGGCAGGTGGGCCAGAGAAAGCAGCATGCTCATTCAGACCAACCAGCCATTATGAAGCAGAATTGTGCCATTTGGGGTTTAGGGTAGGTTTATTGTCATTACACACAGTAGTAACTAACCATGTCTCTGGCTGTTTATTCTGTTTCAGAGAATGGGAAAGTGGTCGTGGAGTACAATTCCTCCCAAGAGGAGCCCACAGACTTCCTAACAGAAGAGGAACTGAAGGGGCTTGTTCAGGTAAAAGCAGTGGATATTTAGCTTTTGCGCAGGACCTGTGTGTTACATCTAGGGATTGGAGATACAGCTGTTAACTGTTACAGCCTCTGGCATCCTCCTTTTATGCAGCAATTATCTTGACTTAAATCCCAGGAAGTAATTGCATCTTGGAATTGTACAGCACGCTAAGGTTTTAAAACTCCTACTTTTTTGGCCATCTTTGTGCAGAAATGCATGTATATTTTAGATGGCACAGGAAAGTGAGCAGTTAGGGTATGGGACTGTTACAATGCAGCTTGACAAGTCTCACGCATGACAGTGTCCAGGACTGCTCTTCACAGAACCTGTGAGAGTGAAAATCCCAGTAAAGTCACAGTAGGTTAAACCAAATTATTTTTTTTAACAAGTTCTTAAATAAATCAAACTCCCTACTTAGAAATGCACTTCATAAACTTATGCTTACCCAGAGGGAATGATTGTTAAAAGCTTTGGTGAAATAAAAGCTTTGATGAAATCCCTGCAGGTGATTGTAGGACCTGTTAGCATGCACCAAACAAAAATACTCCAGTACAACAGTAAAACTTTAATCATCATGCTCAGTGAGATGAGTTCTGAATGACAGCCTTTGCACATAGCCAGTCATGGGCAGAAAGATTTTCATCTCACTTAATTTGAAAACACTGCTACTTACCAGGGGAGATCACTGATACGGTGGTCTTTTGAAAGCAAGCATCACTCTCACATGATGCATCAGCACCGTGTTGTGCAGCATCTAACTCCTCCTGCAGTCTGTGTGGAGGAAGTGTCTAACAAACCTTGTGACACATTATTCCATTTGATGACACTGAGTCACCTAGTGTCCACGGGCAGAACTATCTTCCTTTCTTACTGAAGAGTAGCAGTAAAATAGGAGTATTTTGGTGTGTGAAGTAACTAACATCCATCAGATCTTTTTTTATCAGTTGAGAAGATGAAATTTTTGCTGGTTTGTTCTCTCTGTGCATTTTCCTCCGTACAGCCCCTTCTATCTGACCTCTTTTAAACCCACAGAGAGCTGACCTAACATGTAATGACCATAAGAGAAGTGAGCAGCAAAGTCAAACAGAAAGCCTGCTGCTTCTCAAACCTCTCTTCCCTGAAGAGTCATCCCTTACCTCCCCTGCCATCTCACTTCCCTTGTGATGGTGTGTGGGAGGTTATTCAGCGCTCTCTCTCCGCAAGGCACCTTCCAGCCTAAGAGGAAGAGGAACAGACAGGAATTCGGAAGGGCTTGCTTGAGAGGAGAGCTGCTGGGTGTCCTTCTGGTTCACTGCCTTGTGATGTCGGTCAGTCTTTCCAAAACGGAAATGTTCCTGAGTTGGTAAATTCCAGGGAGGCCGTCGCTTGTATGTGGTAAAAATATATTGTTTCCAGGTGCAGAGGGATAAAGCTAAAATATGCTATGGAGAAAGAAACTTACTCTTGATTTCTTTTCCCAGGTCAATGAATTGTCCTTGGAACAGCTTGACCTCAAAGAAGAAGAAGTTTTGTCTGATCTCAGTTTTGATGATGAGCTCCCTAGCTGGGAGATGCCATCTGATTAGTGCAGCTCTGTCTTCACATAGTTTCCAAAAATTCTGCAGTGTTTGATTAGGAATGAAAGTCTAACACTGTGAAATGACATGTGCATCATAGCCAATGTTTTCTGTTTCTCCAAATACGTAACAGCAAAAGACATGGGCAATAAACCTAGTGTTACTAAAATTAAGCCCAAAAATATATGCTGGTTTTGGAGAGGAAGTATTTTCCTGTCAACTTATTCAGGTCAGCTATATATGGAAGCCAGCTTAGCTACATGATTATTATTTAGACAGCATAACAGATGTGCATAGCACTTATAGAAAAAGAAAAGGAATGAGCCCTCCCTACAAGAGTCTACAGTTCAGGTTCGCTCTGATCTGCAGGAGAAAACTTGAGACAGCAGAAGGAGATGTATTACCAGCAGGAGTAGCTGTGGTACTTACACATGTCTGCACAGGCACAGAAAAAAGTATTTCTCTAAGTGAAACTTCTTTTAAGAAATAAGCTTAAGTCTTCTAATAATGTGTTGAGACATATGAGCCACACGTGTTGAGCCCCAACTGTAAGTAGTTGGGACATTATCACTATGTAAAGCAATGATTCTTTCTAATTTTGAACAAGTTTTTCATTAAATTAAGTAAAATTTTGTAACCCAGTGTGATGAATGAACCTCAGAGGCAGCACAAGCAATGGGAAGGGGCATCAAGCTCCCCAAATCATGAGGGTGGTGGGGAGGTGGGGAATGCTTATTTGATAACAACCCCCTGCTCAGATTTTTTGATGTCTCTTTGGGAAGAAGGTTGATTGAAAACTGGGAGAGCTCCGGGAAGAGCCACAGGAATGGTTTGAGATTTCTCTTGAAACGAGAGGAGTGTGGCCTGTTTAACAGAAAAAAGAGGAAAAGGGTGATTTGCTCTAGAAGACAGCTGATACTGGCTGAGCTTTTTAACGGGAAAGGCGAAGGCAAAACAAAATCTGGTGGCTGGATGCTGAATTTAGAGAAATCCAAGTGGGAAGCAAAATGCGGCATTTCACAAGGGGCAATGCTGAAGGGAGGGACCCCCCCACACACCCCTCCCCCCACGGGATGTGATAAATCCTCTCCCGGGGCAAGTTCTGAGGTGGAGACTGTAATTCTGTTCTATTCTAGTATATATTCTCTTGATGGCGGAGACACCCGAAGCCCCAGATCCCGCTCCGAGCCGTGAGGCAAGAGGCCACAGTGGCGAGGCCTGCGCCCGGCCCCAGGCCTGCGGCCACCCCCTGCCCCGTTGCCCGGCGACCCCCAGACGGGCCTGCTCCGCCATGGGCCTGTCCCGGCCTGGCCGCCCGCTTCTCCTGCTGGCACTGCTGATGGCAGCGGCCCCCAAGCCAGGGCGGCATGGGGGGTCTTGCCCGCTCCCCTGCCGCTGCCGGCGGCGGCTGCTGGACTGCAGCCATGCTGCCCTGGGCGGCGTGCCCTCCACCGCCCGCCGCTGGGCCCTCTCCATCTTGTGAGTACTGGTGGTGGTCCGCCCCACCGGACCCCCTCCATCTTCCCCTCCTCAGCTTTTTATTCCTGGTAATCCCTCCTGGGACAGGCGGGAGAGGGTCACCAGCAGGAGACATCTTGGTTTCAGGGGCTTGTGCTGCAGCGCTGAGGGGTGAACCCAGGCTGACCACACTGTTGCATCTCCAGGCAAACTCTGCTTCCACCTCAGCAGCCAAATTTGCTAGGGAAAGGGTTTTGCTGAGGGGTGACAACATCAATCGTTTCTTTGCAGAGATTTCACTGGCAACTCAATTTCTTCCATTGAAAAGCAAGCGTGGAGGGAATACCCATGGGCTGAGTACTTGTAAGTATGCTCGAGCATTTAAAATGTCAGGAGTTCAGGTATTTTCCATCCTTGCATCTGGTTTTTGAGCCAAGGGTATGACGAGCACCCACACAAACCATTTCCATCTGAATTCAAAGATGAGCGGCTCAGCAAGGAGGGATGTGAATCCCCAGGGCTTCCTAGGATGGCAAGAAATGCCGTGAGCTGTGTCCCTTCCATCCTACGGGACCATCCCTATGCCCATTTAATGAATGATTGGGCTACAGTTAGCTTCAGCAGGCCAGGAGCAAGTGCCTGCTCCTCTGATGAGCGGTGATGATCCCTGTAGTGAGTCAGAGATGTTTTTAGTAAAGCTACTCTACTGCAGGATAGTTTCCCCTAAAAATTTCATTTCCTCCTGGAGAGCAGCTGGTGTAACAGTAAATGTCCATTTATCTCATTCCAGAGTCCTCCAGGACAACGATCTGCGGGCCGTGAAGAGGCGTTCACTGGAGGGTCTGGTCCTGCTGGAGCACCTGTAGGTACCGTCCCCTGCCCACCATGGTGGGCTACTGCTTCACCCTCCCCTGGGCCACTGCTGCTCAACCCCCCGCCCCCATGCAAGTGTGCTTTAGTACTCCTTGGTTTCAGGCTACAGCCAGAGCAGAGCAGGGTGTCTTGCTGCTGCAACAGTGCCTGGTGGGAGGATTGCCATAGGGTCATGGTGTAGCTTTCATTTCCCCAAATCCAACCAAGAAGAGGAGGCTGCTGCCTTTTCCCACAGATACTGGATGACTTGTAGTCAACCCCAAGCTAACAGTGACTTCCCACGCCCTGGGAGATTGCCTCTGGCTCTGTTTATCTGAGGACCAACATTTTTGGGGTGAGAACCACCTAAAGCAAGGTAAAACCCATGCATGCCTTGCTTCTGCTAGGGTTTGGGTGAAAAGACCTCCGTTGGGGTGAAGGCAGAGCCCCGTATTGCTGATCACTGTTGGGACAGCCTCTCCAGTGGCTATCCCAGGTGGAAAGAGAGAAGCCTGCACTACCCCTTCCTCTGCTGAAATCCCAGATGGACTGAAGTTGGGAGATCTCTGCTTCAACCTCCAGCTCTGAGCAGGGCTCACCTCAAAGGTAGCACAGGTTTTTTTCTGTAAAAAAATCAATGAGGTTGCTCAGGGCCTTACCCAGCTGAGTCCCTGCTCTTCCTGGAGAAGAAACAAATGTTCATCTATGTCCACACAATGTCATACAAAATCGTAGCAAGTGCTTGGTCTTTAACATTGGAAGGGAGCAGAGTAGTGATACAGTTTTTTCTCCTTGAAGTTCATTTTTTTACATCTTTTGGGGTTTCCTGTGTGGTGCAGGCAAAGGAAGTGTGAAACAAGAATGGCAAAATCTTGCCCTGTTCTCTGTCCTCTGCTTGGCTGCTGTCACGCTCTCTTATCTTAAAGGCTAAGAGGCAGAAATAAATCCCAACATGGAGCCTGAGAGCTTTAGCACCCAGAGCCCAGATTACCTGAGCCTCAGAAGAGACACAGGTACAGTCATTTCTCAACACAAACCTCATGTCAAAGATAAAAATACTATTTGTGTCAAAAAGCTGACAGCAAGGGGAAGCCCTGGCTTGGAATTGGCTCCTGAGGGTTATGCTTTGCATCCCACTCCTCTGTTATTAGAGTAGCTGAAATGAGGACACAGAGAGGTGTCCCAAAATCCCCTCTGTTGCTCATATTTGTAGATCCTTGCAAGTATCTCAGCTCCATTACTGTTTGCATTTGTAGTGTCATTTATTGAGTGTGATGCTTACGTGCTTGCGGTTTTCCCACAAAAAGGGAGGGTTTATATTTTCTAGTATGCACGTTGGCTTGGAAGGAGCCAAGTCCAGGGTGGTCTTGGCCTTTCTGGAGCTTCTCCTGCAGTAAGCCAGCCCTAGGGCTGCAACTAAGCCTTGTCTCAGTGCTCGGGAATGGTGGAAAACAAGGTAGTGCCAGTGGTGGGGCCTGCTGCCCATACTAGCTTCCCCTCCCTGTGTCTTTTTAGCAGGTACATGTACCCTACATCATAGAAAAGAACGCTCCAAGAACTTAAAAGCAGAAAGCATGTTCTGCAGGATGTGGGTTGCAGGCTAAATGAGTCAGGTTGGGAAGAAACAGGCTTCCAGCCATGCTCCCCTTCCACAATGCTGAAAACTGAATTCTCTGAAGTACTTCTGGGATTGCACATGTAAAGACCTTCCTCCCACTGCCCAGCTGCCTTCCTGGGAGGTCCAGACCCTGAAGGCGAGAGCTGCAGTCACTCTCCAATGCTCTCCCTGAGCACCCTGTCCAGTAGCAAGGCCATCTCCTACAGAAGAAACCTTGTGCATTCAGCTCCTCTAATTTTAGATGCCTAATAATTGCCTAGGATTAAGCTAATTGTTCAGGCTCTCTGTTTTCCATGGAGAGGAACAGGCATTTCCCATTCATCCAAACGATCTTGGGAACCTGTCTGAGGAGTTCACTCCCCCAAAATATTTCTCTCTTGCTGTTTGCTGCAGAACAAGCCCAGGCAGCTAATTCAGGCTGAGACAACAAACCTTTTGATTTCTAAAGCTAGGCCAGGTGAATCCTGCAGTGGCTGAGTGTCTACACACATCTCGCAGCAGAGCTGTGCAGGAAAGTAGAGTTTAGGTTACCCCTTCATTGTGCCCTTTCCAGACTTCCATGTTCTTGATTTCACATCTTTAATAGGGTCCCTTTATCATAACTTTTTCACCAAATGTGGTGTAGGAGGAAGGGATTAAGAGAAAAATAACTATTTTGGTCACACGTGGTTATCAATCCATCCTTGAGCCCTCAAACAAGAGGTGCTATTCAGGCTTTTCTGGCTGACTTCAGCAAGCAAAGCACTGATGGCACCAGGGGAAGGCAGGCTGCATCTCTGTGGCACATCCAGAGGGTCACGTATTGGTGTGGTCCATGCAAATGCATCCTCAGCTGCTAAACTGTGCCTGTGTAAAGAATCTTTTCTGTTATCAGAGAGGAAAATCAAGACCTAAAATAATTCTGGTGGGATCAGAGCTAGAAAAAAGTCACTGAGTTGAAAGACACCTCCGGTCAGGAGGGTTATCACAGGTTACACACCACTGCAAGCTAATATCAGATATAAACACCATGTGAAATCAGAGCCATGTAACATATATGCTGCCAGTGTCAAAGCAAATGAAAGTATACATGACAGTGCAAATGTAATTAACATTTCGTGTTCTAATTTTAACAGGGATTTATCTTGCAATAAAATCCTGTCGATTGAGGAACATGCTTTTGAGCCACTTCCTTTTTTGCAGCTTATGTGAGTTATAAAAGTTTCTTTCTAGTGTATTTACTGAAGTCTGTTTGCATTTATAACCCTTTTTGTGCTAGAAAATGTTCCTGTTATTTTTAGAACAATGACTACATTTCTCCTGCTAAAAGACTAACTGAGCTAAAGAGATCAATGCAGATGGCTGGATGACCCACAACCGGATGAGAGATCATAGCGTGGTTGTCCAAGCGCAGCCATAATAGAAGCCATTTCTTGAAGGCTTGCTGTATCCTGGAACAGAAATAGATTAAGCACATGTGCACTTCATTTCCTCTCCTTGACAGGTTTAAAAAAAAAAAAAAAAGAGAAAGCGGCAGTTTCCTCCCTATTCTACCTTGGATTTGCATACTTCCTACAAATCAATACTGCTTCACTGCAGCTTCCTGTAGGACAGACCCAATTCATTCCTGTGATCTTCTTTTTCCCCAGAAACCTTGGTGGAAATCTCATCACGCAGATCCAGAATGGCACTTTCCAGGCATGGCATGGGATGCAGTTTTTACAGAAGCTGTAAGTGTAACAAGGTCTAAAGGTAGATCAGAGTGGGACTCCACAGTGACAGTGGGGAAGAGCAGATTTGTTCTCTGTAAAGTACTGCATCCTGCTACAGATCCAGGGTCCACCAGGAGTCTACAGCCTGAAAGCCACTTTCTCCTGGCCTGCTTATCTTCTCCATGGCTTCCCTGAACCAGCATCAGGTTCAAACAGCAGCAGTGGGAGCCTAGGGGGATAGATAAGAAAGAAACGCCACGGGAAGGGAGAAGCGGGAAGTGATGAGGGGTATGGGATGTGACCCAGATTTCTAGCCAGAAATTTCACTTTGCATATTTGCATTTAAAAGTAAAGGTTCTCAAAAAGATCCACAAAAAGCAAACCTTGTTTTTTTGGTGTCTTGAGAAAACATGACTTAACCCATAGTCGGTTCTATTAAGAAGCTCTTCCGGGGATAGGATCACAATTTCCACCTGGACCTGAAGTGGGAAGCTAGGGCATTTTGCCCACCAAGGGTTCATATACACAAAGAAAAGGCCACAGTCTCCCTGCTCTCCTGAAAAGTGCAATACTTCTCACGTGATACACCAAACAAGGTAGCAGAATAAATTATGAATGACAGTTCCATAGGACCACAGCTTTGCCTGGCTGGATGCAGTACTAGAGTAAAAGTTTATGGACAATGGAAATGTGAGAAAATATGGAAAGTAAGACTCCAAAATAACATCAAAGTTCTGGTGGAGGGAAGCAAAGAAAAGGTGTGAGCTGAGGAGGAAAGAAAGAGATGTTGTGTTTTCCAGAAGAAGCACTTCTGGGCTTTTGCTCTTTTAGCTGGAGATAATCAGGACCTGATGTATTTTGTGAATCAGCCCATCAGCATCTGTTCCTGCCTCTAGCCTTCATCCCAGGCCCTTCCTCACACACATAGCACTGAGCCAATTTTTTATCTTCAGGCTGAAATTTCCTATGTTTGTTCTCCACTTAAAAGGAAATTCTTTGGGGAGGTTTGAGTAAAAATTGTTCAGCCAAATCCACATCTGCCATCCATAAAAGTCGGCTGGATCCTTACCCACCATAAACCTCTTTACACCACTCACACAGCAGAGAGGAGCCTGGAAAGGGGATTTCAATGTAATTCTGCATCAGCTCCAACAGGCACAACTCTCTTTGGGCCTCTCTGATATTCAAAGGGTAGAAATGTGAAGCCTGGCAAAGAGAAAAAACTCCTTGATCGCAGAAATACTTTGCAATGATCTAGTGGAAATTCACTTTGATTTAGCTCTGTTTATACAGTTCAGGAACCACTGGGGTTTTGTTACTCTGCAGTAAGTGTTTTAACCATCTCCCATTTCTCCAGTGCCTGCTGCCACTTGATCTTGGCTTTCCAGACCCGTGGGTCTATGTATGTAAGAGGACATGTGGACAGGCCATTCCCACGTGCCCCTACCCACACAGCTCCCATCCTTCCCATCACCAACTCACAGCAGTGCGTTGTTTTTTTCAGGATCCTAAGCCATAACCCCCTGTCCGTTATTACTGACACATCGTTCTTCAAGCTGCCTTCAGTCAAATATCTGTAAGTATTAACTCATTTTTACCAGATTAATATAGATCTTTGTCTCGGGTGCCCTGTTGTCAGGGAAGCAGAGATCCAGTAGCAAATCTCACTCTTCTCCCAGCCTTATTCTGCTAGAGGCACAAATAACCCTGGCACCAGCGAGCAAGGCAAAGGCCAAGCAGTACTGGTGTGTCCCCAGCTGCAAAGCAACCAAGGAGCTGGGACACAAACTTTAAAAAATTAGAGGCCATACAGGTCTGGGGCAGTGAAGTGGCCTGAAGGATCTGGGAATGTCCCCCCTCCTGCTTGAGCGCTGAGAAGGTAGGATCCAGCAGCTCCCAGTCACTGGGGCACTCGTGCCAGCAGACCGGAGCTCCTGCCCACCCCACATCCCCAGCCCACTGCCTTGACACAGCTCAGGGCAGGTGATGCTCTGTGTTGATCATAATTCACAGTATCCTATGGCTCCTGCTCACACCTGTGTGACTCCTCAGGGAGGTTTTTTGCAGAGATCCTTCCTACTCACAGCCCCACTATCCCACAGATACCCTTTGCTTTCTTCTCAGCACATTTTCTCTTTTCACTGATATAAACTTTCTTTCCAAGGTCACAGTGGATTCATCCTCTTGGGTGAGAAGTGTCTCCCTTCAAGGACTGGAGCTGCACTCATGGGAAAGCAGGAGGAGGGTTTTGAACCAGGGAATCCTTTCTGTTTGCATCTGTCTCCCACAAGATCTGCAGGATCCCCTCCTGACTCAGACCCCATGGTTAGGAGCAGGTCAAAGCAGAAAGAAAGATGATAGGGTTTTGAATCATTTCTCTTTGATTAGGCAGAAGCAGATCCCTTTGCGAACACCACTCCAATCATCAGGGACCTGGGCTTGTTCTCAGAGCAGAGTTCTGGTAATGCCACCTGAAAATTTAATGTGGTTTTCAAATCCTTTCAGAGACCTGGGTGCAACACAAGTGACTCAGCAGACATTGCTCATGCTCCTCCTGAGAACAGTCCGCTTGGAAACGCTGTGAGTATGCAGGGACTGGGTCCCAGCCGCCAGCAGATCGTAATTGCTGGAACAAGGCATCTGCTTGGGAAACAAATCCACCTGCCACTAAATCAGAATAACCCCAGTAAGCTTAAGGTTTGCTATTTACTTCTGAGAATCTCCCCAACTCACCTGGCAAGAAACAGAATTTCACCTTTTAGATGACATGTTCCAGGTTTTTCAAAGGGAAATTTTAGATCAAGGTGGGGTACACTTCTGTATTTTGGGACTACTTCCATTTTCAAAGGTAAAAACAACATTTTGATGCTAATGGAGAATCCTATCTTCTACTTGAAACCTCTCTTAGAAATTAGGAGAACATACTTGTCCATTGGGATTGAGGGTTGGGGGTGAGGAGAAGTTTTCCAGAGCTGTAGAAGAAACTGAAGCAAAACCATGATGTGTTGTCTGTGTGTTACCCGAGTTGGACTCCGAGACGTGGATTGAGATCCTGGGTTTTTCTCCAGTAACCTCTTGTCTTTAGCAAACTGCCCAGTGATATGGCCTGCTGCCTCTGCCAGGAGAAATACACCATCAAAACCCCGTGCAGGACCATCAAGTTCCACTGCGAGAACCTGTGCACCACCAGTGCTCCCCAGTGCGGTAGGCTTCCCGATGATGTTGATATAAACACCAAATCTGCCCAGTTTCCTCTAGCTTTAGGAGATGCTGTAGCATGGCCCCATTTTGCATGGGTTCCCAGGCAGCATTGGCTACCTCGATGGCCAGCCTGCTGGCTCCTAGCCAGTCCCAGGGACACTAAATCAGGGCAGACTCTCTCGAGGAGCTTCATCCATATGAGGCCTTGAAATCAGCCCAAAGGCCAGTGCAGGCAACTCAGGTGAGACCTGGAAAGCCTTGAACTGTGCTCTCTCAGCCACAGGCACAAAAAGTTCCCCTTTGAGCACATGTCTTGGAAAAAACAGGGGTTGAAAAGTTACTAGCGATTACACATATCTTCTGTGTCAAATACTATCTTGAGAAGAAATAGCTTGCTGAGCTAAACAAACACACAACCTTCCAATCCACACAGCACATCTAGCCAAGGAAATCATGCATGCCCAGTACCATTCCCAAGTGCTGGAAGGCATCGTCTGCTCATAAGCCCCTCAAATTTCCCCTGACAACCTCCTGAGCCTTTCCAGTGCCACCATACACTAGTCACAGCTCAGCAGCAAGAGGGGTCCCAGACACAGCACAGACATGGCCACAGGGTCCAGCAATGTTTGCATTGCTCTGGCAAGGTGGCACATGCTGAGCTGCACCTCAAACCTGCCACCCACACTAGAAACCCCAAAACCCATAAATGAGAGTGGATGCCCTTAGGCAGGCTCTGCAGAAACCTCCTGTAATGCATGATGTGTTGGAAGGGGTCTGGGATATACAGGCTCCAAAAATTGCCTGAGTGACCTTGGAAAACTGTCTGGTCTCTCTGCCACCCTGCTCCTCACATGTAGGAGAGAGGACAGTAGCCCTGATCTCCTTTGCAGGGCATTAGGGGAACACCAAGCATTGTTATTCTCCTGTTAACCTGTGCAGCGTAAGCAATGCACTGTCCTGGTCAATCTTTGCACAGGGTAAACATCATCCTATTCAAAGCAGAGACGAGCTGGACTTGTGCAAATAGATACAGTAAGGTTTACAAGGTCCCCAAGTAACTAATTTTCAAACTGGATGTGGACAAGCGAGCCTCACCTCGTCACAAGTCTAGGGAAAACAGGCTGCTAAGCCATTTAGGGCTAGATACTCAAACGTATTTGTGTGTCCAATTTCCTATCATTTTAAGAGGAAAAAAAGGCCTAAATACCTTTATAATCTGCAAATATTCTTGACCATGTCACCTGCCTCTGGCATTAAGCTATCTGTAAAGCAGGATTAGAGATAAGGTTGTGTTTGCAGCCTTGGTGTAGGACTCTTGAAGACTTGTCCTAGCTCTGCAGATTCAGCGTGTGCCCTTTGCGTGCCAGGGCAAGAGCTCTCCTGGGCTGTTTGCATCGTTCTGTGTCAAACCCCCACATCTTCCACTTCTTCTAGGCCTGGGTGATGGGAGCTACATCCATCAGCAGCAAAACAGCTCTCTGTTATCAGGGGCTCACTCTGACTGCAGATTGTTGCAGTCAACAACCCAGAGGCATTTTAAAGTGAAATATCCCAGGTTTTCCTGACCACAGGGAGAAGGGCTAGTTGGGATAACTGATCAGGGACAAACACCATGTCTTTGGGTATTCTGCTTTCCAGGCTCACTCTGAGTTTAAAAGCTTTATGGTGATTTTAGCAACTCAACGCTGGCTTGTATTGAGCTGTGGGAAACTCTCTGACATCAAACCCATTCCCCCGGGATGTTTCACACCGATCCAAACAGAGCCCTGGGAGACACCAGAAAAGAAATATCTATCTGTTCTGCCCCAGTGACATAATCTGATTGATTCAACAAGACTTGTCCCGTCTAACACATCCACCATTCAGTTCACACACTCCCTTGTCTTAAAGGCAAGCGCCTGTTGCTCAGGGTAAACCTCTGACCCTGTATTTTGGCAGAAAGCTTCTCATGATGCTGAGTCACTGATCTGCTCTCTTGGTGTTTTACAGCTCACACAGATCTTCTGGTAGAGACACAAGGAGAAATAATGGAAGTGGTACAATCTAGAAAACTGAATGCCAACGTGGTGTTGAACCTCAAGCCCAAGGAGCCTTTGCTTGGAGACCATGAAACCGTAACACTTGCAGTTGTCCTGAGCCTGACCAGCACTAATGGTGATCTCAGTAACCCGAATGATCACATTTCCAGAACAAATTCATATTCCCCTCAGCACCTATCCAGGCACGAAGGCAAAACTAGTAAGGAGCTGAGGCTGATGCTGCACAGCATTCAGCACATGGGCTGGACCAGTGAAACTGATAGAAGGAAACTCTATTTTCTAGCAAAGGCACTAGTGGCTGAGCTCAAGAAGCAGCTGCACAAGGCTAAAAGCATCGTGACTGTGGAAAACACCATCTCACTCCTGCCGACGTCTGCCATGCAGAAGGACGAGGTGCACGAGATCCCAGCAGTGGAGGGAAATTCAACCACGGGCTGGGTGCAAAAGAAGCATGACTTAGGTTTGAACCAGGCAGCATTAAACCCCTGGGAAGTAGCTGGCAGGTTAAACCCTCCTAACAGCCCCTCCATCTTCAGACATCACAAAATATCCACACCTCCTTCAAAACATTCCCTTTCACGCTCCCCAGCAGAGGCCCCTCCTTTGTCTGGGTCTTTTAAGATTCAAAATTATTCCGATGCTGTGGAAGAGACCAAGAAAACTCGTAGGATAGAGGATGTGGAGGATGTAGAAGATGCGGAGGAAGCACCATCTCCAAGGCAGGACTATGTTTGGACTTACAAAAAGCAGAAGCAGGGGGACAGCCCTTATTTGAATAAAAGTAATCAGCTTTTCTACAAGACATTTGGCAATGTGAGTCCAAAGGAAGAGCTCACACCAACAGAAAGTAAAGCAGAGCAGAGACTAAACACAAACCAGCATTTTTTCTATAACCTGCTGGTTAACAACAGCCCCCCTGCTGCAAGCAGCATGCTAGAGGACACAGCTGAAGAAGAGGGTTCCTCTCTAGGTGGGCATTTACCAGCTGTCCCTCAAACTGCAGAAACACACTGGAAGCAACAAAAGGAAGGATCCAGTTTCCTCAATAAACCAGGTAGCTCCAAGAGCCCAGATGACACGTCGGTTCAAGGATACCTGTTTGAAACCAAGGTCAATCATCACCTACGCTTGCTCGTCCCAGACGAAGCCCTGCGGATGTTCATCACCCACGTGGCACGAGCCCTGAGGATGGACTGTAGCCTACCCGAAGTCCAGCTGGCCTGTGCAAAGATGGTCTCAAAGACGGGGCTGCTCATAAAGCTGCTCAGCAAGAGGCAAGATGACCAGGGAGCCTCTGCTCTCGTGGGCCAGTGTCTCCTGGAAGGGAACATTTCCAATGGCATGGCCCAGGCCAGGGAGGCGGGCAGGAAACCCACAGGGAAGGTAGGAGAGATACTGGGCATTGCTGGATGTGTCCTGGACAATGGGGAATGGAAGGAGCAACCCTCTCTCCCCTCCTGATTTTCTCTCCTTTTCTCCAGTGGAAACCAGAGTATACCTCCAGCGACAGGCTCCTATTAGCGATATCAGTGTCTGTCATCATCATGATTAATCTCACAGTGATGTGTCTCGTCGAGGTAAGCCGATAATTCGTTTGACAGATAGCTGTCAGTCAGGCCTTGTAGCTGAGTGCACATGGGCAGGGTGGTGCCTCCTCGCACAGTTTATGAGCCCCGGGGTGCCGATGCAAATGTCTGTGGGTAGCACAGATGTTTTCCCAACCTTGGAGCTTGTCATGGCATCCATACAGCTCCACGTGGGTTCAAGCCTGCTTGGGGCGGATTGTCCTGGTATCCGTCACAACCTGTCCACAGCTCTGCTTTGCAGCTTTCCTAACATCTTCCTTGAGCGGGTCTGTGCCTCCCTCCCAACACAGCCTCTCCCATCAGCCCATCCCCAAGTTTTATCCCGCGATCCCTGGGCCTATAGAGTCTCCTCCCAGGCTCTTCTCCTGACCCTGTTCTGCTCTCCTGCCCACACCCATTGCTTTCAGCCACGTAGCAATTCCCTTGCTGCCTTCCTTCTTGCCAAAATCAAGTCCTTCTGCAAGGTGCGAAACAGCTCCGCATGGGTCAGGGCTGTGCCAGAGACGGGCAGGGGAGAGGACCCAGCATGCCCACAGAGTTTCAACCTCCCTTTGGGCCCCTTCTCCTTGGAAAAGAAAGCTTTTATTTCTTTAAAAGCCTACCTACATGTTTCAGACTGGGGTTAAACAGGAGGGGAGTACCCTGTAAAACACTGAACAGATAAGAAAGGCAGACATAAACATTGCTGAGATTAGGAGAGCTCTAGGAGTTCAGGTCATTCTGGGGGCAGGGAAAAGTAGGGAGTTGGGAAGGGAGGATGGGCTCTTTCTAAAAACGTGGCTGCTGGCACAGACTTGCACAAGTATGTAATGGGCTCGGTTGGAGGAAGAACTTGTTGGACTCCCTTTTTTTTGCAGAGTGTGACAAGAAAATCCCCATGTTACAAGTCTCTCTCTCTCTCCTTCACCAGGTTTGCTCCCAAAAACCTGCAGCCACTTCCCAACCTCGAAGCACCCGTAAATCACACCCGAGATGGTAATTACTCTCTGTGCTGTGCCGCTGCTGTGCCATGAACAGTCTTTACACTGACCAGCACCTAATCCCTGAGCCCCCCAGCCACGCAGGTGGTGGCTGCCAAAGTCTCACCAGGCTATATTTAAAACACGTAGCTTTTTTAAGAGACCCAGAAAAGGGACCCCAAAGTGTGAGTGATCGGCACGGCTGTAAGCTCACATCTCAACCAGCCACCCAGATAGCCCTTTTCCACACCAGTGATGCTGCACCCTGAATGTGGTGGATGTGTTGGCCCTGGGCTCCCGCGTGGTCCCACGTCCCTGCAACCACACTGCCCGGCCACGAGGAAATACCTCTTTGCTCCGGTTCCCAGCAAAAATCTACTCTGGCAACAGCTCTGCCCTATTTCTCCCTGCCCTGCTCTCCAGAGAGGCTGTTGAAGAGCTTGCTCCTGTCCTCTCCAGATGTCTTTCACATCCAGGCTAAACCGGGACTTATTCCCAGCCACATCAGCCAGCACCATCCCTTCCTTCTGGGCCTCCTCATCAGCCTTAGGGTCACCTGAAATGTCACCCTGAGCAGGTAGAGGCTTCTGCCCTGGCAGGGTGCTGGCACCCACTGCAGCCCTCCTTGGCCAAGCCTCCCTGCTTATGGACCAGGAAAGGTGAATTCTGGGGTGATGGCGCACAAAAGCCTTTTTTCTCCCCCCTTTAGCCCACTAAATCCAGATGTTTTGCAGCACTGTAAATGCCACTTGGCTGAATTCCCCAGCAGGGCAGGGTGCAGGCAACCTTTCTGCCAATAACTGCCATCACCAGCTGCCTTAACTTTTTATCTTCTTTTCCTTTTTTTTCCAGGTTCTTTCAAAAAATCCTGCCACGAGGATGGAGCAAGAACAAGTACAGTGTTAGAGAGCAGGTAAGGGTGGGGAGTACGTGCCAGGCCTGCCCCTCTTCCTGCTACCTGCACCACTGGCTGTTTCTTACCTTCTCCAAAACCTTCCCTTCCCTGGCATTTTCCAGGGCTCGCATGTGTTGGATCTTGGCAAAACCAAACCGCAGTGGCTTAGAGACCTGTACCGGCCTCTCGATTCCCAGCATAAAAAATCCATAGCTGAGCTGTACGACAAAGAGACCTCAGATGAGGAAGAGATTTTCAACAAGTTCAAGCTAAAGTAAGTGGGATGGTGACGATGCCTGTGCTTATTTTTCAGCTCGTTCTGATGTAGGAACTGCTGAGGTTTTCCTTGGCTGCTGTTTCCTTCGATGCTGTTTCCTTGGCTGTTATTTCCTTGGCTATTGTTTTCTTGCTGCTATTTCCTTGCTGTCATTTCAGCTGGATGCCCACAGCACCCCAGAAAAGCTGCAACGGTGGGAAAATGCAATTACCCAGAGACCCGATGCCTCTGCCTTGTAGCTCCGGTGCACCCCAAGAGCTGGAGCAACGGTCCCTCTCCACGCCCATGGGTGCCTACGTACTCGGGATACCCCAAATCTCATCCCAGCGGGATGGGAACAAGAGGGCTCCGAGGGATGGGGAGCCCTCGTAGGGCTCCGGCAGCAGCGGGCCAGGCTGGGCGCAGCACTGGGTGCCAAGCACTGGAGCCGTGCAGCCTCCCTCCGGACATGGGACGCGCTGCCTCCGGGAATCCCCGCAGGGGAACACGGGGGCTGGGGGTTGCTCTTCTCCGTGGGAAGCGGGCGAGGGGCTGCCGAGAGCGTCGGGGTGCCGCTGCGCACCCCAAGGCTTGGATAGCGTTGTCGCGATCGTTCAACGGCGGGCAAGGGCTTCTGAAATTGCCATTAAAATTTGCAGGTTTTTCAACCCAGAGCGTCCTGCGAGCGGACGGAAGCGTGCACACGCGTGTCGGGGCCCGCGTGAGCGTGTCCACACGCGTGTTAAGGCACCAACCCCCGCCGAGCTGCCGGCTGGCTGCCCATCACCCGCACCCGCCTGTGAGGGCGTGTGCTTGCACACGCGTGTGCCGGCCTGCGAGTAGGCGGCTGTAGTACCCGGGGTCTGCCTGCGTGTGCTTGTGTCTGCGCGTGTCTGCCCCACGCGTGTGCGTACGTGCGCCCGCTTGCACGTGTGTCTGTGCGTGTGTGCGCGCCTGCCGTGGGCGTGCTTGTAGGTCTGCTTGGGGCTGTGCGTGTGGGCGCGCGTGTCGCGCGTGGGTGTGCACGCGCGTCTGTCTGCGTGTGCTTCCCTGCGTGGGCCTGACCGCGCGTGCCCGGGTAAGCCCGCCAGGGCGGGGCGTGCCCGCGCCTGCAGCCCCGCCCCTTTGCCTGAGGTGGGCGTGGCCCGTCGCTCCTCGGCCCCGCCTCGCTTGCGCGCCGGCGTCAGGAGGGGGCGGGGCGTGCGCGCTCCCGGCAAGGCCGGCACTTCCGGATTCCCCGGCCGGAGGCGCGGAGCCGGTGAGTGGGGGAGGGGGCGAGGGGGGGGGATGGGGGTGCAGGGTGGTGGGGGTTCGTGGGGTGCAGGGTGACTGAGGGGTGCAGACGGGGGGTGCAGGGTGGAGCAAGAAAGGGCTGCCCTCCTCCATGGCTGCTGACCCCTCCCCAGGCCTCTGCACCACCCCAGCACCCACCCGGGTGCCCCCCCAAGCCGTGACAGCCCCCCCACCCCCCCAGGGCAGCCTGGCACCATGGCCCACCCATGCCAGACCCCCCCACAAGCCGCCACAGACCTGTGCCGTGGCTCAGATGCTCCTTTCCGTGGGGTCCTCCTGGGGGGGGGGGGGGGCGGAGTGCTGGTGTCTGGTCCTCGATGCGCTCCCTCCAGCGCTGACACCCCAAACCTCTCGGCCTGGCCCATCCCTGTAGACCCCATGCTGGCCGGAGAGGCCATACCCATGCAGAGATCCCAGCAGGTGCAGGATCCTTACAGTTTTCTCTGATTTATTGTGTGTTCTGTTCTCTATAAATGACGTTTTCTCACTTAGAACGAGCAGTTGCAAATGAGCTCTGGGTAGTTCTTGTGTCCAGCAGAAAATGCGGAGTTTAAAGAGCTGGTTTCTTGTTGCCTTACTTCCAGCGACCCCCAGTTCCTCCCCTGTCAAGGGATGCGAGCTGCCCACCGCGTCAGATGGCCACCGAATCAACCAGGAAGCTCCAACATTGGCAATCCAAAGCAACGCAAAAATTGGGAGTATAAATACAGGAACATTTTGCCTCAACACGCTGGGGGTTTCACAATCCGCTTCGCCCTTGCGCGGTGGCTCTGTCATCTGCGACGCTGGGGAAAATCAACCCTGGCTTTACCCACAGCTCTGGCAAATTGCAGCCTGGTGCAGGAGCAGGCAACAAGCTAAAAGAAATTCTCATTTCTGAGTGTTTGAGAAACACAATCTTGCCATCGAGAGCAGTGGCTGCTTTGCCTCCCCTGGTTGCTCCTGGGGGTCCTGTTCAGTGCCACGGGGGGCAGAAGTTGGAGGGCTTCATCAGCGGCAACTCTTCTCCGTCCACCATCAGGTTTGTCAACTGCAAGGAGGACTTTCCCACAGGGAAGAGGGTGGTGTGTTGGTCCCCATCCCTTATGCGATGCCTGTGTTCCTGTAGCGGGAATCACGGCAGTGCTGAATAACGTTGGGCTGGGCACAGAGAAGGAGCTGAAGTTGGACCGCAAGTGTCCTGCTGCTGCTGCGAGCTGGGGCTGGGCTCTAACCCTGCCCTAACCCTTGCTGAATTATTTCCGAGGGGTTTTATCCTCTAACAAGCCAATCCACTGGCCATGCCAGCTGGCTTTCCTTCTCCTGGGCTGCTTCTGCTTGGGGTCGGCTTGTCTTTTAAGTGTGGCTGGGTGTGCACGGGCTCTGGGTGGAAGGCAGAAGCTGTGTAGGAGGAGAGGGCTGTCCCGCCACCAGCCCTTGGACCCACCAGCCCATCAAAGCCCTCATTTCCCCGAGGCAGAGGGTGACTGGCACAGCACTCGTGCTTGGAAAATGACTGGCTCCGCGTCCAGGCCTTGAGTCACTGGTTCATGCCGTCGTTGTGAGCTGTTGTTTTCCGTTTGCAAAGCACGAGCGGTGACCTGCTGTTTATTTATAACTCGGAGAGCGTCGCTTGTTGGGATACCGAAGAGCCAAGCTCTGGGACAGGGTCTCTGCCTCTCCTGGCACAAGGCTTGATTTGAACAAGCCGTTCCCAAAGAATTTGGCTGTTTTGCAGCAGTTTGGTAAATAAACAACTCTGCTTTCGCACCAGCGACTCCCTTCCTCGGTAGGTTTAACCACGCCAGCTTGCTGGCTGTTTTTATTTCTCACTTGTTTTATTTTCTTTGTTTTACTCGAGCTGTTGTGATCTGCCTGCGTAGCCTCCGGGGTGGTGACTGCTGGGAAACGATGTGGCTTTTTTCTGCTGTAGATGTGCTTGTCTCTGCATTTGCACATACATCTGATGTCTTATCTATTCAAGATCACAAGGACCAGCCGTGGCTTTCCAGGATCCACCTGGAAGTGCTCCGGAGCCCTCTGGTTCCTTCTAGAGCCAGCTAGCCTAGTGCCAGGGCTGCCGGTCTGATTTCCCCATGTTTCACTGAAGACTTGTGTTAGGTGAAATCCACCTCGGAGCTGGTTCATTGCACTGGTTTTTCAGGAAAATGCTGTCCCAACAGAAGCAGTGCGTGTGGATTCGTGGTGCTGGAACAAACTGGTTGGACTGGTCATGATGGGAGTGGAGAGTCCCATGGTGAAGGAGGCGGGTGTTCTCCTTAGCGTCTCACCTCCTACAGACGCTGGGAGAGGTGATGCCAGCAAAGGAGCCTGTGTTTTGGGGGAATACCACTCATTTTGTAAAATCTGGATGAGGTCTTTGCGAAAACACCGCTGTTACCCCCTTCCTTGCGACCACCTGGGGATACCAGGGTGGCCAATGCCAAAAGCACAGATGGCGGGTGCAGTCCTGGAGCTGAAACACTCACGCTGCCTCTCTGGCCATGAGAAATGCCACCTTGTGCCCACAGCTTGCTCCTCCCACCCCCAGCTCTTGCACCTTGAATTTGTCTTGGGTGGGATGTGTCACTTGTTTGCAGGATGTGTGCAGGGGCTGCCTGGCCCCGAGGAGCCTGAACTTCTCATATGGAGGGTGGAGATGGGGATGGCTCTCTGCGGTCCTCGTCAACCACTGCTGTCACTTAGGTGTCCCCTCGCTACCCCAAAAAACCCCCAGTAGTCCTTCAAGCCTGTGAGCCAGAGGTTAACGTTTCCGTAATCGCTGCACTCACCCATTTCTGTGTTGCAACCCGAAGAGAGGAAATCTTATGACAAGTCATGGCAAAACCAGTTTCCTTTTCTTTGAAGTTGTCTGTGAATTCTGGAGACATTAAGGATCGAGCTGGGGTTTGTTCCCAAAGAGCTCTTGAGCAGCTGCTCTGAGCAGGACCAGCTCGTGCGGTACGTGCACAGGATGGTTTGGGTCTGGGATGCTGTGGATTCAGGCTGCTGTGGGTTTAGGCTGCACAAGATTTGGACTGCTCTGGATTTGGGCCACCACTGCCTTCGGGACTAGCCGTGGCTCTGCAGAAGCTGGTCTGCAAACCATGTTTCTGCCCTGGTTTGACGGCTTATGGTGCAGGGAGAGGGGCAGGTTGAGGTTGTCAGCTCTGCTTGGGGAAAGCTCTGGGGTTTTTGTGTTGGCTTGGAAATAAATTCTGAAGTATCAATGCTATACCAAGCCCATTGTCTGCTGTGGGCATACCTAAACCCTGCAGTCAACTGCTGGGCTCTCTCCTCTATTTAGATGGCAAGTGCTTCCAACTCAAGGGAATAAATCTCCAACCTTTCACATCCTTAGAAAGCTTTACTGTGGTAGCTGGTGCTGGAGCGGCTCTCAGACCCTTTTCAGCGCCAGGACACACTGTGTTTGAGCAGGGATGCAGCCGTGTGATGGGCGTCTTGCTGATAGCCATGTGCTTTGCTCACAGAGCCTCCAGGCACAGCTTGGTTTCAGCAGACGGCTCTGAAGAACAGGGCAGGAGGCCAAAAGTCAGAAGTCAAAGGTCCGTTGTTGTCTGCAAACACCCTGCAGTTGCAGATGACCCCAGTGAGGCTGCCGCTGCCTGCTCAGCTCTGGTTTTGCCAGGCTTTCCTGTAGCGGGAGGGCACTGATTTTTCTCCCACCAAAACCAGACCTGCCATCTGCACCTCCAGGAGCAGGGAATCCTGGGTTTCATCTACCTCTGAACGGAGCAACTGGAAACCTGATGGAGAACCTGCATCCTTCTTTCCCATCTTCCCCAACAGCTCTATGCCATTGGGGTGATCACCCAGACACCTTCAAGAGGGTCCATCCCAGCTGGGTCTGGCAGCAGCATCGCTCCTCTGGCGAGTAACAGAGAGATGAGCTGCTGTCACCTCTGCGCAGGGTTTGCTGGGGAGTGACACCCCTCTGTCTGGGCCACCTTAATGCCTTTCACATGGTTTTTGAGTGCCGTCGTTCAAACTCACTTGCTAAATGGCTGTTTTGATGCCCTTGCTGGCACCTGGGTATTTCAGGTGATGTAGAAACAGAAGGGGAGCAGTCCCTGACCCTGCGTGCATTGCTGCTGGCTTGAGCGGCCCGATGTCTCACCCAGGTTTAGGGCTGCCTCCGGGCAGCTGCAGGGGTTAATTACTTGCTCTCGGTCTCTTGGCCATGCTCTGTTTTGCCTGAAACTCTCCTGGTCCCCGGGAAGTGTGGCGTGTTTCAATGTGGTTGTAGGTCGGTCCCAGCTTGAATCCAGCAGCAGTCTGGCCATGAGTGCTTGCAAAATGCCTCAGTGCACGATCCATGCCTCTTGCGTGACGCCGGCTGCCCTTCACATGACAGGTGAGTTCGATGTAAACCAAATGGGTGCTCAGACATGCTCCTCCTCCTTGTCCCAAAGGTGACATGTGAAGGCAGCGCCCAGCGCGGGGAGTGGCAGCAGCTGAGATGCATTCGAGCCATGCTGATGACCCCAAGGAAGCCATACAGGTGAGCGAGACGTCCTGAACCTCCCCAAAGAGCTCTAGTTACTCCCCAGTGCAACTCCAGTTACCGGTGGGGACGTGGTAGGACTTGTCAGTGCTGCCAGCTGGGGTTGGGCTGCTTTATAGGGGTGAAGTATGGCTCAAGCTTTCCAGCAGAGAGGATCCTTGATGGTTAGGCTCATAGGGGGCCGGTTAAAGCAAATAGGGTGGCCATGAGTTAAATCACACCAGACTCTACCTTGGGCTTTGCCCCTCTTGGCAAGACCCAGTGTGGGGCAGGGGAAGGTGCTCAGCCCTGATACCTGAGTGAAGGAGCATTGCTGTTCTCTATATTTGGTGTTTCTTTACCCAGCTTTGGGAGTCTAAACACGTTTAATGAGCAAAGTTCAAACCCAGCAGTTCAAACTGGGTGTTTAATTCATCCCACAGCAGAATTAATTCATGCATGACAGATAAAATCATTTGCACTCTTTAATCCTGTTAGCCCACAGTTGCTGCTTGCAAGCAGGTTGCTTGTGCTAGCAGATCTGGGAAGCAGCTGGAAAACAGCCCCCGCTGCAAGGGGCGTCCCCGATATGAGCAGGGATAAGGTACACGTTCCTCCGGCTGTTTTCCTTGAACTACAGCTGCTGGAAATCTTATTTAGATGCTGAAAAAAATACCCTGGGCTGGAAATTTAATATGAGTTTGTTCAGCCAACCCAGGCTCGAGTCAAAATCTGCCCTGCCCCAGTCGCAGTGGCTGGTGCCGTTCAGCATTCGCCTTGAATGCTGCATGATTGATGCCGAAACTTGTATTTGCAGTGTTTGCCAAATCCCTGCTGGGAAGTGCAACTTTCATTTTAAATAAGGTTGATTGAGACATCCAGGCTCAGCTGCATTAGAAAAAAAAAATCCCCTCCACTAGCATAAAATTGTTAAATTCACTGAACGTGCTTCTTTTCAACTGATGTGAGAAAGAGGGAAGCAAAGCTGCTGGAAGGTAAAATTTCCATGTTCCCACTTCAAAGCCCACCAAGGCTCTCTGAAGGCAGCAGCTAAACCCCAGCTGTCCTTCCAAAAGCATCTTTTTTGGGGGAGCCCGTCCCCAGCAGCACCCGTGGGTTAATCAACACAGACGAGCTGCTGAGAGCGAGATCGATGACTTTGATTTCTGCTGGCAGGACTCATTAGCACGTCACATGCTGCTTGGGCTGTTCTGCACAAGTTCAAGTGGTATCGCAGCCCTTATTACGGGTTACCTCCTTTGAATTTCTCGTTTCTCAATTGTGCTTATTTAATCCCTGTGTTTCCCCCAAGCAAGCGCCTGGAAAGAGCTGTTTTCTTTTTCTCCCCATCCTCTTAAGCAATTTGGTTTCTGCAGAGGAAGCACCGCACGCTGTAAAGGCAACCCCAGCAACCCAGTGGGCTCTGAAGCACCAACTAAAATTGCATAAATTACTCATTTTTATATAAAAAAAAAAGCCAGATGAACTGTGCTGCCAAGAGCATGAGTCCCCAGCTTGACCAGTTCAGCTATGGTGCTCCCTAACAGCCACTGCGAAGCATGTGGATGAAGTAGAAGTCATGTGGTGCTTTGCTCTGGATGAGCCTTGCACTTTTTGAGCCCTTTTATATGAAATCTTTCCTAATACTTATTTTTTTTATAATGCAAGCATGTCCTTCCTGTCTTGCAGCTGATCAAGAAGCAACTGGTGAATGCCATCAAGGCGTTGCAGAAGCAGTACGTGACCTCGGATGCCATTGTGACCAGCGACGATGGGAATGCAAACACCCTCTGCAGCGCCCTGGAAGCTGTCTTTGTGCACGGGCTGAAGGCAAAACATATAAAGGCAGAGAGTGGAGGGAAAGGGAAAAAAACAGGAGGTCGGGGACCGCTTCCCCAGCCGGTCTTCTGGGGTCTGCTGAAGAGCATCACCCATCGGTGAGTGCCCGTCCCTGCCCAAAGGTGTTTGCACGCTCAGGTTTATCCCCTCTCTTTGGTGCAAAAGCCACAAAATTCAGGGAACGAACAGGAGGGTGGCTTGATGGAAAGATACATCTCTACCCTGTCCTGTGTGCTCAATCCCTTCAGTCAGAGGGAGAGATGCTCTCTTGGGGTGTCTCAGGGGGCTGAGGCTGCCTGGGACTGCTGGGAGATACAGGTAGGAGAGCAAAGCCCCTGCAATGCCAAGCGATGTGGGGCTGGGCACCCAGCACAGCCCCTCTCAGCGTGTGCAAGGGGTAAAGTGCCGTTTAGGCGTGAACCAATGTCCCCAAACAGTTAAGGAATGAAATGCTGCTGCCAGCTTAGGGCACACTGCTTTCTTATTTATTTTTGGGTCCCAGGTTGGCCACTCATCCCCAGTGGGGCCCCAGTGATCACACTGACATACAATAGCAGCAGGTTATGGGATGCATGGTGCAGGGGTCTGGTCTCGCTTCTGGCCTGGATCTGCTGGGAATGGTTGGCCTCCACTTCCCCATGTCCCAATCAACCTTTGAGGAGGTCTCGCCTGGGTAACGATCGTTATTTGCTGGGTTTTTTCTGAGCCACTCCCTTAGCAGAGTCCTCCCACAGTAAATAACAGCCCACACGCAAATAGTTTTGAAAGCCTCATTCAACTCCATCACCAACTCTTAAATTATGAAAGAGCTGATGAAAATAACTCTTTCCCATGCTACAGGAGATATTTTTGTGCCCTTTGAAGGTTTTTTCTTCTTTTTTGAGAGACAGATTAAAAAAAATCTTGCAAAACTTTTGCTGGTTTTTGTAGCGTCTGCAGCACCGACATGAGCTGGGACCAGGGAGGATTAGGGAGCGTGGTGTCGCTGTTGGATTTTAGGGGAGAACAGTTGAAGTCAGGAGGCTGAGATTGCTTGAGGAGCTCAACCTGACCCGCTCTTTTTTTTGGGCTGCCGCAGCTGTTTTCACTGTGTTTTGGCTGATTTTAAATTTGAAGCTAGGATTTAGACACACAGTTGTCACCAAGGAGTATCCAGCCAGAGCAAGACCCACAAATGTGCAGGGACAGTGGGAATTTCCCCCCCTGCATCCTTGGTCCAGGGTGAGTGATGTGTGGGAGATGCCTCCAGCCAGAGAGAGGAGGAGCACCCAGAGGCACCCCAGGGATGCTTGGGGTTGTTACCAATATGTTTAGCTTTGGGGCATTCAGGAACTCTTTTTTCTCCATGGGAAACCGTGTTTTCCATGAAGGAAAGAAATTTTCCACAGCCTTTTTTGTCCCAACTCCTAAACTTCCCATAGCAGAGCAGGTTGGGCAGTTTGTGATGGAGGATCTTCCCCTCCAGCACCCCGTGATGGGCCAAAAACAGAGCCGCTCACATCCTTTTCTGTTCTTTCTCTCCCTTTCCTCAGAAATATTGTCTTGGAACTGGAACAACTCATCTTTATCAATACAGACGTTGGCCGCTGCCGAGCCTGGCTGAGGCTGGCTTTGAACGATGGCCTCATGGAGTGTTATTTGAAGCTGCTGCTGCGGGAGAGGTCCCGGCTGCCCGAATACTACCAAGCGACTGCTCTGCTCTTAGATGCTGAAGAGTGCGAGTTTCTCCTTTGCTATTTGCAGGGCTTATCATCCTTAACCTTTGAGCTCTCCTATAAATCAGCGGTTTTGAACGAGTGGACTATCACCCCTTTGTCCCTGTCAGGTCTGTGCCCTGTTTCGGAGCTGCTGGAGCCCCTCACGTCCTCAACATCCGAACCCCACAGAAAAGCATCACTGGGTTCGATCTCCCAGTCATCAGGGTCGGACGAGATCGAGATTCAACCCTCCGTCCTACCCATCGGCAAAGCCAGCAGCAAAATCAAACTCACGTCGTCCTCGTTGAGCCTTAACACCACGAGCTCATCCCAGCTCTCCTCCAGCCTGGGCTCTGACAGCATCCTCCCGGCTCACTGTGCCCGCAGTCCCGAGCGGAGTGAGGAGCCGCTCTCCTGTGACTCCGACCTGGGGACAGCCACTGCTGAGGACCTGGACAGGTCGCTGCAAGAGTGAGTCTTTTTCCAGATCTCCTCTTCAAAGGGATTTTCAACCCTCTCCTGGGTTCTCATTTATTTTCTCTCTATAAGCAGGAAGGCTTTATCCTCTGTTTTTCTTTAACAAGCTGGTTTTTTCCTTCTGGAAAGAGCCTGAAAGGTAAAAAGAAACACTCAACACAGCTTGCTGGGACCCTGCTGCCATGGCAAATGAGCTCCTACCCACTGAAGTGTGTGTCTGTCCTCTTTACCAGGGCAGAAACATCAGAAAAATGCTTCTCCCTGGTTTCAGGAACGTCACGTCTCCCTGCCATATGCTGGGGGATGCTTCAGGGCTTTCTGAGGGGGGAAAGAAATTACTTTGGTTGCAGGAAAGGGTTATAATTTGCAGTTTCGGCAGCTAATTTAGAGGAGGGAGGTTGTTAGTTTGTCATCCTCGTGATTTATTTCTGCCAAACACCCAGCACAAAGATTTCCAGCAGGTTATATAAGCTCTGAGTAATCGGTAAATATTTTCCCTGCCACCTTCAAAGGCTCTGAAGGAGCCTAGCTTCAGGGTGCTGGTTGGCGAAGGCACCCACTTCTCGATAAGGGTCTTCAAGAGGGTTTAGAGCTGCAGTCTGTTCTTCCCCATCGGTAATAGCATCATTACCTGCTTCGAGGATTTTGCATCTTATGATGATCCTGGAAGAACCTGCCTTGATTGGATTAAACTCGTGATGGAAAGATGTCATTTTGAATTTTAATCTTCGGATGGTTTAACTCGATCTGGCTGGTGGCGAAGCAGGGGCATGGGAACAGCATCTTGTCTGGCCAGGGTCCACTAATAATTGCTTGTTAACGGTTATGAAAACATTTGAAATTTGGCACACAGTCCATGGCTGGATATGTGTCCGGGAGCTGTACATGGGGCTGGGGCTGTGGGGAGCACCCAGCGCTCTCCCTGCATGAGGAGATGTCCATCAGAAGCAAATTAAACCCCATTCATCTGCATAGTTAGGAAGTGCATCCTTTGCAGGCATGGTCCTTGCCTGCAGTGGGACTGACTGCAGCTCTGTAGGGCACAAATCACATGTTTTTCTGTTAGCATGATTGGTGCCACGGGGTTTTTTTGCAGCTGTACAGTGCCGCCAGCCTGCAGGTGACAAGCAGTGATACTGAGGTCTTTTTTTAGGTAGTTATAATTAGCAATAACTGGGTTTTTTATAGGTTTTGGTTAACATAGCTACGTTCAAACTGGTCACTTTTCTGTTTCAAGGGTGTTGTCCGAGTTCAGCAAAGCCAAGCCAAGCCTGGAAGCCCCAGAGGGACAGCTGGCCCCAAGTGTGCTAGGCTGCTCCCCGCAGCAGCCCGCCTGTCCCCCAGACACATCGCCCGTCCCCACAGCACCATCCCACAGAGCTCACCAGCAACCACCTCCCGACGCTGACAGTCTAGGCTCTGCTCAGACGGGCGACGTGGTGACTGCCAGCGATGGGGATGGAGATGCAGCACCACAAGCCAGCAGCACAGCCGGCGTTTCGGCCACGCAGCGTGGCGGTCCAAGCAGAGGAGAGACAGGCAGAAGCGGCACAGTCGGTGGCAGCGAGACAAGCCAAGCAGTCCGCAGCCCAACAGCTGAATACCTCCTTTCTCCACTGCTGGGTTGTCCGGTAGGTGTTACAGCTTGCTTGCTACTGATCTCCTTGTTTTTATGCTTCCTGACCAGCAGATCTAATGGAAAAGGAAAATAAAACTGCTAACAGCTTCTGAGCAGCCACCAGTTTCTCCAAACTCTCACCTACTGTGCTGCTTCCACTCTTCTGACAGTGAGTTGGGTGTAAGTGATGCTCCCTGCTCCATAAGCATCTTCCCGGACCTTGTGGAGCTGTGTCCATGCAGCTGCCCTGGGAGAAATTGGGTCAAAGTTGGTACTTCCTGGTAAAAGAGGCACCAAAGCTTTTGAAACCCTGCCTGGCCTGCCAGTCATCCCTCACCAAGAGCGGCTGCAAGAGGAAGTTTTTGGTTTTGTTAACGATATCTGGAGGGTGATGAGCTCTTGAACAAATCTGGCCATAGGCTGTGTGCAAGCCAATAAAACAGCCTGAGAGTCAAGTTTCTCATAGGGACTTTTCTTCATTTATGGTCCACTTAAGAGCAGGGAAATGGGTTGACTGGATGGGAAACAAATTACAGTTTTCCAGTGGAAAAATATTCACGCAGCACATCTGTTCTCAGAGCAGGATGGCATCCCTGGTGCTTAGGCTAGCTTAAGCAGCGGCAGATTTCCCCTGCTGCCGCCAAGGAGTTGATGCACTTGCTTTTGCTTTTAGGAAGCTCTTTGAACAGCCTTGTCCTCTGTCTAATTTGTTACTGACTTTTCCATCCTGGTTCCCATTGTTTCCATCCTAATTCCCATCGTTTCCATCCTGGTGAGGTTAGGATATACTTCATACCCCCCCCAAACGGTTTCTCTTTTTGGTCTCTGCTCCTTTCAGCTCCCTCCCAGTTATCCCATTTCCGCTGCTTCCTCATGGCATTGGGCCAGTTTGAATTAATCTATGTATAACATACGGTGTCAACAGGAAATTCCCCCCTGCTTTCGCATGACTCACAGAGCAACCTGCGTTCCTGGTCCTGGACTAAGCCGAGCCTGC
The DNA here is from genome assembly GCF_929443795.1 of Astur gentilis. Lineage (NCBI taxonomy): Eukaryota > Metazoa > Chordata > Aves > Accipitriformes > Accipitridae > Astur > Astur gentilis. Next base: position 41,915,823 of record NC_064884.1, on the reverse strand, counting down.
TTGTACATTGGGAACTATGCCGCAAGCCACCCATGATCCTTGCTGCAGGGTGGTGACAGCTCTTCTGCAGTCGTTTACTTTGTTATTCAGAATCAAAGGGTCTTGGAAAGCAGGGTAGGGTAATTGAGAGGTCATTCCTGGTGGGATGCAGCCCTGGAAGGGATGCTCTGGGTCTAGGGAAGCTGCTCCCTTTTGCCAAGGCACTGAGCTGGGTCATGTTTTGCTCCTGGTATTTGTTCGGGGACCTTGTCCCAGAACCTCGTTCCGTTCTTGTAGCCAGAAAAACTCCTAGAGAAGTTAACACCCATGATTTCTTTCAGCTTAATGAGTTTTATTCTGCTTGTGCATCTCATCCCCTCCTGACATACAGAAACAAAGGTCTTCTCTGCCTTGCTTTTTGCCTGTTCTGGTCAGGCCTGATGTTTGTAGCATCTGCTTTTAAGCTGTAGGTCTCTGTTTCATCCTAGGCATCTTCTCTGTACCTCTCCCCATCTCTGTTCTTCCTGGAACAAGGATGGTACCGGTACTCCAGGCGAGCTTGTACCCTTCCATCACAGGGCTGGTTTTTCACATTCTATCAGAAATACTTCATGGACCAAATATCTCGTGTGTGGTTACTGCAGGGAATGTGCTCTCCCTCTGAGCCCCTTGATGATTTTAAGGGGAGAGAACTGATCAATTTTGGACTTTATAATCTCACCAGTATATAATCCCAATATTTGCCAGCTGCCGACAGAGTCTTGTAGAGCGTTCCCTGATCAGAGGGAGCTGGGAAGCCATCCATGTGGGAATGGTGTGCATCACTGCGTGGGATTCAGTCTGAGTGGGAACAGCCCCCGTGGAGGGGTCATTGTGGGTGTGCGTGTTTGAGGGGCACAGGATGTTCGATAGGTTCAATAGGTGTTTGTTGTTTTTTTTTTTAACAGAAAAGAAAGAGCTGGATCTCAGAAGATGATTTCTACAGACCTTCTCCAGGAGAGAGCAGCGAAAGCACAGCCAACACCAATGGCTTTGGGCCAGAGGGGGCTGGCGAGGGGCTGGCCCCAGGGCTCATTAGCGCTCTTGACTTGGAAAGGCTGTCAGTGCCATCCTTGGAGAGCGGGAAACCCAAAATGTCACCCGAACGGGAACAAAAGGGCTTCAGCGTTGTGCATCGCAGGCAAATGGGTACATGCTGCCCTCCCCTCTCCTGCTTTCACGGAGTGCTGGGCAGTGCTCAGGGTCTGGGGGGGTTGTTTCAGTTGGTGGGCTGTTTGGGAAGCAGCCGTTTGCCGTAGCTGAGCTGATGGCAGCACTAAAAGCTCCGGAAGGGAGTGGAGCAGCTTCCCTTGGCATTGCTGAGCCCACGATGGCTCTGGTGGGAAGCGTTTTAGGAGGAGAGGAGGTACTCTGGGTGCCTCTGTCCCCATGTCTCTGTCCACCCTGTGGGACACGTTTCCTTTATGCCATCCCACTTGTTCTCAGCCTCAAAACCAAAATGCAGGTGGTGGACAGATGATGGAGACCCAAGGTCCTGTAAACTTGTGCCCCATCCCACTGTCCATCAGGACCGGCTCTCAAAGCTGTGATGCCTCTGGTTGCTCACTGTGAGAAGTCCATTGGCTTTTTTCTCTCCACTGGCTTCCCCTTCTTTGGTTAAACTGAGACATCTGCTTTTGCCCCAGGTCTTTCCAACCCTTTCCGAGGGCTCCTGAAGCTGGGCAGTCTGGAGCGGAGAGGAGCCATGGGGATATGGAAGGAGTTTTCCTGCGAGCTGTCGCCACTGGAGCTCCGGCTCTTCTTGGACCATGAGGACCGCATCTGTGTTGAGAGCTATTCCCTGCTGCGGTGCGAGTCGCTGGCACTGACACACTCGGACGGCCGTTTTGAGCTGGTTTTCCTGGGGAAAAAACTCTACCTACGAGCTCCTTCTCGAGATGAGGCCGAGGACTGGTTGGACAGGATCCGTGAGGCACTGCAGAAGTGCCGGCCTCAGATGGAGGAGGAGGAGTGGGAGACACTGGAGTATCCAGAAGATGGTGGCGAAGGCCAGCCTATCCAGAGTGACTCCACTGCTCTTCTCCAGTACAGTGACGTGCCTGGGAACAGCTTTGACTGGACTCCAGCTCACGAACCAGAGCTGGATGCAATAAAAGAGGCTGTTCTGTACGTGGACATGGACAAAACCTGGGTCCCTTTGATTTTTTCCCTGTCTCTAGAGACTTTAAAGTGCTTTAAAGTCAGGAACAACGACAAAATTTTAAGCAACAGTTACGGTATAGAGACCATCCAGGACATCCTTCCAGACACGAGCCTCGGGGGACCCGCATTCTTCAAGGTGATTACCTCCAAAGCTGTTCTGAAGCTGCAGGCTGAGAACGCAGAAGAAGCGGCCTCGTGGAGGGAGTTGGTCCGAGGGGTGCTCATGTCCTACCTGGAGAGTGCGGAGGAGGCACTGACTCTGGGTGGCAGCTTGGACGGGCACTCCCAGGTCATCCTGAAGAACATCGTGAAGGAAAACGGCTTCTTGTTGCAATACCTGGTGGCCATCCCCATGGAGAAGGGTCTGGACTCGCAGAGCTTCATCTGTGCAGGTATACGTTGGCTTGTCCAAAACCAAGAAACCCAGCTCTGTCTTGGAGGATGATGTTGTGTTAATGAGGTGATATCAAATTAGAGATGCCCTGAGTCCTGCCAACCCATTGCAGGCCAGCTGCTGGTTTCCCCATCCAAACCCCATGTAGTACCAAAGCCCCTCGGTGGGGTTTCACATCCCCAGTCAGTGGCACCTTTGGTGGTCTGTGTGCACAGGGTGAGTTCCCCCATGCTGAATCTCCATTCCACCTCAGGACAGGTCCAACTGGGCTGCTACTGGGCTCCTGTTTAAGACGCTTATGCTATAGACAGTGGGGGTCTTGCCTTGAAGGCAACCTTAGATGGACCAAGAGGCCCAGGACTCTTTTCCTAGGCATTTTGTGGCCCCGACCTACCGGGAAAGTGCAATCAAGAGCAAATGCTGTTTTTCCAGTAACGCAGCACAGGAGTGAATATTGTGATGGGTGTGACAAGCTGATTTTGCAAAACATTCATTTAACCTTCCACTAATGCCTCTCGGCATGTGGGGCAATGCTGGTTTAATGGATAACACTCACTGACCTCCATGGGAGGTATAATTTGTTCTTTACCTTGGTAAGTTAATTAAACTTCAGATTTCTCTCCTGCTTCAGTTGTATTTCTTGTACCCTCCAGCAGGTTTTTTTTTCCTTTTAATCTCTCTTCTTTTTTTTTTATATATATATTTTCCATTCTATTTGGTCTCTACCTTCCCCTCCAGGCTCTGTCCTGCATCTTCCACCTAGCAACAGATAGAAGCAGCAAGCCGAAAAGACAAATTCCCATTTTTTCTGTGTGGGTTTTCTTAGGGGGCTGCCTGCTTTCACTTCCCTCCCAGCCTGACACCCAAGCCTGGCACAGGAGGTGTCAGGGCATAATGAGTGATAAAAGCTTCTTTTTTTTATTAATTCGAAGAGCAACACCTGACCTCCATGAATTTTTTTTGAGATGTGCTCCAGCTACCCCAATGCATAAAGGATGGGGTGGTAAAGCCTTCCCCGAGGATAGCAGAGGTTCGCTTATGCTTGATGGTGTATTTTAGAGAACTGAACCCATTAAAAATAGCATGAAGGGTTTTCCTGCCTTCCCGACTCCAAATAAGATGTGCTTGCTTTTCAAGTTGCTATAAAAACCCTGCAGATTTCCCCCAAGACCCGAGCTGGGTTCCTCCTGGGCTACCCACCGCTATAATAAAAGCTTTTTTTTTGGCTTAATCCATCCTGACCGCATCCCTTGCAGACAAGGTTTTGGTACCCTGCGGTGGCAGCGCAAAAGAGAAAGACGGACTGAAGGCAGAATGGGGCAAAGTTACTGGTGGAGGTGATGGGGCAGGCAGGTAGGCTTTAGGTTCTTCCCTAAACCACTGGGGTGTTTCCAGAATTCACTTTTCCTAAAAAATAAAAAAAAAATAAAAAAAAAAAAAAAGAAAGAAACAATTTAACCACTTGATGGATAAAAGTGGGTCCAGGGATAGTGCAGATTTCTTTGGATCATCATGGTCTTAAATCACAGCTCCTCACCTGCAGGGAAGGGCTGGGGACCTCTCACCAAACATCCTACACATGCTTTAGCTGATCTCCAACCCTTCCAAAAACTTTCTTTCCCCATTTACCCCTCCCAAAAGTTTCTTCCCCCATCCTGGTGGTGATGGGAACGGGCTCTTGGGGCAGCACAGGTAGGTCCCCTCTCATCGCCTCCTCTCTGCTCCCTGCAGGCTGCTCCAGGCAGATCGGCTTCTCCTTCGCGAAGCCCAGGCTCTGCGCTTTCTCTGGTCTCTACTATTGTGACAGCTGCCACCGGGATGATGAGACGGTGATTCCCTCGCGCCTCATCCACAACTGGGATCTGACAAAACGAGGAGTAAGTCCAGACTCGGTTGGTGCAGGGAGCAGGAAAATGCTCCTGCATCTGCCTACACTTCCTGAAGGTCTATCTGAATGTTTCCACCATCAGCAGAGGTGGAGATGTCCACACTACACCTCCCTCCGAGCCTCCTGGGCTGTTCCTTAGTGCATGCCTGCCTCTTGCCTCTCTCTGCCCCAGGTTTGCCGACAGGCTTTGAAGTTCCTCACCCAGATCCGTAACCAGCCATTGATTGATCTGAAGCTGGTCAATGAGAGCCTCTACGACCACGTGGAGAGGATGGGACGGATCCGCCGGAGCAGGGAACAGCTGAAGCTGCTGGGAGATTATCTTATCATGTGCCGCAGTGGTGCCCTGAAGGAGCTGAGCAAGCGGTGAGGTCCCTCTGTGGGTGACGTTACCCCTGCATCCCCCTCTTTGCACCCCAACAGTCTCCTGGTCCTCCTCATCGCTTGCTGTTGGAGCAGGAAGCGATGCTGCCGAGGCATGGGCTGGTTTTTAGCTCCATGTCCTCTGCTATAAGGAGTTTACCCATCTGTTGGCTGGGTCGACACATTGAGATGTGACTCAGGAAACACCTTCCTGACTGAGGAGCTTCTGGCTGGACAGGAAACACCTGGGAAAATAGATGAGAGATTTATTTTCTTTTTCCCCGCTTTGAAATGCTTTCACACGATTTCCAATGGCAGGATTTGGGATGTGTGGAACAATGCGAAAATCAGTCTGCAGTGATTTTCTTCAAGAGTCTGCATCATCCAAGCTCCCCCTTGCTCCAAAGCTGTTGAAGATGTGGTGGAAACCATCTACCATCTTCTTCTCTGTGCTTCTTTGCAGGCTTGATCATAGGCACTACCTCTTGGAGTGTTCCCACAAATACAGTGTCGCTGATCTGAGGCAGGTGAGAGCTTTTTGCATGGTCATAGGGGTTTTGGTGGTGAAAGCATCCTAGTTTCTGTCGAGCACGGCACTTCATCATCATCAGTAGAAGGTTTCAAATAGCTTTTGCCTTGCTCTTACCCATCATATGCACTCTGCAAGCTTGCACATCAGCTTAAAGGCAAATACTTGCTTTTATTTTAATTTGCCAAAATAATTGGCACAATCCTGTATCTTCTGAGAACTATGGAGATCACACAAGATAAACTGCTTCACCTCTATTTAAGCTAGCGTTGCTGCTAGTGCATCTCAATGCAAACTTGTATCTATTGCAAATAATGGAGGGGATGGGTAGTTGGATTTCACTTTGACTCCAAAGCCAGGAGCCCCATCCTGGCAGGTTGTGGGTGCTGCTGTGAGCTCTCTTGGGGTCCTGTTGTGACCCAGGCACGTGTGGTTTTGGGTTGTTTCTGGAGGACAGCCTTGTTTTCACATAGCAGCTCAAAGAATGGGTGTATAATGTGGATTTGCACAGTGCAAACAGGGTGGGAGGCAGGCTCCATGCCTGCCTGACCTATCTCTGCCCCTCAGATAGCTGACGGCATCTTTGAGACCTTCCTGCAGTCTCTGCTCCAGTTTGCTTCCCATCACGTCTACAACTGTGACCTGTGCACCCAGCGCGGCTTCATCTGCCAGATCTGCAACAGCAGCGACATCATTTTTCCGTTCGAATTTGACACTACCACCAGGTGAGCGACGTCTCTGTCACGTCCCACTGCTGCGAGGCCACCCAAGCTTATGGCCTGGCTTTTCCCAGGAGCCTGGACGATCCCCTGGGTCCCTCTCGGGGGCTCTCCGCTTTCTAGGCACGTAGCCCTGGGGTGGCCTGGTAATAGCTCTGAGCTGGTTGTGCATCCTCATGGTACCCATCAGCCCCAAGATGATCCGAACCAAAACTGGGCTGTTTGGGGCAGGAGAGGACCATCCTTACAGAGCTGAGATGTCACCAAGCGAGGTGGCTTTGCAGATCGAACATGCAGAGCCAGCCAGCACCTTGCTATCAGCCTGCAAAAGCCTCGCTGGGTGCTGGGTCCCAGGGCAACAGAGAGGCTGGGGGGAGGAGGAGGATGATGAAGGTGCTGGGTGCCCCTGCCTCGCTCACCTAGCCAACACATCTCCCATTCAAATTCAGTCTGGCCCCTTCCAGGGGTTGCAGGAGGGAAGGAAAAGCAGCAGTGGGACTGTTCATATACCCCTCTACAACCAAGGAGGGGGAGGAAAGACATACAGGCACAGATTTGGAGATAAATGGTGGGCAGCCCTGTGGGATGTGCTGGGGAGAGGCTGGGGATGTTCCCAGCAGGACAGGAGGGACACTGGCTTTCATCTGGTTTTTTTTCTCCTGCCTGCGGAGCTCGCATCCTTTGCAGGCAGGGTCCTTGCCTGCAGTGGGGTCGACTGCTGCACAGGGTTCAGCAGCTGAACAGATGTTGAAACCAGATGGGTGTGTTAGAAGGGGAGTGTTTATCCCCAGCATCAAGGTTTTCGAAAGAAATCAATATCAAAACATTCCAGCCCAGGAGCGTGGTCCATCCATCGTAGGTGGAGAGAGATCTACATCTCAGTGGTTATTTGGCAATGAGTATAATCCTGGCAGAGAAGTTTAACAGGCTGATGGTCTGCATGATATCACTTTGCCCGGCAGTCCCTAAAAGCAAGCAGCAACATCTAGAACCTGCAGAAAACGCCAACAAAACCAGGATCCTTGGGTACCCCGTGTGTTACGTGGTTGCAAATATTTCCAGGGTGGCTGAGCTGGATTTGCTCACTCACCTTCCTTGCCACAGGGGCAGCCATCATGCTTGTTATCGAGGACAACATCCCCAGGGGACGGATTTTCCCTAGAAAAAGAGCATACAGGCTCTGGAAAGAGCAAGTACACGGGCCTGAGCTCTGCTGGCAGCCAGCCGGAGGTCTCATGTCTTGTAAAGCCAGGCTCTGAAGTTTGTTGACCTCCTTTTTTTTTTTTTTTTTTTTCTTCCTGGCGGAGGAGGTTGTGCAGCAGGAAAGCAGCTCGACCAACATCCTCGCCAAGCTAAACCCGGCTTCCTGCCCCTCTGCCTGCCCTGGGGGACAGCCAGCTGCTGGGGTCACACCGTCACTCGCTGCAGGATGCGTCTGAAACGCCTCCTAACAATAAACCCAGCCGAGCACGGGACATTCTCTTTTTCACAGCAGTGGTGGCCACTTCCTGCAGCCATTGCTCTGTCAGGTGGAGGCAGGAGATGCCGCCTTTTGGCTGCTGCTTGCTCAGAAACATGCAGGGTAAAAAACAGCCCCTGGTTTTGCAAATCCCCCTGCGCTCAGGGAGGAGCTGCCACTGCTGCTAATCCTGAAAAGCCGCGTGAAAATATATTCTGCTGGGAAAATGCACAGCGCCAGGCAGCAACCCCCCATCCTGTCTATCCATGCATAAGCCTTTTCCATATCTTGAGTAACTCAGAGTTTGCGGCCGCCTGTCAGGAGCAGGAGTTGACCCAGGGTGCGATATGTCATGGTCCCTTGCCTGGCATTTTTTTGCTCCCCTCTCCACTCATCCTTTGGGAAATTAAGGTATTTAGTGGTATTCACACATCGATTGTGCACCAGGTATTTGCACTTGAGGGCATTTAAAAAATAATCTAGCTGACCCGCTGGCATGTGGATGGGCTGCATTTTGCTGCTACTGGCGAGGTGGGAGATCATGACCAGGAAAAAGTGAGCTCAGCCTTCGTAGCACGGACTTTTCTGTTGACTCAAGATAATTAGTGAACGCCCCTCGCAGAGCTGGGTGTCTCCTCCCTGCCGCCCCGCGCAAGGTATCATTTGTGGCTGTTTACATTCCTGCTGCGGCGCTGAGCCAGAGCAGGGAGGTCCCAGGCGGGTGCTGGTGAGACCTCCCTGGAGCTGGACGGCTCAAAGGCAATGCCATCCCTGGCTGCCTGTCCGCTTCCTTGTGGCTCTGATGTCCCCAGGCAGCGTCTCTTCCATCTGCGGGTCCCGCAGTCAGGGTTGGGGGTCTCCTGTGAACCCCAGCCCGGCAAGCAGAGGGTCCGAGCTCTGGCACTGAGCTGCATCCTGTCCCCAGCGGTGTTGCAACCCCAGACGGGCTCTCGCCGCCCTGCACCATCACAGGGTTTGGCGTCTAAGCCTTGAAACTTTGCTCTTGTGCTGTCACTGCTTCGAAGCAAGGTGCAAACCTCACTCAACATCTCCCTCTTTCATCTGCAAATAAATGTCGGTGTGCTGGCAGCTGCTCGCCACGCTCTTTCCGGGCGAGCTGCTGCTTTTGCTTTCAGCTTGCTGGAGGTGGATCTTTTACTGGAGTAGTTACTGCTCCTGCTAGCAAGGTTCATCTTGAGCCAGAGCTGGCTCTCCCTGGGGTCAGGGCTCTTTGCTCAGCAAGTGCTCGGAGGAAACAGAGGCAAGGATGTGTCCCCAGGTCTGGTTTGGTGGGGAGAAGTTCAGTCTTTGCTCTAATGTTACCAACAGGGTGGGTGGTTTTTTTTTCCCCACTTGGTTTCTCCTAGGTGCAGCGAATGCAAAACCGTCTTCCACCGGGACTGCCAAGCCAGCACCAAGTCGTGCCCCCGCTGCGAGCGCCGGCAGAGGTACCAGCGACAACTGGAGGCGGAGGCCAGCGTGGAGCTAAGCCTTTAGCATCCAGGGATCGACCTCGACGCTGCCTTTGGCTTCTCATCCAGCCGGACTAGTGCTGAGGGGATGGGGCTGGCGGGAGGTGCAAAGAAGAGACACCCCCCCCCTCCTGCCCAGGAGTTGATGCTGTGCCTGGCCCTTCCCTGGGGACAGGGAGCTGGTGGTGCTGGGTGATGTGGTGTGGGTGCTTCTGCCCCACGGAGGGACCCCCTGCCCACCCAGGGCTGAGCAAGGGGGGCTGGAAAGGTCTGTCCCCCCACTCACACTAACCCAGTGCTGCTCGGGGATGCTCCCAGTCGCCCTCCTGGTGCCAACTTGGTATGTCCCCTCCTGGTGGAAACCCAGCAGCTTTCCAGGGTGTAAATCAGGATTTCCAATCAAGGGTGTGGATAACTGACATTTGATTAAAGCTCTAGTTTTTTAGGAAGTTCGATACTGAAAAACCAGTATTTTTTTACGTGGGAGTTTTGCACAGGCTGGCCTATGCCAGGGAGGTGATGGCAGCCGCGCGGGAGGGGACAAAGTGACACTTGTGCCTTTAGGGACCTGCGTGTCCCCGGGGGACCACGGGTGCCAGCCGAGCATCTCCCGCTCGGAGAGCCCGTCCATCACTGTGGTCTCTGGGAAGAGAGGGGAGAGAAGAGCTGGGCTGCTCCTTTCAGCCTGCTGCTTTTAATCCTCGGAAGAAATTTTATTTTCCTTTTACCTGTCCCCATGCAAAAATAATAAAAGTTTATTTAATGATGAGCAAAGCTGTCTTTGGGGTTTGCTTCTCCGCAGCGGGTGCCAAATCACTGGTGCCAACCTGATGCTGCGTCTCCGTGGGAGGAGAGTTGGGGACAGGGATGCGACCTGTCCTCCATCTTCCCTGCCTGTCCTCCATCCTCCTGGCCCATCCTCCGGGGTTTTGCAGGGTGGTTGGGGGACCCTTCCCCATTCTCCCTGCCCCACTTTCCTTCCCATCTGCTCCCCACTGGGGTTGGCATCTCCAGTTCTTTTCCCTACCATCCCGCTCCCGGTGCCGGGAGGGTTTGGGGTGCACCCACCAGCACAGGGACCCCAGTGGGACTACCTGGGGGGGGGGAGGTACAAAAGCCAGGGAAGCCACTCTCCCGTGGGACCCCCCTAATGGGGGTCCCATCCCCCTGCCCTGGGGAGGCCATGCCGGATCCGGCAGCGACACAGATCCCGGCTCAGCCGCGGGGCAGGGCCCTTCCTGCGGCAGGAACCTCCCGAGGAGCCGTTTCCTCGGCCGGGCGGCAGCAGGTCCCCTCCGCCATCGTCCCTTCCCTCCCACCCCGAGGGGAGGAAACAGGCCGGGTGCCCACCGCCCCTCTCCCCTGGCCGGGGGGCCGGGCACCCAACGCCAGCGTGGAGCCCGGCCCTGTCTTTCGTCGAAGCGCCGGCAGGAAACCGGGGCGAGTCGGGACCAGCCCGGCACAGGCGCGAGCGGGACCCGCTGCCGCGTGCCCCGCCGCCCCCGCTTGCACCCCGACACCGGCTGGAGGTGAGATTTTGGGGGGTCTTGGGGTTCGGTGGCTCTGGGGGTTTGGGGACGGTGGGTGAGGATGGTGGTGGTGAACCCCGGGGCTGTTTCAGGCAGGTTTGGGTGGTTTGTGGAACGGCCGCGTGGGGCCGGGGCTCAGCGGGGACCCCCCAGTTTGGCTCCCCCGGGGTCACTGCGCACCCCAAGAGGGGTTGGGAGCTGCCGTCAGCCCCTTCCCCGCCCCGTCTCCCACAGGTGGAGGTGCCGGGGCGGCCATGGAGGCGGCAGTGCCGGCAGAGGAGGCATTGGTGCTGGTGGAATACGGCTTCGAGTACCGAGCCAAGGACGGGACCTTGGTCTCCATCAAGCCTAACGAGCGCTACGTCCTGCTGAAACGAACCAACCACCACTGGTGGCATGTCAAGAGGAGCGGGGACACCCGACCCTTCTACATCCCTGCCCAGTATGTGAAGGAGCTGCCCCCCATTGCTGCCCCGGCCCCGCTCGACCCCCCGCCGCCAGGGCACGCCGGGACGGATCCAGCCACGCTCACCCCCCGGCAGCCGCCAGCCTACGAGTATCGGTTCGTCGGCGCCGCCGAGATGGAGGAGCCGGCCGGAGGATGCTCGGTGCCCAGGAGGGACTTGCCGCCGGTGCTCAGCTCTTTTCGGGTCTCCCCGGGGCTGAGCCCCCACCCCACCGAGCCCGTTCGACCCTCACACTCCCTGGATGACCTGGCACGGGTGACGCTGACGCCGCGCGGTGCCATCACCACGGGGTCGCGTGGGCATCCCCCGGGACACACTCGCCCGCTTGGCAAGAGCCGCTCCGAGACCCTCTACGCCCCCGGCAAGGACAGGGACACGGCCAGGGGGTGGCCGGGGTCTGGCCACGCAGCTCAGGTACGGTGGCATCCCCGGTGCTGTCCCCAAAAGCAGCGCATGGAGGGGGGGATTTGGGGGGGGGACGGGATGCCTGGGTCCCTCGGCTGATTCAAAGCCCCGTGTATGTCCCCCGGTATGAGCCTGTGACCCCCAGCACAGGGTGGGGGTGGCACCCAGGGGCTTCCCGGCACCATTGCCACCGCCAGGACCCCCCACTGAACTGACCCCCATGGGGCAAACCTGTGGGTCAACCGCCCCCACACAGGTTTGCCAGAAATTACCACCTCGGGGGGGTGGGCGGTGAGCGACCCCCACCCCAGGCACCCACCCCAAGCACCTTCTGTGTTCAGCCCCCGCACTGTGCCGTGCCTCAGTTTCCCCACTCTTGTGGTCACCTCTGGGCTCTCCCAGCCCCCCCGCAGCAGTGTCCCACCGGGGTGCAGAGCCCAGCGATGCCCGCGGTCCCCGGGGTGGGGGGCTCGGTGCCACCCAAGGGTCTTTGGGGCTTCCCACACCCCATCCCGGCAGCATTCCCAGGGTGAGAGGAGACAGAAAGGGGTTAACAGGGAAGCGCAGCAACTCCTCCCTGCCGGGGCGGGTGTCTCACCTGGGCGCAGCACCCAGTGCCGGAGGTGGGTGCTGGCTGCACCCCAGCTAAGGCGGGCGCCCCGTCACCCCAAAACCCACGCTCGCCCCACGCCAGTAAGTAGTGAGGGGCCCTTCCCAGTGCCCCCCCCCGGGGCCCCCCGCTGCACCCCTCTTGCAGGGGGCACCCAAGGGTGGGGGGTGCCCCCCCCAGCCCCTCTCCTCCCACCAACATAGGCTGGGGCGCAGTGGGCTGAGACCGTGACAGCGGGGGGGGGGGTCCCACGTCCTTGTCCGTCCCCCCCCACTCCAGCACCTCTCTTTGGGGTAACTCCAGGCACCCACAGCACCCCAAGCCCCCGTGTCCCCTGCTTTGAGGGGGGCTCAAGGGTTTGTGCCACCCAGGGGGGGTGTTTTGGTGGAGAAAAGGGGGTGTTGGTGGTGGAGGGCCGTGTTTTACACTCCATTTTACACCCTGCGACCCCAGCTGTGCCGGATTAAACCCTCGAGCTCTTTGCACACCCAAAGCCACTGATCCCCCCCTCCGGGAGGGACCCAGCGTGGTCCCCAACCCCGGTGCCATCACCGGAGCTTTCCCCTTCCCCTGCCTAAACCCAACCGGTGCCAAAACCAACCGGCGTCGGCAGCGGTGGGGCTGCGGCAGCCTCGGCCCGGCCGCCATGTGCATCTACCACCTCGGCAGCCGGGACGGGGCGATCCCGGTGTCGGGGGGACGCAACACCCCCCAGCTCGTCCCCGTGTCATTGCCGGTGGAGCGACACGATGCTGGATGGGCCAACCTAAATTTGGGGGGAAGTTTTCCCACTTAGCGCCAGCCGCATCCCCAGCACGGCATCAACCCGGTGCAATTCCCGCTCAGTTGGCCTTGGCTTTACCCGAGTGGATGACGGGCGATAGGTGGCGGTTGACGGGGTGACAACCACCCCAAAAAAAGTCAATTCCGCCCCGAGACCAAGCGCTGGGCTCAGAGGCGGCTCTTCCGCTCCCCGAACCCCAGCAGGAAGCGCGGCCGGCGCGGGGCCCAGCACAGGGCGCCGTCGGCATCTCCGGAGCCTCCCGGTGCCCCCACCGGCTGCCCTCCCACCGGTGCCCACCGAGATGGGTGACCGGGTGTCGGGTGCTCTGCAGCGGTCCTGTAGCAGGGTGTCGCAGCTGCTGCATTTAGGGAAGGTAGGCAGCACCCATGGGTGCACCCAGCTCGGGGGGGGGGGGGGGGTGTTTTGGGGTGACCCCCCACTTCCAAGCTCCCTCCTGAATTTCCCCCAAGTGTTTACGCTGCGGAGGTGGCATCGGGCTCCGGTGGGTGCCAAGATGCCCATCTTGAAGCGGTGAGGGGCACCCAGCCCCCGCCCCGCCCCCCCACCAGGGGAGAAAAACCCCCAGAGTTGCGCCCATGGGAAGGAGGGAGATGCTGGAGGGGCTCCGTGCCGGGGGTCCCCCCTGGTCACCCCCATGTCCCTTGTCCCCAAGATGAAGGTGGCCTCTCACCCTGGGTTTCCAGCCCTGCTCGCTGCAGTGGGGGGGTCACGGGGTGGCGGGGAGTGGGGGGGGTGATGGGGTGTCCCTGGGGACACTCAGTCCACTGTCCCCCTCTGTTCCAGGGTGTCCCCAGGGACACCCCACCCCCACTCCCCACCCCCACCCCAGGGTGACGGGCAGGGCCGGGGTTGGGAAACTTTGTCCCCGCCACCGTTGGAGGTTGGAGGGTGGCTCAGGGGCTGTAAAGCTGGGGAGATCAAAGGGTGCCAGGAGGGCATTCCCCGCCGGCAGCCACCTGGTCCCAGGGGACACATCCCCCCACACACCCCGAGCAGCCCCACGGAGCGGGGACAGCCGGGCAGCCGCACCAGGGGTGCTCAGGGCCTTATTTTGGGATGTGGTGATGGGGCTGACGATCCCAGCAGCTGGCTCTGCTCACCAGTGGGGTCAGGGTGCTGGGGTGGGTGGCAGGGACTGTGGGTGCTGGTGGTCTGGGTGCTGGTGGTCTGGGTGCTGGTGATGTGCACGTTGGAGGTGTCCCAGGGTGCTGGTGTTGAGTGAGGGTGCTGATACGAGTGGTGTGGGTGCAAGTGCTGGGGTGCTGATGCCGATGATGTGGGTGCAGAGGCTGGGGGGTGATGGGCACGTCGGTGGTGTTGGGGCTGCAGATGTTGGGGTGTTCATGGTTTGGGTGCCAGTGAGCTGGGTGCCGATGCTGTGGGTGCAAGTGCTGGGTGCTGATGCCGATGATGTGGATACAGATCCCGGGGGTGCAGGCACAGCGGGTGACGTGGGTACGGAAGATGCCGGCGCTGACACCAGAGACCACGATGCCCCAAGCCCAAATTCTCTCCACGTGCTCAGGCCGGACTCCCATCCCTGCTGCCAGCTCCCTGCCCCAATGTGGGTGCTACGGGTGCCCTCCTCCACCACCCGGCCATCTACATCCCATCGCTCGCAGCTCCTGCCCCATGTGAGCGGGTGTCTCAGGGCAGTGCCTGCTGGGTGCCCGGGCAGGATGGATGCCCCAGAAGCCGGGGCAGGGCAGGATCCAGCTCCTCAGCCCTCTCACCCATCCACCAGCCTGGGTACCACGGCAGCGATATCCCAGGAATGCTATTCCCAGCAGCCCCGCCCCATTTCACGGCACCCATCGCCAACCGCAGCACCTGAGTGACCCATCCGTGTCCCCCCCAGGCACGCAAGGAGCCAGAGGAGCCGCCTGCCCCCATCTACCTCAACATCCAGGAGCTGCAGGAAGAAGCTGCAGCCACTAGCTCGGCCCCGGAGGAGGCCGGCAGCTCCGTGTCGGACTGGGAAACCCACACGGATACAGACAGTGGACACTTGTTTTATTATAACCCGGTGACGGGTGAGACCACGTGGGATTGTCCCTTTGGGCAGGCAGAAGATGGAGTGAGTCCTGTCGCCTCTCCCGCCTCCTCGCTTCCCCACAGCCCGGAGTTTCCCGAGTGGGAACAGTACATGGACGAAGCCAGCGGACAGGCTTTTTTCTATAATTCGGTAACAGGTGAGACGTCGTGGGACCCTCCCCACACGGGAGACGGAGGCAACTCCCAGGATATGTACCCTGGGGTGACGCGGTACGGTCCCATGGAGCAGAGGGTGAGCACCCAGTGAGGCGCAGGGGTGATGAGGATGGGGATGGGGATGGAGATGGAAATGGAGACGGAGATGGAGATGGAGACAGAGATGGGGATGGAAACAAGAGATGGAGACAGAGACAGAGATGGGGGTGGGGAGGGAAGTGGAGACAGGGATGGGGATGGAAATGGAGGTGGAGGCAGAGATGGACATGGAGATGGGGATGGGGATGGAGATGGAGATGGAGGCAGAGACGGAGATGGAGATGAAGACGAAGATGCAGACAGAGATGGAGATGGAGATGGGGATGGGGATGGCGATGGAGATGATGGAGCTGGGGCAGCCCCCACCTGGGCTGGCCACAGTTTGGGAATGCAGATGCTCTTGGTGGGGCACAATATCTTGATGTGGCTCTTCTCTCCAGCCTCCCACTCCAGAAACGGATTATCCCGACCTGTCTCCAGATGAGCTGGAGGGTTATCCTGAGGAGGACTACTCACCCGTGGGCTCCTATGATCAGGGGGCCGCTCTCTGTCTGTCCCCGAGGCGCCCGGAGGAGCTGGGCTCGCCCCCGGGCTGGTACGGGCACAGCCACCCCGAGGGAGCCGTGTTCTGCCCCGAGCACTTCACTTCTGACACGGTACGGGAATGGGGACAGGGTCAGGGATGGGGACAGGGATGGGGATGGGGATGGCAATGGCGATGGGGATGGGGATGGGGATAGGGAGAAGAATGGGGATAGGGACAGGGATGGCAATGGGGATGGGGACATGGATGGGGACACAGATTGGGATAGGAACAGGGATAAGGATGGGAACAAGGTTGGTGATGAGGAT
Source organism: Astur gentilis (assembly GCF_929443795.1). Lineage (NCBI taxonomy): Eukaryota > Metazoa > Chordata > Aves > Accipitriformes > Accipitridae > Astur > Astur gentilis. The sequence continues at coordinate 41,899,900 of NC_064884.1, read as the reverse complement.
AGGGACAGCAATGGGGACAGGGATGGGGACAGGGATAGGGACAAGGATGGCTGGCAGGGGATGAGCATCCTCGTGGAGCCACAAAAGCAGCAGGTGGGGACAGTGGGTGTGAAGACCAGCACCCTTCTGGCATGGGCACCTTGGGCATCACCCGCTCCCTCCCTCCCTCCCTCCCCAGGTGCCGGTGGGTGGTCGCCATGACCGGGCCAGCAGTGGCTCCAGCCAGGACAGTGGGCTCTTTGCCTGGCACAGCACCGTGCCACCGGTGCTGGGGCTCAAGGAGGAGAAGGTGAGCACCCTGGGGAGGGGCAGCCAAACCTTCCCAAACCCCGGCACCAGGAAAGGCAGGGGGCAAGCCTGACACCCCCTCCCTGCTTTGTCTTCCAGTTTAAAAGCCTCGAAAAAGCCGGGGTACTCAACCGGACCAAGACAGTGGACAGAGGGAAGCGGCTCCGGTAAGCAAATCCCAGTGTCCCCCACCACTGGAGAAGGGAGTGCTGGGGGGGGGGGGCGGAGGGGACAAGGGCTGTACTGCCCCCCTGGGTGACCCCTCCTCTGCTCCCCAGGAAGAACTGGAGCTCCTCCTGGACGGTGCTGGAGGGGGGGATCCTCACCTTCTTCAAGGACTCCAAGCACTCGGCTGCTGGTGCCTTGGTAAGAGCTCCAACGGCCTTGGTGGGGGGCCAGCACCCATGGGATGGGGCCAGCACCAGTGGGGTGGGACCAGCACTCGTGAGATGGGACCAGCACTCACTGCATAGGACCAGCACCCATGGGACAAGACCAGCACCTTTAGGATGGGGCCAGCACCCACTGGATAGGACCAGCACCCATGGAATGAGACCAGCACACATCAAATGAGGCTAGCACCCATGGGACAGGGTCAGCACACAGGGGACAGAGCAAGGACTCACAGGATGGGGTCAGCACCTGCAGGATGGAGCCAGGACCCATGGAATGGGTCCAACCCCCAGGGGATGGAGCCAGGACCCCGCACAAGGACCCCTCCCAGCCCTGGGCTGGGTTGCCGCACGCCGGCAGGGGTGTGCTCACACCTCCACTCCCACACGCTGGGCCAGAGCTGGTGTCAGGGCATCTTAACGAGTGCACAGGGCTCGTTAGGGTGAGCGAGGAGGAAGCGGTGCCCGACCCAGCCCCCCCTCCCCGCTCCCCAGCACCCAGCACCCACTGCCCGGATGCAGAAGCTGCCGTGGCTTTTGCAACACCCTGCGGTGACAGTGGCACGGGAAGGAGAGGGGATGTACCCACACCATCGGAGAGGGGGACGTGGTGCTGGCCCCACCACCGGGACCTGGGTGCAGGGCTCTGTTTGGGGGGGTCCTTCTGGAAAACAGGGATGGGGAGGGGCTGGATGGAGGGGGAGCGTGGCCACAGCACCCCGAAACCCAGGGCACGGGGAGAGCAAGAGGGTCTGATGCTCTTCCCTTATGAAAACCCCAAGGGACTGTCCCGTCCCTGGGGACAGCCACCCAGACTCCTTTCACCATGTAATGCTCCTCCCGCATGGTGCTGTCACCGAGAGGGACCCTAATGCTGAAGACCCCCGGGGTCCCTGGGCAGGGCTGGGGATGTCCCATGAGGTGATGACGGCTGTCAGGCCCCGCTGTCCCCAAACTGGTGGCCACAACACCCACGCTGCTGCAGCAGCACCACATCCTGGTCCTGCAGCGAGAGGGGGACATTTGCCACTCCTGCCTTTCTGGAGGAGGAAAGCCCACAGCCCCCCCTGCAGAGCAGGACCCCAGTGTCCCCGTCCCCTCTGGGTGGATGCCAGCCAGCGGTGCCACCCTCGTCCCCTTGCTCCTGCAGCGGCACCCCAGCACCCTGACCACCCCCGAGCACACGGTGGAGCTGCGTGGGGCCACCCTCGCCTGGGCCGGCAAGGACAAGTCCAGCAAGAAGCATGTCCTGGAGGTGAGATGGGTGACAGTGGGGGGGGACATCGGTCACCTGGCGGGGTCCACATGTGGCCCGTGAGGTGGTGGCGATGCCAGCACCCACCTGGTTCATCTCAGCAGTGGTGAAGGGGATGTGCTGGGGTTGGTGGTGGTGGGGACATCCTCTGATGTCCCCAGGCTGGGAGCAAAGGGACGTGCTGCACTCCCGGCCACCATCCCTTTCCTATAGGCATGGACATGTCACCAAGTGACGTCCCCGCTCCCAGAGGGGTTTTTCCACTCGGGCTTTGTATGGGGAGGAGGTTTCCAGCCACCCTGGCTCACTGGCAAATGGCAACAGTTGGGGTCATCAGTGTAATGAGTTGGGTGCTGTTCTCAGCCACAGCATGGCCCCCAAAGCCAGGTGCTTGCAGCCAAATGCAGGCAGCCCCGTGGCCCTGCCCTGACTGCTGCCTGCTGCTCCCACAGCTGAAGACACGGGAGGGCTCAGAATTCCTCATCCAGCACGACTCGGAGCAGATCATCACTGCCTGGCAGAAGGCGATCGCTGACAGCATCGGCAGGCTGGTGAGCAGGTGCCCACCGACCCCTGCCCTGCCACCCTCAGGATGGGCACAGGGGTCTCACGCTGCCCCTTCCCTAGGGCACTGGCCTCCCCGACGAGGACGATGCCGAAAGCGGGGCTGAATTCGGCTCCCGGGAGAAGCTGGGGGGAAGCGAGGAGAAGAGGGCAGGTGAGCTCGGGCATCCCAGTATAGGGACAGGCACCGGGGTGGCACTGGCAAAACCATCCACCGGGCAGGGTGGGATGGCCACCCCACAGTGTCCCCAGCTCCCCGTGGTGGTGGGACGTGCCAGGAGCCCCCCGGTCCCTCAGGACAATGCTGACGTGTGCCCTGTCCCCACCAGCAGCCGGGCAGCCGATGGGCAGTGCCAGCGGCGAGAATGACTCCAGCAAAGTCCGGAACAAACTCCGCAAGTTCCTGCAGAGGCGGCCGACGCTGCAGTCCCTGCGCGAGAGGGGCTACATCAAAGGTGGGTGTCAGGGTTCGGGCTACGTCAAGGGTGGGTGCTCAGGGTGGAGCTGAGCCCCCTCGGGGTGGCCCCAAGCTGGAAGGTGGGTGGGAACAGCCAAGGATAGAGGGTTGGGGAACCAAGACCAACTCCAACCTGACGTCTTGGTGATGGGCTTGGGCATGTCCCATCACCACCAGCCACCCCAGTGTCACACCTGTATGGGAACAGGACCGACCGTGATGTCCCTAACCCTGTCCCCCAGCCCGGACCCACCACCAGGCATCCTTTCGGTGTCACCCAGCTATGCTCAAGTGCCCGTTGGTTTTTCCAGATCAGGTTTTCGGCTGCTCCCTGCAAGCGCTGTGCGAGCGGGAGCGGGGGACGGTGCCCCGCTTTGTCCTGCAGTGCATCCAGACCGTGGAGAGGAGAGGTACCGCCCCGGGGCTCGGGGACAGGGACAACCTCAGGGGCACTGGGATGGGGACAGCTCTGGGTAAAGCCTAAATTTGATGGTTGGGTTTTCCCTGGAATCCCGGTGCTGGCTGCTGTGGGCAACCAGCACGACCATACCAGTCGCTGTCACTGTGTGCCACCCGGCTGTGGGCATCTTCCAGGGGACACTGGGGACATGTGGGTACCCGGAGCTCCCTTGATGGTGGCTGGTGTCACATCCCAGGGCGGGTTGTGATTAACCAGGAGCTTCCCCCCCCCCCATCTCCACCACCATCCTCTGCCAGGTCTGGACATCGATGGGCTGTACCGGGTCAGCGGCAACCTGGCCACCATCCAGAAACTGCGCTACAAAGTGGAGCACGGTAAGGTCACCCATGGTGACAACGGGGGGCAAATGGGATATACCCCCCCTGCCCAAGGGCAGGGTGACCGGGTTCCAGCCAAGAAGGGAGGGGACAGGGACCCTCACCAGTCCCTAGGGCTCTGGGACCTGCCTGAGGTGCTGTCCTGGCCCCACAGACGAGCACCTGGACCTGGATGATGGGCGCTGGGAGGACATCCACGTTGTCACTGGGGCGCTGAAGCTCTTTTTCCGGGAGCTGCCGGAGCCACTCGTCCCCTTCAGTCACTTCGACAAGTTCATCGCTGCCATCAGTAAGGCCCGGGTACAGGGACGGGGATGGGGTGGGAATGGGGACAGGAACAGGGACAGGGACGGGGATGGAGATGGGGATGGGGATGGGGATGGGGGCAGGGACAGATGCTCCGGCGGCCGGACCCAGCACCCCACCGTGTCTTCCCTCCCCTTGCAGAGATGCAGGACCCGACCAGGCGGGGCCGGTGCATCCGTGACTTGGTGTTCTCCCTCCCACCAGCCCACCACGACACCATGAAGGTCCTCTTCCACCACCTCTGCAGGTGACACCCAGCTCGCTCCCCCCCAAACCTAAGCTGGTGCCAGGAAGGGGGACAGGACCTGGGTTTGGGGACATTCCAGGTGACAGCATCCCTTGTCCCCACAGGGTTATCGAGTACAAGGAGGAGAACCGCATGTCGGTGCAGAGCATCGCCATCGTCTTCGGCCCCACGTTGCTGCGGCCGGCGAGCGAGGAGGGGAACATGGCCATGCACATGGTCTTCCAGAACCAGGTGGTGGAGCACATCCTCAACCAGTACAGCTACATCTTCCCCGACGGCTAAAACACCCTGGGGACACTCGTGGGGACAAGCCCAGCGGTGGGGACATGAAGGAGCAGCGTCTCAGTGGCAGGACTTGGCCGTGTGTCACCTCAGATGATGGGTGGTGGCAATCGTGGACTCGATGAAGGGCAGCGCGGTGGCCCGGCTCGCTCGGGATGCGGCTTGAGGGATGGGTGTCAGAGCTGGGGGCACCCTGAGCACCCCGTCCTCCTCTGCCACCCACCGGGGCTGGATCCGCCAGACATTGAGCCCCAGGGGGTACGTGGGGTTTGAGGGGGTCCCCATCGGTTAAGAGGGGACAATCAACGCCTGGCGGTCCCCAGCTTGCTGGGACCAGCGGCACAGACCCGGCTTCCCCGGGATAAGGGGATAGAGGTGCCCGGCCGGGCAGTGCCTGCGGGGACGGTGCCACCGGCAGGGAGGACAGGGAGAAGTCCAGCTGTGCCATGGCCGGAGCCGGCATCCGGCACGAGCCCGCCGCCATATTCCCAAATAAAGAGCCCGTTCAGCTGCGAGGACGAGGCGTTGCTGGCGGGGCACAGGGATGTCCCCAGGGACACTGGTGGCACAGCGGGAGCTCAGTACCCCTTGGCTCCTGGTGACCCTTGGGGACAAGATGAGCCCTTCATACCCCACGAGGATGAGGGGACCTCGGCACCCCCAGAGGGGCGAGACTGCGGGGCACCACGGTGACTGCGTCCCCTCTGCTTTGGGACAACTTTCCCGGCTGGCATCGCCAAACCCCATGTCACCATGAGTGTCACTGCAGGCAGCGGGGACGGGTGCTGAGAGAGATACTGTGGGGAGCGGGTGCCAGTGGGATGGGAGCTCCTGTCACCCGGAGTCACCTCTCTGGGGTGGGGACACTTTGGGTCATGATGGAGATGATTTGGGACACAACCAGGACAGTATGGGACACAAAAGGGACAGTAAGGGACACAACTGAAATGCTTTGGGACATAACGGGGACACTAAAGGGCACGGCAGTGACATGAGGACGATGCTTTGGGACATAGCGGGGACACTTTGGGACACAATGGGAACAGGTCAGCATAGGATACGGTGAGGATGGCTGGGATATAGAGGGGACACTTTGGGATGCAACAGGGACGCTTGGGGACACGACAAGGGCACTTTGGGGTGTGGGGAGGGTACTTTGGGATGTAATGGGGACACTTTGGGACACGAGGGGTCATGACAGAGTTCCTTTGGGATGCAGTGGGGCCACTCTGGGGCACAAGGGGATGCTTCAAGGGTGCAGCAGGGGTCCTTTGGGACGCGAGGGGACAGGACAGGGACCCTTTGGGATGCAGTGGGGAGATTTGGGGGCACAAGGGGGGACAAGGGGCACCTTGGAGGACAAGGGGGTGCTCCGAGGGTGTGCAGCAGGGGCACTTTGGGACACGAGGGGAGGCAGTGGGGACACTTTGGGATGCAGCGGGGACACTTTGGGGCCCAAGGTGATACTTTGGGACAGGAGGGGATGCTTCAGGGGTGCGGCGGTGGTTTTTTTGGGACACGACGGGGACATCTGGGGACACGAGGGGAAACTTCACTCACACACACACACACCCCCCCCCGGGAACAACTCGGGACCCTCCGGGGCGGGGGTGGGGCGGGGGCGGGGACCGACCCGGGGTCCCGGCGGGGCGGGGCGGGGGCGGGGACCGGCCCGGGGAGGGGGGGGGGGGGGGCAGAGCCCGGGCCGAGCCCCGCTGCCGGCCCCGCTCCGCGCCCCCCGCCCCGGCTCCATCTTGTGCGCGGCCGCCGCCGAGCGGCTCCAGGTGCGGGGCGGGAGGGGGGGGGGGGGGGGGGGGGGGGGGCGTCGTTTTGCTCGGTCCCTCGTGGGGACCCGCTGGGGGGGGGGGGGGAGAGACACCGTGGGGCGGGGGGGGGACCCCGGGGCGGCCCCCACCTCGGCCCTACGGAGTGATTCCCCCCCCCCCTTCCCACCCCTTGGGACCCCCTGGGAGCACCCGCCGCCCCCCCCCGCCCCCCGCCCCGCGGCCGTACGGGACCCCCGAGGCTGTAGGGGCCCCCTGGGACCGATGCCCCCCATAGAGCCGTGCAGGACCCCCAGAGTGACCCCCCCTCCCCGCCTTGGGACCCCTGGAGCGACACCCCCCCCCGAGGGTCATGCAGGACCTCCATCAGTCCCGTGCCCCCCCGCAACCGGGGTCGTGCAGGACCAGGGACCGCATCAAACCGCCAGCAGCGAACCCCCCCCCAGAGCCTCACGGAGCCCCCCCAGACCCCCTCCAGCAGCGAACCCCCCCCAGAGCCTCACAGAGCCCCCCCCAGACCCCCTCCAGCAGCGAACCCCCCCCCAGAGCCTCACAGAGCCCCCCCAGACCCCCTCCAGCAGCGAACCCCCCCCAGAGCCTCACAGAGCCCCCCCAGACCCCCTCCAGCAGCGAACCCCCCCCAGAGCCTCACAGAGCCCCCCCCAGACCCCCTCCAGCAGCGAACCCCCCCCCAGAGCCTCACAGAGCCCCCCCAGACCCCCTCCAGCAGCGAACCCCCCCCAGAGCCTCACAGAGCCCCCCCAGACCCCCTCCAGCAGCGACCCCCCCCCAGAGCCTCACAGAGCCCCCCCAGACCCCCTCCAGCAGCGAACCCCCCCCAGAGCCTCACAGAGCCCCCCCAGACCCCCTCCAGCAGCGAACCCCCCCCAGAGCCTCACAGAGCCCCCCCAGACCCCCCCCAGCAGCCACCCGACCCCCCCCAGACACCCTACACACACTTCACCTTGCTGCCACAAGCCCCCCCCCCCCCCCCCCCTCCAGTGCTCGTCGCTGCACAGGCAGGATCCGACCCCAAAGCAACCGGGGGCAGGGACCCCCCCCCAAAGGGCCGGGAGGTGGGTGTCGTCGTCCCCCGGGGCTGCCAGCCCACCCCCTCCCCCAGGACTAGGCACCAAGGGGTTACAGCACAGAACCGGCTTTGGTGGCCAAAATCCCTCTTAAGGCATTAATCGTGGTGGGAATTGGGGGGGGAGGGAGGGAAGGGCCACCGTGTTGTGTCGTGTGTGTCCCCCCCCCCCCGGCTGTCCCCAGCCCTGCGGGGGGCGGGGGAGCGGGGACAAGTGCACCCGGCCTGGAAATTTAAGCCAAATCACTAAACCTGGCTTAAAATTCAATGGGATTTAGGGGGAAAAAAAAAAAAAAAAAAAAAAAAGGTGGGAGGGGGGATGCGGTGGGAAGCGGGGTTGGAGGTTTGGGGGGGTATGTCTGGCACACACACCCCCCCCCCCCCGCCGGTGGGGGGCCCATGCATTAGTCAGGGTGTAAAGGTCGGTGTTTGAATGCGCGGTGCGGAAGTGGCACCGTCCCCGTGTCCCCGTCCCCGGCGGTGGCTCCCGGCTGGCAGCAGGTAGGGAGAGCAGGGCTGGGTGCCCCCCACCCCAGCAGGATGGGGTGTGTGTCCCCCACCCCAGCATGGGGACCCGCTGTCTGACCTGTGCGGTGACATGGGGGTCCCAGCTGACTCTGCCCCGGGTTGGTGTCCCGTGGGCCTGGCATGGCCGGGTGTCCTGCTCCCCGTGGGGACGGGGACTTGGAGGCCCCGCTGCTGCACCAAGGATGGCTTGGGGGGTCCCCATGGCCCCATAGGGACCAGTCTCTGGGGTCCCTGTGGTCCCATAGGGACTGGCTGTGAGGGTCCCCATAGCCCCACAGGGACCGGTCTCTGGGATCCCTATAGCCCTGTAGGGACTGGCTATGAGGGTCCCCATAGCCCATATGGGCTGGGGTCTCGGGGGTCCCCATGGTCCCATAAGGACTGGGCTCTGGGGGTCCCCATGGCCCACAGGGACCAGGCTCTGGGGTCCCTATAGCCCCATAGGGACTGGCTATGAGGGTCCCCATAGCCCTTAGGGACTGGTCTCTGGGGTCCCTATGGCCCCAGAGGGACTGACTGTGAGGGTCCCCATAGCCCATAGGGACCAGGCTTTCGGGGGTCCCCATAGTCCCATAGGGACTGGGTTCTGGGGATCCCCATGGCCCCGTAGGACTGGGTCCCCACAGCCCCATATGGCCCAGACCTCACTCTCCTGATCCCAGCTCCTGCCCCATGTCACCATGGCCATGGTGGCGGGATGGAGGCAGCCCCCCCATGAACCATGGCCGAATCCTGCTCCAGCCTGCACCCAACATCACCCCTTTCCCCCAGTGCGTTCCCCCCCCAGGTGACACGGCCTCTGGAAGGACCCCCTGGGGCAGGGATCCATCTAGTGGGAGACACTGGGTCCTGGCCAGGTATTTTGGGGTGCAGGGTGGGGGGAAAGAGCATCTGCAGGGTTCCCAACCCCTCCCCGGTCCCCCCATCACCGCAGACACCACCGTGCCGAGATGGCACCAGACGCCTGACCCACCCCACCCCCGGCGGGGACCAGCCATGGAGACGGTCGTCATCGTGGCCATCGGGGTGCTGGCCACCATCTTCCTGGCATCCTTCGTGGCACTGGTGGTGGTCTGCCGACAGCGGTACTGCCACCCCAAAGACCTCCGGCACCACTATGACACCAAGTGAGTGATCCCGCGGGGGTGGCATCGTCCCCATCCCCACCGGGTGAGGGGGGGTCAGGGAGGGACCCCAAACCCCATGGGCTGGGGACATGTCCACCATCATCAAGGGGATGATGCTGGGGGCACATTCAGCATCATCAGGGTGTTGGGGGCAGGGGGGGAGCCTGAGGAGGTGGCCCTGTCCCCAGGGATGTCCCCCATGTCCTCAACAGACCCATCGTGGACCTGATGGGGACCGCCGAGACACCCTCGGAGCCCTCAGAGCTGGAGCTGGACGATGTGGTCATCACCAACCCCCACATCGAGGCCATCCTGGAGAACGAGGACTGGGTCGAGGATGCCTCGTAAGTGTGTGTGTGTCCCCGGTGTGCCCCATGTCCCCCCCTCCACTGCTGAGGACCCCCATGCAGTGCCAACCCCCCCCATCATGGGGTGCAGGTAGCGGAGATTTGGGGTTACCAAGCTATGGCCGGTCCCAAGAAGGGACAGTCCTCAAGCTGGTCACTGGGTGGGAATGTCCCCAAGGGTCTGGGGGACGCGGGGTGTGGGCAGGCAGGTGGGGGGGGGGCATGGGGTGTGAGGACAGGGGGGTCCGCCCAGATTCACGCCCTCCTCCTTCTCCCCAGGGGTCTGGTGTCCCACTGCATCGCCATCCTGAAGGTGAGTCCAGGGGGTGGCACTGGTGGCAACGGTGGCACTGATGGTACCAGTGGCACTGGTGGCACTGAGTCGACCGTGTCCCCACTCCCGTTGTCCCCCAACCCCCCCAACAGATCTGCCACACGCTGACAGAGAAGCTGGTGGCCATGACCATGGGCTCGGGCGCCCGGGTGAAGTCCCCCGCCAGCCTGGGTGACATCATCGTGGTGGCCAAACGCATCAGCCCCAGGTGACAGGGGGAGTCCCGGGGCTCCGGGGCGGGGTGTCACCATCACCGTGGTGTCCCCAGGGGTTAACGCCATCCCTGCCGGCAGGGTGGATGACGTGGTGAGATCCATGTACCCGCCGCTGGACCCCAAACTGCTGGATGCGAGGTGACACCGGCGAGAAGGACGGGGACACTCCCTGGGTGGGGGGGACACCCATGGGGGGGGACGAGACACACCAGTGCCAGCCCATACCACATAGCTGGTGACAACCACTACAGGGTGACCCAGCAGGATGGGGGTGGGGGCTTGGGGACACCTCCACCCCCCTATGCTGCAGATGGGGAAACTGAGGCACGAGCCACGTTCCCGGTGGCAAAGCCACCATCCCTGTCCGGCCCAGGGCAGGGAGGTGACAAGGCCACCGTGTCCCCGCAGGGCTGCGGCGCTGCTACTGTCCGTCAGCCACCTGGTGCTGGTGACCCGCAGCGCCTGCCGCCAGCCCGCTGCCCGTCACTGGGTCGAGCGGTCGCTGGCGGCCGCCGAGGAGCACATGGCGGTGCTGCGCCAGGCCGCCATGGCCACCGAGACCGACCGGCCACTGGCCACCGAAGCCTTCCGGCAGGAGCAGTCGGCCATCTGAGACCCACCCCCCGCCCCCAACCACCCTGACACCCCTCGTTGGCAATAAAGCCCCTGGGATGTCGTGTGTGTCCCCACTCACCCACCCATCATGGGGGTCTCTGGGTCTGACCTGGCTCTGTGGTTTATGGCTCAGGGCGGGGGGGAGGGGGCGTTGAGGGAGGATGAGGGGGTTTGAGGGGCTTCGGGGGGGGGAAGGTTGGGCGTTTAGGGAGGGTTTGGGGCAGTTGAAGGGGTGTTTAGGGGGGTTGGAGGGGATTGGGGGGGTCATGGGGGTTTGGCAGGGGTGTCGGGAGATTTGGGGGAGGTTGGGGGGATTTGGGGGACATTTGAGGGGCTTAGGAGGGGCTGGGGGGGAGTTTAGGGAGGTTGGGGGGGACTTGGAGGTTTGGTAGGGGGTCGTGGGAGATTTGGGGGATGTTTGAGGGGGTTAGGAGGGGCTGGGGGGGAGATTAGGGAGGTTGGGGGGGACTTGGAGGTTTGGTAGGGGGTCGTGGGAGATTTGGGGGACGTTTGAGGGGGTTAGGAGGGGCTGGGGGGGAGATTAGGGAGGTTGGGGGGGGGACTTGGGGGTTTGGTAGGGGGTCGTGGGAGATTTGGGGGACGTTTGAGGGGGTTAGGAGGGGCTGGGGGGGGGTTAGGGAGGTTGGGGGGGACTTGGAGGTTTGGTAGGGCATTGTGGGAGATTTGGGGAGGTTTGGCGGGGGTAAGGTTGGGAGCATTGGGGGGGGATGGGGAAGTTTGGAGGGGATTGGGAGTTCGGGTGGTTTGGGAGGGGGCTTGGGGGTGCTGCCCACCCCAGAAGCAAGGCCCCAAGGGGTCCGCAGGGCTCAGCACCAGCGCGGTGCAACGCCCCGTGCCCACGGCGGGGCCGCTTTGGGGGTGGGGGGGCAGGACCGTGGGGCGACAACCCCCGCCCCGCCCCCCCGGGCTGAGGCCTGGCCAACTCATCGCACTCCGTTCCCCGTGGGGAAGGGGGGGCGCGGTCATGTGGCCCCGCATCACGTGACGGGGAGGGTGGGGTAAGGGGGTAAGGGTGAGGAGGCGGTGCTCCCAGCCCCCTTTCCCCGAGTTGGCCAATGGCAGCGGGGCGGGCGGGGAAGTGGGCCAATGGGGGGGGTAGGGGGGTGGGGCTTGCGGCTGGCCGGCACCGCGACCCTGGCGGCGGGGCTGGGACCGGCACCGGGAATGGGAGCGGGTACGGGTCGGGTCGGGGGGGGCCGCACCGGGTCGGAGGGAGCCGGGGCTTGGGGGGAGCCGGGTGCTCGGCGGGCACTGGGAGTCACAGGGTGCCCTGCGGGCAATGGGAGGCACTGGTGGGCACTGGGAGGCACTGGTAGTCATGGGGGGGGGGGGGGGGGGTCTGGGGGCACTGGGAGGTACTGGGAGCACTGGGTCAGGACAATGGGTGTCCCTGCAGAACCCATGGGGAGGGCCCAGCCCTGCTTTGGGGTGGGGGAGGACAGTGCGGTGACACCGAGGGGTGTCGTGTCCCCCCCCGCCCCCCTTGCCTCCAGCGTGGGGTCCCCCCTCGGGTCCCCCGGGGGCGGTGATTTCCCCCCCCTTCCCCGCCCCGGCGTGTCCCGGCAGCCTGGGGGGGGCTGTGAGGCACCCACAGGTGCGGGGGGGGGGGGGGGGGGGAGGGGTGTCACACCGCGTGGGGAAAGGGAAGTGAAAGTGATTGTGGAAGTGGGTGGCGGGTGGCGGGGAGGGCGTCCTAGGTGAGGGGGGGACTGTGCAGGGGTTGCAGGGCAGCCCTTAGCACCCATGGGTGCTGCTTGGGGGGTGCTCTCACACCCCACAACCACACCACCCCCCCCCCACGCCAGCGGTGCTGGCTTCCTACGCCGCGGGGAGATGTTATCGGGGTGCTGCGGGCAGCGGTTGGGGTGCCAGACACCACAGCGGCCCCTCCTGCCACGCGTGGGTGCCCCCCCCGGCACCCTGAGATGCCCCCCCCCCCCCCAGTCACCCGGCGGAGGGGGGGGCGGATTTCCCAACAGACGGCCGAAAGGGGAAGCGAGAGCTGGGGGGGGGGGGGGGTGGTGGTGCTGGGGCAGAGACCTGCCCCCCCCCAACCACCACCCCCGGTGAGTGGGGAAACTGAGGCACGGCGGTGCCGGGTGGGGGGGGGGGGAATCTGCTGCCTGCAGGTGCCCCCAGTGCCATGAGGACCCTCCTGCTGCTGTGGCTGGCCCTGGCCGGAGCCTGCGCCAGGCTGCGATGTCGCGATGGGCAGCCGTGCCCCGCCACCCCGGTGAGTGCCCAGGGTTGGGGAGGGTACGGAGGGGGGGTGCCCGCAACGGTCGGTAACCCCTTCCATGGTTTCCCCCCCCCCCCAGGTCCTGCCTGCCAGCAGCGCGGCAGTGTGCCAGGACGGCTCACCCTGCCCCACTGGCACCAGCTGCCCGCTGCCAGAGGTGAGCCTACCTAGTGTGCCTCAGTTTCCCCCCCCCTCTCTCTGCCATTTGGGGGGGGGGGGGGGGGCTTTTCCCCCCCCTGCAGCTCTCCCACCCCCCCTTCTCTCTCCCCAGGGAGTCCCCTGTGCCGGTGGCCGCCACTGCTGTCCCCGAGGGTCCCGCTGCAGTGCTGACGGCAACTCCTGCATCACGTCCCTAGGTATGGGGGGGGCCGCACGTGGGTGGGCCTGGTGGGGGGAAGACAGGGGATATGGAGGTCCCTCACCCCATTCCCACTCTCCACAGCCCCTCGTGCTGTCCCTTGTCCCGACGGACAGTCCGAGTGTCCCGATGATGCCACCTGCTGCATGACAACGAATGGCACCTGGGGGTGCTGCCCCATGCCCCAGGTACGGGGGGGGAGGGGAGGATGATACGGGGACATTTGGGGGGGACATCATGAAGCCACAGCTGTGACGAGTGGGTCCGGTGCCTGCAGGCCTCATGCTGTGCCGACAAGGTGCACTGCTGTCCCCACACCACCATCTGCGACCTGGCCCACGGGCGCTGCCTGTCACCCACTGGTGACGGTGACATCCCCCTGGGCACCGCCTTCCCTGCCTGGAAGCGTCAGCCTCCGGCACCAGGTAAGGGGTGTCCCCCTCGGGGTGGTAGGGTGCCCTTGCTGTCCCCATGGAGGGGATACAGAAGTGGGGAGGGGACACAGTGTCACCATTTGTGTGTGTCCTCTGCAGTCGCGTTGCACGAGGTGCTGTGCCCTGACGGCCGCTCGGCATGTCCCGACGGTGCTACCTGCTGCCAGCTGCCCTCGGCGCAGTATGGCTGCTGTCCCCTGCAAAACGTGAGTGCTGGCCCCACACCGGGCACCCCATGCTGGGCACCGTCCACCAGGCACCCTGTACCAAGCACCCTACACCAGCCACCCAATGCTGGGCACCCCATGCTAGACAGCCTGTCCCAAAAGTCCTATGCCAGACACCCCGTGCCCACCAACCCCCACCAGGCACCCCATACCAAGTACTCCATGCCGGGCACCCGGCACTGAGCACCCCATGCCCGGCACCCGGTATCAGGCGCTGTGTCCCAAGCACCACATGCCAGCTACCCCATACCAGCCACCCCACGGCAGCTGCCCTGTACTGGCAGCCCGTACTGAGCACCCCACGCCAGGCACCCTATCCTGAGCATCCCATGTTGGGCACCCTGCGCTGAGCACCACATGCCGGGCACCCAGTACAGGACACCCCATGTCAGGTGCCCCGTACCTGCAGCCCATACTGAGCACCCCACAGCAGGCACCCCATGCTGAGCACCCTGTCCCAGGCACCCTGTCCCAATCGCCCCCAACACCGGCAGCCCACCCTATCCGTGTCACCGCTGGGACCCCCTGGGTGGGCAAGGTGGGCAGGGGTCTGGCAGACATCAATGGTGGGCTCTCCCCTGGGCAGGCGGTGTGCTGCAGTGATGGGCAGCACTGCTGCCCGCAAGGCACTGTCTGCGACCTGGAGCGCTCCACCTGCACGTCAGAGCGGTCCCTGGCATCCCTGCCCAAAGGTGAGGACCGCCCCGGGGGGTAGCCACCCCTGTCCTCACCCAGGGAGGGGACACCGGCTCTGACTGTCCCCTTGTCCCCAGCTCGTGATGTGAAGTGTGACGAGGAGACGAGCTGCCCCGATGGGAACACGTGCTGCCGGCTCAGCTCGGGGGCCTGGGGGTGCTGCCCGCTGGAGGAGGTATGGGGGGACAGGGGGGTCTGTCCCCAGGAGGGACAAGAGCGGGGGTCCCCTGTGCCCCCTGGGACAGGCAGATGTGCCCTGTCCCCTCGGTGGGGTGAAAGCAGATGTGCCCTGTCCCCCATGAGGGACAGGGAGGGCTCCCACCCCCCCACAATGTCCCGTGGGGATGGGGGTGACACCAGGCCCATTTGCTGGGTCCCCAGTCAGACCCCCTTTGCTAACTGGGACCAGTTTGGGGCTTCAGTGGTTGGAGGTGATGAAGGGAAACAAGGCTCTCGAGGTGCTTGGGACCCTTGTGTGTCCTACCGAGGGGGCACAGAAGTGATGAGGGGGTCCCCATATTCCCCCAAAAGTGGGGATGGAGCCAGGGTAGGGACAGGGCACAAGGGCGGGCAGGAACAGGTAGGGAGGGGGCACGGTTTCTCCCCTGGGGGTCCCCAAGCATGGAGCTGGGGGTCCCTGGGGGAGTCAGGCTGGGCTCAGAATCCCTTCTTGCCCCCCCCCAGGCCATCTGCTGCCCCGACCACGTGCACTGCTGCCCCCAGGGCTACACCTGCGACCCAGCAGGGGGCAGCTGCCTGCAGGAGGGGGGGGGGCCGCTTGCCCTGGGTGCAGAAGACCCCGGCGCTGACCCGAGAGAAGGACGTGCAGTGTGACGAGGAGACGAGCTGCCCCGACGGGAACACGTGCTGCCGGCTGAGTTTGGGCACCTGGGGGTGCTGCCCGCTGGAGCAGGTTTGGGGGGACCCTGCCCATGGGGACAGGGGTCCCCATATGGGGACAAGGTCATGCTGGGGTCCCCAGCTGGGTGGGAGTTGGGGTGGTGCACCCAGGGGAGCAGGGTGCCCTGGACTGGGCTGAGATCCCAGGGGGTCCTGGTATGTCCTTGAGGGGGGGGCATGGCTCAAGGGGCCCCAAGCAGCTGGAGCACAGGGCCTGGGGACACAGGGATGTTCAACAGGGCACTGCCACCTCCTGTTCCCCAGGACAGACCTGTGGTACGGGGCAAGTGTCCCCTGTACCCTGGGTGGGACAAAGGCTGATGTCTCCTGTCTCCCAGGAGAACCAATGCTAGATGTTCTCTTGCTCCTAGAAGGACGAGGGCCAATGTCCCCTGTTCTCCAGGAGGGACAAGGCTAGGTGCAGGGCTCCCCCCCCTGCCCCCCGCCATGTCCCATGGAGGTGGGGGTGACATCAGGCCCTTTTGCTGGCTCCCCAGTCAGACCTCCTCTGCTAACTGGCACCAGTTTGGGGCTCCAGTGGTGGGAGGTGAAGGGAAACAAGCCCCTCAGGGTGCTTGGGACCTTTGTGTGTCCCACTGAGGGGGGGACAAGAGTGATGAGGGGGTCCCCATATTCCCCCAAAAGTGGGGATGGAGCCAGGCTGGGATGAGGGAGGGGGGAGAGAGGACAAGGGAGGACAGGAACAGGTAGGGAGCGGGCACGGTTTGTCCCCTGGGGGTCCCCAGGCATGGAGCTGGGGGTCCCTGGGGGGTGGTCAGGCTGGGCTTAGACCCCCCTTTTTGCCCCCCCAGGCCGTCTGCTGCCCCGACCACGTGCACTGCTGCCCCCAGGGCTACACCTGCGACCCAGCAGGGGGCAGCTGCCTGCAGGAGGGGGGGGGCCGCTTGCCCTGGGTGCAGAAGACCCCAGCGCTGACCCGAGAGAAGGACGTGCAGTGTGACGAGGAGACGAGCTGCCCCGATGGGAACACGTGCTGCCGGCTGAGTTCGGGCACCTGGGGGTGCTGCCCGCTGGAGCAGGTTTGGGGGGACCCTGCCCACGGGGACGGGGGTCCCCATATGGGGACGAGGTCATGCTGGGGTCCTCAGCTGGGTGGTGGGACAGGCACTCAGGGGAGCGGGAGGGCTCCCAAGTTGTCCTTGGAGGGGGAATGTGGATCGAGGGACCCTGAGCAGCTGAAGCAGCGATCCTGGGGATGTGGAGATGTTTAACAGGTCACTGCCACCTCCTGTCCCCTAAGAGAGACCCACCCTTGACCTGCGGTATGGAGCAGATGTCCCCTGTGCCTTGGGGAGGACAATGGCTGATGCCCCCTGTCCCCCAGGAGGGACAGGGTCAGATGTCCCCTGTGCACTGGGTGCGGTGATGGCCAATGTCCCCTCTCCCCCATGAAGGATTGTGGCCAGCCCGGGGCTCCAAACCCCACAATGTCCCATGGAGATGGGGGTGACACCAGGTCCCTTTGCTGGCTGCCCAGTCAGACCCCCTCTGCTAACTGGGACCAGTTTGGGGCTCCAGTGGTGGGAGGTGATGAAGGGGCACGAGGCCACTGGGATGCTTGGGGACCTCGCCTTGTCCTGCTGGGGGGAGAATGAGGGGGGGGGTCCCCATAAAACACCCTCCAAGGAGGGAGGGAGCCAGGTTGGGACGTGGGGGACAAGGGAGGCCGGGAACAGGTAGGGAGGGGGCACAGTTTCTCCCCTGGGGGTCCCCAGGCATGGAGCTGGGGGTCCCTGGGGGGTCAGGCTGGGTTCAGACCCCCCCTTCTTGCCCTCCCCAGGCCGTCTGCTGCTCCGACCACGTGCACTGCTGCCCCCAGGGCTACACCTGCGACCCAGTAGGGGGCAGGTGCCTGCAGGAGGGGGGGGCCCCCTTGCCCTGGGTGCAGAAGACCCCAGCACTGGCCCAAGAGAAGGACGTGCGGTGTGACGAGGAGACGAGCTGCCCCGATGGGAACACGTGCTGCCGGCTCAGCTCGGGGGCCTGGGGGTGCTGCCCGCTGGAGGAGGTATGGGGGGACAGGGGGGTCTGTCCCCAGGAGGGACAAGAGCGGGGGTCCCCTGTGCCCCCTGGGACAGGCAGATGTGCCCTGTCCCCTCGGTGGGGTGAAAGCAGATGTGCCCTGTCCCCCATGAGGGACAGGGAGGGCTCCCACCCCCCCACAATGTCCCATGGGGATGGGGGTGACACCAGGCCCATTTGCTGGGTCCCCAGTCAGACCCCCTTTGCTAACTGGAACCAGTTTGGGGCTTCAGTGGTGGGAGGTGATGAAGGGAAACAAGGCTCCCAAGGTGCTTGGGACCTTTGTGTGTCCCACTGAGGGGAGTCAGAAGTGATGAGGGGGTCCCCATATTCCCCCAAAAGTGGGGATGGAGCCAGGGTGGGGACAGGGCACAAGGGCGGGCAGGAACAGGTAGGGAGGGGGCACGGTTTCTTCCCTGGGGGTCCCCAAGCATGGAGCTGGGGGTCCCTAGGCATGGAGCTGGGGGTCCCTAGGCATGGAGCTGGGGGTCCCTGGGGGAGTCAGGCTGGGCTCAGAATCCCTTCTTGCCCCCCCCCAGGCCATCTGCTGCCCCGACCACGTGCACTGCTGCCCCCAGGGCTACACCTGCGACCCAGCAGGGGGCAGCTGCCTGCAGGAGGGGGGGGGCCGCTTGCCCTGGGTGCAGAAGACCCCGGCGCTGACCCGAGAGAAGGACGTGCGGTGTGACGAGGAGACGAGCTGCCCTGACGGGAACACGTGCTGCCGGCTGAGTTTGGGCACCTGGGGGTGCTGCCCGCTGGAGCAGGTTTGGGGGGGGGGCGGGAAATGGCAGGGCGAGGGCTGTATCATGGCACCAGGTTTTGGGGATAGAATGGGGGGGATTGGGGCAGAGTGGGACTTGGGATGTGGCCCTTTGGGGACAGGCAGGGCTGGGGTGGGGACAGGGATGTGGACACTCCCATCTCCATCACTGCACACACACACACATACCCCCCCCTCCATGGGGGCTCTGTGGGCACCTTGGGGTCAGGGTCCAGCTGGCCCTGGGGCTGCTGCTGGGCATGAGCAGGGCTGGGGGGACAGGGGACACATGACGTTGGGGGGTTCAGGATGGTACCCAGAACCCTAGGACCCCCAAATACCTGCATGCTTGGGTGCCGCGGCCACCTGGGTGCCCCGTTGAGCCCAGCCTCTCCCCCCCTCCTGTCCCCCCCCCCAGGCTGTCTGCTGCGGGGACCACCAGCACTGCTGTCCCCGAGGTTACACTTGCAACGTGGCGACCCAGAGCTGCGAGAAGCTGCTGGCACCCACCCCGCTGCTACAAGCACCCACGTCCCCGCTCCGGGTACCCGCACCCCCCCGCCGGGCACCCGTCCTCCCACCAGCCCTGCTGCGAGCCGCCGGCACCGAGCCCGGTGCCCCGGTGCCCTGCGATGCTGCCCGCTCCTGCCGCAGCGGGCAGCAGTGCTGCCGGAGCCGGGGGGGCTCCTGGGGGTGCTGCCCCTTCAGCCAGGTTAGTGGGGGGGGGGGGGGGGGGGGGGGGGGCAGCAGGGTGGGGGTCTGGGTGGCATAATTTCCCCACCCCCCCAATCCCTCTCCCCTTCATCCCGTATCTCTTTGCAGGGCTCCTGCTGCTCCGATGGCCGTCACTGCTGTCCTGGGGGGTCCCGCTGCACTGGGGGGGGTTGGGGGTGCAGCCCCCAGCGCTGGGACCTTCCCCCACCCCCCCGCAGGGTGCTGCTCTGATGTCCCTGGGGACCTTCTAAGGATGTCATCACTCCAATAAAAGGTTTTTAGGACAAACCCCATTCCCTGGCTCCTCAGGGCAGGGGGGAAACTGAGGCAGGAAGCAGAGGCAGGGAGTTGTTTTGGGTTTTTTTTTTTTAATATATTAATGCCATCTAACGAACAGGCAGGGATGTGCAGGCAGGTGCAGGCAGCAGCTCCCTGCCCAGCCCGGCCGGGTGCAGGCGGTGCCTGGGGGGGGGGTCCCCATGTCCCCCCCCACCGCCAGCCCAGTCCCCACTGGCCCCTCTTCATCCTCGCCTCATAGAAAACGTTTAGAAACATGATTAAAATCCAAAGCCATGGGGCTGGGGGGTCGAGGTTGGGGAGGGACCGGGCCCCCCCCCCCCCCCAGCTCCTATGGTAGCTTGGAGGCACCGCTGGCCCGGGGGGCAGTGCCAGCCCCCCCCGCCCTGCAGGGACACAAGTGGGGACATGCTTCAGGCCACGGGGGGGACATATAGTTCTTGTCCCACCCCACCTGCTCCCCAAAAGACAGGGAGATGAAGGGCAGTATCATGGTGGGCACAGGACCCCATGTGGCAGACCCCGGTGCCATGGGGGGGGGGACATGATACCCGGGGCAGGGGGGGGGCAAGCACACAGGGGACCTGAGGCTTGTCCCTCTGTCCCCTCCCGTGGCAGGGGCTGGGGACAAGCGATGGGGCAGGTTGGGATGACTGGTGGGACAGGGCTGGTGGTGGAAGGGGACAGCGGCAGGACTGGAGGACAGTGGGGGGATGAGATGGGGGGGGGGGGGGGGTAGGACAGGGACAAGACAGGATGGTGGCAGGGTGCTGGGTGACAGCGGTGGGATGAGATGGTGGTGGGATGGGACAGGCTGGCGGGAGGCGAGGACGAGGGTGGGCTAGGGTGATGACAGTAGCAGCGTACCCACCATCCCGCCACCCCCCCAGACAAGGCCAGAGAACCCCCCCCGCCTTGCACGCCGGCCATGCCACCACTCACTTGACATTGAAGACCATCAGCGGCCGCTCCTCCCGCTTCTGCCAGGGGCTTTTACGGTCGCCCCCCTCGTCCCCCCCGTCGCCCGCCTCTGCCAACGCTTCCTCCTCAGGGCTGGTCAGGGAGTCACGGGGGGCTTCGCTGGCACTGCTGCGCCCGCTGCCCCCCCCTCGTCGCCCCCCGCTCCCCGCTTCCAGCAAGGGGGCCAGCGAGCTGTCCTCGGGGGAGGCGACGGGCAGGGGGGGTCGGGTCCCTCCGTCCTCCCCCCCACCTCCGACTCCCCGGGGGAGGCGGGGGGGGGGCGCAGGGCCGGACCCCCTTTCGCCGCCCTGCAGATCGATGTAGGAATGCCTGACCTGGGAGGAACGGCCGTCCAAGGAAACGAACCAAGCTCTTGGAGGGGGGGGCCCCCCCAATTCTAATAACTGCTGCCCCGCCAGCGCCTGCAGCTCCCCGTTGAGCTGGGCCACCGCCGACCCGTCCAGCAGCACCGGGATGGCCACCGAGCCGCTCACCGGTTGAGGGGCACGAGCCCCCCCCCAATTTTCCCCTTCCTCAAAGGGTTGCCCAGCGGACGGGGGGGGGCGGCGGGGCGGCCGTCGCCACCGTCGAACCGGGTCCCCCATCGCTTTCGGGGGGACCCTCCGGTTCGCCGGGGGCCAGGCGCATGTAGCGGGCGGGGATGAGGAGGGTGGGCATCACCCCCCGGTAGACATCCTCGGGCCCCCCGCCCCGGTCCAGGGGGCCGCAGAGGAGGAGGGGACCCGGGGGAGCCAGCGAGGGTGGGCGAGGGGGGGGCTCGGGCAGCGGGTGCTCGGTTGGCTGCCCCCCGTAACGGGAAAACACCGGGGGCGAGGGGGGCCGGGGGGGGAAAGCGGGGGTCCCCCGGGGATGCTCATCCGGCGGTTGCAGCCCGTCGACCGAGCGGGCGGCCCTGAGGCCGAAGGCTTCGCCGGGACGCCCATAGTCCTCCGGGGCGGGGGGCTGGCGACGGCGGGGTGCCAGGGTGCCGGCGGGGGTCCGGGGGCCGGTGCGGAGTTGGGGGGGGGGCCGGCGGTTGGAAGAAGTCCGGCCGGGCGGTGGGGAGGTCGCGGGTAGGGGGGGGGTAAACCAGGGGTGGGGAGGTCGGTGTCCCCCCCCGAGGACGCCGTCTCCAGGTGGCTGCCACCGCAGAGGAGGTCCAGTTGGGACACCGAGGTGGCCTGGTCCCGCCGAGCGGCGTCCAGCGGCCCCGGCAGCGGCAGCTTGCGGTGCTGCGCCCGCGGCTTCAGGCACCGCCGCCTGCGGGGAGATGGTGATAGGGTCACCCCATGGGGGGGGGGGGGGGCATAGGGAGGGTGCTGGGGTCCCCCACCCACCTCCCTCACCTGCTGTAGGGTGCTAGAGGAGTGGGCTCCAGCCAGCTATAGGGCACCTGGGGTGATGTCCCCCTCCCATGCCAGCTATAAGGCACCTGGGGGTCCCAAATAGTGGTGATTCCCCCCCCCCCCGCCAGCCAGCCATAGGGTACTCAGGGGTGCTGGGAGGGTGGTGCCCCCTGCCCCCCCCCCCCTGCCCAGCTGTGGTGTGTGACAAACCCCCCCCCTGCAAGCCATGGGGGTGCTGGGCAGGGGGTGCTGACCTGCAGTAGTAGATGAGGAGGCAGAGGAGGATGAGGACGAGCAGGGCCAGCGCGCCCAGGATGGTCAGCAGGAAGATGGTGTGGTAGGTGGTGATGTCCGTCACGCCTGCCGCCATCGCCACCAGCCCTGGGGGACGGTGAGGTCAGACGGGACATGGGCAACCCCCCCCCCCCCCACCCCCCCGTAAAAGCACTGCAGGGGCTGCACCCACCAGCACCCCACGGGATGGGCTGTCCTCCCCACCACACCACCCCCCGCCCCCAGGACAGCCCATCCCCAGGGCGATGGGGACAGCGGGACCCAGGCTGGGGGCACCCACGGGTGTCACCCTACCTGTGCTGGGAGAGGGCAGAGCTGCTGCCCAGTATCCCAACTGGGAGGAGACGAAGGTCCAGTAGAGCTGCCGGCCTTCCTTACGGATCAGCCCCGTCCCGTTACGTACCCACAGCCCTGCAGGGAGACACGTCCGTTCCCCGCCCCCCACCACCGCAGCGGGCCGAGACCCCCCGAACTCATTCACCGGCACCGCCGCCAAGCCCCACGGGAGCCGTGCCACCCCTCTGCCACCCTCCCCCTCAACCAGCGCTCACCGCTCTTGGGGTCAAACCTCCAGGCTGGCACGCTGGTGGCCGCCACGGGCCCGGCGTCAGGGGCCAAAGGGACGGACAGCTGGACGGGGCCGGCCAGCGGCACCTCCGTCCCGTTCCCGGTGAAGAGATGGACGCTGAGAGCTGCCACGGGCGCCAGCTCCAGCCAGGTGGCATTGGCTGCAGGGACAAGCGACGGTGACATACGGACGGGATCCCTCACGGGGTGTCTTCTGCGTACCCCCAAAAAGTCCCGCCAGTGTTGTCCCCGTACCGCTGCCGTCCTGCTCGGCCCCGAGGAAGGTGGGGAAGGCGCGGGTCAGGCTGGGGCCGGTGGCGGCGGTGAGGGACGCGGCGAGCTGGCTGTACGTGGAGCTGCGGGGCAGGCGGGCTGCCCGCCGGGGAAACTGCGCCCACGGCTGCCCCCGGGCACCTGGGTAGTGGCGGGGGGGGAGACGAGGTGGGTGGCAGCACCCAAGGGTGACGGTGGTGCCAGCCACCCCGCTCTCCATTCCCATCGCTCACCTGGGGATCCCAGGAGGATTTGGACCAGGTCCTCGTAGAGGATGAGGGTGGCGGGGCGCTCAGGGAGCAGGTAGAGGCTGATGGAGGCGTAGACTGCAAGGGGGGGGGTGATGGGGGGGACCCCAAAAATATCCCCCCCCCCGGCCCCCCAAGTTGGGGGGGCTGGGGAGGAGGAGGGGGGGGTGCTGATGGGGAGAGGGGGGTGATGGGCCCCACAGAGTGGGTGGGGAGGGGGGGAATAGGGCATCAAGGGGTGGGATGGACATGGGGACAGGGACGGGGACAGGGAGGGACAGGCGGTGGCAGGCAGCGGGCAGCGTGGGGGCACCCCCCCTGCACACCCCCATCCTTGCGCACAGTCCAGGCCTGGCACGTCCGTGCCTGTCCCCAACCCTTGCACACCCCAGCCCTCACACAGCCCAAGCACCCCAATCCTTACACACCCCAATCCTTGCACCCCACCCCCAGCCTCCCAATCCCCGTGTGCCACCATGCCCTTGCACACCCCCGGTCCTGGCACACCCATGCACACCCCAATCCTTGCACACCCCAAATCCGCAGCGCTCCCCGCTCCTTGCACACACCCGTGTCCCCAGCCTCACCCACCACATGCACCCCCATCCCTGTGCACCCCATCCGCGCGCGCCCCCAACCCCACGCACCCATCCCTGTGCACCTCCAATGCTGCACCCCCATCCTTGTGCACCCCCTATCCCTGCGCACCCCCCCAGCTCCCATGTATCCCACCCCCCCCCCGGCAAGGTGACCCCATTGATGCCGCCCTGCGCTGCCCCCCCCTGCCCCGCGCTGGCCCTGGGGACAAAGGCTGGCACCCAGCCCAGGGTGCCCCTCCGGCCCCCCCACCCCAGGATAGGGGGACTTTGGGGCCACCAGGACATGGCTGTCCCCTCCCAAAGGGGCTGGGATCCCCCCAAACACCCCTCAGTAAGGGACTCTCCTCTCCAAAATCCCTTTGGGGTCCCCAGGAAGGGACTGGGGTCCCTGTAAGGGACTGGAGGTCCCCAGGAAGTGACTGGGGCCCCAGGAAGGGACTGGGGGTCCCCAGGAAGGGACCAAAGGCTCCCAGTAAGAGATTGGAGCCTCCCCCACCCAGTAAGGGAGGAATGAGGGACTACATTAAGGGCTTGGGCCCCCTCATAAGGGGTTGAGGCCCCCAGTAAGGGACCAGTTCCCCCAGTAAGGGGCCAGGGCCCCTGTAAGAGATTGGAGTCGCTTGTAAGGAACCAACTCCCACAGTGAAGACTCAGGGCCCCCCATAAGGGCACAGAGCTCCCCAGTAAGGGGTTGGTGTCCCCCATAAGGGCTCAGAGCCCCCCAGTAAGGGGTTGGGGTTCCCCAGGACGAGACTGGGGACCCTCCATATGAGCCACCCAGCGAGGCAGCAGGGGGCCCCCACTAAAGGTTTGGGGTTCCCTCATAAGTATTCAAAGTCCCCCCAGTAAGGCGTTGGGGTCCCCCGTAAGGGCTGGGGGTCCCAGTCACTCACGCGGCAGCTTGTTGACGCGCCAGGGGACGGAGGCGGTGACGTAGCCGCGGCGGGTGGCGGTGACGAGGACCCAGGTGCCCAGGCGGTAGGGGACGGGCAGGATGCCGGTGCCCTCGTGGTCGGTGGTGCCGGCCGCCAGCGAGCTGCGGTTGCCGAAGACCTCCAGGGTGGCCTGGGCCAGCGGGGCCAGCGTCCCGCTCTCGTACACCTGCACCTTCAGCAGCACCTCTGCGGGGACACGGGTGACACGTGGGTGTGGGCATGGGGCACCCCTCGTGCCGAGAGGTACCCCCAAGTGTGCCTTGTGGATGGGGTTGGGGGCACCATCCCAGCAGAATGGTGGGACCCATCCCGGTGGGTCATGGGCACCATCCCAGCAGGGTGGTGGGACCCATCCCAGTGCGTCATGGGCATTATCCCAGCAGGGTGGTGGGACCCATATCAGCAGAATGGTGGGACCCATCCCGGTGGGTCACGGCCACCATCCCAGCAGAATGGTGGGACCCATCCCGGTGGGTCATGGCCACCATCCCAGCAGAATGGTGGGACCCATCCTGGTGGGTCATGGGCACCATCCCAGCAGGGTGGTGGGACCCATATCAGCAGAATGGTGGGACCCATCCCAGTGGGTCATGGGCATTACCCCAGTAAGGTCACAGGTACCATCCCAGCAGGGTAGCAGGCACCTTGCTGGCAGGTTTGTGGGCACCATCCAAGTAGGATGCCGGGCACCATCCCAGCAGGACAGTGGGCACCATCCTGGGGGGCATGGGCATCACCCCTGTGCCCCCCTGAAGCGGGTGGATGGGGGCTAATTGCTCCAGGGAGCTGTGCCCACGCCGGTGGGGCCACCAAGTCGTGTCCTTCCCAAAATCCCCTGCAAGGGGCCAGGCAGGGCCATTCCCCCTCAGGGTGCATGTCACACGTGTCACGAGTTTGGGGGGGTCTCCATCCCAGTGGGCCTCACCAGCAGCCCAGGGACAGGTTCCCCACCCTAGTCCCCAATACAGGGCGGGGTGGGCACAGCTGCGGGGGGGTTGGGGAACCCCACACCCTCCCGTGCCCCCGGCCCCCCCGTGCCGGCGCCATCCTGCGCATGAGCCCGCAGCCCTTGGCAGCCGGCCCGGCTCAGGCGCTGTCACCCTGGCAACGACCTCCTTCATCCCACGGCCCCGAGCGCTTTCGGGACCCCGTGTCCCCCCCTCCAGCAGCATCCTGCCCCCCAAAAGCCCTCGCGCCACTGGGCAAGCCAACCCTCCCCTGCCTCCTCCTCGCCCCCTCCGCCCAGATGTCGCCCAGATGTGGCAATGGGCGAGGGGAGGAATTTGCAGCAGCTGCTTTGGTGATGAGGTGGGGGGGGGGGGCGGGCGTGGGTGGGGGGGGGGAGATTGGGGCATTCCCCCCACATACCAGGGACAGCCGGCACCAGGGGGGCAGGAATGTCCCTGCGGCCACACGCCGGCCACCTGCAGCTGCCGGGGGACAGCTGGCACCAACGGCCACCCCCCCTCCGTGTCTTCTGGAGAGGGGGGGCCAAGGTGCCACCCCCCCCAGCATGGGGCGTCCAGTCCCCCACTCTCTGCTCCCACGGGCAGAAGCCCCACCACCACCGCCAAGGAGTCCCCAGCCGGTGGCACGGCCACCGTGGGGCACGCTGGCACCCCGCCAGGTCCCCAGTGCCTCCCAGTATGACTCCACGGCTCCATGATGGGTGGGCGGGGGCACCGGCGTGGGAGTGGGACCCAGGCATCCAGGCCTGCACCCTGTCACGGCTGTCACCCCATGGGGATGGGCATGGGTACCGGTGACCCCAGCTGGAAAGCTGAGCCAGCACGGGCAGGTCAGGGCCGCGGCCATGCCGGGGTCAGGGACCCCCCTCACCCCACTGCCCCCCGCCTCACCCCCCAGGCACACCTTGCCCTGGCACAGGGGCACTGCCAGGAGGGTTTGGGGTGCGGGTGGGGGGGTTACAGGAGCCACGGGGACCCCAAAGTGGCACGCTGCACCCCAAGGCCCACCCTGCCTACTGAGAGCGGGCAGAGGTGCCTGCAGTGGGGTGACTCTCACACCCTGCCCAGGATGCGCCACCATCCCGCACCCCTGGGTGCTGCTCAGGACCCCCACCCACCCTCCCTCCCTTCCTCCTGTAGTCCCTGGCCTGAGACCCCCACCCACCATATCGCATCCCTTGGTACTGCCCAGGACCCCCACCCACCCTGTTGCACCCCCGAGCTCTGTCTAGGACCCCCACCCATCATCCTGCACCCCACAGCCTGGGCCCCCCACCCACCCTGTTGCACGCCCGAGCTCTGTCTAGGACCCCCACCCATCATCCTGCACCCCACAGCCTGGGCCCCCCACCCACCCTGTTGCACCCCCGAGCTCTGTCTAGGACCCCCACCCACCATCCCGCACCCCATAGCGTGGGATCCCCACCCACCATGTCGTATCCCCGGCTCTGCCCAGAACCCCCACCCACCCTCCTGCACCCCCAAGCTCTGCCCAGGGCCCCCATTTAACCTCCTACACCCCCAGGCGCTGCCCAGGACCCCCACCCACCATCCCGGCACCTGCTGGCCTGGGACCCCCACCCATCACGCTGCATCCCCTGGCACTGCCCGGGGCCTCCCACCCACCATCCCGCACCCCGTGACCTGAGACCGCCCCCACCCTCTTGCACCCCCAAGCTCTGCCCACGACCCCCACCCACCCAGCCGCACCCCCCCTGCCACTGCCAAGGACCCCCACCCACCCTCCTGCACCCCCCAGGCGCTTCCCAGGACCCCCACCCAGCACCCTATGCCCGCCGGTAGCCGGAACCTCCCGGGGAGAGGGGGAGACGGACGGACAGACGGGGCGGCGGAGGTGGGGGGGGGGGGGGGGAGCAGACAGACAGACAGACAGACCGGGGCGGGGAGCGGGGTTGGGGGAGGGGGGGGGGAAGGCGGACCCGGGGATGGGGGACCCGGACCGGGGTGGGGGGGCCGGTCCCCGGCGGGATGGGGGTCAGGCAGGCGGGGATGGGGGGGGGGGGGGGGGGGGGGGGGATGGAGGGGCCGCCGGGGGTCGGGGCGGGTCGGGGCGGGGGCGGGCGCCTCCCCCCGCCGCCGCCGCCGCCCCCCGCACACAAAGGCCGCTCTCACCGTGCGCTCCCGGCTCCGCCGCGCCCCGCGCCCGCCGCCCGCCCGCGGTCACCAGCAGCAGCAGCACCGGCAGCGGCGGCAGGAGGCGGCGGGGCCGCATGGTCGCTCCGCACCGTTACCCCGCCATGCTCCGGCCCGCCCGGCCCGGCCCGCTCCGCCAGCCGCCGCCGCCGCCGCCGCCGCCGCGGGGACCGGGCTCCACCTGCCGGAGCCGCCGGGCACGGCCGCCCGCCCCGCCCCGCCCCGGCCCCCACCCCCCCGGCACCGCCCCGGACCCCCGGACCCACCCCCGGGACCGCCCCGAGCCCCGGCACCGGGGGTCGGTACCGGCACCGGCATCCCGGGGCCGACCCCGGTACCGGCGCCCACCCCCTCTTACCCCCCCCCCCCTCGGTACCGGCGCCCACCCCCTCTTACCCACCCCCGGTACCGGCACCGGCATCCCGGGACTGACCCCGGTACCGCCTCGAGCCCCAGGATCAGCAACCGGTACCACACCGGCATCCCAGGACTGACTCCGGTACTGGCACCCACCCCCTCTTACCCACCCCCGGTACCGGCACCAACCCTCCATACTGGCATCAGCATCCCGGGACTGACCCCGGTACCGGCACCGACACCCAGTGTCGGCACCAGCATCCCAGGATCCACCCCCGGTACCACCTCGAGTCCCAGTATCAGCACCCGGTACCAGCACCAGCATCCTGGGACTGACCCCAGTACCAGCACCCACCCCCTAGTACCACACCAGCACCCCAACACTGCATCCCCCCCCCCCAGCACCAACCACCCCAGTACTGCACCAGACCCCAGCACTGACCCCCCAACACCGCCACCACACCCACGTCCCCCCCACCCTGGCACCCACCCGGTACCAGCCCCCCTCCTCGATCCCCATTTCCTGCACCCCTGTGCCCCCCCCAGCACCCACCCGCCAGGCCTGCGCGGAGGCACACAGTTCCCTGGGGCACCCTAAAAGGAACACGGAGGTCCCCAAAAGGCACCCCCTGTCCCTATTCACCCCCACATCTGCCCCTCCCCGGCCCCCCCCCCCCGCCTCCAGCACAGGTCCCAAGGGGGGGCACCCCCATGTCACCCCACAGGAGCCACCAGGGTGCCAGGCAGAGGTTTATTGCCCAGGAGCAGCAGTGGGGTGCTGGCACCCAGGGGTGCGGGGGACATTGGGGAGGGGACATAAGTGCTGTGCCCCATTGGCACCCAGGGGTGCTGGGGACATGGGGGCTGGGCTGGGGGACATGCCGTGGTGTGGGGGGGGGCAGGGGCACCCCACTAGCCTTGGGCACCCTCCGGCTCCTGGGCCTGGCTGGGCGCCAGCTCCTGCATGTCCTCCTCGGTCGGTGGCCGCGTCCTCTTGAAGAAACCCGCCTGGAAGAGGGACACGGTGACAACCCGGCCCTGGGGCACCCCATGGCATCACCCCCAGGGGACCCCACGGCATCACCCCCAGGGGACCCCATGGCATCACTCCTGGTGCTGCCCCCCACCCCCAGGGCTGGGTCTCCCATTTCATGGGTCACTTCAGTGCCATTGGGGTCCTACCAGCATGGCGGGGTGTCACCGGTGTCCCCAGTGTCGTTGCCCCCCCCCCCACATACTCACCTTCCACATGAGGAGGATGAGGAGGGTGAGGAGCAGGAGCCCAGCTAGGACCCCCAGCACCACCCACCACACCGGCACGGCCCCCTCGCCCCCAGGGCTGGCACGCACCACCTTGGTGACAGCCTGCGGAGGGACGGGTGGGTGACATCGCTGCCACCACAGCCTGTCCCTGTGTCATTCCCGCCCCCCCCCAGCCTGTGCCAGCCCTACCTTGGCCTCGCCGGCGGGCAGGACGCGAGGCAGGACGCGGTAGGGCATGGCCGAGGTGTTGAACCAAGCTTGCGAATGGATGAGGAACTGCTTCAGGAGGTGCTCCCGCTGGGGATGGACATGGGACACGTGGGGACAGATGGGGACGTGGCGTCAAGGGTGCTGGCAGCCAACGGGGCACCCGTGACCCCGCACCCGGCGTCCCCAGGGATGCTCTCTGCAGGTCCCCCGGGACCACTCTGCAGGAGGGGACACGGTGGGGACACCCTAGGGACATAGTGCCAGCCCTGTCCCCTCCCTGTCCCCAACAGGGGACAGTACCTGCTGCAGGGTGTCCATCCAGAGCAGGGCACGGACGCTCACCATCGCCCGCTGGTCCTTGGCCAGGCTGGACACCCAGCAGGTGGTGTCCACGCACGTGGCGTTGCTGCAGTCCTGCGGGACACGGCGGGCATCACCCTGACCCCCGCCCCAGCACCCTGGGGAGCACCCCCCCAGCCCCCGCACCCGTCACGGGCTGAGGGTCCCCAGGGAGCACCCGCTCACCACGGGGATGGGCTCCTCCAGCCCAGCACCCGGCGGCTCCTCCACTTCCCTGCGCTCCCGCCGGTGGGTGCCATTTCGGGGTGCTGCGCCCGTGGGGTGGGGGATCTCCAGCTGGAAGGAAATAAAGGGGAGGGGAGGGACACACCACCTTGACACCCACCCAGCACCCAGCGGGTGGGTGCCGGTCCCCAGGCAGCACCCTACCTGCTCGGCGTTGAGGCCGGGTGGGTTGGTGCAGTTCATGCCCCCCTCGGTGCCCAGCTCCAGCAGGTAGAGCAGAGTGCGGCCACCCAGCTGGTGGGGGACGGTGAGGCGCAGGGTGACCCCGCTGACGGTGCTGGGACCCTTGTTGTGGATCTGGGGAAGGACAGTGAGGTGACACCAGAGAGGGGACAGAGGGAACAGTCCCCCAGGCACCCATGGGTGCAGCACCCTACCTGGTAGACGTGCTCCACCTTGATGCCATGGTCCTCCAGCCGCCGGCTGCCCTCCACCTTGTGCCAGCTCACGGGCAGTACCGTGGTGGCAGGCAGGGAGTTGCTGGCAGGAAAGAGGGGTCAGTGTCCCCCCGTGGTCCCCCCCCGGTCCCCCATGGCCCCCCAGACCCTCACCCTCGCAGCTCCATCTCCGCCTGCGCCTCCACGGGCACCGTCACCGCCACCGATGCGTTGGTGGAGCTGGGGCTGTTCTTGCTGTGGGGACACGGTTGGGGTGAGAGACGGCCACCGAGTCTGGGGACACGCTGAGGCCACCAAGTCCCAGGTGCCCAGGTCCCAACGGAGGACGGGGGGTTGGCACGGTGTCACCTCCGCAGCTGGAGCTGGAAGGTGATGGCATCACCCATGTCCTCCAGCCCGGACACACTCAGCTCCATGTCCACGGTGATCTGGGAAGGCAGCAGGAGGGTGAGTGGGTGACCAACCACCACTGCCAGGGGCCATGCCCAGCCCCGACGCCAGGGTGATGGGCGCAGCTGGGGCGAACCCACATTCCCTTACCTGGGCACCCGCTTTCATGGGGTTGCCCAACTCACAGAGCACCACATGGGTCCCATTCTCCTTCCTGGGGTTGCAGCTCAGCTTCTCCTGCCCCTATGGGGTGCACACACGGGGGGGGGGGGGGGGGGGGGGTGACACATCATGGACCCCCTCCTTGCACCAACAACCCCAGGGACCTGTGTGGTCCAAGGGCAGGGCGTGAGCCCCCCCACCCTCTGCACCCCCTGGCACCCATCACCACCGGGCACCCACATGGAGGGTGATGGCCACCAAGGACATGGTGTGAGCCCCACCCCCACCCCGGGAGCTCCCTGGGACCCCCACTGCCGGGCACCTACCGGGATGTTGCTGCGGGCCGCCTGGTAGTGGGTGCCGGGGGGCAGCTGCACCCGCAGCTCGGCCTCGAAGGCACCTTCGCCCACGTTGCTGGCGTTGGCACGCAGGCGCAGCACGGCCTCTGCCCCGATGAGCAGGCGCCTGCTGGGCCTGGGGGGACACACCGGGACAGGGCTCAGCACCCCGGGGTGACGCTGGGCACCCACCCTCACCCACCCGGGAGCTCACGTGTCGGCGGCCAGGCGGAGGTCGGGGACGCAGAGGTTGTCATCGCCGCAGTCCTCCAGTATGATGTGGGTCTGGCGGGGGGCGGATGAGAGGGGGGCAGTGGGGGATGTAGGATGGGGAGTCTTTGGGGACAGCAGTGGGTAGAGAGGGGACATCCCAGGGAGGGACTGGGGACAGTGAGTGGCACTGGGGGGACATCCCAAGGAGGCAGCAGGGACAGTGGGGAAGGGACATCCCATGGAGTGGTTGGGGACAGCAGGGAGGGTAGGGGGCACATCCCAGGGGAGCAATGGGGACGGTGGGGGACCCAAGGAGGGAGCAGGGACAGTGGAGGAGGCAGGGGGGACATCCCGCAGAAGCACTGGGGACAGCGGAGAGGACAGGGGCTATGTCCCAGGGAGGGGTTGGGGCCACTGGGGACAGACTGGGGACCATGGAGCCAGAGCACAGCAGTGGCAGTGGGTGCCCCAGAGTGGGGGCGCCCACATGTCCCCTGGCCCAACCGTGGGGATGAGCCCACCCTGGGGCACCGTGACGATGTCCCCAGCTCACCCACGTCCCCCCCTACCTGCGCCTGCACCAGGGTGTCCCCGTAGAGCACCAGCCCCTGGGTCCCCCCGGACAGCGCCAGGCTCAGGCTCAGGGCGACGGGGCTCAGCTTGTCCTTGAAGTCGGCTTCATCCTGGGGGCACCCATGGGCAGAGCACCCCAGACGGCACCCCAGACCCACCCACCCGGGCTGGGGACACCACCGTCCCCAACCTTGTCCCCATCCCGGCTGGGGATACCACTGTCCCCATCCCTGTCCCCCACCCTCCTTGGGCTGGGGATGCCACCATCCCCACCCGTGCCAGCCCATGCTGGCACCGTCCCCGTACCCGCAGGTAGGCGGTGAGGTTGTGGCACAGGGGGGGTGTCCCCGGAGCCAGATCCAGCACCCTGTGCCAGGACGACTGGTGGTCCTGCAGCAGCAGGACCCTCCGGGACAGCTTGGGCTTCAACCGGTCCAGCTGCAGCTCCGCCTCAAGGCCTGGCATGGCACAGTGGGTGGGGGGGGACATGGCAGCAGTGCGACCCCTGATGACACCGGTGGTGCTCCTTGTCCCCCCCCTGCACGACACCGGCACTCACGGATTTTCTGGGGGATGCTCTGGCCCGTCACGCTGACGCACAGCACCACGGGGAAGCTGCGAGGGGGACAGCACCCAGGGGTGCTCAGGGACCTGCCACCGTCCCCAGGGCAATGTCCCCACACCGGTGATGCCCCAATAGCGGCGTTCCCATGGCAGTGTCCCCACCACGTGGCTCACCAGCTGACGTGGGTGTTGGAGCCAGGCAGGACACACGCCAGGAGCTCGGGGTTCAGCCCATCAGGGACACTCAGCTGGGTGTGGGCCACCACCACGGGCTGTCCCCTGGGACATGGGGACAGCGCTGAGGTGCCAGGGGACCCGGGCAAGGACCCCCCAGGCCATGCTGCCACCGGAGCCGGCGGGACGGGCACTCACCGGTACACGGCCACCTTGGATGCCCCGTAAGCCCCCACCAGCAGATCTGCAGGGACAAGCAGGGGGTCAGTGATGGGGCGGGTGGCACCAGGGCGGCACCGGCATGGCACAGTGGTGGCCACATGATGGGCCGTACCCGGGTAGCCGTTGCCATCCAGGTCAGAGGCACCACGCAGGGCAAAGCCGAAGGCGGCCGGGCCAGGGAAGGGGCTGTCGAGGCGCTGGGTGGGCACCGGCATCAAACCCTCACTCTGCCCGCGGAAGATGAAGACCTGCCCCCTGCCGCTATCACCCCCCAACGGGGCACCCACGGCCACATCTGGGGACACAGGGGATGTGAGCACCCAACTGGGTGCCCCATCCTGGCACCGCCACCCACCCGGTGCCTCAGTTTCCTCAACAGTTTAGACTGGGCACCGCGGGTGGGGGTGGCATGTCCCCTGGCACAGCCCCCCCTTCCCACCACCCCCGTGCCAGGCCGGTGTTACCGCCGTAGCCGTCCTTGTCCAGGTCCCCGAGGCTGGCGATGGCGGCGGCAAAGCGGCCGTAGGGGTGGGTGCCCGTCAGGGTCTGGGGGGGCCGGGTGAGGGGCCGTTGCCCCCCTCCCAGGTAGAGGTAGAGGCGTCCCACCTCGCTGCGCTGGCCATCGGGCCGCCGGGCCATGTACAGGGGGGCACCCACCAGCACGTCGTCCTGCCTGCACCCAGCACCGGAGTCAGGGTCCCCAGGTTTGGGGGCTGGTGGCACCCAGGGGTGTGCCAGGCAGGGGGCAGCACCCCAGGGTGCCCCCATGGGGGATGGTTGGGGTGTGGGGGGGGAACAGTCCCAGCTCTCACCCGTCCCCGTTGACATCGGCCACAGCCACCGTGTGCCCAAAGTACGATGCCACCTGGAAAGGGTCTGGGTGGGGGGGTTGCACCGGGGGGGGGGGGGGGGAGGCGGGGGTTGTGCCAGGGGTGCTGTGGGGTGCACTGGGTGATGGGGGGGGGCAGGTCGGTGCTGGGGGTGCGGGGGGTGCTGGGATACTATGGGGTGGGGATGCTGTGGAGCACTGGGGGGGGGGGGGGGGCAGCTGGGCGCTGTGGGGTGACGGGGCAATGGGCACCAGGGAGCCATGGGGTGCTGGAAGGGGGCAGTGGGGTAAGGGGGCACTGGAGGCAGTGGGAAAGGCACTGGGGGTGATGGGGCAGGGTGCCGTGGGAGCTGGGTGCAGTGGGTGCTGTGGGGTGGCAGGGCAGTGGGGCAGGGTGCCGTGGGGTGCTGGCGCAGGGCAGGGGGTTACCTGCTCACTGGCGATGCCCCGCAGCTGGCGCAGGGTCACCCCCACACTGAAGATCTCCACCTGCCCAGAGCAGCGTCAGGCCCCGTCCCTGTCCCCATCCTGGGGTGCCACCCCAGGGTGCCCGGCCACAGCGGTGTCCCCACCACCAGACATCCCCACGCAGCTGGGCACCACTCACCTCGCCCCTCGTGTTGCTTTTGTTGGGGACCCCCACCACGTACTCTGCGGGGGACGAGAGCCCTGAGTGCCCCCACCACAGCACTGGGGTGGGCATGGGGGCACAGAGACGGACAGGACTCCTGGGTTGGCACAACCCAGAACCCTTGAGAGGGGAGGGCACCCTGGAGCCCAGGGGTGCCCAGGACCCATTCCTGTCTCCCCCCCCCCCCCCCAGCCTTACCTTTGGTTTTGGGATTGCCATCGAATTCACCCACAGCCACCGAATACCCTGCAGGGAGACAGGCACCGGTGACCCCCACTGTGCCATGGCACGAGCTGACTATGGGGCAGGGCTGCCCCATACCCGCTGCTCACCCCGGTACCCGTCCTCATAGTCCGTGGACACCTGTTCCTCCGTGGGCAGCCCCGGGCCCTCTGGCCACAGCAGGGACTTGCCGTGGAAGCGGGTGAGGATGGCATCCACCTCCACCGAGTACAGGAGCCCTGCGGGACACTGTGGTGGGCACCAGCACTGACAGGGCAGCCACCCCGGGTGGCACGTACTTGGGTGCCTCATCCTGGGTGCCCTCCTCCTGCCATGCCCACCCAAAGGCACACCCAAAAGTGCGCCCCAGGAGCAGCCAGCCCGGGTGGCAGTGCCCAGCAGGCAGGACTTACCCATGAAGTAGTACCCGCCAGGGGCACCCAGCACCAGCGTGCCATCCTGAGGGAAGACCTGGCGTCAGCATCCACCCTGGGGCACCCCCATCCTGGAACCCCCCCACCAGGCATCCCCCACCCAAGCATCATCACCAGAGCATCTCCCATCCTGGCATTCCCATCCTGGCACCCCCCCTCCCCAGCATCCCCCACCCTGACACCCACACCCCAGCCACATCCCTGGCGGCATCCCCACGGACATCCCCAGCGGCACCCTGGGCACGCTGCCCCCCCCTCCCCAGGCACCCCTCTCACCCGGGTGACAGCCGCGCTGAAGCCGATCTCGCAGTAGCGCTTGTCATAGGCTGCGGGCACAGGGCAGGGTCAGACCGACCAGGGGTGGGGGGCACCCACAGCCAGCCCCCCCCCCCCCCCCCCTCACCATAGTAGCTCTCGCGGTAAGCGCTGGCCATGAGCTGGTCACGGCAGGGCGAGTACCAGGTGATGTGCCGCAGCCCAGGGGCACCCACAAAGCAGGTGCCCGTCGGGGTGCGGAAAGCTTCGTGTTGCCCCTCCATCGCGTTCCAGTGCTGCAGTGGGGCACAGGCCTGGGGAAGGGGAAGGGAATGGGGATGGGAAAAGGATGGGTGCCCACCCCATCACCACCACTCCCACCCCCCAAGGGTGCCCACCCACCCGCCGGGTGCACCCACCACCAGTTTGCCGTCCCAGCTGGTCACGGACGCCCCCAGCCACTGGTACGACTTGTAGGTGTGGAGCTTCAAGGTGTTTTGGGTCTCGGTCTCATCCCCTGGGGGAGTGGGAGAGGGGGAATGTGCTGGGCTGGCAGCGCCCCCCTGCACCCACCCATCATCCCGTGGCACCCACGCACCCGCAGTGTCGATGGGGAGGGGATGGCAGAGGGTCTCGTTGGTGGGCCAGGAGCAGAGGAAGACGGCGCCGGCCTGAGCCACGCCAGGCTGGGAGGTGTTGGCGCGGGGTGCCCCCACCACCACGCTGAGCCTGGGGTGGGCAGAGCTGGGTGTCAGGGTGGGGGGAACGGGTGCCATCCCCCGCCCCGGCACCCCGGAGACTCCCTACCCGCTCTCAGTCATGTGGAAATCCAGGGCGAAGCCAAAATAGCTGTCGGGGGGTCCCTCATAGGTGTCAGGGGGGTCCCGGAGGAGCCCCAGGGCGGGGACTGAGCGCAGCCCCCCAAGGAGCAGCAGGGCCCAGAGCAGGGCAGCAGCAGCCCCCATCTTCTCCCCGAAATGCAGCCAGCAGCTCCGTCCCAGCCCTTCCCAGCTTGTCCCTGCTTATCTCAGGGGACGCAGCTGGGAATGGGGACGGCAGCGATGGGGGACACAGGAAGGCCCCCCCCACGTGCACAGCCACTCCTGCCAGGGAGCCAAAGGGGGACGGGGGTGCAGGGGACACACACACTGCTTTTGGCCAGGGGACAGGGGTGCCCAGCCCGGCTGGCAGAGCAGGGGAGGGGGCAGGAGGTGGCAGTACCACCGGGGGGGACACGGTGAGGGGTTGGGGGGGGGGACACACAGCCATGGCGGGAAGCGACACAACAGCCTGCACCCACCACCCTCCTTCCGCCGGAGGCTGGGGCCAAATCCAGCCCTCCGCCCGTGCCACAGTACGCCTATCTCGGGGTGCAGGCGGCCGCAGCCCAGCCAGCGGAAACACAGTGGGGAGGAAGGGGGGGCCATGGGGCGCAGGGGCCCCATCCATCGTCCCCCGAGGTCGCTTCCGCAGCTGGATGGAGCAGACATGGGGTGGGGGACGCCTGGCTCCCCACTTTCGCCCCACCGGCGTTGGGCATCGCCACTAAACTGTCTCCCCTTCCCTAGGGCAGGGACACCCCAAAACCCTAACCAAGGGGAGAGAGCAGGGCCGGGGCAGCCCAGCCGCCGAGCTCCAGCGCTTCGCAGGGAAACGGCTCCGGCGAAGGGACGGGTGCCAGGGCGAGGGGACAATCCGCAGCCAAGGGAACAAGGGGGCTCCTTGTCCTCGGCGGAGGAAAAGGCACCCCGGCATGCCAAGTCGGGTCTCCAGCAGCTGCTGGGGCCCAGCCCTGCAGTGACGGCTGCGAGAGCCGCTCGGCCAAACCCACGTGTCCCCTTCGGCTTAACCCACTTGCGGAGTTAATTTAAACGCGCTCGATTAAGGCCACTCAAGCTGCCGGGGGCTCCTCTTGCCCACCCGGACCCGGTGGCAGGGAGAGGCACTGGAGCGCTTCACTGCGAGCCGGCCCCCCATGCAGAAATGGGGTTTTCATCCTTTCAATCTGCTCTGCAGCTGCAGGTGGGAAGCGAGGCAGGGACCATGGAGGGTCTTGGGGTTCTGGGCTCCCCAGGGGGGAACAGGGTGGTCCCAGCAGTGCCCAAGCAGCACCTTGGCCCCCAGCACCAGGTCTGCACCAGCCCAAAGGAGCAGCTGGAAGGCAGCTCCAGCCTCTTGGCTGCCGTGGAGTAGCTGCGATCAGAAACCAGTGGGATTTGCCCAAAGCTGGGGCTGAGCCCCAGCTTCGGGCTTTGAAGATTGGGAAGGGTTTAGCTGAGCCCGGCTCAGCTCCATGTCCCTGGGAGAGGAGCACGCTGAGGACAAGTCTGCACTAAGTGGCAGCCGCTCCTCTTCAGGTCTCTTCCCAAGCTGGCGGCAGAGAGCATCCAAACCCAGCTGGAACCCACACCAGAATGCTTTAAGGCAACTCTTACTTCTTTCCCCCATTAAATTACTTAATTTCCTGGGTTTTGCAACACTTCCACACTGTCATTCCACTTCCAGAGGACAGCCCAGGCCGAGGCAGGTTGCATCCCGTACGCCAACCATCCTTTAACCAAATCAGGACCTTTAGTTAAGAAAGGAGAGGCTGGTGCTCCTCACCCCGAGCACTCGCCTCCTTGGGCACTCATTCAGGCTTGAAAAAGCAGGGCATGACCACCAAAGCAGCTAAAGCCCCAGGGACTGAG
Organism: Astur gentilis; assembly: GCF_929443795.1. Taxonomy (NCBI): domain Eukaryota; kingdom Metazoa; phylum Chordata; class Aves; order Accipitriformes; family Accipitridae; genus Astur; species Astur gentilis. Next base: position 41,861,728 of record NC_064884.1, on the reverse strand, counting down.
AGGGACATGGCAGGCAATCCCCCGTGACACAGACCCAGAGAAGCCAGACGCTGCTCAGCCATCGGCTTCAGAGACAACAGCGGTGGTGGCCCTGCTGCCCACTCCGCCTTCGCCTGGGAGTTAGTGCCACCTCCCAGAAGAAGCCAGTGCAGCGATAACGTTGCAGCCCAGGTCAGGAGTTGCTGAGGGAGATGGAAAAAAAGATGCGAGGAGCTCACATCATGAACTGCTGCTGCTGGGGGAGCGTGGAGAGGCGGCATCATCCCTGCTCGCAGGGGCTGGTGCTCTCCTCCACCACCCTGCTTCTGGCTGCCGTTAGAGAAGAACCCAGGGGTGGACAGACCTTTGGTCTGAGCCGCTACAGATCCGCGCTGACCCACAGCACGCAGGCTTGCTCTGCCACTGCTACCTCGAGTGGGGCAGGGAGACTGGTTGCAGCACCCCGACGTCCCAACTGCCGCGGCTGGCTGCAGGAACAGCACACAAGGAGAGCACAGAGCAGGAAGGTTGGGTGGCCGGGATGCTCAGCACCTGGGCACGCTGCCAATCCAGCCACCAAAGTACTGACAATCACCCTTTCTTGCCTAGTTTCACCTTTCACAGTTTGACCAGGCAGGTGCATCGTGCCAGGAGAGAACTTGCAGAACTCACTTGCGTTGCGGGCTCCTACCCAAAATAATGTCCTTTAAAGAAAAAAAAAATTAAAAAAAAAAAATACTCTCTGTACCCAGCTCAGTATCTTCCGAGCAAAGTATTCCAATTAAAAGTAGTCTTACTCGATAAACCAAGCATCTAATACTGTTATTTTAGGAAAAAGCCCTAGGCTACATTGCAACCAGATGCAGCAGCTCCAAGTCATCTCACACAACCACACATTTTTTCCACAAATCATTGGTTTATTAGAAAGGTTTTTTCCCCCTCATTTTACAGCATATATATATATTTATATATATATCTTATGTGACAAAGTTAAATACAGTCTGTTTATGCTTGTTAAGTAATGATAGGTTAATTATTTTTAGCACTACTCTGGAAGTCAAAAAAACCCCCTGACTGCAGCGTGAAGGGTGCCAGAACACGCATATTGAATCTAGAAGCTAATGAAGCTCAGCATTGAGACATTAATACTGTATTCTGTTAATTATTTACAGAGAAATTGAGTCCCTTTTTTTGACCATTGTGTTTCAGTCCAACCTGCACAAATGCAAAGTTTCTCATTTAAAGAGTGAGGAAGCTCAACAGTTTTCGATCCTTTGAATCTCTGCCCCCCTCCCTGGGTCTCAGTGCTGCGCTTCGGGAGAGGATGGAGAAGCGGATGCCACATCCCCTGGCTGCCTGCTCCTGCCTGGTTTGGCAGGTAGGAGCAGGTCTGCCTGCCTGCTCTGAAATCAGGCCCTACAAAGCACCGTGAGGTGCCCCTGAACAGCTCTAACACAAGAAGGACCTGAACCTGAAACGCCCAGGTCAGCGGGAACAGCAGCAACTCGTCCTGGTGCAATAGGAAGAGCTCGTGGATGGAGAAGTTTCCCACGGTTAGTGTTATCTGCAGCCAGTGGACGATGCCGGAACGAACAGAGAAATCCCTTATGGAACATCACAGGCAGGCACAGCCTGAACAGATTAGTTCTAAACCACCTCTCCCTGCGTGTACGATGGCAAACAGTTATGGTTAAAAGGCTCTTCCTTCACCAGAAGACTGTACTGAGCTGCACAGCCAGGCTGGCACCTGCAAATCACCCATTCAAACCCCGGGGCGGGGGGGGGGGGGGGGGGGGGGGGGGGGGAGAAAAGAGAAAAAAAAAGGGGGGGGGGGGGGGCCAGGCAGTATTTTATACTCTGGGAGACAACCCAAATTCCTGCCACTCCTCAGACTGCCTCCAGTGTCGATTCCTATAAGCAGCTGCTTAGCAAAGATGAGGACTGCGCAGCATGCCCGGGCTGCTTTCCTCTGCAAAGCTGGCAGCCGCCATCGCCTTCCAATGCGATGCCGTTCATTAGCTGTTAGAGTCACCGGTGTCATCCACGCACCTCACCTAGTCCAAGTCTCACATTTTTTCTTCTTCTGCAAAATGCTAAATGAAGATTATTTTTTTTTACATTTTATAGTACATAAAAACTTCAAAAATACATGAGCTTGATAAAATATACATGCTTAGTCATTTTGCATCTAGCTGAAACTATAAAGTTGAACCTTTACAAGTGTCTTATTTCACCTACAGCAAACATATTTACACAAAAGCCACCAGAACAAGTACCACTAAAAGAACTGGCTGTAAAAAATATTATTGCGATATACTACAAATGTAACCTTTTTATATGAGCTACAAAAAGCAGCATCTTTGTTTACAGAGTTCAGTGCAATTCTTTACATTAAAAAAAAATCCTATAAATTAATAAGGAAACCATCAGTATTACAGAGGAAAGAATACACTTTACATACTCCAGCCACTCTCCCCAGTCCTCTGTATTGCTTCAATTCCTAAAGGTATTTTTCTCCTTCTCTCATCTGAGTGCCTCTTTCCCAACACCACAAAAGATGGAAGTCAGAGTGATATTCCTTCCCCCCCCACACCCCCCACCCAGGAGAAGAGCAGTCAAAGCCCACATTGAAATCACCAGCCCCAAACTGAGGACCTCTCTCCAGTCCAGGATATCCGGAAGGCGTCAAGGTGCAGTCCTTGCGCAGGAGAATGCTAATGCAGGATGGAGAAGGGTTGGAGCTCTGGGCACAGGCACAGCTCCTCTCTTCAGCTTTAAAATAAGATCTTAATTCCACCTTTGCTGCTCACACCGAGAGGAAAAAAAACAACACCCAAACCCTACATATGCAGTGATAGGGTGCCAAGAAGTCTCCTGTAATGCCTGAAAACTGGTACTGGCCCAGCCAAAACAAGAGTGGCACTGCCCCTTCCATCAGTCTCCTCGCCAGGATCCACAGCTGTCAGTTACTGAATGTTTTATCGCTGATTACAAGCCAGATTCAATCATGCTGACTATTTTAATTAGATGACCTCATTAAAAGGATTTTGAGAGACCTATTAGTGTGTATGAAATCTCATTTATCATATACAAGGCGGCAGAAGGAAGATGACCAAGTGTAAGAATCCAGGGAAATAAAGCCTTTCCAAGTGTCTTGCTGGTCTACACGTGAAATGATTCTTCCAGGACAGAGTGCTTGTATGTGCACGGAGGTGTTGGGGACGCGAGACAGTCCCTGGTAGCGGATATACACAACACTTACAAACTGACCCGCCGCCTGCTGCTACCCAGCCCTCGAGCCTTTGGCTTCTTTGGCTGCTAAAGATTGAAAGGAAATTCTCAGGCCTCACCTGCCAGCTGGATCAACTTCAACCCCTTCCCAAAATGCAAAATATTCTCTTTCCTCCAAGGTTACTTCATTTTGTCCTTCATGTGCCGTGACTGGGTGGATGCTGCAAGTCCTGTCCTGAGAAAATGGGGTGCAGCAAAGGGTGAAGATGTAACGCTGTAGCGGCCGCAGCAGCAGCGGGTCTTGGGGCAAGAAGGGTTGGGTAAAGAGCATGAGGAACCGGATGAAAAGTAAAGGGGCCCGGATGGATAGCTGATGCCGGAATGATGTGGATGGGGTGGCTGGCTAGAAACGTAGCAGGGTGCCCTGGAATAATCGAGTGGGTCAAGTGGGATAATGAAATAGGTGTCAAGTGTGGCTGGGGTATATGATGAACCTGAGCGAGAGGCTGGGGATGGGGGTGAGGGTGAATCCCAATGGCAGCGGCGGCTGCGGCGGCGTGGTGCTGCAGGATGGCATGCTGCACGGTGGTGATGGAGGTCGCGGATGCTGCCGCTGGCTGCTGAATGTGGATGGGCTGCAGGGCAGGCGCTGCCGGCGCCAGGGCCGCTGAGGCAGGAAAGGCCTTGACCTGCTTGGCCAGAAGCTGCTGCTGAATGTGCTGCTGAGCAGCTTGCTGCAGCTTACTGTATTTCTCCATTTCTTCAGGTGTAAAAGTGATCGGCTGGCTTTCGAGTGGTGCTAGAGAGGAGTCTTCTCCTCCTTCCCGATCCCCTTCAATGCTTGGCTCCCCACTCTGAGGCACATAGCCAGGAAAGTGCTCGACATCTGGAACTAAGGGCATCATACTGGTTTCCACTGGGACCGGCTGGCTGCCCCCGTCCATAGGTTCTAGCCCATCACCATCGCTCGGATCCGAGAGGAAGTTGTGTGGCATGACCAGATCTCCAGAACCAAAGCACTCAGGAAGCGCTGGTGCTTCGAGGGGAATGGACGGCACTTCCACGGCAGGTTCGTCGCGTTTCTGCTCATCCAGAGGTTTGTCCTGAATTACCATCACCACTTCTTCCAGGAGAGACTGGCCAGCCAACTGAGACTCCTCAATGCCTTGGGAAACATCCTCAGAATCTGACAGCTCTTGTTCCTCGCCCCTCTCCAAGCCAGACTCCTCATATCTTTTGGCATTTGGTTTTCGAACGGTTGGCAATTTCCCAATTAAGGGGAGAACCGGTTTGTTGCCTAAGGAAGGAGGAAGTTTCGGGCCAAAGTAGCCCTGGGGAGGATCTTTGAGCTTTATGCCCACCTTGTTTGCCCCTGCCAGCATCTCGTCAGCGACGCAGGGCTTCTTCTCAACCTTCCTGGATTGAATCTTTTCCAGGAGAAGTTTTGCAGTGACTGAGTTTCTCTCCTCTGGACTGCAGTCACCTTCTGAGGCCCTCCCCGTGCCAGAGCCGCTGCTGTTTTGGGAGAGCGAGCCAGATCCTTTCAGATCCTCTCCTTTGCCATCCTCTTTCTTCAGCGATGATCCTTCACTTCGGCCTGTCCGGAAATAGTGAGGAGACTGCGAGCGATATATTTTTGACCTGATGAAGTCTCTTCTCCCGGACCTTCTCTCTTCAGGGCTCTCGTGGCCTCGAGAGCCCTTTCGCGAGAGAGATCTCTGCGAGTGGCTTCTCGTACTGCGGCTGCGATCCCTACTATAGCTGCGGCTCCGTTTCCAGCTGCGACCCGTTACGCTTCGGCTTCTCCTCTTGCTTCGACTGCGGCTGCAGCTGCTGCTGCGTGTTCTGCCCCGGCTCCTTGTTCTTGACCTGCCTCGAGGGTGGGTTCGGCTCCTGCTTCGACTCCTTGACCTGCTCCTACTTGAGCTGTAGTCATCCTCAGAAGAGGAGTACTTGCGTCGCTTTGATCTGTGATTTGAGCTGTTGTAGTCAGAGTCATCCTCTGAGTCATGGGACCGCTTTGAATGGCACCTTGACCGGTCACTGTAATCGCTATAGCTATCATCTGAGTAACTTCTCCGACGGCTGTACCGGCTATGGTCTGAGGAAGCATCAGAGCTGGTTGAATAGGACCTGTGAGAGGAGTGCCTCCGCCCCGACCTGGAGCGGCTCCTGGAGTGGTCGCTGCCAGAGTCATAGTCGTCACTGTACTGCGACGGGGATTTTTGCCTGCAGTGCTTCCTGTGAGAGCCCTCATCGCTGTCATAGTCCCCGCTGCTCTGCCGGCTCCTGCGGCTGGTCCTGCCCAGGGAAGGAGCCGAACATCGTCTCCTCAAAGCAGATAACTGCTGCAGGTCAGCCTTGTGTTTTTTGCTGCCGTGCTCTTGGCAGGAGTTACCACTATCCTCTTTTTTACCGCTGCTTCCCTCTTCAGCAGACAGAGACTTCCTCTGGGACTCCTGAGAGCACCGCTTTTTCTTCTGGAAATGGCTACAGTCTTCAGACAGTTCGGTGTTTAGTGCCCGTTCTGATTCAGTAGAAAAAGAGGATTTGCCTTTTTTGTGCCTGTGTCTTTTCCGCTTCTTGGGTTTCTCTTCCCCTGGGTCAGTTTTTCGGCCCTTCTCATCAGCTTCCTCCTTGTGCTTACGTTTGTGTTTGCTGGACTTTTTGTGCTTCTTTTTCTTTTTGTGTTTATGGGATCTTCCAGATTTACTCTTACCGGTTATGCTTTTACCACTGTCCTCTCCCTCTCCCTTACTAATGCTTGCCAAATTGGACTCCTGCTTGTTCTGGGAGCCACAGGTGGACAGAGATTTGTTTTCCATTTTTAGAGCAGAACTGTTAGTTGCACTTTCTGCTTCCTTGGCTTTGCTTATCTCACCAGATTCTGTGCTTGGAATGTTATCTTTACAAAGACCCCCTGGATCCTTGGATTTCTCTGCTCCTTTACCTTTAGCATCTTTGTTGCGAGAGAGCTTGAAATCAAAATACAGGGGGTTACAGCTGTATGAAACAGATGGTTCTGCTTTGGTAAATATGAGAAGCTCCGAAGGCCACTGGAGAGTCGTGCTCTCATCTTTACTCAGAACAGGAAAAAACGGTCCTGTTGGATGCTTTGGTCCTTCAGAGACTTCTTTACAGCTTGGGACAGGCTGAGCGACTTCTTTAGTAGTGTCTGGCTCAAGAAGATTGCTCTCTGTAAGATGCTTGTTCTCCTGCATACTTGCATTTTCTAGGACTTCTTTTAGCTCTGTTTTGCTCTGCTGAGCTGCAGTTTCAGTAGTACTCTGCTCCTTCTGCTGCCCCGTGCTCTCAGCAGCCTTCTCTGTATGCTTGCCGGGTTTGGGTTTTGGAGAACTACCCTTTTTAACTTCATGTGTGGTTTTTTTGTTCACATTTTCAGCTTCCATTTGTTCGGTAGACTTCATGAAAAGCAGGAATTGAAAATTAGGCTTTACTTTACAGTGGGCTGGGGGAATATAGTGGTAGTATTCTGGTTCAACTGCCATTGGTCCATCTTCTCGTCTCATCTTTTTCAGTTTAGATAACGTAGTGGCTAGAGACCCACTATCTTTGTCATGTTGGTCATCTTCCTCTGCCTTGCCATCAGAACTATTTGTGCTTTCTCCCTCGCCAGATTTCTGCAGGCTCCCTGCATCTGAGGACCCTCTCTCATCAGCTTTTGCTCCATCTGCAGAACTTGATTCTTCCACGTGGTCCTTGAAAACAGAAGCTATGGTCTCAAGCTTTACTGGAGTCTTCTTAGCAAATGAAAATGACACGCCTATCTTCTGCAGTGGAGTTCCCAAAGCACTCTTAATGCCAAAACTGATTGCTTGTGCTGTCTGGATGGGCATTTGGCTTGGCATAACAGTGCCACCAACTTGTCCAGTGTTTAGGAAACCTCTGTCCACAGTCATCTCTGTAGCTTGGCCAGAAGTCGTCTGGATGAAAGAGCTGCTGTTGGCTGCAGAATCATCATCATCTCCACCTTCCTCATCCACAGCCACCGTGGTGGTTCTGAACATAGGCCCACTTCCAGGAGCACTGTATGAACAAGTTAAAACAGAGAAAACAGCTGACTGCCATTTGTACACCTCTGCAGTTGGATTCATGCCTCATCTAAAACTGTCTTTTACACATTTCAAGTACTCTTGTATCCAAGAAATATGCATTAAAATAGCATTATACAGCCATTTGAATTTTTTAACAACATTAAGTAATTAAAGAAAAAGTATTGCTGGATAAAGCAGTTTGGGGATGCTCTGGACTACTGGTTTAGTGAATTCACTCATACCAAAACCACAGCATGAGGCCAAACTTAAGTGTGAAGCTTTGCCCTCAAAACTTGTGCAGGATTACAGGAGCAAGAATGCCAGCACAGCAAAAGGCTGCAGTCCCACGCAGGACTCCCGCACACATGCTCCAAGGGTGCTCGGGGATCACCCGTACTCACCATTCAGGCTGCCTCCTCTGTTCAGCGAGTTCATGTAGACGCCGGAGGGCTTTCTCCTGCTTCCTCTCATCTTTACGTGATCTTGAAGAGACATTGCGAGCAAATTCCCTTTGCTTGAGATCTTTTAACCTCTGAGGCAAAAGAAACCAGGAACAGATTAGATAAAAGCTGTTTGTGGTGAAGTGTCTGAAAGCATCTCTTTGCTGTAGCACTGGAAAGTATGCTGTAAAGCCCCTCCCCAGTAACATTTATTGAGCTAGGATGGAGCAACAGCATTCTAGCTCAACAAACCAAATGGAGCACATTGCCATCCTCCCAGTAGCTAAATGAAAAGACAACTGTTGATCACTTTTGGCTGTAACTTCAAGTCTGTATATATGCATTTCCAATCATTACTGGTTTTCTTTAGCATGTACAATAAAGCTGATTTCAAAGCAACAAGCAAATTCTGAAAGAAGGGAAAAAACAAGACTGCTTACTTTGCTGCTCTTGCAGGGTACAAATGTACTTGACAAACAGTGCATGACAGAAGTCTTAATAGCATGGGCCAAAGAACAGAAAGGGATTAGCTGGTGCAAGAGAGTTACCCAGGTATAATATCTTACAAAAGCAATGTACAAATTACATTGGAGAAGGTGCCAAAAATCCCATGCAAATGATTCCAGTAAGCAAATAAATAATACAACATACACCACAAACAGTTACTTGCTCTCCTGACAGTAGTTCTGAGACAGTATCTCAAGAAACAAAACGCTCTAAAATGCAGTGGGGTCTTCTGGGGTTTAATACTTTGGAGGACAGAAAGACTAAGTTCTCCAGAAATCTTATCACATGAGGAAGTAAACTCAAACCCAACGAATTTCAAACATCATAATGTCACTGAGGAAATCTAGATATCCAATTCTAATAGATATCAAGCATTCAAGACTTCAGAAAATTTTTGAAAGTCCTTGTCTCAAAGCACTAGGAAAAGAGGCTGCTGTTTTTCCTTTGAATACTTGTGAAAATTCACAAGGCAATTTGGTTTTTTTGTTTGTTTGTTTTAAAGAGTGGTCTACAGAAGTTTAAGTAACAGAAAGCAGCAAAGACAGAACTCTGCCATCCTAGGGGATTAATTTTTCTTTTTTTTTGGTGCACAATTTGAAACCCTTTCAAAAGGCCCTATTCCAGAAAGCACCATGTACCCAGCTTTTGAACAAGTTTTGTATTTTTCAGGCATTTCATGAAGGGCCTGAAAGACTATTGGTACTCAAAGCAGTAGTTACTTTAGAAAAAATCTCATACAAGATGTACAAATCATTGGTGGATTCTAAATGGACCATCTGGCTGGCAGACTCTGCCTCTCTAATGGAGCAGAGTCAGACCAGTACACATGCAAACAGTGGATCTGAAAACTAACCTGAAGTTCAAATTGGAGGAATTAAGTTGGCCCAATGTAAAGAGAACATTGCTTTGTGAAAAAGGGGAAGATTTGACAAGACAGAGGATTCTCTTACCTAATTGTATTTGCTAAATGTGGTTGACCGTTACCAAAATCAGAGGGAAGGACACACAAAAAAAAAATACAGCTATAGACACTAGTAGAAAGAAACTCACTCTTGTGATCTGGACTCCAAAATTAGAAGGGTTTGCTTTCAATACATCAGCTGAAAACGTCACATCACAAAGAAAAAAAAGAAAGTAAAAATATAACAAGAGTGGAAGAGAGGAAAAAAATAAAAGCAAGCATTACTACACAGGCTCTCGGTGTGTCTGCAAGCTAGTCTACAGAGAAGGAGGTGAGCCAGCGAAGCTACAGGATCGAGCTTAGAGAGTCTGGAGCAGAAGGGAGAACGCACATACACGTACACGCACAGACACAGCAATGATCCCACCTGGAACAACAGAGCTACTTTCACCAGGACAAGTAAAGGGCTCAAGGGTTTTGTGGTGTATGTTAAATGTTGAATAGTAAATTTTTTTCCAAGGAGGAAAAAAAAGTGGACTAAGCAATGCTATCAGCTTTTTCATGCTGATTTAAAAAGTGTTATCTAAAATGCTCCAGGAAGTTAAAGTCACCAACAGCTGACAAAACTATTTAACTGGGGTTTGATGCCAAGTCTCTAGATCACTCATCCATTTGGAAAAAAATATGACCCAGCTATTTACAACAGAAATGAACTGTGACCTTTTACTTTAAAGAGGAAGGTGCAATGGTGCACTCAGAAACTCACCTCCACCCCCCAGACATAGCCTTAAACATCTCCCCGTGAAATAGAACGGACTCAAAGTCAGTTGATAATCATGCAGCTGCCCACAATGCAATCCTGCCTTTGTTACAACAGACAATTTTAATCAAAACAGAATTAAACACCCATTTCCTTAAATGCTGATCTTTTTGTGTCTCCACTCCCCAAAACCTCCCACTCTCTTACTGTGTAACACTTGTAAATTAGAAGCAATGAAGCAAGTGAACTACCTTAATGCACTGCAACTCCAGAAATGCAACTTCTAGCTACACCAGTGTCTGTCCCTTTTAAGATGATAAACCACTAACCATGATTTCAAGAGTGCTGAGAATTTATTACTCCCCAAATTGGGGAAAAGTTTGTCTGATTTTACAAAGCTGACATTACAAAAAACTAAGAGATCTTAAGGCTGAGTTTCTGTAGCATAGGGACCAGAAGGAAGAAGGGTCTTGCTGGGTAAGTTTAAGACAGAAAAAAATCTCCACAACTGCACCATGCTATCTCCTGGGGAATACAAAATGTAAAATATTTAACATAACAAAGCTCAGCATCTTTGACTGACCTAAAATGATGCATCTATCTTCAGAAATGATTTCTCAAGTTTGCAATGAGCCCAGTTCCAAGAAACCTGGCTGGACTGCATTATCTTACATAAACGCAACCTGGGGTAGGGGAATGAGGGACGACAGAAGACCAGATTGCTCATCTGTAAAAACAAATCACTACAGGAATAGATGCAGAAGGGTACGTTTGCAGGCAGCTGATCAGCACTGAACTTTTAAAATAGCCAGAACTTTTCAAAATACCCTGACAGAGTAACTGTTACCTCGCTAATTGTTCCAAGTGCATAACTGAATCCAGTAATTTATCCACACAAAGAACAGTGGATAACCAGTTAACTACTGCCTACCCTCCTCCCCCAAACCTAACCAGGAGAAAGCAATTAAAAGCCTGAAGTACAATTTCACAGTTGTAAAAGGAGTATATCAAAGCAATGAAATGCTTTTCAGCATACTCCACATCTCAGCCTTCACAGAAAGCTATCTGAACTAAATCAATATTTAAGCTAGGCTTACACTAAAGAAATTTCCATCTAATCCTTAGGCAAGCGTTCATTATTCTAATCCTCCAAATCTCTAAATTACTTTTTGGACTGCACCATATGTGTGGGTGTTCACAGAGGCTGGACAGCTGCAGGAGGCAAGTCGCACAGCTGCCCCTTCCCCCCAACACAGCAAAGAAATTTAAACAAGAATTTAATGTAGCCACTCAATCATTCTCAGGGAGCTTCTCCCCACCAACTAAGGAAAAGGAACCCTGGGAACCCATTTTCTTGAGGTGAAACCAGCCTTTTTAAGTCTTCCCACAGTGCTCAGCAAGAGTATAATTTCTGCAACAAGATCAGAGACACCAACCTGTATTAAATCAAACATATAGCTTCATGCTACTATAGGATTTCAAAATTAGGAAGCATTTTTTGAGGGAAAGCAGTGCGTTTTCTGAGGAAGCGGGTGGTTTATCTAAGCAGCAATGCATTTACAAACTGTAGGATGATAGTGACCATGAAGCCAAGAAATATTATTCTGCTGGTTTATTACTTCACCTATAAGAAGGGCCACATCTGTAAGCCCAGCGACCAGCAAGTAAGGAAATAAATCACTTGAAGTTTGTCCAAATTTCTGCATGCTAGAAGCAGTACTTCACTACCTCAAGCCTTCCTTCAGCTTGGTATTGTGTTTTATTAATAGCTGCCGCCCACCTCAGCTTCGTAACAAAGAATAGTATTTTAAGTTTTCAGTCTTGTTTCTAATAAAATTGCTAAGAAGTCTCTAAATTTCAATGGGAGTGCAAATCGAGCTCTTAAAGAACAGGTTTTCTATAAAATCTGCAGCTACCTCAGTACTCCAGCACAAAGAGGCTACAATAATGGATTATCTCCTGATCACTGCATAGCTCAGAAGGGGCCAAATTGGCATACAATGCCATTACCTTACAATTCTCTTCAAATCGGCTTAAATAAGCTGCGCTCCGGTGTCATTTAAAAGCTCTAGAGATAGCCCATCACGGACATGTGGAAGTGGTTAAAGAGGGGGATGATCAGGATTCAGAAACTGCTGTTAACAGGAAAAAACTCAGCACACACTGTGGCAATCGTGCATGAGATTTTGCTGGTGAGATGGTATCGAGGTAAGACCTCCCCAGTACCGAACTGGAGTGTATTGCTTTTCAGCCTCAGGACCAGTGGTAAATGGATTGTCTCAGTCTAAGTTGACAAAGCCATGCAATTTCACTGAACTGAGGCCCATTTGAGAGGCATTCTTTGCCTAAAATTGCAGAGCAGAAAAAGATCATGTTATTCTCAGAATAAAAAAAGCACTCCACTACACTGCTTTACTAGACCTGAAGATCTGAGACTTTTATGACAAACCTTATATTCAGGAGAGAGGGACAGACTGGATCCACGTACAGTGAGATTTCTGCATTGGCTTGAGACAGGAGGCAGCTCATGTGACAGCACAATAGCATTAGAGCCTACTCCTCCCCTGCTATTGTTCACAAGTCTCTCTGCCAATCCCTACTAAATAAAATAATAATGTACTTTTCATTACAAGCCAGCAGATTTCTGGCTTTCTGAACTTTTGACGTATGCTCGATTCTTTGCCACAAAAGCTTCTGGGAGTGAACTACACCATTAGCTAAATACGAGCTCAAAGGATGGCAACCTTTATAATTTTATATAAGTGAGAACAAAAGCCCTGCTTATTTTTGGTAATCAACATTCTTTGCATGCTCGTAAATGAAGTGAAAAGAGCAGAGGGGAAATGGCACACAACTGCAGTTCTATTTCATCTTAATTTCTTCCCTGACACCTCATTTTCAACTTAGGAAAATATACCACACATTAATGCATCACAGATAACCAACAAAACAAGTCTGCCTGCCCTTCAGGAGGCTAGCGTCGCTTGTAATCGCAATGTTCAGGCCTTGCACCGGGAAGACTTATTTTACCAAATACTCTCCATGTGTAAGTTGTCTTCTCCAAACGTGTGTGCCATCAGCAAATGAAAGCTGAACAGCTAAAACTGGGTTAAGAAAAATACTGTGGGTTTTTTGAGGGTAAAGCATTTCTAGAGTAGAAAAGCCTCCCATGTAACACCAAGTATCTTGGAGATTCTCTCTTCAGTCTTCTACATTCAAGATGTGCTTGAAGATGCAAGTTTTTGAAAAGCACAAGTCCAATTCTTCCCAAACCAGAAAGTTCAGGGTTTGGATTTAGAGTACTCATCAACCACAGCAGTGACTGCATTGGTAATTTTATTGTGCTTTAACAGATCCCTCCCCATCGGCATTTGAAGCAAAGATCCAGATAATTAGGGCATGAAGAGAACTGCCGACCTATAGTTTCAGTTCTTAGTTCCATCCTCTTTCCCAAAGAGCTTTTTTATGGAAATACATTCCCTTTGCCTTTTTATAAAGAGAAGCTATGCAGAATTAATCATCTATACCTCCAAAATGCCACATATTTAGAAACAAATAAAATGAAAGCTACATAAAAGACTGCATTTCAATACTGGTTAGTGTTCTCACAGTTAACCTGGCAAAAGTTCACACAGGAACATGTTTGTTTTTCACACTGAATTCAGAAGGTGAATGTTTTTATTCTGTTGGGTCAGTGACTCAGTAAACAGCTCAACCCTTCATCAGGCATGCTAGCAGGAAAGAGGTGACCATATATGAGATTCTATAAGTTTGTTCTTGGATGAACTAAAAAAAAAACCCCAAAGAACAGTAAAAGCTGACTATAAATGCTATGTTACTTACATTTAAGATAATTCCAACTGTAACAATTTTTGCAAGCTGCTCTAAGTGATGGGCAGTACAAATTCAGTTTATTTGATATGAATACGCAAACTGGGTACAAGCCCAAATAAGGTGACTCACATTCATCTTCATGGAAATCTAACATGAAGTATTCTATCTTGATGTCAAAACTCAAAACTGAATTGAGGGCCCACTCAGATGTAATACCCTAAGGATACATTCTCACTAAGCCCAGAGTATTCTAGGACTGCGGGAACTCTCAAGCATCTGGACATCACATATCTGCAGGAAAGCAGCACAAAAATACACCAGGTACATCTTCACTACCCAAGCTCCTCGCTAGCTGCAGGAGAAGTTTTCTTCCTACATTTGCCTTCTTTTGCACTTGTCTTCTTTTGCTTTTTTCTGTTAATTACTATCACTGTTGACAGTTAGGACTGTGCAACATCAGAGGCAGGGGTCCTTCATAAGCTGCCAGTCCGTCTAGTTGCCAGGCTCAAGATCTTACAGCTAAAAAAAACCCCATTAAAGATATCAGTAGCTTTCCAGGGTACAAAAAGTTATGACATCTATGGTTACAGCCTTTTTCAGTTGCCCACTGAAAGATCTTTAAGGGAACTGAGTTTATTTTTCTTCTTGCAGTGCCATCTATATGAACGCAAATTGCTTTTAGTCCTCTGGCTTCCCCTGAGAGGGACTGACTGTTTGGTGAATAGATAGGGTTACTGTTCTTTAAAACATCTGTACTTCTCATTTCAAGTATCAACCTAATTAAAAAAAAATCTAGAGAACAACATTGCACACCTCCAACAAGATGTTTAAAATACAATGACTTAAACAGGCCAATGGTTTGTGATAATAAATTGAAGATTATTTTCCCAGTTAAGGTTATCTAGAAACACTGCCTTTTGGATAGAAACTTGGTGTTGAGGTTGATTCAGATAAATCTGAATACTGTATGAAACCAGTATAGTCAGGAAATAATAATAAAACCTCCCCTTTAATTGTTTGGTGTTGACAAGTTGGTGGGCCCAAAAATTTATCCGGTAGGGATCAATACACTTACCTATCGTCCCTGTTTCGCAATAATCCTGAGTTCCTTCCTGGAATACAAGACAGTGTCTTTATAACTCGGGAGCGGAAAGGGATCTGAGGATGGAACATCTATTTACAGGGACAGCCTAATGCTCACTGAGCCACAGAAGGAATAAGCAAACACTTCAATGTCGTGTAACTAAAAATACTTAAAAGCAAAAGCGATCCCATGGAAATCTGTTCAACAAGCTAAGAAAAAGGCAAAAATGAAGCACTGTTGCCTCAAGAATTACCACTGAGAAGACAAAACATTGCAGGTAATATATACCAAGCCGGTCTGCTGTAATTATCTAGGATACCATAATGTCTCATCTTTCCAACAAAGCCTACTGATTAGCCTACTTTTAAGAAAACTTTATGTTTTTCCTCAAAAAATTTACGTTAGCCTTTACGTAACCTTGCCTTCTTGTCCAGAGAGGCAAAATATGAAACATCAATGTGCAACATATTATGAAAAGCACAGCATGTTTGTTTTTTTGAACTACCTTAAAATTTAGAATAGAGTGTTAGAAATGAGCCTATCTTGAGCAGTAATGAACAACAGAAGTGAGATAGTGTTACTTATGCAAATTTACCTTCATTATTTCTAGGCAGTTTCAAGTTCACTTACTGAACACTGACCCAACAGGGTGACACACATTTCAGCATGACAAAGCTGGACAAGCAATTTTTTCCCTAAGCAAAGCATGATTGCTTCTTTGTTTAAATCCCTGCATAACTAGAAATTAATGCTGGGTGACGCAGCAAGAGTTTGAAGTCTCATTTTCTCCAAAGCCTGCCTGAAGTCACTGCCATGGATGCAAATTATCCAAGAACATAAATTCCTTTAAAAATAATCAGCAGTACCAAGCAACCCCCAAATCCTTTCTACCAGTGAAAAGATTATACCAGCCTCTGTGTTCCCAAGACATTTTTCTTTCAGGTCACTCGTCTTGCACCCCTACTGATGAGTCCTTTTATACCAATGAGGGGTGGTGGCTTTCCACAGGTTTGTTTCTTCTTCCACAGCATCTCTAGATGCTAGAAAAACTCTCAGCTTGCCAATCTCGTGTCAGTCCCCCTATTAATCATCCAAGGGCTTTAAACAAGAGTTGACATAATCATACTGCATCACCACACTGTAAGAATGTGACACAAACAGGTCTTTCCACCTCCTAAATAGATGCATGTAATTGCACTCAAGTTTCAACCAAGTTGATGGAAAACTTTATCTAAAGTACACTGCTATCAGGTGTCATGACTGTGCCACCAGCTCAGTCAAAGCAGCCCATTTTCCCAATACAAAGTAAATGAATTAATTTCTGCTTTTACTTCTATTAAGCTACAATTTGTCACAGTACTCAAACAGAAATTACCCTGCCATGAGACTTCCTGTTAAGACTCCCTTAGTGAATCTACTTTGAACTATCATATCCTATACTTAATACGCGGGGCGGGGTGGGGGATAAATCATACTCTGTAATGCCATATTCTTGTTTTTAAGCTGTTGCTTCACTGCTATTTTTGCAAGATGTAGTACTCTACAGCACATCTTCCAGAAGTTATCAGCATTTTAATGATTGTATTGTTAGAACTTACGACTAGGAATATCAAAAAAACTCCTTTGAGCAATTTCATCTCCGGGTGAGCACAACACTGCTACCTGCTGTACGTTTAACATCTCATTTAGCAGCTTCAAGTGGTCAAATAGATCAGGCTAACACACACACTTATTATTTACTGTGCAGCATGAAGTATCATGTAGATACTACGGTACATCCCTACCTTGGGACCAAAGTCAGTTCCACAAAGATTCTGAATCCACCTTCTCCTGATGGTTAGAGAATTTGGAAAGTGCTTCTTTTTTATGATTCCTTTGACACAGCCCATTATTTCCTAGTCTGTTTTTCAGTAACCTGACAGAGCACAGACTAAAGTATTAAAATGCACACGTGGCATATCAGGCTCCGAAGTTGTACTGTGTCAAAAACTGATGCAAACTGGAAGCCATCCACGTCCACATGTACTCTTCCCAGTTTAACAGCAGCCCATTCCTGCCCATGGGTCATTCAAAACCAGGCTCCTTGATGCCAGCCGTGGGTTGGGGTTTTTTGTCTGTTGTTTTGGGGTTGTTTTAAATGTATGGTGGGCATAAGAATCTTAACCAGTGACATAAAACACCTCTTCCTGGGGCTATAAGGAAAACAGATACACTGGGGAAATTCAAAGTATTAACCACAAACAAGATTGCTGCAATGAATATAAAATTCATGAACTGTGCTATCAACACTTGTTTACCTGCTTGTGAGCATGATCGTAAGAGTTTATGTGGTTGTCAAACTCTTGATGCTTTTGATACTGCTTGTCACAGAGTTCACAGTAGAAGTTTGCTCTGAGATCTTCCAAAGCCTTGGCAATTGCTTTTTCTTTATCAACATAATCCTGCAAAATTAACAAAAAAATACTTCTGTTAAACTTCCTGTAAAACAAACTGGAAGATGATCAACTAGTCCTTTAAGGAAAAATAGTCCTTTAGAAAACCTCAGCATAGACCTATGATTATATTTATTAAGCTGACCAGTCTTTGCAAATCTAGAGGTATGAAGGATAACTTTGCAATACTACCAACCTAGCTTTGATTCAGTTTCCTAAGATAGAACACAATCTTGTCATTAGCAGAGGGATCAGTAAAAGGAGACTGCTTAAAAAAAGAAATCTAGTGCTGATGGCAGGAAGGCAGTTTTGCAGCTGCAAGAGGAGAGCCTGCTGGATAGTCTGAGATAAAAAAAAAGAGAGGTTCAAAGCCTCACGCTAACACATGAACAAACTGGCAGCTGCCTGCCCGCATAAGATACACAAAATACACATCAAACCAAGGAAGATCACTGCTTTTGGAATGGAATCTTAGAACTTTAAATGCTGATACTTCCTCCATTTTGAGTGCTAACAGATGTCTGCTTGATCTCAGTTTGTCTGCAATTCAATAGGGAGGAACACAGATCAGCGGCTGGGAAAGCACAGTTCAGAAAGTGTTGAGCCTAATTCACTTCAGTGTGATTTTTCAGTCAGTGAAATGTTCCCAGGAGCAATGCTGTCCATTAAGCTGAGCTCAAATACAGCGATTACACTGGGAGTGAGTGGGTACAGGTAGTTGCCATTTAATAAAAGAGGGGGAGGGAGACCGCCTTAGAGGTTGCTGACAGTATTTTTTTTTTCCCTATACAATTCAACATTTGTATCGATGCAAAACCAAACTTCCAAGCAAAGATGAGGTGTCTAAATTGGCAACAGTCATGTCCTCCCCTCTTTTGCTATAAGGAAAAGTAGCAGCTTTTGGATTGGCAGAGTCAAAAAGCTCTGGAACTCTCTAGAAATCCCCGTCCCTCAAGTGGCTGTAATGGCTTGAAGTCCCAAGTGCTGGGAGTGAGCCTGTGCAGCTCCACAAGCCTTGTCCCCAGGGCACAGCCACAGCTGATGCGGACCTGGGGGTGCTCAGCAGCCAGGGCAGGGGGGTCTCCGAAATGCATCTGATGCTGAGACACACAGTAATCTCAGGGCTAAGCAGCTTCTTCCCCTAGCCAGGCCACTTCAATTACAATCCCACCAGCAAAATTAATAAAACATCACCACTGTTTACAAGAAAGCTGAGGAACATTTACCTCAACAAGATGGAAGCACTTACGCTGATGCATGCTAAAAAAAAAAGCTACAAATGCTGCATTACAAAGTACGCTGTACTAACATCACCATACCCCATATAGCTATTTACTGTATGCATTTCAACTGGAATAAAGAGAAATTATATAAGAAAAAAGAGCCTAACATTTGAGAAAAAGCACTTAAGAGTTTAAGAGTTTCCATCTTCAGTACAAACTTCTTATGGGAAATTTCCTTGCATTAGCAAGAGGAGCTAGCAAACATTTAAGATATACTACGAAAGCTTTTTTCTTTTTCTATAAGATCGTGTTCAAGGCAATATGGTTTATCTCCCAGTTACCACATCAAAATTACATTAAAATAATATTGTTGAGCACGTTTTTTATAATGCAAAATTAATGTCAAAAATTTCAACTACGGGGGGGGGGGGGGGAATATCTGAAAAATTCTAGTGCTAAAAGTTTTTTTCAATTTAAAGCACTTCTAAATAAAAAAAAAAAAATCTATTTCAATTTCCTGCTTCCATCTATTACCAGAGGCCCTTGTTAAGAAGAAAAAAAAAAATCAACAAAAAACTATCTAGAGGTTTGAGCCTGAAGCAGGTCCCCAGGAAGACAAGAAAGGAAAACAGAGCAGCGTGAGATCCACAGAACAATGACATTTAAAGTTCCTCTGAAACCCTGAACAAGCTTCCTGCGCCATGTGTAGGTTTTTTCAGAAAGCATCCTGTGGCTAAACAATGAAAACACAGCCATTTGAATGATCAGAATCTTTACAGAAGAAGAGAATTAAAGAACATTTCTTGCTTGCTTCTTGGTTGCAGAATTATCTGAAATTCCTTTGAGACTCACTGAATGGCTAATCAGGATGCGGCCACAGTTGGCAATTACATAATGGACTCCTGCAGAGCAATGAAAAAATTACGCTTGCAGATATTTTTCACAGATAAATACAGAAATGCAAGAGCCTAACGATAAAGCATGCTAATAAAAACACATCTGAGTTGGGAGAGACTGCTACTGCTCCACAGAGCTCCTGAAAAAAATCTGTGCTGAATAATGGCAGGAAGACAAAACAGTCTCAGAGAGCAACACACATTCAACTGTATTTGAAAAGACAACTGCAAAACCCAAGAATTTTATCGTAAATCACATTGCAGACCTGAGGTACAACATCATTACATGCAGTTCACACAAGAGCTCCTACCAACCACTCTGAAATGAAGCAATACTTTGTACTCAACAGCTGCTGTCTGAAGACACCCAGCATTGCAGCTGGGGGTTTGCTGCAGAAAGGGATCCAGGCTTTTGGCCACACGCTGCCCGAGAATGGCCAACGTCACAGCCAAACCTTCCCTTTGTAGGGTGTAAGCAGCATGCCACCCAGCAAGAGATTAAAAACAACAAAAAGGAGAGACATCATCAAGGAGAACGTGCACCTGGACGTAGAAAGGAGAAACATCTTCAAAGAGAATGTGCACCTGAATGTAGAGGAACTGTTCAGCACTGGCTGCATAAGCCCATTTAAAAGCACGCTTGTACTTTAAAGTGTGCCAGAAAAGATCATTAACTGCATTCAGCTCCAAACTAATAATTAGCTTTAAAAGTAATTACAATGGCTTTTATTTTTAAATTAACAAATATACCAGCAATTCAATTACCAAGCAAGTCAAGGTCTCAGCTTAACAAAAAAAATAAAAAAAATCAGGAAAGGAGACTATACGTTTTTGTAGCTGAACAAACTGCTTGCAGTATTAACTATTGAACTGATGAAATGGAATTTTAGATTTGCCATGGTTATGTTTAATTTTAATGGAATTGAAACTACTTTTCCATTATTCCTCAAAGAATTAAAATTTATGCAAAACTGACACTTTAATGTCTAGGGCTCTTCTTCAAGCCTGGTACTTCTCAAATCTCAGAACAATTAAACAAGCACGCTTTCCTAAGACTTGATGTACTTTACAGGCTGGTAAGTGGAAGAGTGGGTTAAACAACTAGCAAAGACCATGTCTCCACAGAGAACTCAGTTACAGCTAATCCAAGTATGCCCCAACATGTCATGCTCAATGACAACACGATGGCCCATTTTTATCATTAAAAAGATAACAGTCTTTGGCTTACAAAAAACCCACAGCTTTTGTAAACCCTAGAGAAATACAGCATACACACATATTATTTTTTTTAATGCTGCCTGAGAAATTCTTCCAAAGAGATCTAGCCCATCAATTTCTCAAAACCAGAGCCATGTCCTACCTTTTCAAAGAAAGCAGCATTTATGCAACAACATCATAATGCTCTACTTACTGCTTGCTCAATAACAACAGAAGTTCTACTCCACTTCCAGCAGATAACTGCCCATCTAACATTTGCATCTACAGATTTTGCACTGACAACGTGGCAGTTTCACTAGAAAAATTTGGCAGCCCTGGGTCTAGGGAAGGAAATATTCTGCTTACCCTAGGACTGTTCTTTTCAGAACAGGAGCAAAGCACACAGAGAAAGCCCTGCTGCTATCCTGTAGCTCTAAAGCAGCTAAACAAACATCAAGGTTAATTCCAGGAAGTGAATAACCAGTTCATTAAAATATAAATAATCTCAACAATGACAAAACCCAAGAATACTTAATTCCTACTGCCATTACTGCAGCCTAACAAGAAGAGCTCTGTCCTATCAGAACAAATCCTCTCCCACTCAGCCCACAGGAACTTTGATGTTAATGCCCCCATTTCAGTACCTTGTATTTCTGCCTCAGCTCCTCTGTGTCTTCTTTCTCCACCTCCAGTACACGCCTCCGCTCAGTGGCATCTTCGGCATAGTCAAGCTTTTTTTTTAAAAAAAAAAAAAAAAAGAGAGAGATGCAATTTGTCCCATAAATACTTAGCACTACTGAGACTGCCAGAATGTGTAATTGAAAAAAGATGAGATTTGAAACAGAATCTTTGCATATTTTACTTCACTTTCCCTGTTTTGTCATCCCACAACGTAACCCACATGCAAAATGATTTTTTAATCCTTCCAAAATGGAGGCTCCTGGCCGGCCTGTCCACTGCCAACAGCAACCTCAACTTTGTGGGAGTGAAATCACAAAGCCCAGGAATTTCAGGTAGCATTCAGACCTCAGAACTCAGGTACCCATGGGTAAACAGAGTATGTATTTTGAGAAGTGGTGTTTTCTTACTGTGTGATTTAAGAGCAAGTTTTTATCTACCTTTGATGCACAAATTCTCACTTCTAAGTTTCTTCCCTATCAACTCCCCAGGAGGCATGCAAGGAGTGACCAGGTGCAGGGCAGGAGCCAGGCAAGCTTACCTCCATTTCCATCCGCCCCATGCCCATGACATCGTACTTGACGACAATAGGGATGGGATCTGTCCTCCCTGTAAGAGGAACACACACACAGGTGGTCAGCAGCCAGTCCATTACCACAGCTCGCTTTACACATTGGGTTTGGGTGGTTAGAGATCTTGCCTTGGAGTGCAGAGACCAGAAAGCTACAGTGAACCAAACACAAGCCATTCTCACAGCTTACAGCCAAACCTGCTTCTCAGCTCCAAACTGGATACAGTTAAATCCACCCCTGAGTACTGATAAATGGTATTTTCTGAACATTAACTGGTCACATAAAATATTCTTGTGGTTAATGTTCAACCATGACAAGTCCTAGGACAGGACTTGAGAAATGAACCTTCCCCTCAATGCTTCCACATCAGGCAATACATACTCCTCATCTTCTGATGCAAGTGAAAAAGCTATTAAATACATTTTACTGCTCTACCACATTAACGATTGATTAGGACTGCCCTGTAAAAGATGTGGAAGCCTCCCTCCCACCAACTTTTGTCCCTTCCCAAGAGTGAGGAAAGCTGACCGAGAAGCATGGCACAGAAGCCAAACTTCTTTCATCCAAAACGACCCCCTGGTCCAGGCCAGGTGGTCAAGCACCTGCTTCCCCAGCTCCTGCAGAGAGATGCTCTAGCACTCAGTGTCATCTGTAAGCTGTGAAAAGGACTAGTTGCGAAGAAAATTGACTTTGAACTAATCAAACTATGCTGGAGATTTTTTTTAAAAAAAACATATCTTTAATCCACTCATAACCAGCCAAACAAAGCAAAATGGGGCAGACAAGCACTTTACTACCACAGCTTTTTTTTTTAAATTATTATTATTTTTATTTTTACATCACAACTCGCGCTGTTTGTTGTGATGTAAGCCCACTGAAAAAGTACTTACCTTATCCGGAGCATACCTTGAGTAAAAAAACAGAATGTTTACTTCCCTTATTATTGCTCTTGTTTTGGTGTAAACAACTGTTTTGTTATACACACATACACATATATTATACCTTTGGGCTAAAAGATCTACAGGTTTTAATCATGCCAAAAATTTTATTGCCATCCACATGCGCAAAAGGTTAAAGTCTTTAATACTGCCTCAGAAAACCTGAATAGGCACCGACTTCTCTCTTCTCCAATACCAGCTTTCTCTAACTCCTGCAAAAGCAACAGCCCACAGATCTCAGATTCCAGAGTCCTCAAAGGGACCCTACTCTGGTCAGACTTGTGTCTTTTTAACTCTTAAAGTAGAGGCATGTGTTTTTCTTTCAGAAACAAGTCCATTTAATCAATCGCTTTATGATTTTGTTTATATGCCCATAAATTTGACAGGCATACATCGACCAAGTCAAAAAACAGTATTTTGAATTGAGCTTTTGTTTGGGTATTTTAAGTATTCTCCATCTGAAAATGTTTCTCTTGCGCCCAATGGTATAATAAAGTAAGCAGTGACTGCAATTTTTAGCAAAAGGACCAAATTAAAGACAGGTTATAAAAATGACTTCCTAAGTGCAATATCACTTTCATAACGTCTCAGCCAGGGATTTACTGGTAAGTGGTGAACCCAAATGGAATGGCTGGCAGCAAGTGCCAACAATACTTTTTTTCCCAAGCTTTTTTGGTTTGGTTTTTTTGTTGTTTGTTTCTTTGTTTTGTTTTGTTTGTTTTTGGTTTTGGGTTTTTTTGGTTTTTGTTTCTCCAGCAATCGAGATCTTTCGATGCAGCCTCATTGCCCTGGTAAACCCCTGAGTACAAACAATGCATCAGTACTTTTGCCTTCTAAGGCAGTCAAAGTTTGGGTTTGGTTTTTGGTTTTGTTCTGGTTTGGTTTTTTTCAAAATCTATTTGGAAATTGCAGTAGCAAGTGCTAGTGCCCATCGTGTTGGGGAAAAATCAAGTTTGGACAGTATTAGAAATTTACGTTTAAACTGATTTTGGCAGTTCTAACACAAACAGAAACATCCCTTCTTAGCAATACCCTTTAATGAACAAGGATCAGACAAGTGTGCATAAAGAAAGGAAAGGAAAGGAAAATGAAAGACCAAGCAGAAGGATGATGGCTACAACAGAGAAAGTAAGCCTAACATATTGGTGCACTGATGACAAAAGGAGTAATTCAGTCTGAAAATAAAAAATTACCACTGCTAAGTTTACCATCACCACAACAAGTCCAGGATCATAACGCTGTAAAAAAGAAACACCATTTGTTAGGCAGAAACCATTAGGGGCAGAAAATAGGCCGTTTGTAGTAGGCAGGTAGGATGGGTTAAAAAAAAAAAAAAAATATATATATATAGAAGAGGCTTCTTCCTCACCCCTCCACCCCGTCACCATGCTTTGCCCTGTGGAATCAGGGAGCGGGTAGATTTTTGAGCAGTTATGTGTTTTCAGAGCTGTGCTCACAACCTGAAAGTTTTGGGTGTTGGAAGAGGTTGAGGTCCTGGTGACGGCCCAATTTAAAAGAGGCACTGAGGCACATTTAAGCAGACAGTTTAAAAAGGAAACCAATCAGGATCTTAAGGCAATTACAAATGTTTTGGGTCAAAATGAGCTTTGTTTTCAGGGAAGAGGAAAACATTCAATGTGAAAAGTGATGCCTTTGTTTTAAACTTAACCATCATTTTGTTACGAATGAAATACCACGGCAGCCAGCCAGCGCAGCCACCCAGCGTGACATCCAGCCGACAAGTGCCAACTCCAAGCACTTTGAGCACGTAACACTGCTAAGGGCAGCAGTGCCCACCCCCACCATCGAAACTGCGGCTCCATCCAGGGCAGCAGGACACGCTACCAGTGCTAGGTGGTGGGTCATCAAGGCTGGGGGAGCCTTGGCTCCATGTCCTCGGAAAGCCGCTACAGCTAAGGGAAAGGATTGGACTCTGTGTTGTCAAAGGGCCACCTCTCACCCCGCTGACTGCCAAGTGGGCTGGGCGGAAGATGGAGAACAGCCAAAGGGGAAAATGGGACTTTTTAAGTTAAGCTCTTTAAGTTCTCCTTTTAAAGAACTTCCTCAAGAAAATTTATTCCAGAGCTACTGGGCATGACAACAGGATCTTTACCAGTATGTAAACACAGTTCTCGGACCTTGTGGACTCCCAGGTTTAGGGTTCCTGCTGACCCTTTTTAGGTATACTGACGTACTTCGAAGAGAAAAACTGAGCTTTCAGGAAAGGGCAAGAATTCCCACACTTCATGCCACTATGCAGGGTTGCAAGCACTGCCACATCGACAACTAACCCCCCGTACGGTAAATCATGCAGAACATATAAAGCTGTATACGTGCTCCATCCCCCTACACCACAGAAAATTTAGGTTCCTTCTGCACCAGGTTACAAACTCTTTCCTGACAGACTGGTCACATTACACAGACTACAAACCCCAAACCAGAGATGGTTATTGTATAGAACACTTCCACACAGGGGAAAGCCTTTCTGGAGAGGACAAAGCATAAACCTCCAGTGGGATGGGAAAAAAACCAAACAGCTTACACAAGTCAGACCTTAGAAAATCCAATCTCTTAAGGTAAATTAAGTTTGTAATTATTTCCTTAATTCAGAAATTAAATGAGATTTCAAAACTGACCAGATATACTTGTTTTGCTTTCCTCTTCCTAAAGAAATGGGGAATTCTCGCAGCTTGTGAAAAATTGCTCACCCCCAAATAAGCCCCGAGAGCTGCCCCCATTCCTAGAGCCCTGCGCCTGCCCAGAGATCTGCCAGCAGCAGGTAGGAGACAGACTGCAGGCAGCACCTTGCCAGGCAGGCTTCTCCAAATTCACTCCTTTCTAATTGCACAAAGTTATTGGATATGAGCAAATACTTTGCCAGCAGTGCTATAAACTAACAAAACTCAGGAAAAGACTTAATCCTAACGCTTCAGGGCTTTAGTATCAGACACCAAGTTGTGCTGTACACAGAGGATTATCATTTCACAGTTGCCAGCTGCAGGGTGCGTGCTGTGACTCTGGACACAGAGGGTAGATGCTGCTCTGCTCTTCAGAACAGGACGATGCACCAGATGGACCTGCCATCTGAGCCCATCTAGAAATGCTGGCATTGTCAACACTAGTGCACATTTTATCTTTTTTTTTAAACAGTCAAAACAGAAAACAGTTTTCATTAACAATTTGCAGATTCAGAAGAACTCCTCCCTCTAGCAATAGCATGCTCTTCAGTAGATACAAGACATATCTGAAGGTCTGTTTAACGACAGAGAAAGAACAGGATGCCCCTATTGGAAAAAAAAAGATGTACCCCCAACATTATGCATTAACTTAATTCAATCAAATATATTTCAGTGTATCACTTATGCATAGCATGTAAGCACCAGAGAGGTAACCGAACAGCCTTAATCCTGCTCACTGTGTTGACATCTTAATAGAAATTCTTCCCAGGTACAAGTTTTGTGGGATATCATCCTAGAGGACTGACTGATATCACACTCTTCATCGGAGGAGAATTTCATGAACTAAGCATCTTGGAAGGATACAAACAACAGGACGTGATCTCGTTGAACACAGAGGATTTTTACTTATTCACTATCTTTATGCTACAACCAAAACCAAAACCACAGTAAGAGACAAACCTTCTAGAAGGTTTTAATTGCTCTTGGAAAGGGACTACAGCAGAGATTAGAAACATGGCTGTGTGAAGCTGTGAGGAGCTTCACAATCACATCACTAGATTTGCTTTGGTGGATAACAGTCAGTTTGTTTAGTCACCTGCAGTACAAACCCCACTGCAGGCTGTAAAAGGTCAGTAGGTACCTGGAGTCAGCTATCAACACCCACAGCAATGCATCCACAGATACAGGGCATGATCACCGTTCAACTATATTGTCTCTGGGAAGATGCAAGATAAGGAGGAGTCACTGTGATCGTGGATGAGTTTCATTTTCAAAGATCAGGATTTTGCAAGGTCTCAAAACTTTCCTGGGTCTATTGCATGTTTTGATAGCC
Source organism: Astur gentilis (assembly GCF_929443795.1). Lineage (NCBI taxonomy): Eukaryota > Metazoa > Chordata > Aves > Accipitriformes > Accipitridae > Astur > Astur gentilis. The sequence goes on along the minus strand of NC_064884.1, from coordinate 41,834,990 downwards.
CAACAGCTGTCATGTTGAAAATTCAGACTCCTCATTCAGTACACCAAAAGGGGAGAGATGATGCTATATTATCAAGCTCATTCTGATTGCTGCAGTAAGCAAACAAACAAACAAGTGAAATGTTTTATCCTGGTCTCTGGTGGGAATTAGATTTGTGAGCTCATGCTGTTTATGTCAGACTTTGGGAAGGGGTCACAAACAATCGAGAGATTCAAATGAAGTCTAAAATGTCTATCATCCTCAGCAACAAGCATCAAGACCCAGTGAGGAGAAACTGTTTTCCAAGTACAAAAAACATGAACTTAATCCCTACACAGCAGGAGAGAAATGACAAGCGAAAGACAAGTTGTAAACACCCCAATCACATGGCAAACTTCAAACAGGAGCTCAAAACTTCTTCAGCACGCAAGCCAAGGATGACACTTCCAGAAAACCAAGCAGAGCTCCCTGAACTTTTGCAAGGGAAGGCACATAGAGGAGTCTGGGTCAAAAAACATCCCCAACCTAAATGATGATCAGTGGTATTAAAGAACAACATGGAAGGTGTTAGAGCCAGAACATAAATCTAAACCTTGGTTGATCTAGAATAGAAATTAGAAGAGTCACCATCTATCTTGATCTCGGTAAGTGGAGAGGGCTGAAAAGTCCTGTCTGATTTAAGGCTACGCTGCAAGAGTGGGGGCAGGTTGTGCATGGCCATGACTGCTCACTTCCCATGCACTCATCTTTCACAGTTTAATAAAACTGCTTTAACATTATACGAACACAAAGGGCAATAAAGCCTGACACTAAGCCAAGAGAAGGCCATCTCTATCACAATAAGCATGTGTCACTGAAAGAATGATGATTTCATTGACTACACACACTCAAATAACCCATAAACTTATCACCCGTAATCGAAGGGAGGAGCTTGCACATTCAAAAGCAAACAAGGGGGTAACTGCTTCTGCCAAAGGAGACTGAGGCATTAAGTAAACCTCCCTTTAGGTCTGCGGTCTTGTGGATTTCAACATGGTAATGAAGATCCATGTGATGATAATAGGCTTTCAAAGCCACGTTACCCAGATTTTTCAAAGCTTAGCTACTTCACATGAAAATGTTAGTCTTAAAACTACTGCAATGATTTATGTTGCAAACACAAGCATGGAAATGTTAGTCTATGCCAGAATTCAGGTTCCCGTGAGGACATGTTAAGATACAGGGAGGTAAGAGTGTGTTCACATCTACTTCTTGGGTAAGACTGCCAAAGCATTCCATACTTAATGAATAAAGGTACTGTTTAACATTTTTATTTTTCCCTTCCATATTTTCTAGTATTTATTACAAAGCTTCAAAACCCAGAAAGAAATATAACATTCCTCACTTCCTCATGGCATTTTTCTCAGATGCTCATTGTTCCATGTTCTCAAGGCCTGACAAACATCAACTCTGTCTGCCTTCATGAGATCAGGGGATTTAACAAATGGAAAATATATATTAATACATTAACTAAGCCATTTGGCGAACTGGTGACAGAGCCAGGATTCAAGACCTCTGGAATTCAAACCCTGAGCTTATTTCTCCAAGTCGCAGCTGCCAAGCAATCACATTTGCGACCGATCTCAGTTGCTCAAGTGGTCAAAGCTCTGCTCATTACTCCCCAAACATCTAACAAACCTGGCATCCAGAAAGCATAGTGTACATCACCCATGGCCACCTGACACAGTCTTGGAACAGTGACTCTTACTGAGCTTGATCTCACAAGTGCAAATTATCACAGATGCTGTCAGAGAACGGCTATTTCCTGCCTTAGCCACAGGATCACTTCTTCACCTGCAGGCTCTCCTCCTCTCTGCAGATCATCTAGCATTTCTGTCAGACAGTTCTGTTCTTTCACTCTACTCATCCTTTATACCAAGAGGGAAAACAAGAGCTTGTCTGAACAGATTTAGCGAAGAACCTGCCAAATAAGAACTGCATCGTAGTATAAATGAAGGGGGGAGCAAGGACTATATTTATCATCAAGAATTTGCAAGTCAGAGCAGAAATCCACTTGTGCTTTTTTTTTTTTTAATTGCAAACCATGCAACAAAATACAGTTAGATGGAAGAACTCAATTCTAGCATTTTCTAACAAATTTGATATACGTAACTTTGCTACCATTTTAGATAATTTATATGCTCACAAAAGGATAAAACCAAAGTTCTGTTATGCACACTTGTAACTGCTGCTCTCTGTGTCACCAGTACAATTTATATCATGAGTTTGCAGCACACCTTGATCAACAGGAACAGCACTGTCTTGACAAGTTGTAAAGGGTTTATTGGTGTTAGCCTGAGTGGAAGAGAACAAGCATGCAGGAAGGGTTTCTCAAGCTTTACATGGCACTGCCAAGAGCTGCCATGACACTGAACGTGGCTCTGACCACAGGCAGCCTGCCTCCTCCACAGCAGCATTACGTTAGTATTGCTGCTCTCCAGGAAGATTCAACCAACCTTTCAGAATAGTTATGCTGAAACGATGCCAAAACTTTGCTAAAAACATAAGCAAACAAAAAGGAAGTTATTACTACATAGGAATAGGAATCAGGGGACAGAAGGCATTTCTTTTGGACCAAAGGCTACAGGTAAAGCTTCTGCTACTTCACCTAACTGCCCCAAAAGGGACCTTACTTTTCTAAACATAGCCACCTGCTGCTTCCATTTTCTGAAAAATTGAGATAACCCAAGTACTAGTACAAGACAGCATCCCACAAAGCGCAGCCATCTACCTTGAAACTTAAGTTTCACACTGAGTAACATTTTCACCACAACAATAATCAAGTGATGAAAGCTGCCTCAGTCCCCTATAAAACAACCAAGGAGCAAACTTTAGGTATAAAGTTGCAAGGCTCAATTCCAGCTCTACACTAAAACCCCCTATTACCTAAACCATTTGATTCAACAACATAAATACGTAAAAGCAGCCAGACCATGACAAAAAACATGTTACCTGTTGCCATAGCAAAATACTAGATCCTGATTCACGTCTCAGATACCACAAAAGACCATGATGATCCCCAGTCTTGGGAATACTGTGGAAACGTGAATTAAATTAATGCTTTTAAATGTATCAAATTAATCATACACTACACAGTTTGTGGTATAGGGAAACTTAACACAACTGCTTTCTGTACAGGTGTTGGAACCATTTTTAAAGCATCAAGGTTGCAGTCAAGCAAGCACATTTCCTTAAGAGAGAACTTTAAAAAGGCAAATGCAGAAAAGCTTGTTGAATAATTACAGTTAGTACCCAGTACCCACTCACAGGGCGACTAGCTAACAATGAGCTAGACCTGTCCACCAAAGCTGGTCAATCCTTCCTAAGAGTCCCTTCCATAGGGCCAGTAAACACCAGACAAACCTTCCTGACTGGTCTGCACTCTCCAAACCACCTCCATCTGCAGCAAACCATCCCTTCAGAGCTGCCCATGCTCCACACCCCTGGTACGACAGAGGAAGCAGCAAGATAACCATGAGAACAGGAGGATGGCTATGAATTAACTCAGCAATACCAGAGATGGGGGCATTAACTAGCCTCTAAAGTCTGCCTGCTTTCCCTCAGCTATCAGGTCCACTCTGTCCTCGTTCATCAGATATTCCCTACCACACACACACACACACACTACAGTCCTGACCTCATCCCAGAAAGCCATCTAATTCTTTGGGCACAACTCCCCAGATGAGCTAGATGACTGACTCAAGACAGCCAAATTAAAACATCAGCCAGTCTGAAATGCTAGGTCATTTCACTATGTCCCCTACATGTTGTCATCTTTCTGAGTGCATCAGATGAAGTCACATATTCCTGTTTTCTGGCAAAGCAAGTTAATAGCCTTTGTCTTTCCTACAGATAGCGTTCATCTACTCTGTTCAGTTTTACCTAGTCTAATTAAATGAGATTCAGCTACTGGTTCTAGTCTTGCACCTATACCTCTAGAGTACTATTACTTCATATTAAACACACAAATCCAAAAGAAAAAACAGAAGGCTTTTTGTTTGGTTTTGGTTGGGGTTTTTTTTGTTTGGTTGGGTTGTTTTGGGTTTTTTTGGTTTTTTGGTTTTTTGTTGGTTTTTTTTTTTTTACACAAGACTTGTCAAAAAATTGAAAACACAGGGAAAATGTGAAGCACTGATTAAAATATTTTCAAATGTATGATTAAAATTATACCACTTCTGCTTGTCAATCTCTCAATGCTTTTCATAATACTACTTTAACTTAATATGAAATACTTATTCCAAGAGAAATCATTAGAGTATTTGAATTCAAGATTTCACTCAGCCCTCTCATTCACATTCTGACTTACATAACTCCTCTGATTTATTCACAATCCTCAGTCTCATTTAGCACAGGACTTCACATGAAGGTCAGACAGTGTTTTTAACCACAACTTTTGCTAGTTTCATTTTTCAGTAAACCACAGAATTCTAGATTATAAATTACACGTGTTCCCCCGCAAAGAGAGAATGGTCTACAGTCGACATTTTCTCATTTGTTACAGCACAACCATCACACAATCCCTATAGAAAAGTGGATCCTCAAGCCATACTTTCCAGATTAAAAGAGATCCCTGTCAACTGGCAACCCCCTCTTCTGCTTTTTCATATTCACTGGCTGTTAGCAAGTTGAAGTATCATTTCCAAATATAACACAAATTGTTTGTGGTAAAAAAATGTGAAAAACATCAGGAGAAGAGATGAGCAGAGGAATGACTGCTGAATTCATTATGAGCTTCTCTGAACCAGTATTCTAGCACTTGCATGGTCAGAGACAACAGCACTATCCCTGTCTGATACTCAATACGCATCTAAAAATCAAACAAAAGACACAGATGTGTTACAGTTAGAATACAGCTTCTCTTATGACAGCTATGTCATTAAGGGCATGGATTACTTGCTTTCTTATTCAAGTGGCTCAGCTCTTCCATCAGCTACAATGGTTAATAAGAGTTACACCACAAGGCAGCTTGCTCCAGTAGGTACAAAACTACTCTGCTTCTGAAATTTTGCAGAGAATGAGGCAATCTGCTGGGTACCTTTGTACTACAACAGCAGATTTTTACCACCAGCAATTGGCAAGTGTGAATTTTAGGCTACTCCAGCTACCATCCAGAGAAACAGTTCAGCACTCTCACCGCCATATTATATCCACAGTGGCTAGTTAGCGCGAAGGAAGCCCATCACAATGGTACAGTTCTGTGGCATGAAGTTCTTGCTGAACAACAACATAACGGCCTTGCTAAAAGAAATAAGCATTTATGACTGGCAAGTATAATGCAACATCATTTTTAGATTCACCATAACTAAAGAGGGAGCCCCAGCTCAGATGAACATCCAGAATTAAAAGCTACATAATAAAAATAAGCACACTGAACTCATCAACTTCCTTTAAATTTAAAGTCAATTGCATGGAAAAAAGATGAATACAATATCAATTCCATATAAGTAAACCAAAATTTAGGTTTTTAAAGTTTTGTTGCAAGGTGTTCTGCAGGAGGTCAGATACCATATCCACAGCTAAAGACTACTTGAAGTGGTTCTACTTCTGCTTTACCTCTTAACTGTAGGCTGTTGCAAATTTTAGGCTCAAGCACAGCATAAAGCAAGTAGAGTTAACAACAGATATGCTCTGCGTTTGCTATTCTTGCATCTCTTTAGAAATCTCTACTGGTCTTTGCTGAGCAAGAACAGAGCGTGGAAGAGGGGAAGAACTTTTCTGTTTTGCTCTTCCATTCTCAGTGCATATCAAGTAACTTCACTCTTCAAACTCCTAGAATAAGGTTAAAATTGGATGCAAATGTTTCCTTCCTGGCAGTTTATATTTGGATTTTGGGATGATCTAAGATTCATGTAAAAAGGTCACTGGATAATGAATTAAACACTCCCAACATGATCATCATCAATGCCACAGGCACCAGGCACAGGCTCTAGCTGCTTGTAACTAAGAGGGAGCACCCTTGATGTCTTTATGTAGAGCAGAACTGGAGCAGCAGCACTTCTCTGCATCCTCTGCCTGCCCAGCACCTCAGCCAGAGAGGTTGTTTGTCAGATGGACAGGACGCTGCTTTCCTTCCATAAGGTGAAAGGCACTATACAACTCCTGCATGCTCTCCAAAGCCTACATTAAGAAGGTTTCAGCACCTACCTGGGATAAACTAGATGGCCTATTTATACTCCTGCATTTCTATTAAAATGCAGAAGGCACAGGAAAACCCTCACAGCCCATACCCACAATTTGTCTGTAGCTTCCAGACAGTTCAAGTCACCAGAGCTTCAATAATATGTGAGTCAGAGAGATGGTACAGATTCAACGCTTCGAAATGCACAGTGGGAAAAATCTAAATCTGGACAAGTATCAAAATGCAAATGCCTGATCAACCCCACAGGCAGCCCTGGCTCTCTCGTCCTCAGGACATGGTGACACTACCCTCTTGCCCCAAACTCAAGACTGTACAGTCATCTGCTGTTTACTCCATCACATCAGTGCCTGCAACACCTCATGGCACAGAGCCCCTCGGGGCTGTGCTTTTGAATCCGGCTGGGGCTGGGAGAAGGCTTTAGCTTCTTTCAAGTCTCCGTGTTTCCACACTGGTGATGCACAGAGCAATACGGGGCACCCAAAAGAGAAAACAGACCAGATTACACATCCAGTGAATGCCATGCCAAAGCAGAAGCCCAAGAGGTGACAACTACAACCACGTCCTGAGCTTTGGCACCAGCACGGGACACGAGAGGACTTTAAGAGTGCCATGCATTAACCAGAGGATTTCAAATGAAACCATGTTAGAGGAAGCAAGAAGCATTAACCACCAACGCAGTCCTGTCTGAGAAGTTAGAGTGCCTTAGTCCAAGAGATTAATATGCATTCCCAGAGTTCAGAGAACTCGTTACCTCTCGACAGTCCTCCACAGCACAGAAATACTTATCCCTCTAATGGGCTCACTGTAGGGGCATGGAAGTCCAATTACAAGCTCCCGGGTCTTCAGACTAAGGGTATGGGAACACGAGTAAGTTACTCTGAGGAACTTGGGTCATGCTTGAGTTTCAAACACTTTTGAGAGGTTTCTACAGAAACTGCCCAGGCACACAGTCTCATGCCTGCAGTAAATACTGAGCATCTTGCTCTCAGTATGACAGGCAGACACTGTATATACCACAGGCAGTTCATAAGGAGTAACTGACAGGAAGCACTACCTTCAGTTTTTCTCAACACAACATGGTTGTGTGCTTTCGCCCTGGCTAGGACGTCTGCAGAACAGGAACTACGGGCCAGGGGAATGGCTAAAGTCACCCACATTAACTGGGTAGCATTGGCTCAGTTTAAATCATGGGACTTAGTGTCACAGGAAGAGTTTAGGCTCAAGGCAGCATGAGACTAGGTGCATTGGTTCAACTAGCACTATGGCATCTCGAGGAGATTTGCTAAATCCCTGACAAATAGACTGCTGGGGAACAGAAATAAGTCAAACCCGTGAAGGCCTTCTGGAGAAACTGGAAGTGAGCCTCTCCCATCCATGAGCACCTCTGCCACCACTTTCAGTCTTCAGTGGGCCCTTTTACTCGCCTTCTAATGGCTTCTGACACCACTGTGAAACATGCACACAGATCATCATAACTAGTTTGTATTTTTAATTCTTTTAATATCAAAGCATCAAGCCAGCAGAATATCATTATAGTTTTAGAAGCTGCACAACTACCTGTTAGTAAGTAGGCAGTTAATTCACCGCCCTCCAAAAAGGCCAAACACAGTGATTCTTACATGTACACGACACACACACATCACGTCTAACCTGTACCAATAAGTGAGGCAGCAGCTTCCACTTGCAAATTGCTAAATATGAAACTCAACAGTGCATTTGTTTGGATATATTAATAATGGAAAGAAAATCTAATCTAGGAACAAAAAGCAGAAATAATTTTGTTAAAGACTGAAGCTGGTGTTGAATGTTTCAGACACAAGCTAGTGGACTTACCCTGCAGTGACTTTCCCAATCCTTGGCCCAGCTTCCACCCATGTTTCTGGAGTAAGCGGTGTCCAATATTATCCTGACAGACAGAACAGAGAAAACAAACCAAAAATATTCCAATAATATATTCTTCCCTTCCCGCTGACATTTAAACATGTGATGAGCAAGAGATTTTCTACATATATATGCATGCAAAAAAATGCTACTGAAAAGGCAATATATGCCCAATAAAAGGGAAAGACAAATGTCAAAAATTGCTGGCTAGAATTTTTCCAGGGGGATGGGGTATCAGGGACGGTCACTTTCTGATGGTGTGCTGGGCAACTTTTGTGCATCACGTTTAAAATAAAATAAAAAAAAAGCAATGTGGGAGAAAATAAAGTGTACCAATAAAAATTGACAGTAAAAAGCATAAAATCAAGCTATTTATACAATCATATCCATCACCTAGACAGCACCACTTAAGTTTTTTTGTAAAGAAAATCTACAATGTGTTTAGTCATTTTGTTTGTGTGTCAGGCTTTTATAATACTGAGTAAGTTGTAAGTGCAAGACTGCCCCACCACTAGAAACCAAAACACAATCATAGCAAAATCCAGGCTAGACTTGATTGGGTTTTTTTATATATGTATATATATATATATAAACTAGCATGCAGCCAATATTAAACTGAAAAAACAGTGAGGTTAGTAAAACAAAAAAAAATCAATTAAATAAAATGAGCTCAAGCACAGACTGGGTGATGCATTTCACATGTAAACTAACAAAAATACTAAGATGTTAGAATGAAACAGGCCTAGCAATAAGTTAACAGCAAGGAACCATTAGTGCATGTAGGGGAAACAATAAGCATAATGTCTCATCTTCCTAAAAAAAAAAAAAAAGCTATTTTGGAATAAGTGGAAAAGTACTGACGCAGCAATTAAGTGTCAGCTTTTGAAAATAGGGCTGAGCAGGGCTCTGTGTGGAATTCATTATGTTTTTATGCAAGATTTCTTCCCCCAAACAAAGAAGAGTGCTAACGGCACCCTTGTAACAGTCTAAAGCTGACAGCTTGCCCCTTATTGATCAGTTTACCAGTTTACTAGCAGTGACCAACTGTCAACTCCTCAAAGAAGGACTCTCTGTTAGGACCCTGTTCACCTTCTAATCATAAAAAATAAAAATCAAAATCAGGTATGTATTTGTTGATTATTAATTGTCATATAAGGCAAACCACAACTCAAGATATCACAGAAATACCCCCTGAATTATAAAACAGGCTGTGAATCCATAACATTGAGTGGTACATGGAACCTTAAAAAAAAAAAAATATATATATGCTGCAGGTTTCTCTAATTAAATAACCAAGTTGTCAACAGAAATCAGAATAGCAGTGGTTTTTTCACTCACTCCACACTGAAGAAAATGACCACACGGTTTGCAGAACTTTGGTGAATCAGCTTGAAAGACACAATCTTCCCAAAGATATTGGCTGCATGGATATATTTTTCCTCAAAAAGATTCTATCAAGTATAATTATTATTTTTTTTCCAATATACCGTAACTCAAGACATTTTGCCTCGCTGTATTTTTCAAGGCAACAGTGTACATCTTTCCCACACTACCTGCTCTCCCCCACGACATAATTAGGACTACATGGGAAAAAAATAAAAAACGGAGAAGTAAGGAAATGTCTGGTTATAAAAGCTTAAATCAGTATATGCAAAAAAAAGGAAAAATGAACAAATATGGATTCCAACCACAAACACCATGGAGAAGACTATCTGTTCAGAAGTGTAGGAAAACTTACCTGCAAACATATCTGCTACAGACCGTTTCTCTAACGGCCACAACAACTGCACAGTCCTTCATGCAAAAGGGGCCCGAAGTTCAAAGGTTTTGTGGATAACGCACTAATTGTTCTACCATTAGCACTGCAACTATATCTGACAAAGGATTATTGAATCCGATTTTAAAAGCTGGTGCTGACAAAAATGGCTGCTTTTTCAAAAAAAGGACAAGGAGTACTTTGCAATCTTTTGCTAAGTGGAGATGAGACATTGTGCTGACTGTGTTGTGTTATGAATGCACTAAAATAAAGACAGATGAAGCAGTATGCTATTTCCAAAAGCAGTGCAAGTGGAGTGAAAGCATTTCCATACGAACCTGGCTTTAAAAACTGGGCTGTCAAAAGAACAGTTAAATGTAACACAAAGTAAGAAACTGTCCAATCACTAATGGTAGTTTTTCTTTTGCTTTGTTTTCAATTCACTGCTTGCAAGTAATGTATTTATTAAAGAAGAGTGAAAGCATAAAATAAATTCAACAAGTCAAGACCAGCTGGGAGATTCAAGAGCGGTGTGTTGTGACTGACACAGTGAAGGGGTAAACAAATGTTAAAGGGAAAAAAAGAAAAATTTAGAAGGGTTATACACATTAGCACCACTTTTACAAAACCACTCAAGAGGATGGTCACAAGTTGTTTGACATAAATTGGAATTATGCCTGAATATTATCCTGTCTCAGTTCCCAGGAAGGGGGTGGGGGGTGTTTCCCCCCCCAGTTGCTTCCATTTGTTTGCTTCAGCAGTGAAACTACTCCCTAATTTTTTAAGTATTACTGAAATGAAATGGAACATCTTCTGCTTCACCGAATAGGGAGAACAACCCTAAGAGTTAAATACTAACATTTGAGCTAGGACCTAGTCATTAGTCTGCTCATTTTTAGCCATGTTCAACCTTCTTCCTCCATTTCAAATCACTATTGCAGACCTCTCACAGAGGCAGACCGGCAAGACTGCTCTTCAGCATAAATGCTGCCCTAAAAATTAAATTATGGAAGGCCGGGCTTGCTAGGCTCCCACGTGAGAGCCATTCTGCAAAGCCCGGTGGCCTGGGGAGTAGCCAGGGACATTAGGACCAAAATTTGACATGGGGCAGCAAATGTTGCAACAGCTGGCAGCTTTTTTTTAAATTGCATTTTTAAGTGAAAACTCTGTAAAAGCGTGGACTCTTTCACATCAAAAAGACATCTTTTTTTATACCAAACTTCCTGTCAATGTCAAGAACTGTCATTCCTTTTGAATAAACTACCCTCATGTTGTAGCAATGTTCCTACAGGAAGAGTTGCAGCGATCTACAAAAATGTCAACAGACCAACAAGGAAATCCCCATGTTTCTCAGTAAAGAGCTGGCACAAGTCTCCTCACTTTCTTATACTATCGTTTTGGAGCTCCTTGTGTTACAGCCACAATAAAAATTACTGAGACAGTCAAAATAAGTCTCCCAATAGGTGTTTGAGCAAGCAAGTTCTCATTTACCATCCAAACTACTCACAACAGCAGTGCTATATGTCGGGCACCCAGTCTTGGAGACAAAGCTGGACACCAGATTACAGGATGCTCAGCATAGGACAGAGTGGCTCGGCAGGCTCTTGATGGAACAATTTATACCTCCCAGCATTACTTTCACCACTTTGGAGCTGTTCAGCGTGATCATTTCTATTTACAGATGGAGAACTTTGCATTACAAATGAAGCATAACTTTTCCAAAAGCATGTAGGGAATGTAAAGGTCTTGACTTCACCAAACTTTCATGGGAGTTGGCTAAGCTACTTTGGAAAAATTTCATCCAAAGTGACCTTCTCTAACAGTTCAGACTGGCCTTCCCAATTCCCCATCCTGTACCCTGACAAGATGCCCTTGATTGCTTTCCATGGGTATCAGTGATTCCTGATACCAGGACATCCCCAGCACAAATTTCTGACAAAGGTTTGGCCAATAGGAAAAAAAATGCATACAATGAAAAGATGCGTACAAGAACTGAAAGGTTTTGATGATGTTATGTGGGATATAATCTGCAGTCAGTGGATTGAGCTGCATTACAGATAAACCAAAACACTAGTTTTGCCTAATAAAGGTTTTCCCGTAAGATCCCCACGTATCGTTTTCACATTGTTCGTCTCTTGGCATCTGCAGGAACCATACCTCTCTTGAGTGGATTGTAAACTGTGCTGACTGTGTATTGAGGAATCTATAAGCAAGGATTGGATGCTACTGGGTGAACCCATGCAAACAAGAGGTTGAAAAGATTCCCAAAACAAAACCTATAGCTCACTACAGATGACACAATGAAGACTAGAGAGAAAAGCCAAATAGTAATGCTACACCATTCAGCTTCAAGAAGCACATTATTTATAGCGCTGTCCACATATGGCTACTGCTAAATGTCAAATCAGCAGCCTCATCAAATTACACTTTGGAACTAGTGGAGTCCACAGATCTGTACAGATATACAGTGCGACAAAACCCAGCTTCAGCTCAGTCATCTACAATAGCCTGTGATCATCAAACAACTACCAACTGAAGCCTGAAACCTTGTGTAGTTCAAGGACCTCCTTGTGTAACTGAGCAGAATTAGAGAGGGCAGGGGGGGAAAAGGACATTTGTTAGTTATGACAAGGACAAACTAACAAGCTCCAGAATAAGTGGGGGATATGCAGCCTGGCCTCCAACCTGCAACGGCGACAGCTTGGTTTGAATTCCTGACACTCTGCATACTGCCTGCATGGGGAAAGGGCTGCTTTCTTGCGTAGGCTCTAAGGGTATATTGCTATCTCCTACTTGACCTGTACTGCTGGGACAAAGAAAACACAGCAACAAGATTCAGTAAACAAGTAGAAATAAGGAATTAGCATGAAGAAAATCTGGATTCTATTAAAGCTGCAATACTTTGTGACTTCCCATTCAAGTACCTGAACTCAGTGCACTTAAAATATTTTAAAACAAATGCATGCAGCTTCTTGAATTTAAAAAAGGGTTAAGTGCTCTGATTTTTCAAGGACACCAGACACCAGTGGCTCCACTGACGTGAACAGCCAGCGTAAGTGCAGCATCTTTCAAACCAGAACAAAAAAATTGGGGGGGGGGGGGAGGGGGGGGGGGGGGAGTAATTTAAAAAAAAAAAAAAAAAAAAAAAAAAATCAGTATTTGCAGCTATGAAGAGTCCATTGATACGAAATGTTTTCTTCAATTTAGTAATGGAAAATAGCTGGCTTCTCATTTAGGCTACATACATCCACTAGCTCATGTCAGCTCTATTTTCCATAAATGTACTTTGGTTATAGTCGCATGTTTCAGTCTAGACATCTTTGGCCTAAACAAGCTGTACAAAGCAGGATTTCCACAGGAACAAAAATACTAGTACACTAATTGAGGACACATTTCAACATTGTAATGATCTGTAGACTCCCAAACCTATTTTTCCAGCCACCTTTGAGTTGCATGCTGTAGCAGTACAGTCAGCACCTCTCAACAGATAATGCTGCAGAGATGGATCTCACTTCAGCAGTGATTGTCAAACGTATACTTCAAGTGAAACCCACTGCCCCCTGGGATTTCCAAATGCAAGCGACCTTTAGTCTTTAAAGCATTTTCATATTACTAAGATGATGTGAGAAGCTGCAAGAAGCACATTTAAGAGAATATACTTAATCCACTCTTCAGTCTGTGGAATAACCATACTTTAAATTTTTGACTGGAAAGTGCTTTGATCTGCTATTGTTATAAACAACCTTCCTCGCACAAAGACATTTGTCATCCAGACTATTTCCACAATGTGAAACACAGGCTCTTACTCATTACTCTGAGCAGACTCCTTTTTAAAAGTTAGTTGAATTGCTAACAGAGAACTGGTTAAGGATTACAAAACAATTTGTTAATATTCAAATATTTAGATGTGTGGTATCTGCAGATTATAGACTTGTCCTTACTCCTTCCCTCTCAATTTCAGTTCAGGGATGTTATCCACTTCTGGGTGAGCAAACAGCATAAAATAGAAGAAGGTAGAAAAAGCAGTATGAACACCTCTTTCCTAGTGAAAACTCTTGCAGGAGAGGTGCACCACTAAACTCTGACAAGAAAACCACCCCTTATTTTAAGGTGTGTAATTTGCCAATTTAAAAAGCACAGAGGTCATTAATAGTGTGGAAGCAAAATCATTTTCACAAGCATCAGGAAAACTGACAAAATTATTTATGCTTCTCAGCTACAGAATTTAAGAATCAACAGTGTATTTAATGAAGACCACGTGAAGATTAACCTTAAAAGTGACCAGTTTGTTTCTGACTACAGTTTCTGACATCAGACTTGTTTATGAGACCAAAAAAACACCCTGTGCAGCAGTCAGCTTTTGAATTTTGGGACTAGCACATGAAGCCAGCTCAAGAGCGCTCTGACACAGAGCACAGCTGCTGTGACAATGCAGAACATACATTTACCCAGTTCTGTGACTCCTTCCAAGATTTTCATGTCACAGGCTAGGGGTTTTACATCTCAAATGCTTGTTTCTCTTATTACATACAAAAGAAGAGTGAAACACACTTGATTTTAAAGTGAGAACAATTTGAGGTTTTAACTCTCTTCTCAAAGTAGTAAGCCATTCTCTTGCCCTCTCCATCAAACTGTTTTCAAATTTAACCTTTAGGCTGAACTGTACTTATTAAAACCTACCAAAAAGCTGTAAAGATTAATTATGTCCTGGTATTTGGATAGCGATACATACATAAATATGAATAAAATATAAAAGCCGTAATTGAATTTAATTTTTCTGCTGCAGTTCAACATTAATCAATCTGCAACAAAGTATTACATCTGCAGATGATCCAAGCTGCACTGTGAGCCCGTGTGCCCGTGTTGTTGGGTTCAGTGTACTTGTTCATCTTTTACATACTTCTGTAGACATCACTTCCTTCAGAACACCAAAGAGATCTAATCTGTGACCACTTCTACTCCTCTGTTTGGGAAAACACTTTTAGAAGTCAGGTAACCAGTCTAGTCTAAGTAGTATTTGAATTATTTTGAAATGCTAATTTCCAGCGTGGCACAGAGTAGTCTACCAACGAGCATTTCTCATTATATTTACATAAGGAAACAAGCTTGGCATTTTAATTAAAATCCCCACATCACAACGTAAGATTGAAGTATTCAGCAGAACATTGAATACGAATTCCCATCTCTGCAGCATTATCTCATGCGTCATCAATTACTGCCATGCCTAAATCTAGCATCATGCCAGCACATTAAGACAGTAGGTACTATATGCAGTGTTCACTGGACCAAAAGAACAGAAATAAGAAGGGGGAAAGGAAACCCTAGAGAAGAAATTAAAAAAGGCAGACCGTGCAATACAAACCAGATCATGGCTGCTTAGCTAATATGGGCCAACTGCTGCGGAAGAAAAATGTCGAACACCCCAAGTTGTGTAAATTTTTTGTAAACATCTAACACGCACACAAAACACACACAACACCAACCTACACATGAATGAAAAATATATATTGATCTTTTGCTAACACTAAGTTTCTTCTAAGTGCAGATTAACATGAAGAAACTTTAACAGAGAACTTAAATTATCAATAGGGAAAAGAAACACTTGACAAGTACTTTCTTAACAAAAATCTAGTCTTAATCAGAACACCACTAAGTGATCCTCAATTATTCACTACAAGTTTTCTTGCTCTCGTACTGAAACTGCAAATGAAACTTAGCTAAAGCTAAGTGCCAAACTTAAGTCCAGTTTAGGCTGAACAAGCTATTGTGCCTAACACTAACAGAAGATGCTTTGCAAAGAAAAAAATTAAAAAGCTCCAAAAAGCTTAAAAAGCTAAAACTAAACAAAACTTAATTTTTCCCCATCTTATGGCTGTACTCTCCACACCTAATTCAAAGTAAAGCAATACTTTACAGAAACTCACAGAACAGTTTCAGATTCATGGGGAAGGACTGCTATACTAATACTGTAATGCATCCGTGTTTCTGTACTGCCAGATGTCATTCTAATACTAACACACCAGTAGTTTTCCAAAAATACAAACTAAAAAAGGATCAAAATACATTTTACTACACTACTCCATCAGGTTCGCATATGAATTAAACTGATTCTTCAAAGAAAAGTACAAAAACTTAACAAAATAAATATCTATGAATGAATGTATTATTTTGAATAATTTCTGAAATATCATGTTGAACTAAAATTTAAAGTCACCTGCTGTTTTAGGAGAACTACTTAAAGATTAAATTCCAGGCCCACTTAATCTCAGCATGCAGTTTACCACAAAAATTAACACTGTACTGATAAAAAGATGCCCACTCCTATCAAATTTGACTGCATTCACGTCACGTACCATCCGATCACGGCCTAATTTTTGGTGGGTTGATGATGCTGATAAGTATGTATCTTACCGATTCTATAGGCTTGTCTAGAGATGCTTGCTCTATCTCCAGGTGCCCTTCTTCATATTGATCAAAGTGATTGCCCTGTAAAAGAAAAGGAGGGTTAGCTCTACAGCAGAGAACACATTTCCAACAGTCTAGTTTCAAGATTCCAGTTTTTATACAGTGTTATATTTTATATAATTTTGCTAACAAATGAACTTATTAAATACCAGCTCAATTCAGTATATAGGCTACAAGAATAAAACAAAAATTATTCTAAAAATGAACTAAGCCAATTTGATGATAATCCTAAACTATGGAAGTTAGCAAAATATCAAACATTTACGATGACAACACTTTTGTTTTTTTTCTTTAGAAAGTCTGTGAAAACACTGACCGTAAGCACCACTGCTGGCCTTAAAATCACACAGGACGAGAAGCAGAAGGAATTGACCCCACCACAAGAAAGGGGATTTTTGTTGTCTTTTCTCTTTTAAAGAAGAGTAAGGCTTTCCTTGCAGCAGGAAATCCAAATTGCTTGAGGCATACATGTAATTTCACACACCTTAGACCAACAAAATCCCACAGTGGTACCAAACAAAACCTCTCCCTGTGCCCATAGCACTTGTGCATGTTCTGGAGCAGCCCCTTCCTTCAATCTAGGCAGCTGCACAGCGAACCATTAGTAGAAGTGATCCTCCAACACTCAAAAAAGCCATTAGTTTCAAAACCAAGCAGTCTCCCAACACAGCTGACCACGTGGCCACACAAGCACGTACGTTGTCACAAAGAATGCCAGGATGCACGCGCAGAACTGCTTATTCCAGACATACCAGCTTAAAGCATTTGTGAGCACAGTACCTAAAACTGCTACACAAAAAACGACAGGACTGAGGAACACATTTGAGGAAAGAGACAGACCGAGAGATACACAAGGAAGTGTACTAATAAAGTGTGCAGATACTCACACAGCAAAGAAAAGGCCACGAAGAATGATAAACACAAGCACGTTGCTTCCTTACGCTCTTGGAGCAACTCCCTGAAACATCTTTAGTCCTACAGGTTGGTCATGTATAATAATTAAAGTAGATAGGAAAATTAAATAGGATTGTTATTATGGCGTACTGAGCCCAGCCCCCACCAACACATACCATGCACACTTCTAGATTGCCAATTTCTGAACAGGGCAACCTCTCCGCTACCCAATGGTTAAGCACAGTACAACACACAAATGACAGCCACTAGAGTAGAGACTAGAGTCAAGCAATCCTCCTCAAGCATCCGCTACAGCAAAATTCTATCTTTGCATGCTTTTGCCTGGATATTAAGCATACAGGGTTCATGAGCTAGGAAGGCAAATGGCAGTCTCTGTCCTCCAGAATAATTGTTGGTGCTGGAACATTATCAGTGCGAATGGCCATTTCACGGGAAAAAACAAAACAAAACAAAACATCTCTGTTGTAAATTCAGAGGTTTCTGAAACTCAAATTCCTGCAATTGCAAACACAGTGAACAATTTTCGGCCATTCAGTAGGTCTATGATGTAGCACCAACATCCACCATCACTAGTGCATACCTGGAAAGGAAAAAAAATCTGACTTTCTAGCTGCAAACTCAAAAGCAAACAGGAGAGATGCCTGTAGCTGAGATTAGCACAAAAGCCATTGAAGGGGGCTGTTTCCAGTGGGCTCTCCTAGGTTCCCCGAGCACTGCTCAGCATCACAGCCCTGTGAAATCCCAGGAGGTGCTAAGGCCTTGGCTGTCATCCCCTATTCCTTTCCCAGGCTCTGCAGTGCCACTGAAATCCTGCTGGCTGCTCAGTGAACACCAAACACCTGGTGGTTTTCATTTGCATCCCAGCTCTGCAGTTACTTTGAGCAGGAGCACCTAGCACCACTGCCAAGAGAAACATGTTGTCACTCTCCTCCTTTCTACCAACACCAACTCTTCCTTCTGCAAGAATTTTAATGAAAGCCAGCATGCGAAAGAGCAAATTACAGTTGTAATGGACTGCTTGTTGGAATTTTACAAGCCAGGCACCAGCCTCCAAAAACCCTCTGGAACAAGTGTTCATATCCAGTGATGCAAATCTGCAAGAGACCATCTTGACAAAAACCTGTTGCCAAGAGAACGTGCTTTGATGCTGGTGCCCCAACCGCCAGCCTATACATCATCTGCAGTCCACAGTGATAATTCGCCCAGGCCACGCTCTGCTCCCAGTAGTCTTCTTTCCCACAGCCTCTCCAGAGCAAATTTGGAGCTTAATCTGCAGGCAGAAATCCACTTCCATCCATTTTTTTTGGACAGCCTTCAAGGAGCAAGCTGAAGGCAAACTTACCATGCACATGCAGTCGTTGAGCTGCTTAAAAACGCTAGCAAGTCTTGGAGACAGGCACAGTGTAGATGTACAGACTGTACATGTGTGCGCTGTGAAGTCAGGGAGCCCAGCAGGGAGAAGACATGAAACCTGCCTCAATGGCAGGATGACACAGCCCAGCCTCCCAATAAGTAGCGCCCAACAGAATAAAAGCAGTCAAGAGTGCACACGCTGTTAATGAATTGCACTGTTGACTGCTAAACGCTAGCAAAAACTCATTACTGAAACTTCACATATAAAAAAATTAAATCCACGTAACATCTAGTTAACAAACCCTTGAAAAACTCTCAGCAAAAACAAAGACATACTTCCCCCCTGCCTAATTTCACAATGTGATTTGCTGCCTGCAGATAGCTCAGAATATGCCAAGTAAATTACCTGGAGTTGGCAAAATATTTCTGCCTACTCACCGTCTCCTTCGGCGCACTGCCTGCCAAGACAGTTAAAATTGTTTTTACAAAGGCAAGGGTCAATTCCAGTTTGAAAGCATGCCTTGCTGATTTGAGGCTTTACAACTCGATTCTTCTGTGCTGAAAAACAATGTCTCCTCCCAAAAGCCATGCAAAAAACTGAACACTCGGTATGTCACAGCCAAATGTAAAGAAGTCAGAAAGCAAATAAAGCCATTCTCTGTAAGTTCTAGTGATCCCACTATTATCCACTTTATATACTTGAGGATTTATTATCTACTCCATATCTACTTTGGGTTTTTTGTTACTGGTAATGGGAGTGGGAAGGGGTTGCTTGTTTTTACAAACAGCAATACTAATACTAGGGCTTACAAAAGAGGCAGGGTGCTTCCCATCACCTTGAACTCCTGGGTATGCAAATGCCACCTGAGCACACAAGAACAAGGCTTGGTGGGATGCTGACAAACTGCTCGCTATATTAGGAACTTGGCTGTTACAGGCTTGGTGATTAAAGGCATCAGAATAACAGAGTGTCCAAACTGAACTGAAATCAATACTCATCACAGAGACTGTGCTTTAATTATCAATACTTAAAACAAATGATAAAGGAAAAATTTCCCTTCCACCATAAAGTAACTCACCCTGGAAAAAAGCAAGAGGATAATTCAACAGTCATACTGAGGTCAAATTTCTGAGCCTATTCAACCTCACAGTGCCTAACAAACAAAAAGAAAAATGGTTCTTGCTTCTGAGGCCACAAGAAACTGCTTGTTAAGGTGATGTTGTCTGCCATCATGGTGATCACAGCCTTTTTGAGCTGGGACTCTGTGGGGCTAGAGGCAGCACAGTCTGTCCCTTTGCCTCCTCATCCCCGGAGCTGGCTAAAGAACAAGTTGGGGGGAATTCCATCTGTTTTCCTTCTTTTCCAATTCTTCAACCTAGCACATCAAATGGATCTATATATAACATTTCTGTTTTGCTGTATCTTAAGACAATGAATCAGAGGAAGACAAAATACTTTAACATTTAAATCTAACAATTAATTAAACCCTAAATGTTGAATCTGTTGAGAATAAACTACATTTCTGGCAAACATGAACCATAAGCACAGACCACATTTTAATATTATTTTGATCTGTGTCTTCTGTGGACTTAAGGGATGTGTCCCTCTTCCGAGGAAACCTTTAAGTGAAAAGAATTCAATCCCTACAAAATGGATACCAGGCCATAAAATAACAGCTGCATTAAAACCAGCACTATTCAAAACCTATTCTCAAACCTTCTTCCCTGTATGACTAGTATAGAGATACAGTAAAATCGTGGCCCTGCTTGCTAATGACAAGGTTTCCACCTACCCCTGTGAACAAGGATTTCAGGGCTGCATGCAGGGCCCTTCTCCCTCTCATCCTCTGCCCCTCCATTTTAGAGCTGCCTATATCAGGCTTCCTCACTCCTGCTTTGTAAAACAAGATGTGTTACACTGCTTATATCACTTTCTTACAGATGCTACCTCCATCCTAAAACAGCACAGCAAATAAGATGAGAGGCTTCCACTTAAGCATAATTTATTGCTATCACTTTGAGCTACAGCAAGCACTCTGACACTAGGTGCTTCTCTACAAGCATACTGAAATTCAATATATTTTACTACTTGGATGAGAAGCAAGGACAAGCCTTCAACATCTAAACATTCCTCGTTATACACCACGCACACCATTTAGTTTCCTTGTTGCATTCACCTCCAGGAGCCAATATGTTTGTGTCCTGTATTTTTTTGTGTAATATCATCATCCCAACTTTGGCTAAGTACCCATTTTAGTTACTCACAGTCAAGTGTCCTCTCCTGTCTCCTCCACTTTCCCATTGTTTGATCTTTGCATGAAGCTCTTCATCAAACCTTATGTCTTAGAACCCTCACACATTTAACTGCTGAGTTATAAATACAGCATTTGAAAAATCAACTAACAAAAGCTGCCTCCATGCAGGATTTTAGACCCTTATTCTCCCTTATTTACACTGCAAATACTTCAGAGCTCTGGCCCAACAAATGCCATTTTCTGAAACAATTCAAGTTAAATAGCTAACGGAAAAGAGTATCACTGTTTCTTTCTTTCTTACTTGTAAGGTCCCAAACATTGTAGCAGTGAGACATAGTCAGTATCATTAAAAAAAAAATAAATTAAGAACTTAATCACACTTTCATCCCAAAATCTTTAGTGGCAAGAATTGTTGCCAATAAATGACTCAATGCAAGTGAAATGAATTGTTGATTTAATCCCATTTATCAGAGTAAGTTTAGTATCACAGAATTAATTCTCTCCCCTACACAAGCCACCTTTTCATCAAGGTGGGCAAAGACAAAGCATCTAAGGACACACAGATATTACTGAGCTGGGTGGAGGAACCTTTTCAAAGCATCTACACAACTACAAGGCAGAAGAAAAATATCCTCTCTCTCCTTCCCTCTCACTCCCCCAAAATGGTGTATCCAAAACCAAACCCGACTTCCAAATGCTGCATTTTCTAAGTCACCTACAGCATCATCAACACAAGGAGTAAAGAACTATGACTCACTTCAGCTGCTTCAAGGCTATTAGACCTCCCTGGATATTAATTACTGGACTGCTCTTTACAATCTGTCCAAGCACAGAGGATATTAAGATGTCAACATGCAGAATACATTCCATATAGTGCACGTTCCTGACATGAATTAGTGGTTTCTTTTATGAACAGCCCTAAGTTATCTATGTATTATTTCAAAAGA
This sequence comes from Astur gentilis, assembly GCF_929443795.1. Lineage (NCBI taxonomy): Eukaryota > Metazoa > Chordata > Aves > Accipitriformes > Accipitridae > Astur > Astur gentilis. Next base: position 41,813,261 of record NC_064884.1, on the reverse strand, counting down.
AAAGTAAATGTGGTAGTCTACATTTCAGTAGCTAAGCCAAACTTTGAAACACAGCTCTCATGCGGAGACAGGAGAAAACTACAACAAAAGAATAGTATAATGGAGACGTGAAAGCAATGGTCTTCTTTCAGAACGTCTTCATTTAGCTGTCCTTTCAGTTACTGCTCAACAAGAGAGATGATGTAAGTTACAAAAACCAACAGAAATCAGATACGAAGAGCCTAGAATGAGAATACCTGGGGAAAATGCTGCCTGCTCCACAAGTCACAGGGACAATGTCTTCGACAGTGTGAACAGAGTAAAATAAGATGACTCCAGCATAAAACCTACGCCTAAGAGCACCAAAATCAGTGATGACTGCGGAGGGAACATGCAGAATGCAATTGCTGAGATGTCAAAGCAGAAACTATTTATGTCCACACTAAATTTCAGGACCAGCTTAGGAAGGTGCACAGAAAATGCCTGTTCCCATGACCATGCAGATAACCTGAAGAAAGTGATTTTGCAGAAACGTCTCACTATACTCACCATCATTATTTCTTAAATGCACTGGAAAAGAGCACAGCGTGATCATGATTGCTTAACTGCACTTGAAAAGAGCACAGTGTGCTCCTTAGATATTCAAAAATTAGTTTTACACTGGTAGAATATCAGGAAGAGACTCAAAAAATAACATTTATACTGCATTTACTTTAGAAAATGGAATTTTAAAACATTAAAGCAAGTCAGCACCACTTGTGCATATTCTATTTAGCCATCAATTCAATCAATAAACCTTAAACTCCCCAAAATACTAAGTCAAGCCATAAAATTCAGGGTTGTTACCCACAAGCGCCACTTTAAAACATTTAACCAAGCCCAGTCCCCATTCCTGAAAGCTCTGAAGGCATTAGGCTGCAAACCAGCAGCTGAGACACTGGGAATATCGAAAAAGAGAAATGAGTACCCACAAAAAAGGCTATTTTCTACTGTAGATAAAGCCAAGGCAGACTGCGTTAGCTACAAATCACAGAATATTTTGCAGTGCCCTCCAGTTTCTGCTCCCACAACTGGAAAGCACAGCTGATATTTCCTGCAGCCGTCCCAGGATGGGTCAGCACAGATGCAAGGTCTCGATGGTCAAGCACAGTAAACTGAAGCAGCATCTGAACACAAGTGAGCAAATGCCACCTCTCCACAATCCTTGCTGCCTGCACACATATGGCACCTTCACAGATCAAGGTCGGAGGGGCGGGGGGAAGACTCACTGATTCCAGAAGCAAATATCCTAATAAATTTAAAATTTTCTTTTTTAAAGGAGGAGATTGAGCAGTTACAAGACCTTTAGGAGGACAAGGCACCTTAACGTCCATTGGCTTTTTCCACTGATGGCTCCTATCACAACCCTTGCAAGCACTCCACATCCAGGACACCTGCGTCAATGTTGCTAGTCCAGCACCAGCACAGTAGCCAAGAGACAGGCACAAGACTCACTCTGCAAGGTCCTGACATAGCACCAGGCTCTTGCCTAACCCAAAGACTAGGAATTTCAGCAAACCATAATCAACATTTATTTCGTGTTGCATTCCATGTCTAATTGTCTCTTTAAAAATTCTTCCAGCTTGGTCAGCTGTTGTTACCAGACCTTCCAGTTTTGCAGAGCCCCAAGCTCGACTGACCCACCTCTCCCCACACTGCCTGAAGGCAATACATATCACCAGGTGCAGCTATAGGGTTCTATGTGGGACAGAGAGAGAAGAAAAAACAACACCAGGCAAGGTCAGATATGAAAGGCATAACTGACAAGGTCTGCTAGTACTACCTCTTACTTTGTTTATTTGTGGGGCTCTATCAACTACATCATCTGCTGACCTCTTTCGGTAAATTTCAGCCAACATAGATGGGAGAGGGAAAGTGGTAAAACCAAATCCAGCTCACCATAACTAATCAACTGTTTATTACACACAATCAAAACATAACGGGCTTATAATTCCTCCACAAGATCCATATTGCCCTATGTATGCTGACTACAGATCTCAGACAGTAATTTATGCTGCCCTTTTAAGCTAAGCAGGACCTGATGACTCTATACGATGGAAGATCTCCAAAACGTAATTGATGCAGACAACCGTGTTGATGTTTAGAAATCCATCCAGAGAATTCAAAAACAACTCCAGGAAAGCATAGCTTAGGAGTGTTTCTTGAATATTCATTACGTGCCCAGAAGAAAATACATTTTTAAGACCAATATGTACCTAGAAGATGACTCCATCCAACCCTGCTCACACTGGAAGCTTTCTTGGATAATTTTAAAGGCCATGTGGTTTCTCAAAACTATAAAAAGCAATACAAAAGCAACTTTGTACTGGTACCTGGAAAGCCTTTGATAATGCTTCCCAGAACAAAACCATCCTTTTCCCTGTTGTTCCCTGTAGTCACTGTAAAGATGCAAAAAAATTCAGTTATCCTTTCCTAGCAACATAGAGGTAAAGCATTCACAAACAGCAGTTAGCATTCTCATAGCTTTCTGTGTGTTATAAGTCACCTTCCCAGTCTCTTCCCTGTAAATAGGCAATACAAGAGGGTAAGTACGGACACTGCACATCTTCACACCCACCAAAATAGCTTAATATTTACAGTCAACATCTTGTGAAAGCTGCAGCAAAACCTCATCGTAGGCAAACATGCACATCAATTATTTTGAGAGTACTTAAAATGAAAATCCTGTCAAGTCAATACAACAAAAGTAATCACTTAAGATTTGGATATGAATTTAAATTGGCAACTTTTGAAAGAAGCACCTTGTAATTACACGCCAAGAAGTTGATGGCAACCTTTTGTTTACCAAACTAAAAGTTAGTTTTGATGGCAAAATTCTACCTGTTAAGTCCAAAAACAATACAAAAACACCCGCCAGAACACATTCAAGACTACTTATAGGTCAAGAGCTCTAAATGGGGAAAATGTGCATAAAAATACCTAGTCAGAGCTATCCAATTAAAAACATGTTCTACAGTGCAGAGATAAACAGCTTGTACAAAAAGGAGTGGAAGCCAGAGGCAGGTCCCTGCTTCGCTATGCTTTGCATACTTTGGCACCAAACAAGAACAATTTAATGTCTTTCAGATTCCTTCTGCCGCTACCAACGCCAGCTATAAATCTGTTCCAGCACATGAGGGATATTGTTCAGTTCTTCAGTGCTTCCAGCAACTGTACCAAAGAGTATTAGCATTGGTCTCACTCACCCAATTTTCTCTTAGCCATTTCTTAACATACCTCAATGAAGAAGATGCTGCAGCTTCCAGCACCCGCGTCTTCATGACTAACAAGGACTTTGAAACAAGAGAAAGAGAAAATACCCTGGATGGGATAGGGTGCTAGTCATTTAATATCTAGGGTATAATTTATTTACCACCACAAGCTTTCAAGCTTTCATAGTACAGTCTTTCTTCTTTTTTCTCCCTCAATATGGTGTTTGACTTGATAAAGGATTGTTCCTAAACCAAAACATCACAGAAAAACCTCACTCAGGAGCACGTTAACTGGATTCAAACTCCTAACTTGTTCCACAAGACTCAGTACCATTCAACTTTTTATCAATGACCAGAGAAGAAATAGAGCAACTGCCAACTCAGTTTGCAGGTCATGAAGCCCAACAAATAGTAAGCGGCAATGTGGATGATGTGTTTGTACAGAGCAATCTGACCCATATAACACCGGCCTGAACTCACTAACACAAAGTCTGTTTTCACAGAGCCCTGTACAAACACACCTGCAGCACAGGGCTGCACCCGAGCAGGCAAAAGAAATCCAAGTTAAAACTTCTTCATGCAATATGGTAGCAAAAAGGATAAAAATACAGTCCAAAGGTGTGTAACAAAGGAACATCAAATAAGAATAAAGTAGTAAAGAAGAGTTTATCTCTGCATATTATACAGATGGAGTCTATTCCAGACTCCTCTATGCAAGTCTTAAAATTTTCCACGTTTATGACTATAAGATGCAGAAAGCCATAACAATGCAAAGGGAAAAGCAAAATGCCCTGCAATAACGGAATTCAGAGAACAGAACACTAAGGCTCTCAGAACAGGCTAGGACTAAGACAGAAATGCTATATATGCCCTTACATAAGAAGAGACAGCGTACTGATGTGTGCTTTGGCATAGTAGAGAAGGACTTAACAAGAAACAACAGCTAAAAGCTGAAAATAGAAATATCTAGAAGAAAAATAAAACACACCTTTCAGTGGCCAAACTACCAGAACAATCTACAAAGGAAAAACCTTCACCATCACCACTTGTCTTCAAGAGATACTGTAGCCAAACTCTAATTCCTGGACTCAAAACTGGGTCAAATGATGGAAACTGAAGGCTAAGGGATACCTGGATATTTAAAGCATACATCCTAATATCAACTTCTGGCTTGAAAACTGTGAATGGCTAAAATCTCAAATGAATTAATTGCTCATAGAGCTGCTTGAAGGTGGAAAGTACCAAAAATTACTATAGGTTTAAAACCGTATGGTAGGAGCAAAGCATATGTCAGCTGAGGAAAAGTTGACCAAGAACTGCAATACTGCTTTTTGATCGGATGAACTCCTAAAGCTCTACATCCCCACGTAGCAGGTGTTAGGAGACTAGTTAGGAGGGTTTGGTTTTGTTTCAGAGGGGGTGACTCAGAAGAAGCCGAGATAGCTTAGACATGGTTTGTGGGACTCTAGAATAAAGTGTTTCCTATCCAGTTAACCACGGCAATAGACAACATCACTGGACGAGAGGAGAGAACAGAAGTGATAAAACACGGAGTAGGGAAAGGTACAGCCAAGACAGGAAAGAAGGTCTATATAAAATTAATTTACCACACAAGTACCAAAAATTCACATTGACGTTCAGATTCTCCTGTGATCTTCTAAAAATTAAACCAATACTACTCCATTTACTTTATAACTCATCTTCCCCTAGTCTTCCCCTCCCTTCCGTGCTCACACAGGCAGGCAAAACATCAGAGTTCTGATGTTCCTGCTTTACTCAACTGAGAGGTCAGCATGTCTTGCCATGGAGGTAAGAGCAGTATTCTTCCTGTGCTGTGCCCATACCAGAAATATAACCCTCATCTAATGACAAATGAGGATCTCTAAACAATACTAATAGATTTTAGAAAATCTAAGATCAATTCTTAAATTAAAAAACATGCCATGGAAAAGGCTACCTCCTGGACTGCTTTCAGCTACATTTGTCAAAGGCAAATTCACACACCAGGATCTTGTATCAATTGAAGCTCAGGATAACATATTTTGCAGAGACTCCAATCCTTGTTCCCGCACATTTTTTTCTTCTCCCAATTAGTAGAAGTAGGCAAAAGAAAATGACCTTTTTATTTCCTTGCAGCACGGAGAAAAGCCATCAACTAACTTTGCCGCAAAACCCACGAGCAGTCATGCCCTGCTGAAGGATATAAAAATCAAATGTGTTTGCCTTAGGCAGCACCTAAGAAATGAATTGAAGTTGAAGCCACTGACAAGACGCACTCATTAGAAGGACAGATTTTAAAACTCCATGCTGTCAGCCCAGATGTCCAGTAAGCCGGACTGCCTAAGCTGCTTGGGAACAAAACTTATCCCTGACATTCTGCCAATTAAAAAGCATAAAATCCCCATGCCATCAGCGTTCAGCTCAACTTGCTGGAAGCGGCAGAACTAGAAGCACAGACCAGCCAGTAACAGCGATGTGCTTGGTTAGCTCTTCAAATCCTTGGCGGGGGGGGGGGGGGGGGGGGGCGGGGGGAACGACAGGCTACCTTCCTGGCATAAGCAAGAATACCAGAACTGAAGTTCAGACTGGCCATATTTCAACTCAGTTTGGAAAACCAGACACTTCTGCTTGGTGGAAGTGTTATTCTATTATACAGACTATACAACAAATTAAAAAAACAAGAGACAGAACAGTTTGTGTTCCGTCTGGCTAATGATGCAAGTAAGTGCAATGTACGTAGGAAGAGGAAATTATTGTACACATATACACATATGGCTCGTAATATTTCTGCTTCAACAATGAAAAGCAGAAAGATATAGCAAGAAAACGTTTTCTCAACATCTGTGAGTATCTGGGAGCTCCACTGGACTTCAGCAATATGGAGACATCCCCAGTATTCATTCTTTTGAGTTCATTAATCTAAAGAATAAAACTATTGCAATTACAAAAATAACACTAAAAAAATATATTTATTCATTGCAGCAGTCTCACGTATACACCAGCTTTCAGTAATGCTTTTAAAATACTGTTAGCATAGTCAACAGCTATCATTCATAACTACTTGAAGTAACAACAGTTCACAAGTTTGTCTCTGCCATGGGGAAGCCAGTCAATCAAGGAGACAGCAGAAGCAGACAACTGACAGGCATCCCTGCGACAGGTTAAGTAGTACGATCTTTTAACCGAAGGACTAAGCTTGTCCGCAGCCCACTCAAAAATAACCCCTCCAGCAATGGAAAAGGGGAAAAGGTTGGGATTTATTTGACTAAGCAATTCAGTAGACTTAACTTACCATTTCAGAGCCTAGAGACGAAAGAGAAGGAAGGTCAGTAATATCCTTCCTCCTTCAGTAATTCATTTCACTGCCTAAAGCCTCCCAAACAAACTGCTGTGCTGCCCTGGTCAGAGAAAGATCAAGAATTAATGGACAGAGCAAAGCTAAACGCCTTTCACTGCAGCTGCCCTCAAGTTCAGCACCTGCAAAATACAGTCAAAACCAGGGGCTTTCCCCTGAGTTTTTTTCTAAGATTTGAGAGCATACAGCAAAAAGAGAAGAGGATCTAAGCTTCTAAAGCTACACAGAACAGCAAAAGCAAGACAATCCTATTAAAAAAAAAAAAAAAGCTGCTTAATCACCTCATTGTGGCTATATTCTCCAATGCCAGTTCCTGCTCCTTTGGCAATTTCAGCTTTTAAACCATCCTTGGCTTTGAGGTTCCTTCCACCCTACCATAGAGAGAACTCAGAATTTCTGAGTACATAATCCTTCTCCTCTCCCTCCATACCATGATCTTTATCATTAAGGATATCTGACTTTCTTATCCTTATACTAGCTACTCTTTTCCACAGGGTTACTTATAACCCCATGATAGTGTCTCCACTCCCTCTGCAGCTTTCTTTATACCCATCACATCACTCTGGCTGCAGTTATGGGAAAGTACCCCACTGCTGCTTATTTCTCCAATGCTCAGCTGATCCCTCTGCTCAACAATCCTCCCCTCATCACCTTTTTATGCACTTCAGACCATTTAGACCTTCTTTCTCTCAGCTGGTTTAGGTCCTTTCCTTCCTGAACCCATTTCCCTCCAGTCCCATACGTTTCCATTCCTGCCTTCCCCTATCGCACTGGGCTTCCTTTAGACGGGCACAGGGGAGAAAAGAATAGTTCTCAGCCACTCTCTCACCTTTAATCCACTTCTCTCCAGCATATCAGAAGCTCAGAAACCTGAATATCACCTCTGCTAACCTCATCTCTCCCCTGCCCACGTCAATGCTTGCACTCTTGCCAAACTAATCCTCCCAAACCCAGAATCTTTCCAGTTTCTTTCCAGAAAGAAGGTTGATAACATTAAAGACAACCCTAAAATGCTTTTTTTTCCATCCAGTGACTCTCTTCCATTAGCCACATCACTAGTCCCAAGGCATTCGCCTTTCTTCCAAACAGCTAAAAGGTTCCTTTGACCCATACACTTTACTCCTGACCTTCTGTTTCTCTTCCTCTCTCGAGACAGTAACACATCCTTTTACATTGTCAAGAAGATCACAAGTAGATCACCCAAGAACAAAATCCGAGGGATCTCTACAGCCTCCCTCCCCCTCACCATGCCACATCCATCCCTGCTTCAAGCCGTGTAATTTTAGAGCACCATCTCCCTTTTGTCGTGCCTACTTGGGTCTCAACAGACTAGCAGTAACACAGGGTCACGTTTGTAGTCATACTCAGTCAAAGGACAGAAATTTCATCTGCTGAAGCTTAGAATTAAAACTGTTAGAAATTGCGTGAAAAAGACATTCTTAACACCAACAGAAACACTCCTACAAAGGGAGCCTATGTACGAATTTGTGACTTCACACTAACAGTGTGTCTTATTTTTGCTGTAGTTTTGAGACCAGTATTTTATAGAGATGATCAAAAGCTGCAAGCTAAAAGCAGACGTATTTTTACCTATGCTTAGCAACAGTCACAGCACAGCTTTCACAGCAGACCTGCAAACATCATAGTGAGCCATTTCCTTTATTCCACGCCAGTGTTATATCTCAAGTGACCTCCATCTAAATATAGAGAAGAAAGTAAAAAATCTTCTCTGAAAGTGATTTTGATGAAGAAGGAGGAAAACTAAGGTTCAAAAAGTCTTTCTCCACCAATATACTTCAGTAAAATTGTTAGACTGCCCAACTGTCAGGGGTATGTGCACAGGCGCTTGAGCTCCCACCAATTCAGTGCGACCTTGGCCAAGATACTTGGGCTCAGCCTCCCTCTAATCAGCTCTTTCACAGCTCATCGTTGTCACGTTCAGTCCTCTGCAAGCCTTAACCAATTCCAAACTGTTCTTCCCAGAGGACTGATTCCACTCTTCCCTTGAAGGAAGCTTTAACACGCAAAATAAAATATCTTCTCACTGGCAAATTTTTAGGAAGAACAGAGAAGTGACCCTACTATAAAAATAAACCCTACCTTTTTATTTTTTACTCTAGTCTATGGGAAAGACAATAAAACCTGATATTTGGCACGCATAAACTCCCAATTAAAAATAGTGCCCTTTCTTAAAGTCAAGGGAAAACAGGATTGTGACTGGGTTATTGTTTCCGAGCATGCTCAGCAGCTTTTAAGATTTCGGCATCGGGTAATGGAGCCCTGTTTCCTCTCTGACATCACTACACATTCTCCCTGCATGACCAGAGCAATGACACAGTAACAGGTTTTGCTGCTACAATTATTTTTTTTGCAAAGAGGATGCCCCACAAAGGGACAAGAACAAGGACACCGAGCAAAAGGCACATGTGAACAAGTTGTGCAATGCACGACTACAGAGCTTACCCATTTCTCGGCTACATTCTGCAGTCCCGGACTTGTTTTAGGTTCCCCATCTCTCCCCTCCCAAATCAAACTATTACAAAAAATGTATTTTCAAACCCAAGATCTGGCTCACTCCAATTCCTGAAACCCAATCAGACCATCCCAGTATTAATTACGATTCATTTCTTCATTTAAGGAAATGAACGACGCAAACCAGCCCCTGTGTTTAGGGCTGTGTTAGAAAGCCATACCTACAGTCCACAGATAAGGTCATGCTAACAGTGCAGTCAACCACACTGATATGTATTTTCTCATGCGTTTCTAACACAGTTTAGTAAAGACTTACTAAGTGTGCAACCCCTAAAACAGCCAGAAGGAACAATGTAAATTAAATACTACTGGATGTCCTGACTCTTTTCAGGATCGCACCTTAATGCTACATTAAGTAGAATTACGCAAGCTCCGCAACTATAAAAAAAAAAAAACCCAAATATTCAGATGAAAAGCATGAGTTTGGGTGAAAAGCACTATTCCAACTTCGGGCTCCCGAAACAAGGACATAAAAGCTCATCAGTAGCTCTTCTGGAGCTGCATTTATTCTCACTCCTTTTGTTTTTCTTTCTAACCTCGAGACTTTCTCAGGCTGAAGTCAGAAAACAAAATGTCATTGTTTAGGCTTAATGAGTCAACGTTAATTTCACCATTGTTTATTTAAATCCCCTTTAAAACAGCAACAGTGGCGTTAATTACGTCGAAATACTAATGTTTTCGGGGGGGGGGGGGGGGGGGGGGGCGAGAAAGTAAAACGCGTTTTCCACACGAGGGGGGTCGCTGACACACACTGGGAGACGGGGATGCCTCGGCCGGGGGCAGCCCACCGCCAGGGAGCCACGCCGGGCAGGTGAGCCCCGCGGCGTGCGGCGGCCCCGACCCGCATCCCGCCGGGCTACCGCTCCCGCCCAGCCTCCGGCCTAATATACCGTATAAAACGACCAGGAAAAAAAAAAAATAATCATAATAATAACCCAAACACTAAACCCCACGCTCCTGCGTGTGAGGGCTACCTCAGCGGGGGGGACCCCTCGGCGGTCCCGTCCGCGGGGACGCTCTCCCCCCGCCCCACCGCCGTTACGAGGCCGCCGGCCGCTGCCCCCCTCCCGCGGGTCACCTTGACAGCCCGCCCCGGCCCCCCGCGTTCGCGTCTTTGTGTCGTTACCCGCCGCCGGGCCCGCACACAAAGCCCCGCCGGGCGTGAGGAGGAGGGGGCTGGCGGGGGGGGGGGGGGGGGCAGGCCCGCCCCGGCCTGAAGGGGGCCGCGGCCGCCGGGGGAAGAGTCGGGGCCCGCCCGCTCCCGCGGCGCGGCCGTTACCTGGAAGTCCCTGTCCTCGTTGAAGCGGGAGAACCTGTCCGCCATCTTGCGCCGCCGCCGCCTCGCTCGGCTCGGTCCGGCCCCGCGCCTCCGGCCGCCTCCCCTCAGCGCCGCCCGCGCCGCGGCAGCGCGCCCGCCCCGCCCCCGCCGCGCCGGACGCCTTCGCGCATGCGCGGCAGGGCAGTTCACGTGGGCGGCGCGGGGCCGCCCTCAGTGCGGCGTCACCGGGCGGGACGCAGCCCCGGCGGGAAGCGGGCGGCTCGCTGCTAAGGGCCGGGTACGGGCAGCAGCACGAGAGCCGGCCCGCTGATAGGGGGCTGCAGGGGGAGCGGAGGGTGGCAGGTACCGGCGGCCGCACCGTTAAGCCTCCGCCGCGGCGGGTTGTTCCCCGCCCCGAGCCCCGCTGCGGTTTGGAACGGAGCGCGCATGCGCCGCTCCCCGCTGACGCGCGCACCCTGGCAACCAACGAGGAAGCGAGCTGCCGTAGCACGGGGCGCCCGAGCTGCTCCCCGCAACCTCGTGCCTGCGCATGCGCAGCGTTGTTAGGCGGCGAGCACTCGACCCGGGGGCACAGGGGAGGGCGCGAGCCCCGCTTCAGCTTTCCCGCCCTCCCGGCCCGAACCAATGAGGCTGTCCCAGCCTCTTGAGTGATGGCGGTACGAACCAGTAGGAGCAGGGACTCGCCTCTGCCCCCTGGCGTGCGTCGCGTGTCACGCTGGCTGCTGAGGGGTGCGTGCGCGCGCAGTCTCTTCAGAGGGGACGGGCGGGAGAGGGGACTGAGGGGCTCTGGGAAGGGGCGTCGGGGCAGCCCGGCACCCCCAGGGCGGTGGGGAAGAGCCCCGGCACAGCTAGCCTGGGGGCCTGGGGCCACCCCTGAGGCGGGTGATGTGGCCTGGGGCCACCCCTGAGGCTGATGATGGGGCCTGGGGCCAGCGCTGAGGCTGATGATGGGGCTTGGGGCCAGCCCTGAGGTAGTCCGTGGTGCCCAGCTGAAAGCCTGAGCTGGATCACGGTGCTCGGAGCCAACCCTGAGGTGAAGCACAGTGCCCAGGGCCAGCTGGAGCCATGCCTGTAGCCCTGTTCCCACCCCAGGCCTTCAGCCAGGCCAGGCTGCAGGGGCCTTTCTTTACCCCTGAGCAGGGAGGCGTGTGCCTGGCTTGCACAAGCATAGCCAAGTCCCTGTATGTGGTGACAGAGGAGCAGCACCCCAGGCCTGCATGCACCAGGCGATGCTTGGGGTATCCGTCTTGCGGCAGCCCACAGGCCTTTGAGCACAGGGCTTGTGGCAGACGAGGCCCTGTTTTTCCATCCACCACCACAGCTGTTACCAGCTGTCTCTGAGCACGGCAGCGTGTGTCACCGTCTCTCTGCCATCCTTGACAGCAGGAAAACTGGATTCCATCTGTCTCTCCATTCATTCCTTTTCTTTCTCTCACCAGAAGCCTTGCTGCATGGATCCTGCTTGTGTGCTGCCCTCTGCTGCCTCGTCGAGGCAGGGTGAGGAGAGAGGAGTTTGGAAACGGGCCTTTCTGAAGCGTGTTCACCAGACTGTGCCTCCGTGTGCACCACCAAACCTGTCGATGAGGTGTATGCCTGTGACAGCAAGCCCTGCACAGTGGGGCTGTGGGTTAGATGCAGGGGTGGCCAAAGCGGTGGTTGTGCTTTGTGCTAGGCAGTGTAGCTCGTAGCAGAGCTGACTTGATCTATTACTGCAGTGTGGCAGGCTGGGCTGCACTGCCAGAACTCCTGTGTGGAGCTCCCTCATGAAACTGCAGTCAACCTTGTGTGCTGAGGAGGACCTCGTGGTTGAGAGTTGGGACCTCTGCATTGCAGGGTGGCTATGAGACCTTTTGCTGGGCAGGAACATGCTTGAGTTTGCTCCTCATTGCATTAAGAAAGTCCTGTTGATGCCGTGCCTGTTGGTACTTTACTCTGCTCCCCTCCAAATACCTAAGCACCGGGGGTCACCTGTCTTGTCCTGCATCAGGTTTGTGGTCCCACCCACCTGGGTGAGTGGTGATTGCCAGTTTGGGGCTGCCAGGCCTCTGCCTCTCCTCCACTGGTGATGGTCTCCCTCCCTGCTGAGGTCCCTGTGGCTCCTTGTGCCCCAAGGACTGCCCTGCAGCTTAGCCCCATGGAGGGTGGAGAAGCTGAGGCATGGAGGGGAGCAGCCTTTCTCCTTCCAGAAATTACTGCTGTGTTTTTTGAGGGGACTGTCCCACTCCTCATCCTCCCAAAGCACCCAGATAGGTCCAGGCAGGCAGGGTGGAGCCAGGATCCCTGCCCGGGGAGCTTGGCCACACTGCATGGAGCAGCCCCGTGGATGGCTTGGTTGAAGGAACCCACATGTCCTGCAGCCACCCCACCCGTGGGTCCCAGGTGGGCACCCTGGGCCCTGCTCAGCGCCAGGGCTGTGCCCACGAGAGGGAGCTCCTGCTCCACCCCGGTGGGCAGTGCGACACACCCCCCCCCCCCCATGGGACCCCCACCCACCGTGGGGGATCTGAGGGGGTTGTAGGCCCACAGGGAGATGGAGCTGTTTTGAGCCAGGCAGGATGAGCCCCAGGGCCGGGAGTGTGGGTGGCCGGCACCCCCCCGAGGAGGGTGGCAGCTCCCCCAGCAGGACCCAGGTGTACTGGCGGCTTACGCCCCTTCTTGACACAGCCCCCCCCACCCCACTGGGTGCACAAAGCTGATGTTCAGCAGTACCAATGATGGGGGGCACCCAGCCCTGCCTGCCTGGGCTTTGGGGTGAGGAGTATCTGACACCCTGGGGGTGCTAAGCTGTGGAGGAGGTGTGGCCCCTCCCATCCTGGGGCTGGGTGCCCTCCTCGATGCTGCCCGAGGCCCCTCACTCCCTGCCTCAGTCTCCCTCGGTGCTACGAGCCCAGCTGTGGCAGCGGGAATCTGGGGCAGGCACTGAGCCTGCTTTGGGGGGGCAGCCCTGGGAGGGCTCAGGCTTCTCTGCCTGAGGTGCTTGAGGGGAACAGTGTCCCCAGGCCAGGGGACCCCCAACCCTGAGCGTGTACGTGTGCGGCGTGCACCTACGGGTGTAAGTGTGAGTGCGTGTGCGAGCAGGGGGAGGCCGGGAACCGGGAGTGAAGGAGGCCCCTTTCTGCGGGCCGGGAGGCGGAGGCCGGTGCTGCGGCCCCTGGGCCCCTCTTCTCATTTAAAGCAGCTTTGTGTGGGGGCTGCGGCGGTGGGGGCCCAGAAGGAACGGCCCCCCCCTTGGCTTCTCCCCACACCACGGGCAGCCCATGGCTGCTGGGGACGTGTGCCCGATGGGGACCTGTGCCTGCTGGGGGACAAACCTCCCCTGCCCTGCCAGCTGGTCACAGGGACAGCTCGGTGTCCCCCTTGGGCAGAGCTCTGTGCCCCCGTGGGGCATGGGGACAGCTCAGTGTCCTTATTAGGCACAGCTTCATGCCACCATCAGGCATGGGGACAGTTCAGTGCCACCCTTGGGCACAGGGGCAGCTCAGTGTCCCCATTGGGCACAGCTCTGTGGCCCCTTTAGGCACAGGGGTGGCTCATGTCCCCATCAGGCATGGGGACAGCTGAATGTCCCCATCTGACACAGCTCAGTGCCCCCATCAGGCACAGGGACAGCTCAATGTCCCCATCAGCCATGGGGACAGCTCAGTGGCCCCGCTGAGCATGGGGACAGCTCAGTGTCCCACTTGGGCAAAGCCTGGCGCCCCCGTGGGGTATGGGGACAGCTCTGTGCCCCCTTTGGGCACAAGGGTGGCTCAGTGTAACCCTGTGGTCTGGGGGCAATTGGAGTGGCTGTGAGTAGCTGCAGCCCCCCCCACCCTACAGAGGGGATTTGGGTGGTCCCGAGGACAGACGGGCACCCAGGGGACCCTGAGGGCCCGCCTGTGCCTGTGGCATGGGCTCGCTTGCGTCCCCACACCCAGCCCTTGTCAGGGCCGGGTATAAATAGCAGGCAGCTCTGTCACCTCCTGTCACATGCCCGGTGCTGGCAGGGTCTCCTGCCATCGGCCAGGGCACAGCTGTTCCCAGGATGGGGGGCCACAGGGGCACCCCATCCCCTCCCACCTGCTGTGCAGCGGGGCACCCCCACCATGGGCACCACCGGGGCCATCGACCCCCACCCCATACACCAGGGCTGGTCCTGGGGGGGATCCCAGGAGTCCGGGCTGCCTGCATGGGGTATCGTTGTCACCTCCTCGGGAACACAGACCCTGAGCCAGGACAGGGCCCTGGGACAGAGCTGAGGTGGCCGGACCCCCTCCCATCCCATGAGAACCCATTGCTAGTGCCAGGGGCTTCCCTCCCCGGGGACAAGTGGGACATTTCTGACCCCAAATCAGAGCAAAAGGGGAAACTCACGGGGGCTGGCGGGGTCACAAAGCCTCCCGCCACCCCCGCCTCACACCGCCAGCTTCCATGGGCAAAAATTGTCACCGCTTGACCTGCTGGTCCCCAGGCGGCTCTAAAAATACCGCGTCCTCCTGACAGCGACAGCTGAGGGACCGGGTGGCGGATGCCTTGGGGACCCGTGGGGGGTCTGGAGCCGAGAGGAGAAGTGGGCCTGCCAGCACTGGGTGCCCCAGTCCCCTGCCCGCCCGGCCCCCTCTGAGCCAGGACAGTCCCTCTCTCTTCCCATGCTCCGTTTTGGGGATGCCCCAGCATCCCGCCCCACCAGGCCTGGCCCGCTGCCCCCTTCTCCCACCGGGATGCAACAAGACGGTAACTGGCGGCACCATGCCCGGCCGTGCCCGTTCTTGCCCAGCGGCCACCGGCACGGAGCCTGGCCATGGCGTGCCGCGGCGGCTGTGCCTCTCGCTGTCCCCCCGGCCCTCCCCGAAGCCCCTAATCCATCTCTCGCAGCAGGAGATGCCTAAGCTGCCTTTTCATGCCGGCTCCTCCGCGCGCGAGCTCGCCGCGCTTTCAATACCGGGTGCTGGCAGGAGATGTGTCGGACAAGCTGGAGGGATCCCTCCCCTGCCAAGAAGGTCAAGGTGTGCTTAAGCCAGCTTCCCCCCGCACGCCGCCCCAGCCAGCGTAGGCCAGTGTCCTGCCAGCCTGGCTCGGAGTGGGTTTTGTCCACCGCCGGCACTGGGCCGTTGGGGTTTCACCACCCCTGAGGTGTCTGGGCAGTCGGACCCTCACTTCGGTGGGGGCTTGTCCCCTCCCTGGGCTCCTGACAGCTGCTCTCAGGGTCACCCATCAGCCCTCTGCTCCCGTGCTGGGGTTCAGCTAACGTGCTCTGCCTGGTGGATACCAGCACCTCGTGGGCGCCCACTGCAGCCATGCTGGCAGCAAAGGCTGCCTCTGGTGCTGGGGCACCCCATGGGTACCCCAGGGCTCAGATCACCCCCCAGCCCACCTGGCCAGTGGTGCTGCTTACGGACCCCTCCCACCGCATGGAGCCATTGCAGACCTTTAGACCAGTACAAACCAGGCCTGAGAACAGCAGGCACTGGTTCCTGCCCTCCCTAACCCACAGGATGGCGTGCGTGCAACAAAGCTGGGCACAGGCGTGCAAACACACACGTGCCCGCAGACCTTTCACACAAGCACACCCCAGCACTGTCTCCCCCTGACCCCCCAGCCCCGCTTCCATGTCCCCACTCTCACCCCTTCTGCAGGCACTGTGTGTTCATGTGCACGCTCATGTATGTGTGTGTGTGCACACGTGTGCCTGCTCACGCACGGGGGAGCGGGGGGGCCCCGTGGTGCCCGTGCTGGGGCCCCCGCATCCCTCTCTGTTCCCTTGGTGACGGACCCCCGTCCTCCGCTGGCACCTTGAGCCTGCCGCCAGCCAGGGCTTTTGTGGCTGGTTTTAATTAGAGGCTCTTAAGTGTGAAACAAAGCCAAGGGCAGGGGCCGGGGGGGCCCTTCCTCTGAGCTCCTGGGGGACCCCCCAGGGGTCCCCGTCCTGCCTGGCATCGCCTGGTGCAGCCGCTCCATCCCGGATTTCTACATTTCTGCTTCGCCCTTCTCCATGCCCATCCCCAAGGGATGGGGATGATGGAAACTGGTGCTGCCAGACCTCCCCGCACGCCAAATATTGACCTCCTGAGCAGTCCTGGCCAGCAACCTAAGAGTGGGGCAGTGTGTGGGGCCAGTGCCAGCTGCTGTGCCATCCCCAGCATCACCCACGGGTGGGCACTGGGACTCCTGTCCCCAGGGAGGAGGCTCGGAGAGGGGCCAGAGCTGCCCATGGCTGGTCTGGGGGTACTGGGCACCTCCCGGGGTGCTGCTGGGAGTCCAAGGCCAGGACCTGGGGGGTTCCAGCTGTGTCCCCCACCCCTGACCCTCCTGAGTACAGGGAGGACCCCACAAGCACCCTGGCACCCTGCGGCGCTGGAAGAGTCCCAGGGAGAGGGGCTCCACAGGGACCATGCCCTGCTCCAACAGGCACACCGGAGCCACGAGCCCTGCTGGAGGTGGTGGCACCCATGGGCCATCCCTGGCAGGTGGCGACCTGGGGACCCTGGGGTGCTGGGGACAGGGGACTGGCAGCACCAGGTGCCCACCAGCATCCCCCAGTGCTGTACTGGAATGAAGTGAGAGCAGAGCAGTGGGGGGATTGGGACTCCTGGGTTCCCCCCACCCTGAGCAGTTCCTTGGGGACTGTGAGGGGGAGCCCTCTGGGGGGGACCTGGGCTTGGCCTCATACTCCCAGTAATGCCCAGCCTGGCCTGATGGCAGCACCAATCCTCTCCCGCTGGGTGCCAGGATGGGTCCCTGCCCTCGCACAGTCCCCTCTTCCCAGGACACCAACCCCAAATCCCTGCAGGGAAGCTTTTGGGGAGGGGACAGGACCCTCTCCCGCCCTGCATGCCCCTCGCAGCACCTGGGGATCAAACTGGGAACCTGGTGACGGGGACAAACGGGACCAAAGATATTCCCTGGCCACCCTGCATGTCCCTGTGAGGGGACACCCCTGAGCAGGCAAGACCCTGCCGGCTGCATCCCTGGGGTGTCTCCTGGCACCCCCAGCCCACCCAGGGGTGCCTCCCAGGGCTGGCTGGCAGGTCTGCTCCGCGTTTCCCCCTCCCCAGGAGGGCTCAGCACCCTCTCCATGTGGGACCACGTGTGTCTGTGGTGCCCAGAGGTCCCGGGGACCCCCTGTCCTAAGCCACCAGCACCCGGCAGCACCCAGGAGGATGGTGAGCGTGAGGACAGCCCCAGCCCCTGCCATCCCCTCTGGAAGTGACATCCCCCCCCACCCCCGGAAAGAAGCCAAAATCTGAAGCTTTTAGGAAGCCAAAATCCACGTGGCTGTGCATACATCCCCGCACCCCCTCTGTCTCCGTCCCCAGCTGGCTGGGCTGAGTCAAAGGCCACCGAGGCTGGGGACACCGGGAGGGGTGTCACACAAACTGGACCCTGCACCCACAGGGCCGAGGGGGTTCACGGCCGGAGGAGTCACCCCCGTCACGCCTGTAAACGGGGACCTGGGAACGGGCTGGGAGGCAGCCGCTCGCCAGGATCCGGCCTGAGCTCCGGCCCCCGCAGCCCGGCACCCTGCCAGGCCCTTCGCAGCCCGGCAGCCTCCCCGGCTGAGGACTCGCTGGGCGGCCGCCAAGCGCCGGCCGTGCCGAGCCGCCCTCCCCGGCACATGGCGGCCGTGGGCTCAGCGTGGGCCCCAAAGGCAGCACCCCTGGGTGCCCCAGCCAGGGTACGTGTGGGCGTCCGACCACTGGCACCCATCCCGCCCCGGTTCACTCCACAGGACCACCATCCCGACCTGGTCCGGGGCCACGGGGACCCCTCCCTCCCATCCCCAAACCCTTTGCAAAAGCGGGGAGCCCCCAGCATCCCGCCAACCGCAGCGGTGACAACCGGCACGTCCGGGGCCAGGAAAACTGACGGTGAGGTGGGGGGGAGCCAGGAGTGGGTGCTCATCGTGTGTCATGTCCCGCCCCCCCCCCACACCCCCCAGCTTTGATTTCTGGAGCCCCCCCTGCCCTTCCCCCTCGGCCAGGAGCCGCGCAATGGTTTCAATTACGCTCTGAAAGGCGGTGGGGCCCTCTTTTCACGGCAGCCCGGGTTTCTCCTGCTCACAACAAAAGCTTAAGTTACAGGAAAGGGAGAGAAAGGGAGGGAGGGCGGCGGAGGGGAAGGAGGCAGCCAGCAGAAAGCCCCTCGCCCCCCCACCCCGGTCCCCCCAAGAAAGGAGCAGGACGGGGGCGCTGGGCTCCCAGCCAGATTCCCCCCTCCTCCCCCCCCCCCCCCCCCCCCGCCGTCTGCCCTTTCCTTGGGATGCTGGTTTGGGAAAGGCAGCCGCCACCCCCCCCACCCCCATCCTACTGCCAAAATTCGGGGTGATTGCCTGCGGTTTCTTTCCCCCATGAGGGTTTCTGGTGTGTCCCAGTTCCCCCCCCCCCCCCGCGATGTGTCCCAGTCCCCCCGATGTGTCCCAGTCCTCCTCCCACTGTGTCCCAGACCCCCCTGGCATGTTCTGGATCCCCCCAGTGTGTCCTGGTCCCCCCCCCACGATGTATTCTGGTCCTCCCTGCTGAGTCCCATATCCCCCCAGTGTGTCCCAGTCCCCCACCCGGGCTGTGTCCCAGCCCCCCAGTTCCCTCCCGCTGCCCTGGTTTTGGGGACAGAAGTGTCCTTTGCCACGGCCACGGTTGGGGTGGGAGGTGTGGGGCCACTGGTGGGGGGCAGGACGCGGGATGTTCACCACCCCCCCCAGCTGATTTGGGGACGTTGGGGACACCCCTGGCTGTGTGGTGGCCTTGTGGGGCTCTGGCAGCACCCCAGGAGGGCCGTGGGCACCCCACGGGGCAGTGGCACCGCCTGGGTGACACCCAGGGGTGTTGGGGCCAAGGCATCCCTGCTGCTGGGGGGTCAGGCGGGACCCGCGTGGGTGCCAGAGGGCTACGGGGGCTAATCCTGCCCTGGTGCACCCTTAAGTGGGACCTGGGGACAGCGGGGGACCCACTGCAGCGTGTCGGGGGGGGGAAATGTGGGTCCCAGGCTGGGGGGGGATGTGGGGGGAGCAGCCCCGCGGGTGGGGGGACACGGGGGGGAGCGCAGGGGACACCAGGGGGGTGCGGGGGAAACCACGGAGTGCAGAGGACACGGGGGAGGGGTAGGCAGGGGACACAGGGGGGGTGCCGGGGACACGGGGAGGGACTTTTCACCGTGGCCCCGTCCCGACCCCACGCCGCGGGGGGACTTTTCACGGCGCGGAAAAAGTTTGCGACGGGGGGGGGGGAGGCCCGGGCTCCCTCCGGTCCCCGGCCCGGTGACCCCCGGGGGCGGGGGGGGGGGGGCGGGGAGGTGGCGGGGGGGCTGGGCCCGGGGCGGCGGGGGGCGGGGCGGCCGCGCCATTTGAATGTGATTGGCGGGGCGGGAGGGGCGTGGCCCGTCGGGGGCGGGGCGCGGGGGGGCGCCCGCTCCGCCCGGCGGGGACGCGGCGCTGCCCCGCACAAAGGCGGCGGGAGCGTCCGGTGCGGCCGCTCCGCTCCCCCGGCACCCCCCGGTACCCCCCCCCCCCGGTACCCCCTCCCCCCGGCATTCCCCTCCCTACCCCCAGCACCCCGCCAGCGCCACCGCCCGCCAGGGGTTCCGGGCACCGGGTCGGGGCAGCGGGAGCACCGGGAGCGCTAAGTCCGGGCAGCGGGGAGCAGCGTTGCGGAGCACCGGGAGCGTCTGGTCCGGGCAGCGGGAGCCGTCCCGCCCCGCGCGGTAGACCGGGACACCGTGAGCCGTCCAGCCGGGCACCGGGAGCCGTCGAGGCAGGACTGGGAGCCGTCCAGGTGGGACCGGAGCCTATCCAGTCACCGGGAGTCGTCCAGCCAGCACCGGGCACGGCAGATCCGGTCACCGGGAACGATCCAGGCAGCGCCGGCCACGGAAGATCCGGTCACCGGGAACCATCCAGGCAGCACCGGGCACGGCAGATCCGTACAGGAGGACCGGCGGGCCGGCTGGGCACCGGGCACCGTAAATCTGGGCACAGCGGCTCAGGGCGCCATGGGCCCCCCCAGCGTGCTGCCCGCCCTGGCTTGGCTGCTGGTGGGGCTAAGCGTGCCGGCGCCGTGTTGGAGCCAGCTGCACGGTGAGAAGGGCATCTCCATCCCCGACCACGGCTTCTGCCAACCCATCTCCATCCCGCTCTGCACCGACATTGCCTACAACCAGACCATCATGCCCAACCTGCTGGGTCACACCAACCAGGAGGACGCGGGGTTGGAGGTCCACCAGTTCTACCCTTTGGTGAAGGTCCAGTGCTCGTTGGAGCTCAAGTTCTTCCTCTGCTCCATGTACGCGCCGGTCTGCACGGTGTTGGAGCAGGCCATCCCGCCGTGCCGCTCCATCTGCGAGCGGGCACGCCAGGGCTGCGAAGCCCTCATGAATAAATTCGGTTTCCAATGGCCGGAGCGATTACGTTGCGAGAATTTCCCCCGGCATGGCGCCGAGCAGATCTGCGTGGGGCAGAACCATTCGGAGGACGGCGGTTCACCAGCGTTGCTCACCAGTGCCACACCGTTGGCCGGCCAGGGGACCCCGGGTGCCCCTCGTTACGCCACCCTCGACCACCCCTTCCACTGTCCGCGGGCGCTGAAGGTGCCCAGCTACCTCAACTACAAGTTCTTGGGCGAGAAGGACTGTGCGGCGCCCTGTGAGCCCACCCGGCCCGATGGCCACATGTTCTTCAACGAGGACGAGATCCGTTTCGCCCGTATCTGGATCCTCATCTGGTCCGTCCTGTGCTGCGCCTCCACCTTCTTCACCGTCACCACCTACCTGGTGGACATGCAGCGTTTCCGCTACCCCGAGCGACCCATCATCTTCCTCTCGGGGTGCTACACCATGGTGTCGGTGGCCTACATCGCCGGCTTCGTGCTGGAGGAGAGGGTGGTCTGTAACGAGCGTTTCCAGGAGGATGGCTACCGCACGGTGGTGCAGGGCACCAAGAAGGAAGGTTGCACCATCCTCTTCATGATGCTCTACTTCTTTAGCATGGCCAGCTCAATCTGGTGGGTCATCCTCTCCCTCACCTGGTTCCTGGCCGCTGGCATGAAGTGGGGCCACGAGGCCATCGAGGCCAACTCCCAGTACTTCCACTTGGCCGCCTGGGCCGTGCCGGCCGTCAAGACCATCACCATCCTGGCCATGGGACAGATCGACGGGGACCTGCTGAGCGGTGTCTGCTTCGTGGGCCTCAACAACATCGACCCTCTCCGGGGCTTCGTGTTGGCCCCACTCTTCGTCTACCTCTTCATCGGTACCTCCTTCCTTCTCGCCGGCTTCGTCTCCCTCTTCCGCATCCGCACCATCATGAAACACGGTGGAACCAAAACAGAGAAGCTGGAGCGGTTGATGGTTCGCATCGGGGTCTTCAGCGTCCTCTACACTGTCCCGGCCACCATCGTCATCGCTTGTTATTTCTACGAGCAGGCTTTCCGTGAGCACTGGGAGCGCAGCTGGATCAGCCAGAACTGCAAGAGCTTGGCCATCCCCTGCCCGCTCCACTTCACCCCCCGCATGACCCCCGATTTCACCGTCTACATGATCAAGTATCTCATGACTCTCATTGTGGGCATCACCTCCGGCTTTTGGATATGGTCGGGTAAAACCCTGCACTCGTGGAGGAAGTTCTACACGCGACTCACCAACAGCAAGCAGGGCGAGACAACGGTGTGACCCCCCCTCCTCCCCGAGCCTGGCTGCTGCTGCCGCCCTTCGGCTTGAATTTTTTTGGGGGTTTTATTATATATTTTTTATTTTTAGATTTATTAACGTCTAAGGGGTGTCTCTCTTTCTCTTTGTTTTTTTTTTTTTTGTAATTAAACCTGTAAATAGCATTTGTAAATTTAATTATATATTTCTATTTAAAACAAAAAAGGGAGAAAAAAAGGAGAAAAGGGAGAAAAAAGGAGAAAGAGGAGAGAAAAATGGAGAAAAGGGAGGGAAAAAAAAGGGAGAGGGAAAAGAGAAGAGGGAGAGGAAAAGGAGAGAAAAAAAGAGGGAAGAAAAGGGAGAAAAAGGAAAAAAGGAGGGAGAAAAAGGAGGGGAGGAAAAAAAGGTTGGGAAACAAGAAAAAGGAGGGGAAAAAAGGAAAAAAAAAAAGGAGAAAAAGGGGGAAAAACCTGCCGAGATGGGGAGAGAATTCTCGCCCTCCTCTCCCCCTCTCTCCGCTATACCGGTTGGGATCCCCCCTTCCCGCGGGGCCGCCGGGGGCTGTTGGCGTTGGCCGAGGGGCTCCGGGAACGGCTCCGGGAACGGCTCCGGGAATGGCCCCGGGCCCGCTCCGGACTGGCTCTCCCCGGGCACAGGCAGCTCTGCCGAGCCCTGGAAAAAGGGGGGTAAAAAAAAAAAAGAAAGAAAGAAAAAAAATCCCATTTTTTCTCCCTCTCCTTTTGGAACCTCCCCAAGAAAGTTGATTTTTTTATTGCCTACCCCCTTTGCTCGCTCCCAAAAGATGCTGTGACAGGGCTGCCCTCCTCCCAGCCACCCGGGGTTGGGGTCTCTGCCTGTACCCCTGCCTGCACCGCCCTGCCTGTACCTTCCCCCCAGCTTGGCCGCAGACTTTTCCTCCCAAATTACTTTTTAAACAGTCCTTTGCAAATACAAATGACTAAAAAAACCCGCTAACTTATTCCCGAGGGCTTTTTTTTTCCCCAAAAAAAATCAAGAATTAAATGGGGGGGGGGTCCTATGGGTGCTGCCAGGCCCCCGCTCCGCTTCCATCGCACTGTGGGGATGAGCCAGCATCTCCCTCCAGCTGGAACAAAGCGCTTCGCAGGGGAAAAAATATCTATTTAACCCCCAAAATAAGGATTTTTTGGTTTGCAGTGGAAGGGGGGGGCCTCTCCTGTGCCCCCCCCCCCCTCCCCCGGAGGAAATAGCTGACATTTTCTATAGGATTAGGGGGGTTTGGCTCCCATCCCAAGTCTCCGGAGAAAAGCGGGTCCCAGCTCCGGTTCGGCTTGTCGGGATTTGGGCAATGCTGGAGATGGGTGATGGGGGGGTTCAGCTGGAGGGGGGCTGGCGCAGAGCTCGGGGAGGGGAAGGATGGATTTAATCAGCTGGATTTAATTGAAATTAAAAAAAAAATACTCTTCCCAAAATGGAGTGGGAGACCAGGCCGGGGGAGTGCTGACCCTATGGGCGCCTCAAACCATCCCTGGGAAGCCCCAAAGCTTCTGCTCGCCATCATTTTGGGGGTTTTATTGGATCCTCTGAGCCCAAAAGGGGTTTGCGGGGGGATTGAGCCATTCCCCTTTCCCCAGAAAAGCCCTGGGACGATCCCAAAACTCTCTTAAAAATCTCAATTCTCCAGTGAAGGGAAAAGCGGGAGCCGAAAGGGTTAAGGCAGTGCCTCTCCAGCACATTTTGGAAAGGAAAAACTCTTTGGATCCGGTTTAATTTTCCAGCGATGACTTGGAAGGGGGGAGAGAAGAGGGGGGAAACGTATCCAGGGTTTTTCCCCCCACTCCGTGGTTCGGAGAAGCAGTTTGAGGGATGGGCTGGGCTGGCCGGGACCCCCCTGGCACCCCTCTGTCCCCCCCCCCTTACCCCCCCTTCTTTCAGTGGCTCTCGAAATGGGAATTAAAATGGGGTTGATTTTATCGCTGCCGATGTCTTTGCCTCCCTCCCGGGGTAGGGAGGGGTGGAAACCACGCCGGTGGTGACATTGGCAGGACGAGCCTTGGCCAAGGGGATGGGGGGACACCCCCCGCCTTGCACCCCTCAACTCCATGCACTCAAAGGTGCCATCATCCCGTGGGTGGGTCCACCCATTCCATAGGGGATCCCAGGGCCGTATCCAGCCCTGGTACTGGGTGCTTTGGTCTGGGGGTGCTGCCCATCGGCTGGTTCTTATTATCCAGTTGGAGGGTCCCACTCCCCAAAAGGCAGATCCCACCCAAGGCCGCTTTGTTTTCCGGAGGCGAAGCGCGGATTGCCAGGGGACGGGGGGAATGTAAACTCTCCACCCAGGAATGCAGGAGCTGGGAGATGATTTTTTTTTAAAGGCTTCGGTGTCCTGGCTTTGAAAACGGAGCTGAGATTGCAGAGGCTGCACCCGGTGGCTGGGCTTTGTGGGTGCTCACCCCCTCATGGGTGCTGCTAGGACCCATCTGGGGGGTCTGTGTCTGTGTCCCCCCCTTTGCCGGCCCTGCGGGTTTCTGCGATGGCAAGGGAGGTTTGGAGCTGGAATCGGAGGAGTTGGGTCAGATCCTGCCGTGGCAGCGGCCATGTGGCTCAGCCCAGAGCCTTTCAGAAAGGTTTTTTTTTAGGGGGGTCGGAGTTTTTTGGAGGTTTTTGGCTCTTGGGACCATTTTCAGCCTGAGTGGGGAAGGAGCTGGAGGGTGTCTGCAAGCAACAGTCAGTGTGTGTCCCCTCTGTCCCCTGGTCTGTCAACCCAGGGATGGGTCACCCTGGGTCAGGCTAACCCTGGGGACAGGTCACCCCAAGGATGGATCTCCCTGGGAATGGGTCACCCCAGGTCCGATGAACCTTGGTGACGAGTCCAGGTCACCCTGGAGACGGGTCACTCTGGGGATGGGTCACCCCAGGGAGTGGTCACCCCAGGGATGGGTCACCTCAGGTCCAACTAACCCTGGGGACAGGTAACCCCAGGGACGGATCACTCCAAGTCCAACTAACCCCAGGGATGGGTCACCCCATGTCCAGGTAACCCAGGGGACAGGTCACCCCTGGTGTGGCTAACCCAAAGAACGGGCCCCCCCAGGTCCAGCTAACCCCAGGGACAGGGCAGAGGGGACAGAGACCTCCTCACCGCACACAGCTGAGTCCCAGCCCTCCCAGGCTGGTGACTCCCATCCTCCTCTTCCTCTTTTAAGCCAAGCAAAGAAGGAGCAAACGCCAGTGGCGGGTCCTGCCGTGTCCCCCCGCCCGGCCGTGCTGGGGGTCCTTTGATGTCCCCTAATGAGCCCCGCTCTGTTTTCACAGCTGCCCAACGCGGCAGAAGTCAATTAAAGTGCACCCTGGCCCCTCCCGCCCCAGCAAACGCCTGCCCTGCCCAACCCCAGAGCACCCACAACTCATCACACCGGTGCCTGAGGAGACTCACAGGGCTCGTGCCAGCAGGAATGGGGACAGGGAGGTCCCCAGGAGGACCAGCCATGGTCAGATCAGCCATGGGGTGATGGCGCTGGGCTCTGTCCCAGCAAGGAGAGAGCCCCAGGGGTGAAACCAGTGCAGGGAAGGGGATGTTGGAGGAAGGAACTGGTGTCACTGTCCCCCAGGGGATGGTCACTCCTGTCCCCTGGCAGCTGGCTGTCCTGTCCCCTGGACCACGGGGTCCCCATCACCTGGCCCCAAGCTCTCCTGTCCCCATATCCATGGGCTCTCCTGTCCCCTCTCTCCTGGGATGGGACAGAGGATGGGACCCTGTCCCATGGGCAGTCCTGTCCCTGTGGCCCTCAGGCTCCCCTGGGCTGCCCCATCCCCTGTCCCCCAGGGGCTCCCCCCTTTGCCCCATGGGGACCTGTCCCACCAGTTCAGCCCTGGGTGACAATTCTGGCAGGGCAGTGGGGTCCCTCTCCACCCTGCCCCCCCCCATCATCCTCCCCACCTCATCCTGTGTCCCCACCAGTGATGCAGGGAGTGGCAGAGAGCTGGAGAGGTGATGGGGAGCAGGGAGGTGACAAGGGACAGCTCATGGTGACACCTCGTGCGTCCCCACTGATCATTCCTATTAGCCCTTAACAGCGTGACAGGTCCCAGGGCCTCGGTGGGGACATCGCTGGCTGTCCCCAACTCAGAGGCAGCTGCCCGCTCGCACCTTGGTGTGCCTTAACCTCCACGAGGACGAAGCCAGCAGAGACCTGAGGCCACAGGGACCAGCACCCATGGGTGCTGTAGGCAGATTGGCCCCCCCTCGGGTGTTCCTGGCCCCATCGTGTCCCCCCCGGCCATGGGTGCTGGAGCGGGATCTCGCCGAGGCCGGCAGAGCCCTGGCCTGACGCCAGCAAGGACAGGCGGCCGCGCCGGCTAAATTCGGCTCCTCGCTGCGCCGCTCTTAAAGGAGACGAAGCTGCCAGAAAGCAGGATGCAACCCCCCCCCCCCCCCCGCCCCCGGCAATTAGGGATGTCCCTAACGAGGGTTGGGTTTCCCAAGGCAGATGGAGGATCCTGTCTCCATCCCACCGCCCTGCGCTGATGACGTGGGATGGGTGGATGTGGGAGCCTGTCTCCATCCCACCGCCCTGCCTGAGCGACGTGGGATCCCGTCTCTGTGCAGGCGTCACGCCTGAAGAGTGCGGGAGTGGAGGACGTGGGGCTAGCTCTCCATCGCAGGATTCTCCTGGAGACCTTGGGATGAGTAGATGGGATGACCTGTGTTATTCCCAGCGTCCTTCCTTGAAAAGATGGGACACGCAGATGGGGTACCCCATCTCCATCCCAGCACCCCTCCTGGACAACTGGGGAAGGATGGAAGTGGGATGGGTGAGCATGGTACCCCATCTTCATCCCAGCACCCCACACAGGGAACATGGGATGGATAGACACGGGATGGATGACCACGGGACCCCTCTCCCTCCTGGTGTACCTCCTGGAGAACACAGGATGGATAGACATGGTACCCCACCTCTATCCCAATATCCCTCCTGGAGAACATGGGATGGATGGACACGGTACCCCACCTCCATCCCAGTATCCCTCCTGGAGAATAGGGGCTGGATGGAAATGGGATGGGTGGGCATGGTACCCCATTCCCATCCTGGTGTACCTCCTGGAGAACACGGGATGGATGAACACGGTACCCCATCTCCATCCTAGCACCCCAACCAGAGAACATGGGATGGATGGACATAGGATGGGTGAGCATGGGACCCCTCTCCTCCTGGAGAACATCCCAGCGTCTCAGCATCTCTCCTGGTTGTTGGGGATGGATGAGAATGGGATGGGTGGGCATGGTACCCCACTTCCACCCTGGTGTACCTCCTGGAGAACACGGGATGGGTGGGCAACGGACCCCATCTCCATCCCAGCATCCCTCCCGGAGAACGTGGGATGGATGGACGTGGGATGGCCACGGTACCCCATTTCCACCCTGGCGCACCCGCTGGAGAACACAGGCTGGACCAACACAGTGTCGTGTCCCCCCCCTGCTCCCCACGCCCCCTCCCTACCCTGCCGTCTCCCCCGCGGGGGCACTCCCGCGGGGCTGCCCCACGGCCACGCTGTTCCGGCGCAGCTGGCGCAGGGCCTGGGGGCGGGGGGGGGGGGGGGGGAGAACCGGGGTGGGGGGGGAGGAATCCGGCCTGGCCCGGGCGGGGGGCGGCTCCGGAGGCGGTGTCGCCTCTGAATGCGGGGAATGTTTTTGCAGCTGGAGTCGATTAGGGGCGGGCTGCGCCGGCTGCTGCAGCCCAGCCCCGGGGCGCGGGGGGCGCGGGGGGGCGTGCAACGGGGGGGGGGGCAAGGAGGTGGGAGGGGGTGTGTGTGCAAGGGGGGGGGGCGTGGGTGTGTAAGGGAGGGCGCGGGGGGGAGTGTGTGGGTAAGGGGGGGTGCGTGTGTGTGCAAAGGGGGGTGCGGGGGGGAGTGTGTGTGTGCAAGGGGGGGGAGTGTGTGTGCAAATGGGGGTGGGGGGTTGCAAGGGGATGTGCAAGGGGGGGGGGTGTGCAAGGGGAGGTGCGGGAGGGGAGTGTGTGTGTGCCAGGGGGAATGCGTGTGTGTGTGTGTGTGTGTGTGGGGGTGCGGGGGGTGGGTGTGCAGGGAGGGGTGCGGGGGTGTGTGCAAGGGGGGGAGGATGTGTGTGCAAGGGGGGGGGAAGGGGGGGGATGTGTGTGCAAGGAGGTGTGTGTGCAAAGAGGGGTGCGGGGGAGTCTGTGGGCAAGGGAGAAGTGTGTGTGTGGGCAAGGGAGAAGTGTGTGTGTGCAAGGGAGAAGTGTGTGTGTGCAAGGGGGAAGTGTGTGTGCAAGGAGGCAGGTGTGTGTGTGCGAGAAGGAGTGTCTGTGTGTGCAAGGGGGGGTGAAGGGGAGAGCGTGTGTGCAAGGGGGGTGTGTGCAAAAGGGGAGTGTGTGTGTGCAAAGGGGGTGTTTGCGCAAGGGGGTGTGAAAGGGGGGAGTGTGCGCACAAGGTGGGGTGGAAGGGGGAGAGTGTGTGTGTGCAAAGGAGGGGTATGCAAGGGGAGTGTGGAATGGGGGTGTCGGAAGGGGAGCGTGTGCGCAAGGGGGTGTGCAAGGGGGATGTGCATGGGGTGTGCGGAAGGGGAGAGTGTGTTTGTGCAAAGGGGAGGTGTGCAAGGAGGGTGCGTGCACAAGGGAGCACGTCTGTGTGAGTGGGTGTGTGCCCACGGGAGGTGTGCAAAGGGGACTGCGGGTGCACGGGGGTATGCATTGGGGGTGCATGCTTGGGGGCGTGCGAGGGGAAGAGTGTCTGTGCAACGAGGGTGTGCAAGAGGAGTACGCGTGTGTGCACAGATGGGGTGTGCAAAGGAGAGCATGTGCATGCAAGGGGAGTGTGGGTGTGCGAGGGTGTGTGTGCAACAGGAGTGTTTGTGCAAGGGGGAGGCACTTGAGTGTGCAAGGAGGGGTGAATGAAAGAGCAAGTGTGAGTGCAAAGGGCAGTGTGTGTGCAAGGGGGACCGTGTGTGTAAGGGGAGCTGCATGCAATGGCAAGTGTGTGAAAGGGGAACACATCGGTGCACGTGTGTGCGCACAAGGGAGCACATGTGAGCGTGCAACAGGGAGGGTGTGCAAGGGGTGTGTGTTCACGGCAGGATGAGTGTGTGTAAGCGTGTGAGGGGAGCATATGCACTTAAGAAACATGCGGGTGTGTTCTCACATGTGCAAGGAGGGGATGCACACGCCACGGAGGTGTGCTTGTGAGTGGGTGTGCAAATGGGTGTGTACAGCAGGGAAGACCCCGGGGGCGTGAGGGGCTGAGCACATACAACACGGGCTGCACATAGGATGGCCATGCCTCTGCACAGCCACGTGTGTGCAAGCGGCCACGCGTGTGCTCGGGGTGCCTGGAGCTTACCCGCAGGGACCCGCACATGTATGCACACGCGTGTTCCAGGCAGTGTGATGAGCTGGCCCGTCCTCAGCCCCCCCTCCCAAGCGGCAGCAACCCCGTGGCCTCCGGCTCTGACGCAGCCCAGCTGCTGCCGGCCGTGCCGCACGCGCTGCAGAACCATTTATAGCAAATTCGGGGCCGCAGCCGAGCAGGGGGAGGGCAGGGGGGGCCCCGAGCCGTGTGCCGGGGCAGCGGTGGCACAGTGTGCCCTGGCCATGGGGACAGGGGACACCCAGCAAGCAAGGGCCTGGCGTAGGGGGTGAGTGTGAACAGAGCGGACGTGCACACACGCGTGTGCACACAGGGGCGTGCACACGCGCACACACATGTGGGCACCGTGCTGCATGCGCGTGGGCACCCGCCTGCCTGAACGCGTCTGTGCACACAGGGACGGACACACGCGTGGGCACGTGCATGGACAAGCACACGCCAGCATGGGCCCACACGCGTGCGTGTGTGCGCACGTATGCACGTGTAAGCACATACACATGCAGAGACTGGAGGTTTCCCTTCTGGAGGTTCCCCCATGATGGAGGTTCCCCCATGATGGAGGTTTCCCCCATGACAGGGGTTTCCCCCACAGTACAGGTTTCCCCCCTAACAGAGGGTTTCCCCAAAATGAAGGTATTCCCCATGACGGAGGTATCCCCCACGATGAGGTTTCCCCCACAATAAAGGGTTCCCCCCCGCCCCCAGCAGAGGATTTCCCCATGTTGGAGGTTCCCTCAAAATGAAAGGATCCCTCACAACGGAGTTTTCCCCGTGATGGACGTTCCCCCGTGACGAAGGTTCCCCCCGCAATGGAGGTTTCCCCCATGATGAAGGTTGCCCCACAATGAAGGTTTACAATGAAGGTTTAGCCCCTCCAAGATGAAGAGGTTCCCTGCCACCAGCAGCTCCCCAGGACCTTCATGTTGGGGTCCAAGCCCCATCAGACCCCCTCCTGGAGCCATCTGGCTGTGGTGGGAGGACACGAGGCTAAAAATACCCGGGGGGGGGGGTGGTGTTTCACCATTCCAGGACCAAGCCAAGCTCCACCACAGCATGGCCCTGCTGATGAAAGTGGCATGTCCCTGCTCTGAACGTGGTGGCTCTGCTACGTCCCCATGGTGGGGCTGCGGGGTGTCTCCTGCCGGAGCATCCTTGGGGCTGGGGGGGCCGGGGGGGGGCTGGGGAGGGTGGTGGGGACGTGCCCGTGGGGTGTCACTGAGGAGCTCAAGGTGCTTCACTGGTTGGGGAGGGAACCGCGGGTCATGCTGGGGCGAGTGTCACTGTCACTGCGTGGCCCGGGGGCCATCGCCATGTCACCACTCAGGCGTCCCCCCTGCCCGTCTGAGGGCCCCCAGGCACCCGTGGGTGCACACGTGTCTTGTGTACACACACGAGCATGCCCAGGCACCATGTACAGGCAGGCACACGTGTGCAGAGGTGTGCACCCATGCACCATGCACACCACACGGCACACCCCGTGCACACACGGTGCAGACACACACAACACGTGCACACGCGTGTGCACACAGCGCACGTGTGCACACACACGCACAACCCCAACAGACACCAGGAATACACCCAAGCTCATGCTCACACACAGCAATCGCCCACCTGTGCTTAAAAACACACATGTGTGCACACATGCCAGGTTTGGGTACACGCATGCACCACACATGTTTGCACCCTCCAGACATATCAGAGCCCCATCGCTGTGCACACACACAGCGTGCAGAGCTGTGCACACCCAGAGCACACAGGCATGCCCCCCCACCCCCACGCAAAGCACACGCAAATCCGTGCACGTACACCAAGCCCACACTCACACATGTGTGCATGCGCACTGCACATGTGCACACACATGCAACTCACACACTTATGCGTGCACGCACCCATACACATGCAACAGTGGGTGTGCATGTTGCAGGCACCATGCACACGTGCACACACACACACTGTGTTGCCTGTGTGCACACACCCCACACATGCACACCCCCAGCCCCACCATAAGTGCACGTTCCCCAGACACACATGCAAACCCCACACATGTGCATGCACCCCCCCACATAAGCACACCCCCCATATTTCATACACATGCACAGTCCCCCCATGTTTCATGCACACCCCCCATACACGCACCCACGCCCCATGCCCACATGCAACCCTCCCGTGTGCATGCACATGCTATGCAAATGCCGCGCACACTCCATGCCCACGCATGTGCTGTGCTCAGACCATGACACGCCATGCACACGCCATGCACACACGTGCACCAGCACCCCTGGGCATACCCCATCTCCCCACCTGGGGCTCCCACTGAGGCCGAATCCAGCCGTGGGCCGGGCGGCCCTGTTCCCACGAGCCAGGCCCGCAGGCGGCTCAGCCACGGGATCCTGCACCGGCCCACGGCCCTGGGGGGTCAGGGACACGCTTGCCCCAGGCCTGTGCCCGTGGGATGCCAGGGTGGGACCCCCCTCCCTGTGCTGCTGCGGTGGGTGCTGGGTGCTCCTGCTCCACTCGAGCAGCTTTTTGGGTGTTCTCTGGGTGCGTGTGAGGCCACCGGGTGCTGCCTGACCTCCTGTGCTGGCTGGTTGCTCTGCACCCCCATGGGCACCCACTGCTCCCCCCCCCACCCCCCCCAGCACCCCTGCACGGTGCAGCTGTAAGCGTGCGACCACGCTGCACAAGGGTGCTGCACAGCCACGCTGCACCCCTGGACTGCGCACATGTGCTCCTCTGCACACCCACCCCCACACGCATGCACGCCCCTGCTGCACACACACGCGCACGCACACGCACACGCACACACACGTGCACGGTCAGGCTGCGGGTGCCCCACAGGCACCGTGGGGCTCCCTCCCTCCAAGCTGGGGTGAGGCCCTGGGGAGAGGGAGGAAGAGTTGGAGGGATGGAAGGAAGAGTGATGGAGAAGGGCAGGAGGGATGGAGGGAAAAGGGAGGGATGGAGGAGGGAGGGAGGGGTGCGGGGGGTGGGGTGGCAGATGGACGTCAGTCTGGCTGTCCAGAGGAAGGACAGACTTTGATAGCGGAGAGCCAGTGCTGGCTCTTGGATGCTCTCCCCTGCTCCCCACTGGGCAGCCCCCATGCCAAGGTAGGGACATGTGCCATCCCTGCTGGCAGGGTCCCCAGGTCAGCCCCAGGGTCAGCCCCACTCAGGAGCATTGACCCTTATGTTCACTCTGGTCCCTACTGATGTGCAGGCAGAATGCTCTCAGTAAGTGTAGCCACACTTGGGGTGGTGGGTGGGGGTTAAAGGCCATTGGGACTGTCCCTGGCCTGTCTGGGGACCAGAGGACCCACCTCTCAGCGGACCTCCAGGGTCATCCCTCCTTGCTGCCCAGCCTGGTCCCCCAAATCCGGCTCCAATTACCCAGCACAAGCCCAACCAAGAGGAAAGCCAGTGTCGGGGCAGCAGGGAGGGTACACAGCACCTTCAAAAAGGAGAACTGGGAGTGTGCCTCCCTCTGATGACACCATGTCCCCTGATCCCTGAGACCACCCATCAGAGGGCGCCCCAAAACCCAGAGTCACCTTGAGCAGGGTTTAACCCCTGCACTGCCAGGGCTGCCAGCTCACTGGTGCTACCTGAATCCCCCTCTACTTCCACCCCTTTTACCCCCAAAATAGCTGATTCAGGTTGAACAAAATATTCCCTTGGCCCAAACAACCGCTTTTTGTTAATTATTATTATTATCATCAAAGCAGGGAAAGAAATCACCCTCCAGCACAGCAAAGTGCCCTGCTTGTCTTCTCCTGCCTCCTCCGGGGGTGTAGACAGATGCATGGGAGCCAGGGCAAGGGAAGGGATGGATGGATGGATGGATGGATGGATTGCAGGCAGCACAGCGGCACCATGCCTTTGCCTGCACCACCCTCTGCTCCCGCTGCCACACTTGCTTATGCCTGCTGGGGTTCAGGGGCGAACGTGGAGGGTGGTTTTTTTGCAAACTGTGGTTCAAAACCCATTTAATGCTCTTTTTTTTGGGGGGGGAGGGGGTTGGATTAATTAAATCCAGTGTCTGGTTTAAGAGCTGGGGTGGGTGGGCTTGCTGGCTGGCCGGGATGCTGCCTGGCACACACGGGGCTCGCTGACCACGGCCCCCGATGCTTCGTCCATGGTACCCCAAGGCAGCAGCTCCACCGCAGCCCCCAGCCTTTCATCCTCTGAAAATCCCTGCACCATTTCCTCCTTGAAGACACTGGGGCTTTTATCCCTCAAATGCATCATCCCTCCAGTATTGTTAAAGAATTTTAGTCATAGGTTTCTCTAGGTTTGCTTTATTAACAACTCAGAGTCGGGCCACCACCACAGTGAATGGCAAAAGGTAACTCCAAAACACCTTCTCTCTCTATATATACGATCTTACAAAACAGTATGCAATTGATGATTTGTCAAAAGAAGTTCTAGGTGTTCTTCCACGATCTCTCAGTTCTCTATTCTCCAGTGGTTTCAAAAGTCCAATACATTTTCAGTCTCGACTGATTCTTATTGTCCTGTCCCGGTTCTTCTGAAGTTAGCGGTCGTAGGCAGAAGGTCTCTGGTCACCACAGTCACTTATCTTCTTACACATCAAAGATCACCTTTGAATTTCTGAGGATCACTCGGGTTGTTCTATTAATTCATCTTACTCTAAAGTTAATCACTTACTCTTATCTATTCTTATGTCTTAGGTCTAAGATGTACGATCCTTCTTCTGTTGATTCAGCTTGACTGGGTTTTAAGCCAGCCATGGTGAGGGCTACACATGGGACAAATAAGCAGCTTATGCATATTGTTTTATAAGCACCTGCATTCTATTAATCACATCTAAACCAATCTCTAATCATGAGTTATATGTCTGATATGAATAGTCTTAGAAACAATGAGGCTTAAGGCCTAGTTCCCTTTGCAATTATTGAAGGTTTTTTTTAAGCTGCAGCTGTGGGGACACAGATTGAAGGTTTTTTTAAGCTGCAGTTGTGGGGACACGGGAATGGATCTGTCCTGGTACTGTGGGATCTGGTTGCCTTCGGTGTGATGAGCTGTGCAGCAGGTCAGGTCTCAGTGCCAGCCCCACGGTTGTGGTCCCTTCTGTCTGCTCGCTGGGCTTTCCCCACCGCCGGGAGACGGAGCCAAGTGTTGGACAGCCACGCAGACACCCACCGACTCCCTGAGAGGGGAATGCAGTGCCGGGTGACCCCCCCCGCCGTCCCTTGGCACAGCCTGGAAGTAAAGCCGGTGCTGGCCATATCCCCGAACAAAAACCCAGACCCATTTCCACCAATTTCTTCCCTCCTGATGCCTCTCCCAGTCTTTCCCAGTTCATATCTTCACGGGAAAAAAAAAATAATCCCCACCTCTGCTTGCTGCCAACGGGCCCCGGGCAGGATTTATCCTTTTCAGCCTATCGAGGTGCCTCGGCCGTGGTCCCAAGTGCCTCCTAATGTCCCCGTCCCCCCGGATTTGCAAAGCTTGGCTCATAACAGGGGAGATAAGTCACTGCTTTCGGTGCCACCTCCCCATGCCAAACCACAGCATGTCCCCAGGGCTGTCGCCTCCCGGGCGGCTCTGCTGTGCCAGGGGGCTGGTTTTATTCTCCGTTTGATATAAAATTGCACCTTCAAGGCATTAAATTTGCTTTTCCAGTGGCAGAAAGGTGGCTGGGATGCTCGTCCCAGCTCATTTGGGACCGAGATGGGGACAGAAGCAGCGACGGGGTCAGCCATGGGTGGGTTTTGGGGAGCTCAGCAGTGATTTGGGGGGGGCTGCTTCCCACCGACTCGAGGGTGGGAGCTGGGTCTGCACCCCAGGTGCTGCCAGCGCTGCCGGGAAGGGGACGGGGTGGGAAGGGGAGGTGTGAACAGGGGGAGAACCGGCCGTCGAGGGCCTCTCCCGCCGTGTGCTGCCCACGAGGGCCGGGGCCGGTGGCGGGACGGGGACGGCATCGGCATCCTGCCTGGTCCGTGCGACGTGTCCCTGCCGAGGTCTCCCTCCCTTCTCGAGCCGGCTGGGGTGGTGGTGGTGGTGGGGGGGGGATCATGGGGATCCCCTGGGACCCGCCAGGAGGACGTGGCCGTCTATGGGGTCACGCCCGGGGGACATGCTCCCGCCCCCAGCACTGGCTGGGGGAATTTGGATCCACGGGTGGGGGGTGCCTTGGGTGGGCCATCACCCCACGCCAGCCCCCGCAGCCACAGCGGGTCCCCCCGCTGCCCCACGCTCGCCCTGTGCCCCCCCACCAGCCCCTTCCCTAGACCACGCCCCTTTTCTCCGGACCCCGCCCCCTCCGCCAGACCACGCCTTCCTTCCCCAGCCCCAGCCCTCTCTTACCCCGGGCTCCGCCCCCTTCTCCAGCCCCCGTCCCGCGGCCTCCGCGCCTGGACTACGACTCCCGTCATGCCGCGGGGCCACGGATGGGGCGTGGCCTCCGCCGGCCGCTTCCGGGCCTGGCGGTGAGGAGGGAGTGAGGGAGCGGTAAGATGGCGGCGGCGGCGGTGCTGGAGTTCCAGCGCGCGCAGTCCCTGCTCTCCACCGACCGCGAGGCCTCCATCGGCATCCTCCACTCCATAGGTGAGGCCCCGCCGGCCGCCCCCGCTCCGCCAGCCGCCCCCGGCCGCCCGCCGCCGCCTCTCGCCCGTCGCCGCCGCCGGCTGCTGACTCACCGTGCGAGCCGGACGGGAGCGAGGCCTGGGCCCGCTCCTCCCGGCCCGGGCCCCGGCCCGCTCCACCGATGCGGGTTCTCCACCCGCACCGCGGGCCGGCGGGACGGGGCCGGGCCGCTGCCCGCCGCCGCTGCGGGCTCCGCGGGCCCGAGCGGCAGGGAGCCGCCGGGGTGAAGCGGGCGGCCGCGGCGGAGCCCCCCGTTCGGGGAGCCCGCCGGCGGAGCCCCGCGGTCTCGGGCCGGCAACGGGGTGTGCCCCCGGGTGTGGGAGGAGGCAGCGGCGTGTCAACTTGCCTGTCTCGAAGCCCGTGGAGCGGCGTGTGCGGGGGCCGTGGCGGGCAGCGGTGCCGGCAGGAGTCTGCCGGTACCGGCTGTTTGCTTCTGGGGTTTTTCGGTTGTGGTGGGACAGCGGCTGGGTGTTGCGCTGGTAGCGGCGGCCTGCAGCGGGTCCTCGGCGTGCTGACGGATGAGAAAACTCTGCTGGAAGTGGGATTTCCTCTTAAACGCTAAAATACACCCGTTATTTAAATTACCTGCACAGAAAGTTTAGAGGAGTTTTTGTGTGCTGTGTCTGGAGCTTTAACTTCTGCTTGTTTCAAGGCAGATGCTGTTTGCGGCAATTACTTTGTCGGGCTGTCCCGGGCATCTAGCAGTGCCAAGGAGATGTTGATGCTATAAAGTGGCTTGTAGGCATAACGTGGACACCCCCCTTTACTTGGGGGTCGGGGCATACAGGGTAGGGAGAGGGGGCGCCTTCAAAACTGGTGTATAGAAGAGCAGTTCTCAATTCTTGTAACATAGGGTGATTTTTGAAAAGATGCTGTGACCTGCTGTCGCCCTGCTGTGATGGGCAAATAAATGTTTCCTAGTGTCTGTATTAGACCTTGAAATTGGAGTTGCTGAATGGTCTTTAAAAGTTGCTCGTCCCTCTCGGTGTTTGGTTAATTAATAGTTGGTGTTCTCAAGCCTGTCAACACACCTACGACTTCCCATCCGCTCGGGCTCAGTCAGGAGTAACAGCTCATGTTGCCGGTTGGTGTAAGCTGGAGCAGTCCAGAGAGCATTGCCACAATACTGTTCTGCTCAAGAACAAAGTTACTTTGCTTTTGATACCACATGTGTTAAATTATGGCTGCAGTCTTCATGCAGGGGTGGCGTGCAGGATTTCAGTTCCTTCTGTAGAACTGGGCAGCGGATTTTGGCTTTGTGTAGAAGTTGGGCAAACTCACCTGCACAGGGGATGTTGGAGATGAATATTTACAGGGTAGCAGGTGGCAGGGAAGAAAGTGTATTGTTTTGTGGATAACTTATATGAAATTGATGTTGTGTAAACACAGGTTTGGTGCTGCTGTATGTCATTTGGCCCTTCTGTGTACTTCAGAGCCAGAGTTACTCATGTTGGTACACAGAGTGATGATTAGATTGTCAAGAGTTCGGTGTGGGAAGGAGAACTCACTCTTGCAGCAGTTGTAACACCTGATCCGCTCCTGAGTGAAAACGGCAGACGTAGCTAGTTCACAGAGCTGATGTTCTTCTGCTGTGTTTTGACCACAGGATTGCAACTTAATACTCATAGTGGCAACATCAGAAATCCCAATACCAGAATACCCAACTGTGGAAATGCCATTAGATTTCTTTTATTTGGTTTTGTGGCGTCAGTGGGAGGGGGTCTGTTGGGTGGTGGTGGTGTTTTTTAAATAACACTTGAACAGCAGGACAAGCTTAATGAAACTACTTCAAAACTTATAGTCAAGTTGGAGCATGCAGTTGTACCTATCAGCTGGATTAAAGCCTTTGTGAAGTATGGACGCAGTGCTCTCTGTAAGCTATGCATTTAAAATTTCCACTTAATCTGCTTTCCAGATCTCGCAGGCCATGCTGGATTCACTATTGCCTGTTATAACACTTGCTTTTTCTGGTGACTTTCCAGGAGCTGACTAGTAATGATTATCTTCTAATTGAAATAGCTTTAAAGGTAACTTTTTCACTCTTTTCCAGTGAAACGTGATGTCCAGGAAAATGATGAAGAAGCGGTGCAAGTCAAAGAGCAGAGCATCCTGGAACTGGGGTCGCTTTTGGCCAAGACTGGGCAGGCAGAAGGTGAGCCTGAAATAAGTAACTGAGGTAACGGGTAAGAGATACATACATTCAAATGAATTTAGTCCCCTTGTTTAATGGGACAGAAGTAAAAGCAGTTTTTGGCAGGAAAAGTTCTCTGAGACAGGACAGAAACTAAAATACTAGATAACATAAAATATTAATCTCATGTTACTTGGCCCAGTATTCCAAAAGATTGCTCATGCGTTGAGCAGTTTAGTTTATGACCCTTTGACTTGTGGCCTTTTTAGTACGAGTGACTAGAGTTTTGTTAAGTTGTCATGTTTGAGATGAGAAGTTTCTCTTGTTTTGTTTTTAATAATATCAGAGCCTTCTTTCAAATTGGAAAGTTTGACCCAAAAAGTCCTTTCCACCAGCAGCTTCTTTCTCAATTAATTGATTTATCTGCTGAAACATTACATCAGAAAATCCTTGCCCAGCTCCTCACAAGAGCTGGACTTGACAGTCCTTCTATTGTGAATGTGTGAAAGGACAGAAATGGAGTAAAATTCTCTATTCAACGATTCTTGAGTTGAATCTGTTCGTGTCTTCTGTTTCCTGGAAAGCTCAAGGCAGTGTGTTTATTTTGTACTCAGCAGTTTAGTTTTTTTTCTTTTGCTGAAGAATGCTCTTGGCTTTTCTGGAGCACCTTTCACCTCAAGCATTTTAGGAGCTGATACACCACATCCATATAAAGAGCATTCTGTCCATGGCAGACAGTTGCCCATGGTATAGTCCTAATGTTTTCTAACTGTGTGCAACAATAATTCAGAATGTGAAGTGAAGCGTGTGTGCTTTTAACAGTCTGAAACTGGTTGGGGAAAACAGGCCAGCAGAAGGTTTAATCAAAATCAAATGAAATTCAACTGGGACGCCAGACCTAAAGTTAGAGTAGTTCATGGAAAGCAGTATGAGGTCTCAGATAGCGGCTCATCGAGATGATGGTTTTATATTTATTCTGAGATGCACACTTGGTGTCCTACTGTCCAGTCTTTGTAAACATCTCTTTTGACTTGGTCATTTAACTGATCTACCCACCTCTACATGTGTTTGAGCATTCTGGACACTGATCCCACTGCGATTTGCAATTGAACAGAGCTTGTGACAAAGTAGATTACTTGCACTTAGAGCAGTGCTGGAAACAAAGGTGCTATTCATCTCACCTAACTATAGATGTCCATGTCTGATTTCCTAGTGTGGACTGCTTTTACAGTCAGTGGAGAAAAATAAGCCCTTCCAGAACACGATTCATCTCTTCCTACAGTAAGAATTTACAGCAGGACAAATGAAGCCTGCTGTACAAGTGCTTGTTTCTCTAATTGAATATTAAAGGACCTCAAGTCAATTAACTCAGGTATAGGTGTCTGGGCTGTATGAGTGCCCTTTGTACTCTGATGTTTGCTTCTGTAGCGATAACTAAACATGGCTTTGCTCCTGCACCAAGGAAGATGTTTGTTTGGGCTAAAAAAGGGGAAATCATCAGAAGGGTCTCTTCAAGTAAATGTGTGGCTGTGCTGCTGGTGTACAGAAGCCTGAGAGGAGAGTTGTTAGGTGCATGATGGCCTCCTTGAACTTGGGGTGGTTTTGAGTTCAAGCTGAAGTCTTACGTGAGTATGAAGAACTTCAGTGTACTCTCAGAGAGTGGCTAGCTAATAGGGTTTTTAAGGGGAAGGCAAAGTAATTGAAAATGTCAATGTTAACTCATCGAAAACAGATTTGTGAAGGAGCAAACGCAAAATATACTTGAAATGCATTAAAGGGAACACTAAACTGCAGAGCAACTATATTCTGAATAGAAGAAAATTACTTTGGCAACATTAAGCAGCCAGTTGTGTATGTGTAGATCGGGATGACATCGCCAGGTTGGGCTTTCTTGGGGACATGTGGTAAAGCTGAGGGTTGAGGAAAGGGGATACCGCAGCTTAGAGATGTGCTACTCCTGTGGGAAAGACCTGGTCACCTTCCCTTTCTCTGTCTGCTTTCTAGGATGAAGTAGACTAGTAGGAGTGACAAGCAGTCAGGGTCAGCAGCATCTTCTCCAGGTACATCCGTTCACAAAGATCCTCGCACCAGGTAGACACACAGATCTTCGTATCCGAGGGGGGTGAATCCAGTGCTGCATAACCTAACAAGGAAGTTACTGAGACTGTGCAGTTTCTAGCCTGAATGAAGTAGATCTCACCATTGTAGCTTTTGCTGCACACGTTTTAGCTAGTGTAATTTCTTTCACAGATTTGAGGCGTTGCAGTGGCTTGTTGGCTATTTTAAAGCAATAACTTCTTGGAGATGAAAGGGTCTGTGAGCTGCAGCCTAGGGAGAAAATCAGCTGCAGTTTGGTGGGGTTTGAAACTTACAGCGGCTGTGCTGTTGACTGGCTGAGAGTGTAAAATGAACCTGTGGATTTTTAGGGGACTAACCTCTATTGAACTATGGCCTTTGTTTAAAAGAATAACAAGTGACCCTCTTTATCTGCTTGATAGAGTTTAAGGCTTGAACTGGTGGATTAATATTTTTTTAGGACAGTTCCAGATTGGCATAACTTGGATCAGGAATTCAGGTACATGGCATTTTAGCTTGTATAAGCACTTTCTCTGAGGATGAGCAGCAGACTTCATTTTCCAGAGCTGCTGCTTATCACTTCTCCAGAGCTGTCAATCACACCCCTTTACCAAGCGTTGCATTTACTTAGGGGGGAAAAAAAAATATCCTAAAAATAGTTGACAGTTACACTGCTAGGAAAGAGAAATTTCTATGGGAACTTTGAGCTTGCATGTCTAAATGTGTACTTTGCAAAATGTACAGATATATTCTAGCTGTTGACTTTGAATCTGCTTTCTAGTGAATTCTCGGGCAGCTGTTGAGCAAGTCAATGGAAAGATAAGTACTGCAGTATGTTTCACATGATTTTTCCTTTTTTCTTCTGAAGTTCCTTTCCTGTGTGGAAAAGTATGTTGTGCACTAAAACCATGATTCAAAGGGTCCTGAGAAGCTGGTGTATTGCAGCGATGCACAATAGGAAGAGTGGTACCTTGTAGTAGTTGAGAGTTGATGGATCTCAGAGACAGTATTGCTGCCTTGATAAGATGGACTGAAAACTGGTGAATTCTTAGTTATAGAGCTTAAAGCTAAGGATACGGTGCATGGCCTGATGAGAAGCAGACTTGTTCTCTGTGTTAAGTGCTGCTTTTTCAAGTGCTTGTGTTAGTTGCATTAAGGAAGAGCACAAGAACCAGCTTCTGGGCAACTCCAGCTCTACTGCTGCTTCTGTTCTGAGCACAAGGTGACCTGGAGCCCACCTTTCTGAGCACACATCGAGAGGAGGGATGCTTGAGAGTACCTCTGCGCAAAACTGTTGGAAGCTGCTGTCATGGTAGTTTGTGTACTGTATGTGAAAGCAAAGTGTTTGATTTTGATTAAAATGGTTGGGATTTGCATCTGTGAGTGGTACTGTAGATTGAGCGGTCCTCAGAACGAAGGCGGTGTGGGTAAAGTCATTGTCTGCCCCAGGGCAGTAGGTAACAGTTCCTTGTTGAGTAAAAGCTGAGCACTGATTGAAACTGTCAGTCAGCAGAACTCAATCTTGGATATTAAAGTAGCTGTACCTCAATTCTAGAAAAACCTACACATTAATTTTCAGACAGAAAGTAAAGCTTTTATGAAATCTTAGGCATGGCAGTCATAGCACCTTGTTTTGTTCCCTGTACAAAGTTTGAGCAGCTCATTTTAGAAAGAGTCACAATTTGTTGCACTGCTGTTTGGAAAATAAGGCTCCTCTAAGGATTCAGGGCACACTCAAGATAAGTTCCATTTGTTCTGAAAACTGCACTTCCAGATGTATAAAAATGTCAGTACATCACAGTGAGCAATTGGATTGGAACGCACTGTGAGTTCTACTTCTGAACCATGTAAGAAATGAGTTTTATCAGGCTTGATTAAACTTTTAAAGTAAATAGGTTGAAAAAGTAAAAAATACAAGTAATAATTTTTAGATATTAAGATGTCCTTATAACAATTCTTTTGCATTACTGTTAAATGAAATATGAAGGAAATCTTGTTTTCAACTGTTTTTATTGGAATCCTCCCAAACTGAAATTCTGCTGATGCTCCTCCATATACTAATTGAAATAAAATTAGATTAGTCTCTTATTTTAGTTTTGATTCTGATGCCAGTTTGGTGTAGAGTGTATTGAAGATTTCTGAAGTACTCATTATGGGGTTTGTTTTGTTGTTGTTTTTCACTATCAAATCTCATAAATGTGGTAGTGTGAGATCTAGCTGATATTTGGGTGAGACTTAAAATTCTGGGGCAAATAAGCAGTGATTTCAGTGTATGACCCCACTACTTTATGAGTCAGCACTGAACCCTGCACTGGCACACTGCTAGTCTGCTGGAAGTATCGTCTTCCCCCAACTGTAAACAGACATCGCTGCAACCTGGCCCGACGGCTGTGTGTTGTTTATCACAGGAGAAGACTTAACTTGCGCTGTGCAATTCCAACATGTAACTCCCTTCTGCTGCCATGAATGCCGAGTCCTGAAACTGCTGTGACATTGACTGCCATGTTCCTCTGCTCTGTAGGAATGGCATTTTTAGTGTATTTCTTCACAAAGAAAGACTTTTCCTCTGTGAGCTTGAGACTAGCTTTATAACTGTAAACTAGTAAGGAGACTAGTAGAAACAGAAATCTAATTAAGTAAGGTAAGATCTAATTAGGTAATGTGGTAGCTGAAGGGATAAGAAATGTCATTTTTTTCAGCAGTGGTGCGCAGGGTCTATCTGACTTTCTAGGGCCGGCTAGGTATGGCAGATTAAAACGTCAAACAGAGTTAATAAAAACATACTTGAACTATAAACTCCATTGCCCATTTTATAGAAAAATCTCAAAGCATTTAGCAGATGCTTAGATTTTTAAAACACGCCTGAGGCAAGTGTAGTTACAAATGGTGTTATAATTGGGTGAACTGAAGTAACGGGAAATGTATGCTGTGAGGGTAAGACTGGAGCCCAACAGTCACCTTTGCCAGTCCCCTTGTTTACTGCAAGGCATTCCTTCAGGTGATGTTTATCACTCTTTTCCTGTAAATGATGTTGAGAGACTGCTTATAAAATGTTTGGTGTAATATATACTGCTGTGTGTAGATGTGTCAGGTACTCCAGCTGCGGTGTGACTCTTGGCTGTGTGGTTGTATTTCATGATTTGTTTTCTTCTATATACAGAGCTGGGAGGACTTCTGAAGTATGTTCGACCCTTCTTGAACTCCATCAGCAAAGCAAAGGCAGCCCGCTTAGTCCGATCTCTGCTTGATCTGTTCCTTGATATGGAGGCAGCAACAGGACAGGAGGTGAGATTTAAATTTCAGCACTAGTGCATTCCTCAAAAGCCTGTAACACCGTTATCTGACCTAGTTTGCTTCACACTGAAGAATTATTCATGTCAGGAAACATTCATTTAATGCATTTGGATATATTCTATTAATAAAACATTAGATAATTTAATTCACTCATAACCATGTTTTTCTGCAAGCCTCATCCTGCTGCAGGTTAGGAGTAACTCTCACCCTGGACATGTTTCTTAGTCTCACGTTGCTTGCTGTTAGATGCACAGCATTAGTAGTATTTTGTAGTGTGATTAATGTTCGTGAGGTGAGAGGTGCTACACCTGTTCCAGGGAGCTTGGTCTAGTGGGAGGGTGGGGGCAGTGTGTGATGGCACAGAGCTAGAGGAGTGAGTTTTCAAGGTCTGTTCAGGAGTTGGTGGGATTAGATGGCGAGTATTACTTAGCATCTTTCACCTGGAGACATGAAGGTGTATTGCATGGGGACACAGTGTGGTGAGTGTCTTGCTCTACAGAGGGCTTTTGGGGCATGAAAGTTATTCCTGAAGTGGGAGTGGAAAAAGCTTTGCAGCTACCATGTGTAAACTACTTCCAGGGGATGAACTTCTTCACTAGGAAGCCCCTTTGGTCTAAGATAGTCCAGTTAGGATGTACTCCATTCTCGTTAGCTACCTAGAATGCAGTTGGTTTTCTTTTTTTTGTTTTTGTGTTGGTTATTTGGGAATGGGAGAAGGACAGGAGCAACTTGTAAATAAATGAGCAGCCACTTACAAGCAGTGCTGACCTGGAGTAATATGGATTGTACTGGCACACCAAAGCAGTTAGATGGAAAGGGGAGGCAGGGAGGGTCTGGGCAACAGGTTAAGGGGAAAGCCCATGTAACACTGTATGCACAG
This sequence comes from Astur gentilis, assembly GCF_929443795.1. Classification (NCBI taxonomy): domain Eukaryota; kingdom Metazoa; phylum Chordata; class Aves; order Accipitriformes; family Accipitridae; genus Astur; species Astur gentilis. The sequence continues at coordinate 41,768,903 of NC_064884.1, read as the reverse complement.
CAACTGATGTATTACGGTGTAGAAGAGGTTCTTCCATGTTGAGAGGCAGGTGGAATTCTTGTTAGCCCAATTAGCACAGAAGTATCATCCTTTAGTTCAGGTAACCTAGCAAATGTTCTTCGTTTGCTGTTCAGTTCTTGTGGCTTGTATGTCCTGTTACCATAAGCGGTGACAGAATCTTTTTGCTGCTGCTCTTTAGCAGAAGAGGTTAAAGGAAGTGGGGTGGGATGTACAGGTGAGAAGGAAACCCCTAAAGGTGTCGGGAGAAAATGAGTGGCTTCAGACTTTTTCTAAAGATAGCTTGATGTAAATGACAATACTGGGATGCACTCCCAGATAGGTGGCATTTTATGGCAGGGGAAGAACTTGGAGTTACAGCAATGGATATATGGCCCACTTAGTCAAAATACTTTCAAGCATATTCAGAAGCCAAACCCAAAACCTTAAGGAATTCTGACACCTAACCTGTGAGGTTCTTGATGCAGTAATCCCAAATACTTTCAGTGCCTCAGAAACGTTCAGGGGGGACACTTGCTTCCTTGGTGTAACGTATATCAAGAAGACTCCCAGGAGTCCAGTAAAGCAATGAAACTAGAGATTCTCCAGCTCCTAATGCTCCAGCTATCACTGCGCAATAAATTGCGACTTCATAATGGCTTTTCATAAAATGTCCCCATTTAATAAGTAGTGACAAGGAGCTGACAAGTGCTGCAGTGTAGTACAGCTGCAGACCTGCCCCAGAAAGAGCTGTGATCCAGAGATTTTTGGGAAAAGGCATTCCTGAGCCTAGCACCTCAGGATGACTTACTGTATATTATTGGCCAGTACTAAATTGGCACCGTCTTCTAATTGGGGTGGGACATGACTGCTTTATTCATCAATGGAATCTCAGCAGTCTTAAAAATATGAAAAGCCATTGGGTTCCTTCACTTTGAAGCAATAGATAAAACATCCAGTGTCACTGACTGACTCCTGGCACCTAACTCCGTTACAAACAGTGGAGCCCGGCACCTCTGTTGGTTTATACTACTAAAGGACACACACGGTCTGACATATTTAGGCCCTAAAACACATGCTTTTCATTTTTCCTTTCTTTCTAGAGCAATTGAAAATACATTTTTCTCTATGGTAGAATGAAATGGTGCAAAACACGCTGGAAGGGATCTCAGAAGTCTTTTAGTCCATTCCTTGCCCTAAGGCAGAATCAGTTCTCATGTAGCCAGATGTTTTCAGTAGAAACAAACACAGCTGTTTAAGAAATGCTATTAGGATTTCAGCAGTAATTTTTACTGGTGAAACCTTGGAAGCCAAATTTTTATTTTCATATTCCAGTGTGGAAGGATTGTCCCTGGTGGTCAGAAAAAGTTATTGGAAGCCAAACGCATTAGAAAAGCAATTGAAGAAGGTGGTCTGTTGGGTTTTTTTTCTGATGGCTAAAGCTTAAACTAAATCTTAGTTTGCCTTCTGAATTTTACTTTCTCTTGCAGTATGTGTTACAAGTAGTATAATACTGTGAACGTTGTTACAAAGTGCAGGAAGTTAATCTAGCAAAGAGAACTTGAAAATATGCAGCATAAACTGTAGCTGTTGTATGTAATTTTGTGCAACACTTCTGTGAGTTTAAACTGTGGTGTTAACACCATGCAGCCTTGAGGCTAAAGTGTATCGTGTGTGGTTACTAGTGAGTCCTCCTTGAAGAGAAGTCATGATCTTCCAGTGTTGAGCTGCAGTTCTCATCAGTGGTGAACTACACTTTACTGTGGTAATATTAAAGGTGTCGTTCAGAGACATTTGGGATAGGCACTAATGATGAAAGCTAATCTCAAGGCTCATTTTAAAGTAAAGCTAATTTGGTGTTTAGCAATGCTGCTGTTCAGACAGGAATGACTTTTTTCCTTAAACTACATTGTGGAGATTCAGGCTTTGTTGTATTTTTGTTGCTTTGTAGGAAATGATTGAACCATACTGCTGTTTTAAAGAGGGGCAGCAGAAGGCTTTACAAATTTCTTTCTGCTCCCTTTAAGGTTGACCTGTGTTTAGAGTGTATTGAATGGGCCAAATCAGAGAAGAGGACTTTCTTACGCCAGGCTCTGGAGGTACGTTGCATTGTGGATCCCAAACCTGTGTAATAGTGTCTTCCCTTTGTCAGATTTGATACTTATAAAAGTAGAGAACTTGTATTGTATTGTCCATATCTTTGTACATGTAATGGATGGGCGATAACAATTACACTAAAGTTAGCGACGCTTCTTGAATAGGCAGGATTTTACCTGTTGTGTTTAGACTAGCCAATCTTACAAATGGCAGATCTTGCAGAGCTGGACCATATAATGTAATGAACACAAACTAATTTAGTGAAGTCTGTGCAGATAAGAATATAAAGTTTCATTTTACAAAATAAATCTGTACTGCCTTTCTCTGGCTTTCCTCACAGCAGTTCCTTTTCTTCTTCAGGCGAGGCTGGTCTCTTTGTACTTCGATACCAAGAGGTACCAAGAAGCACTGCAGCTAGGTAAGTCTCCCACTAGGTGGTGGTAGTAGTTCTTTGCTTTGAAATTAGCCTTGAGGCTGACAAGGGAAGTGACCAACTACGTCATGTTCCTTGATGAGTTTTGTAGGACTTGGGCATTAATTTCTCAGTGTCATACCAGTTCTGCCATCTTTTTCCACAGCTTGGTGATAAAAGCTTTTAGAGATCTCTTTGTTCTCACCATTTGTTCATTTCAAATAATTTTGGAAGCAAAGAGGAGCTGTGTCCAGTGGAAGGCCATCAGGTTTGGGTCCTGCTGGAACATACATAGTATACTGCTGTGGTCGGAGAGGTTGAGGGGAGAAACCATCTTTTTTCAGTTTGCTTAAATACAGCCTCAATAAAAGCAGTAGTAATGCCAGGAAATGGCAAACCTCTAAGGATGTAATTAGACAAGCTCTTGTGAAGTAGTGTAAAGGCTTTAAGAATTTGCTTTTTCACCACCTGAGATATGGTAATTAACCATGTGAACTCTCCTACTCTGCTACAAAGCAGAGTAAAGCAGGTCATCTTACACAGCCCAAGTCCCTTTGGTGCTTTTCAAATGCTCATTTTGCAAATGACTGCAGTAATGTAAGATGAGGTTTAAGCTGGCTAAAGGGTATTTGTACAGACTGCTTCACCAGCTCAGTGCATGGGTATGAGCAGGGCTGAGGGATGACTGCACTGACACGGACAGCAGTGCTCACCCAGGCAGTGGTGATGCCTCACCAGGGACCTGTCACTTCTTAAATGATGTGGTGGCAAGAGCATGTGTCATGTCCAGAGTCACCTGGGTGACTCGTATCTGATCAGAATAACAGGTTATGTTAAGTGCTCTGATACATGGAATTCAATATCAAGTTAAAATTAGTTTGCATATGGATATGTAATGAACTCAGGTTTAAACTGATCAGAGTCCACACTCCAAAGCTGTACTTAATTAACTTAATCACTTGGATGATGGTGGTACAGATTAGGGAGTTGTAAAGGCCTGTACCTATAGGACAGCCTCTCTGAAAGATCTATCAAGATGTCAACGTTGTGCACTAGCATTTCTGTGTGGCTGGCCAAGACATGGTTATGTCTACGGCTGTGGGGAGTAGGTGCAAGCAGTGAGTCTCTATGGGCTGTTTCTCAGGAGAGTCCATTCTCTTCCGCCTAGTTATGCAGTTTCAGCTGTGGTTTTCAGCTTTTGAGCACAGCAAGTGAGGATAAGGTTCTCATCTGTTTGCTCTAAGTTAGTTCTTTAGTTTGTAGTGGGGGGAAAAAAGGGGAAGAGTTTCCTGTAAGGCTGGCTCTTTCTGTCCTCATGAGGCTTTAATGTGACAGTTTATGTAGGCTTTTCTTAGGCTGTCCATTCCTACCTCCTAAACTTCATCTGTGGATGTCTTGTGCTTAAAACATTGCTTCCTCATCCCCCATTCTTAGGAGTTGCTTGAAAATCCTCAGGTCTCACCCTAGGGGAATGATGCAGGAACGGACAGTACTTCAGGTTTGCTTGGAGCTTGGAATGTGAGTGGTAAATCATGCTGTTGTCTGGGGAAGGGGTAGCAGAGTGACAATCTGAACTGCACAACCCATCCTTGACTTTCTGCTGAGTGTCTGCTGCCTGCGATGAGGTGGCAGAGACATGCTGTCCATGTACCCAAGTATTCTCACTGCCCTCTTCCACCTCTAACACAAAACTGGTTCATTCTTCTCCAAATGTGGACTGACACTGACCTACTGTTATTTCCTCTCCTTTGTTTCTTCTTGGAAGAACAGGTTGTGTAAAGCCTAGCCTCCCTTCCTCAAAGCCTGTACTGCTGTGGGGGAAGAAGGGTGTAATCTGGAAAGACTTGGTTTGTGCAGTTGTTGACAGCAGATGCAGAGCAGGTTACAAAGGTTCTTGTTCTTTCCTGCTGCTAGGCTCCCAGCTTCTTCGGGAATTGAAAAAGATGGATGACAAGGCATTGCTGGTGGAAGTGCAGCTGTTAGAAAGTAAGACTTACCATGCCCTGAGCAATCTGCCAAAAGCAAGAGCAGCCTTAACCTCTGCACGGACTACAGCCAACGCAATCTACTGTCCACCTAAGCTGCAAGCAGCGTTAGACATGCAGTCAGGTAAAGCCTTTCAGGAGAAGAGGAAAGTCTAGGACTTCTCATGATGCATCAGTTGATGGAGATTTGTTCTTTCCTGAGTGAATCACAGAAAATGATGTTAGGTGGGACCTCAAGATATCTACAAGTGTGCCTAGCTGCCTCGAGGCAGGATCAGCTATAATTACATTCTTCCTGACACATGTTTTTTCAGCCTGTTTTTGAAAACCTCTGGTGGTGGAGGGTCTGTAACCTCCCTAGGCACTACAGCATTACACCATGTTAGTATAACGGTAACGTTGTTCCTGACCCGATTCTCAGGCACTTATCTGAAGTGCCCTGAACTTGCCTTTCCTAACACGTCCTCTTAAGAGAGGGCATGGATGCTCTTCTGGTAGAGATGAGATAAAGGGAGGCACAGAAAGAAAGGATTCCATTTACTGAAGTACCAGATAAAGCACTGGGCAACCAAATTGTTCTGTTCTCTTCCAGTCATGTTCTGAATTAACTCTGATGCCTGCCTGTTTGTTCCTCTCAACAGGTATTATCCATGCAGCAGAAGAGAAGGACTGGAAAACAGCCTATTCATATTTTTACGAGGCGTTTGAGGGATACGATTCAATTGACAACCCAAAAGCCATCACTGCGCTGAAATACATGTTGCTGTGCAAAATCATGCTGAACATGTATGTGGCAAATGGTTCTGCGAAGAACACTTCCTACATTTAAATGGGAAAGGCTTTTCATTTTTAAGACTAAAGAAAGAGCTCAAGCAGACAAGCTTGCTGTTTGTCTTTATGACCTAATCAACGCTTCTGATACAGTGTTACTTGAGTTGTAGTAATTTGCTGTCGGGAATTTTTGAGACACACTTAGATTTAAGCTGCCCACGTTGTTGAATAAATGCTCTCTTCGCTTCCTTCCCCTCTCTAGCCCAGAAGATGTGCAAGCATTAGTGAGTGGAAAGCTTGCTCTGCGGTATGCAGGAAGACAGGTAGAGAAACTTAATCATTTCTATCTTCCTATTATTTCTGAGAATATTGTGGTGGTGTTTTTGTCAAATACTTTGGTCTTTTCATACCAAAATACCCTTCCCTTCTGAGTGTCCTGAACAAGATCCAGAACCGATTAAATTGCCATAAGTCAATTGCCTTCAAAGGGATTACAATGACTTTCACCACCTGAGAATCTGGCCCGCTCGCTTCATTTTCTCTGTTTTTCTCCTCCTTGCTTTCTTCCTGAACTACTAAATGCCTAATGCCATAAGGTACTCATGTCTCAACCCTCACCAACTGCTCTGCAGCCTGGATCTGATGCATTTAAATCCAGGTTATTCATTGGTTTTACTCATGTTGTAGCAAGTCCTGAGAATCCATTCATAGCAGTATAGTTGAGCAGCTTGAGACCTAGATGACTGTAAGGTGGAAGCCAAGCATCTGGGGAGTTGTTAAATCAGCTGTTTATTCTAACATGTTAACTTGCCAGTCTGTGAATGCCACCCCCATATTAAATCCAGGGATGCTTACATAAAGTACAGGGCCAAAAGCCAGGTGTGCCAGGGTCTGAGCCAGGCTTACACGCTGATGCCCTCGGTGGCTTTGGTCAGCCAGCTATTTACTTTGACGCAGGAGTTAATACTCGCCTACCTCACAGAGGATTGGGGAAGCTATTTAGTAGAGGAGGTCAGTGAGCATAAATGCATAGAAAAGAAATGGGGATATCCCTGCGTTATCCCTGCTGGATCACAAAGGGCAGCCCTGGTCCTGCTTCATACCCTTCCTTTGAGTGGGAGCTGGGTTGGAGACTGCTTTTCAGAGCATGAAGGCAGTGTACCGTGGAGGAAGTCTCAGCTGTTCCCTGCACTGTCCTTCTGAGACAGCAGTGGTCACAAGTTCCTGCAGCAGCTGCGGAGGCTGGGCTTAGGGAGCAGAGGGAAAGTGGGCAGCCTTGGGGACAGCTCAGTGGGAGAGATGATAGCAGAAGCCTGGGCCTTCTGTGCCATAGCCACCAGTTCATCCTCCTTGTCTCACGCACTTATTTCTCTCACCACTTGGAAACTGTTCTTCTAGTGGTGTTACTTTCTGTTTAGTATAAATATGGTAGTTTGGTTATGGCCGAGTCTCTTGCTTTGTTTCAGCAACTCTTGGGTAGACAAGAAACATTTCCTGATGCTGTCGATGATAGGGTAACCGTAGGACTTCTGCCCTGCTTCTGTTGCTCAGCAGAGGAAATGTGGCGTGCTGAAGGGGAGAAACACAACTTAAGGGCTGAAAATGGCCATGTTCATTAAGCAAGTGCCAAAATGTTCACTTTCCTTAAAAATTGTATCAAACTTGCTCCCAGCCTGCAACCTGATAGGAACTGCAGCTGGTATTCTCAAACCTTACAAAACTTGAGGTCTTTGTTTCTGTGAAGCTGATTTCATGCTGTGTCCTGCAGCTGTTCTGCATGTTCTCCTTATTAGCAGCTGTTCTTACTCTGCCTGTATGGAAGTAACCCTGACATGGCTTTGTAGCAAAAGGAACATTCCCATTTTGCTGTTTAAGCACGTTTTCAGTATACTGCACAGTTGGCATAATAGCACTGAGAGGAGAATCCAGAACAATAATCTACTCTCATTTTCTTTCTTTGCAGACAGAAGCATTAAAATGTGTGGCACAGGCCAGTAAGAACCGATCGCTGGCAGATTTTGAAAAGGTGAGTCAGGAGACAGAAAATGGGGCCTGGCTGGACAATACATCTTGTTTTGGGAAGTTGTAGGACCTGCTACATCCCACAGCAGGCAACCATAAAAACATTCATAGAAAGCAACAGTGCATCAAGCAAATACCCCACAATAATCAGCCTGTTTGGTTTTCGCAGCATGGGGAGTAATAGCTTGCTTGAAATGAGGCTTTTTCCCTTTTTTTCTTTTTTTTTTTTTTCTTTTTTTTTTCTGGAGAGTGAACTCAGAAGTGGTTTGCTGTATGGTGTTGTTCACTGCGATGTGTATCTTCCTAAATTTTTTTCTGGCTTCAGCGAGAGCACCACAGAGATAACAGAGAGCATTCCCATGTCAGGGAACAATCCTGTCATGCCACCTCCTGAGTGTAAACCGGAGATTCTGGCTGCTAAGCTCCAGCAGCGTAAAGATGAAGGATGCTTGCTGCACAGTGCTTGAAAGGCTGCTAGGCTGTCATGACCTCCTGGCCTTTTAGCGAAGTTACGGGATTGGATTAACTACTGATACTTTGCTGGGCAGGGAGGGAAGACTATTTCATACTCGGAGGGCCTTGAGGACAGGAGACCTGTCACTACCTGAATTATTTGTTCCCGCTGTGTCTTCCGCAGGCTCTGACAGACTATAAGGTGGAGCTCAGGGACGACCCCATCATAAACACTCACTTGGCTAAGCTCTATGATAACTTATTGGAACAGAATCTGATCAGAGTCATTGAACCCTTCTCCAGAGTACAGGTAAATGTTTCCAGCAAGCACACTGACATGCTGGTACCTCTGTCCCCTGCTGTTGGTGGGTGAAGGACTTGTTCCTGTGCGAATACTTCTTACTCAGAGCTGCTCAGCACTTCCAGAGCTCAGGGTTCATCATGTTCAGCTGAAAAATAAGGAGGGGGCTGAGGGGAACTTTGGAAAACCATGTTCCAGAGTCATTGCCCTTTCCACCCGTTTCACTTAACGCACACTGAAAGGTGGCCATGCTTTTAACACTGAAGGTAACAGTGTTTGGTTTTTAAGGGCTCTGACAGGGTGTGGGTAAAGCTGCAATAATCTTGGAGAATAAATATTATTTCATGTTTCAGAGTGAAATGGCTTTAGGTGTCTAGTCCATCTTCAGTTAAAATTGGATTTGAAATCTGTAGGACATGAAGCCACAAAGCAGAGAAAGCCGTTGGAGATTTTTAGGCCAGAGCGTTTACAGGCCCTTGTGCTGTTCCATGGAAGAGTCCCATACCTCGGTGCTGTGTGTCAAAGTGCAGCTAAAGATTTACTTAACTCTATTGGTCTCTCTTATAGATTGAACACATATCCAGCCTCATCAAGCTCTCAAAGGTAAGAATATCACCAGAAATCAGTGGCACGTCTTAAGAGGGCAGAGGAATTGAGGTCAAATGCCATTTGCCACCAGGAAATAAATGTAGGCTATTAAGTCTGACAGATCACCTCCACAGCATTTACAGGCAAATATTGCTCTTGGGAACTTTAACACGGACAGTTTCCAGGAGGCATTGGACTGGCTTCCTCTGCACTAGTCTTTGCTGTAACATTGCCTTCCTTCACGTGGGTTTTACTCCTGTTGTTAGCATTTGCTTTTTACTGGGGGCAGATCTTCCTCTGCTGTAGTAACAGCTCATGGTGTGACCACCTCAGTCTTCCCAATTGACCTGCATTTAATCCTTGTGAGTGTGTCCAGAGGAGTCTTTCTTACACCCTGAAGATACAGGATCCAGCTAATCAGTTTGAAATTTCATTAGGGATGTGTATGTCACATTGACTATTGCAATAACTGCTTTACAGATAATCCCAACCATTTTAAGTTTTAGGAAAATCTGTTGTAGACCCAGCCAGTTGCATCCTGAAGTGCTTTTGTCCTGTATTAGCATTAAGGCCAGAGGTTTGGAAGTGTACTGAGCCTGGCCTTTATGGTCAGTACATCATCTATCCTCTTTTTCTCATTGTGCATTCTTTTCGTAGACTAGCCCTTGGTGTTTAACACGTACTTAATAGTTTGAGTAAAAGCTGGATTGCAGTTGTTTCTTAACTGCAGCTGTGTGTCCTCTGTCCAAAGAGCGGAAGCAGAGCAGACTGCTGTGGGGCCTTGCCTGGCACTGGGCAGGAGGTCAGCTCGGTATTGAGTGGTTTGAATGATGCTTGGCCAACACTTGACTAAATACTTGCTGAACCAAGCTAGAATGCTCCATATCCTGTAATGAGTAATGCCTGTGTGAAGCGACAGTCTTTAGTGGAGCCAGAGGGCAAGACATCCCAGTGTTCTCGTCATTAAAAGCTGCTGCTTAATTTCGTATGTCATCTAAAGCTTATGGTAGTATCAAGCAGTGTGCAAGGAGAGATTCTGTCCTGACACCATGTTCAGTGACGAAATAGCTGCTTTTAAGCTAATATCCCGCCAGGGCTGTTGAGGAGTGTGGAGTAGTAAGATTCGCTTTTCTTTATGTAGTTCTGGGAGACTTTTAATTTTTCTGCTTCAATTTCAGGCTGAGGTAGAAAGGAAACTGTCACAGATGATCTTGGACAAGAAATTTCATGGTGAGTCTCTGCATCCTTCAGTCTCGACTGCCTTGCCACCCAAGGCCAGGTTGTGTGTAAGCAAGCTGTGGATAGACTCCTCTTTATCACTGCACCTTTGAACCCCGGGTGTCCTCCTTAGACTGCTCTGCTCGACTTCAGACAGCAGACATGCAGGTTAACAGGCACTATGGGAAGAGTAGTGAGCGGTGGGTTTATTTGTTACTCTATCTGTTGTCATGAAGGCTGTTCCTATTGCTCCATCTGCCATCGTTAAGGTCAAAGCTTAATTTCTCACAAATCAGAAACTGCTGTAAGTCCTTACTCACTGTGACTACATCCAAGGACAGTTGTGAGACCCACTGGTGGGCTATCTAGCAAAGATGTGCTCCTCTGTCTTTGAGCTTACTGGAGTATGTGATCACCTTTCCCAGATAATTTGCGTCAAGAGCATTTTGTGTGTTGGCGGGCAGCACCCACACAGCACAATGGATTGGTTTGGGTTTGTCTGGGACCACAGGAGGCTGCTTCTCTAACGAGCTCTCAAGGAAACAGCTCCGTTCTTGTTTACGTTGTTCCTGGTGTTGATTTAGAAAGCCCTCTTGATTTAGCTGAGGAAGATGAATGGCCAAAAGAAGCATATTGGTTGGACAGTAGCTCAAAAATTACAGAACCCAGCTGCAGTGCTCATATTAACTGGCCTTTTTTTTTTTTTTTTGTTTTGCCCTGCTCCAGTGTTGTGCCAAGCCATCCTGCTGGGCACAGAGGCCTTGAGGAGGAAGGTAGCTGTTAGGGAATGGGCAGGCATAAGCATCTCTGGGATGTCTTCTTGGGGCCCCTCTCCAGGATGTTTGGGTTTTTTTCTGGGTAAGCTACCACTAATGGAGTCCAGACAAAAATCAGTCAGCCAGTCGAGTACAGCATATGAGCCCCTTCCAAACCCAACACAGCTGACTGTCCGTTTGCTGGGTAGATCCCTAAATTCCTGCTGTCTGGAAGATGTGATCTGTCGAGTGTTACACTGGTGACCGCAGTTTTGTGCCCACAGGCATCCTTGACCAAGGTGAGGGAGTCCTGATCATCTTCGATGAACCCCCCGTAGACAAAACTTATGAAGCTGCCCTCGAGACTATTCAGAATATGAGTAAAGTAGTGGATTCGCTCTACAACAAAGCCAAGAAGCTAACATAGGTGAGTGGAGGCAGGAGCCAGAGGTCGCAGCTACTCCGGACCTATTGCTCCTCCCAAGCCAAGGTGCGGTTTGTGTCCTTGAGGCTTGTTTTCTCTCCTCTTGATTGACATGGCTCTGTTTTCTTTTTGCAGAGTTGAATTTGCTAGCTGTCATTTGGAGAGTGTGTGTGACAGGAGAGTGAAACCTTTGGGAAAATGTTAGGAGACTTTTTTTCTTTGTTCTACTTTTCGCTCGGAAAGTTTTTAAACTTCCTCATCCAGTGCATCTTGTATTCCATACGATGCGTGTTCCAGTTTCCATGTAATCTTTACTGGCCGAACTTTGTATCTGGGGGGGGAATATTGTTTAAACGAAGAGGGTATTCTAAATAAAAGGAAAAAGGCTTACACTACCTAAACATGTGCTTTCCACTTCCTGAGGGATGGCAGAGAGTTAAGCAGGGACAAAGTTTTGTTACCAGTAGGTGCCCAAAACAAGTTTGTTTCATCTCCCTCTGCTCTGAAATCTGAGACTTACTGACGGTGTATAAGCAGCCAAGTTTATTCCATTTGTACTGAACCAAAAAAAACCCAAAATGTACAGACTGCTGGTTTATTTTTAAATCTTAAAGGCCTCGGATCCCCTTGAAAGCAGCTCCACAATGATCTTCCTGAAGGCTTTCGCACCCGAGGCACCTGCTTCAGAATTGTCATTGTGCTGTGCTAGCCCAGAGCCACCCTGCGCAGCCAAAAATCTCAAGACGGCTGCAGCCACTGTCTAGACCATTAGGCCAGTTTCTAATAAAGGGAACAGCGCAGGTTTCCCCTGGAGGCCTGTATTGCATGCTATTGTTTTAAAATAGACTAGATTTTAAATGTTTTATCCCTCCCCCCACCTGCACTGGTAGGAAGAACAGGTGAGCAGGCGTTCCCCGAGTCCTCGCCTCCCTGCGGGAGCCAAACTTTGTCCGGCAGGGAGGTGAGCTGCTGCCCTGGGCGCTGATCAGACTGTCATTATTTACCTCTGCTGCGTTAGTGTTTCTTTTTTTCTTTTTTTTTTTTCTTTTTTTTAAACATCTGATGTGAGACAGCTTGGCCCTTCTGGAATAACCTAGTGCAGCACTCACTGGGGATCTTCGTTGTTACTGTTCCAAAGTTGTATATGTGGGGGGTGGAGCACGGTGTATTCCAGCATGTTTCATTTTATGGTGAGGTTACTAGCTAGGTTTTAATGCCATTTGGGCAGTGTAAGCTTCTGCATCTCTGTCCTGCTAATCTTTATTTTTCCTTTCCCCTCTGTCTCTCTTTCCCTTGCCATGTTTTTCTTACAAAATTTATATTTTGTAAAAGGGTTCTGTTTTATCAGGAAATATTTTGCCTTCACACTGAATCTTAGACTGGCTGATTTTTCTGCTTTCTGTTCACATTTTAACCTCTCCAACATTTTATTTTATTTTATTTTAATTTCCATCTCATCCAGTCAGTCACTGTTTGGGTTTTTTGGCACCATCAATATCAAATGTACAAACGGTTCTTGCTAACCAACACCAGGTATATCTGATGTTCAGATGAGTTCCAATAAAATAATTTTTTTTTCAAAAATCTGTCTCCTGTCTTCAGCTGCCGAGGCAGATCGTGGGCATGTTTGGCGCAGTTTCTCTCTTTGCTTAGGGAAGGGTGGATTGCAACGCAAGCTGCACGCCTGGCAGGAGCTCGTGAAAGCATCGTCGGTGGTGATGTTTCTGAGACGGGGAGTGTGAGGGACCGTGTTTTAAGCAGCATCACTAAGGGTTTATGGATTGTGAGCAGTTCCTGGCACAGCAAGTTTGAGCTCTGCCAAATGAAGTTGTGATATTATTATTACCATTATTATGGTGAAAAATGAATTACATCTGACCTCTTGCACCTCTAGCCTTGATGCTGTACTGGAGAGTCTCACATTGTGTACAGCACCATGCATAGATTCTTCTTAAGGCTAGACAGGGTATTTCAGATGTAACTGAACTGACACAACATCTTTAATTTTCATGTTTGAAACTTGTGTTTCTCAGACACCAGCTGGTCGAGGTGGTGCAGGTCTTTTGGAAAGAAACCTGGCCTCACAGGCAGAAAAATGTGAGGGACTTAACTCCTGCTCTCACATGTGGCTGGGACTGCAGGGGAAGTGCGTTTCTAGTTTTCTTAATAGGTTTTTTGCACTATAAATAGCTTTTAAGATATTTCCCAAAAGCAGCTCTGGCCAGTTCACTGTAATGCCACTTAAGTGGCATTTTCCCTGGTGATGCTTAGCTGTGGCCATGCTTTGCTGATTTAGGTTGCTAATCAAAGGTGAATGAGGGGAAATCCGTTCGTGGAAGCGGAGCTGAAGCCTGTGTGTGCAGCGGTGATGGTCGCACGCAAGGTGCTGAGAGGGAGTGAGGTGGAGATGGCCGTGAAGTCCTGCGTGTCCTCGGCGAGAATCGTGTCCAGCTCCAGCTGTCATCCCTCAAAGGGGACAGAATTTGTCCTGACCTGGTGGGTGACGACGGGGGGAGCAGGCAAACCCCTGTGCCGGAGGTGGAGGAGACCTGACCAGGAGCGAGGAGGCAGCAGGTCTGCAGTGATGCCAGCTCGGAGGCGCCTGGGCTGCCTTGTGCGGGGTCAAGGAGGTTTAATTGCATGTTAGTCATTCAAACCGCCTGTGGAAAGCTGGGATTTTCTGAGGCATCTGAGCGCCTACCTCCCACCTCCAAGTGTATTAAAATTAGGGCCAAAAAAGCTCAAACGGTAGGGCTTGTTGTTAAACCCTTTTGGCTTAAACTTCAAAAGGCTTAAGTTAAAAAGCAGGCTTTTGTACAAAGGCGAGTTTCATGCTGCTTGGGTCCGTGTAATATTTTTAATGGACAAAGGGATTTCTCAGTAACAGCAGTGCTGCTCGGGCTGGACTCGTACGGTCCGTTTTGGATCATTACATGGAAAAGCCTCTAAAGCTGTTTGTAAAGAGGATATATGAAGAAGAGACCATTTGACCATCCCTTAAAAACCCAGCTCCCGTGCTGGGCTGGTGGCACTTTGAAGGATGTTTTTGGGTGCATTGGGACAGGTCTGTCCTCACAGCGCCGGTACTGTGGGTCGGTCCCAAGCTGCCCTTGAACCGGGATTGGGACGTGTGGGGACAGGCAGGTTTTCAAGCCCTGCTCCGTGTCCTGCTGCTGAGCACCGGCTTCAGGGTACAAGCCACCGTCTTCAAGCTCATGGTGCTGAGAAACCGGCTGCCCTGCCTTGGGAGGGGGGACAAAAGCCATATTGGAACAGTCTCCCCTGTTTTTTTGCTATGTGTCTGCACCTCAACCGGCCGGCCTGCGAGTGCTGTGCCGAGCACGGCACCAACCCTGTCGGAAGCAGCAGCTTTGGCAGAGCTTTACCCCAAAGTGAGATTTTTTTTTTTTTCTTTACCTTCCACATGCTTTAAACCCTAAGCGTGCGGCTGGCTCGTCCCGGGCCGGTGTCGGCCAAAGCTCCTGCGTGGCCTTGCCTTGGGACGGTGGCTTTGGGGATGGCCGGCCGGCCCTTTCCAGCGTCGTCGTCCGTCCCGTCCCCCGCTGCCCTCTGGCTTGTAGGTCCCGGGGCACTGGGGGGCTGCCGTTGTGCCCCGAGGAAACGGGGAGTTTTGGGGGGAGGTGGGGGGGGTTGACGGGAAGGGGACGGGCAGCCGCGGGCCTGGGGCGGTGCTGGCTTTCGGGAGTACCGGCGAGCTCGGTTTCGGTCATCCGCCAACCCCCGACTAGTCCGGTGTCGGGGTCAGACCTCCCCCCGTTTCACTGCCAGCAGCAGCACCGGGGGGCAGGAGGTGACCCCCGGGGGCCGCCCCGCTCACCGGGGCCGGAGCCCAGCGGCCTCCGCCACCGCCGCGCTTGGCCGGGGTCGGTAGGGGCCGGGCGGCGGCCGAGCGGCCTTTGCGTGTCGCTGCAGGTTGCGCAAAAGCGGGGGCCGCGCTCCGGCGGCCTCGGGGCTTCTCCCGGAGCCGGAGCCGGAGCCGCTCCCGTGCCCTGCGGGAAAGGGGAGCCCCCGCCCCGGGCCCGGCGGTGGCTTTACCCGGGAGCCTCCCGCGGGCGGGCGGAGCCCGGCTGGCGGCCCTTCCCTTAAACCAACCCCCCCCCCCCCGTCCCGGCCTTCGCAGCCCGGTCCCGGGCGCCTCCGTCCCCCGGTGCCTGCGGCGGGAGCGCCGGCTCCACCCCCCGCCCGCGGGGAACCCGGCCGCGGGGCGGGGCGGGGCGGGCGAGGGGGCGGTGCCTGGGCGGCGAGGGGCGGCGCCGCCGCCCGCCGGGGGGGGGGGGAGCGCGGAGAGGAGAGGCGCGGCCCGGGGGGCGGGGCCTGGGCGGTGGCGGGGCGTGGCGAGGGGGGAAGGAGGGCGGTCCCGCCCCGCCCCTTTCGCCGCCGGCGCGGCGGGCGCACGTGGCGGCGCGGGGCGGGGCAGGGCGGCGGCGGGCGCGCGCACACTGCGCCGCCGGGAGCGCGCGCGGCGGCGGGGCGGGGCGAGGCGCGGCGCTGAGCGGCGGCGGCGGCGGAGCGGGCAGCGAGCGCGGGGCCGCGCCGGGGGCCGGGGCCGGGGCCGGGGCCGGGGCTCGGGGCCGGGGCCGGGGCCGGGGGGCGGGCGGCGGGGCCCGCCGGTCGGCCGGCGCCATGGGCACGGTGCTGTCGCTGTCGCCGAGCTACCGGAAGGCCCCGCTGTTCGAGGAGGGGGCGGCCACGGTGGGGCACTACACGGCGGTGCAGAACAGCAAGAACGCGAAGGAGAAGGGCCTGAAGCGGCACTCGCTGATCTCGGTGCTGCCCTGGAAGCGCATCGCCGCCGTCTCCGCCAAGAAGAAGAGCTCCAAGAAGGTGCAGCCCAACGGCGGCTACCAGAGCAACGTGACCCACCTCAACAACGAGAACCTGAAGAAGTCGCTCTCCTGCGCCAACCTCGCCACCTTCGCCCCCCCGCCGCCCCCCGCCGCCGCCGCCGCCGCCGCCGCCGCCGCCGCCGCCGCCGCCCTCGCCTCGGCGCAGAAGGCGCCGCCGGCCGCGCCCGCCGCCGCCGCCGCCGCCGCTACCCCGCGGCGGGTGGTGGTGCAGGCGTCCACCAGCGAGCTGCTGCGCTGCCTGGGCGAGTTCCTGTGCCGGCGCTGCTACCGGCTGAAGCACCTCTCGCCCACCGACCCCGTCCTCTGGCTGCGCTCCGTGGACCGCTCGCTGCTGCTGCAGGGCTGGCAGGACCAGGGCTTCATCACGCCGGCCAACGTGGTCTTCCTCTACATGCTCTGCCGGGACGTCATCTCGGCCGAGGTGGCCAGCGACCACGAACTGCAGGCAGTGCTGCTCACCTGCCTGTACCTCTCCTACTCCTACATGGGCAACGAGATCTCCTACCCGCTCAAGCCCTTCCTGGTGGAGAGCTGTAAGGAGGCCTTCTGGGACCGCTGCCTCTCCATCATCGACCTCATGAGCCCCAAGATGCTGCAGGTCAACGCCGACCCGCACTACTTCACCCAGGTCTTCGCCGACCTCAAGAAGGAGAGCGGCTCCGAGGAGAAGGGTCGGCTGCTCATCGGCCTCGACCGGTGAGCGACCGCCGGCTTCCCCCCCCCCCCCCATCACCACCACCACCACCCGGGGATGCTCCCGCTCCCGCTCCCCGCCCGGACACGCTGCGCTCGCCTCGGCCCGGTTCGGAGCTGCTGCCGCTCCCCCCTGGGGGCCCGGCCCTGGCGGGGGCGGGGGGGGGGGGGTGGATGACACGGGGGGGGGGGGTCGTCCACCGCCGGACCGGAGCGCAGACCCCCCTCCCCCGCCGCCCCGGGCCGCTGCTTTCCAGCCGTCGCCTCCTCCCCATCCTGCGGGCCCGGGGGCTGCTGCGGCTCCGCTACCGGATTGAGTTCAGCAAATCGGGGAGGGGGGAACAACCGACCCCCCCCCCCCCCACACACACACACACCCCCCGGACCCCCGCGGCTGGGGGAGCGGAGCGGAGCGGGGCTCCGCGGGCTGGCGGCGGGGCCGGCCCCGGTCACCGCATCACCGGGACAAAGACGGGGCAAGAGGGGGGGGGGGAAAAAAAAAAAAAAAAAAAAAAGGAGCAAAACCGACAAAAAAAAAAACCCCCCAAAAAAAAAAAAAAAAAAAAGGAGGAAAAAAAAATATTGCTCGAAAAGCTTCACCGGAGGCGGCTGCGCGGGGCCGATCGTGACTTACCGGCGCCGGAGCAGCCGGTAACGGGACAGAGAGGCGGGCACGGCCCGGGGCCCCCCCGGCTCCCCACCCCCCCCCCTTTATTTATTTTCTTTGAAGAGACTCGAATTTCCCGAGCGGGTCTGGGTTAAGGGAAATAACCGCTACTGTATCATGACATCAATGTGAAATGTCTTGTTCCCATCGTGCACTGATCATGAGTATTGTGTAAAGGATCTACTTGAGTGTGCAAGCAAGGAAAGAATCTACATGCTGCTATATGAATACTTTTAGAACAAAAAAAAAACCACAAAAAAAAAAACAAAAAACAAAACCTACTAACCTACGGGGGGGGAAAAAAGAAAAAAAAACCCTTCTTTATTCTTTCATTGTTGCTTTTACAGTGGTATTGCGCATGCAAACAGGAGCATTTTGTGTCTTCAAAAAAAAAAGGAAAAAACAGATAAAAAAATAATAATCAAAAGAAAAACCTTAACGAGAGATGGCTGTAAAAATTACACCCATGCACAAAGACCCGACACCACCCCGATACTGCAGTCTTGAGCTGGTATTCCCTTATCAGGCCTGGGGACTGATAAGTTTTTTGGGGGTTTTATTTTTTTTTTTTTTTCTCCGTGTGCACAGTTCTAGTTTAGTTCTGGTCCATCGGGCGTTAAACTTGCAGACGAGAGGGAGAAATAATGTGCCATTTATTTTTATTTTTTATTTTTCACTTGAAGCTCTTCATCGCTGTACATTGGACCCTGCTAATGATACATGTGTACGTACGTTTTTTTAGTGCAATCTCTTCTGTAGATCTTTGTTGACCAAATTGGTGGGTATTGTTACCTATTAATTTATATTTGTCTCATTTTGTATGTATGTGTATAGTGTGTTTGTAAGTATGTGTGGTTTATAACCTGACCGACTGTGTCATGGGGCTCAGTGTGCCTGTAATTTAATCCCCTCCCCTTATTTTTATTTATTTTTGTACTGTGCTGATTAAATAAAAATGCACTGACCATCCATTACACGGCAGCGGTTCGTGGCGGAGTCTTTTCTGCAATCCCACACCCCCGACGCCCCCTTCGCGGCGCCGGGAAATTGGATTTGCTTTGACGAAAGAGGGGTTTAACGCAGCCGCGGGTTTAATCGTGTTACCGGCGCTGGGGTCACCCTTCGCTGGGGGCTGGCCGAGGCGCTGGGAGAGCGGCGAGGCGAGGAGGAGCACCCAGCACGCGAGAGGTGAAAAATCAGGTTATCGGGACGCCAAAACTCCACTTCCCATCCGTGTACCATCCTCCCCGAGCCACCGCGCCGGTCAGAAACAGGCACCGCCATAGTGGGATGCAACTAATTGGGTTTTTTTATTTATTACAGCGAATTATGTAAACAAAACCCCAATTCCATTATAGTTGGGTTTTTTTCTGCTCTTTTACACATTAAAATATCAGCGATTTAAAAAAAAAAAAAAGTTCATTGCATTATCGCCCCAGGCTGAAAATTGAAATTCAATTTAGAAATAGTTAATTTATGGGAAAGAACAGGAATATATATATTCTATATATTTTTATATATATATATATAACCAGAGCAGGAACAGATAATATATTTTATAAAGACACATTTAATCACATACAATATTGCCATCTCATAGTATTAGAAATTTCCTAAACCTGCGATTTATTGCCGTCCATCATGATTTGATACAACCATTTCGTTGGAGGGATAGTGTATAAAAGTGCTGATTAAGTCTCCTGCCACTACCTTGCCTACAGGTTAGTGTTACTGGTGGTGGGGGGACGACGACAACACATTTGGACTAGTAGATATAAAAAGCGAGAAGTGCAAATAGAAAGGCACAGCAATGACGAGGATTTTCCTTCTGACGCTTCCCTGGGAGGATGCAAACAGGAGCTGGGGTGTCCCATGGCTTCAGCGTTGGCGTTGCTCCTGGTGAGGAGCCGATGGTGGGATTAAATGAGGAGGTGGGGGGGCCTCGGTGCTCCTGAGCTGCTTGTGTGCGTGTGCTTGGCAAGGTTAGGAGCTGTTGCGTGGGTGGGACGTCGCCTTCAGGCTCCTGATGGCCCCAGTGGTGGTGGGTGACTTGTGTTGGCCAACATCTGGAAGAGCTTCTTCCCGAGGACTCGGGGCAGACCTGATGTGCAGAGCCCTCCGGCACAGAAGCCCGCCGGGCATCCCAGAGTCGCTTACCGGGAGCAAGCGCCAGTGGCCGGGCTGCGGCGCTGGGATGCTGGCGGGGGCTGGTGTGAGGCCAGGGACTATGTGAATGGGAGGCCTCCGGCATGGGGCCTCCCCGGCAAAGCGCACAGGAGGGATTAAGCTTGTCCCACTTAAATACAGAGCTAGAGTTTCTCTACACGCAAGGTTCCCCTTAACCTCGGGTCTTGGTGGCAGTGTCGGGTAGAAACGCTGCAGCGACCTGTCCCTACACCCCGTGTCCATGGCATTGCTTTGGGAAGCCTTTCATTAACAGGTCATTAGGTGAAGAGCCTCTTCCAGGCTTTCCAATTCCTAAAACGCTCAATTAAATATGTGCTCCCTGTTCGCCGGCTGGGCTGGAGACAGGTGGCTCCCAAGGTGGGGTCACCATGCAGAACCGCAGAACCCCCCTACCCTGCGTCCAACAGGCTGGAAATCCTGACCTGACCAGCAGTGCCAGGACTCGGTATGTACAATCCCAACAGCCCCGCAGCGTCACACGGCCTCATGCGCTCAAAAACCACAGCAGCAGCCCGCTATGCAGTGGAAATAAAAAGCTTGTTAGTATATACGGCCCTCCTGTAAACACCAAGCTCAAGGTTATCTGAGCCGGACAGATGTGGGTGCCGCGCAGTGGGGAAACGTGATGCCACCAGACAAGCCAAGGTGATGCACAACGCCCCAACATCCAACACCCGCAGCTGGGAAAACCCAGGAAAACTCTTCAAAGGAACAGCCTGGATGTCTGCAGTCGGGTTTGCGCTGCTGCCCCTCGCCTGGCGTGGACGGACGTGCCCGGAGTTAAGTGTTAAATAGTGCAAAGCGAGGGAGCCGCAGCCTCGGCCCCCGAGCCCCACGTGTTTCTAGACTAACCCACCTGCAGCAGGGCCTTTAGCCCTCCCTGAACCTCAGCGGGACTAACACGAAGCCACGTGGATCATAGAAAAATTCAAGCAAGGCCACTTGGTCCAAATGGGAGCCCAGCGGATGTTAGGTCACTGGAGAGGGTAATTAAGGCAAAAGCAATGTAGGATTAAAAAAAGTAAAACCTCTGCATTGTGAATCCCACTCTCCTTTCTGCTGGTGGACCTGTCTCCAAGCAAGGTGCCTTGATGGGTTAATGAACTCCAGGCAGGAAAGCAGCAAGTCTAGAGGTGCGTCTCCACGTACCATCCCAACTCCATGTGTGCTGGCAGGGCTGGAAGAGCATGGAATGTCTCCCCGGCGTGGGAAGGCAGCCCTCCTTTCCAAACCTGGCTCCGGTTCCATCGGGATTTGGTCTTACAGAACCAGACTTCCTGAGCCGGGTATCTTTGGTTCCTCCGGTGGAGGCTGCATAATATTGCAAAAAAAATGACACAAAAAGGAAACACAGAAGGGCGTACTGGAGAGGGTTTAAGAAATCAATGTGGGAAAGGAAGAAAAAGGTGCAAGTACCTATAAATGCTTTTTTTGGACTAATTCAGAAGCACTTTCCTGATATCCTGGCCTGTTTTGTAAGACGGATACAGGTCACTGGCTATTTTAAGCCTTTGTTGCATGTGGTAGTAAAACCCTCTCCTGAATTTGGGTTTGGTAAACCTCTAGCTTTAGAGATCATTTTAGGCGCATGACCAAGTCACAGCTGAGCATCTCTAAATTAATCCCCTTGAAAAGTCCAAGGCACAGGAAGGGTGATCAAAGCCCCAGTCTGTCTTTCCTCCGCTCCCTCTCTCTCTGGGCTCGCTGCATCAAACGGAGGGGGATGCTAATTCCCCGGCACGCAGAGGATAAAACCGGAACGATGCTTGGTGAAATCCGGTTGGGATTGGTTAATCTTGGTTTCCACGGAGACGGTGCATTTCCGCCCGTGCAGGCTGCACTGGACCGGGTTGGTGACGCTGACTTGCAGAGCGCGTTTCTCACTGCAAAGGCAAAAGGGAAAAGAAGAGTCAGACAGGAGGGATGGGATGTCGTTACCGTTGCTCAGACCTTGGTGCAAGGCAGGGAGAGGTGGTTTTGGATCAGGCAGCAAGCCGAGCCCACCGCGTTAAGCCACGCCGCAGCTCTAAACCCAGCTTTTGGGCTCGGTTGATCCCTGCTCCTGCACATGAAGGTCTCCCACGCAGGGAGACGTGCACCCAGGGGACTTCTGCATTGGGATCAGCGCTGATGGGGGAATATCGCTTCACGGGCAAAGCAAAGGCCGGGTTGCAAAAGTCCCGGGGTCTGCTGCCAGCTCGGCCACCCGCTCGCCGAATGACCTCGCGAGCAGTCACTCCTATCTCTATAATTACAGTAAGGATGACAACATCCCTTGTTCTGAGCTCAGAGGTTAGAAGTACAGCATGAAATAATAGCTAAAAGAATCACAGGTAGGGTGGTGAGTTTTTTTAATTCCCTCTCCAGGCAGGCAGACAGACAGACCAACCATGCAGCCTCCTGGGGTTGGAGCGCCCTGAATGGAGGCAGCAGCTGGCCAGGCACAGGCACGGGACAAAACTGTGTCACTGCAAACCATTCCCCAGCTTTTTAACCCTTTAACTTAGCTTTGGTGTTAAAAATGATTCTCATGAGTAAAATCGGGAGTTTCTGCCACCCAAATTGGTTTTTCCTTGGCTGTTTGGGTCACTGCCAGCGGGGGGACATCAGGACAGCACGGCCAGATGGCTGTCCATCTCTGCTCCAGCTGAGACAGGGTCAGGGATGGCTGGCAAGGATGTTCCCCTTTGCTAAAGGCCATAAAAGCCACTATTCTGTATCACAAATAACTTTCTTTGTACCATAAGCAGAGAAATGCCTGGCTGTTCCCTTGGGCTGGGGATGGAGACGTGGTGTGGCCAAGCTGATGCATGAGCCCCAGTCATGAGCTCTTTGGACCAGCAAAGAGCGGGTGTCATCGAGGCAGGAGAGCGAATTAGCAGGAGGAACGCCTGCAGCAGATCTGTCCCCCTGAGCCACCGCCAACGTGGGGAAGTGGGAAGAGGTGTACTGGGACTTGGCCTTTGGGAAATCTCTCTTGCGACCTCACCCGCACTTCAAATTCCTGAATTTCCAGCATTTCTTAGTATAATATTGAATGGTTTAAAGACTCAGTGGCATCAACTCCAGTGGCATCAACTCCACTGCCTCTCTCAATGCTTTAAATACATGGAGGAGGATGTGCTGGGTTTCTGTTCTGCTGCGTTTAGCTTCCAGACCCCAGGTCTTGCCTTGCTTGACCTGTTACAGTTTTTTCACTGACACAGCCTAAGTCCTTCATGCAGCACAGGCTTAGTTTTTACTTCATTAACACAGACTGTTCAAGACGTGTCACATCCCATAAGCCATATTTTTACCCAAATGATTAAGATGTTCACCGCTTCCATAAAAATGAATGGTTGGCTGGTTGGAGGGGTACTGGCAGGGCAGCAGCACACAAAGCCCTCACGTTGTCCCAGGTATTAAATACTTATTTACTCTTGCCTCAGTGAGTTGAGGCTAAAATCCCTGCTTAGTTTGCTATTTTTACCGTGTCTTAGCAGAACGAGCTGCATATGCAGAGGAGCCTCTCGGAGATTCCTGCCATCATGTGCTTGGAGAGCAGGTTTAGCATCAAGTGTTTGTAACAAGGATAAATGCTAACGACTTTCCTTCTCCTCTCCCACAGCCCTCATCAAATTATAGGTAAGAAGATTGAGGGTCTGTCGCTGTTTTGAGTCAAGCTCTCTTGACCCTTTTGCACAGCAATAAGGAGCCCAAACCAGCGGAGAAGTGTCATTAACCTGAAATTTGACCACAGGCAGGAGCCAGGCCTGGAAATCAAAAGGTCCTTGATGTATTTTGAGCCCTTGGCTGTGGGACCTTAAGCAAGAACCTGGATCTCTCCAGGTCCCAGATCCTGCTGGAATGACATAAACTAAACACGTCTACATGAAGCTAACGTTGTCCTGGGATAGTGGGCTCTGGAAGAAGATGCTCTGATCTTCGCCCTGTGTAACGTTTCCATTAAATAAGGACTTCACTTCCCCCACCATGTTTTCCAGGCCCCACCATGACAGTACTCATTCCCAGTCACACATTGATCATGTGTTGCTTTTCTTCATGTGAGAAGAGGTTTCAGCCTCAAAACCTTTTGCTGGCGGAACAGGACAGCTCTTGAATGGCATCCAAAGAGCAATCCACATGGGGATTTGCAAGTCCACAGCGGGATTACAAATCCCATCCTTGGTTTTCCCCGCTAGGCAATACAACACTGAACCCTGCCGCCAGCTCCACAAGCAGCTCGATGTGCTGGGACCTTGAGTGTCTTGGACACTGCTCCTGTGCTTGGTTAATTGCCAGCAAAGAAGAGGTTGGAGGAAATGTCAGTTTGGTTTCCAGTCCATCAGTCACATCAGCATCACACCTGTTAGTGCAGCGGCAAAAAGGGGAGATGACAGCTGCTGGCTGCCCTGGAGTAAGATGGTTTATTTATTGACTGAAAGGGAGAAAACAGCTGCCTGCATCAGCTGATAAACTGGATTAAAAGACCTTCCAAATCTCACTGCTACAATGAGATTTTACTGAGTAGCACAGCTGGGGAGATGCTTCCCCAAGTTCCTGCAGAATTTAGAACCCAAAGGCAGAGTCTGATGGAGATGGTCCAGCATAATCCTGGAAATCCAACAAAGTCTTCCATAGACAAGGGCAACACACAGTGAAAAATACTCTTTGGGAATCATTGGTGCTCTGTAAGACCACGAGCAAGACACTGATGGCAGCAAAGGCAGAGACAAGTCCCACTTCCACTCAGACTTGGGCTAAAAGCTGTGTTTTCACTGCATAATCCTGTCCCACCACGGTACTTTGCTCTTCCACCTCTCCATCTCAGGGAGATGATTCAGCCAGGAAAAGGTTGTTAAAGTGCAATTAAGGTGGAGGAAAGTTTGCACTATTAAATTTCAAGCTTGGAAACACACATCTATTCACCATCCATACTTTAATTCCTGAAGTATTTCAATGGTTGCTACTATTTAAGGAACATTCATGAATTTACTCATTACTTACGAATAATCTTCTGGCCCTCTGACAATTTAAAGGACCAACTGGGTTTCATATTAGAGGTGGAAAATCTTGTCATTTAAAGACCTAAGGGCAGAACTGAATGTGTTTATGACTATTCTGTGGCTAAAGACACAGTCACAGTGCAGAGAGCTAAGTGACATGCCCAAGGTCACAGAAAACAGTGTCATAATTAAGAGCTAAACCCAAATTCTCCAACTTTCACGATCTTTTAACCTCAGATGAGCAACCTGCCATGGCAGTCCAAATACCAGTCTCTTCCTTCATCCTGTAGGTCTACTTGATTCAAGGATCTTGCCTTGGTTCAGACGCAGTTTCTTATCAAGAGCAATGTCCAAGCTCGCCTGTCTGTTAACAGGCAATGACTGCCTGCACGTTACGTCCTCAAAAGACAACTGGATAGTTTTTGCTGCCTGGAGAAGACCCCCGCCCTCATCCTTTTGCTTTCATCCCTTGTACTAATTGCATCCCAGCACCTCGCAGAGGTGCTGTGTCTGCCGGCAGGAGAGCCCTGCCTTGCAGATCCGACAGCGGGATGGCCGGGAGCCTCCGGAGCTGTCACTAGATTGATGCTTACTACAGGCTGTGTAGGAGAACTTGTTCCAGACATTAGCCTCTGTTTTAGTAAACCCTTTAAGAGGCTTCCGAGACACTTCTGCCGTCTCTCTTGTACAGACACTTGTTTAGGAGACCATCTACAAGATGTCAGAGCTCATGTAGGTACCAAGCACAGCTCTGCCCAAGACCAGCCCCATCTGATCGCAGCTTTGGCTCTTCACCAAGCCCCGACGTAACCTGCACACTGACGGAAGTCAAGTCAATTAGGACAAAATGACGGATACTGCTGCTGGGCATCTTCTGGGAAATAAAATTACTTATTTTTAACAACGATTCCATTAGAAGAGACAGTGAGATGCAAGTACTGCCTGAGACTCTGCCAGGGAAAAAATGTCAGCCCCCAGCATCCAGGCGTGAAACTGCCTGCAAAATGTAAAAGAAAAAAAAAAAGCAGCGCTTTCGTGGGAAAGTCAGGATCAACCCCAGCACTGCTCCAGTCCTGCCAGGGAACCACATGGTAATTTCTGTATATAATAAACCACATGATAATTTCTGTATATAAAAACCCACATGATAAATTCTGCATATATTAAACACCAAGGTGTTTGTGTTTTCTGAAAACACAGGTCTTTTTATATAACTGCAAACAATATTTTTGGTGGAAACAGCCTCTCTTGACATCCTGGCGGTACAAGCCACAGCCACTGATCTCAGCTGGTTGTGTGGGCTGGGGCTTCTCTTTGCTCTTTGGATTTCATGGCTCAGTGAGCTCTGCAGGACTGGGTGACTTCTCTTCCTTCATCTGCTCCAAACCATCATAGCATGCAAACTGCCTTTATCAGCTCACTTCGCTCATCTATTGACTCGCGCTCATTAGAGGAGTTAATGGCAAATAGTCGAGGCGATGGCTCTGGGTGGGAGCATGCGTGTGTGAAGCACCACGAGCATTGCATGAACAGGGTCTGTGTGTATGGGAAAACCACATCCTGGAGCGAGAGCATTGTTAGAAATACAGCACGAGCTGATCAGACGCCCGGGTAAACGCTGGCAAAAGGGAAACCAGCAGAGAAGAGATGACTCCAAGTGGAAGCAGACTACTGGCCCATGAAATATTAGAGTTTTGACTGAGCATTTAATCTAGGACCTCAGGGAAAACACAAGCCAAGTAGCGCATAAATGGCCACAGACATCTGTCAGCGCTGTTGTTAATACAAAAGCATCTATGTCGCCAATAAGTGGTCAGAAGCAAAATGGTGAAGGATGAGAGTGAAGAAAGATCAGAGGGAGTTTCCGCAAAGACAGAGGTGTAGGACTGGAAAGTTAAATAAATGTATTGTTAAATAAATGTTAAACATACGAGATGCTTAAGAGCAAACACAGGTGACCTGGAATGCCTTGCAAGGAGCTGTGTTGATAGGCATGAAAATACAGCAGAACAGTCGTCGATGAGATACTAGTTTATAGCTGTGAGCTCCGTCAGGAAGCACAGTAGGCTGCAGAGAGCCGGGAACATGCCGTGCCCAAGGACGGTGGTACCTGACCACGGTCTGAGGTGCTCCAGAGATGCAGCCCCATCACTCACAGGGCTGGGAAGGAACAGTTTATGCAGATTTTCCAGGGTCTTTCAATGAGGTGCTGCCTGGCTATGGACACAGCTAATGCAATCACAGAGCAGGAAGTAAGTTCTTTTTAGGAAGCAAAAGTTGGGTAGAAGATGGTAAAAAGCCAAGCACAGTAAGTGCCTGATTTTCATGACAACAAACCAGAGGGATTTAAATGAGGCTAAGCATGCAATGCAGTGTGAAATGAGGGCTCAGCAGCAATAAACCGAATGGGATGTATTCCGGAGGGGATTTTTTTAAACGATCAAATCTTTCTAGAGGTCTCTTTCTGGAAAGACAGGCATCACTGTGGACTACTTGGTTAAGGCTTCAAGAGAGTGTGCAGCTGTAAACAAGATGTTAGGAAGCATTAGGAGCAGGATGAAGAATACTGAAAAAATTGTAACACCTTATATAAGTCAGTGCTGCAGCCTCATCTGGATACCGGCTGCAGGCTTTGAGGGGGTTCAGCATTGAAAAAAATATTAAAAGGCTCACAGATGAAGGGAGGATATGAAAAAGAAACCAAAAAAGCAGCAGCTATATTCCGTACAAAGAAAATACATAAGAAGTGGAGAGAGAAACTAGAGAGGTCTAAAAAAAGACAGCTTTCAAGGCTCTGCTTCCTAACAACAGCCAAAGAGACAAACAGTAATATCGAGAATTTCAAGGTGGGTTAAAATAGCTTTCCAGGCAATGTGTAATCTCGCTGCTGTGGATCACTCCAGGCTGTGGCGCTCACTGCTACTGGGTGGCACAGAGGTGAGAAAAAAAATGAGCAGGGTCTAAAATGACATTGGCTATAACATAGGTAATAAACATTTATATATCTGAGTTACAACAGGTGTCATTTTTTGAAAAGATAAGTGCCTTCTGCATGAGGGTTTAAAGCACACTGGCTCTGCAGGCTGCATATTTGGCAGGGGAGGGATGGGGGGAGATATATCTCGTCGGACCACTTGTGGTTTTCTGCAATTTGCGGGACAATGATACTGGGGATATTTGGGCTCAAAGGAAAAGCTATAGTTCTCACTGTGAAAATTAAACCCACAATAGCTTAAACAGGGACCAAAATAGGAACATCTAGTTTCTCAACATGCACAAGCGTGAAACCAGCACCAAAACCTCATGTGCATTTTGTGTCACCCTGGCTGTAATCTCTCAGCTTTGCACGAGGAGCAGAGCACCGCGCGGGGAGAGCCGCTCTGTGTGCAGGACCAGCACGGTCCACGCCGTCGTCGGCCGGCTGCGAACAGAATCATCCCCTGCTTTGGGGAGTTGGGGCAAGAGCAATCCCTGGGGAGCCACGGCATGAAGGGCATCACATGTAAATAATCCTGGGTGGGTATTTCATTCCAGGGAGAGAGATGTCCTGCTACAAATATTCAGAGCCCGCAGGCTGCCGGCGCTCCGGCACGCTTCATCTTCTCTGTTCTCCCGCTGCCTCTCGGGGGGGCAGTAACATCTGAAGTGTGCGCAGCTTCAAAGCACCGGGTCCCACTTCCAGAAGAGATTTACACTCTTGGAGCATAAATTTCCCTAAGTAAGACTCAGATGATTTTGACAGCATCACCCCTGTGACTCCTTGGCACACTTCATTCTTCTTTGCTCTACCATCAGAGGAAGAAAACACCTTTTCTCACCCAGCTCTTATTAAAACACCCTGGCTTATGTAGCTACAGGAGGTTAAAAGCAATGATTTACTATCCTGTGTACCCGAGAAAATAATTTAACATCCTCTTTGCCTCCTTGCGCTGGCTGCTGTACTGTATTACCACAACCAAAGGAAATCCCCCTTCATCCAGCGGTCCCTTTTTAGTGCAGCCCTGAAGCTGCAGCTGGCAGCACTCTTCATCCCATGGGTTTGGTTACCAACACCGAGAAGCCCAGGGTGGGGAGATTAACTGGGACCCATTTTCGGGTGCAGATCATTCCTCTCTGCTCATAACTCAAGAGCAGCTGGATCAGCAGGGGATGAACATGCGTGGCAGGTAACGTGCCGCTCATTCAACATGTGCTGCATTACTCACACGTGCACCGAAGGGACACGACATCCTAAACCACAACGGGTTTTCAAAATCTGCTTTGTGAAATCCTCTCTGAGGTCTTGCACAGTGAAAGCACGAGACAAACAGGATGTTTTCTCAAACCGTTACTTGCTTTTTAGAGACATAGGGTTGTCGGTGTTGTGGAGCTCTTCTGTATCAGGTGGTCTTGGCTGAGATTAGACATTAAGATAGATCAAAGCTATGGAAAAGAGAGACTATAAAGAAGTCAGACATGAATAAACGAGATCTCAAGTCATGATCAAAAGGCCTTCCATAGTCAAAGGTCAGAACAAGTCCTCCAGGCATTTTAATGTCAAGAAAGGTCAGCTGAGTTAAACATGGCTCTGGCAGGTCCCTTCTCACTGTATGGTTTTTTGAAATTGTCTGCAGTCAAGTGACAATTGATACTGTGAATTTTTTTTCAGACTTCAAAACCAGCAAAAGTTTATGGCTTATTTCTAATACAGTTTTGTACCTTGTGGTCTATGTTCAGGCAAATCACCTCAGAAGCTGGAAGAAGTGGCTTTTCTGAAGCACTTTTTTAATCTGCAAGAGAAGGACCTGGCTACAAACTGCAATCCCACATCGTTCCACTGAAAACACAACCACTCCACTTAAAAAGTGGCTTCCAATCTTTTCTGGCTCAGACTTGCCTGTGTTTCATTTTTCTCTGCAGCTCACGCTGACATCTATTTACCAGCGCAAACCACAGAGCCGCTCGCCTTCAATTTTGGGAACCGTACTGTACCACGTATTACAACATCATGCTAGCGAGTTGCGTCAGCAACTCTATTTTTGCCCTTTTAATGAGAAACAAGATTTGGTAATATCTGTACGCTACCAGTGAAAAGCGTTGTTTGTGCCCAATGGCACATAGCAAGGCAAAAGCTAAGTCAGCTATTAGTACTCTGGTCTGCTGGTGTCTGGCCGGTGCACCGAGACAGTTCCTTTTATTCACGTCTGAACCATAAAAGCCACTTTCCTAAGAAGACAGCAGCTGCCACAACACTGACGTGCTTTTTTCATGAAGTGTCTGCGGTAGATCCAGGTATATTTCTTCCCCTCTAGCCGAGGTATAAATCTAGTCCATTAAATATTCGACTGTCTCATTCTTAAAACGCATTTATTCCTACTTGAACCCAAGGTCAGGCGGTCCCAGAGCAGTGCCGGTGAGCTGCGGTTTGTTCTTCATTTATTTAGTAACCGGGGCATTTGTGCATCCATCCTCGCTAGCCAGAGAGCGCTTTCCGGAAAGTCAGTGAGCTGTGAAATATTTCTGCCTCTTCCAGCAAACCCCTTTGGTTCACGTGTTTCTGGGCAAAGGAGGATCCCCAGGGTGATGGGACAGGGGCTGCTCCTCCCCTCCACTCCAGGGCTGTTTGCCTTCATCAGGAACTTGGGGTAACAGCCAGGTTTCAAAGAAAGACCCAAGCAGCTAAAAAAGAGGTTAATAGGGGTCAGGTCCCAGCCATACATCCTCACTACCCATGGGGACTGCAGCCCAAAGCTCTTGTCTTATGGTGGGAAAGCCCTAAAAAGTGGTTTTGAGACATCACTTTGCAAGCACGCTGCATGATGTACCCTAACATACCCTTTCCTCCACCCCTGGGAAATTTGATCGAAATAAAAAGTGAATGTAATTATCCGGTCTCACATGAAATTCAAGAAAAGGATCAAAAACTAATTGAAGCTTCACCCTCCAGCTGAACTGGGGCAAACACTCACCCACTCGACTCCCAAACCCCAGCCCTAACACGACCACCGTCTCCAAGCAGAAGGCATTGGACTTTGGGGTGGGAGAGATGCACTTTAGGCACCTAAGCTTAGCTATAAAGCATACCCTGATCTTCTTACCACACTTGGGCTACTAATTACCCCCCCCCCCCCCCCCCCACCTCAGCACAGGCACACTGGCTGTGAACAGCAAAGTTTGGGCAGCACTGTCACCCTGCCCGCAGCAGGCATCGGGCTCCTGCAGCCGTTGCTGATGCTCCCGGTGTTCTGCTCCCATTGAAGCTGAGAATTCATCTACACACTTCAAACAGAGAAGTCTCATTCTTTTTTTCTCTCCTTGTGTCATCAGCATTCAATGCCTGATGCAATTTATCCCTTACGAAGCACTCGCTAAAGCTGGTCAATGGTTTTCTGGATAAAAACGTGCCTTCACTTAAATAGGGTATATCCTGGGAAAGCTCATCAACAAAGCAGCTTTCAAAAAAAAAAAAAAACACCAGGCAAAAAAGCACACCCGGTGTGTTAAATATTTTATTTCCTCCAGCAGGCAAAATGAAAAATTTCCAGACCGCTGAGTGGGGGTGGACAAGGCAGCTCCCAGCCACCATGGGAGTGCCACGACAGCACCCACCTACCAGGGCTGTGACTAAATAGATGGGTTATTGATCTAACACCCTAACAGCAGGCATCCCAACATGCCACATACCCAGCTCGAGTGCTTGGGACTGCAGGGAACTGTCTACTCTAAAATCCACATACCACGCTCCTTTTCCCTCCCTTGGTCCCTGTGTGCAGTTTGATACCGTAGGAATTAAATTCACTCCAGAATTCAATGTATTTTGCACTTTCTCTACAGCTAAAATTGTAAGTCTTGCATCAAGTCTTCAGCACGCTGAAGACTTACAGACTGGCGATATGCAACGGTGTTTTGGAGGAAAGTAAAAGGACGGGAAGAGCTGGGCATGAGACGTGGGGTTTGTGGTACCCGCTGATGTGGGAGTGCGGTGGCAGGAGGGAAGGTGCTTGCGTCATTTCCATCCTCTCAAATCAGCAATAACACAAGAAGTGTCATCTAGGACTAACCCAGGAGCACCTGCCTCTGCAAGGAGCGGAAACCAGTTCTGGCAGAGAATCATGAAATGAGTGATCTCGTTAGGTAAGAAATGATTTCTACGGCTGTGTAACATCCTCACTGCCGTGGTCTGCCCTGCCTACACGTGTGGTTCCGGTGTGCTTTGCAGCTCAGTTTACATCCTACTTATTTTTGGATAAACAGAAGAATTTAGTTTCTGAGGATGACGGTTACACACATTGTTGTCCGGCGACGCATGCCCCTTGCCTTCATCTACTCAAACTGACCCAGTTCTCAACATCAGCAGCTTTCCCGAGGTGCAGCACCAATATATAAACTACAGCTTCTTCTGAAGTCTCCAATTAGTCATATTTTCTCAGCTATTCTGAGTCCTGGCAAAGCTTTTGAGAGTCAGCTCTCATCCGGCTTTCTGCTTTAGTAGGAGCAAACGTGGCCGCAAGACGCTGGAGTGTTACATATTTTATAAAAACCACTATGCCAAAAATATGATTCAAAGTCCTTGGCTGGAGACAGAGTAAAAGCAGAACATCGGCTCATTCACAGGGTTATGCCAAGAATCCTGCATTATAAATGCACCAGCACATAAATAAAATAAGACCACTTAGGAAGATGAGTACAGACTTGCCTCCCGTTTAGGACATCACAGACCTCGATTCCCAGGCAGGCTGAGAAGCAGCAAAAGTCCTTCCTTACATTTTCTTTTTGGCACTGGTCCTTGCCCTCACCCAGCCAGTAGACTGAATTCACTGGACCCGCATTTGTTGGGGGGTGTGCAGCCCACATTTGCAACATCCCTCTTGAAAGGATGCTCTTGGCCTGGTTAGCAGATGCTGATAAAATTTTGCTGGCTGAATTTTTGAAGTTTAAGGAAGGAAGAAATTCTGAAGAAAAAAAAAACCTTCAAAGGGAATCCAGCACCTTTCAGTCATCTGGAATATATTTATTCAACTCCTGCAAGAATGTGAGTTATAGGGAGCTAATGGTGAGGACAATAAGTATGGGATTATTCAACTGTTTACCGCTCAAATTTACAGGGGGGCAACAATTTTCTAGTATCAAACAGTGGTTGAAATAGCTGACAGGTGCATTACATTGGAAAATGATGCCACAGCAAAACGCTGCTGTCGCCCTGTCATATCCCTTCGATAGAGACATAACCTATAGTCATCCTGATGGATGAGCAGCTCTGCTTTTCCCACTGGTACATGCAGGGCTGTGAATTAAACAGTTATTTTTAGAGTCTGGCAGAGGTCTGAAGTCACAAAACGTGGGAAGCTGCCACCGAGCTTCATAGAGATCCCCTAAAATTATTATAAAAAAGATCAAGGGAGCACACTTTCGAAGTTCTCTCCTCCTCATGTTTTTGTCCTTATTAATCTTTGGGATCGACCTGTGGAAGTGAAACTGCCAGGAAGCCAGCACAGATAAGCGGGTGGGCGATTTGCTAAGGCAAAGCCACAAGCTCAGCTTCTGCCGTCACCAATGGCCGTGATGCCACCGGAGCTGCGGGAAACAAACAGATCCAGGGGCCGGCAGCCACGAGGACGACGGCACGAGGGCTCTCCCCACGCGGAGGGGCCGGGAAGCGGGGTTGCGTCGTCGCATCCCACCCACGGCTCCGTAAGCTTCGGTTCAATGACGCCTCCGTGGGACGGCCGTGCCAAGGACCTGGCTGTCATTGTCCCCAGCCGCCCTGGCTGCGCTCCCGCCCCGCAGCCCGTGAAACGCCGAGCTGCCGCGCAGGCAAACAGCTCAGCTCCATTATATTCCGCACACATCGCCGCTGAGCTCATTAAAGCCGGAGCCGGGAATGTAATGGGAGGGCTCCGACATCCCGGGGAACATCCACCGCCAGGTGCACTCGCTCGGCACCACACCGCGGCTTCGGCACGGGCATAATTCACCCGGCTCCCTTTGAACGGCGTGTGACAGCTCGTGTGCGTGTGCAGGGAGGGGGTGATGGAGAACGACTGCTTTTAGCGCTACAGCTCTCAGTCACTATAGCAACCTGGATATTCATCATCCCATCTGATGCTTCATTTCTGCCAGCCAACCAAGGGCTGATGCAGAGCATTGAGAGATGGGTTCATTTACTGCCTCCTATGATTGCTGCTCAGTGCACCCCGGATAACCCCTGTATAAGCTAATACTGCATGAATTTCCCTTTCTGATTTTTTTTTTTTTTTCTTCAGTTTACTGGGGAGGGTCCTGCTCACCGCCGGTGCAATAGCAGAAGCACTGGTGCAAAGGACTTTCGGGCAGGGTGTCACCGTGACCTACTTAGTGCAGGACGAGGTGACATCCTGTTAAATTGCCAGTAGCTTCCCGGTCCTCTGGACCACTCTGTCCGGTAGCAATGCTGAACTAATCTGACCCTGAAGGCAGATTTCTGACAAGGAGGCATGCACCTCTGGCCATCAGTATAACCTTGCTCTGTCAGCACGAGAGACGCCTCCCCTCCTCGGCTCCTCTGACCTGGAACAGCTGTGCTTAATCCTGCCTCTATTTCCAGATCTGATCTGAAAACCTAGATTTTTCTCCTTTTCTAATAGAAAAGAGAGAAATTAGCTAAAGCTTCAGGGGATAGAAAAATGCCATAAAAAAACAGAGGTGTTACTGTGCTGTATTCTCCCGCAGCTTTTCTCCCAGAGAGAAGCAATGTTCCTGTTCACCCTCCCAGTGTGAAGCAAGATTTTTATCACATTATGCCTGATAAAAGGTCGCACTTTCACGGGCAACCAGTGACACACATGAGCATTTTCCCCAAAGATTTAGGCAGGCAGTATCAGGGCTATCCAGCCTGCAACCACCAGCTCCCTCCTGAAAGCTAAACCATGAATTTTTATCAAAGGCGAACGCAGAGGGGTGGGGTGTGCTCAGGTTATCACGGCAGCGTTATGCCAGCGACGAAGACGACTCCTCCTCTCCCAGCATCCACACTGTGACATTTTAGCTGAGGAAGCTGAATCATCCTTCAATTAATGACAGGCTTTTAACCTGATGTTGAGGAGTCTAGCTGAGGTCTCCCTCCTGTTAAAAATGCCTCTCTCTATGGCCAAAAGAAGAATTACTTCAACATAGTGATTTTTCTACCCCTTGGGTTTATGCTGTCCCCCTCTGGGAGCCATTTGATGGGGAAGGATGTGGCAGCAGGGACATTGAGGGTAGCACAGCGTTTCCTTCAAACACATCGCCCTGCCAGGTGCCTCCCAAACTAAAGGCAGTTTAAAACACGTTCCGGACCCTGCAGAACAAGGCAGGGAAGAACGATTAGGCAAAGGATGACGGACAGGAAGGGGAAGGGTAAGCAATAAGTCAGGGTGACTCAGGGCACAGACCTCTCGATTGCTCCATCATCACATTCAGGTTTTAGCTTTTGAAGCAACTGCTACTTCCCTCTTATTTCCTGGAGCAAGAGCACACCCAGGGCCTTTCGGAGGAGCCCAAAGAGATAAAGCAAGTATGCCAGGCTTAAAAAAAGGATTTTAAATATGAGGGATGTTCAGAAGGTCAGAGGGAAGCTTAGGAGCAGATCCTAGCAAGGTTGGTGCTACTGAAAAAAACCACTGAGAAGAGGCCGGGGTCTCAGGAACACGAACCCAGATCACAGAGTGACTTGGCGCATTTGTCTTTTTGGCTGCCAACATCCCCGTGGGCTACGAGTGGAGTGCCCAGAGGTGGAGGGTATTTTAGGGATGATGTTTGAACAGGTTTACAACTGTTCTCAGGATGTCAGGGGCTGATGCACCTTGTCTACACCAAAATTCCCCAGCAATGCTGGTTTTTTTTAAGGTCCTGAGAAAATTTGGCCTCCATTTCCCAGCACAGGATGGCCAAAAGATGGGGATGGTT
This sequence comes from Astur gentilis, assembly GCF_929443795.1. Taxonomy (NCBI): domain Eukaryota; kingdom Metazoa; phylum Chordata; class Aves; order Accipitriformes; family Accipitridae; genus Astur; species Astur gentilis. The sequence continues at coordinate 41,733,578 of NC_064884.1, read as the reverse complement.
GGTCATTAAGGAGAATTTGGATTACAGAAAAGAGAAGACAAGAGCAATAACTGCAGCAGGCAATCATGAGGTGGACAAGTTAAGGAGGAAGTGGGGGATTTCAGAAACAGCAGGAAGGAAGAAAGAGGATGGTTGGACTGTGCAGGGTTGTGAGCAGCCTCCATTCCTATAACATAGGGAAAAGTTGCTCTACTGCCTCAAAAATTCCATCGTGTAAAATTGTCCATATGGGAAAGGCCAGCTGGAACCAGTACTGACATCACCTCTGTATCAGCATTACAGCATCCCAATGAAACATTTTGGGTCTAATCAAATTTCAGGCACGACGAAAGTCATTACTGTTCCAGTCGAAAGCATCGGAGTGAATCAGGTTTGAAGACATGAAGCCTGGGGAGAACAAACAATGAGGCACGTTTTGCAAGAAAGATTTTCCTTCCACTACGACACTTAAAAGTAATGAAACAAAGTCTTTCCAGTACTGCACAGTACCATGCAGGTAGTTGAAAAGAGGAATTTAATTCTGGACTCCTAATGTCCTCTCCAAGGACCAAGAGCAGTCAGATTAGCCTAAAACAATGTGACAGCCGACCTGCTTGGTATCAGCCACAGGCACTCCCTGGAACAAAGAACCAAGCTGAAAAATAGCACCCTATGACTAATGATTAAAGGCAGCCTACTTCTCTGCATTTCAAGCCAGATGATTCCTAAGAGCACCAAACTTTCACTAGGTTTCCTTAATATTGTGGATTCATGATGCCCTGCAAGGCATCAAGGACGCTGCTTAGAACTGGGAGTTAGGCTATACCAGGAAATCAATTTTTCATGTGATAGCAAAACGATGGGCAGGATTTTAAGTGGATCTTCTGTATTCAGAGAGGTTGAGTGGCCAATTCGGTTTTTATTATTTCAGGAGCATTGGCTGAGATGTTACAGAGTGGTCTCAGTATCACTTCTGCAAAGTAAAGGGCTCTGAATCTGCAATCCCAGAATAAAAATGCTGGAACTTCTGCTTCCCTTTGTTCTCTTGTCTTTATTCACTGATATATTAGCACAATTCACATAGGCAGGAAAAAAGGCAACTTGCTGTGAAGAGAGACAACTATGTCTTATTTAACTACCTGACCTATTTCTGCTTTTCCTTTGCCTAACTTATTCAGCAAGAAGTTTGGATTTGCAGAAATAGCTGAAATAACTGTGTTGGATCATGTGAAAAATACTCTTCCTTGTGGCAAAGCCAGCATGAAAAGCAGGTGCATAAACAAAAAGATTTTTACTTACAGAAATGAAAAGTTTGGAGGGGAAATGCACATTGCCAGGCTGATTCCCACTATATTCAGCATTTGCATATTCATTGCAACAACATGTAATTTTCATTTCAGGGTATTACCTGACTCCGCTGGAGGACAACACCTATGTAAACACAACGTGGACGTATACATTCAAGCATCTATCATCAGCTACCCAACCTGGAAACACAGCAAATCCCTACTGTCTGAAATGCAACTTCTTGCTCAGTAGGCAGGGTGATCTCATTTTGGAAATCACAGCCTATAGCAATATCCCTGCCCTATTAGATGGGCTTTTAAATGATCTCAGGAGCACATCACACAGCTTTCAGCAAGGCGAGGCCCAGGGAAGGTGCAAGAGATGATTCAGACCAGAGAGAAGCGCTGGGGAGGGATGGCAGAGGGCTGAGTGACTGCTCGTGACCTGCCAGTGAGGCTGTCAGTGCCCTCCATCTCCCTGGAATAAAAACGGGTCTGTTCCCAAGCAGGCTTAGGATGCAAGCTTCAGAGCGCAGACACGTTACTAGGCACAGTAAAATGCTTTTAATTACTGTCTGGCACAGTTTGCATTCTCAGCTGCAAAAGAATTGATCCTTCTTCCTATTTTTCCTTGCAGCGGAGGGTACAGTTTTTACTTAAATGCTATTTCTGTTGACGAGCCTCTTTCCTTCCCACCCCCGACCTGCTGCTTCATGTAGATTGGAACTAATGCCAAGGGCTGTAATTACTGGCAGTCACAGGCAGCACCACTGCAGCGACAGCAACTCCAACAACGTCGCCATTATACCAAACAACTCAGGACCCTCCGTGCCTTTGGATTCAACCCTCTCCTTCGCAAACACCCCACAGGGATTCTGCAATGCACCGCCATGGTTGCAGGGAAATGGACCTGGTGACCTACAGGGTTTTATGCTCCTATATCACCTTCTCCAAATACAGGCAAGTTTGGCAAAACAGAGTTATTCTAAGAATAAAACATGGCATGATATATCCCTAGGTTTCCAGTCTAAGACAGACACTAATCACTTCACAGGGCTGTGGCAAGGATGAATAACTACAATCCCTGAGCCATGTCGAATGCTGTTTGGAGGTACCAAATGGTGGTAGGCTTATCATTATCATATCCATCTTTTAGTAGGCAGAATTATCAATGTTTTACGCTTCTATATTTCAGAGTCTGTGCTAGGAGAAATCAGCAGATTTACACATGGCACTGAGAAATTTGCTACATCAACCAAATGCCTGCAAAGCTAAAGCCATTAACAAATCAAATATCTACGGCTCAAGCATTCAGTATTAATTTATTTTCCTGCAGTCATTCCAGCTGAGCAAAATATCTTCCCCCACCCCAGTTTCTAATCAGCTTCCATCCTCCTCTGGGCTTACCAGAGTTAAATCTTTCACATTGGTCTCTGTGATAAATTGAAAAATTGAGCTGCGAATGGGAAAAAATGAGTTGCAAAGCAAATGCTTCCACTAGTAATAGATTAACTCTTTGTTCCAAGGCTATCACATCATTTCAAGAGGCTTCCTATATGTTTTCTGAAGAGCCATTGCAGTGACAAGATAAGATGCCACCACTGTGAAATAATCTCTAGGAAAAGAATCATTCCTTGAAGGGTATGCCCGCACATGAGCTAGCTGTAGAGCTCAATGGTAGCACTACCACAATGGCAAATTAATCCCTCATCTCAAGACATAACTTGCACAAGGACTGTCTTACACATCTTAACACTTTCAAATACTTTCCGCTAACATCACAAACAAGAAATATTCTTCAATCTAATTTAAAAACTGCATCTGAGGATCTTGGTTTTTTCCAACACAAAGTTTTGTTTGCGAGTGACAGAGGTAGCTGATGAGCGTTTTCAGTAAATGAGATAAAAACAATCTTTTTGCAAAACTGATCTGTTCTCAGTCTCATGATTCTCCCTTCCTGACTGCAGCAGAGTGAACTGGTCTTCTTTCCCTTCGCAGTCCCAGAGCTTCTCTTTTCTAGCTCCAACAGCTCTATACGCAGAATATACTAATAGGAAAACAGTTGACAACATCCAGGGCATTCGTTAATACAACAGCTAGAAATAAGGAGAGAATGGCAGAATGATACGGCAGTCAGATCTCTTAATACACAAGCACGCAGTCATTGGACCACAGAGCTTGGAAACATGTTGTACACAAAACTAAAAACCCAACGTGAAAAGCTAAGAAGATCAAAAGGAGTGAGCGTAGGTGCGACCCCTCGGGAGAAAAGTGCTAATGCTCTCCCTGATCTCATCTGTCTTGGGGCAGATGCTGCTCTTATCGAGGCGATGCACTGAACGACATCCATATTACGCCAAGAGTTCGGCATTAAGCAATTTTCTGGATTGCTGGGTGAACTTCCACAGCTTGTGCAGTGCAAGCGATCAGGTTAGACGATTAGAAAGACTCTGCCTGACCTTGAGATCAATGAAAGCCCTCCTTAAGTCATGCAAGTTTCTCCAGGGCTAAAATCCTGCCACGGACATGGAGAGCCAACAGGCTTATTCAGATCATTGAGAAACAGAGGTCATAGCAAACCTACTGCTGCCAAATTCAGTGCAGCATCGTACAACAGCCAGTGCGAGATACTTAGTGAGCCAGTCTGCAAAAAACCTACCTGAAAATGACCTGGCAGCTTATAAATCTACTTCTGTGCTTTCATGAGGCACTGCCTCGGCAGCCCTGCTTATACGCAGTGAGGTCAAACTTGTGGCATACCATTAGCATGCCCCGGTCCTGATGCTGAAAGGAGATAGAGATTCTTTTCAGACCAGCATTTCCCAAAGGTGATGATACTCACTTGACTCTGTTCTGGGTGTATGTATCTTCACATGACACTTATACTCAGGGAAGGGCTAGCTACCTTTAAATTGCTGCACATAATTATCTCTGAATCCCTGCAGCACAAGAGGGAAACAGCTGGAATTACTGGCTCCATGTGTAAACACTTGTGACCAGGAGAAAGCAAGCTGCTGACAGGTAATTAAGTGCTCCTTAGCTAGTGTAAACACTTAGGTCACTAATTGGAGCTGCTGCTTACTCTTTTGCTCTTTCTGTCCTTCCCACAAGGAACTGAGCTGCTGCCAGCAAAAAGTCAGCATAATACAGGCTTATTAATCTGCAGTTCTATACTCAGTAATAAAACCTTTGCAATGATTTTTCATATCCTCCATGATCTCCGAGTTCTCTGAAACTGTGACCCACATGTGCTGTTGCAAGGAGAGGTGAGGTTCAGTCCTTGGAGAAGACGTGGTGATACAGGAGGAGGACCAAAGCCTCGGGACCCCAGAGAATGTTACCTGGGAATGATCCGGTTCCCGTCGAGTAAGGCTGCAGCCACCACGTACCAGCCTGCAAGTATTGCTACAACTTTCAAAGCTGCATTTTTTAATGTTATTTAAATTAAAACCAAGTTCTGATTTTAACTTTATAAAGGTGGTCTGCACTGTATACACACGCAAAAGCTCCCCAGACTGATGTAAACACAATGCAATCCAGCATCCTCACTTTTTTTGAAGGTACTTCTATTAAACCCAAGCAGGGACTACATTAACTTGCCCAATAAGCCCAATGCCCCACGACACCAGATCAATCCAACTGTAACAAGTACTTCAGTATTCTCGTGCCAAGCAGACAAGTCATACATCCAAACGTTTACAGTTATTAGGATGAAGCGTTTGAAAACAAAGGTGTGAAGTGAGAGGAAGAAAAGGCTTATCCTGCGGATTTTGCTCTGCTCCTTGGGTAACCACAGACTAATTATCGCATTTTCCCTTACACAGACAAACTGTATAACTGAACCCTAAACACTCTAGATCTGCTCCAGAGATAACTTCCACTTGAGATAAAGGAGCAAGTGGTAACAGGAGATGATTAACAGCCTAACATGGAAAGTTAACCTGGCAACAGCATGCCCAATGGCTTACAAACTATTCTCCAGAGTACCCTGGAGTAGGAGCCCAGAAGTCCAACTGAACAGCTGTTAACAACAGTGTAACGAAGCACATTTAAGAGGTGTATTAAATTTCAAAGGCATTCTGGAGGAAATTGGGCTGGGCAGCACGAGAGGCAGGGCTCCTGTTCCCATCTCTGCCAAAACTCCTTTCTGTCATCTCCTTAGATATAAGCCCACTAGCTGCTTGCCTGCGTGATAAAAGATAGAAGACATCCAAAGAAATGATCAGAGGAAAGAGAAGGTAACTTACTGGTTAATTTACGCCCTTTCTACTCCCGAAAGTTTGACAGCCAGGCACACAGCTTCCTCTCAGCCCTCCCATTCACCGACAGAAGGCAGGACTAGAAACATAATTTGTTCAAAGCCACAAACAAATAAAAAAACCCTTCTCTGCATGCACTGCAAGTTTAAAAGAAGCCAGTTGCTTTTTGGAACTGAAAAAATCCTGAAGCAGATAGGATAGTACTGTGGAATGGCACTAACTACTGCCTCTAATCTGCAGCCTGGGACAGGAGAGCACCCAAAACTGTTGCACAGTGCTCGGTTTTATATGGACCACAAGTTTCACTTTAGTTCCATTGTCATTTAACAGAATCTCAGAAGTACAGTAAGGAGGCAATTAGTTTGTGTTGGCCTATTAGTCGCTATTTCCACTGCTGAAAGCATCCATGTGCTCTTCCTATTACAGCGAGAACCATCTTCATATGCTCTCTCTTGGTCTGCTGCGAAATCCCCAACCTTTCCTGCTGACCAAGCATTCCAGTCGACTTTGAGAGGAGGAGAACTGGAGCCTCCCATGCTGCAGACATTTACCTGGGGAGAAGCAGGACAAACTGCAGAGCAGCTCGTGTCACTTCTCCGCTGGCACCCAGCTGCTCTGCATCCTCTTTCACAGAGGAAACCACAACCCAAACCCAGCCTCACTATAGACTTGCACAGCCACAGACTCAGATCTGGCTCGCATTTTGAAGAGTTACACTGTTTGGGTATGTTTCTCTACAGGAGGAGCACTATAGATATGTGATATTAACACCTGCTACTGCTTCTGACTGTATCTCAATCTGTTTTCTTCTTTCCAGGTTTATTTGACAAGGAAAAACCAAAAGGCAAGTGATGGGCTGCAGTTTGGCCATGAGCAGAATGACAGCTTCGAAAGGGATTTTCCAAAAATTCCACTTTAGTTTCTATGCACAAAGGTCAGAGCAGTAAGGAAAAACCCTACAGTGATCCAGGACTTGTGACAAATCTGAAACCCTCAACAGCACAATCCTGCTAGTACCTGTCTGTGCTACCCTGCTCTCTCAGGTCAGCAAGAAAGCCCAAGATGCCTCTCCAGCTTTTTTCCACACATTTTTCATTCACTGGCTACAGAGTATTTTTCCAGCTCTGGAGGATGAGTGGTTCCTGCAGCCCATCAATACTGTTCAGCTGTCCAGAAGAGCTGTTATCGACGAGACTGAGCCAGTCACCCGAGGTTGAATGTGCACATTCCCCCCTTCCCCATGCTCCCAGTGGCTGACCCAGAAAGCAAGAGGTGGTCCAGCTAGGTCATCTCCCAGTAGACCCCAGCTCAGTCCCATGCTGTCTGCTTTTCCAGTATTGGCCCCTGAAAAACAAACTTACAGAATAATTCAGGCTGGAGGGGATCGCTGAGGTCACCTGCCCCAAGCACCTATCCCAACTGGGGCCAACTTGAAAATTAGATCCAATTTTGGGACTAGGCAGCAAGCAAAACCTATTACAGCTGATGGCTCGGGGAGGCTGCTCAGAGCCAGCTGCCCCTGAACTGCTACGGCCAGCCCTGGCTGAAGGCATCAGAAGAGGACAACTTGTTGTTGTCTACCAGCTGCCACTTCACAACCTCTAAGGACAAGGAGATGCTGATCCTAATCCAGATGAATTAAGATTTTCCTAGAGGCTTATAGCCACAGGACTGCTAGACGTTGACAGCCTACAAGCTCCACCAATGTTGGAGCCAGGGTGGGACAGAAAAGCTGTAGAAGGAATACCCCGCACCACCTGGGATGGAGGCACAGCCAGCTGCGAAGGGGAGCACCTCCTGTACCCCCAGACCTGCGACAAAATAAAAAGCAGTAGACTGGGAAAATGGAAATGGTTGATAGATTTACTGCTGCGACAAGGCAGCCACCACAGTGCTCTCCAGAGACAGTGATGTGCCCATGGTCATTCCTGATGCCCTGAGCATCTCCCGAACCGAGAACAGCACCGAAGGAGGCAGGGGCAGGGTACAGCCATGGCTCTTGGCAAAGAGGGACACCCAACTGGTTTCAAACCTGAAGGCAGAGCCTTCAGCTCCAGGAGGACTGGAGGAAGATGGGATTGCTGGCATCTCCTGCCTGTGAAACTCTAGCCTTGGGGCTGATTGCTACAGCGGAGACTCCTTCCTTTACTTCATGCCTTTATCTCTTCTCATCTGCAGGATCCAAAGGAGATGAAAAACAAAGAGGATGAGCTGTCTGCTGCCTGGTTGCACAAGGATACAGACAAAAGGGAGAAGAGGGTGCTGTGCTATTTAAAGCTGCCTCCTCCTCAATTCCTAGGGGTGGAATTTTACCTCTGGAGTGTTGATTGCTTTGTAGGAAGGATTTAAAGAGTACTTATACAAAAATGATCATTAAAACCTAAATTAAACCTATTCCTAGTCAATACTTTCCATTTCAATTGTTCTAAAAATCCAGAATAATGCATCCAGTTTGCTATAGAGATTTACTGCCATTTTTATATTGTTTTACTAAAACAAAATCAAAGTGCTTGTTTTTAAAGTTGTAAGTATGTAGAAAACCCCTTTGACAATAAGCTTACAGCACAATTCCTTAACTCCGCAGCATCTAACGTGACTTCAAATTAAAAGAATTTTGAAGTACGGTGATTAGTTTGATTACTAAATCAACAATTTGATTTAGTAAAATCACTGGCAGCTCACAAAGTATTAACAAGAACAATTAACAAGTGTTGGCAGTTTTCGAGCTATATTTACAAACTGAACTCAGACTAGAATAAATACAGCTGAAATCCTACCTTCTCTAATTCTTTTAACCTTTCTGTTTTTACTTTGGAAAAATAGAAAATGTTCAAAATGAGCCGCATATACTCTAAAGGTTAATGCTAACTACCTGGGCCAAAATGCCTTCGGTAAATCAAGAGTCCAGAAAAACCATCTTCCAACAAGCTTCAATTTTTTTTAAGTCAAAGATGGCTTTTAAAACCGAAAATAGACTATTCAGCCCATCTGCCCTTGTGCCACTAGACAGGAGAAATTAAATTAGCACTTGGATGCCTAGATTTGAAAACTGGGGGTATAAGCCACTGTAGGGAAACAGCATGTTGGAAATTAAGATGGCTTTAACAAAGCACGTGCCAGTTCAGCACTTGCTCTGGTTAAATTTAATGAGTCATTGAGTTTTGATAATGTAAGGCAATATAGCGTGTGCCTCCTTATATAATCTTAAGTGTAATCAGATTTCGTGAATAAGCATTTTCAAGTCATAAATGGGCTTCTTGTTAATAAAATGTCAAGTAATAAGTTGGTGTAGCGATGGTGATTGATGGCCAATGCCGCTTCTGGCTACAGAAAGAGAGGGTGCAGTGCTTGCTCGGTGTCAGCTTTTTTCTTTGCACAATTTCTACCCATCTGCTTTGCAAGAAAACCCACATAATTAAAAGGATGCTTTGCACTTGGATCTAGGATAGCTTCACCCAGCCACGGGTGCTCACCACAATCCCCTGCCTGAGATACCAGGAGGGATGCTGCAACCCTCTGCCTTGACGGTGCTCCCAAGGTTGTGTCCCGTGGGTTCCTGGGCATCAGTAAAATTTAACTGCTCCATTTCTTTCCTCCTGAATTGCTGGAAAACTCATCCATGCTGCCAGGAGCCTGGGGGAGCTACGGGAGGGCTGTCGGCACACCAGTGGCTCTGCTGTGTGAGCGAAGCAAGGAGGCTGTCGGCTTGCACTGCTGCTCGGTGCAGCTGCACCCGCTGATCAAAGGTGTGCAAACTGATGGGGGCTGACGAAGGGGCAATACCCAGAAGCCAAATTAACCTTCCTCAGGTGACAAAAGCCCTGGGCAGACAGCCGCTGCAGGAAGGTGAGAGCAGGCAAGCTCGTGCTCAGCGCTGTTGCCTTCGACAGCTGCCGGAGTTGTTTAACCCAAGCGCCAAACCATGCTCGTAACCAAAATCTATTTTGAAAAGTGATAAAGTGGAGCTGGCTATGTGGTTTAACAGCAGCTTGATTTAGCTCAAGTAGCTTCTTTATCAAGTAAAAATGAAACCAGGCACAAAGCCAAGGAATTGCCTCAGCACAGCTCTGATGCTGCTCAGGTGAATCTGTTTTCATGCCCATTCAAGGCGAGTGCAGCACCACGCTCATGTAAAGAGATTTATTTTTAAAAAAAAGAGTGAACGTGGATCTTGGACAGCATGAGAAAGGAGCAGTGGATAGCAAAAAGCTAGGAGTGCAGTGGGAAGGTGGGGAGGAGAGAAAGGGTGGACAGGGTGCAGGGAGAGAAGTGATGGGGCAGGAGCCAGGCACACCATGGGGCTACCACCCCATGTTCTCCATCCCTGCTGTTCCGATAAGTGTTGGTTCAACCGATGGACGCTAGCATGGAGGAACTCGACCTCTGCTCATGCTCAACTCATTTGAAACCACTCACACGGCGCCAGAGAAAAAACAAAGGACAATTTTCTCCCTGTCCTCCAAAGATGACCTGAAGTTCCATCAATCTTCTGCTTCCATCCTATGCTCCTGCCTTTCCTTCTGCACCAACACCTCTTCTCTACCAGCTCCATTTTTAAAGGCAAAGCAGAGGGGTTTTTGTGACACAGCATTGCTGGGTTTTATCCCAGACAGATAGTGCTCTTCTTGTTCTTGCAGGCCAAGGCTACCTCCTGACCCCATCCCACCCGGCACTGCCAAGTGCATGAACTTGCACCCGAGCATTGCAGCCAAGTCATCACCGACTTTGCACTCTGGTTGTGTGCCTGGTTTTCTTGCCAGCCCTGACCAAGTGACAAACAGCATTTGAGACAGAGCGCCAATACTGCACATGCCTTTTGAAAGCTACAGATTTGCTAAAGAATAGATTAATAAGACAAATATTTGAACATAAGGATATTGCAGTTTAAGGAGAAGCGGAGATTCTTGGTACCTGAATACTGGAAAATTCTCTTTTCATAGGAGATTTGCTGTTCCCTGGCAATGTGCACCAGCCAGTTTATCGTCATCGCCTGGGCCAGGACTCCTCTTTGTGCGCAGCAGCGGCTGGCATAAAAAGCTCATTGTTGGCGACTACAACACTTGTGTAAGTAATACCAGTATTGCTTTGCTCACCCTGCCTAGGCTTTCCATTTTTTCCCCCACAATATTCCTTTCCATCAAGGTTACAGATCATCAGAGAATTGATAGGGCCAAATTTGGACTCCAGTCCAAATGCAGATGAATAAACCTTCCCTAGATCTCCATCAAGTGTGTTGGACATGTGATATTTACGGAAGAAATTCCACGTTTCTGACTGATCTCTTGAAAAACATTTCCACTTCTGTGTGGCACTTGCCAGCTAGGCAGGTGGCGAGCACAGCCTGGCCCAGCACAATGGGAGGGGTTTTTTTGCTGGTTTTATACCTCCATGCCAAGGTCTTTGCAGAGAGTTTGTGGTGGAGCGAGGGGAAGAAGATGGCTTCTCCCGAGCCCCTTGGGAAATGCTCGGTAGCTTCAGAAACTGCAGCAGTTAATTGCTGTCAAACAAAGAAGGCTCTTCAGCTGAAATGAGAGCACCAATTGCCAAGGTTATCTATCCCAGGGGATTATCAAGACAGAGAGCAAGGGAACCACAAACAGGACAAATATGCATACCTAGGAGGCTTCCTAGTGCCCAGCCTCTCCTGCACCTTGGTCTTCTGTTCCAGGTCAGATCTTATCTGAACAACCTGAAAAGATCCTTCTGAAGTTTTGCCCCAAGGTTCAGCAGGGAGATTATCACCACTTCAGGACTGTCTGGCATTCCCTGTCCCTTCTCCTCCTGAACATCAGCAGCACAGCACTTGGGTCAGGCTGTGATACCGGTGGTTTTGAGGCTGGAAGACTGAGAAATGAAACAAGAATGTCTCATTTCAGACAGGACCAAGGCTGCTCCTCTGATTTCAAGACTTTGTGTCAAAGTTTCTACCATGGCCCTAAAGAAATGATGCCAAGTATTACATACATAACACAGGGAGAAATGTTTTTGTCGAGTATTGTATTGTTTTTGTATTGTCAAGTATTCATAGATAACAATCAACCCAACTAATCTGAAACTAATCTTCTATAAACGGACAGACTTTATCAAGTGCTAACTGTAGTTTGGTTTTCTGCATTTTAAATCATTCTTGTAGCTCTTTTGTGAAAACATTTCCAGCATGTCATTTTCTATGTTAAACTATGGACAGCAGAAGTGAGTACCACCACTCAAAGTAATGTCTCATTACTGTGAGTAAATATTCTGCTTTAGAAATCCTCCCTCTCATAAATATACAGAATTTCCTTGGTCATTCTCAGGAGACCTTTTTTTGCATCCTTCAAGTTGCAGGAGCACAATGCTATGAAGGTGGATTGCTGGTTTGAGAGATCATAGATCTAAATGACCTGCCAACTGTTTGTCTTTGAATAAGACTATTAGGGACTTCCCAAATAATGCATTTTCACAGAATTATCTCTCTCTAAAAGTACCAGACTGGATACTGCATTTAACTTCCTCCAGTTTTGTTGGCAGCATCACTCTGGTGTTATACTTGTGCATAGCACAATGTTTCAAGGCGATGGGGTGCCAGTTCTAGTTAATACCCTTCTGCGATCCTGGACAGCACTTCAGAGAGCCCTGAGAGATTCCTTCTCGACTTCACAAGCCCCAACTCCAGCAGGTTTAGAATTTCCAAAGAAATCAGCCTGAGTATGAGTCAGGAACTGTTATGCTGGTTTCTAAAGGCATTATCTGTGCTTTAGTTTTTGAAGGAGCAAAAGCTTCAGCAGAGGACATTCACTGAGGCCAACTAAGCTGAAAGTGCTTTGCTTGAAAGACAGGAAGTTTTTGTTTTCCAATCCATGACTTCAGTGCCTGCGCTTTCTGAATCACCTCACTGTTCCTTAGTATACCAAATCTGACCGCTGCCACCCCGAGCTGTGAGACACGAGTAGCATGCTTGAACCCAGTGGCTGCAGCAAGCACACACACCAAGACACCATAGCCTAGGGGAAGGACTTCCACCAGCCTTCACCATCTCAGCACAGGTCTTTCCAATGCAGTCTGGGAGCAGATTTTCCCTCCAGATATCACCTGAAAGCCAGCTGTGGAACACTTCAAATGATGGGGCAGCCACACCTTCTCTGTGCCTGGGACCCTGCAATGGGGAAAGGGATTCAGCTCTTTCCTCCTGCTGCTGATTCACACCGTTGCTGGCTATGGGGCCACCTCCGTATTTTCTTCTGATTTTTATGTAGAAGAAATCTGATAAAAAAGAAGTTGATAACTCCAAAGAAAAGAATTTAGCTGAAAATTAAAATTGTGAAAGCTCAGTCCTGAAGCAACCCAAGTGTCCACGGTTGTAACTCTGGAGGCAAAGGAGTCTGGAGAGATTTTTCCAACATGCAGCTTCATAGCCAAGCCTACAGCAAACACTTCTTCAACCCGAGACGTTTCTCAAGTGGCCCCAACACATATCTATTTTCGGGGTCAGAATGCTGAAGTAATAACTCACAGTGGAAACACTAGAAGTCTAATATCAGAGTATTAACATCTGTTTGAAAAGAGTAGTAGCGACAGGAACAAAAAGCCCCCAAACCTCATGCCATTCATGGCCAGCTGTTTTTTTTTAATTTTCACTCCTAATTTGCTGGGAAGTTTCTGTACCACTGATTGCGCTGTCAGGAACAGCTCGCCAAGCTCACGGCTCTACTGGAAGTCTTGCTGTATTTTAATTTACATTACCCCAAAGATACCACTTAGTTACCTAAGAAGTTGGAACTTATAAAGACGCCAGAGAGAAGAAACCATTTCCTCGACACGCCTTTCCTAATGCTGGGGGATTATAAAGGGGGCTCTATGTTATCACATCTTTTTGTTTGATGCTGATAATTAATATTTATCATATTAAATGCAGAGTACCTATATGCCATATTACACTTCAGTTCAAACAACCAGCTCAAATTCCAAGAGCCAAGGTTGTTCTATCAGTGTCGACCACATCGGCTGCAGCTCCCTGTGGGATTACCCTGAGGATATCAGTGATCATCCACATGGGTTTACATTTCACAAGGGAAGAGGAAAAGAAAATATCAGACCTTGATCCATGCCACGTGGCAAAGCTAACACTGCCAAATCAAACTCAACAGGGGTATCCTGCACGTACTTTTGTGTACACATGAAACAGTCTATTTTTCTTTCCAGTAGAAATTTAAAAACAACAATATGAAATAAATTTCAGTCTTTTCCTGCCTGTCTGACTGATACTAGCTCTGAGCGCTGTACTTCCCCAACTCCTACATGTAGTATTTTAGGGAAGGGGGGAGTGTGAACAGACTTCTTTTGGGAAGTTCACAATTCTGTTTTGACCAGCTGACCTTCAGTTTGCATCAACAAATGGACATCCAATCATTTTTACATAGTCATGCAAGATACTGCTAAGCAAATGCCTAAATACCCAGGGTAAAATAACCTACTACACGTTCTTAAGCTCTACTCTACTTGAAACAGACCTGGCAGGCAACCAACCAGATTTTGGTCACTGATCTCTCAAAACCTGTATTTTGGGTGTTGACTCAAAGGGGTCATTTTGACAGGAGGACTCCTGGTATTCTTCTCACACAGGGTAAGCCTCTACGGGCTCCCATGCTGAATGTGGTCTCATCCCATGCTGAACGTGGTCCGAGGAAGGTCATAGGCAGTACTGCTGTAACGTGCGCTGACAGGAGGCAGACAAACCCCAGAGCCACCCCAGGAAGGATGCTCCAAACCAGCCGGAACACAAAGGTACAATCCTACCAAAATCCTTTCTGAAAAAAAATTCCAAAGCCAGGCACAACAATGATGCAAAAAGTTCACAGTGATGGGGTATAACTTGAGCACTGTCTGAAAGAGGAGAAAAAAAATAAAAAAGAGAATTTGGCATAACCTCAGGCAGCACAGGAAACTTTTCTGGGGAAGTACCTTCCACCAAGAGATGGTCCCTGGCACTGGCCTATCTGAAAGGCTACTGTGGCTATTTATTTAGGCAGTCCAGTCTGACCAGCATTACCTGTACCATGTCTTACCATACCAGCACGTGACATGCTCAGACTTGCATCTGCAAGTGTTTCAGAGAGGGATTATGATGCATCTGAAGTGCATCACTTCTCTTCCAACAAACACGCTACCTGCTTTCATCTCTGCATGTAGTTTTACTTGCAGGTCAAATCAAACACGCCAAGTTAATTGCAGGGACAGAGAAAATCACCTAGGAAAAACACAGTATTTTGCCAGGCCTGAAAAACATAAGTGTATCTGTCATCAGACATGAAAATAATGCAGACAGACACAGTAACATGAACGGGGGTGGGGGGGAGATGACAGGACAATAAAAACGTAATATGGACTGTATAAAAATAGACTTCAAGTTATGTCTGAGCAGCAATTTCCCCTTGGTAGACTTATTAGCTGAATGCAAATGCGGACACAGAGCTCAGATTTATTTCTTGAGTGAGACCTTCAATGAAGATGTAATATGAGGGAAGCCAGAGAATACTCTGCATTTCTACAACAAGAATATTACACAGAATGAGATGCAACGGAAGCAACACAGGAAGTAAAACATTTCCACCTTGAAGTTTATAATGAAGCAAAAAAGAGAAATACTCTTACACTGCAACCTGCTGGTCCCACTGCTAAGAGATGCTGCAACTCTGCCAGACTGCAGGCAGGGCTGGCATGAGACTACCCCGTGGGGACCCGATCCTAAAGCTACCTGACATTCAAGCAGCAGGCACATGCAAACATGCAGAAGGGAAAATTTGTGAATTAGATTCTTTTTAGTCTTAGGCTCGAGACTGAATTCTGAAGTGAAGTAAGTCCATTAAGTAGACTTCAAAGTATTTATCCTGTCTTAGCCTAAATCAGTTTTAATAATAGGTTTGTATGCCAAGAGTTTAATAGCTTCAGCAAAAAGTATCTAAAATGTACAAGATGCTATATGTTCTTGTAGGAGCCTTACAAAATCCAACCCACCTTCTAATAATAAACTGTTTCAGGCTTTCATTTTCTAAATTGTATGTATACTTTGGAGAGAGGTTTTCTTGAACCTGCCGCATAATGAAAGATTTCAATAAATCTTGTCAAACCAGACAAACAGAGCTAAATTTTAATTTTACTTTTAAATTGCAGCTGAGTGCTCCTGTAGATGTATTTTTTCTGTAATTGCCACATAACTAAGGCGGAGGAGTTTGCTTATTTTTAACAAGATAATGTTATTGTCTCCATGTGTTAAAACATTTAGTTGTCTATAAAAATTTAACCTTTATATATGCAGAAATAGATTCGTCTCCTGTGCTGTAGCTCTGGCCAGTAAGGGAGAGAATATATTACAGGAGGGGAAGGGAGAGAAATATTACAATAATTGGAAAGGACACTTGAACCCCACGGTAAGGCTCAGTATGGAAAATTACTCTATACATTATCATATCATATGGTGCTGCACAGACTTACAGCCATGGCTAAAGCTTGGCTGTAGCCTGACAAGCAAGACAACTTTTGTTAAATCACACGCTGGGAAAGAAACAACCAAATTCACGGTACTTGTGAGAAATAGGCTTTTTGGTGTTATTTCCCCATTTCTGTACTGTCTGAAGAGCCTCCATCAATGCACTGCAGCTGCATATGATGAGGGGGAGTTTTCAGAGCACTGAGTAATTTTCATGTTAAGAGTTTCTAACCAGCATGCTGAACTGAAGCACACAGTGCTAAAAATAAGAGAAAATGCCCTCCCTTCCAGCCCATGAGGACACAGACGGGTTACTTCCACCGCCCTCCTCTTCCTCCTCCTCCTCCTCCCCATCTCCGCTCTGGAAACCCAAGTCTGGCTTCCACGCAGAGAAAGGGACCCCACGGCCCCTCCGCCGCCGACCAGGAGCTTTGTGAGCCCCACTGCTGCTGAGCCATTTTCATATTATTATTGTTATTACTACTTTTGAGGATTTGGTAATAAACTCATTAAATCACCAACCCGGTGCGACAGCGAGTGGCTGAGATGCTGCTGCTGTAGCCATGGTAACCGTCCCCGCTCAGGGGACCTTGCTGGCCCCGAAATTACCGTCACCCCCAATCAAGCGCGGGCAGCCCGTGCCGCCGCGTGCCATCCGGCAGTCGGCATACAAAGGATCGCCATTTTCCACGGAGCCCCCGTGCACATCTGTATTCCCAGCCCAGGCTTTCCCTCCCCTTGTCCCCCTTCCCATCCCTTCCTCGCTGGCTCTGCTCCAGCTGTTTCCTAGAAAGGCTGAAACAAAAGATGCTCTGGCTGTGTTGCAAGGAGATCCTCACGAGGCATCGCTTTTCCTTGGCTTCACCCCTTCTCCCCGTGGCGCCGTGCGGGTGATGCGGGGGGCTGCTCCCCTCCTGGGGTGGGCCAAGGCGATGGGGATCGCTCGCCAGGCAGGCAGCAGCCGTCCGACCCACCAGGCTATTTGGAGAAAAATATTCCATGCCAAGGTTTAACTGGCAGGGAGTGAAGTCTTGTGTTTGCAGAGTTAATAAAGCTGATTAAAATATTCTACAATATTGAGGTGGTTTTTTTTTAAAAAAACCCCACAGCTTGAATTTGTATTTACACTTAAGGGTACCTTAATTCACACTCATCTAAATTAAACCGAGCACACCGAGGACTGCAGTGGAATGCACTGGACATACCAACACATCTCTGCAGACAGGTAGAAAGGACAAATGCTGTAATGCTTATGCTAAAGAGGAGACGGAGTCAGGCAGACTGCAGGCAGGACAGGCAGACTGCAGGCAGGACGGCAGCGGCTCCTTACCCAGCGACTGCACAACCCAGCTTCTGTCTCCATGCTGAGCTGAATCAAGGCTGCGAAAGATAATTCAATCCAAAATATTAAGAGCAAATCCCATATGTAAGTTCTGATAACTGGTTCATTACAAACACAAGATGTAACTAATATTATGTCGTTATACAGATAAAGATCCTTGCCTGTTAAGATTATTAATAGTGTTGAAGTAAATGTTAGCATCTTGTCAACTAGATCAGAAGAGTTTGTGATAGTATCATCTCCGGTGTTGGGATCAGTTAAGTTACTGCTGCCATATGAGGAGGAAGTGAAGCATTTGCATAAGCTAAAAATTTTATACTTTAACGTGCAAGGATCTGAAACTCCAGCACACCCCCACCGCCACCTTCCTTACCAAGGAAACATCCTCTCCCTGCTGTATCATTTCTATTTGTGCTCTAAATCACCATGCCTGAGTCATGGGAGAACAGAACAGCCTTTCTTTGCAAAAATATATTTTCCCAACACATGCAGTTACAGGATGTGCTCTACTCTACAAGCTCCCTGAATATTTTTAATGATGCTAAAAAAGAATAATTAAGTCAGGAATTACAATTAAGATGCCCTCAATCGTAATTCTTACTTTCAGTCGGACCTTGACCTTTAATGCCTGCTCTGTCGAGCTCAACTGACAACACGTAGCAAAACCAAACACAGGATGTGGACACTGTCAGCAGCTCGAAGTGAAAACACCCCACCAGAAGTTCGTCAGACGTTTCTCTTTAGAAGTGAATTTTAAAATTTGACGTGGCACAGCTTTAACGTGCTAGGTTCCGCAGGCTGCTGAAAGCCCTTTCCAAGCCAAACGCAGGAGCTGAAAGGCAGCCTGTCAGCAAGGGCAGCGTGTCTCACGCTGACAAGCAGCCTCGGCTCCCTGGCTTTTTCTGCATACAGCATTTTTGGCACTCCTTCGCTAAACACTCCCGGGGCCAACCTTGCAGCAAAGTATTGCTTACAGCCCGTGCAGAAATGCTGCAGGGCAGTTTGCTGAAGGATGATGCTGCTGTCCTGAAACTTCCCAATATATTTGTGCCTCTCTCCCAGTTCCTGGTAGAGGACGCTCTTCATATGAATATTTTAAACACCTTGAAAGCAAATGACTGATTCTTGGGTCAGGTCTGTACTATCATGCATGTTACTCCAGCAACAGATGGAGAGAGCATCCTTTTTCTGTCCTAAAGGCCTATGCCATCATTTGCATGATGTGATAGCAGCAGTCGAGAGAAGCTCCTTTTTCTAGCCTTGTTCGTCCACTAGCAGGGCTCCGATGCCGCTTCCCTGATCCTGCTCTTCCAGACAAAAGCAGCATCTTGTGTGAGCCCCAGTTCAGGATCTCGCTCAGTAGCGTGAAAGCCAAAGCCATCAATTACAATTACTTCTGATTTAGCTGTCCTTCCAAGCAGCTTTCCCGAGCCGCTGCTCCTCTGTCGGACTGTGCTGCTGACTCTTTTCCCAAGCCTGCTGAAGTATGCGAGGATTTTAGGATATTACAGCCTCTCTCTATATCCATTTTGTTTCCCCAGACAAAAGGTTTTGCACTAATTTTTGGTCTCCTCCCTCCCCCAGCTCCTCATTCTCATACAGTTTCTAGCTTCATCTGACAACTATGTTATACGAAAGAAAAAGACTAAATTTAGCTTATAAGGTAGCCATAGTTTTTTCTATGTTTATCACTGCTGTATTAATTGCCTGCATCACAAGGATCAAAGACGGATGAAGTGGGAAATTTAGCAGGTAGCAAACAAGTGCCAATATAATTTGATGGCTGACTTTCTGCTCACTGCTTTATGCTCATTAACCCAATTCCTTTGAACTCAAGCAGGAGATGCAATAACGCATCATTGGCAACCAACCTCCCAGGGATGCCAAAAGGGATAAGAGTCCCGGGTGAGTTGGAGAGAGATGAACCAATGATGTTGGAATTTCCCAGCCTACATGCAGGCGAGCGAAACAAAACTTCAGGAGCACTGACCCCATGTCGGTCTGCCGGCTGCTGACACGGGGAACCTTGCACGAACCCTTCGCTCCAGGCACTTTCCTTTGCATCTCCTCCTCTTTCCTCCTAGGAAAGAGCTTCTGAATTTAATTAACAGATTTATTGATATTCTGTATCTTTACTTACAATATAGGGTAAGATCAACTACATACCATTTAAAAGTATTTTCTGAATAATTTAAGAAATGGCCCTACTGCTCCATATCTCAGAGCAAGCACTGCAAGCCACAGCCAGGCATGACGCACCATAATTATGAATAAAATTTCTCCCTATAAAGTTGTCCCCATGCAGATCTGGTACAAACTGGGTAACACAGACAAACAGGAACCCAAGCTGATGATAAACTATTCTGCATCTGAGGAAAAGAAGTGGAATTAGACATTGGTCTTCAAGTCCAAGACAGGCAAGCATCACTTGGTATGACCTCCTACTGACTGGGTCGCAGGATGAAAGCTGGCTGTGGCTCACTCCACATGATAAATGGCCACTGTCTTGGGGGTGCCAGTGAGATGGGGCCATGAAGGGAGAATGTGGCTGGATAAAGCCTTTTGCCTTTCAACTACTCTGCAGAAAAAACCTCTTTATTTCCCTTTTTGAAATTCATGACTTGGAAAAACCAGCAGACGCTGCTATGCATAATCACACGTACATACCTGAGGTCTGAAAACAACCCAGTCTCTTCCTAGTCATTGCTACCATCAACAGTGACAACACCCGCTGACACCAGCCAGCAAAAGGTGTTTCAGCTGACACAGCCAAAGTAATCAAAGTCATTAGCAGTAAGGATGCTTCAGAAGCTGGAGAAAGGGCAGCTACACATCAGGGATCTAATTTGCTTCTTTCCTCACCTTCATTTCATCACCTACCACCTCTTCCTTGGCTTGTTACCTTTGTTTAAAAATTTATACAGCCCCTGCTTAAACATTCTGGTGTGCTTCACTTATGGGAATCTGTGAAGACGTGACTTGGGACTTTATGCATATTTAGGGATATTCCAGCTGGGCAAGAACCTTGAAAAAGCAGTTCTGAGTCTGTTGGAAACGAAACAAGGAGGATGACAGAGCTTCAGATGAAACAACGAAACAAAGCCCATTAGCCCTCTTTCAACAGCGTCTGGGTAAAGCACGGCACACCTCAAATGAGACAGGGCGAGTGCGTCATCCCAAGCAAAGCAATGGCTGAAGATCCTTCACTAACTGGCTACACAATGAAACCCACCTGCATTCACAACCTGTCTAGACACAAAGGAACTCCATTTTAATTAAACCTATTTAGCTAACCCAGTGCAAACCCTGTGGAGGCATTCAGTTCAGTAAGGCTTAGACTAAACACAAACCTTCCCAGGAATCGCTGTCAGCAAGAGGTGGGAAGATGCACAAAGGGACTGACGCAGTGCTGAAAAAATACTTTTTATATAGACACAGCTGCACTGGCACAGCTTTTTGGCATGGGGGAGTGAAATGTGATGTTCAAGACAGTTGTCCTCATAGATAAAGGGCACAAAGCATTTGGAGAGGTGGGTGCTGTCCCCTTCACAGCAAGTCCCCTCCACTCTGCAAAGCTTCAACCCTCTAACTCCCCTGACATTTATACCTGCTAAGTCATTTGAAATCCCAGCCTAGATGCCCACGTCCCCACGTCCAGTCAGATCACTGTCCCGAGAAATGGAGATAAGCACGCTGTAAGTGACGGTACGTTCGAAGGACAGAGAAAATTATGCAGCAGCCCAAGACCTAATAGGCAGGAATTCAGTTTGACCCACGGCAATTCACCACAAGGTTGCCCCAAAAGGGTGAGGGTACAATGGATCGCAGAGTACACGTGGGCAGCTAGAACGAGGCTGGCGAAGGCTCAAACTGGAAGCAGGACTTTGTAGTAGAGATTTGCACTGAGAACTGCTTGGGAGGGGAGCTGACCTTTTATAAGTGCAGAGGAAAGTCAAGAACTTTCCCCCTGAAAGTTTATGGTTAAAGATAAGCTCTTAGTGAAAAAAAAACAAAGCTGTTGTACACTTAACTGCTTCCTCCCCAAATTTCCCTCTGCTGAGGGTATGTGGGAGTGAAAGAGGAAATACAATTTTGTCTTTTGAAAAAGGTGGCGCATTTCAGCCTGGTTACCTTTGCTGGTACAATCGTGCTGCCTGTCCATCTGTCCGTCCCCACTCTGCCATCATATCTGACAGAGAAAGAGAAGACTAGTAACTAACTAAGTGAAAAATTAGCTGCTAGAGATATCCAAATAAATATTTCAGTGACGGAAAGGCAAGTCAATCTCAGCCCTTCCATGTCCTTTTTGCCGTCAAGCAAGCACATGTATTTCTCTGCACTGGCCATGTAATGCACCGTCTCTTGCCTGGGAGGCTGCCGTGGGAGGATGAGGAGAGAGAGGAGGAATCAGCTGTTATGCCAACAGTGGTGGTATTTCGAAGAAAAGGACCCAATCCTTAGGCAACCTGGTTTTACCTGTTCCACTGCTGCTGGAGTGCCCACTGGGAGCAATGGACGCCTCTGTTACAGGGCACGGCCTCCATAAGTAAAAAACAAACGCAACATTCACGTGTAACGTGCCTTTTTCAGTCTTACATCTTAATCCCTTTTCTTCTTACTATTCATAAACCACCTCTGACCCAGGACTGAAGATGTTTTTGTTCTTGGTTAATAAGCATTAAAGTTAGAAGTGAATTCGTTTCCAAGCATCCAATGCTCCCTGCACGAGCAGACGCTGATGGCCAAGTACCCCGGCTCAGGTGCTCCGTGCCTTGGCTCACCCAGGTGTCTACTAGGGTTCTACACATCCCCATTTGGTGGGCTGTCCCAGAGCAGCTCAGTAACCTCCCCAGCAGCAACAACAAAGCAAAACATGGGCTATGACAGGTTAAAGTGCACAAACTGTGCAAGCACAGTAAATGATCTCAGGTTTTGCCACAGAAACTCTTGCACCTGGGCTAGGCTAAATACAAGTGGTCAGACCCTGGCACCGATGACCTCAGTAAACTGTGCAACATACACAAATAATTCAGGTTCCTCCGTAGGACAAAGGCTTTAAGCTGATTTACACGTATAGGAAGAAAAATGCTGGGTGAACTCTGCAATGAACAGTGGATCACTGAACTTCTTAAAAATTTCCATCCAATCCACAGCCAAGTTTGCACCGAACTAAATTTGGTTGAATTCTTTAACGAAATCCAAAGGAAGTCGGCTTATCAGGGAACAATCTCCTGCAAACAGAGCATCCCTTAGGAGCTAATTTGACAGGCAGACAGCTTTTATCTCTTTTACTAAGTCTTTAAAAAACCCAAACCTACCAAACCCCAAAACTAGGTCAGTGTTGGCCATCCTGCCATTTCACACTCTATATTTAGCTATAACTACTAGCATACGACAAAGCAAATACATTGCTATTAGCTATAGAAGATGTGTGATCATAACTGACATGTGACTTGCATGAACAGTCTATCCTACACAACGAATCCAGAGTCCCAGGGAGTTTATAAACACTGAGCCATCAGCACTAACCTCCTCTGTGTTCAGATAATGTTCATTAATTTTGCTATTTTTCTCAACATAAATATGAACAAAACACACCTCTAAGCCTATTGGCAAGAAAAATGGTTCAAATGCGAGTTCAGCAGCAAAAACCCGTAACTTACGGGTGCACCTATTAACTGTTGGGAGCACACGCACCCACATTTACAGCTACCTGGCTCTGAAGATGAAATATTATAGGCTTACAAGAATAGCCGGTATTTTAACATCTTTAAAGCCATCCATCTCCAATCACTTATTGGCTCCAGCCCCTGTCCTCCCTCTAATACATATTAGCGTGGCACAGTATTGCACATTTGCAGAGGGTTGAGTTAAGAGCAGCAAGGTCATTAAGGGAAGGAGATGTGCTTGGTGTTTGTAGCATGCTCGTGGCCAGGCGGTAGGATGAGAAGCATCTCAGGCCTGGCAGTTACAGCTAAAAGAGGTGGTAACAGAGTTTTGGGTGTAACCTCAAAGTCATTAATCATACCAGGTATCTCAAATCTCATAAATACAAAAGCACTTCCATTTTATTGAAAGTAAATACATGGCAACAGCCTAGAGAACAATAACAGTGATGACCCTGCCTCGTTCACCTCATTATCTGCATCAAGGCTTCCCACATCTTGCACCCCACCAACACCGCTCGTAGGCAGTGATGGCGGCAGCTCCCGCCTCTGTCTCAGACCAGGCACAGCCACAGAAAACACACACCTCTGCCTTTTCCTCTTGCGTGTCCCATGGCTCCCTAAACTAGCATTGAAACAAGTCCTGCCACTCCCCATACACTTGCACCAGGGCTCCCGATGCCTCATGCCCTTCAATCTCCACCTCACCCTGCCTCGCTTCCCCAGCACACAGACGCTGCCGGCAGTCCAGAGAGGCAGATTTTCCTGCCAAGCTGCCACCACCAGCAGCGCTCCTTTACAGCTTAATATGCACACAAGAAAAATAAAGTTGAAGCCCCCAGCACAGAGAGGAGTCATCAACGCTAATCGTTCATCATGCAATTATTCAGCTACTGAACCTCCAGCTGCAGCAGGTATCTTCACACCAGTGGGAGATCCTTGTTATTCACCGTCAAGCATGACGTGACATATCCCCAACGTCTACTGTTTGCAAATGTGTACGTGAGTACAGTGTGGAGTTAAGCTGGGTGCTTACATCCCACTTCAGTCACATTGAGGTATCAGGACCGGACTAGCCTAAGCTTTCTTTAAAGCCTACTCCCTCCAAGTTGTTTCTTCTGCCCTGGTCTGAGCTCATCCGCATGTGTCCTGTTCCTTTGTCTTGTCATTCATGGTTTCTCCTGGCCAATTTGCAAGATACAGTACCAGTGAAACTGTAGGAGAGGCACAAGAGGACTATTAATATTCAAAAGTCTTCATGTAATTCCTTATCATAAAGCAAATTAATTCCAGTCTGAGCCAAACTCAACTCAGACCAGCAGCTGGGCAAACACATTTGCCTCCAACTGCAAGTGTTCAACTTAAGCAAATCTAAGTAGTTGATGAACGCTTTGGGAAATGGCATTCCTATCCCACTTGCCCCAAAGTCACATCAGTTAAAACTGGTGGACACATCTTCTGCTCAGATTTGAAGATGGATGGTGGATTGAAGGTCCTAAACACAGGCTTCTAGTGCCATTTTAGAGACCCTGGGGTACATACCCTTGCCTCCAGCCGCCACTGCAGAAAGGCACGAGTCTCCTGCAGGTCCTGTGTCCCACCTACCAGCCCTGTGCAGATTCCTGACACATCACAAGAGATTTAAAAATGGCACTGAACACCTCTGCTTAGGCAAATTAATGCCACTCCCATCTACTAGTTCAGTCTACTTCAAAACCCCACTTCACACTTCAGCCAAGACACAACAGCATGTGCCTACAGTGGGGATGCACCTTATGTTGACTAACTCTGGAAAACAGAAAATCCTCTCCAGCATCACCCTCCAACTGACACGCTCAGCAAGGCGAAACAGAACATGTGCCGGCTGTTGAGGTGACAAATTTACGATTAAGTGTTTTACTCAGTGTCCTGGTTAAACCACGACACTCATCCACTTTACCCTCTTCAAAAGTTCCTGGGAGGAAGTGTCACTGCTTAGATTTGGACACAAACACCAAGCCGGCCCAGTTCCTGTGTGTCTATCTCACACGTAGCCGAAACGTTTGCAGCAGTGCAGGGTCACTGGGTTCAGGCACCAAAATATCTTTCCTTTCCCCTTTTCTACATTAAAAAAAAAAAAGATTCATTCAGCAAATACTGCCCTGCACATGGCTGCAGGGCATCCCAAAAGCATCTTTTATGCTTCCATTAAAACCATCAAGCAAGATACTCTGTAAGTGGAGAAACAACTACAGCCTGCTTTTCTAACAAATAAATAAAGAAAAACCAACAAAATATTCCTCACACCACTGCCTTGTCCCTCAGCAGCCTTCTCTCACACCAAACTTTGCATTTCCATGCTGTGACACTTCTTTTTCTTGGTGTGTTGATGAAGCAGCAGGGCAGCAACTCCCCACTGGGACGAAGGACAGCTGAATTCCCCTGCCTTTGGCTGCACAGAGATTTCAGAGCTTGTCTCTTTAATCAAAATGAGTGATTTTCACAAAACTTAGAGAGAATGATCTTTGCTACCTCTCTCTCTCACTGTCAAATCTGAGGATACAGCAGCCACATAAAAACACGTTTCCCTGGGAAACCAAGCTAAAAATAGCGAGGCTGGCTGGCTGCGGAGACTGGTCTGGAGTTTTTGAAATTGCAGTTAGGACAAGATAGTGCTGGGGGTTAAGTATCTGCATTACTGACCCTGAATGCTGAAGATCCCAGTGTAAAACACTGCTTTCCCCTCTCTAACACAGGGTCACCGGTGGTGAAGGCTGACCTTCCTCCCCAGTGCGAGGAGGAGCTCAGCCGTTCCAGCCAGCAGTCCCTCTGCAATCCCCAAGGCGTCAGGTACACTCCGATCTGCAAACCCAAGCTGGGGGACGCAGCCTTGTTTGAAACCATCTTCAGCCTGGGCTCAGCCCCCAGCACGCATGCAGGGAGGAGGTGACGGCCGAAACCAATCTAGGCACAAGCTGGTGCAGCTCGGCAGTAAGGGAGCACAGTTACCGACACCTCGCTGCGGGTATCCGTCCCCAAGGTGGTGGCAGGTGAGGTCCCGCAGGATCCACAGCTCAGCTGTCGTAACTCTCCTCCGATCACCGCTTCCACACTGAGATGAGCAGAGGAACGAACTCGTGCTCCAGGGGCTGGGGAGGACTGAGGGGGTAGAAGAGTATGGACAGGTATTTTATTGCTTTTGGCTGTTCTCTACCTGTACATCAGCGAAACATACCGTCAAAGCGATCTACACAAACACAAATATAACATATTTCTGCTAGAAGGAACAGTCCCCCTGAGGCCCGACTGCAAACCAGTAATTTCTGGAAGGCAGCTTGTTCAGTGAGCAGTCCCAGCAGGGCACGGTGTAAGGATGGAGCCGTCTCTGTAAATCTTCCCTTAGCCTGGCCCACGAGACTGCCTAGCAGGTTACCAGGACAGGGTGATAGAGAAGAAAGAACACTTTCCTCTTCTCCAATATCAGCTCATCTTCTGAGTTCACACAAGGAAAAGCAAGAAGGGGAAAAAAAAAAAAATCTTTTGTGCATTTAATTCAGAATCTAATTACTTCGCATAAATTAGTTAGCTGGCTTCCACCTAAGATTTAACATGTAATAGCCTATGAATCACATCTCTGTTACAGGATATATTGTGCCATTTATATGTAAAAATGCTTTATGCAAGGCACCCTGTGGACTAGGGATATTAATTTATACCACAGGCCCTGGAAGATTAAGTGAAATTAAAGAAGATAAGGAGATAAGACACTACTGCTGATCAATGCTTCTTAACGAGGAACATGCTCTATACGCATTTTAAGGTGAAATCAGCCATCAGACTCTACACAGCCATAAGGTTGGTTGGTATATATGAAGGTGGTATACATTAAAACCCCAGTGGTTGTAACAAAGACTCTCTGGTCAACAACCCTGAAGCTGTTTCCTTCCGCCTGCTTTGCCGGCTGCTTGCTCTGTATGCTTTTAAATACTCTGTTTAATCTGCTCAGATTAAATCCTGTGGACACAGACCCAGGCAAGCAGTATTCCCCACTGTAATCTTGATTATTCCTCCTTCCAGTGAGTCACTTCTTGTGGCAAGAACTTTTTTGGCAGCTCTTCCAGCCAATCCCTATTTATTTCCTGCCACAGGGAAGAGGGATGAGGACTATCATGCCATGCTCTTCATGCCTGAACACAGGCATATGCACCCCAATTTCCCTAATGAGGCATTGACACCCACTCCAAAGGCTTCTAACTCACTTTATAAAGAGCAGTCATCACACATAAGTTATTCCACCCAAAGGACAGGGCACAACAGCCATGGGCAGTGGCTGACTAAGGAATCGCACCAGGAGATGAGGTTCCTCCTCCTGAATCAGCAGTCTGCAACTCCAACAGCACGAAAACTGTTCTCATGTTTATGCTCCATCCTGACCAGTCTCCTCACTACTTAAAAGAGAACAAAACATTACTTACAGTCTAATTTCAAGCTAGTGCCCTAGAGCCAGAAACTGAATTAATTTCCATAGATACTGAGTGGTTTTACCAGTATAGTGGAGCTCATTACCTCTTCTTCCCCCATCTCCATTATTACTGTCACCTTCTGTAGGGACAACACAGAAGCAATGTCCTACCCTACGAATGCAGCACACAGCAGTAACCCAAAACTGACTGGGGGAAGATGGTAAATGCTCCTTTAGCATCTCAAATATGCCAGACAGCACATGAAAATAACCCATAATGCAAAAGTGTTTGGTGAGAAAACAAGAATTATCTGGACTGCAAGAAGTTGAATTTGTGATACATACCTAAAGGCAATAGGGTTTAGCTCCAATAATGCGAAGTTATTCGGCACCAAGAAACACAGAAGCCACCCAGTGGTAATTTTTTTCATGTTGTGCTTTTATATATCTGCTTAGAAATTGTATTTCGATTAGAGGTAAGGGAATTTAGACTGGTATGAAAACATGGCATGCTTTATGCAACTTAAGTTATAAAACCAGAAGGATCCTTGAGTCACTAGAAATGAACACTTCAGGTGTGATCCCCTATCCATGTGTTTCAGTGGATGTCTACAACATCCTGTTAATATTCTTTGTAGAGGTAGGCTCAATTTATCCATACCATGTACGCATTCAATCACGAGCATCCAAAACAGACAGTTTAATCACAGTATCCACATAGACACATGTGTGTGCCCGTATCACTATGTTCCTTCTAACAGCGCGGCTCTGGTGCATGGGTGAGCAAGTCAGAACATCCAAGCCTTCCTCTAAATGAATTTGTAAAGAGAAAAACTAGGAAGAAGAAAACTTGAGAGGTGCAATATGCACAATGCTGATGACTTTCCACCCTGGACTGTAAACCCATTTACAATAACCCTACAAAATATACCAGAGTAGGTATAAACCATTTGTTAAATGATGACCTCTCTTGGATAATTTTCACCAGAAAAAAAAAAGATGCTCAACACAGGCCTTTGACGACACAGCTCAGACTCTCCAGTATAGAGTTAGAAGCTTAATTTTCCTCAAAAAAAAAAAAAAAGATTAAGGCATCCCATGATTTAATAGCATCTCTTCAAACAACAGTACTGCCTGCAATCAGAACACAAAAGCCTCTGAGCAGGGAGACCAAAACCGGGAATAATACATCACAAGTGTTGGGGGGGGAAGTCTAAATGATGCAATAACCCCCCTCCTCTTTTCAGAAACTACTGTTAAACAAACGAGGGGTCACATTTTGCATTCATTATCATTCTGCTAGCAATGAAGCAGCTAGCCAGCATTCTAGCACACACTCTAAATGAGGATGAGGAAAGAGGATTTTAAGTAGGTCACCAGTAAATATGATCATGATGGATTTTTTTGTTGTTGTTTTTGTTTGATGTCAGCCACCGGAGTCCTTATTTGAGAGAAATGCTGGAGAAGAAAAGAATTCATGCAACAGCAGCAAGGTGGGCAGCACATCCACAGGAAAGTGTGTGTCACCTTTGTGAAACCAGCCTCGTACCTCTGACATGGGCAAGTCGTCTGAGATGAGCTTGCTCAGAGCTGCGTGAACATCACCACCAGCCCTCACCAGGCAGAGCTGCGACCTGGTCTCCAAGTATGGAAATGGGTATTTAGAGGTAGCTGCTGTCAAGGAAGATGGGGAAATGCAGGTTGTGATGTTTTGCCAAGGGGGTGTAGGGGGAATCAGAGCATTATCCTCTTTCCATTCTGATTTCTTTTCCCACCTCTCAGGTTTCTTGTGCTGAGGAAGTCAACGTCAAAGCACTCCCCCCACCCCAGTCCCCTCCCTGCCCAGGGAGCTGCTTCTGTAGTGTGTTTGGGGGGCTGGGGGGTGAGGGTGGGGAGAAAAAAAAAAAAGAGAATTTGGAAGAAAACCAAACTGTCCCTCTGTTCCACGAGCTCTGGGAAGCACTGTGTGTTTGCATAAAGATGGGACAGAGGAGAGATGGGAAAAGGAGAGGGAGGATGCCCATGGCAGTACCTGCCTTCTCTCAGATGCCGCTCTCTGCCCATGCTGGGAAGCCAAGGCCAGCAGAGCGAAGGGAGGGACATGCCAAGGCCAGAAGAAGAGCTTCACCATGTGGATAGAGGCCCAAACTGCAGCAGCCACTCAAACCCCAGAAGAAGGATGACAACCCATCATGCAAAGCTGCATCATCTGCCATTTTCTGACTCTTCATCGCAGAGTGGTCTGTGGTGCTCTCACACCAAGGTCCAAGTGCGGTATGCACCGGATCTGAGATGCTGCCGTGTTTGGCACAGGATCCCGCTGCCTTCAAAGCAAGACCACCACCAGAAGCTGCTCAGGTCCCATGTTTGTGTGGCTGCTTCCCCTCCGGCATATGAATATCGTGCTTTGCCAGCCTGTGGAGGTTGAACAGCACCAACATGGTTCATCTGGAGAGGGAGCTTCAAGATAGGAGAAAGGAGAAAAATATATTCCCAAATATTCAACAAAAACTGGATTGTGGTTGCATGAGCAGGAAGATGGGACCAGCTTGGGTTCATTGTCAGACGCACAGGAGTAATGCTATTGTAATGCTGTTGCAATGCTATTTCAAACCCAAGTTTATATCCTATTCAATTTTGCCTTTTAAAAAACAAACTAGCATGTTGTTTCTAAACCGTGGCTGCTGAGTAGTCTAAGAGCAGCCAGAGTGCTGGTTTTCTTAAGGTTCACAGGGATATAAGCACAGATGGACATTTTAGAAAGTGATGCTCCTAGAAAGTTCCAGCATTTCAGGAATTTTCTGTTCATGGAGGAATACCTGGCTGTTCACCATGCCTGGCACGTACTTGGAGCTCCCTTCTACCGCAACTTTCCCTATTAGTGGGGAAATAAAAGGCCAATGAAACCAGACAAGTTCATACACCTTCAAGGCAGAGCGCAATGTCGGATGTGATCTGAAGGTGCAAGCAGCAGGTGCTATTTGGGTTTTTCCTAATCCAGTTTTGTATCATCTGGATGGTATTTACCTCTCAGCACTGCAGCTAAATGAAATCTTTGAAGGAAACGAGCTGTAATGAAAGACAGTAAGCTACCCCCTCATCATTCATTCAACTTCTCCCCTTGCCTACATGGCAACCCATCACATGAAGTGCCTTTTGCCAACTATTTATCAAACCAGTGAGTGTCGCTTGAAGAAAATGGTTCATTGTTTTTCTGCTGGTAATAGCTGTTGGCTGAACACCGCAGAGATGCTGAAGGCATCTATAACTGCAGGCACTCCCACGTGAACTCCCAAGAAAAGACAGGTTGCTCTAGAGTGCCCGAAGGACACTGTGGAGCTGCCTCAGAGCTGCTGAAGAGCCAGCTACAGCACGATGAGGCTTGAGCTGGGTGGCAAGATAAGTGCCAAAGCCACTGACTGAAGCATTAAATAAAAGGATCGTTATGGCATATCCTCCTTGCAACAGTTCAAATACCACCATTCAGGTTTGAGTTCATTTAGTGCCTCCAAAGAAAAGCAGCAGTTGTGCTGTTAGTCGTCTGCTGTCTCTCCCTACACACACATCTCTGAGTACTTGATGTTCTGCCTCAAAAAATATGGGTTTTAAGGCAAACCAGCATGTCCTTTGATAATTTCCAGGTTTTAGAGCTCTAAATATGACCTGCCCCATTAGCCTGGTACCAGCAGCGCTTTTTGAGGCCAGATTCTTTAAGGTGACATTTTCTAACGTGGAAGTGATAACAGAGCTGATAGCTGCAGTGTGGCACAGAAATCAGGAACAACACAGTTCCTGTCAGTGTTATCCTTTGGAGCCTGGGATACACAATGGCATGATCCAGCCATCACATCTGGAGGGGAGAGAAGTCTGAACTCCAGCTGGCTCCACTGAATGGAGATTTATCCTGGACACACAAACTCCTTGGAATGCTGCATACTCTGAAGATGCAAATCGAACCGTATGCATTTATACACAGCAGATGCATGAATCTACTGGAGATGCAGTAGATGGAGATGCAGATGGAGAGCAGTAGAAAGCCGTGGGAATACCCACTGCTGAAGGAGAAACCCCTGAAGTAGTCCTAAATCTCACAGTGCTCTCTGCAGGGTATCGAAAATAGCATCTCAAAAAGGAAAAAATTCTACTTTCTAAGAGATAAAACTGGAAGGGGCTTTGCTCAGAGCCTGTCCTTAGCAGGGTTGTATTACAGAAACTCTGTGTTACTGAGGGAGAAGCCACTGGGGGCATGACCTGATGTCTTGATGGATGCTGCTTGTCCCAGGACACAGTTGATGCCGCGGGTACCTGGAAATTGCCTGTCCTAGCACGGCAGTTTCAACCCATGCCCCGACAGCAGGTTACAAACCATCCCTGACATGAGTTACCACTGGCAGTGTAGGTCACAGGACATGAGAGCCCTTGGAGCTGTGCTGTGGATAAATGTGAGAGGGGAGAGATCAGAGAGGAGTGGGGCAGGACTGTCTGTCAGTCTTTCTGTGTGCGAGGCTGGACACATCAGCAGGGTTTGCTATACTGGAGGCTCCAGCACAAGTGCTGGGTAAGAGATGTAAATTGAGGAATCCACACCAGTACTCTCCTCTTTTTTCCCTCACTTAATTTAGCATTAAAACATCCTATTTGCATAATAAACTATTACACTTAACTACCAAGCTATGGGCAGGAGCAAACGGTTTCAGCCTGACTTTATGAACAAAGCAGATTTACAGGGAAATTTGCCTCGGATCATTCTCAATGCATCTGTTTTGAAAAAGGGGGGGAAAAAAGCAATGTTTAAGCAATAGCAAATCAAAACTGATTTAGGGATCTGAAGGACTGAAATGAAGCCAACACATTAAAACTAACCACAAAAATTATCATAACTACACTTATGCAAATCTTTTTCATATTACATAAAAAACCCAACACAGCTTTATTTAGGAATTTGGCACACTAAAGGGGAAAGAGGAGAGCCATGGACAAAATGTGTGAGTACTTATTTCACTCAGATATTAGGGTAAGAAACGCAGCAGCAGAATTACAAGCTGGCAAAGGAGAATTTATAAAGACAGCAATACACCAGGCTCAATATATTAAGTAGATATACTTCAGTTTTATACCATGAACTTGATTCTGCAGACTGGCTTTTCTTTTTTCAGCCTGCTTTTTAGCACAAGCTTTAAAACTTCAGCTCAGACATTAAGTTCTGGATCTGTTGCAAAAAGACAAAATAGAATCTATGAAGTCTGTCAAGAAATAAAAGGTTTGAATTTGGTGTTTTTTCAAAGTCAGGTTAGTACAGCCACATTTAGATACGAATTTATTTGACCTTGGCTTCAGAAGGAACTGTTGGGACCCAGTATTTTTACCAAATATTTAGTCTCTATTTAAAAATTAAGTTCCTTAGACATTTCCAAAAATGTCAAGCACCAAGCTAAGGTTCTTTATCACATCCAGGTTTTATCAGATCGATGCTCCACACTTTCCAGAAAAAAACAAAACAAAACCTACCCTCTAAGCACAAAATTTTAGTTATGCACCAAAGTCACTAACTATTTTTGAAAGGGCAGTCACAGAAACATCAAGTGCCTTTTTGAGAACAATTCAAATATTGAGTTGACAAGATGAAATCAACTGGGCAAGAGATAAATGGAAGGAAAGCAAACTTAAAAGAGAAATTTTTGGCTCTGCTGAAGATGCCATAAAGCACAAAACCAGAAGGAAAGTTTTGTTAATGTGTACTTTTACAATACGTTGTTTTACGTAAGAATGTAAAAAGTAGCAGAAATATTTCTGATGAGGCTTATCAAATACCTAAAGACTTCAAGAGAAAAATGCATCTTTCCCCCTATTGTTTCAAACATAAGAGAAATCTAGTGAACCTATTTATTTTATTAAATTTTAGTCTCTCTAAAAAATATGAAAGCCTTGACAATAATTGTTGTCCTCATCTTTACAGAGTATCTTTTTGATATTTAGGAGGTGTCTCCGAAGTTGAAGGTGTGTAGTTAAAAAGCAATGCTGTTCAGAAGGTTGGATCTGGATCTGGTCCGCAGATGAACAGGCAGCCACTAAGCACCTTTAATCAGAAATAATGAGGGTCAAGGTAGGAAAACCACCCTGTGAGTGACTCGCTATAAACAAACGGGGATTGCATCAACTTATGCTAATATTTAAGCATCACCTATGTGATATTTTTAATCTCCAAAGGTTTGTAACCAGTAGGTTCTGGGTGCTGACAACCCCAACCAGTGCCATTGGCAGCAGCATCCCACATTACAGGGAAGGAAACAGGTTACACATTTTGGCCGAGCTCTGACAGTCAGTGGGAGAGCAGGCACTAAACACACCAGAATTTGTACAAGTTTGAAGTTCTGTGTTGACATCAAAAATGTATCTGCATCCATTTTGAGTGCAAACCTGCATTTTTTTAAAAAAGTTAAGTAAAACATGCTGGTATAGTTATGGCAGACCACAGACTACAAGGAGAGCGTAAAAGATTACTTCTCTCTAGTAGCTTGTTTTCAAACGTAATATCCCTCCTCTTAAGCACACGAGGCAGATGGCATGAATTACAACCCCCTCCTCAAATAAAACAAAAATATAGAAGTTTTATATGCCTGAGATTTGTGAAGCAGGGAGGTTCCCAGCACACAGACCGGCGGATGCCAGGACAGCTGCTCGGGGCAGATGGGTCCTTTGACAGCTTGATAATACTGACTTGCTGGTGAAACTAAGCCCTGGTAAGGCCAGCCAACGTGGGGCCATCTGTTTACTGGAGAGGAAAGGCTCTTGGAACAGCAGGCAGCCAATGCTTTGGTTGAGAATTAAACCAACAGCAAGATCATCAGTATTTACAACCTTTACTTGTGCAACCCCATACGTACAGCTGGCAGCGTGACTCTGCCACGTCAGACTGCTCCTGCAGCGCCACGCTCGGTTTCAAGATGCGGCTTGGGATTTTTGTACTACGGTTTGTACCACCAAAGGCTCTTTAGAGAAGCTTTCTGCTTATGTCAGTCTGTTAACAGCGGGCAAGGTGATGGTTTGTGTCAAACTTTCACAGTCTTGAATGAATGCCAAGAGCTGTAGTTCAAGACTGAAAAGAATAATATGGTTAGAAAGGTGTGATAATGAATACACTGAATACCACAGAGAGCCCGTAAGAAACATTTTTGTAAGATGAAACACTCCCATTCACCTATTCCCACAATAACACCTTCACTGGAGAAAACCCACAATACGCAGCATCAAAAGGGAAGCTCGATTGGGAAGGCTGACACGGTAGCTGCAGAACGCAGGAACTTCGTATCACTGTGCCACACTGACTACTCAGGTGTGATTTCTTTAATTGTTTTTATATTCTGATCATAAATTTCTCAAGGACAGGCAGGAGCTGGACAGAGCCTCATAAAAGGGCACAGAAAATGTTAAGTGCTCTAAAATATTAAAATGTTCACACTTAGAAGTATGATGGCTTCTATAACACCTATAGAGGAGGAGGAGGATGGGTTTGAATTTTCTATTCTAGGACACTGCAGAACACATATCACAGCTTCTGACACTCTAAATGCCATTTTTCCCCCAGACCACAACTAATCCTTCCAATTTCACACTGCTGCTATAGACTGTCCAAGAACATAAAGGATTCACCTACTTTAGCCCAGTAGCTCCACTAGCTGGAGATAGGGAATGAACTGGGCAACTCAAATAACACTCAGGGCTATGGGCTGGACATGGCCTTTGGGTCACTGGAGAGCTATTTTCATAGGAATTATAGTTACTGTGGAAACCTGGTTCTAAGTTTTCAAAGTAGTCAATGATTTTTAAGTGCCCCAAATAAGACTTCCCAAACACAAAACGACAAGCAACTAAACCATCGGAAAAGTTAATCTCCTTCAAAGCACATCAAGCTCCAATAACTTCTCATTTGTACCAAGACCTCCATCCTAGGAGGACCCTGAATATTTGCATGGAGCTTTAGCATCTAGGTGCTGCTTACAGAACGGAAAGCATCAAAGTTATATGGCGATGCTGGTATAAAGTAAGTTGAATGTGTCTCAGCCACAGCAGAGTCCTCTTCCCAGTGGATTTTAGACAGAATTCATGTTGACAATAGGAGTAGGACATGGACATGCTAAGGAAGGAAAAACTGACCAATAATACTCTTCATGGAAGGCCATAAAATAAATTGCTACTATTCACATTATCAAACAAAAGAATTGACTTTTTAGATGTAGTGGGCAAGTACTCAAATAAAGGATTCACAGTTTTGCTGCAAAAATTCAACTCAGCCTCTTGAAAGCCCAAGCCCCCTTTTGAGCTTATTTTATTTTCAATATAGCAAATCCAGGACTGTGGGAGACAAAGTTTTTTTTTTTTTCCATGCCAGGAACATATTGAGAAGCTACTTTTTCACTGGAATGTGAGATGGGGAAGGCTTCCAAAGCCAGGGAGTTAGGACCCATTTCAGAGACAGTGAACAAACCCTGCCACAGCAGCAGCATCGGGAAGATGAGTTTTTAGGAAAGGAGAAGATCCTCTCCTGAGTTCCTTAATGAGTTCCCTTCTAGCAGGACAAGTGTATAAAAAAGTTTGGTAGCATCAACAGCTGAAGAAACCTTTTAAAAATTCTTTTATATTTTGGATAAGAGATTGCATTTCATGGGGCTGGTATAATTCCGCCTCTTCATGGCCTGAGTCATGAAAGCAACAAATCTTTAATCTATGCAACGTATTTTCCAAAGGAAAACTGTCATTTCTTAACCCAGGTTACAACTATGGGGTTGACAAACCTACACAGGAATTACCAGAGATGATTATAAATATCACAGATTAGTCAAAGGTAAATCTTAGCCAAGTCTTAGAAATTTTTTTTTAAATTGCTAGACAAAATAAGATAATTAAGCTAATTTTTCCAGTTTTTATATATATATATATATATATATATTTATTTTTTTATAAGGAAACTATTTTTCCTTTTGCTACTACCTTTCCACAGGGTTGAGTACCCGGTGCTCAAAAGCTGACAGCTAACTGTGGGTAAGAGCTCCTCCAAAACACAGCACTAAACTAAAAATTCATTATGAATAGAAATCCTGTATAAAAACAAAGCTCAAGCCCTGAAAGAAATGTTAGGGAAGAGTCTGATATGAATAAAGTCTGGTCCTTTGTCAGGCTCCAGCCGCCGCTAACAATGGTGTCAGCCACTGGCACGGCTGAATCAGAACTAAACACGGGTTAGTTGGCAGTGGTGACAAAGGACAAATCGTATTAAATAGCAATTTAGAAGCAGTTTGTTTCCAGCCTGCTTTTCCAAAGCAGCGCTCAACTCCTTTTGATCTCGTCTAGTCTACAAGAAATCACCAGCATCGATGGAAACTTCCAGTTAAACAGTACTCATCACCGGCCCGGCTGCCGGCGCTGCTGACACCCATTGTCAGTTAATGGATAATTTTCATAGCATTCACAAAGCTTAAGTGACAGATTAATTTGATACCAGCGGTTGTAACACCCTTCCCTTTGTGTGGAGGCTTTCTGTCTTATGAGATAGTTATTTCCTTGGAGTAAGGTCGCTTTGTGAGCAGCACACCACCACACTCGTGTTTTCAAATACCAGTTTGGGCTCCTCTTTCTTTCTTTGTCCCAAAAAACCCAGAGTATGAATCCCCATCGTCTCCTCGAGATTGTTGCTGACTACAGAGAAGATGCTTCTGTTTTAACTTGCATGTAAATCTATTAGTCTCAGCAGTTAATTAAGGTTTCTACAAGACAAAGGTGAACAGCTTTAGAAGAAAGGAACAATTTAAAACTGATTAAAATCAGCACAGTTTTGATATGAAAAAGCATCTTTATGACAAATTGAACGGTTTGTAACCTCTTGCATGATACCTGGGCCTGAGCTGGAAGGTCCGTTTCTTCATATCGGTGGAAAAAATTCAAATAAAAAATATTGAATTGATTTTAATCAAACTGGGCTCTCCTACTTAATGATTTGTGTTCCAGACTGTGCTCATAACTGAGCTGAGGATTTTCTCCTAAACAAGAAAAATAAAATCATGTTGAAGCTCCTCTGTCTTTTTTTTACAGACAGCTTCAAAAATGTGCAAAATGCTTGTCCTCACCCTCACACAATGAATTGAAAATGTGTATTTACAGACTGTTTCTTTCCATCTATCTGACAAACATCTCAGCATTCATACTACTAACAAAAATCACCCAGTAGGCAGCAGTCTCAGAGCTTAACCTTAAACACCACTATTTAGATAATGGCAAATTTTAAAATCTTTCTCTTAAATGTGTTTTCAGGAAGCTTTGTTTGCCACAACATGAACTGTTGCAAAGAGCAAAAAACCAGAAAACACATTTGTGAGTTCTTCTATTTGTACCAAATATATTTTATCTCCCAAAATTGCCTGCAATTCTGGTTAGGTTTTATTCTGACACTCGATTTATGTCATTCAGGGGGATTAGGAGCATACTACACTCATCCAAAGTTTTAAGCAATTCTAGTGAAACTAGTATTTATGGCTAAAGCTTTGAATACCAGGAAAGCAGTCAGAAGTGCACTTTTATTCCCAAAGAAAGGCTCTCCTGAATGCCCTAAAGCGGTCTCCCCTAGGCTGGGCAAGCCCCAGCCCCAAGCTCAGCTTTGGTCTCTCCTATGTCCACAGCAAGGGGTGAGCAGCCTCCGCTCCCCCAATGCAATGCAACGCTGCTTCATCCCCTTCCAGGCTCCCCAGTCTGCTTAGACTGTGAACTCTTTGGACCAGGATCTGTTTGTTTATAGTATTTAGCATAATAAAGCTTTAATCCCAGATATAGCCCCAGTATGCCACTGCACTGCTGATGGCAGGCAAAGAAAGGTGCGTTTTGTAAGGATGTACTTCCCCATGCAAATCTTGCTTAATACGGAAGCCTGGGCAAACTGTGCACCTTACAGCAAACATGTTTCTATTTTTTGAAAGGCTGATGGCCCAGATTTTCGCCCCAATTTTTTTACGTATATGTATATATATGTATATACATATACTCTCCACATTTTTACATATATGCATATATAAATATACACATATCTATTTTCTCCAATTTTTACATATATGCATGTATAAATAAATGTGTATATATATTTTTACATATATATGTGTAAATTATACATACACACTCACATTCCTGCATTACATACAGATGATACACATGCACATGACACTATGTCTAATAACCAAACCTCTCCACTTCCACAATCAAATAAATTGCTGCCATCTCGGCTAACGTAATAAAATGCACAGATGGAGCAAAATTACAATACTAAGGCATGTAAAAGGGAAAGCCAAGGAACGTAATCTTCCTAAAGACACCTTCATGCCCAGCCAAAGAGAGTCCTGCATGGAGTAAGAACAGGGTAGCAGGCTTTAATGGAGCCTACAGCCCATAGTATTAGTTTGAGATCCATTTTTACGAATTATTGCTTGGTCAATAGCATAGCAGTGCCAATGCAACTGGCTTTAAGGCATGCCAGTTTAAGAACCCAGAACTAAAGAAAATTAATCCAGTGCACACTAATGATTAAAATTGGCTGACAGGTCTCAAAGCGCAATGGAAAATACAAAATTATCCTTAGGCAAGTGATTTTCTGCTGGAGTTCTGCAGGGATTGCTTTTTACTGTTCTTTTAATTCCCCCTTCCCTTCAGCAATCCTGGAAGAAAACCAGCGACTATGGTTGCAGACAATATAGGGATCAGGATAACAGAAAGCATCGAAGAGAGCAGGACACTGATACACATTGATCTGAACTGTGTGGGTAAGTCAGACAGAAAATACCATGTGTGTTTTAACACAGACCAAATAAAAAACCTCTTTAAGTTAGGGTGTGCTGCAGAATGGAGCACAGCGCTTGGGAACAAAGGATGGGTCTCGGTCACCTTCAGTGATGACATCTGAGCTGTCTTTACAATCCATGGTGTTTAGATCATGACACTTCCACGCTGCAGGAAGGATTGGACATGAGAGGTGACACACACAGGGCAAGAGCCACAAGAGGATGAGAGTGAAAGGAATTGGTGCTTTGGAAAATGGCTATTATGATCAGGTCTTCTCTGGTGAAATACAGCTCTGAAGGACATCCAGAAAGAGTCCTCAGTACATTGGACTGAGCAGTTGAGACATATTCTAGAGGCTTAAAGGACCATGAAGCAACGTGGGTGTAAAAGATGGAAAGGATAAGTTCTTTCCTG
Source organism: Astur gentilis (assembly GCF_929443795.1). Classification (NCBI taxonomy): domain Eukaryota; kingdom Metazoa; phylum Chordata; class Aves; order Accipitriformes; family Accipitridae; genus Astur; species Astur gentilis. The sequence continues at coordinate 41,693,909 of NC_064884.1, read as the reverse complement.
GCTGATAATCCTCCCCTTTTATGTCCACCCTCACTCCTCCAAGAGCTCCTCAGGTCCCTTTCTCCTAAGCATGGGCTCCAAAACTTTGGAGGGACACTGTGGACACATCCACAGCCTCCAAGAGCTGTTTCCCCTGCACTGCAAGCAAGTGCTTTGGCAAGCCAACGACGAGAGCAACGTGCTACCCTCATCACTTCAGAGCATCTTTTCCTCCTGCCAAGCAGCCCCATGATTCAGATTTCATATGCTTGCTCCTACAAGGGACTACCCAACACGTTGAGCTGCTAGAGGATTTTTCCAGCTATTTCATGCACTCTGCTTAATCACAGCTCTTCTCACCTGGCAGGTACAAGGGCTCTGAGACAGCGACAGCCGGAGAACAGCAAGGAAAAAACCCAGGCAAACTCAAGTTCACAGACACGTCTACACGCTGCTCTGCAGGCAGTACTGTGGCCACTACGTGAGCATCTCAGCCAGCCTTCCCATCGTTTCTGTTGGGAATTCAGTTACCTAAATCATTGCATTGTTAAAAAAAAAAAATCTAGCTGATATATTAAAAGTACGACTCAAACATCTGTTAACTCGACTAAATACAACTCACTATCTTAACCAACAGAGTCGCTACTCCAAAACTGTATGGCTCATAGAAGCATCATGTTAGTTTTATGCTACATGAATGCTAATTTGTGACACAACTTGAAAGTAAGAAAACTCCTACTAGGAATAATTTTAAAAAGATGCAGTTTCAGGTAGATTTTCACGGGCAAAGGGGAAAGATGTGAACTCAGGCAATAAGTTCCCAAATGTGAAGTCTTTATGCCTAAGAACAGGAATAGCGTAACTTCCCCAAAAGCAGCTGCCAGAATACAGCATCTAAAGGCATTACCTCTAAACATTTTCTGAAATGTCTAAACTATTTCTTGCTGAAATGTCTAAACTATTTCTTGCTGAAAATTTCCAAAATTCCCAATGCAAGATGTGTCAACACTGAAGTTCCCAGTTAAAAAAGTGGAAAAATAAAAACTGAAACAAAGCATCTGAATTAGAAGGTTTAGGCATCCTCAGCATAGATGTCACCACCAGCCTCCTCCTCATCTTTCCTACACACTAATACAGAATGGCATAGAATTTTACATGATTTTATTACACAAGTAGTTAAAGTATCATTACCTACTATGCTACATATAACCAAGGGTAGCTGTGCAACCTTACCCTTGCTAAAATCTCGTTTCAGGGGTTTCAGGACTGGTATCGAGGTGGCTGCAAATGACTTTGTATGTTCAGAGAGGACCTTAAGTGAGCCGCCCCCTGCAACCCAAGAAAGCTGCTCCCCGCGTTCCAGGTGAGCACAGCTCTGAAGTCCCATTACAGGGTCACCTGGCGATTGAACTTTCAGGCTCACGATTTTACTGCTGGATCCACTTTCTTTTCACAGCAACCACCTTCTGACAGGCAGGACAGAGAAACTTGACACTTGCCATGAGGCACACAGTGACTTTCAGCTAATCCTGTTTAATGAGGCATTCCCCAAAGTGCCTCTCAAGCAAGGGGTCAGCTAATCCCATTCACTGACAGGATTTTTTTACTCTTAGAAAATGGAAAGTGGCTGAAAACAAGAATATTTCCTTTTATTTTGATTTACAGATAGTGCTTTGAAGAGGGAAACCATGACATTTGGAAAATTAAACGTGAGCTGTTCCTGTCCATTATTGTTAAACCAGTACATTTTATTAGATGTTGGAGAAAAACAGGCTTTTAGACAGGCTCTCCCATTTAACCAGCTATGCTGAGATTTGTCATTTAAAGCACTAAAAAAATGCTAATACTGTTTTAAGTGAGGATTAAACAGCACTTAAGAGCATTTAACTGCCATCCTTCTACAGACAGTGATTAGATAAAAACTAATCATTTTTAAAGATAAAAATGTCATTGTTAAAATCAGTATAAGAAATCAAAAATCAACAGTTTATACCCTTATAAGAAAGGCACAGTATTTTAGACCAATGGCCACACAACATACTTTCTTAAAATGAAGAACATGTGCCTCACACTCAGCTATACCAGACACGTGACAAAAAGGCTGGGTGCTTTGTAGTAACATCTGAGCAAAAGGAACAGGAAACCAGGTCAGTCTGAACACTGAACATATGGGATCTGGAGAGTAATCAATGGTTTCACAGCTCTCCCCAATACTAGAGATTCATTAAGGCACTGAGAAACATCAGCTATCTGAAGAAGATGCCACCTGTGTTCAAAACATGCCAGACATGAAAGAACTCCAGCTACTTCACAGGATGCCCGAAATGAAGTGTGTTGCTTTACAATAACCATAATCTCCTGAGCCTTCAAGAGTAGCTACCTTTGAAATTAAACTATATTTAGGTAAATGCAAAAACAGTGAATGTTTTCAATTGCTTTTCAGCACTGAATTTCTCAAAACAAGTTATGCCAATGCTGAGAATTCATTTCAAATGAACTTAGCTCCAGCTCTGTACTCCAGCAGTACAGACAGCAGTGAACTTTCCACTGTAGTGGTGAAAAGTGGCTAAACCAGCACACTCTTCTTGAATGAATGAAAAAAATGACCTAACATAATCTAAATTCACTCCCATTGTCCTGCCACTTGTAGCTCTCTATGAGTATTTACCTATAAAGACTCCTTTTCATGGGTCGTAAATGGAGCATGATATTGTGAAAAGCAAAAGCCAATGCTGCATGTGATGCTGATCAACATCAGTCCTCAAGAGAATCAGTTCCAGAGGAGCAAGGGAACAACTCTGAAGGTCTGTTCACTCCACACACCGTTTCTCTACAGAGTTACTTTTATGTGATTGCCTGCAATGCCCTACTCACTGCTGTGATGGTTGTCTGGACAGTCCCAAGCTTGCTCTGTGGTATAAAGGTGATTATTGCTCGTTCAGCTCAATGCAAGATAACCACTCAAGTGTTCATTTAACCAATAAAACATCTTTTGCACATTGATTTACAAGAGACAATTTTCAGGAAACAGAGGTGACATTTTACTGCTCAAGCAATAAATCATCTACTGATACTGGGGGCAGGGAGAGCAATGTGAGAGATGAATAGCTGTATCTTAACTTAACATATTAAGAGTTTGACTGTAAGAAGCGTTAAGGAGACATTGTGACACACTCAAAATGCATCTTCAGTGATATTTGTCCCCAAACACCTATGATCTAACAAACACATACAGGGAAGGTAGAAGGGGCAAACAAAGTGTGGTAGCTAAAAAAGCATGTTCCAAAACCGCAAGGAAATAATGTTGCTTTGCTATCCTCATAGTACAGTGAAGTAACACAGATAAAGCTCAAGACTGGCATCAAAATGACTTCAGGGGAAGTTTCTGATTTGGCACGCTAGACTGAGTTTTCAACAAAATCCATCCCCAAGACTGACCTCTTGAAGTGGTTTGCCAGGACTCCCACCAGCTCTCCAATCCTGCTGTCATTAGAAGGCTCTTTACTGAAGAGACAAACAATGAGATCCTTGTTGTCTTTCGTGTGGAAGACCACAAGCTGGTCCTTTCCATTGGAGACACTCAAACCTATCAACTGTGAAGAGAAAGCAAGAACAATGTTATATAATATTACATACGTTGATGTATCTTTGCTACTCGCCAGGCTAGTTCTTTCCTCTCCAAGATGCCACATTCGCTCTCAATGTGTACCTCTACCACAGAGCTCAGGGCAACGGCAGTGTGCAGGTCCTCAGTACTCCTCCCACAAGCTGAAAAAGTCAAGGTGAAACACCAGTGGTTTTTTGGAAGTCAACAGTCTCAAAGGTGCGAGGAAATTTTACCATCTAGACCGGGTTCACTCTCAGCAACTCTTGCCAGAAGCAGCAAGGTCCCGTGTTACTGTAGTGTCCTTCTGCCTATCCAGCACCACAAGTGCACCCACCAAAGAGTGCACCAGGTGGATTTCTAACAGCCAAAGCTTTCTTCCCCCAAAACCTCACACTGAATGACACCGTGTGGTTCATTGGCAGAGCCACAAGCCTGCCTTTTTTTTTTTTTTTCTTTTCAAAGGAAATGAACAATCATCATGAGTTTGGCCAACAACCAACTTCAAATTCACATACGCAGTGCTGGGAATGCAATGATATCCAGATAATGTAAGAATGAAGTTTACTGAAAGCCTAAACATCTTGATGAAAAATACAAGTCGCAAACCCCGCAAAGCCATGATCATTCCAGTATTTAGGCATGGATTAAGGTCTTGCTGTTCTGACAAAATAAAAAGGTGTGGGGTTTTGGTTTGGTGGTTTGGGGTTTTTTTTGTTTTGTTTTTTTGTCTATCAAGTAACTGCTACTTGGCACATTAAAAGCTTTGACCTCATCATCTCACAAAGCAAACCAGGGAATTTTTTAGGAGTGGCAATCTGGGTACGTAGGCTATTCAGATGAATATTAGAAAAAATAAAAAATGAATCTCTGCTGGGGAAACAAAATGTAAGGACGGCAAAAAAACCATCAAGAGGCAAGTACATTTAACAAACTGGTGCTAAAAATAAAATTAAAAAAAGAGAGAGAACGGCACAAGAATGATGAGTACAGAGAGAGAATACAGCAGACCTTCCCTGTCCACTAACGGACTACACGACTCCTTTGAGTAATCCAGAGATTTGCATAGAGAAGCCACATTCTCCTCAAAGTGAGAAGCACCGATATACCATTTTGTGGAAACGAAAGTCTCATTATTCCCTTCTTAAAGATAAAAGCCTTCTCTGTAACCCTGCTGCCTGTTTTGGAAAGGATATTAGCACAAATCAAGCTGGAGACTACTCACTTCTTTCAGAAGCATGAATCATATTCAGAAACAGTCTGGATCCGTATGTTTGGTTTAGCAGTCACAACGTATTACTTCCAAGAAACCTGTTCCAGCTCTGGATGTCTAACACATACCAGACAGCAGCATCGTCCCAGAAAAACACACCACAACCAGCATGCAGCAGTGCAGTGTATGCCCTATTTTCTGGATAAAACACTACTCAAGTTTAGAATCACTAATATTTTGTTGGCTTATTATCACAGTACAACAGTCTGTCTAAACTACAGTAACTGCTGACACTTCAAGCATTGAGCAGAGACCTCCTGCTACCAGTTGCATAATATACCCAACACAGGTGGAGTTTATTCTCTACTGTTCACACTATTTTGAGGTTATGAAATATTTTAAAAACAAGCTACACTTCATGCACAGACATTAACAGCTGCCTGGGTTTATAGTGTCCCTTAAAATTAATTTGCATGCTTAAATAACATCCTGTGAGCACAATAGCACCACAGGGACTACTGCCATCAAGGTTTTAAATGTGCACTGAGTGTGAAAGTTGAACAAGTTGAAATCTCTGGATTTGAAAAGCCTATTTAAACATTAATTATTCAACAGAAGCTTGTTAGAAGTCCAAGAGCCCTTCAAAATTTTCCTATTTCAGCCCTCCCCGTAAGACTATCTGAACAAATAAATATAACACAAAAGAAACAATTTCAGAGAAGGTGCTTATCTCAGTATTTACAAACACTAATATTAGCTCTGCTTAAAGACCAGGAAAAAATTTTCAGCATCCACAGAACATCTTTTATTGTATTCAGCACTGTACTGGGAAAGGTAGTTGTAAGATCCTTTCTGCTGCTCAGTCGCTTTTTAATTCCTTTCTGCCATTATCTGTTTATTTTCTCTCCAGGTAAGAACAAAAAGATAATTGTATATTGGTACTTATGAGGCAACTGCCAGAATGCTTGCACACAGAAAATCCCCTAAAGTAGCATCTCAATCCAGCAAAATAGTCAGGGTAGTGAAAGGAAAGTTATTGCTTTGTCATCATTTGCACAAAATTACAGATTCCTCACACAGGACACAAAACAACAGAATGCAGAGCCTGGGATCTGAGCAGGCATGCATTACAGGCTATACTGAAACCATTTACATGTAAACATAGTTAAAGGAGATGGGGAACTGTAGTGCAATTTCTTCAGCCGAAAACAAGTTTATGGTCGTAACAGACATCAGCTGACTGTCTCCAATGAGATTTCCATGGAAACACCATCCCTAAGGATGTTGCCATGTTGATAGGGTGCTTTCAAAATGCTGACAGCGAGCAGCACGGCTAACAGGCAGACAAATTTCAACTGGGTTCACCTTTAGATATTGGAAGGGCAATCCATCTTCCCCAGTGAACACACATCCTTCTAGTAGGACATATTTGGTACACCGATATACATCAAGACTGGTGTAATTATTATCCGTTTGCTTCTCCAAAATCTTTGTATCAGTTCAAACAATTGTTCTTTCCCCGAAAGGGAAGGAATCTCTGTATCCCTAATTGGCTACTTGCAGCACCTCCCTGTACACTATGAAAGGGTTTCCACACAAGAAGGGATCAGGCACGCAGAAAAATGAGAGAGAGATGCAAGGCAGCTCAAGAGGTGAAAGACAATGCATATTCAGACAATTTAGTAACAAATATAAAACATAACTACAAAAGGAAAAAACAACTGCATTACAGCAATAACCATTAGCAGGAGTTCCATTTACAAAATCCTGGCAAAAGAAATACAAATATTTCATGTCCTGTATATGAACCAAATAAATTTCCAAACTCTCTACTCCTCTCCCCTCTTCCTGCGGCACAGAGAGGGGTCAGCAGTAAATCAACAGGATCAGTGAGCACGCCCTGGAACCACCATGCAATCCCAGTGTGTATGTGCAGATTTTCTACTGTTCCCCAGGAACACAGTGCAGGAGAAGTAAGTAAAAGGAGAGCCTGTGGCCAACAGAGCAGAAATTTATCACTACAGCATTTACCAAAGATAGCTTTCATCAAATTTCCACTCTGGAATATTATTCTGACACCTGTATGAGTCAGCAAAGGGTCTTTTGGACCCATCCCTCCTGTGCAAAGTACTCCAGGACCTCTTCATAGTTGCTCAGGTCAAGGAAACTGTTCAGTCAGGAAGCCTTGTGGTAGGTTGCTAAAAGGAATAATTGCAGATCTATAATAAATCTAAATAAAGGTGATTTATATCTACAGAAATTTAAGTATTCTAAGAGCAAGAGACCTATATGCACAGACCATTAACTGTTTTGCTGCTAGAGGAAATGCAAAGCAGACAGCCAACATACAGCCTGTGCTACAGCACTCTGTAAGAATGGATATTCTATTTTAGATGTCCGTGTTTTGTGAAAAAAACAATAACTACTAACATTTCTATGTAACAGATATTCTATAGACATATTCTGTATCCAACTTGCTTGCCCCCTTTAATGTTTAAGGCATTAAGAATTTCAGAGGAAAACGTTCAGATACCAACAGGGACCTGGTCTTGTGCTGTTATGTAAATGTAAAAGCTCCACCTCTAAACCCATCAGGCACACAGGTAAAGCAGACATTTTTCTAAAACTGTGATAAATACAGATTTACGTATAATTACTAATGTAGTAAGTGAATTGCAGTGGCCTAGCCATTTTCTATAACGTAAGAGTGCAGAAAACTAGTAGTGAGAAATTGTGATGAACAAAATTCCACCTTGTCCACCTGAGTCGACCTTAATACTTCACAAAACCCCCACCTGTCCAGGAAAAACACTCTGCGTAGTCTCTATGTATTTGAACAAGTTGGTTTGCACAAGCAAGAGTCAGCCATTTAGCAGCGTAATCTGCTGACAATTTCATTTTGCACAATTAAAAGATAATGTCAGTAGAACAGAACATCAACTGAGGAAAATGACCTGCAGCTGCTAACTCCCTGGCAGTAATGTCTTTTCAAAACAAGAGACACTGCCATTGGAGACATTGCTTTGTACAGCGAAAAATGAATTGGGGTATGAGCATGTTACTCCACACACATGCTGCCGTGGGTGGTCAGTGCACAGTGTAGGTGGATGACCAGCAAGGAGGTTAGAAGAGGACCTATAAAACCAATGTTACAGATGCAGTCTGAGCTAATCATTCACTCCACATTTGCAGATTAGTACCGTTACCTTAATCCCATCTCTGCTCTTTTAGCAATATGGGGCCACCAGATTTATTATTTCTCCAAATGCAAACATCCCAACAAATTTGTGTACGAAATTTCCAAGCAACCCAGCCAGGTTCTGTAGGTTTAAGATAACCATAGTAGTGTTACCTCAGGCTGAGTCAAAAAACCAAGCAGTTGAATCCACACTCCAGGATGCTGAAGAGCTAAAACGAGGTTTTCCCCCATCCCCCTTCCTACCAGTGATAATCTGCTGCTTTGTCACTGGCAGCTAAACTCTGCTACCCCGAAGGCGAGGTACCTCACTATAATTCTGAATTTAGCTTTGATAAGATTTACATTAAAAATGAACAAATAAAAAAAAAATTTCAAACACGACATGAAGGATCAAACAAACCCCCAGAGACACAGAAACTGTGTCATAAGCAGCTGTGAAATGCTAACCCCCTTATGGGGCCAGGATCTTGCAGCGCACAGCAAATAAAAAAACAAATAGAAGAAAGAGCAGAAGAGAGTGTGATAAGCAGTTTGGGTTTTAGCTTTTATTTTATGTGCTGAAATTAAAAGCTAACGTGATGCATCAGTGTTGTAGATAATTGCACTATAACTGTTTTAAAGACATTAAATATATTAAAAACTGTAAACCAAGGTCTTTTTCCATTTTATGGATATGAAAATGGAGCTAAACAGTAGATGCACTGCCCATGACTAAGAGAGTCCGAGATGAGATTCTTCAGTCCCTGTACTTACATTATAGAGGGGGATGGTCTTCATCACTTTGTACTGCTTCATAGGGTCCATCTTATAAAGGTGTCGATCAGTAATGAAGATTGCTCTGTCCTCCACCTTATTGAAGCGATTGACCTGTAAAGAAGCAAATTTTCAGTCCCACTAATCACTGCAAGAACACGCAGAATAAAACTACAGCAGGAAATATCCAAAACTCACACAGCTCTTAAACAGGTTTTCTCCACAGATCTTGAAACAGTGAAAAGGGAAGATAGATCCCATAATCCCATTTTACAAATAGAGAAACGCAGAGTCTTGGAGAACCAACATTCCCAGAGTTATCCAGCATGGCTGGGGCAACCTGGGAAAGTCTACGGCCTCAATCAAATAAAGGACAGATGCTTTCCCCTAGCAACGTTCAGCCTGCATCCCTATCTGCTGGCAGACACCAAGCCCAGGCAGATGGCTGTTGTTACTACATTACACATGTGCCTTTTTCACCCCAAAAGCATGATGCAGAATACCTGCCCTGCAGAGCCAAACAGGGTGTCACCAGGGTCTGTGACAGTCCAGACCTGAGGCATTTGAAAGTAGATGCTTTGGCCCATCCTGAATTCAAGCAGGTCCCATTTCCCTCTTTTAAAACATCTGTGCCTTCGATGTAGCTAAGCAACTTGCGCAAGAAGTGGAAAATGTGGACAACGTTCCTTCCCCTGCCCATCAGTGGATGTGTTAGCTGAGTATGGGCACGCTCCACCGGTTTTGCTGAAGTTGTGCCACTCTGCAAGAAGGAAGAAGAGACGGAAGGGGCCAGATGGAGCCCGGGAGAGCCAAGCCTGTACACAGGGACCTAGACAGCCAGGTGGTGGGAGGAAGGCAAAGTTATTTCTTGGCAAGCAGAAGACCCAAGCTGGAGTGCCCTCAGGCTGCAAGGGGTATTGAACACAACCCTCTCCCTTCCTAAGTAAGAGAAGCAAAGCAAGAGCACAACCAGTCTCGTCTAAAGGCTCACTGCCATTGAGAACAACATCCTGTTGCCCCTTCCAGGAGGTCCTAACCCCATACCCTGAGCTAGCTCTGGTGATCATCAGCCCTACCAATTCACTAACCTGACAAAAATCTGTCCTTTTTGTGAACTTAGCAAGGGAAGGGCACAACGAGCATCTGAGCCACTGCAACAGAAAGAGGGTGAGGCTCTGGGTAGTGATAAACAGGGGAAGAAAACAGGACAGCTCTGTTCAGCAGCAGCAAGCTGTGAGGTCAGTTCAGCCACCCCAGACCCGTACTGCGAGTACAGCAGATTTTTCTATAGAGGTGGACATCACTCAACCTATATTTTAACCTGACTTTGTGTTCTGTTAAGGACATGTTATTCAAGGCAAAGATGTCTAAGGATCACCAGTGGGCTCAAGCTCCTCAGAAGAAATTCTTTAAACAGGAGCTCACTGCCCAGCTATGCTGTCTAGGGCTATTCTGGGAACACAAAGAGCAGAGCTACAGCATCCAGCAAACTTCTAGACCAAACAAGAAAGCACCCAGAGGCATCTGTGCACCGCTAAGGTTAACTGACCACAGAGTGAGATTTTCAGTTGATTTGGTTTTTGTTTGTACCATTCTCAGGTTATTTTGAATCTGCACTCTGGTCTCCTGACTCCCAATCCACTCCTATAAGGTACTTACTACTACAAAAATTATAGTGCACTTCAAACAACTTTAATACTTGCTTCCAAAAAGAGGCAAAGGTGTTTTAATCTTCAAATGACTGTACCCTCTGAAAAAGGTAGGGTACAGAGGAGATGGAGCTAGGTTTCTCGGAGAAGTACAGCAAAAGGACAAGAGGCAATGGGCAGAAGTTGCAGGAGCAGAAACTCCAACTGGACATAAGGGAAAAAAATCTCCCCAGGAGGGTGGCAGCCCTGGAATAAGGCTCAGAGAGGCTGTCTAACCTTCATCCTCAGCGATTTTCAAAACTCAACTGACTGAGGGCCTCACCTAACTCTGAAGTTAGCCCTGCTCAGAGCAGGAGGTTGGACCACAGACCTCCAGAGGTCCCTTCCCACCTAAATCATTCTGTGATTTCATCAGCCCATATGGTACCAAGAAAATAGACTTCACAATATCTGAAATATTCTAACAGTTTCTAGTAGTTCAGCAAACACAGCTTAGTGTCACCATTGGGAAACATTAATATCTTAATATCTTAATGTTGCCACTGGGCTTTACAGTTGTAAATTTAAGACCAATTACAGAGACACACTATAATTCAGTGAAGAACCATTAGTTGCCTGCTGAGGCAAACCACTATATTATCACCTGTAATCTCACTGGCAGTCAACAGCAGCAGAGATTATCTATATATGTCCCAACCCTCATGGAATAATCTTAGGCATACTCAAGAAGTTGCTTCACTTTAATTTGAACTCAAAATACTACCCACCTGGGATATTGCTTGCATAACCAGGCACTCAGTATATGGGGAAAGTAAGCTCCATCTTGTAGTGTATTTATGGGGTTTTTGTGTGGATCAACCCTAAAACTTCTTTTTTAAATACCAATTATACATAAAAGTTCTGATAAAGTAAAAATTAAGTGGGAAAAACAGCAATATGTGAACCCCCCAGCAAGTACCACTGAAAACAGCCAAGTGCACAGCCCACATTCCAGTATTTTATACATCCAGTTTCTATGTAGTAAGAGCAATAGAAGAACAGATTATTTAAGCACCAGCTAATGATGCAAACTAATGACATGGCCCAGCAGCAGGCCATGTATAGTGGTCATATAATTATATAATTTCTCTTAATTCTAGGTATTCTGATGTTCTGAATTCATGTCTATTTTTGGCCACCAATTATGTCTCCAGCAACAGCATCCCTCCAGTACCTGACAAATTAAATCACCAGAACTGCTGTCAAATGCCACACAAGCACCTCTGGAAAATTATTGTAAAATTATGCAACTGTTTATTAAAAATGTACTCATTTAAAGGATACAAGATACTAAATGTTATACCTTCACAACAACATCTGATCTGGGGAAGATCCAGGAAGACTGAAGCTAATAAACCACTATTCCACACCTTATGGAATTAGTGTGATTGTTTACAAAAACAGAAGTGGGAGGATCATGTTATGCCAGGAAACAAAATTATAATCTCTCCAGAGAAGTGTTTTATACCCTGGGATCATGCCTTTGTTCATATCTCCTTTCTAAACACAGCTCATTTCAATTCCCCCCATCCCATCGCAACTCATTACAAATATTCTTCTAGGCTGCTGGTAACGTTAGGCTCCAGCAAGTGGGGTTTTGACAGAGGAAACACACGTCTCACTAACATTACAATTAATTTGTTGAGGAAATACTACAACAAAGGAGAACATTTGATGCCATCTAGGCTTTCAGGTGTCCCAGGAGGCAGGGTACTAAATAGGCACAAGGCAAGATGCAAAGTTTTGACAAAAGTACGTGAGAAAGTAGGACACAAAGTAGAAATTATTTTTCACTAAGGCAAAGCTGCAGTCATCGGTGTATCACAGTCACAGAGATATTTATTAATCGACTGAGAAGGGTAGACAAGGGTGAGACGTGATGAGGCGGAAGAACATAAATAGGATTTTCCTAGGTGAAGTCAGGAGACGACTGGAGAACTTAAATATTCTCAGTCAATAGGCAGCAGACTGACAAAGTTCAGAGCAGATAAAGGCAAAAAATGCAAATTGAAGAGCTATATGACAGCTTTAAATTAACGGCACCAACTCAGAAAAAGTAACTGAAAATGATTTTAGACAGCTCTGGATAGATCTTGGCACAAACACGCAAGGCAGCTGAAAACAAGCAAGGCGTTATCATGCGGTAAAGACTACCATGGGGAATAATGACCTGGGTGCCACAGTCTCACTTGGAATAGTGTGTGAAGCACTGGGACGGTGAACATGAAGGAGAATCTAATGGTTCAGAGAAGGTAAAGAAAATGATTGAGGGCCTGGAAAATCTCACAGCAGGAGATGCTGAATAACTGGGATTATTTTAAGAAGCAGATGAATGGGAGGGAAAAAAAAAAAAAAAAGGCTATGAAACACTGAATGGCCCGGAGAAAGTAGGTTAGGAGTGTCTGGTGCTACACATTGAGTTGTTTGAGCAGAGTAGCACAGGCTCCTCAAACCATAATTTGGCCGTGCGGCTTACAGCACACCACACTCCATGTCTTAGAGTTTAAGCAAAGGCGTCTCCAGCCTGTTAGGCTGTGATTTGCCCCACACAGACCTCAGATCTGATGGTGTGTGGCCATGGTTCCCAAACATGTCTTTTTTGATTAATTTTAATTTTTTTTTAAAGAGTCTGACAACACCACCTGTTCACTGCCATGATCCTGCTTGTTGCTCCCATCTCCCATCACAACGTCCTGCCTGTTGTCCGTGCCCACCTCCAGCACGGAGCCCACGGTGACCAAGGGAGCAGACCTCACTGAGCTGTGCAACCAGAGCCACCCCACCGCAGAAGGTCCTGCAGCTGCTGCCTAGAAAGCAGGGATGGGAAGCGTGCCCAGCTTTCGCAAGGCAATATAATATTGTAGTAGTTCTACAAGCATGTTTTAGATTTCACTTCTTTCTTGTGGTTACCCACTGTTTTCAGTGTTCACATTGAACACTAAATTCAGCTGAACAGCTAAAGAGATATACCAAACGGCAAGTCCAGCAGCCTATCTCACCTGAGAAGCAAATTCTCACTGTTCTATAACTCATGTCCTTTTCAGCTTTTTCCAAGCAATTGCTTTGCTTCAGGTGTCTCATGCACCTATGGCATATTTATGTAAATAATACGTGCTGTCTTCTTAGAAGTAAACTGTCACATTGGGAAGCATGCACAGAAGAGACTCAGGCAAACACCAGCAACATTGCAGATGCCACTATTCTTTTGATTTTGTAGGAGTAGAGACAGACCTTATGTTCTCAGATACAGTTTATACCCTCCTGGAGAACAGCCCTTCCCAGCACTGTGTTCTCTGCACCTTCTGGGCATTTTTTATTTATATCTTTGTTGATCCAAATGTGAATCAGTCTTAATCTAGCTTCTTGACTAGCTTATGGCGAAAAATGAAGGTCTAGCCCATAGCAGAAAAAACTCCAAATGAGCTTTTCACGTCTCTGCCAGGGACCTCCAGATATCGCAGGGCACCAGGCTTTGGAAGAGATGGTCCTCTCAAGGGAGCTTGGTGCCACAAATGGCAAGGGAGAAAGTGGGAAGAAAAGCCTTATTCTGGGGGAAAAAAAAAAAAAAAAAAAGAGAAATTGTTGTTTCCTAGGTGATACAACAAAACCTGGTGGTATGCATGAAATATGCATTTGGTTTCCCAAGGCAAAAAACTTGAAAATTTCCTTTCAAAAATGAAGAGCACCACAGTGCTCAGAAAAGATATATTTTTCTATAGGCAGAAATGACCTGCTTCTACCTACACCAACTGTGAGAAAGCAAGCACATGCACCTCCCATCAACAAGACTTCAAAGTCTCTTCACAGACCTTGTATAAAAAGAGCTATAAAAGCTTTGGTCCAAACAGATTCACTGTTATTATTCATCTCAAGCTGTTGAAATTAAGACCCCACGCACTCAAGCTAAAGAAAACTTTACCAGCAGTTATCAATACTTCAGGAGCGGTTCCCCAGCTGGTGAGAGTTGGTATTACTTCACCAGAAAAATGTCAATCATCAGCTAAAAAAAATTCTATCTCAAAGAATTTAATGGTTAGCAAATATCTTGCAGATCATAAGACATGTTCTATACATAAACATTTTTAAATACATGAACTCCAGGCTTAACTTGTGTCTATTCAAGTTGCCCAGTACTTATCCTTTTAATTTCTTTTCCTCCTGAGGAAAGAAATGTATTAGACTGCAATTATCTGAAAATTTTAAAGAGCAGACACCTAACATTGCTGTTGACAGTCAAGAACTACTTCACACATGGCGTAATGATTCAGTACCTTACTGAAAGCTGCAAAGGAAGTCTGATGCTATTCCAGAAATAAAACATTCACCTTAACTCACCAAGGTACCCTCTCGTTACCACTAACACCTTCCTGCCTGACTAAAGGACCAACAGTAACAGCACATTTTTTGCTCAGGAATCCTCAAATAAGCTGAATCATGAAAATACACCATGAATGAACTTGAGCAACCTTATTCTGTGGACTGATACTTGTTGAAGAGCATTATTTAAGGGAAGCAATGATATCACCCGATAATTAATCACATTTTCATTTCTATAACTCACTCTTCAGTCCCCTGCTAAAGCTTCGCATGGACCAAATTACAGCTTCGAAACAAACAGCCAATTTGCAAATCCACAACAAACCAGGTTTAGCATAAGAAATTTTACAACCTTCTCTGCAGTGAAAGTCGCTCCCTTTCAAATGTGCTGACCACCAAGACAGCCTGCATGTGCTAACACCAAGCGCCATACTTGTGCAAATAACATTTGGTATGACATAAGGAAGTTAAAGAAGAATAAGGCTAAAAGGAAAAAAAATAAATTATTTTATTTATTTAATTTTTAAAAAAGATAAGGGAAGAACATAGCAATCAGAAGTTGTTCCCCTTGCCCCACAGCACTGAAAGCTGATCCTCAAGATTGCCATTACTTTTTGGGTAAGAGGCAGAATTCTACAGCTTGTATTTTTGACATGAGAAACACCTTCATTTTAAAAAGACAGCATAGGTTATAAATTGTTTTATGTGAAGAGTAAAAGAAGGCTAATGTTGTTTTCAAGGTAAAGACTGTGTTCTTGTAGTCAAGGCCTGGAGTCGCTTACAGGCTCTACAACACTTTTCACTGTTGCTTAGTCTGCAAATCTGATGTTCAAATTTAAGGTATAATAGATTACCTCAAGAAGTGCATTAGTTAGAAAGTGAAATGGTAAATCTTGAAATGTCAAATCTTTGTCTTGTTAGCTTTCAAAGTTCAGGATTGTTTGTCTTCTGTCCTTTGTTCACTTCAGGCTTGCCTGGACATTTCTCATCCGTACAAGAGGGAAGACAAATGGTTCACTCAAAAAGATATTACATCCAAGCATGGATTTGAAAGGGGTCATTTGCTTTTGAGTTTAAACATGGAGATGTACTGAAATCACCAGGCTTACACACATCATCAAGGATCCTACAAAGTTGCAGTCTTGTCCTCAACAGCAATGCTGCAATGATTTTATCCATTTGTTGGAGGAGAGGTGCTCCTATTTGCTTCTTTAAGACCGCCATTTTCCTAAAGGAGATGCTGTAATTTCACTAAATTTAGCTATATTTTTTCTGTCTGACACAGATCCTTAAGACTGAAGACAAAAAAAAAAAAAAAAAGCATTAACAACCTCAAAGACTCGAGCACAGCTGGGTTGTGGCTGAGTAGCAGTTCCCCCGTGACAGCTGACCCATCACGCACGGCTTTGTGCGCATGTCTCTGTTGGTGGCTGCAGGTCAGCTTGTCTTACGTTAGCCCTGCTGTCTGAACGTACGTATTCGGCTGCTATGCTCGTGTGTGTGATTCCTCTACCGATGATTTCAAAAGCCATGCAAAGGTATCCCTAACTAAGCAGGCAAGCAGAGGATTAAGCCTGACCTCTCTGATAGAAGAAAGCGACCAACAATTTAACCTTTAAAAAGATCAAAAAAGTTACAAGATAATTTAAAAAGCACAAGACTGCAAATCTATAACCTCGCAGTCTCTGCCATATTTTCTGACTTCAGCTGAGCTACGTTTTTTAAGCACTCATGGTAAGCTAAAGCTTTCTTCACCTCTGCGAGCACTGAACCTTTCAGGCCTAGGAAGAAACCCACTTCATGATAAGTAAAACCTATTCCATCTCCAGACGGCTTTTATTATTGAAGTGCTGGGACGCCAGTGCAACAAACCCACCAGAAAATGGATTTTTCCAGCAAGTAAACTCAGTAGCAGGATGTATAGAAACAAGGCCTGTTTGTATGCTCAAGGATTTCTTCATACACCATAAACAAAAAGGAACTGCTCCGACACTTGCCTAAAGGCAGGAGCTCTGTGCCTGCAACTACTGAACAGGATAAGGTACGGATCTGTGCTCCAAAAATCTGCTTTCCCCTATGCTTGCACAGGAGATTGTCTTCCAGAGCTGACTCAGGAGCAAATGAGAGAAACATATAGACTTAAAAGCTTAAAAGTTGTGTAATAGTGAGCAAAATTAAACTCTCACACCGGGTATACATATATTATACACACACCCCCTGAGTAATTCCCCTCACTGTCATTCCAGTCTCATTCAAACCAACAATTCCTACAATCAAATATTTAAGAGCTGAATATTGTATTTTTACAATTATTCCAGCTTAGCTAGAAACAGGAACAATTTGGAACTAGTTTATTAAACGAATTAGAAGAGGAATTATTTTGTCTTCAGCCTGAAGTGAAAAAAGCCACAGGGAAATTCTCCTGTATCTCCTTGTCCCTAATGGAGGTTCCACCCAAACTGCTGCAAGATTGTAAGGAAGAGGTTTGGATCCAGACTCACCCAATCCTCTTTTAATCCTAACAATATATAAACCAATATTCACTCAAACCATTCATTCAACTAGCAAAACACACTCTTAAAGAGACCATGTTAAAAGCAACAGAATAGTCCACTGAAATATTTTTGTTTGGAAAGCAGTAAGAGGTTTCTATTTTTATATACACAAATCACCACTGAATAAATAATATAACTCCCTAGCAAAGAAGTTTTGTTATGAAGTGTGATTTTATGCTACAAAATGAATTTTGTTGTTACTGTTAAATATAATATTTGCAGAATCATAAACCATTATCATGCACATGCTCCACTTCTGGCAAGTGGGGACCAACTGCAATAGCACATTTTTAGAAATAAAAGGAAGATACAGCTTCTTAAAGACACTTGAACATCAGCAGCCCCAGCTTGCCATTGAAATTGGTTTTGTCTGTTGGCTTTGTAAAATTCAAAATATCCTTTCCTGACAGACATTTAAAACCAGTACCATTTAGATCATTATGAACTACCCATAAAAAAATATGCAAGCAAATTTTCTAATTATTTTTTTAAACCATCCAAATGATTTAACAAAAAACCAATTCTGCTATGAAAAAAGTCAGACCCAAACCAGTTACACAGAATCAAGTGAATTTATTCATGCCTCTGACATGAAGAGGCCACAGAAGCCTCTCAAACCAAGCACCTTTTGGTGCAATAGGTTCAGAGGTACGTATACATCAAAAAATCACTGATACCGTTCGTTGAAACAAGACTGCTTTGAACTGCCGCCTTTTAAAGCATCTCCAGGATTACCTCCTCACCCTTGGCTTCCCAAGATTTCACTTTGACCGCAAGAAGTTTCCCCACCCAGCCCATGTGTCTGCAGACCACGCACATGCCAGTTACCTTGCGGACATGACAGGAGAAGAGCACGTTCATGTACTTGTCTTTCCGTTTCAGCTCATTGGCAACAGGGATGAAAGAGCCCGTGGTCTGAGGGTTATCTGGTTTCTGAAAGAGCAAAGACAGGCACATAACTCTTCTTGCTTACTGAAGAAAGTAATTGCATTACGTCACAGTGGGCCAGAGAGAACTGCAGCTGCATCACTGTGTTCGAAGGCTTCCTCCAGTCTCTGCCTCATCAAAGAGCAGCAGAGCATCTGGAGTTTTAT
The DNA here is from genome assembly GCF_929443795.1 of Astur gentilis. Classification (NCBI taxonomy): domain Eukaryota; kingdom Metazoa; phylum Chordata; class Aves; order Accipitriformes; family Accipitridae; genus Astur; species Astur gentilis. Next base: position 41,675,507 of record NC_064884.1, on the reverse strand, counting down.
GTGCTTTCTGAAAAAAAAACCCTTAACAAAACAAAATGCTTGAAGGAAGGACAGAGTAAAAGGAAGCAATGCAGCTTGCCTAGAGAGAACTTCTTTGTTCCTTTTCATTTTATGCTATTTCTTAACATCCCATTATACCTAGAATTTTAGTTTTACATCGACTTCTTTCCTAGCTTTGGCCATTTGAAGAGCCAGCTGATGGCATCACTCATTATCTTCTAATGCTGCTTGTGATGCTCAAGCTATGGTCCGTATTCAGAAAAATCACTCCTAGTATAGTAGAAGTCAAAGACTCTGAAACTATATAAACCTACTTACAGAGGAAACTTTAAAGTACTTCTCCCTCCCAAGAAACCAACAGTCACTTTTTAAGATTTCCACCCTTTTAGCATTCTAAGCCCCAGCCATTGCATTGATGACTTCACTTGTACTCACCAGTGCGATGTAATTCCCCTCCCATGCTCTTTGTAGGCCAATATCAGCTCTGTGACCCTTCAGCACTTCCATGGCAGCAACCTTGGCCCGCAGTTGAGGTAGGACTTCTGGTGGGACGCTCCGGATGAGTTCACCTGCTCTCCACCTGCCGCAAAACGCCTGAATCAGTTCCAGTCTGTACCATGCACTCTGAGGACTACTTCTGCCAGATCAACCACAAGGACACCCCTAGACTATAAATGTCAGAGTAAAAAGAAGTCCTTCCATTGCATTCATAAAGCTGGAAACATCAGTTATCACTTTAAAGTCACATATCATCTCTGACTCCCAAAAGATTTGGCTGGTATACTCCTCATCCCATACCCAGAAGTCAACTACTGGCACATCTGTTTGCAATAAAGTTTTTGCAAGCCCATTTTTTGGCTCATTTACAATATCATTCTCCTTTAATAGCTGAATTTGGCCCTACAATTGAAACCTAACCAACTGTGACATGAAACAGGGCAGGGCAGCCCATCCATTACTACATACTATACTCCAGCCTTCAGCAGCAACACCACGCCTCCAGGATTAATGCTATGAAAAGTCTTTCAGCAACTAAAATTTTGTAGTTATGATAATTGAGCTTATTCTGAAAGCAGGACTCTCTACCCAAATAGGCTGTGGATGGCTTTCAAGAGACAGCTGGGGGAAAAAAACCCAAGGCTAACTTGATCTAGTGCTGGTGGTAATCCCCCTTCAAGCAGATGGCTGGACTGGAGATCTCTGGAGGCTCCATCCAGCCAACATTTCTCTTGTTCAGCGATTTTCAGAAGTCATCATTTTTCAAATTGGAATCGTAACTACTTTGCCTACAACTTAGCAGAGAAAAAAGTCACTAGCTTTTAGATATTAGGAGTTTGTAATAAAGGTATAAAATACCTCTTCTACACATAGAATATGGGTGAATAGCGGAACATTGCTTATTCTACTGCAGAAAAATACTGGCTTAATATAAGAAGTCTTGAGGAAGTCGAGAAGATTCCCTTTCTCTTCCCCCTCATCTAACAGCAGCTGCTCTTTTCTTTTGAAGCCAACCAGAAAGGGGTCAAGGAAGGAAATACAATGTCCATCCTGACTAAATCTTTGAAACAGAATAATTATTTGCCTGGTCAAGGGTGCCAAAAGCCACTGACATCTTCAGCTATGATGTGCAGTTAATGTTCTTCAGTCCTTTTTTCAACTTTTATGGAACAAGCAGTAGCTGTTCACTCCTCTAGGTTACACTGAAAAGACAAGAGGTTTTCTTTTGTACCTATGGTAAATGGTCTGGAGTGCCTCTTCAAATCGGCGCAGCACTTTTGGAGGAGTGGGCCACTGCACATGCTTGCCATAATCCTTCATTAGCCTCACATTGTGAAAGCGTCGGGCAACTTCACGGATGTAGGCCTTCACTTTGTAGCGGCGGTAATACTTGAGTATTGTGAGGGCGGCCTTTGTCCTCTTATAGCGAAGGCGAGCCAAAGTGCCCCTCCAAACCTAAGAGTCAGTGGAGAAATAGTTTTAGCAATAAAAAGCAGGATATTTTTTTCTTTCTGTACTCCTATACTGCTGAAATCAATAAATATATTAGTTTTATTTTGAAGGAAGTGATTTCTCTGTACTAATCAAATCCAATTAAAATATGACTGAAAACCCACTCTGTTTACCAGTGTATCGAAAAACAATTTTAACTCTGATTAAAAAAAGATTGCTTTGAAAATAGTTTGGGGAATATCCATTCTGGCTGTGCGGTGAAAAGCAAGCAAATAAGCAAAACAAATGATGTCCTCCCAACTTGCCGGACGGAAGGCCAGCTCTGCCAGCTTTGCTGCGAGTCTTATTTGTGCCTGGAGAGCACCACAGGCAGAAAACACACCATGTTCTGGACTTCTTCTGACACCCCATGCAAAGAGGCACTCTGGGACTCGGTGCAAGAAGACTGCCTGCAGTGCTGACGTGACTGTACGTTGCTACCTTAACTCCTAACTTGAAGACCGCCTGCACAACAAAGCATGGCAGCGCTCAGCCAGGCTGGGCAGGTTGTGCTGTTCGATTCCTGTAACCAGAGAAATGCATATTCCCTGAGCGCTCTCAAGCTGACATGCACGTCCCCAAGGGATTTGTCAACAGCTGTACCTTCCATCTAATATAATCTGCCAAGATGAAGATTGTATTTTTGTTTCCTTGTAGAATTAAACTGGAAGGATAATGAGCCTCTTGCATACGAAGAGTGCTTCGCTGCTCACTACGGGCCCTGCTGGAGAGTTTATTTCCCTCTTGAGAAACATCCCATAGCACCATTGATGCATATCAAGCCTTCTATTTACAGAAGAATTAATTAATTACCTGAGGCAATTTCCAACATGATATTCACTTTATGAAGCTGATGTCAAAGGTTCTCTTGACAGCTTTACTGACAACCCTGATATGTGGCTGACAAAAACTATATGTAGCAAGCAGTATAGCAGATGTGAGGGGCTGCTCTTCTCTATACACTCAAAATTCAGAGGAAATAGAGCCTTTGGGTCCCAAGCCCCTCAAAAGCAGAGGACTCTTCTTCCAACCTCTGTCAGAGCAACCCCTCCTCGTTCCCCTTTGGCCTCACTGTCCTTGCGTGGGATATCTCCTGTTCACAACAGACATGACTCACGTGGCTCCAGCAGAGCCTGGGGAGTTACTCGAGCACCCACCGCTTCACTGGTGTGTTTGATGCTCCGTAAAGCACATTTATGTTCTAACATGCCAGAACAGAGTCAACACCCTACACAACACTGCCCAAACATCCGAGGTAAGGCTGAGCCAATCCATTCCTCAACCTGTATTTTATTGTGTCCAAATGACTGTAAGCCTACAACCTCCAATATTTTATTCCAAGATAGAAACCAGTCATCGAAACACTATGAAATCACCCTAAACCCTATGCCATTCTGCGGATCATTTACCATGGTGAAAGCCAAACTGCAGCTGCTAAGTCCCATACAGCTGAGAAGCAGACAGAGCCCAGCTTACTCCTATATGGTACGTTGTGTATTGGCGGTAGGAAGACAAGGAAGGAAATGATCCTGGACAGCAAAGTGTAGCAAAATGAAGTAAAGCAAGCAACTAGGTGAACAACTGAACACATGCAAGGTGACTGAAGGCAACATCCTCCTAATTAGACCTCAGGCCCTGCCAGGAGCCACACTCCTAAGGAGAGTGTGGGAATAGAGACTATTTCAGCAGTTGAAGGGGAGAGCTGGGGAAGTGAGGCAGGACACAGGACAGTGAAGGGAAAGGTAAGAGCAGGAAGCACAAAAAGCAGTCCCTGTAACCACAGCAGAAAATCAGCACTGACAAACAAAACCGGCAGGAAGAGAAAGCGTGGGTTAAACAGTGAACAGTGAACTGGTACTGAAAATCTCAATGCTGCATGCATATAAAATAATGTATAACACTTTCCTTATTTTTTCTTTGAAATCATTAGACAGATTGAGGGAAAGCAGCATCCTCTGCATCACATATGCTGTTCTTAGTAGTCGCTTTTAGCACACTCAGTTATAACTGTAGTTTTAGTTCTATGTAACCTGCATATCACAAAGAGACACAAGAACATTGCCATATTAAGGGCATCAGAGCTCCTGAGAACCTCAGGGCTTCCTGAAGCCACAAGCTAAAACCAACTTGCACAGGGCATGGGTTTCACCCAAAGTGTGTAAGGCTGATTTAAACCTCCCATTTTCATGTCTGAGGGCATATCAGGTTCAGAAACTGTATGAATTTTACAGAATCAGCAACTAGGATAAAATAATTGAGCATCTAAAGAGTACTGAAATAATTTGTGCCCTTTTTCAAAGAAAAGTGAAGAAGACTTGGATTACTTGAGACATTTAAATGTAGACTGAAGCGTCACAAAATGTACCTGCAAGGAATGTATGGACAGTAAACAAGACAAACTAGGTAAAATCCTACTGCCAACTTCAAATTTTTTAATTTAGTAAGAACAGAAATGAGGAACAAAGGGTTCCAAGTCACAGCTAAACAGCCTTCTGAATGTTATAAAGGATCCCAAGAAAAGAACATGCACGGTAAATTTGTGTAAGCTGCTAAAGACTTTGCAGAGCTTCACTTCTGTCAAGTTTTTCCCAAAAACATTTTGAATTGTTTTTAGATACAGAACAAGGTCTTGATTTTGCCTCCTTGTGCTTGAAGTAGGCACGCTCTTGAGGGAAGTCTCTTGCTGTGGTTATTTTTTACACCAGTCAGACATCCGTGGAACAAAGGCGCTGTAACAGATTGTCCCAATGTTGTATCAGCTGCATCGCTGCAGAAATTGGCTTCACAGCAAGAAGTGTCACAATTGCTACAAACACTAGCCTTCCAAATCCAATTATCCAGCTGAGGCATGCCCCTTGGCTACACACAAGCAGTAAACTATTAATGAAAAGCATGTCCTCAAATCAAGTTGTCATAACTGGATAATCTCCCTCCTAGTAAGGGCCTTCCTAATAGCCACAATGGCAGTGCCTCCCAAAAGTAAGGAGAAAGCCAAGGATAAGAACAAACTTCTCCCAGGGAATGGGGTACAACTATTTTTAAAATTAATTTTCTGGCTTGGTGTTTTTCTTTTCAACCACAGGGCTCATTTCTGCTTAAAGCAGTCCATCAATAATGTTGAACTGCCAAGGCAAGCTGACTACCTGATGGTCTAGCAGACTCTTCCAGAAACAGGGACCATTCAAACCTACAAACAAGAGGAGGCTGTCAAAGCCACAAACTCCTTGTTCAGCAGCCACTTTGTGTACTCTGCATTGTGTAGCTGTGAGCAATGGGTCAGAACCATACACAAGACAAACGAGGATGCTGGAGTGTTTCCTACCAACACACACCTTTCTCAGGCTTGAACATTGGGAGAGCAGCAGCTCTCTCAATGTACCTTTTCAATTCTCCCCCCCACCTCCAGTTCATAACTCAAGAACATCAAGCACTGTAAAATGAAATTAAAGATCAAATTTCCAGAGTTAAGTTTATCATGGCACTTAACAGATTCTCACGTTGCAAAAGCTACTTTTATTGTTACATGCTAGAGGATAATGGTAGAGTCAAGGCCAAACGTGGGGGACCTGCATGCCAAAAACCCAACAGAAAGATCTGTGCATTCAGGATTCTACTTCTTTCTTGTGGCCCTCTGTACCCAAGATAATGTCCAAGTCATTTTCATATATAGTTCAGAAAGGATTCAACAGCTCCCATGCATCACCGTTCTGAAACTTGACAACCAGTGAGCAGCTTTCAGCTTGAACTTAAATCAAAACTACACAGCAGCAAGCTGGTAGTTTCAGCACTTGCATTTAGCAAATCTTGCAAGGACAGGGTAAACAGGCCTGAGAATCACAGTGCCCTGTATCATTCCTCCCACAGGCAAGAATAAAGTGATACTTCCTTTGCCACCTTTCTGAGACTTTCACTTCTGGTTAACCTGGCTTCCCATAGAAATGAGACTAAAGATAACCTTGTCCCCATCTGACCTCCTGAGATTGCCGCGATATCTTCTGAATCTCTAGCCAGCTTCAACCAAATCTGACAGAGGAACAGAAGACTCAAAGAGGCAAGTCCATATATCTTTCAGGAAAAATCAACAGCAGAGTAGAGCAAGCCTCAAATTAGAGTGACATTGCTGGAAACGCTTCAGAATGAGCTCAAGAGCCATCTGCCTTCTTTGATCTCCAAATCCCAACCAGCACACACGAAGCTCCTAGCTAGGCACAGCCACACCAGACTGCATGCCAAGCCAAACAGGTAGAGGATACCAGAAGGATCTGGCAGTATTCCAGGGGGATGAAAAGGTGGACATGTGTGGACACAAGGGAAGGAGTGGAGGATATGATGAAGATTGGAGAGTACTGGCAGTGAAGTGGTCACAAGAAGAAAACTGACTGTTGTCACTGTGGGGTGTCAGCAGTGTACGACAAACCCATAGGAAGCCAGGCTCGCAGAAAACCTTGTTTGATGACAATTTTCAAAGTGACACACTGAAGAGCGGACTCCAAAGCAATCAATTTTGTCACCAATTAACGCAGTGCCTAGTGAGCAAGCAAGAGCAAGAGACATCGTGCAGGACACGCTATTGAACAGATTGTCCTTTACAAGAAGAGCTGCCCAAGGAGACAAGGCAGGGCAGGGTATAGGAAGGGGAATAACCAGCAGCATGTGTTGGCTCCACAATGCATGTATGCACAGGAGCGGACCATAAGTAAATTAAGGACTCAAGAGCAGAGATGTATAACTACGGTTATGTTGAAAATGGAAAGAAAAGGAGGTTTTAGGCTTTTTAAAAACAAACAAACAAGCAAGCAAGCAAACAATAAACCAAACCAACAACATTCCTCCCCATCCAGTCCCCACCCATGGTGTCTCCTCATCTCTTTCAATACCTCTGCCTTCTCCTCTATGCTTTGTCCTCCTAAAGGTCAGGTGAAAAAAACCCAAGGGCAAGTGAAACTATGACTAAAGGGCTAGGAGGATAGATGGAGAGAAAGGAAAAGGCTGGAAAACAAAGTCTGAACAACACAAGAAATTCAGTCAAAACTCCTGAACATTACAGAGTGTTTATTTCTATGGCTGCTTCCAGTGAACAAGAGTTCCTTGCTGTTTGCTTTACCACAGTCCCTTTTACTCCTTCAGTTATGCCCACTGATGTGGAAGTGACCACTGGGACCACGAAAAGCTCCAGATCAAGAGAAATCCTCCTGCACAGCTCTGGGTGCTCGGTGACCCCATCAGTGGTCCCCCTCCTCCCAGTGTGGCAGCTGCTTTGGTAGCTTCTGAAGCTGGGACTTGCACAAAAAGAAATAGAGCATTCATCCAAACCAAGAGTCACATCTTATCTTATGGGAAGTACTGAAATATTTTATGAAGCATGTTTAATTCACATGTTTTCTGATTAAAATTTAATAACTTAAAACTCAAATGAATGGAAAAGGAGATCTGAACATGCCTTTAGAATCTGCTTAAAAACCTTAGCGAGCTTCTAAGGAAAGTTTCTAAGATTAAAGAAACCTAACACAGATCTAGTCCATCACCTTAGCAGAATATAAATCCTATATACCAATCTATACATTATAAGCTCGTTTGCAGACTGCAGTCTGCTTCCAGGCTCAGAATTTCCCATTAAAAAAGGCAGGGGGGGAAAGGAGGAAAGAAAGGAAAACAATCAAATGGCCACTGCAGAGCACAGGGAAAACCAGCAGACCAGGCAGGTTGGGCCCAAAGTGCCGAGACTGCCTCGCCTGCAGGTCTTCTATGGAAAAAGGGATAATCTAGATTTGACCTAGATGCTGCTATCTCTGCAAATGTAGAAGAAAACCCACACAGCACGCAATCTAAACATATGAGCAAGCAAACAAATGTCCAGAATTCAGCAAACTGAGTTTGTCTAAATTAAACACCAGTGTTACATTTTTTGAGCAGTTCTGCAACTAACTAAACCTTGGAAAACTATTTCATGCTTGCTGTATGTAATACAGCACACCTCCTCCCACTAGGCCTCCTTCGCACTAGCCTGAACTGTTTCGTGATCAATATTTCATGCTGCCCTAGCACAAGCTGCCCTCCAGGCATCCAAACTGAAAGGAATAAAACAAAACCTAGCTAGAAATTCACACAGGCATGAACCTTCCTGCAAAGCTTTAAAGGATCTCAAACAGGAAAGGTTATTAAATATTTAAGTCCATAGTGCAGTGCAGAAGCTGTATGCAGTTCTGCCACAGGGTCCTCCGAGGCATTGCAGTTAGAATAAATGCTCAAATCTGAAGCAAGCTTTAATTATACTATTCCTGATTGCTTTTGAAAGGGGTCACCTCCTTGCAGAGCACAGATATGATGGAGGGGCTAATATTCACACGCAGCACCCACTGGTTACTTGCATACACCACAATTTGTGATCTGCAGTTTCCCAATTCAAGTAAATTCAGATCCCATAGAAGGTTTGAGGCAAATGGTTTTAAATGAAAGCCTTTCCATTCTAATAGATCACATTACAGAACATATAAGCAGTGAGTGGGAAGAGCTGCTTAATTTACTAAATGATATTTTCTCTTTTCACATGAGTCAGCTGAACAATGTTCGTTCTATCACTCTGCTTAATAGAAACAATATTCCACGAGCTAGGAAAGAGAGAAGGGTCCCACTCAGAAATTAATTAGATCATATTAACAAGACCATGTCCAAGAATAAACATAAAAATTATCAAAGGAACAGTGGTTGTAAGCAAGTTGCACACGTGAGACTCATGCACGTACACATGACGTGCTGGATGCAGAACCCTAAACCGAGCTGGTCTGGGCTTCTCCTGCAGCTCGTTCTGCTGCTCAGCAATGGCTGCAGCAAATGTCATGCTGCTGCACCCGTCTTCCTTCGAGGCCAAGTCTGAGCTGCTGCTGCAGTTCAGCCTGAACGCCTCAAGAAAGCTCTTTGCCATCCTACTCTTAAGGAGTTGTTAGGTCCATTTGGTGCCCTTCGCAGTGCCCCACTGTCCTGACAAAGGACATCCCATCACTCCATTCTGGTTGCACTCTGCAGAATTTCCTGCCTCTGACAATGACCAGGGAAGGAAGATGTTGGGAGAGAGGAGATAACTTTATATGAACAGATGAAGAGAACTGCCAAAGCTCCTGTATTAGGGAAGTAGAGAAGTTTACAATCACCAGAACAAGGCTGCTGCCATTAGAAGGCAGGAACCTTCTCTCATCCCATGAAAATACAAGGTAGATTTTTTTCATGATGAAGATATCAAAATACAAGTTACTTCATGATTTTCAATGTTCATTGCTGGTAAAGACTGCAAGGACAATCAGAAGCACAGAACAACCTCCAAACACGGAGAAGTTAAATACGCTAGGAAAATTGTCTGTGGGAAGAGAGGACTGAGAGGGGATATGACAGATGTCCACAGAGCCCTGAGTGAAGTCCTGCCTTGTCAGTACAGGAATGAGTGGGTATCAAGTGAAGCTGGCAGATGCCAGGACACAAACAAAGCAAGATCTCTCCATGCAGTGGTTAGCTGAGCTTGCCAAAGAAGGCTACAAAACCTAAAAGCTGGTGGCACATGTTTGAAGAGAAGTTCAGGGAAGAGAAATCCAGCAGGTGTTATTGAATAAAAAACCCCATGTCCAGCTCACATCATCCCAAGTCCAATGTCTGAAGGGACTGGGAAAGTATTAAGGAGAGGGATGATGCACACTTGCCCTGCTGCTGTCCTCCCAAGGCATCTCTTGGAGACACGACCATGGTCCCGATAGACCTTTGGTCTGATACAGCACAGCAGCTGCTACAGTTTAAAACCTACGTCTGTTTAGTGAAGTGGCTGAGGATTAAGCTCCACCTACATTTCTGAAGTTGTGACAGCACTGTTTTGTTAACAAGACTTTCTCGAACAAAGCAGATATAGGGAAAAGAGAGTCATGCAAAGACCTAGAATATGTTACTTACCTTTGTCTAAAGGACACGAACACCGCTAAAACATGCATTTCTGCTAGGGAGGGCAGTTTTAATCATGGTTGGGAAAAAAAAATATCCAGAAATATTTCAGCAAACACAGACCAGTCACTATACGCTTATTTTTGCCCAAAAGCCCCATAAGCAGTGTAAGTAGCTTGCTACCCATCCCCATGAAAGAGTGGGAAAGCCCCTCAAAGGGACTGTGATTTACACTGCACTGCTCTGTTGGTAAAGATGATACACACAGAAATTGTCTGTGCATCTCTACCTTACCATAGGCACAGTTCACGTGATCCTGGTATTTTTTACTATCACTTTAAATTAAGATCTTTCTTAAGTTAAGGTTGCTGAATGCTATTTGTGCTTGCTTGTACTTTAATTTACACCATACTGGCAGTATTTTTACAGTTCGAATAAGCCTTAAAGACACCTTGAGGTGCACCAGATCAGGCACAACAAAAAATAATTCCCTTTCATGAAAACAACAAGGAAGCATCAGTAGCAATGGCTGCAGAATCTGGTCTTCCCAATTTGTCTGTGATACACATGAATAAGCATGAAAAAAATCCCCACCCAAAACCATGGAAGGAGAGTTAGAACCTAAAATACTCAGTTTACAAGATCAGAACTAGAAAAAGTTTGCTTAACAAACAAGGGACTGCAGAGATGTTTGCTGAAAGAAGCCTGTTCAAGAGGGGGAAAAAAAGCCACATTTGAGACTGGGATTTCCAGAGGGACATGGGGACACAGCATTCCACAATTCTTCTGATCCGTTACAGAAATCAATTTAGATTCTTTTTAAAGTCCTTCCGACACATTCTGCAAACTGAGATCAAGTAAAGCAAAACCTGAACAAGCAGGTTGGAGCAAGCAATGGGCAGCATTAACACCTAACTACGGGCTCTGCAGCTGGCTTTGCAGTCATAATTTATGAGAATTTACAAGCAGTGCTGCAAGAAGCAGAAGATCAAGATGAAGCATTTACAGAATCGGGCAGTTACCTGCTCTGCCACGGCTGCCGAGCACTTTGCTTCTGACTGGGCTTATTGAAGTCATTCATGCACTCACCAAAGCACAAACATATTCTCTGTGATGCTGGCAACAGGCTTAGGGAAGAGTTTGAGTTGGTTCTTTTTGTTAATGTTTTTCCCCACATGCATGGGAGTTAACAAACCAAGTTTTAAGGTGACTCTAACAGCCGTGAAGCTCAAGGTCTCAAAGCTGAGATCCTTGAATAGGCGGTTGCTCCATCATCCAGCTGGGCCATATTTTTAAACAGTGAGGCACACACATGGTATCCTCTCTCATCCTCCCTTGCTCAAGAATAGATGGATATTTATATTTATTTAGACTAAAGCATATTTTCACAATATTTCCTAGGAGAGGAAAAAGATAGTAAGCAAGTATCCAGTTGCCCCATTGCACTGCTGCTGAAAGGGTAGGATCCATTTCATCTCCCATGCTTTCTCCCATGGCCATGTCCCTGAGTCCCCTTTTTACCAGCAAGAATGTTGATCTGAAGGAAGGTGAGATGGTTGTGGAGCTAAATTTGCAGAAAATAGCTTCTTTTCTTTTTCTTTTTTTTTTCTTTTTTGGTAGTAGGTAGGTTGGTTTGGGGTTTTTTTTGGGGGGTGGGTTTAGGGTTTTTTTTGTTTGCTTTTTTTGAGTTTGAGATGCCTCAATGCATTCACACTAGAAGCAGACAAGTGATGTTACTAGCACAAGCAGCATAGGCAAAGCAGTCGGATCGGTCTGCTAGGAAATCAGCTTGGCCACACCGGCAAGTGGCACTGTCAACACAGCAGATACATCCAATTCTTCATTTCACTTGGTCCTTCACAGCACCCACATGCTGCTCCTTTGGAAGGAGCTACAGCATCTCCTTTCACAGTTTCTCCCTGCCAAAGCCTCTCAAGATCAAAGCCTCAGTTCACAGTACAAATCCACATATAATTACATACCTATTTCCACTTATATTATATTCAAAACTTCACGAACACATTCCCTCAAGATGGTAAATGCCTTGAGTCTGGATGGCAAATGCATTGCATCACCTTTTATTTGGGTCACTGAACCAAAGCCCTCATCAGATTACTACCGCCCGTCCATAATCTGACATGAAAACGCCTTCTTTGTCAGAGCGAAAGCTTCCCTTTGTGGATAATGCTTCCCAGCGCACCGTGCTTCAAGGACTCATGGGGCTGGAGAAGAAAGGGAAGGTGAAACATTAAATTATGACAAGTCAGACATGGTTCTCTTTTTCTGCTCTTCCCTGCCGGGGTTGGAGGAACGTTGCCATGGTGATTGCAGCTGTGGGGCTGCAAGCGACAGCTCTCCCGAGAGCATCCTCTGCAAACCCCAGCGCCCGCGGCGAACGGCACACTGCCGGAGGACGGGCACCGAGGGGCCGCTGGGCCATGCCACGAGGACGCGTTAGGATACCCACGGCAGGGACCGGGGCCGGCGGTGCCTCCTTCCAGCTGCACTGACCACCTGGGCTTGGAGGGCTTCCGCGCACAAGGATTTCTGTCCGAGGAGGTGCTGGGCTGCAACGCAAGGACAATTCTTGCTTCCTCTGCATTAGGCAGTAAAGATTTAGTGAAGTGATTACCATATGCAGCTGTACTGGTCTGATAAAATTACACTGAAATAGTGCACTAAATTATATTGACAAGATACATCATCTTTGCATGCCGCACGTGCCGGCTGGCTGGGCTTTTTTTCTTGAACAAAGCACTATTCTGCAAAGCTAATGAGTATGTGGGAATGTTTCCAAGGGCAGAAAAAGCAACGGAGTTTTATGGCAGCTTTTTTTAATTTTATTTTTTATTTTTATTATTAACATTAGAGCTGCTCCATTTGCATTCATGAAGACAATCATATAGATGGCAAGACCACAGGTATAGTAAATAAACTCAAATGCACCACATAAAAAGAAGTGATGTTCTCTGCTGGTGCTTCTAAAATGACCAGTCGAGTTGACTCTGACAGCGATGTCTCCACTGCCATATGGGTTTTCTAATACTGGACACAGCTCTCGCTTGCTAAATTCTCCTGGAGCCAGCAAGTTGCCACAGTTAAATCACATCACATCTGCTTACTGACTTTGTTTGGTCTGAAGTAAAATTACAGCCTGGAACCTCACTAACAATTTATCACAGAAGACAAAGGAGCATTGAAGATAAATCTAAAGGAGAAGATATCCAGGAGATGTGGAACAAAAGAAAGTAAAATTATCTACTTAAACTGGAAGTCGGTTCTAATTCAATTTAGACAAACCCATAAACAGCAAATTCTTATCAACATTAAACAAAGGAACCAGCATTATTTTGAGGGTTAAGGGTTACGCACATGATAAAGCTCTTAAGATAATTACTGAATCTCTTTTTGAAAGTCTTGTGATTTGTACGAGAGCAATAAACCACATAGTATATATCATTAGAAATGAAGATGTACATTTAAAACTACCAAGAAACAGAATTTCTAAATGCAGATTCTTCTTTCCTTTAAAATCATTCCTGTGCAAAGAAAAAAGTTATTGGACCCCAGCCTGTGATCGGCTGCTTTTAAGGCTACGCCTGACATTTTCCCTCAGTTTTTATCACACAAATGCCTATTGTCACAACAACACGTTTTATCTCCATTTGTCTTTTCCTTTTCCTAAATTCAAATTTGAGGAACTCCAATGCAACAGAAGGCTCAATTATTTAAAAAAAACCAAGTTAATCTCTCTCTTTCCTTTTCAATGTAATCACAGTTTGCCTTACTCAGCCTTCGATGCTTACAGGCAAAGCTAAAGTAAGGAAAAAGGAGCAAGAATTAAATTTTCATATGAGTTTTTAATAAACAATTGAAAGCAAGTTGAGAACAGATATTAAGATACAGGCAAAACTGCCTTGATGTTTTCAGAGCATAGAGAAGTCCTCTTCAGATCCTTACTCTGATTTTATTTTTTATTGTGTTGATTGTTCCTTTTTCAGCACTGCCAGTCTTCAACTGCCCCATCTACTGGCAGCAGAACACGGCTGGTGCGTGAACACAGGAGTGATCTGATACAGAGCTGAGAATAAGATCTATCAGTAAACCAAGAGAAATACAGAAAATGAAAGAAAAATTCAAGCATTTTCCAGACAGATTTAACACCGTAGAAGTTATCTAATTCCATACCTATAGACCTCAACCCAACACCTGCTCTTTTGTTGACAAGCTGTTTAGTAAGCATTTAACTGATTCATCAGTGTTTCTTGTCTTTAGTTGCAAGTTCCAGGACTCTAAAGAGCTCCTCTCCATCACTTTGCAACCATTTTGGAGCCTGGTTGAAGAACATTCAGTAAGTATAAACAGAGACACGGGTGAACCACAGCAACATTAAGCTACAGAAAAGGAGCTCTGGCCATCCAGTTTTCTTCAAAGTCTTCAGTACCTTAAGCGCTTGAGAAGGAGCTTGTCTTTTCCTCACAAATCTTTTATTAGGTAAATTAGAATCTCACTAGAGATTTCTCAGAGGGAAATAACAAAAAGATGACTCCACCTGTCCTATTTCAATACTTTGTGCAGAACAGAAAGATGCCTCCATGTAGACTTATATTAGTCCCTCTCGACTCCAGGGAGAGGAATAAAATAGGGGAGGGAGGTTTGTGAAACCATAGGACAACTTGCATTGGCAATTTAACTTTTGTCACTTTTGCTGATTGTTGCAACAAGAGAAACCCCAAAAGCACTGCAGTTATTCTATATATAATCCAGCATGCCCAATGCCACACAAAATCACTGTAGCAAAATCCCTCACAGAGCCAGAGAGTTGATCCATTATTCCTCACCAGGTACTTACCTTCTAGAGGCAAAAATATCTTTAGCCCTGCTCTCCTCCAAGGTCATTGAGCCCAGTCCAGATCACATCCCAGTCTACATAATTCTGAAGTTTCCATCTAAAGGAAAGGCCAGCAAACTCACAAAAACTGACATGTTGCTGTCAAAATTGTGCCTCACGCTGCTCACTGGATTTTATCTGAAGGAGGAGCTTCAGTGCTCACCTTGCAGTGAGACATCATCTGCTTCCACAGCACAGCTGGGCTGGGTCTTTTAAATTAGTCTCCAGTAACTACACCTTTCAAAAAAGGTCACCTCTCAAGTCCTCAGACATTTAATATGAAAACTGGGGTCACCTGGGAGCAGGTGCCCCCCCTGCAGCTTTATTCAACAATGAACTCATTAGCTTGCCTCATACCACTATGGGAAGAAAGAGACTCCAGATTAATGGCATGACCAACATGCTTAGAAAAGTGGCTGCAGACAGGGGAACTCCTCCCAAGAAACCACAGCGAGCACAGTGGAAGTGCAACTAAAAATCCAGAAAAACCTGACAGAGGCGTATGAGAGGGGCTCCACAGATTAGCCCCATTTCACTCCAAAAGAATAAGCCAGAATAAGCTTTTGGAAAAGTATGCTGCCATTTCCAGGGAAGAGACCTGGAAGAAGATGACAGGTAGTCCAAGGAAGCTGTTGTGAAGCTCATCAGCAGGGCAAGCAGAACACTGCTAAAAAAAGGAAAGAAAACACTGAACCACAAAGCTCAGAAAGAGGCAGGTCCTGCATCCTTTAAGCAGCCTGAGCTTTGCATTTCCAGAAAAACTAATCACATACATATATACAAAAATTCCTTACTAAAGATAAACCACGCAATCTGGCACAACAAACACCAACAGAGATGCAAACCTGGACTTGACACTTTCTCCTTCCATACTGGTCAAATTGTTTTGCTTTCCAGAAAGGGAATCAGATCAAATGCATTATAAACACAAGAAATGTGAGTGTTTCGCAAAAGTATTAAAGCTTGCAGTGGATAACTTTTCCTCCAGGGTCTTATTCTTCACCAAAAGCATTTCAGTCCATCAGGTTTAAAAAGTTTGTGCAAACTTATGTTAACTGCATAGCTTTAGAGCAAGCTTTTTCTCTGTGACGTTTTTATACCCATCTGTCAGCAGTTTCTATTTCTGTCGGGCAAAAAGGGTTTCAGGAGTTCTGTTGTTTCCCAAGTTCCAAGAACGACAAAGAAAAAACACATTTGAAGAAATAAATTTCTAAAAATCTTGACCTAGTCAACATTCCCTGTTAGTTAGGACAAAGTCAGTTCCACCATTTCTGCGGCACTGAAAGTCAGAAGTTGTTGCTCTTTGCTAGACAGATCATACTCATACAGAACACAGTTTTCAGCAAGTACTAAAACCAGCTCTTGTATTTTTTCGCCTCTGGTGTACACTGCTTTTGAGGTTACAAAACCAGCTTCTATTATGGTGTTGTGGCCCCAAAAAGCACCTAAATGATTTAGGAGCTAGCCAAGTCACAACCAACTCCCATGGCTTAGGGCTTAGAAGAGTACCTTCATAAGCAAAGTCTGAGAATGTGTTTGCCCTGAAGTCAGAGAATGTAAAATTACTTATCCTAAGGGTAAAACCTGAAACATCTCGAGCTCAAATCCCATGTTCAGAGAGGAAAGACAAGTGCACAGGTCCTATTGCACAGTGCCTTAGGTGTCTTACCCTTTGTAATGCTAAGGGCCTTCTATTTTCTGTTCTGTAGACTACCTTTCCCTCTGTTACCCTTTCACCCAAGCTGCTGGGGCAGCATTTTCCAGAGCCTCTGTAGCAGTGTTGTCCCTTGTTCCTATGCTGTAACTACCCTGGGTTTGCAGGTGCAAACCCCAGTATCACATGGTATGACAAGTTCTTATGGGAAGTGACTGCCACTAGTGTGCAAATCACCCCTTCCTTCTGTATCCCTTGTTGTATTTTTTGGTTTACATTAGGGGACTCAATAATACGGATGCTCAAAGCTTAAACCAATATGCACAAGCATTTGCCCCCAGTCATTGTATGCTCCAGTCAGCACTAACAGTATCATAAGAAAAAACAATAGGGATTTCGCACAGGTCCTGATAAAAACTCAATAATTATTAACGGAATAGTATGATGAGGGAGACCACATGCTGTACCAGAAAGGATGCTCTGCGAGGATGCTCATTTGGGAATCCTGTCCCTTCTCTTCCTAGCTGGCCTCTGGGGAAAGTTTTCCCTGTCTCTTTTCTCACTCTGTCTTCCCCTCTCACTCCTTTCCCTGCATCCCCAAGAGTTTTACCATTAGAGCTGATGTATGCCATCAGCTACTGATACACTAATAAACTTTTATGGATGTAAGCCTGTCTCAACATCTGTTGTGCAACACTCTTACACATTCATCTGTGAAAGTTTCTCTAAGTTTCTAGGTAGCCTACTTTCACCCAGTAAAGAACAAGTTTTTGAAACAGTAGCCAACAACCTTATAGGTCCTACAGCTCACAGTACATCACGCCACATTGAGACTTCAGTGCAGCTACAGAGAGCACTACTGAAAGAGCTTTAAAAAAAATTAAGCAGTAATCAAACTGCAGTTGTCCTGGTACAATTTGTGCAGACTTGCCACTTTTGCAAGTGAGCCCGAAAAGAGAGCAAAGGTGTTTTAAGGAACTTGAACTGAGTTTTTAATGCAATAAACTAAGCTTTACCTTCTGTAGGAAGAGGACAATCCTCACAAGCATCTTGGCATGCAATTCCTCCAAGGTGAACAGAGTTCGAGGCGTGCGGATGAAAATCTTGGTCTTGCCATAAGCAACATCGTGCTGAAATCCATGACACTCTATAAGTTTCTTCACAGCATCTTTGTCTGAAGGCAGGTCATGGTTTGGCCAAGTGAATTCTGAGATCATCTTGTACCTGTAATTACAAAGTACAATTTACAAATGTAAACTTGTCATCTAGGCTCTCAAGAAGGCCAACCTCCAACACATTTTAGAAATAATTATGTTCTAAATTCTAATAAAATTGGTTATATATAGAAGAGCCTCAAGACATCCTCTGTAGGAAATGTGATCCTCAAAATCCAAGGAAAATTAATGAGAGGCATGATTCTGTGAGACACTGAAAAAAAATATTGTGAGAAGCTCACTTCATCAACGCTGAACTGATGCAACACAACAAACCTCACCATTGTCTTCCTGCAGATTTGGCAGTTCCATCATTCACACTTTCAGCATTCTATTTTAAATTTTTTTTTTGTGAGGAAGAAAAGCTTTGCTTTGCTCATATTCTGCATAAGAAGCCAACTGTAATCAACTGTTTTGTGAGAAACCCTAGATTTAAAAATTCTGCAAATAATTTTCCTTGTTCATCATTTTGGTAGCCATTTCTAACAAATACTATTATTTACCAAAGTAGCAGATAGTTGACTGCAACGATTTGTGCAAACGCCACTACTGCCTGTAATTGTTGTTCAGTCATTCCCTCCCATCCTTACTCTCTGAACTCCTTTTTACACTAAGAG
Source organism: Astur gentilis (assembly GCF_929443795.1). NCBI lineage: Eukaryota > Metazoa > Chordata > Aves > Accipitriformes > Accipitridae > Astur > Astur gentilis. Next base: position 41,657,222 of record NC_064884.1, on the reverse strand, counting down.
AGAGAGAATGCAGGTTGGAACTAAGACAACTACACATCAAACATAAAAGTAACTGCATCAGACTCTGCTCTCTGTAAGATTTACCAGCCTTGCAAAGTACTGATTAGGTGAATAGATGTTTGCAAAAAGCAACAATGAAATTTCTGCATAAGATTTATGGACATAATCAAAAATGTAATAGACATTTTCACTGTAATAGTACCCGCATTCATGTTCTAAATAAAACAAGCATGCAGCAATCTTAACCACTTCTCTATTTAAAAGGCCACAATCCAAGTCAAGCATCAATCTCAATGTTTTAGACATTCAGAATTTTCAGCTACTATTAAATGGACACAGCAATAAACCTTTTTACTGGGGAGTGGGCGCACTGCAGGAGTTACTAAGCAGACTAAAATAAGCCTGAACAGAAATACATCACACTGTCGCTTTCATTCAACAAATTAGCCTTTCTGAATAAGCTGTTGAAGAGGGGAAAAAATGGAGGTGCACACTGTGTCTAAGCAGGGAACACCATCAGCGTGAGGGTTACAGCATGCAGAGTAGGGATCTTACTGATAAATAAAACAGGCATAGTAAAAAACCCTCCTCAGACTCACAACAGAAGATTTTGCATTTATACTTGGCTTGCAAAAGCATTCCTTCTCTCAAATACACATACACACAGGACAAATATTTTACACTGGTTTCTCTTTCCTATTCTCATCAGGAAAATGCTCCTGCAATAATTAATTCACTGGGAAAATCTTTCACCTTGGGGAGGACAAGCAGAGTGGCAGTGCAAACCCACACATTATTACAGGCCTGCTCTGCCAACAGGGCCAGAAAAAAAGGGGGATAAGGTGTCAGAGAACTGAAAAGCTGCCCAAAAGAAAAGTTAAATTCTCTTCCTCCTTTACAAGAACATGGATATGGTATTTAAAGACATCCTGAAGCAAACGGACCACCTCCCTCCTAGCCCACAGGTGGTGGGACTGGCGGTGGAATATCGTGGCATCCTTTTGTTCCTCCCACGGCATGTGCGGTGTCATGCCACAAACTCCTTCCCCATCGCAGAGAGCACAACCTGGATGCCACAGCAAGTCAAAATCCCAACCTCACTGCTAATTATAGTGAGGCAGAAGACAAAATAAATCTGCTCACTGACACCACAATCCTTCCCCTCTCCTGCCTAGAGATCTTGACAGCTTTCAAGGTCATTTATTCATTAAATATCCCTTTCTACACCACCTTTGTTTCTCCTTCTTCTCTGTACTCAGCTACAGAAACACCCGGCATGCATGAGGTGGCTACTAGAGTTTACAATTCCCAGTATAGCTCTCCTAAGAACCAAGGCTTTTGCAAGCCACTAAATTATGAAGCTTTAATGAAAAATATCAGGTCTGCACATGAAGTTGGATCATACTCTTATCACTGTGTGGTTTACAGCTATCTTGGTGTCATTTACATGCTATGTTTAACATTGCCTGGAAATAGGCATGTGGATGCCTTCATGGTGAAAGTGTTGGATTACGCTCACACACGGCCATGCCTGCAGATGCCTCGCTGGCGCCATTCTTCTCCCTGCCCTGCACACATACCCCTTTCTGAAATCCAATCAGCTTTTTTTTGACAGTAAGTTATATATTAAAACAAGAGAATGCATCACATCTATTTAAGATACATGGTCCTGACATGCATTTCTCGCAACTGGAAGATGTTTTTACCAAGTGAATGCAGGACATCTCTTGGTCCAACAAAAAAATATTTAGATCTTACTTTCTACAAATTGGTAAGGACAGACTGGTTTGCACAGAGCTCAAATAAAAGTTTTCTTCATTTCAAGGAAAGCTTGAAAAGGACATTTATTAACGGTCTTAACTGTGCTTCACTTCATTGCCTAATGGTCAATATGAGATATCAACTACCTTACAGTGTTTTAGGGCTAAATAGCAATAAGCTCTTTTCCTACAGAAAGGAAAGTTATGTTTTATGTTTTTATATACACACGAACATACATATAAAAAAATAGGCACACATGCACTCACATATACTTTTTATTTTTAGAGAAAGAGAGAGCTATCCCTCTTTTCTATACATATCCTGATATATATCTCCTGTCCCCTCCAAGAGGGATCAGCAAAACAAAACACAGGTATCTGTTCTGGGCTCAGAAAATCTGAAAGCTGCAGGGGCCTGTAAAGAAGTTAAACATCTGTTTATGGGACTGAAATTTTATAGTATCTTTTGCATACGTAAGCAAACAGATGACAAAGTTATGTCCCAAAATCGCTTCTCACTGAGTTACTCTAAATCTGTCTTAAAACGTGCCCCACATGCAGTGCAAAAGTCTGGAGCTGAAGGGCCTGGAATATCTTCCATGTTGCCAGTCTCCCAATAAGCCTGTTAAATATAAAGGAACAGAAATCCCTTCTGACCCCTCTTCAAAAACCACTCAAAAAATGTGCGGCTTTTACCACAAATCATATCCCCCAGTCCCTGTAAGAGCGTATGTCTCACTCAAAAGACAAGGAATAAAGAATTTTTGAAAAAATAAAAACAATATCCAGGCTAGAAGATTTTATTTTTTTTTTTAAATTTAGAAAAGTCAGTGTAGACTGGACTCAGAGCAATACTGCGATATGCAAATACAATGTCTGATACCTTACACTGTAGATGTTTAATCCTACTCCAGGGTCCAGCAGAACAAATGTTACAATAGCCTGAAAGCTGTACCAGTTGCCATGTGCTAATTTGGTTTACTGGCTGTAAACACCACTTCTGGTGTTAAGCTTACAGGACCTCATCAAACATTCATTAAAAACAAAGCAGCTGTTTATATTAATAGTAATTACACAAATCTTAAGAGTAAATTGTAATGAATTCCACATGCGAGGGCAAAAGCACACTCTAACCACTGCATAATGTTTAAGAAAACTGATACGCAGCACTGTAGGCTGTAGCCAGACCCTTTCGTTCCACTTCAGGTATCATGAAATATCCAGGCAAATCTCCACTGCGAACAGCAAAAGATCTTTCAACAGAACTTTGTTTCTAATGCATGACATCCCATCTGCTTAAATAGTTTAATTTTTTCTATCTTTACGGCCTTTTTCTCACCTGATTCAGTAAGACAAGTCAAAATCAATTCACTATTTCATCAGCAAGAGGTTGAATTCTTAGTACCCATGCTAATTTACTGAAGCTGTAAGACAAATTTCAATCTAAAACATTTCATTTGTCATAGGTCTAGTAGGAATTAAGAGGGCAAGAAGTATCAAAAACACATTTTAATGAGATCACATTACTATCCCTTTTTGAGACTTCCAGTTTTAAAGTCCAGAGGTTTCCTCCTGCACAAGCATAATGTCACTGTGCACCACCAAGTGCTTCCCAAGATACACAATGTCCGTCTGTCTCTCTCACTGCAACAATTAGACAATGTTCAGAGAGAAAACAGAAGTTAATTAGCTCTGGTTTTAGGGTTGTGCTCTGGGGAAGAACCTCATTACACGTTCCTGCTGCAGCGAGTAATACAGTAAATGAATTTTAGCAGAAAAGAAGTTGAGCCTGAGTGCCCCATATGCACCTATAAACACATCTGCTTCCACAAAATGAGAGCAACCATAGTCCATGTTAGACTCACGTTTTATCATACCCAACAGCAGATATTAAACCAAACACGCCATCACCCATACAGTGAGGATCACAAGGCCAGAGGACTTAAGACTTACTCTTCACTCAAGGGGAGACAGCCAAATCACACACCTCATTCCAATGTCCGAGTTGTCCTGCAAAGAACTGAGTCACTTGCCAGCACCCTTCTTACCTGTGAAGAAACTTCTCATATGTTTGGCGGTAGGCAAAGCCTGCTCGGCGGACTCTCACGTTCTCCAAAAGGCCAAGGTATTCAACCTGATGCCTGCAACGCTCCTCATCAAAAAGCTGTGGTGACTTCTTATCATTGGGCTTAATGCAACGGACGTAATAGGGTTCCTAAGGAGACAAATCAAACCGAGTTTCACTCAGAAAGAAAAAAGTCTATGCAGACACAGCTGTTTCCTCATGAAAACATGGGAGATGTCAGTCCACCCCAGTCATCTGAATGAGGTTTGGTTGCTTAACAGGAATGACAAGGTTAGAACAGAAATGACAAGAGTGGCACATAACACATTCCTCCCCTTAGCACACTGCAACATCTGTTACAGGATCAATGTGTTATTCATTCAAGTTCAACTGTCCTTTGGTATCTACCCAGTTCCATATTGCCCTTCTCTACAGAATTTGACAACAACAAAAACACTCTTCATAAAAGATAGAACAAACAATGTAATTCATTGCCACGATTGTTGGATATGGCTTTTCCCATACCAACATCTAAAAGCAGCATGGATTACTCTATAATACTTAAACTATGCTGAATCAAGTTCTCTAAAGCCTGTAGCAACATGCTTGAATGATGGAAATCACTGAACACTACCCTGTGCAGGGCAAAATCCAGCTACCTTCCATCCCAGTTCAACACCGCAAGCACCACACCTTCCACAGGACAAACACAAGCCACCAGCACGCGAGTTCCTCTTTCTGCACCACCTTGGACTTGCAGAGCATTGAACAGGGTCTGGTGGCTTTAGTCCACCCAGCACAGCCCGGGTGGTCCTGCCCAGAGCTGGCTGGGCTGACCCTGGATGTTCAGGTGAGAGTCCCACAGGGTCGCACACCTTCCACTGCCAGCCAGCCTGCACCCAGGAAATAAGCCCTATACACAGTCCTGCTAGACTGGTTTGATGTTTACCTTTATTTTTATGAGATTAAAGGCAACTTTCATTTAGGCCAACATGGTCTATAACTAGCACCAGCCTGTAAAGGGTGGCTATAAATCTTTTAAACCTATGTGCTTTCATCACAATGGGTTTTGAAGTCCATTAACTTCTCTCTTCATTGCTAGCCCTTGCTATCCCACTTTTAACTTTATTAGTGGCAGGAAAATCAATTAAGAAGCATCATAAAGACCCACCTTAGTTTTTCAAAGTAAAATTGTGTTCTTATAACACTAATATATATTAATTTTTAGGTAGCCCTTGCAAAAGGAGTGGCATATTCTGCAGGCTAGCAGAGCCTACTGCCCACCAAGTCTCATCACTAGCCACAGCGAGAACTCAAATGTGGATCCCAGACAGCTCAGAAAGTCACAATATGTCCAGAGACTTGCTTCAGAGGACATGTCAAAGATGCACTTAAACTGGAGCATTTAAAAAAATCGGTTTACAGCAATGCTAACATTATGATAAAAGGAGATAAGCAGCCTGTCTGAATTCTTAACATTAGAAGATGTCACCTTTCATAAACACAACTGATAATTAAGAATGAAATTTCAGCAATTTTCCCCTGGACTAGATGAAACAGGTGGCTGTGAAACCATCTGTAAAACTGCTCTGAGTAACCAGGGGCCCTTTCTCAAAAGGGAAACCCCAAGGGTTATCCAAAGGAGTCTGTTCTGTTCCAGTACTACCGCATGGTTTCAACAGTGATTTGGATGAAGGAGTACAATGTGGGTACTAAATCTGTAGGCAATATATAGTTTCAGAGTGCAAGAACCCACAACGTTAACAAATGGGCTGAGTGTTCTGGAAAAAAAAGGGGGGGGAATTAATTTAGCAAGGACAAATGCAAAGTTCCATGTTTAGGCAGAAATAGTTGTATAATAAAACAATGAAAAACTGATTTGACACTAGTGCTAAAAAAAGATCCAGGCACTCTAGCTGAACATGAGTCAAGTTCACGTTTTTCTAAGGAAGGGGCACAGGAACAGGAAAACTTTAAGACAAAAAAACCCCAAAAGATTTCTACTTATTTGAACATTACATTCAGTTTGGGGCACTGCAGTTCAAGTGGGATGCAAATGGCGGTGAGTCAGTTCAGGGAAGAACAAGAAAGATCAAAAATCCAGAAAATGTGACTCAGAGGAAATACGGTTTTAGTCTTGAAGGACTAAGAAGCCACATAACCATCCAATATTAGACTTTATACACTTCAAGGGTAGATATAAAGAAAAGTAAAAGTTCAGTTTTAGGACAAAGAAGGACTGGCTTTAACTACAGCATAAGAATTCAAATTAGGCATTGGGAGAACAAGGAATGGGTGCAGAATGCCTGCAGAAAGGAGGGGAACCTCCATCACTGGAGAGGAACAGCCTGAACAAGCACCTGCATAGAAAAGGTAGAGACAGAGATGCCCTCAAACAGGAGATGAATTCCCAAGGTCCTCTTTAGCCCTATTTTCTGTGATTTGTCTATGATTTAGCACCATTTTCTACGATTTTACGTCACTCACCCAATCTCAGGATAATATGAAAGGCCCAAAATTGCTATTTTCCCTTCCATAATATTGAAGAAACAGGATCATCCTTGACTATCCTGGCTAGTGCTGACATAACCTGGAGGTACACAGCACTAATGAGAGGCACACAGAGCTTCCCCTCACTAACGAACATGAATAGGCTGAATATGAGTAATGAATAGGCAAAGATATGGAGGCCTTGGAAGAGCAGAGCCTCGTATCCTAGAAACTGATACAAACTGCTGGATCTTCTGGGGAAGGTGTTGGACTGGAACGTTTCCCTGCTTTCTTAAGCATGCTATCAGTAGCATCAAGCTGTTTTCTCCTGCAGGGCTGTCCTTGGGGTAGGAATATATGGCACTGAGGAGAGTGAGCAAAATCTAAGCCAATCACCCTTACAAGAGCTGGCAGCATCCCTGTCCTGCCTACCCTCCATGCAGCAGCCCAGGAGTGCGTAAGTAGGTGTGGGGAATGCGTGGGTACAGAGAAGGATGTGTGGGCAGTATACGTTCTTATATCATCTCCCTTCTCCTCTAGTGACTTCATCTCTCCCTATGAAGGGCATCAGGGATAGCTCTTTCACAGTCTTGTTTGGCTCCTTTCCTTACCAGGGAGACTGAGGCAAAGCTGCACGCAGTAGAGAAAACTGCCCCACTTCCAAAGAACCAGCTGAGCCACCTGCTAGGGCAGTGCTCTCTTCACCCTGCTCTTCTCTTCATATCCTCAGAGAGCAGTGGGCTCAAAAAAGGAAGGAACACTAAGGACACAACTTCCCCGGGGCACCAGGAAGCCAAGCAACAGCTCTGTTCTGCATGAGGTCTTCTGCCAAGTCACCACCACCACACGAAACACTTTCTTCTGCCATGGTAATTCAACACAACCCATACCTATGCTATTTGTTCTCCTTTCCTTAAGGAGAGAACAGTGAAATATTATGTGCTGGTACAGTTTAAAGAGTTCTAAAAGATTTACACATGAACTTTTTTGGCTTTCTCCTGAAAGTTATTTCTGTAATGAAGGTAAGAAGGTTTACAAGGGTCTTTATTCACTCAACAGTCTCCTACCAGCTCTCAGAACTTGCAATCTGCGTGGGTGACGATTTTTCCTTCAGTTGTAGAGCTCGGCTGTGCCACGGGAATGCAGCTGTCATCGGTGCTCTTCACGCTGTCTCAGACATTGTGTGTCAAACTATGAAGGTAGAAGCAGTCCTTTCTGAACTTTGAATCAGTGTTGAAGTAGGTTTGACGTGGTCATGGCAGCTATAACTGACGAGGAGTAGGAGTTTGCTGCACCTGATGGCTGCAATTTAGAAGCTCTGTATTGTAATCTCTCAGTTGTACGGCAAGAAACAAAGGCCAGGTCATTCTTCTGCTAGAACAAGTCTCCTATATGACTGGAAATAAGCAGGTTTTACAGAGACTCCCCGAATTACACCTGAACTGAGAAGCTATGAAAGAGTCTGCAGTTGTGAAAGGGAGAATTGCAGGCCATTCGCCATCCCCTCTTGCTAATATTCAGCTTGGGCTAATTCTCCATTCACACATTAGTTACCCTTAAGGACAGACCTATCTCAGTGTTAGCAACAGGATCACTAACATCAGAACGATGCCAGACGATGCCAGATCTGCCCTCGGTACCATTGTGTAGCATCTGATGTCAAGATGAATATAAATCCTTTGATGAGATTGATATCACAAATATCCTACATTTGATCCACAGAACTATATCATCTTGAGAACACAGGTACCAAATTAAAGAGTCATTAGGAGTATGAAGTCAAGAAAGCTCATCGCCCCTGCTCTGCCTCAAGGGAAATGGCGTCACTTGTTCATTACTGACATTATAGTGTCCAGTGCACAGCGATTCGTTATTGCTAATACATAAACTCCAGTCATCACTGCAAAGCTGGCTGCTTGGGTTGTCATTCATGTCTTTGCCATTCAAACATGCAGCAAACCTCAATGCAAAAAATCTGTGACTTCAAGCCCAGCACAGAGATGATTGGCTATATCTGCACTTGCTATAAAAGGCAGAAGTCAAGACGCAGCTTTCCTTTCGGAAAACAGAAATAGGAAGTTCCTGCACAGACAGGAGATCATCTATCAGTGCAATTACAGTGTAATTAAAGCCTCTCAGCAACGACAGCTACTAGAGTAAATTCTAAAGTAGATTATTCCATGCTTACAATCCCACCAGCCTCAGCTCTTCAGGGGGATAATTATGCAGCTCCCATTATTACACCATGAGGCTGTCAAGCCTGGGAGCTGCATTTTATAAACGGAAGAACTGAAATACAGAGGCACAAAGGCCCCAGTTCCAAAAGCCGTTTAGATGTCCAGTTGTAACTGATTTTATTTTTTTTTTAACTCAGGCCGAGGGATCTTTAGACTTTTAAGTGTTAAAAAGAAAACAAACCAGTTTAAAGTCATTGCATCTAAACAAACTCCTCCTTGAGAGATTTCTTTTCCGTAGTTTATAGCTCGTTAGATAAGGGAGACAACACAGAACTGACAAATTTGTGCTGGATATGTCCAATCAGTCACAGTGATGATATTATAACTTACTAGAGATGAAGCCTGTCAACCTGGATAGGAGAGGAGAGGTATGGAAGAAAGAAGAGTCAGACAAAAGGAGTTACAGAGAAGGAGAGGAAAAAAAGAAAAGAAAAAAAAAAAAGGGGGGGGGGGGGGGGGGAAGAGATGCATGTCCAGTAAGAGTTCCTAGAGAAGCTCATCATTTACACAATGTCAACCAAAGGACTTCCTGTGTCAGTATTTAAAAGAAAAGCCACTCAAAGTAATCCATCACAGAAAGACCAAATTCTCAAGAGAATAGCACAGGCAGTAAAACATGTGCTTGAGAAATGTTACATGGCAATTCTGTAAAGCTAGTTTTTGTTTTGGTTCATTTGTTTTTGGGGGACCAAAAAAAAAAAAAAAGGGGGGGGGGACACGGGACTTTTTTCTACCTACCAGAGGTTTCTGCCCAAAAGACTCTCAGTGTAGTAAGTCTGGAGGATTACAGTATTATTGAGTTACCAGTACTGATAAGCGCCACTTCAACTCAGCATCCTCCAAAAACCTGTTTCCTGAGACTTCATACTCGTATGGACATGTGCATACACCAGCTGAGGTTAAAACTGTATTTATGAACAGCTCCTGCAGCGTTAACAACAGTTTTATGCTACTCACCCTAATGGAAGCATCTGACACCCTAATAACCACACCACCTGCCTCTTCCTCTCAGGGACCACAGAACTCTGCTTCATTAGCAAATTCCAGATTTAAACCAGAATACCAACAAAACAGAATTTTAAAGGTGGTTATTTTAAATACCGGAAAAGTTAAATAACCAACTAATGCTGCAGCTACTGTATTCACAGACTTTGAGCTTTGTTTCTGATATTATTATTATTATTATTATTATTATTCCTGCCCACCAAATTAGCATTTTTGGAGACTATTCCCCCAAATGACAGGTTTAAAGATACTGTTGATACTGCCAAAAAACCTGCAGCTTTCCAGTAAGGCCAAACGAGTATCAATGAAGGAGAGCTCTTGGACTGCCATTCTGTTTGAGGACTGTAGAAACAGAGCACATAAATATGCTTTAAAACAGTTTACAGAGAAACATTAAGCAAGCAAGAACAGCCTAGGTGGAATGGGAGACCAGGATGAGAAAAGCAGCGCTGACTGCACTTACATACTGGGCACACTCCAGTAACTAGTAAATCATCAGTTCAAACTGCAACAAAACTCAAGCCTATCTTCTTCTTGTTTTTTTGAGAAACAACTGAGAAAAACATGAACTGGTATTACCTCTCCCTATGGAACCTTATTCCTCTGACATCTGTACACCACAGCAGCTAACACCGCTTGTGCAATGCTGTTTTCAGAGAGCTGTTTTCATCAGCTGTTACCACAGGCTTCCCAAAAAAGTCCTGCAGGGTCCAAACCGCAGTCAGACACATAGACATTGTCATTGTTGATCCCCAGAAGTGCAACTCTGGTCCCAAGTTAAGCACAGGAAAAATGAGTAACACAACCTGAGGGAAGAATTACAGTACCCATAACTGCAATGAGTGGTGTCCCCCAAAGAGACAGTGGTTTTACCGGCCCAGGAACAGCAACTGTTCACCCACTCTCCAGCCCCCAGCAGAAGTAAGAGAGCCAAGACAAGTATCCAAACTAGCAATGACTCAGAGGCAGAGCATCCCATTTATTTGTGCATAACCAGTATCTAGCAAAGTATGGCTTGAATGCCCAGTTATTAGCTTGCTAATAACATGCACATAATTATTAACTGTCTAAAAAGTCACCTCAAAGAGATCCTCAGGGCAGAAGGGCCAAACAGAAGCACTATCTCTCTGCACTCTGTTTTACTGTTTGAAGTATACAATGATTGTGTTCAGGACCCTTATCTAAGCAGCCTCTCCTTTCTAGGAGGCACCAAAATTTAGACCCTTTAAAGTAACATAAGCTTGACTTCAGGATGGGTCTCACCAATTTTTTTTGGTTTTTTTTAAGATGCATAACAGCCAGGATCTCCACTAAAAATAGCTAAAGCTCAAAAATGTAGCTTCGTTTGCAAACTTAAGTACCTACAAACACCGTTCTGCAAGGAGCATTAGCCATGTAAACTTTTAAACAGCAGACTCCAAAGTGCAAATGTCACTGCCTTCATTCCAGCTCTCCATCATGCTAAAGGTTGGCCATAAAACGCTGCATAAGCAAGACAGCCCTTGGCTCCTTCCTGCTTGGCAAGAGTCCTTGTTCAGTCCTGACAAATACACTTGTTTAATGACAGCCTTCCCTTTAATGGGATCCATAATTCTCTGGAAAATACAATGCTCTAAGACAATTTTCTTCATTGCTATTCAACAGAAAAAATCAGGAAACCCCCAACATCTTCAATACAAGTTTCTTAATAAAAGTTTAAGGAAAGTAAAGAATGGGAAAGGACTATACCGAGACACACCCAGGAACCTCCTAGTGAATTCACGAGCTTAAATTCGACTTGGAAACAGTTCCTGGTTATGGCCTATCCTTGAAAAAGGCTGACATTTGTGATAGAGATACCAATGATAAATGGACTGAAACTCACTCATTTCACATAAGCCAGCCAGCCAGCCTTCAATGATGAATTTTGGTACCTACTGACTCAAGATGGATGATGTGCGATTTAAACTCTTCATCTCCTGCTGTGAGTTGCAGGAATTGTTCAAACCACCATAGCACATGGCATTCTCTTGACTATTCTATTTTTACAAATACGAGGTGGCCTACAACAAATTTTCCAACAAACAAGCAAATGAAGTTTTTCCACCAATGCTTGCTGAACATCCCCACCAACAGCTCCCTATCCTCCCTTGATCACAGCCCTCCACTACAACACCCCCAGTTGCTGTCTGTATTGCTCAAAACACCTCACTTCAGTGAATCAGGTTCCCTACCCATTTGGCTAGGCAAGAGATAACATGACTGCTCTGTACGACCGAGAACTGCACTAACCACAAGCAGCATCAATCAGAATCTTCTTTCTTCCTTCCTCAACTACTCATTTTCACAACACAGAGAAACCTCTCTGGGTTCTTGACATCTCTAAACCAAATTTAGGTTAGGGCTAGCCAGCAAATTATTTGGAAGATTGACAGATCAGGTAAATCTTGACTCCTTGGAAAGTCTGACTAAAGCCTGTCCTCATCCCCCTTCCATCAGGGTCGCAGCCACCTTCTTCAGCCCCAACAGCTCATGATTTGCCATCCAGGAAAGCTCCTCTCTGGCTGCACAGGCAGTGGGGTAGGACCTCTCTCAATCTCTACTAATGGTGCCTGCCTAAAGCAAGATCTGGCCTTTGGCTGGGCTAAAAAGGGCATCCTCTTAGCAGCCCTTAGTCAAACAGTACTGGGGAGAGCTATGGGGCTTCATTCCTCAGTCAGGAAGCTCAGCTAGCACCACAAGACAGCTTTGGTCAGGCTTGCATGCCCTCCTGCAGATTTATTGCTGAAGTTAAATCCACTCCAGAACTAGAAGTCAAAAATATAAAGCAAGCGTGTTTTCATCTCCTAATTCTGGAAAACATGAAGCAATATATTATTTCTTGTAATATTCCCAGTGCGGATAGCTTTCTCTTCCTATGCACAGCCAGCACTGTATGACTGTGCTCTGACCAAGACAGCACCTATGAAGATTTTGTTACTCACAGGGCTGCCACTCCAAGCAAAAATTCAAATAGTACTTTACTCTTCACAGAGTCGTCTTATTAGAACAAGGATCATCTTTCTACAAAGCTTTTCCTAGCCTTACCACATTTGCGTGCACGTTCTTCCTCTAGATCTTCAGCCACTAACATTTCCTTTCCTACCACAACTCCCAAGAACATAGTCAGAACACATTGCCCTTTATTGCTTAATTATTTTAAATGTTAACATATATCACTACTCTGGGCTCACTGTTCATCTCTTGTGAACCACATACACCTTCTACAAGGTTACCAAAATGTCAGGAGTCCAGCAAGGTCACCTGGCATCAGTAACACCCAAATATTTCTTAGTGATCTCTGCTCACATGAGGGATCACACTACTCACCTCATCCTGCCACTCAGCTGCACTGCATTCAAACAGCTCCTTTCCCAGTTCATTCCCTTAGCTATGTTTCTTCACACAATGTGGTGCTTGCCAAAGCAAAACTTTCTACTATAACTTAATTATTTAATAAAATAAAAGGTTTCACTTCTCACTCTCTGACACAGCAAAGAGGAGGAAAGAAGGAAATCATGCAGGTTTGCCTGTATTTTCATGGAAGTCACTTGGCATTGAAAACCAGAAAGAGAGAATCTCTCCACCATGAAACTACATCCTTTGGGCTGCCTGCCAAAAGAGCTTTGTTAAAGATTATTATTTATTTGATATAATAATTATTACCTAAGAGACTGGCTTTCCTACAAGTGAAAGATACACTGGTCACAAAGGAAACAAAAATCCACCTTCTTTATGCGGGGATGGCAGCTAACTCTCCTAGGAGATCTTCACAGCTGCCCATTGTCAAAACCAAAGCTCATCTGCCATTGATCAGCTTGGCTTTCCAACTAATTGCAGTGATAGGAAGTTGGCAGTCCCTCCACGGAGAAGCTACACCCTACTAACCAGAAGCTGGAATCAATTTTGAAACAGAAATATTTACCTTCGATGCCAGGTTGTCCACTAGTGCAATCATGGAGTTCTTAAAAAGAGTAGCAGCTGTCAGAGGTCTCTTGGTTACCTCAGTGATGCTCAGTTTACCTTCAGGCCACATCATCTTCAACACAGGGTTAGAGCTAAAAGACAGTCTCTTTAATTGCACAGTATAAAAGCACTTCTGCTAAATTCAAAATTCAACAGCTTGCTTCTACCCAGACCTACTGGTGTTTTCAGCTCAAAATGTATCAGCCAAACCAATATGACATTCCCGGGCAAGATATCTCTTGCTCTTGAGCAATGTATGGTTGAAGCTTACAACCGAATATTCTGGAAAAATGACAATCTCCTCATCAGATAAAGATGTGTAGTAATGGGATAGTAAAAATCCTGCAGAAGTGATCTATCAAAAGCAGAGCCTGCCTTACTGACACAAACATAAAGAATTTAATCAAAACAGAAGAGAGTAAGACCATAGCCCACAACATCCTCCCTTGAAACTTGCTATCTGATTTCAAGCTGTTTTTCTGCACTATTCTTGATATATAAAGTAATTTATACATTTTAGCCTATATTTTCTTGAAGGGTTGAAGGTGAGGTAAAATGTCCATGATGGATGGCAAGAGCTCTGGAATAGACAAAAGCTGAAAGCAGTTACAGCAATCTAATAGCCAATCTATCACATGCTTTAATATGCTGTAAGTGGTCTTTGTGAACAGCCTTTACCAGAAAATTCAAGGAAAGAAGAGGCTAAATTTAATAAAACCTCTGTACAGCAAATATTTTGCAGGTTTTTGGTTAATGTGAAGTCTTGAAAACACAAACAGCAAGACTATTCAAGTAAACATAACAGGATTGGCAACTAAGTTAATACTTGTACTAGCTTTTAAACCAGGTAAACAGAGTTGTCCATGCAGCTGCAGGCTATTTTATGCTGACTTCTACCTCTGAGCAAAGTCTCTGAAAGGTTGAGATAGGCCACAGTCACAAAATAATTAGAACATGTTTAATGCCAGCAGTCAAGGAAAAGAGCTTTCTGGGGCACTTATAGATACACAGACATTTTGACAGGATTTCAAATTTGCTTGTCAAAGGCAACTTTTACTTGCCTGATTAGTATTCATAACACGTGACTACATGGTTTAAATTTTTCATGTCACTGCACATATGAAAAGGATTCAAATCTATTTGCCCATTTTCCCCCTCACTCCTATACTTTCTTTCAAAACAGGGACTTCTAGCTGGGGCAGTGATTATCTGTCATTGACCAAATGCTACTCAGTATCTTTAGCATTGATTAAAGAGAGATCAGTAATGGTACATTTGCAACTGGTCCAAAAACCGGTTAATGACAAATCAAGCAGCACAGGTAATCTCTGCACAGCTATCTTGATTGCATGAGTTGATTTCAAACACACATTTTAAATTTAGTTAAATTAAAGGTTATATCAGAACAAAAATAACGTATACAGAATAAGGACTTTACCCTGAAAAAATCAAACTAACAGCCTTTGGGTCGTGGTGGATATACAAAGATCAAATCCCAAAGCAATGTGTTTATTCACGTGTGCTGCACACACAGTAAAGATAGCATCAGTGAAAACATTAGTTTCTTCTAGCATCTACTGTATAAAAAAGGATTCAGATAAATCAGATTTAAATTCACCTCCTTAATATTTTTATTCCTACCTGTTGTACATGAGGCGCTTGAAGTCTTGAAATAAAGTGTCCTTGTTTTTGTCAATAAATCCAGTGACTGAGTAACTAAAAAAAGGAAAACAGAGTTAAATGCAAAGAAGCAAAGTCCTTTTCTGGGCTGCTGGTATCAGTGTGGAATCAGCATCTTTGCACTCCTACAAACACAGCAGATGCTAGTCAGGAATCCAGCTCTGTTTCCCAACCTATCACTAATTTGCTGCATGAGCACTGTGTGAGACTTAGATCTTTCTGCCCAGCTTTCCACCTCCAGTGCAGGAACAACATACATCTAGTTTTAGAAAGCTATTTGAACTATGCAGGTGAAGAGCATGATGGCTGAGACACCTAGCAGGACTTGAGCAAGTCGCAGATGGCCTAAATTCAAGAGTTACACTCAGGACTTCTGCCTCTAAATTCAGAGCACGTGTTTGTGTTAAATCCTACAGGAATGATGTTTTCTTTTTCAATATGTCTAGTCCGTCCCTCTCTTGTTGTCAGGGAAGATTCTCTAGTGGGTGAGTGCCTGAAATCAAGAACAGCCTATAACCAGTGACTAGGAAACTCTCTTGGAAATCAACACACACATACATTTTGGACCCTTTCCTTCCTCTGTTCCCACAGAAATACCACCCTGAAAGACTATCGTTTCAGAGTTTAATCTCTTCTCCAAGACTCAAGACAGAGAGCGCTCTGTCCTCAAAGAAAAGGTCCAAAATCTCCCCATTCAGTGACTCCCACTCAGTTCTTCTGGAGCTTCAGATACCCCCCCAGCAAAGCCTGCACCTGAACTGCAGGCACTGGGATCCAGAGCCCAACAACGTTCAAATCCCTGCACGGAGCCACCCTCAAATCATACTGCTCCACATAACACAACTAGGCTCAAGTATTATCTGCAAATATTTCCACATTTCAGTTTTCTTTTACAAAATTTTTCAGCCACTGGCAGTGCAGAAGGATCAACCACTAATGTGGCACCTCATATTTTCTCCTCCTTGGCAAAATGCTTTGAAATAAGGGATGTCTATCTGCAATCGCTCAGCAAAGACTGCAGAACAAAATCTAGCTGCACTGAATGGGCTCCAGTATGATCCCACTGGTTACTCTTATAAATTAAAGGTAAATTTAATCCTAAGGTAAAATAAATCCTAAATTATTTGCTTATTAACTCCCTTTAGATTCTGCTGGCATGGGGAGTTAACACAAATCCTAAACCATTAAATCACTCCACTGATATTCCAGACAACAGCTTTCCCAGGGAACAGTTTCTAACATATGGGCATCTTTCACTTCTACTTAATCTTCCTTCATATTACTGTCACATACTGTAGCCATTTTTATAGGCTTTGGGTACAGAAAACTTTTCAACCTGAACAGGGAAGGCTCCCTGCACTGATACTTATTGCAGTTTAACACTACCCTGTATTTTGAGTCTGCTCAAACTGATTTGAGAATTTACAGCCAGAGAGTTATATAATCATACTAAACAGATGTCTAAACCAGATTTTATTAGCTCAGTATAGTTTTCTTGCATAAACTGGGCTGGCTTTTTTTTTGACCCCCATCCTTTTTTTTCCTAAAGCACTGCTCTTCTCTCATCCTCTCTCCCCATATTCTCCTTTTGTTTCAATTCCAAGTACAAAATGATAGTCTGTATAGCAAGTAACCAGCATAAGATTTAATTGATAAGCAACTGCTGCACTCTGTAATTCTGTATGACAGCTATTCTGGTTCATACCAGAAGCAGCATTAAATTAGAATATTGTACCACTTCAAAGCTAGCTAAAAGATAAAAATAGAAGGTACAACTTTATTTCTGAAAGAAACTTACATCACATCTCCAGCATAGTGCTTGATTCGAAAGTCTCTGTCAAACTCCAGCGTCTTGTCAGTTGCACAAAGCTAAAATAAATTCAAATACATTAAAACTCACCCATGGATTTTCAAGTTTCATAGAAGAACAATATGCATTGGAAATAAAAATGGAAACTACAGTTATTCCATTTTATATATGCATGTGTAGATGTGAAATCCAGTTATAACACTGCTCTGTAATATTTTTTCATGGATGCATTATAAGAACATATTTGTACAAAATCAAGTTGCAAGAGCCTATATTTTTACTAAAAAATTGATGCTATCTCAGAAACACCATTAAGCAAAAAGAACATTTGTGCACTTAGAGAAACATTGCACCTAGAAGTTAATTCATTACTTTAAGTCTTCCTGTACATTTTTTCCATTGCAGTATCACTCCTCAGCAAAGCAATGAAGCAATCAAAATAGGACAGTTACAATAGCAATGCTTGTTCTGTCCCAAGTCACTCTGGATCATCTAAGATCCAACCAGGGTGGTCACAGCTCCAACCCTCTGCTCTCAGCTCAGACTTCCCATCACGTTCCTTTACTACAACCATGTCAAGTGCCTACATGGCAGCCATTCAGTAGCAGTGACCATAATACACTCATCCCTTCAGGAGTAAACAGAAGCCAAAAAAATCCATCAGGCTCAGCTTAATTAAAAAAGGCGAACAAGACAAAAATGAGCCAAAAGGGGCAGGTAGATGAATTAAGTCTTCGCAAGAAGCATGGACACCATTTAAAAACACCGAGGGCTATGAGCAAGTATAGGGCTACTATCCACCAAAAGTCTTGGGAAAATAAAAGAGGAAATTAGCATGGTTAAACTGCAGGGCAGAAGAGATTATTAGAAGCAGGAAAATATCCTCCCAAAAAGTTTGCCTGTGTCCAAGAGTAGAAAATAGATTGGCTCAAACTGACAGATGTAAAAAAATAAAATAAAATATTTAAAATAAAATAATTTAAAAAAAAAAAATCACACGGAGGAAACCATAAAGTTTGAGTAACAAGGTACACAGAAGGTTACAAAGGTAACCTGTTGTGCAGTCCAGCTCAACAGGAGCAGGAAGCACACCAGGGTCTGCAGAACTGATAGATGACCGAGGTGTAGAAGGAACACAAGAGAAAATGAAGAAATGAGGCCATATCAGGAAAACAAAGCAAATTTTCTTTTTACAGCTGTGCTCACCAGCAAGGAGCTATGGAGGATGTAATGCCTTTTTTCAACCACCCAAAACATGCATCTCAAACCTACATGTCAACAGAAGAGGTATAAGACAAGCAAAACCATAATGAAATGAAGCAATAGTTGCTACCAGACAGGACACAGCTGCCTGCACAAGCTTCTCCCTTAAAACTCATCCAGTTCTGGAGAGACTGGAAGGTGGTTTAACAGAATGCTAGTTTTTTTAAGGAATGTTTCTCTCTGTGAACTTCTTGTCTACTGGGCAAATCAGTTGAAAATACTAAAAAAGGACAGCAAGTGTATTGATGTAGTTGATAGTCTGCTTGCATTTCTGTAAGCCTTTTCACAAGGTTCCTCACTGACAACTCAAAGAATTTAAGCTGCTATGAAAGATAAGAGAAAGGGTCCTCACACAGATAACTGTTGGAAAGATGGGAAACAGGAGTCCTGCGGGGGCCTGTACTGTGGTCTCCACTGTTAACATCATCTGAAATGATGCATAACCTGAGGGTAATAGGAAGGTGATTAGGCTTGTTCATGGTACTTAATTATTCAGGGAAGTAAAGACAATGGCTGGCTGCAAGGAACTGCAGGAAGACATGAGAGGCTAAAGGAATGGCAAAGAAGAGCAAATGAAATTCAACATAAATACAGTGATACACACAGAGAAATGCCAAAGTTCATGGCAAATGATGGGCCCCAAACTGTCCATTCCCAACTCAGCAAGTATCTTAACTACCCTCTATCTCAAAAAGGACACAGGAGAACTGGAAGTGGCTTGATGAAGGGCAAAAACGATCAATAGTACTGACTGACTGCTACAGGAGGAAGGGCCAAATGAACTAAGCCTCTTCAGATTAAGAAAGAAACATCAGGAGACCATGGCAAATGACATGGAGATGATGTATTGGAAAACAGAGAGAACTGTTTTGCTGTTCAAGAACTAGGAGGCAACAGATGTAACCTACAAGGGAAAAGGGAGAAGGAAGGAAAACAGGAAGGAAGGAGCTCTTCACATGAGTACCTAAGCTGTAGAATTCTTTGTCAAATCAAAATACAAAACAAAACCAAAAAAATAACACAACCCAAACTATTAAGGACACCAGCCCTGACTCAGGAGGTTCCTGGACTGCAGATCACTGGAGACTGGCAGCACATCAAATTATCATTATGCATTTGTCCCATATTCTTCTGTCATTTAGACCTTCGCTATTGCCTAGTGTCTTGGAAGATACTACATCAGGTGGACTAGAATGGACCTTGTCCTACACAAAGCCTTCACAATCAGCTTGTTGAGATTGACACTAATGAGAACTTACCACTATTTGAAGATTTAGGAATTCATACACTATCTCTGCACTTGATCCTTTAAAAGTATAAGATCAACTGAAAAAAATCAGAACTTAAAGAGGCTGAAAAAATGAACCTGTGATGTTGAGAGGTACTATCAGAATAGTTAGCATTTGTACAGATCTAGATTAGCATTACACAATTCAGAGAAGGATGACCCATGCTCTAAGAACATAAAATTTTGCCACAAATACTCATAGTGGAAGTGTTTGCCAGTATTTTTCCTGGTTTGTTTGGCTTTCACCAGGACAACCAAGCAGACAGCAGCAGATCAGACATGCAGTACACAAACTAGGACACTACTATTTAGGGCACAGCAGCCCCTTAGAGCTTATCCACATGGAGCTAGTGTCCAACACGCTCTACAGGGGAGCAGTGAAGCATTAACTCAGGCTGAAAGATGGGAGCTGTTCCCATAACATATCAGCATACATACTTTAACTCTTGAGGAACAGCTTCAATCTACACTGAACTTTATAGGATCTGGACAGAACTACTGCAGTCTACAAAAGCAAATTATGAAATGAAATCAAGTCCTTTGTTTTAATTCAAACTAGAAGAGGCTGGCTTAGCTCAGGTTTCCTACAGCAGTTCTAGATGGGGCTGAGGAAGATATCTTAGATACTGGTAAAGGACATCTGCAAAGACACGAGAGGGGGAAAAATAATTATGATGCTGAGAGTTTTATAGGTCAATTTTTTCAAGGCTATATTGATTTAAATTCGAAATTAGCAAGCCAGGAAGATACATTATACCCTCCATAAACATTATTTATGCCAGTATTCCTTGTTTCCCTCTTAGTCTGTGCAAACAGTTTTCTGACAATGCCACCCCCTACTGAGGAATGCTGCAACTGGCAGTATTTTTTTTAATGTTTCGTATGCTGTGAAGGGACTTCTGAAGGTAAGGACTCAAACATATTTTTATTTTTTTAAAATTTTCATTTTATAGCCTCCCATATAATTTATGAAATTCAGTCCTCTTCCTCACTGTATCAAAGTACTACCTGCTCTCTTCATGATGGAACCATACCACCTTAGCAGACATGGGACCAAGGACAGAACAGAAACTGAACTCCTTTCTCTACCAGCTTACATCTATTGACTAGAAAGCTCCAGAAACTGGACCACTTCCCACACCACCCCACTGCAGAGGATTTAAGACTCCATCCCCCCAGGCTTCACTATTCACAATCATTAGTACTACTAAAGGAATCAATTTGCATTAAAATGTAGAAATGCAGACTAGCTCCATGAAGATACTTGTTTTCAGGTGAGTTTACTTAGAACATGCTGTGCATCTGCTGCTTAAGCAGGTAAAATCTAGGTTAAGGTGAAAAGCAAGATTCCCCTTTCCCCCTCCCTCAGCTAGGATGCATGTGGCAGAGGAGATGACAGGTGTGCTGCAGCTAAAGGGCACTTAAGGAAAGTCACATCTGGGAGGAAAAAGCGGTTATTTTCTTTTCATCCTAGCCTCTACCCAAACAAGCCACATCCAGATCTATTGTTTATATTCAGCCTCCCTGGAGGCAGCCTTTAGCACATATCTTATACAACCATGCTAATTTTGTATTTCTGACCTACATAAAATATTGTACTGGGGTGGGAGGGAGAAGGGGGGAACCAGCATTCTGAATGATGTATTTCAAATGACATTTCTCAGTAGAGAGACATCAATAAATTAAAGGCCCTTATTTGATTACTCAGTGTGAAAGATTCTCAAATTAATCAGGCTGGTGACCATGTTTTCAATATGCTGCCAAGTGAGGAATAAATAAAGCCTTTTATTTCGTACATTGTACCAAAAACAAAGCAAGTTGAGGGGCCTGGATGATCATAGGTACAATCTGAGATGAATATGTTTTGTAGCCAATGACGATGGGAAAAAAAAAAAAAAAAATCACAGCTCTGTAATAAAGCAGAAGTGTGAATAATTTCACTGTCACTATGTATTAGAGCAGCCTGGGAAGAATGTCACGTGGATTGAAACTGCACATCGATTGGTTACAGATGACATCATGATATGTCAAGGCACGATCTCAGCTTCTTTTATGCCTGGAATAAAACTGATCTCACATTGGACATACTTTAGCTCCCTCTGCCGGGTACAGGGCCGCCCAAGGCGTGACCTAAACCCACACCGGACGGCCTGTTCCATACTTCGGAGCTGCTGCTGCTGCTCACAGGCATTTCATTTCATGCTCAATGGTGACGATTCCAACCTCAGCCACCCTTCGAGTCTATTTCCTCTTTCCATTATGCCCCCCGAAATAGAAAAGGTATCACACAGAAAAGGAAGCAAGTTTTGAGGGTATGGAGGAATATGTTACCTTTCTGCTGGAGAAATGAGCATGCTTCCCTAGCTTGTTATTAAGAGCCTCAAGGAACATCTCATCTGTAACTTTTCCAACATTCATGCAGGCATCGTCCAGAATGGCAATGATCCCTTTGTGCTGCTGCTCTACCAGGTCGACGATGACCTGATTGTTGAAGTAATCAATCTGTAAAAAACAAAGAACGGGTATGTTTGTGACTTTGGCTAGTGAAAAAGGAGCATACCAGTGTTGGCCACTGATGAATAGTACCATGTGTCTGACAGAGAGAATGGGGCCCACCGTTCAAAGGAGGAGCAATCAGCTTTCAATATGCACATCACCAAGTCAAAATTAAGCAGGCTACTCTTCTACCACTAAACAGCAGAGAAGGTGATTTTTCAAACACCTCATGTAAATCTTGAGACTGCTGCTAAAAATCAACTGCTACAGAATGCACTTTAAAATGTCTTTTAAATTTCAACTGTGCACAGTCATCACAGTGAAAACTGCATCTTGTCCTTGGCATTATGAAAGGAATTTGAATAGGAAAGTCAAGATTTTTACA
The DNA here is from genome assembly GCF_929443795.1 of Astur gentilis. Lineage (NCBI taxonomy): Eukaryota > Metazoa > Chordata > Aves > Accipitriformes > Accipitridae > Astur > Astur gentilis. The sequence continues at coordinate 41,634,759 of NC_064884.1, read as the reverse complement.
CTTTAATACCTAGAGCTAGACAAAACACGTAAGCACTCAGAACAGAAACACACAGTGATGTGTGTGGCATCACAGAGATGCCACAATATGTTTTAACTCAGACCTGGAGTCACTTATTTTCCCACACCATGGCAAATAAAGAAATGTTGTGAGGTAATTGGTTAGCTTCTTCCACAGCCTGATTTCCAGACAGCAAGTCTGACAGTACAGCTGGCATGGACACAGATGTCCTATCGACATCGACAGCAGCGTACATGTGGAGCAACTTTAGATCTGGGACTTATGCTGGTACACTGACCTCAAGCCGACCTCTCCCTCCCCTGCCAAATCACTCACATGCTTCCAGGGAATTCCCTCTCGCTGGTACTCTTCCTGCTCTTGCTTTAGAACCAGCTGAATAAAGAGCTGCTGTAGCTTTTCATTGCAGTAATTAATGCAAAATTGCTCAAAACTGCAAAAACATAAGAAAAAAAGGTGATCAGTTTTCTGGGAAAGGAGAAGGCAAAGCACTGTGCTTTAACAACGTGGCTCACCTGTTATTGTCAAATATTTCAAAGCCATAGATATCCAGGACGCCAATGACTGTGTTTTTCCCATGTATTGTAGTGTCATAGTTCTTCACTTCAATCACATCATTGATGTGTGTCACAATCCAACAAAAGAGGCGCTCGTATATAGCCTGCCAAGAAACAAATACTGAGGAATTTTGCCTGCATCTGTCTCAGTTCTTTCTGGTAAATGCAACACGTGGTGCTACAAAGCCTAATTCAGGATGCTGCCCTAACTACACAAAAGCTACAGATGACATTCTGCTAAAAGTGAACAGCTACTGACATGAAGAAAATATTCTATGAAAGTATTTTTTCTTCTTTCTTCCAAAACTCATTTACATGACTTCTAAATCCTAGTGAGGTCACTAGGTACAGCGGTTCACCTAATTTGATTCCACTCTGCTTTTCAGCTACCTAATAACTTCCATTCCTGAGAATTATTTAACAATACTGAAGAGCAAGTAAGAGGTCAGTTATAGAAACCTAACAACCGAATACAATGGCAGTAAAATATTCCTGTTCACTTTTCAAAAATAAAATGTTCTTTAGGCATGGGTATCTTCGAAGTCTAGATGTTCAAAATGTACTGCAAAGCTGTGCAAACATATAATCTTAGGAAAAAAAGTCAAGGTAATAATCAAGGATCTTCATAGTCTCATTTGTTCTTCCCTTATCATTTGATTTCTTAGCAAAGGAAGGACAATTATCACCCCTTTCTGTCATCAGTATCTACCTTTCCAAAAAAAGATAGCACTTTGGGTTTCCAACGTGAGTTCTACATGCTACAGTTCCATGCTCTAATCTTTGAATTTAACTGCTAAATGAAGTCAAGAATTCTATTTTGCTAAATATTCGGCCCTGTACAATGTATTCCTTTTGCAGCTGCCAGCAAACCAGGCTTGCAGCTCCCTCCCCTCTTTCATGTGCCGCAAGCACCGCTGGTTGTGGTGCATGCTGTGTCATAGCCAAGAAAGGGTAGGGAGAGTGCTGCTCTGCTATCCCCCTATAGAACACAGGAGTGCATACATTCAGAAATAAATCTGCATGAAGTACAGACTTTCCATGTCTCAGCAAGCACTATACTTATTGATCCACCCAGGAATCCTGCTGGGACCTGAGCATTGAAAAATGTGCAATTATAAAGGCAATTTAATATTTGAATACCTTCCTCAGGCATCACCATTCTTTGCTGCACCAAGTACAACTCAACCAAAAGGCAAAAGAAATGCGTCTGAGTTACTGTTACATACAGAATTAGGTGCAGAGAAAGGAAATTTAAACTCACTTTTGCAAAGGCATCTCTGCCATAGGTGGCTTCTTGTTCAGTATGTTGTTTGTCAATGACATCCCGACCTGTAGCTACAGTTCGAAATAAAAGAGCCTTCTCCACCATGTCAGATTTTGTTGACAGCAAGTCTGCAATGATCGACACAACCTTGCCATTTTCTATTACAGGCGTATCACCATCCACAGAAAACTTCAAGTTCCCCTGTAATAGGTAGCAAGAAACTTGATTTCTCAATCTGTCTTTTATTAATATGAATCAGTACAGCCCAAGTTCATCCATATTCCACCTGCTATTCAAGTCAGTAAATCTCCTAACACATTAGAAGGGTAGGCCTTGCATATCCATGTACCCACAAAGCTCCAACATCAGCGGAAGCAGCAAAGCCTGACTCAAAGAAAAGCATTGCTGCTCAGTGTTCAGCTCAGCTTGTGGAAAAAAATCATATCAAACACTTCCAGATGTTTAATCAAACACTGTCTCAAGATTCAGAGTCTGATCAGATGGGAAATTACGTTAAGTATACAAACGCTAGATGTAGCGTTTCACCTTCACTGCAGAAGCACTAGGCTGCCATTCTTATTGTAATGCTATTGCCCACAAAGGTAATGTGAATATTCTGGTGAAGCTGACAAGTCAGCATGGCTAATAGGACTGAACTGACAGCACACTACCACAACGGATTTCTTACTGAATACCTGCAGTGCCACAATGAAGTAGCGATACCACTGCATTGTCTGCAGGAGCGGGTGGCCTCCCATCCTGCCTGCAAGGCCTGACTCTGCTCTGCCTTCATTCCTTCCCCAGCACTGTGGCACAACTATCCCAAGGAGGAGAAAGAATTGGAAAAGCTGCAGTTTTCTTTGCCATACTCCTCCTGCCCACCTGCAGTGTCTCTCTCCTCAAGAAAACCTAAGAGCTGAGCTACAGGGACACTGCGCAAGGAAGGAGGCTCTGTGTGTCCCAGGAGAATACAGGTGAAGAAAGGATTTCCTTAACATCAGAATACAGAGAATTAAGAGGTCTCCTGTCTCTGGCTGTGCTCAAGCCTCCACCACGAAGTGAACTACCGTCTTCCCAGCAAAACCACACTGGTGATGGGGACCATGAGGGCAAAAGGGGACAGAAGGATAGCGACGCGAGAGCTCCCTACCCGCTCACTGCCAAACCCAAACAATTCCTTTTCGGAACATTTAACAGCTCCTAGTACTTAGTGGTATGTCTGTTTGGGGATCTGGAGTATGCAGGAATAAATGTGATCTTCCATTATTACTGCAGTGTCCTATTTCATCAAGGAGATACACTCACTACTGGAAGTTGTAAACATTTTTCTACCCAACAGATCTTCCAACTGCTTCTGCAGCAAGAAAGTTAGAGCTGCTGGAAGTACAAATAAACTGCTTGACCCCTCCTGAAGAAGAGCCTACTCATACCTCTGGGCAGAGAGCTTACCAAGTGAAGAATGGCTGCCACAATTTTGTAGACAGTCTGAATTTCCTCTTGCTTGAAGCCTATCACTTTCATGGCATCAGCTACTGCTTTGAACTCTGCACCATCATTGATGGAACACTGAGGGGAAAGAGATGTTTGCCACATGAGAGGCTTAATGCAAGTCAACTGTGAGAAAGCAAAGATTTTGCAAGTCCATGGGAAATAGATATGTACTTTGTTATTTTTCAGATGCAAGACACTGTCATGAGATTTCTCAACTTATTCTAATGCCATACCGTATGCTTATACGCTGAACCCCACATTGGACACACATGTATACTAGCAGCAATGAGATACAGAAGTGCATCACAGCATGAATAAATAGTTAGTACTTTCCCAGTGGAATTTATCGTGAAAGAGTAGAAGTGATTCATAAAAAAATCAGAACAACAATTACAAGTAGTGCAGTCACAGACCCTCTGAGTAAAAGCTGCAGAGCACCAGCAGTAAAAATCTGGTCATCATCTTTCTCAAGATGAGCCTCTGCCTCACTTCCCTCCCAATCATCTGGGTTTGTTTTCACTGCAGATTTCCAGAGAAACTGATAAAAGCATCTGAGAAGGTCTGTGGGTTTGTTTGCCAAAGAGCATCTCAAGAAAGCAATTAGGAAATCAAGGAGCCTTTTGTCTGGCCCCTGCTTCAGAGCGACGACACTAGGGACAACTCCAGACACATTTAAAGTGTTCAGGATCTTGTTGTCCTAAAAACTTTATGGGTTCATTCCCTTCTTTCCTGCTCAGAGGCCCCCTTGAGGGTAAGTCAGATATCAAGAATGAATGCTTCAGTAACTTAAATGGTCCTACTGTAAAAAAAAATGAGTCCTTATAGTCCTTTTGACCTTTTTGGTCCAGAAAGCAGCTTAAGTTACCCATTATGATGCATGAAAAGTCTGTCACTGGTAATGGGCCAAATATCTACACCTGCATTTATTAACAAAGGTGATGTCTCTCCTACTATATTTTACTGTTTTTTATAAGCAGACACAAACGTAGTATGCACAAGTATACGTATGCTTTGTCTTCTAGGGCCAGAAGCTCCATTAAAAATAGCACATTGATGTCACCTTTCCATATTCATCCCATAAATTTTGGTCTCAGCTTCTGCTAGCTCAGCAGTACTTTAGGTATTTCAAGAAGCATTTACAATTTTAAGACAAGTTACCTCTTAACTCATTGACAGCACCCTCACCTTTAGCTGTGCTCCAGGACAGATATAGTTGTATGCAGATGCATCCTTCTGAAGATGTAGAGAACGTAGCATTTGGTCAGAACCACCCTGGAGGAGCTGTACAAGGAGTATTTTAAGAAATGGTGAATGAAAAAAATAAAATCCTTCCTTTTCCTGTTTCTTATTCACCTGCTTGACAAGCAAAATCATAAAAACATTAACTAACTGCTACAGAAAAATCAGCTACAGTATCTGGAGTTACAAGCACAACGTGCAAAATACAGATCATTGTCAGGCTCTGACCACCAGAAAGGAGTTGCCTAAATGACTGTCCTTTTGAGTGACACAACTGTTTAGAAAACAAGCCTGAACCTCTTCACAGACCAGACATGTTTACATGACATGCCACAGCTGTGTCTTGACAAGCACATTTACCTTCTCTGCTATACACAGAGACTTTCCAATATGGAAATGACACATTCATGAGAAAGGTGCTAACATGCCATCATGAGAGTACTGAGTAAGTGGGGAAAAAAATACATAAACCTATGTTTCCCTCACTACAAAACTGAGAATAAAGGTTATACTAATAGGCTGACCATTTCCCCCAAAGGACACACAAGGAACCAGCATACAATATGGAAGACATTAAAAAGAACCACCCCCCCAAAAAAAAGAAAGTCAACTTGGTGTCATAAAATTACTTCCATATGGACTAAAGGCCTCGAGAGAACTTAGAGGGATTACTTATTACAAATAAAACAGTGAGTCAAAGTCCAATATTCTGCCATATTTGTTTAGTTAGCCTCCTTTTAAGTTTATAAATGTGTTAATATGGGAACGGAGGATAGAAAAAAATAAATCTTCCCATGCTCCTTCCCTAGACCAGGCCTCTTCAAAGAACTAAAGAGCCTAAGATCACCCGGGATGCAACAACAAGGGAACCCTTTGCAAAACACACGAGAGGGTGAAAGCTTTAAATATTTTGCCTATCGTGTCTGGGAAACTTGAGAAAAGTCATTTGTTTCAGCAAACAAATACAAACCTGGTAAAAAGAATGAAAGCTTCGTTCTCCCGGCTGTTGCACAATCACACGAGACTGGGGAAACAAAATACAAAAACAGGTATTTCTGGTTGTGGACAGCCTGCTTCCCCAACACCTCCCCTTAGACACGGATGCATTGGTTCACCACTGCTAGGACACCTAAAAACTAATCTTATCTTATAATAAGTCTGTTATGAACACCATTAGCCAGGCACGACCATGGAGTTTGAAGTCTATAAATCAAAAAGCCCAGTTTGTGTTAACAGCTGCAATGTCTTACTTCCAACCAGGAATCCCACGTGGAACTACAGAATTGTTTTCATGGAACAGTCAAATAAAATGCTATTTTAGTTTAAGAGTTATTTAATTGCTGGAAATGAAAAACAGGACTCTGACTACAAACCAATGCTCCATAGGACATAGTTAGGGTCTTATGGTAATCACTTCTACAACCCCAGGACAGGCTGACCAACAGCACCCAGCCACCATCCAAGTGAACGCTCTGCTCTAACACAGGGGCATTGTTCTAGGGAGCAAGCGATAGCTCCATCTTCACAGAACTCATTCCAAATCAGTTTAAAACAGCATAAAAAAAAAAAAAAGTTACATGCAGCAGAAATTCAGTCAACAAGCAACATAACCTTATTTTATGCTACAAGTTTGAACTACAGAGAGTGACAAAGCATGTGTTCGTGCTGCAATGCAAAGTCACTGCCTGTTAACTGCTTCTGTTTGGACCAGAACCTCAACTGCTTTCAAAATGAAAACAAATTTAACTTGGTAGAAGTCAAGAATATGAAATAAATGATCAGGATTTAAGTCACTGCAGCTGCAGCCCCACCCCTTTTTTGCATTAAAGCATCCCATGTTAAATGTTTGGGTTTGTTGTTTTGTTTTTTAAAATAAAGTGTTTATTCTGAAAATAGACTTCAGGGAAATAAAGGGAAAAGTAAAAAACAACAAAAAAAGCATGTTAGCAGATGTGGTCAAGCATATAAATTAAAGCCAGACGTGTGTCTCACACATAACAAGAACTGTTAATGGATTACTCCCAGTTTCTCTACAGAATTTTACATATTCCCATGTTTTCAGCCACCACTTAATGACATGAAAAAAGAATTATGCTCAGGATCACTTGGAATATATAAAAACAAAGTTACTAAAAGATCACACAAGGCTGTGGCATTATTCCAGAATAACACTTCTCAAACATACCATTGCTACTTACAGACCTAGTATCTTCTCCTTTTATTCACCAGTGAGATCTCAATACGGGAATTTATAAAGAAGGAGTTTTGCAGACATTAAATTAATCTCAGCTTTTATTCTGGATACAAAGTACATACACCTATATGCACATAAGCTTTTGAGTAATAGTAGTCCCTTATGTGGTGAGCTCTGAAAGCAGTGGTGTTAAAGTAACAGGGCACTGCCAGTACTTCAGCAGCATTTCAGTTAATTATAATAACTCTTGAAGAAAAATTAAGCCCTAGATTTAATGAGATTCTATGGCCTCATGTCACTTGTTGGCATACCACGTTTGAAAGGGAAACTTTCTAACGGCAAAGCACATATTACAAAAGTAACTGCACAAAAGCCTCTAACTCTAAAAGTAAGTGTGGCTTACCTTTTCTAGTAAGTAATTATTGATATGCCCACCTATCGGGTCTCCTTTAAAATCAAAGTTGATATCCATATATTTTCCAAACCTGCTGGAATTGTCATTACGGTTTGTTTTGGCATTGCCAAAGGCCTCTAACACACAGTTGGATTTCAGCAGTATGTTCTTCACTCTATAGTACAGATAAATGGAAAAGAGAACAGGGTAAGTCCATACTCAAACCATAGAATTTTTTTTTTGCAGTCATTTCTCGAGAAGAATTTAATAACAGCAGAGATGCTTTTTGATAACATATTTGGGCAGATGTATATGGCATTATCAATCCCATGGGAAATCAGCTGGGAGCTTTTGTCAATGTTCCTTAGAGCCAAGCAAATGCAAACCAAAGGCCAGATGCCTCCACTGAAAATAGCACCAAATATTCAGTTCCTTTACAAATATAAGTTTTGAAACCAATTTCTTGAACTTTTTTGCAAGTAATTTTCAGATTTTTTGTCAGGATAGGTATTAAGTCTGTTTCAGCAGAAAGCCACATTCTTTGCTTAAAACCTTTTGCTCTAGGACTGACAGGCATATTTTGCAATTCAGAAGCATGCAAGCCTGCAAGGTCACGGAATATGCTCCCTGCGCTCAACATGCTATTCTAACAGGCACATATTTCAGGCAATTTGCCACAGGAAAAATGATTTCTAGATACTGTTTTTATTTTGGAAGTTCGAACTTTCAAAATAAACTTTTCTATATGATTTTAGCAATCAGTAATGCAAAATTCCCAGAGCAAGAGTAGTATCTGAAGAAGTTAAGCAAATGCTGTAAAAATCAGCATGTAATTAGTACAAGAGACCATCTAATAACATGGCACTACACAGTCCACAGAAAGAGATCCATAAATAAAACAGTTGCACTTATTTTTCTGCAAAGCCCTTACCTTTCCACCTCAGCCCTCTGACTGGGGTTAGTAATGGCTGCTATGTACTGCATAATATATTTACTGGCCTCAGTTTTCCCAGCCCCGCTTTCACCTGAGGGCATAAATACAAAGGTGACAAAACAGATCAAAAAAAGCAAAGCAAATCACTGAACAGTATATCTTAATTCTGCGTTTGGGGGTTTTGTTACTGTTTTTTTTAAAGCAATCTTATTTGCATGCACTTTGAACGTTTTCTAAATATAGCCATAACCCTGCCTTGGTTGTTGCTGCTATGCTGACTTAGAAGCAGTTATGATGTAAGATTTCACAGGTCGGTAAAAGGCCTGGCACACAGAGGATCAAAAGGAATATTGTTAGAGGAGAAAGACTGGCATGCAGAGGCTTGGCTAGCAGCAGTACCGGGAACTGCAATACAAGAGGCTACTGTTCAGCACACCATCTCGGGTCTCTCGCTTTTCAGGGCTGCTAAAGCACGGGAACATCAAGGAAACGAAGTGCCAGGATCCAGATAGTGACCGTTCATGGTACAAGCACTGCTCCCACTGTTAGAGCCACGACAAGCAATGAGTCTGGCCATCGAAACAGAGAACAAAACATTGGCCAGTCATCTAAGGGACAAAAATCAGCAGTTCTCTAAAGACAGACAGGAACCCTGTTCTCACTGATCTCCATTCACACAGGCAGAGCAAGCAGAGGACTGATGTTCTAGTTATCACTTTGCATGCACAGATTAAGCTAATGACTGACACCAGCTCTTGAATTTGATACAAAATAATTGTAAGGTCTCCACACACGAATTCAAATGCAAATAAACAGGTTTAAGATTGATTAAGTTTTCTTTTATAAAATGCTGTCATTAGCCAATTCATTCTCCTTTCTCTGCCTAGAATTTCACAAAGATCAAGCGTTCATCATAATGAAAAGCTCTTTCAGCTTACCTGATATTACAATACAGGTGTCTTTTGATCGCCTCTTCATTGCTTTGTAAGCAGCATCAGCAATTGCAAAGAGGTGAGGAGGCCTCTCATACAATTCCCTGCCTTTGTACTGCTCAATCATGTCACGCCCATAGATGTTCAAGTTTTTGTAAGGATTCATGGAAACGACCACCTCCCCAATAAACGTATAAATTCGTCCTTTTTCAAACCTACCCAGGATGAGACAAAAGGGAGAAAGGGATTAGTCAGACATAGAGAGTCAGAATATGTCTTCCAAGCAAGTTGCCCCTTTCATCAGGTGAGCTCTTCAATCCATCACTGTACTGAAATATTACAATAAAACATTGACTACGGACATTATCTGACCAGTGTGGCCTAGATGGTATGTTAGCATATTATGTAGAGACCTGATGTTACAAGGACTAAGAACTAGGGCTAGCTTTGAATCTTACCAGCTACAAAGGAAACGTCTACTGCTATTTCACTTACCAATGCATGACTGATCAGATTACTGAGGTACAAATACTGACTATATTTCTGAGTATAGCAAACTTCTGCTTTGCTGACACAATCAAGCTGGCTTTCTACATATTCAGGTATTTCTGTTGCCATTAACATGCTGCCAGAAACAAATGTTTCTAAGAAATTCTTTAGCAAGATTTAAGTTAATATAACGTACTGTTTCTACACTGACAATAAGTAAGCACGAGTCTGTGATGAGTTTATATAATCTGCTTCACAAAGGGGATTTAAAGGCAAATTCTTTTTCCACATTCTACAGTAGTCCATAATCCAGCTCAGGCCAGAGCAGAAGTTTTGAAGCCAGAGGTCTAATCACATTTGCAAGAAAGTAAACAAAGATACAAGCCAAGAAGCAAATTACAGCCTTTCAGCTCTCACAATTAGCTTCCACTCCACCCTTTTTGCTAGAAGGCACTTTGGTATCATCACTGCTACTAAATCAGAAGTGAAAGCTTTTTAAGAATGTGTGAAACAACCCTAAACTACACCTTTCCTAAACCCCACCTGGTCCTTAGTATTTTTTCTGCAAACAAGACAGAAAATAACTTGATGTTTGTTTAAGTTAAAAGATATTTCCAAATTAATTCACATTTTATTGAAATTTATCTAGCAGAGCACAGAAGGAATTTCAGATTAACAGCTGAAGAATTCATACTGCATTTGCTTCTCCGGAGGAGAAAGGATGACAGCAGATTTAGAGATCAACATGCAAACTATAGCATTTCTACCATTAAGTACCTGTCTGCACCCTGTATTTAAATCTTACAACATTAGATGGCACCACAACACCTCTATAGACTACAAGGGCCTTCCTAATCCTTGATGGACTCCAGCACAAATTCTAGCATTACTTTATTGAATTTATTACCACCCCCATGTGGTGACAGGCTTGACATTTTCTATTGTTCATTTGAGAATTTTCTGCAGCATCTTGGCAGTGTTAGTTTTTAGCAGGTGTAATAAAACTCAAGAAATACAATCTAGCAACCAGCATTCTACTTTCTAAAAGTGATTTTTGCCTCTAATTGCAGCCTCCTCCAGACATACTTCACTGAAAAGGCACAAGAATTGCAAAATGTCTTTTTGTTCATGCACTCAGCTTTAGCTGAAGGTAGTCCCGATATGCATCTCCCAAAACATTAGTGAACTTAAAATGCAAAACATATTTTATATTTTAGAGATAAATGCTGTTTGAGAGCTACCAAAAATGTTTTAGAAAAGGTCTTTATAATTAGCAAGACCAACCACAGCTCAGCAGCTAACTCACAACAAAAATGATGGGTAATGCACAGGCAACACCACTAAGCAACTAGCACGCAAGCCTGGTAAGAAATACAGGATCACAGCCTCATTCTTAAGACAGACTTAGGCAACACAGGAAGCCTCACATGCTCAGTCCTTATCATTTCCCATCCCTAATTTTAATTCCTGGAAGCACAAAACAGCTGGGAATTGTGGTATTTGAAAGATGCCAAACAGGCAGAAGACACACGTGGGTGCAAAGAGATCAGATAACAGGCTGCTCGTCTTCTGCCCTCTCAGGAGCACATGTGGGACTCTACATATACATAGGAGAGCTTAAGAAAAAACAAACACACACAACACTGTTTCTACTAAGGAGATCAAGTCACACTGGGACATACATATGTAAGGGAAACCATTACAAGGACATCAAAATCAGCAGAATCCTTCCCATCTTTTTGGAGATGTGTCATCCAAAGAAAGCAAGTTGCCCAATGGAGAACATATAGACCGCTCGCCTAAAGTCACTACACAGCAGGCGCATAAGCACTGCTTAAGGCACTATTAATGATAAAAATAAAGATACAGCAGTTTCTGGATGAGGTTTTAAGCCCCACTGTACTGCCAGATGCATGGCCAGAGGGTTCATGGTTAGCACAGAGAGGTTGAGGGGTTTGTTTTAGCTGCTGAGAAGGAAAAAAAAAAAACAAACAAACAAACAAAAAAAAACGACATCCCTAGTGAAGTATCATGCCAGGTCACCATCACAGTACCCAATACTTTGACCTCTTCCTTAAGTAATGAATTATGTAAACTTTTGGTCGCAGAGCACAGTTTAAGTTTCCTCCCTTGACAGTTCAGCATCCCCAACTGCCTCGTAAGCAGAACCTACAGATTTGCCTCTGCCAGCCTGGCCCACCGCCGGCCGGTCAGAGCTCACCTCTCCAGGGGAGCCCCCTTGACCAGGGCACGGCTCAGCTTTGGAGCCGTTACAGCTGTGACACCAAACACATACCACAGCAGTTTGACATACCAACAGCTTGCTCCCCGACAGCTCTGGGCTTAGATGACAGATCTCACATTTGGCCTAGAAGTCAAGTTTTAAAAGGTTTTACTAGACTCCGATGAGTTGTGTCTTCAATCTCTGTGGCAAAAGGCAGATGGAGATGAGGGAGAAGGATCCATCTCCAGGCTTGACAAATGGGCATCCCTCAAGCTTGGCTTTAAGGATACAGAGTTTAGGAAAAACAGACATCCCCCTTTATCTCTCTGTTCTTTTTTTTTTTTTTCTTCACTTCTTAGCACTGGAGTTAAAATTCCAGAGCTGTGCTTAGATGTTCCTAAAAGAAGCCATCACTCCTTGCCCCTCCTTGCTGATAAAGCCTCTTTTCATCACACAGTGCAGCTCTGCACAGCAGCAGGCCAAGAACAGCAGTGGCTGTTTTCCTAGCTGCATTACTTTGGTGTGAGATTTGTGGTTTTCCTTGCCCAAGAAGAACTCATGAAAACTTAAGAAAACAACCAATGATGGCAGTCCAAACTGGGAGGTACAAGCTGTGTTAAATTTGCTATTCTTCTGCAAGGCAAGGTTTCAAAACCAGACAACAAAGCTATCTGGTGCTTTTGGGAAAGGCTCATCAATTGGGGCATTGCACTCCATCACAGGAAAGCTCATCAACATGAAGGACGGCATAATCATTTTAGCACTGAGCATCTAACACGCAGATTGCTTTTAATAACAAAAATCCAGTTTTACAGCGCACCTGACAAAAGGAACCCCTGTACCTACTCCTGGGGGTTGGCACTCCCAGGGTCAAACCTTGTTTTGTATGTATCGTAAAAAATCACATCATCTTGTGCTGCAACTTTGAGAAAGATTTCCCTGTAATGATTCTATTTGAATAATTACTGTGTTTTCTGAATTTTGCACTAGCTCAGCAGCCAAAAAGAAACTCACAGTATTTAATCCTTGTGTGTTATTTTGATGAGGAACATCAGCTCTGTCATGAGAAGTTTTTATACTAATTTTTATTACCTTGTTAAAACCTCGATTGATAATGAGAAAATATAAACCAGTAAGTCACAGACTATAAATCATTTAAAGGGATAGAAACTGTTGTCTAGGAAAGAAGACTACCGAGGCAAGAAAAAGTCTCGCTCTTTGTTTTGTAGTTTTTATTGTTAGGGAAGATTGTTGGAAAAAAACATATCCTCAAGTCCAGACGTCCTATGTTCACATCCAATTGCCATTGGAAAATACCCTGCAGAAATCAGAAAACTCAAGCAGAAATCTTCGCCACCAGAGAGCACTCACATTTAGGATTTCTCCCACCTGACAAACACTCCAGTCAAAAATAAAACTGTTCTTACCGAGGAAATGATGCAACTTCAAATGCACTCAGTACAAATAAAGAAAAGAGTTAGTTGGCAAGACTTGGAACCCATACTCCAAAACAACATCTGCAGAACGCAGACCATTAAACAAAGGCACCATACCATGCAATCACCACTCCAAATGCTGCAATTCAAATTATAAAGAGAATTCCTAATTAATCATTTGTATGGTAACTCCTCTGTACCGAAAGATAAACAGAAACTTGTCAGGATCAGACACCAGGCAGCACTCTGCAGGCTTATTGCTATTTCTAGAATTCAGCATACTTTTTGAGATAACCTATGCCAGCTACCCGGGGATCAGTTTGCAGTGAGATCACAGGCTGGGCTTCGCTGGGGTGTGAAACGGCTCCTCAGAAACACATTTTGCCAGTCTTTCTCTCCATCTGTCTAATATCTGAGGAGCAGAGCACTGCTGGAAAAATCATGTCAAGTCACCAGTCATCTCATTTTCTGTTACTTTTAAGAGAGCTAAAGTGTAGCTATTAGTATTATGGATCATTTTCCCCTGGGAAAAGACCTCCTCTCACCTGGAACTACTCCTTTCTTCCCACTGATCACAGAATGACATCATATTCTGCTTTACATACATGCAGACATGCTAAAGCTTTCCCACATTAGCAGGTGCTCAGTAAAAGTCCTTGGTGTCCCGATGCTACAGGGATGCTCCAGAAACAGAACATCTTCACAAGAAGCCACAACACAGCCATTAACTGAAGATGGACTTTCAGTTTAACTGTACAGCAGTGGCTTAAAGCAAAGGAATTGTTAATAAAAAAAAGCAAAAGCAAATAATTCAGGACAGATACAGGAGTGCTACAGATGCATCAGCCTGTGCTAGATAGTCAACAGCTAACCTAGTACCAGTGTAGATTAAAGAATAAAAGCTGATCATTTCAAACTATTATCTATTTCCAACTTACTCATTAACTCCAAAGCACAAACTGAAATATTTAGTATGAGCATACTGCTTTTTCTTCCTTCCTCCTTTGTGCATGGGAGGAAGAATGATCTAGCAGCTGTACACCTCGCTGGCATGCAGAAGAGGGACAATTCCTTCTCCCATTGCAAACACTCTCTGTGATTTGGGTTACTCCCCCAAAGGGGGTCCTAGGTCTTAGTTATTTTTTACCACCAAATATATACATTAAAAATCCATCACTGCAGGCTTTGAGTCCATTCTCATCGCAAACATGCATGAAGACATCTAATTAAAACTCATGTTCATGAAGAGATGTACATGGATAGTCAAGGCCTTTAGGATATGTTCACTGAGGGGGGGAGGTGGAATTTAAGTAGACTTCTGGCAGTGAAATTGCATTTACCTGCTTTTAAATGCAAGAATGTATAGCCAGATGTACTGACACAAAGAAACAACTATTCTTCTCCTGCTTTGGGAAGTAAGATGACTGCTTAAGCATACTTCACACTGTGTGAGTCAAGACAATTGTGCCTTTTATATGTGATACCAGGTCTCTCTACTGAGAATTCAGTGCTACTTATAGACTTTATTTTAGGTAAATTTCGAAATAAACTCAGCTGTCAAGCAGCAGGGAAGAATGACTTTCAAGTCTTACAGTAAATTGCTCAAACTGTATTATAGCAAATCATCCTCATCACAGGAGAACTCAGATAAACAGGATTTGCGTTGGCAGAATGATAGCTAAAATATTCTTGCTGCACTTGGAAAAACAGACCAAAAAACTGTCCAGTCAGTATTACCTCCCTGTACTAGGAAAACAATCCAAGTCTGTCACGATTCTGAATATGCATGTGTATGACATTTTGATCCATCCCGAAGGCCAGAAAAACTGCAATTTAAGTTCATTTAACGTGCAGGTGAAATTTTTGCTTGCAGTTGTCCTGCATGGATTCAGTTTTCAGATGTTGCCAGTTTAACAAAATAGGAAATGCCATTCAGTGCGCGTTCTGCACCACTCCTTTCCTGTACAGAGGGAGCAGAAAGGGCAGGGTGAGGAATACTTCATTCATCTGCAATTTTCACAGTCAGCTTTGGAAATAAGGTTAGAAGAGTCCTTTGTAATGATGTAATTTTTTTCAAAAGAAAATAGTAAACTATAAGTGACTGGTGCCACATCTTCCTCACAAACCAATGTTTAAGCAAACTGACTGTAATTTGACAAGGCTGATTCAGCTCCAACACAGCTGACCCTTGATTCATCCATGCAGCTCTGCAAACCAACTAGGTAAGGTCAGGGGAAAGGAAAATGGAAAACGGATGGTAAGCTAGCTCTAATGAATGCTGCATAAAGGCTAAAACTGTGAAATGTAGGGGGAGTAATATTAAAAACCCTCTTCTTAAACATGAAGTTAAAGTACCAACCTTGCACTGAAAAAATGCCAAACCACTAAACATAGGAGTCACTGAACTTTCATTTCTATTTGCGTCAGACGGAGCTGTCTCTCCGACAGCAGGGAAGCACTGTGTACTCTTTTTACATTTCTAGAAGCATAGCAGAAGGCGCAAGCAGACTTGAAATAGATAATGAGACAAAAGGAAGTTCTTTGAAAAGCTTCCAGGGACAACATGATGCTTTGTGGTTTTATTCCAATCCACACGTGAGAAAGTTGCTATTGAGCACAGGTAGAGGAAAGAAGATTGCTCCCGATTTCTCTGGGTAGAGCAGTAAAACACAGTCCCATCTTCCATGTGAATGACTGGAACACTGTAAAATCCTAATGCAGTAATCATACTACTCTGCTATGAGCAGGAGGCTGCCCTGAATGACCTCCTGAGGCTGAATTATCCTAAGATCCTATATCTAACCAGGAAAGAGTAGAACAGGCTTGGGATAGCAACAAACAAAAGACTGCCATCTCCCTGTAATCTCTAACTTTTAAATCTGTCAAATAAAAGCATATAATCTATTAAAGGATATTAAAAAGAAAAAGAAAGCTCAAAAGTCACATTGGTTCTTCTGTCTGCTCCCATCACGCGTGAAGTCAACTGGAGCACGTGTACAGAAGAGCCTAGAGCTTGTCATGTAAGAGAACTAACTTAAATGTGTAAGACTCCTAGAACTACTGAGGAGGAGCAAAAAATGGAAGTAATCACTCTACAAATACATCAGTAGATGAATAAGATCTTGCCACGTAGGCAGAAGAACTAATTAGACAAAAAACTACACAGGCCCATAGAAAAGAAAAATGGGAATGGACTTACCCTGGCCAACACAGGCTTGAAACTGAAAGCTAGCTGTCAAGGGAGGAGTCCTGGAAGAGCTTTCAATAGAAGCTGCAAGGACTAGTGAGCCCTGCCGGATATTGCTGAACTTATTTTATGGATGCGTTTAGATTTGGCTTCCTGTACTGAACAGCAACTGACTTCATGATCCATTATGTTTCTTCCACTCTGACATTACAGCATTCAGATACTTAAAAAAAGATGCTTTACCTTCATTCACCACCTCCTCTATCCAAACCCTATATCCGTATTAACTGTAATCTGCCACCCATTATTATCTCAGCCTTCAATTTTGGTAATTCAGCTTTGTTCATCAGATTATACACCACTGTGTTAAAGGGTCTGCTACCTTCAAATATATCAGTGGATAAAACTGCAGGACAAAAGGCAAAACCAGACTAATGACTGGTGGTTGGACAGATTTGCATCATGCAGAAGGTACCATCTGATTTCATCGCCCTGGTTCAGTGGTGCATGAATTCTGCAACGGTAGGTTTGTCTGAACAGTGTCCAGGTGAGGACTAGCTTATACTTCTGAATAACAGCCTTCTTTCAAGCGATGCTGAAGGAACTATAAAATCCTGCAACGCAGCAGAAAGATCAAAAAACATGCAGAAAAACAAAGACATGACCGATACCCTGTTACTTCCTTCTAACTTCTCCAGTAACTTCAGGAAACAAAAACCATTCAAGTCGCTGCTGATGACCCTGATACAGCAGCATCCTTGTATAAAGAAACATAACCTAAAGCCACATGAGCAACTGTACTGATGATGACTTTCACCCTTATTTTCTAAGCCATCTCTTTCTTACATATATATGGTATACTATACCACCTTCCCAATCTTCTGTATACACTGCACAATTAACAGAAATTTGTACTGATGTCTAACTACACCTCTATTTATTCCACAAGCCTAGGTGCCAAGGTACAATCACAATATTTCACAGATTTTCTTTGTAGATGCTCGGAGACTCCTTTTGCAGTCAGCTGGCCATGAAATGCTGATGTTCAGATGCTTCATTGTTCTGCTGTAAAGGAATATTCTGCATTTGTTAAGCTCGTGTCCCATGCTGATCTGTGAATGCTGCTGGAGTCTCCTGAATACAGCATTGTTTTGATACAGGGCTCAAAGACCCCGAGAATCATCTTGCAGTATTAAGATACAGTACACCATCTGCAAGCACTCCAAAAATTTTGCTTCAGCCTTTGGTAACATTAGATCTAAAACAAAATTAGATGCCTTATTTACACTAATACAGGCCATGCAAATCATGCAAAAATAATAATGCAAAGTATGCAAGTAATGCACAGATATGGCTTATGTTTCTGCGTAATCAGGGTTTCTTTTAGAGTTGTTACAGTGATCTGCACCATCTCACCTAAACACAAATATTGAGCATGTAGTCCTTAAACAGGACTGTTTGTTTTCTGGCCATGAAACCAGGCAGACTTCTTTAGGCATTTATGTGTTTTACAGCACATTGTGACTTAACACAGCTCTTGTGGTTTTGGCTCGTAAGCAGCACATTAGATTACCAACTAAGGGCTTCGGCAGACAAACTGCTGAGTCTCAGAGCAGCAGATGAAGATATTCCACCTACAGCTGCCCATCCAGCTCCTTTGCCAAAGATTCCCTTCTGCCACGTCTGCTGAAGGGACAATGACGGACAGCCGTGATCTCGGCCACCCCAAGTCCAGATTATCACTGACACCATTCCCTGTGGGACAGATACCAACAACTTCAGCCAGCTAACACGAAGAAAGAGCTATAAGCAATGGAGGGGAAAACTAAGTTTGCAAATCACAAAGCACATAAGTTTCAACACAATGTGTCCATTAACTATTCGGGTTGAAAGAAAGGACTTTTCCTCGTGCTTCCTTGAAAGCATGTCTAGTCAGGAAGAGCTTCCCACTCTTTGGTCATAGATTTGGGTCAGGTTTGTTGTGGGACTTTTTTTCTTGTATTTTCTGTTTTCTGTTGGAAAAGCTTTGTGCCACCTAATGGCAATCTGAACCAGAACTGCAGTGAAATCCCCTCTTTGCCATCTCTCAGCCTCTCCCGTTAGCAAGAATTGAGCAGCAGGTGCCCTGGAAGACAAACCCTCAAGCCTTATAGAAACGAGATTAAGTACATGTATCAGTGCCAAAAAGGCCTAGTAAATACACAAGGTTTGTTCTTCCAGTTACAGAGCAACTAATATTTTACAGAAAGTTTGGTTTAGATATAAAGAGGGGTTTTTTACTACAACCAAGTGTAGTGCTTTCAGTTGAAGTCATGAGTGTGACCAACCCAGCTGATTCAGTATCAGGATCTTTTTCCCTCTCACTGAAAAGACAACTTCAAAAAGGGAAGAACGGAAGGAACAATACAGGGAACTCTTCAAATATCCTTGTGGATATGGAAGTCCAGGGTAGGATAGGCAAGATAAGCAAATGAATTTGCACAACAGTTGTAAGCACTTCACATTCTTTCAATGGAAGAACATCTGAGCAGGAGGAGTGCTGTTATTTATGCATTCATCATTCATTGCAAAAGGAGTGAGTTTCTAAATGCCAACTGTACTGAGTTGTTAAACAATGATAACACAAGGGGAATATTAGCAATATGGAAAAGGACTTAAATGGTTTGATTATTAAAACAGATTATTTGATTTACATGCTGCTTGTTTTATCATTTTAAATTATCACCGGAAAGATTGTGTTCATTTACTTCCTTTACATTTTACGTATTTTTTCTGTCAAGATAGCTCCCACTCGGAAGCTGAAAGACTATTTAAATATTGTGAGACAGCACAAATACAACTCAAAATTAATATGCAGATAACCTGTAAAATATCCACAACTCATCTTCCACAAGCCAAGATGACTTTGACCACACCATCATGTTTTTAATTCTGCACCAGTGGAATTCAGAGCCCTGTGAAATCATTTAAAACAGGATCTTTTCAGACAATGTATCAGCCCAAGAATTCAGGCAGGCTCCTACTTCCATGAAGTATTGTTTGTTAGGTAATAAGCGTTAGTTAGTGACAATCACCAGAAGTCAGAGCAATGCTACACTGCTAATCAAAAAGTTTAATAAGAAAGTTTTCAGCCACTAATTATTTACTGAAAGCACTATTTTAGCCTAGAGTGGTGGGCAAGTGCATACTCTCTGCTTTGTCAGATCTAATTACACACTCAATACCAGGAGCACAGAGTAAAACTGCACCACTGCTTATTTCCAGCATTATTACATTCATTTCCGACACAAGTAACAAAGCAGTTGGCCCAGTTTAAAGCAGTGTGTTAGGTGAAATGACCTCCACAGGTCCCTTCCAAACAACATTACTCCATGGCTATGAGATACATGCTGCAGCTTCAAGTAACAGCTGACAGTAATTGTTATTTCCAATAATAGCAGCACAGGTTTTCAACTTAATTTGCTATCAGCCTTATTTAATCTTTTTTTTAGAAATCAGTTTAATTAATAGTTCAGAGCTATGACACATCCTCCTCCAAATGCAGCTCTGTTTCTCTTTTCCTCTTGTGAGCAATCAGCTGCTAAGCTCTTGCAGAACAGCAACATACTGCAATGAAGCACAAAGAAATACACTTTGAATCAAGAAGTCTGGCAGTCACAAACTGTCAATCACTTTAAACCTTTTAAAAATATATATGAAATCATCTATTAGATGGAAAAAATCTTTTCTATGTTATTTTTCTATGTTTTTTAAAAGTTAAGAGATCTGTGTTACCCTTCTCACATTCATCCATCCTGCAGAAAAGGTGATCAGATATCTCATCAATACTTGCATAGTTGGAATAATAGAGATCCTACTGAATTACTAATAATTATACACTTAGAAGTGTTCACATATCATCTCCTCAACACACTTAGCAATCACCCTCCAGCAGGCAGTAATAAATGACGAAAATGGATCTGTTGCCAGTTTTCCAAGAACTTTTGAAAACAACGGTATGCTTCAAGTTTCTTGAAATATTTTGCTTTGTTATTTGGAAAGTATTGGCAATCCATACGTTTAGGTGTCTACCAGCAATCCATAGTGGAATACAACTGTCAGCCATTATATATCAGCACACACATATCATGACTTCAGCTCTGTAAAACCCACGTAGAATGCATGCTTATCTGATGAGAAGCAGCAGCAAAGCTGACATCCTTACCCCAAAGTGGCCTTTCGTGATCTAAAGAAATTCTGTTCAGATCTGGCTCAAGCATAACACCATTTTCCATACCTATTAATGAAAGAATTTAAACCCACAATATATACAACTGTGATTACTTGCCTTTTAAATATTTAATATTTGTAATGAAACAGTCACATCCACACTGAGTACAGTATTTTTATGGTCTTTTAATTTTATATATATATCTATCTGTAAAATTAACTTTTAAGGTTTATATTTACACAAGGCTCCTCCTAGCAAATATTGCACACACTCTTCTGGCCTGCTCCTCTAACAGAATCTGATTAATAAAATGATCACTTACACAATCCAGTAAGAAAATGCACCTACAGCTTTGGGATACAATGAAATGGTTTGATGGACTTGCAGATAAGGACAGGGTTCAAGTGTTTCATTCACGGCACTTTCATGCAGTGCCAACAAAATTACTACAAATCCTGGTTTTGTCAAAAGGAGAGTGGAATGTATTTCTGAAATGACTCTCTTCCTCCTAAATATATTCAAGAGAGACTTACAGGAAAAGAAATAAAGCTTAGTTATTTCCTGTTCGCATCTTTGTCCTTTGAGAAAGAGAACAAAGGAATTTGACACTTCATATCTACACTCATCTTGAGCACCCATTCTTTGGCCTTTTAACTGGAGTACAGACTTGCATTAACAGTTAAGGAAATGGTCCCACATATAGAAAAATCAGAAGCTTTGATAAGTTGCTGCTATGGTGCACAAGTCATTAATGCTGATAAGCAAATGCCAGGAAATAAGGACAGTTATTACCACCGTATCTTTACTTCTCTCAAAGTCCCAGGTCAAAGTAGATAAAAACGAGCTAATTATTTCTTCTACTTCTCTCTCATGCAAGCAAGAAGCTTTGTCTTTTGAAGCTACTTGCTTGCGTAGTGAAATTTCTGTCTCAGTCCTGAAAGAATTATAGTTCAGCAGTGAAAATGCCAACGGTTCTAGGAAACAGGCCATGCAAAAAACCCTTCTAAACTGTCCAGTAACCTGATATAAGAAAAATCCTTTCCTTAGTCCAAATCTGTTGATGTAACCTCAAGCAAGACAGACCAGGGATCCCAAACAGTTTAACACTACTCAAAGAGGCAGTTCACCTTGAAAATATCTCTTCTGGGCTGCAGCTCATCTGATTCTGGAGAATAGAACAGATACCCACTGGCCAAAGCAGCGTGCCAGGCCCAAGGATTCCTGCATGGCATCTGCAAACACTAAGTGGAAGCCCTAAAACACAGGATCAGTATGTTAAAACAAACAAACCAACCTGTGCAAACAGCCAGCAACAATAACTTGCGATTTCCCCTCTACCACCTAGAGCTGCTTTACCAGTGTTATTCCTTAAATTATTTCTTTCCCTTTTTTTCAGTGGGGATGGGGGCAGTGAGGAGAAGCAGGGAGAGAAAGAAGGAAGGCTGGAGGGAGAAGAAATAACAGAAAAAGTGTAATTCCATCAGCTCAGGTTTGAGGGTTTGTTTCCACTTTTAGTTTAAACAAGTCAAACTTTAGTTATTAAAACAAAAGCCTGCTAATATTTTATGAAGTTATACCAACGTTTCCTTGTCTTTACTGACTGCATCTCCTCCCACTGCATCCTTGAGCCTCATGAACATTTTCTAGCACACTGAACTGGTGGCTGGTACCACACAGTGCATGTAGCGTCCTCTAATCATCCTCTGCTGCTGATCCATGACCTTGCAATTTACAGCACATTACTCATCTGTAAATGAATGGCTCAGCATTTTGTGTAATTGGATTTCATCCACAAGGCAATCCAGGCATCTTCAGGAGGAGCACCACCTCCCCCATTCGTGCCATCGTTAATGTTATGAAACTTGCTTTTACACAAAGGCTACCTCAGCAACACCTGTATCATCTTTGTGATCCACTGTGGGGAGACTCTTGTTCCACAGGCCAGTTGATGCAAAGCAGCTCACAAACACAACATTCTTGCTAGCTCCTTTTCAAGCAGACATCTCACACAGCCACACTGCCTAGCATCTGCAGCAGTCCTGGAAGAGGGATCTTTCTCAACAGGTCTTTGCATATACACTCCCAAAGGTCTCCACCAGACCACATTCTGCACCATACACCATGGCTGCTCCCACAGGGCACCTTCATGTAGGCCAAGTTACATTTTTTTAATTTGAGTAGCCCTGCAGGACAAAGCCAGTTTGCCAAACCCCTGTAGAGAGCAGTGCTTCCATTTCCAGCCTGCCAGCCCTGCATCCGGGTTAACTAGCACACTGCCACAAGCCTTCCACTAGACACCTACATTCAGGCAGGTGAAATTTTGGGGTTGATTCATCAACTGGATTGACATTAACATCATTAGCTCCTGTATGCTCTCCACGTTGCAGAAGTGGGGTTCACCTCCTGCTAGGAGATCTCTGCAGCTTCTTCTCCAGGGTCCCTGCTCTGAGAATATGGTGGCAAAAGGCAAAAGCCAGCTCTGCTTGGAGCCACCTCAGCTCTGTAGCTTCATTAGCTGGAGTTTCACAGGGCAAGAAAAGAGTGATATGACTCCCCAGCCTGAAAGCAGCACACACATGTTCTCCCAGCACCACACCTAGGCTGCTGTGCTCTGCCAGGACTGAGCTGCTTGTGAATGGAGCTCACATACGCCTTTATCAATGGTGTGGTTAATTTGCAACCAGATCATCCACACCAGGGCAACTGAGGATTAAACGTACAGCAATTAAAACAGATACTGCTAAAACTAAACATTAACCTACTGCTGCTTGACTATCTTGTTTTTAAGCCCCCCATATCCCTCATTAAGTAAGGAAAGAAGATAGTGCTAACACCCAGGTGTTACTGACAACGTAAAGCACCATTTCAGTTTCAAAAGTATAACAGTATACACACAACATAAAACATTACCTCCACAAACTAGGAAGACTTTCAGAAATTTGGTATTCTTTTTTATCATTTATTGCTGGCTTCCTTACTTACTGATCACCCCTTTCCAAACGAGGGCAGTATTCATATTCCTGTTTTAACTGGGTTGGTTCAGATTGCTTTACTCCTTAAGTCCCTCCTGGATCATCTGCTTTAACTCGGTTTCCAAAGAGATCTCAAAGGAGAATACATAACTAAGCTCCATTGGTATGAGCTGCAAGGTGAAGAAGCAGCACTGACTGCATAACACACTTCTGTCTTCAAAGGTTTGTAAACACACAGTCCTTTCTTCTTGTTAACAGCAGCCTCCGTAGGGCAAACTAACCCAATCATATGATACCATAGGCTTCATAATACACTGACCAACTGTCAATACACAAACTACCATACATCATACACCATATGGCACGTTCAAATAGTGCACAGAAGTGTGCAACTGGTTATTTAAACACAGGCTCTTGCTGCACTTCCCAGTTTCTCCACAACATTAATTGCTTTGTAAACATGTAATAATAATGCAAAGGCTAAGAAGATGGGCACGCGTGCTGTTTTCATTACATGCTAATCAGACATAAGCAGTAGATAACAAAACAAAGGTATCAGAAGGTAGTATTTTAAAAGCTTCTAAACTATACCACCACACTGGCCAAGCAGTGGTACCCATTTTCAAATTACAGCTTGTTGCACAACAATCACCTCAACACCACTGCAATTACTGCGGCTATCTTCATAGTTTGATCAGAAATAGCAGTGTGCTGTGCAGCTGAGTATTATTTGACAGGTTTTGCAACTATTAAAATGACCCAGAGAAATAATCAAAAATTCTCAAGGGACCAATTCCTCATATTCAAACTGAAAGGACTGTCAAAATATCTGAACAGATTAAAGGACCGTTATTAAATCAATGGTATCAACCCAGTAACCTACATTAGCAGACTGCAACCCTTTACAAGCCATTGCTCATTTATAATAGCACCTTTATTGCTGCTTCATGAACCCTGGAACTGGTTCGTGGGCCCCTTACGTTCCTCTCTCTCCCTCACACTGTACCCAACCTTAATTAAAAAAGAGGGAAAATTGTTAGACACAACTGTCTTCACACCACAACTGCAAGCAACAAAATGAGAAGTCCAGCTAGGCTATGATTTTTAGCCATGGTCAGCCAAAAGTCAGGCAGGTGGTCTGCGTTGGTGTTCCCAACATTAAATTCCCCCAGAAGTTCACAGGTTCACAAGGAGCATTGCAGGAATGAGATAACCCCAAGCGTAGACAGAGTTGGGCTCAGAACAGCAGAGCAAGCAGTTGTTTGTATACATTACATTAATTGGTAACTAACCCAATTTGGCCAGCACGTGCAGATCTATAGCAGAAAGGGCAATTCAGGAGTAAAATGAGCTGCAGTGTGAGCAAAGACAGTTTATTAGCTGTGACCATGGAACTAGCCAGACAAGCAAGTGGGATTTCTGGCAGCACCACTTACTCTGGGATCAAGGTATTATTTCAGCTATTGACAGATTATTCAGTGAGGCATCCAAACAAAAGTCTGTTTCAAATAAAGTCTGACATTATAGAAGGACACACACTGCCAGGCACTCCCAGGCAGAATTGCAATTACAGGCACTGCCTCCTTCACAGCTGGCACTCACAATCTATAATCATAATAAAAACTAGGACATTAAAAGAAGCATCCTGTATAGATCCGAAGGAAACGAATACAATAAAAATAACTCTGAACTAGTTCCAGTGACCTGTGGACCACAAAACCCTCCAGCAATAAGACCTGCACCTTACTCCATGGCAAAATAAGTCTGTGCCAGGCTGGTACCTTCAGTAAAAGAGGCATAACTTTGAAAATCAACCCCTCAGCCAGTTTGTCCAAAGCTTGTGCAGCTGGTCAGTCAGCAACTCATTGACTTGGTTCATCCCTTTAGTGCCTGATAAACCTGTAGTAAACATACGAGAAATATTTTGACCATGTAATAATAATCTGACCTTTCCCAAGGTGACTGTTGATGCCACTTCACAGAGTACCATAAAAGCTTTAAACAGGAAAAACGCTTTTAGCAAGTTAACTCCTCCACTGCTGATAACATTCTCTACTTTGTCTTAGGGCTGAGAACCTTGGTGAAATTTTCACACAGGTGTCAAACTAGAATGCAGGACTGTTCTTAAGACAGAGAGATCTTCATGCCAGAGAATTCTCCACAATTGCTCCTGCTGGGCAGGGAGGGAAGGCACACAGACAGAGCAGGAGGGGTTGGGTGAGATGAGCTGCCAATTATGCAGATGCCCACAGCTGCATAAGAGAGCAGCAACTCAGCCCCAGGACCGCCTTCAATCCCTGTTCACCGATATGGACATGAACACTGGAGAACTCAGAGGAAACCAAAGTTTATGTTCAACACAGTAGTGAAACATCATCTGAACAGCTTGTACAAATCACATATGACTTAAGAGGAGGAAAAGGAATTAAGTTTCCAAAACAGGATTAGACACTAATGTGAAACTCCAAGATGCATTGACGAGCACAGGCAAAAGCCTTCGCTGCTCCTGGTACAATCTAGCTCTTGTTGAGCTTTGCCTTCCCAGAATTTGGATGTGTGAGGAAGAGGTCAAGAATGACCCAATGAGGAGCTGCTCTCCAGAACCTTCCCTGGTGCTGCACTAAGGCACAGTTTCTCCAAAACTTAAAATGTTCCAGGTTCTTGAGAAATCCTGTGTCTCCAGCATACTTCAGGGAACATGGAACATTTTCAATGCCAGACACTTTCCTGCTGCAGCTGAGCAGGATATGCGCAGGGCACTAGCCTTAGCAGTCACCTGCCACTGTGCTCGGTACATCCTGCTCTGCCCCACGGACCTCCTCACCCCAAAAGCTGCTTCTGGTTCTGCTGCCATCTCTGCTGTCACCTCTCTGAAAGCAGTCTTGTTTATAGTATTTTCTGTGTGAAGTTTTGGAGGACACACAAGAAGGCAATTTACTATCAGAAAACAAACATTCAAAATTCTAATCCTATCTAAGCCCGCCCCCCCCAATAATGTCAAATAGTTTAAGGATTCCCTAAATGGAAATGCAACTAACAAGGCTCAAAGGTCATCTCAAAGGAAAACCGTATGCAACAAAAAATGGCCTGTTGATTCCACGCACATTATTCCAGACTGCCTTGACTCCATTTAGGGCAAAGACAAAAACACAAGAAAAATGAAGTAGCTGGTCAAAGGGAATTTAAGGAGGTTTTTAACAATTCTTTTCAGTATCAGGAAAAAGGATTAAAAACACCTCAGCTGTGGCTACTTAGCCAACAGTACTAGATCTCTTGAACCTCTGAACACATCTCTGATGGCAGGCTTGACCCCATCTCATACTGGGTAAAGTCACACAAAATACTCCTCTTGGGCTGCAGCGGAGTCTACGCTGACTGTGTGGCACCTCTTGGAGTTTTTTCCACAAGACGATGACAGACTGGAGTTGCAAGCTGCAGCCTCAAAGCACTTTGGATAACATGAAATCTGAAGTTTTTCCTGATTATTTTCTCATTTTCCTGACTGTAGGCAGTCAGAATAGTCACCAATCAGCAAGGTAACTGGAGGGAAATGAGACACAGTTCTTGTGATACAGTAAATAAGGAAACTGTGCCTTTATAAACATACGTCACCTGTGTCTCATTCCTGTATGCACCAACACTTTGAATGTTACTGCCACAACAGAGACCACATCAAGCTTTAAACTGTTTCCCTATTAAAATCGCTACTTTGATTCCAAGTAATTATATCTTACATAATATGGCCTCTATCCAAACTAACAAAAGCTTTCTGAAGAAATCAACATGCCTTAAATTAGAGTTGCTTTAAGTAAACTCTAAACCATACCAATCTCTCAGCTTTTTCAGATACGTGTTATGCCTTCATACCTTATTAAAAAAAACCAAGTAAAATCATCTGCCAGCTGGTTCTTTGCACTAGGAACTACAACCATCATATGTGGCCATACCATGACTTTGAAAATTACATACAGATGCACCTATACTTTTAGTATTTTTAAGTTCTCTTGATAGCCTGCATTTACTATAGATAAAAAGCAAATCACAATCATTTCACAAATATCCTTCCCTTGAATTACTCAAAAAAGTACCTTAGAGTCAACATCAATTCAGCATAAGACTAGTGACATGCTTAAGCACACACAAGGCAAAAGGAAATCAAACTGCTAAGGAAAATGGAATTACATCTTGCCAGACTAACAACTTGTCTGTTTGCAGAAAGATTGACTGTATAAAATATACACCTTTTTTTTTTTTTTTAACACAAGGAAAACACTAACTCTAACACACGGTCTTCAGTGGCTGTGTAGTTCCCTGTCTGCTGACTACTTTCAGTACAGGATTACTTCCAGTACAGTATTGGTAAGAAAACAGCCTACATATTACCACTTCTGCTGGTTAAAGAAAGAATTAAGAACACAGGACAACACCATAACCAAAAATAGTTATATCACTGTGACTGCAGGTTGCATACATCTTGCATCTCAGGCAATAACATTATATAAACATTCAACAGTCATTTTTAGTCCTCCTACCTAACGATTACAATCTGAGAGAGAGAGGCTGAAAGTTTTCTAGAGCATATAAAATTTAGGTTCAGTTAAGTGCTTTTTGCCCTGAACAGAGCCTCAGTAAAATAAACAAATTTCCATTACATTTATGGATGCGCTAACAATAACTCTTGTTGGCCAACAAGGAAAGATTAAAAAAGAGAAATGCCAGCAACCTATTCCTGAAGTCAAAACTAAATTCCTGTTAAAAATAAAATACAACAGTAGAGCTGCTCAGAATTTGGATCTTTTGAATAAAAAAAAAATAATTCACATCTTGAATGTTGCTAAAATTATCACAGTAATCAATTCTCCCTTATCAGTCACTTCTCAAGGATCTTTTAAACGTCGGTTACTGTCTCACTAAATCTAAAAGCTCCAGTCTTCATCCAGGACACTATTAAAGAAATCTCTCAGGTGAACCCAGTTACTTTTTCACCTTCAGAAAGGCTATTACAAGAATATTCAAAAAATTCAGTCTGGCAGGCTGATAGATCACTTGATCCCGTACAGTCTCACAGAAGATATTCGGTGTTATATGCAATGCCAGTTCATAGGTCTTGAAAAGACAAACTTCAGAATAATGCTATAGTTGTCATCGTGTCAATTCAGAAGGATATTTCATTCCTTATCCTAAGTGTGTGCATCACATTATCTGAAGCAAGAAGCAATGGTACTTCCGATGTTTAGGGAAGTTCTGAAAAAATGTCATTCCACATTCTCACATGGATGGCAAATATGTTAGAAAAGTTTCTGTAAAAGGGAGATTTCAGTACTGAAGCTCTTGCTCCAGTAAAAGTTTGAGACAGGAGACAGCATGAGAAAACATTATGGCAGATAAAAGCAATTCTAACTCTTCAGAGTAACACTTCACTACATGGCACCAATGATTTTCTCAGTCTCCACCTGCCAAAATAAATTTACTGCCATTTAGGGTTGTTAAAATTTTTCCCCGATTAATCATTACTTCACTGCAACATCTGTCCAAGATGACTGTTTTGCTAAAGCTGGTTAGCCCACTGCAGTACGTTATGCAACCACAGGCCATGCCGACGCTCTGGCGTAACATTAGTCTGTGCCAGCCACAAAGGGAACAGCAGCAAAAGGAGTGGGAGCTTTCAAGGGTGGAGTGTATCTAATAATCACAGGGCTGAAAAGCACCATCCCTCCCCGTGACACAATCAACCTGAATCCAGTGAAGCTGGACCACCACTGAGCAGACAGGATCCTGCTAAAAACATTTCCCTATCCAAAGAGTTATTCCCATTTTGACAGAAGGCATTTAAGTTGAGAAGAATGAATCCATTTAGGTTTTCTACAGGTCACCCTGTTGTTGAAGCCCCGAGGGAGCACTAAAGCGTTGATAACAATCTCCTTTTAGGAAGTAATAGCTTTAAATATTAGGAAATAATTCTGTAAATTATGGAACCCCAGAAGAAGCATCCTAACAAGGCTAATTTCATCCTGGAAATATATAGTTCACACTTTTATTTAGGCCCTAGTGTTTAGCTTCACCCATTTAATCCCTAAGTAGAGACAACTGCTTCCCACTTAACCTTCTCATTAATTTCAAAGGCAGTTCTTTAAACATCTGTCTGATACACATACAGCAAAGATGACTGCTCCTGGCTCCAAACAGTTTATAAAGGATGAGACAGGCCAGAGGACAAAGATGTTAGCAACAAAATGCTGGGGAATGGAAGAGAATGGGAAAGAATGTCCTGAGTAGACAAAAATATTGCAACTACAAATCTTAACTTCTTCTATTCCAGTTACGGGTTCAAGTTCATCACACCGGTATTTGAGAACTGCCACAGAAGACAACTGCAGACGCTGATATTGGTGATAAGTGTTCTGGCAGTAAGGTCTTGCTTTGGATAAAGCACTAGGAACTTTTACCTTCTTTCTGGATATTTCAGTAGATGATGCTCTCAGAGGAGATCACGATGCTAGTGTCTGGGGTACTGTTTTCTGTACCTGATCAGACCAGTTGCTTGCTCTCTGGGGAATCTCCACGGCACAGTTTCCAGATTAAGAGTGTTTTCCCCCAGTTCTCTTGTGCCCCATCCCATCAGCTCGGAGATCTGCACTTCTCCTGAGAAATGCAACTACACGGCAGTTCACCAATACAAAACCAAGTCCTTGCTGCAGCTGTAGTTTTGCAACAGCGAAACTTATCATTGAAATGGAGATTACCCAGGGACTATCTAGGAAATTAAAAACTGGGACCGGTGTGGCTCACACTAATTAACCACCAGTAGTCCCACAGGCTGCTGCATGCAGAAGTCTGAGGTCTACAGAAACCAGCCAAGAGGTAGAGTCAATGGCAGAAATAACACGTTACTGCTTTCTGAAAGACAACCTTGGGCAATTTCCACTCCCAGTTGTAAAATCAAGGCAGACAGGAGGGCAGGTTAGCAGCAAAAACATTAATGGAGACACATTCCAACTTTACCTGGGGTTTTTGTTTGTCTTTAGGTGGACAAACAGGAGAAGAAAAAGCAAGCTCACAGACAAAGGCTACCAGTTAAAGTTCAGTGACTACTGGACAAAACATTAAGTAGCCTAAACAATACACATTGTAACAGCATGTCCTATTTTTGCTATAGGTGGATCTGGCAAATGATGAGTCATCTTTGGAGGAAATCCCAAACTGCTCTCCTAGCACAGTCATATCTGTAGATAGAAAAGTAGGAACTAAGTCCATAACAAAAAAAAAAGCCACCTCCACATTAACACTGGTGTTGGCCAAATTTGTCAGGAAATTGCTGGCTGGACAATTTTAAAGCAAATGTTGATTAAGATCACAGGATGGTTATATTTGGAATAAGAGGAACAATCTCAAATACTATCTTCACAAGTATGATCTAATAAATAAGTTTTCATGAGATCCCAAAATACATTTGGTAAGAAAGCAAGTCAAACCAAGACAAGTAGATGCTATCTACTTAATAAGAAGGTGATTTATTATTACTATTTCAACTTCGTCTCTATGATGTAATTCAAGGCAAATCTAGCAAGAAGAATCCAAGCCACATGAAGAATGGCTAGTTACACTCTGCAAATGTGAAATGCAAAAGCAAAAGAGTGACAAACACTGCAGTGGGACCCAGAAGTACTAGAAAATTATTAATAGCATGCATACTTACAGAACATAACAGCTAAGCAAAGATTTTGTACCAGGGTAACATGAGTGATGCTTCTGTGGCTTCCAGAGGGTCAAGTGCTGGCTCAACAGCCAGGCCCTTAAGAACATTTCTGAAGACTGACATGTAAAGTAACTAAGCTAGAAAGAAAAAATTAATACAAATATGCTCAGAACATTGACACCTTCTATGAGCTCTCTGATGGGGCAGGCAGGAGTGGGGCGGGGGGGGGGGGGGGGGTGTTATAAGTAAGCAGGTGGTGAGAATTGAGTGCTGAGGAAGGGGTAAGGAAGGAAGGAGGTCTGCCACCCCAAGTAAGCAGGAGTCCCAGGACCCCCAGCATCACCATGTGCCACTGGTTCCTACCCTGGAAGGCTCTTGGGTATCCTGAGCAGAGAAGCAACAGATCCTTTTTCCAGCCAAATCAGTTCCCAGGCATTAAAACCCACACCTGAAAGCGCCTAACAGCAGGGACATCTGCACTGAAAGCCCTCAGTTCTTGCATCACATTAAAAGTTCCTGTGAAAGTGAATTCTGACATGACCTGCTCCACAAAATCCTTCTGTTGCTGATACCTTCTCTGTATTGACACAAACCTTCTGTGAGACTGAAAACTACTCCACACTTCCACGCTGAGTGAAAGATGTAATTTCAAAGGCAAAATGCAAAAACTCTGTGGCAGGACAAGTTAATACCAGACAACCCAAGAGGTCGGTGGCAGTGACAGCAGCACTGAGCAGGGAGGTAAACACAAGGCAAGATTACAGACTAAGAAATATATTCACTGCTGGCACTTGTGATTTATTCCATGGGTCTCATGATAACTATTGTTTTTCTTAAAATACATCCTGCTAGAGTAAATGAGTACAACCATCTTCACCCTTATTAAGAGAAGTTTTTAGCTTTCATCACTGTGAAGAAAAGTTTGAAAGCAACAACAGCACATCCCAAAGGCTTAAATGTCAGAAAGCAGAAAACAAAATCAGTGAATGGTTGAATTTGTCAGTGCTGCTCACTCACCACTTACACACAGTGAGTGTCCTAACTGGCAGAGGGAAAGTCTGTACATGATGTGGGATAGGATATTTTTTCATGTTATTTCCTCCCCACATTAAAAAAAAAGGGGGACTATTCGGCACTCAGCACTGGAGTGTACAGAGTGCCAAAACCTAAGTCAAAACTACAAAGGAATTGCTGTCTTCAGTGATAGGAATTTTTAGTTTGCAAAATATCCATTGCACTCTATTACTCAGAGAATGATAAAATGAGAGTATCAAAGGCTCCTACTATTCATGTGGACACCCAGTGATGACCAGATGGGTGGGCACAATTGTGCAATTTTCCTGCATGCTGTTACACAGCAAATTACTTGGGATCTGGCCATAAGTGCTATCAGCTTCTACATCAAATGCCTCATTAAGATAAACAGAGGCTGCTCATTTATCTTAAAACTGTTTTGGCCTAAGACAAGCCAATACATTTACATATGAAAGGTTAGAGGGTTGGGGTTTTTTCCTCCCCTGAAAGCTTTCCAGACTGGTTATGGGGCTTACCATGCTAATTAAGACAGTGGAGAATTTGGCACTTAAGGTGAAAAATACTTTGACACTGCACAAACGATGTGAAAGTGGTGTGGGAATTACTACTAGCACAACATTTCTGATACATAACTCACATACAGGTATGGAGGAGCCTTCAAAAAGGCAGCAAAAGTGTCTTGATAAAAATAACCCACAATACTGATCCTGACTAGTTAAGTGTTTGAGCTCTCCAAAGTCTTCCCACATCCCTAGTGCAACATAAACCAGACCTACTGACCAAGCCAGTCTTTCTGTAAAAGTTTGTTAATTTGTTCCATCCTGCAATTTATTTTGGTTTAAGTGTACATTAGTAAATGTAACCCTAGCAAATTTTTCCTTTAATTTAGTCAAGGCACTATAAAATGTCTTCAAAATTCACAACGTTTACTGTATTTAACTTATGTTAAATTTTTCTAGGTACAAGGACAATACAGGAAAGGCAGAAGGTTAAAATGTTGTACCAGATGGATTTTAACATTTTAAAAGATTATGACCCAATTCAACAGCTTCCATGATTCAACTACAATGTTTGCTACACAATACATTTTTACTGCTCCCAAGCTAGTCTGTACAATAAAACAAGTCAAATTCCTCTGATGTGTCTGCCTGTACAGGGCCTACTCACTAACTTTAGTAAACAGCATCTTAGCAAAGAAGCTGAATTGCCAGTGATGAATCAACTATGGAAAAAACTCCCAGGAGGAGACCAAGATCAACTACAGAGTTTTCTCCCCAAATTCAGTAGCAACAAATCTGGGCTGGCTTCTGAAGTTAATCATGAACTATGGTTTGTGACCAGAGCCCCAAAACAATGTCATCACTTCAGAGGAGTCATGGGAACGTGAAGATCTATCTGCTCTAAGCCAGCTTCTTCAATTGTTCGTTCATATAGCGAGCGGCAGGTGCCACCTTGGCTCCTCGATGAGAGGACCAAAGATCCAGAAACCAAATAGAAAAGCAGGGAAAAAAATAATCAGGCATTCTTCAAGTAAATGAAAACGTTGAAATTTACATTGCTCCTTGTTTCCTGCAGGATGGGGGATGATACACATAGCATCTTTTAAAAGATGAGTGTCCACCATCACGTTTTCCTGGCTTTCATACCTCTACCTCCCAGCTGGAAGTCTAGCACACCTCTGCTCCTCCGGGCAGGAGCACTCAGCATCCAAATCCCACAACACCCACCGCTTCAGGCATTTGGGGTGACTGACTGGCACCAGCCACTCCTCCACTACCTTCAGGAATGGAGTGACAGTACCTAAAAAGAAAGAAGGCAGCCAAAATGTTTTGGTTAAAACAGACTCATTTTGACAATAAGCAGCCCCCCTTTAAGTCTCCAAAAATGTAAGCCCTTAATGGAAAACATATTTTCTGTCAACTAATCAGAAAAATTCAAGCAAAATATTCCCAATTATTTCAAAATTGTTCAACTTGCCTTCAGTTTCCTATCAAGTCTAGTTTGTATAGTGTTATACAAGGTTTAAAAAGGTTTACACGTATCTACTTTTTCTTGGCGTTTCCTCAAAGGGGTTTAAGTTCAGTATAACTAATAAAGACTCAGAGAATTAGCTGCCAGAGACTGGAGATGTCTAGCTCAGGAATGTCTGCATCCTTGAAAGCCAGGATGCAGTACAGCCCAAAAAACAAGTTAAGAACAAACAAAGACAAGATTTCTATTTGTTTTGCTAGAGACATAAATGCTACATTTAATAGGAGAAAAAAAAAAAGGGAAACAAATATACTCCTTTTTATATACTGATGCCTGCAGGCATATACAAATGTTGTTAGTGTTCTCTTCACCTAAAAGAGGTCAGTACATAAACCACATAAAGCAAAGTTACTTTCTGACTGCGACACAGACGAAACTCAAAAAAGGAAACACTTTATTGTCAAGAAGCATTGTCCACAAAGTTATACATCTAACCCTCAGTCTTATTTTAGAAAGTCTCCCTGGTAATTTGCCGTGCTTTTGAAAAGCAAGTAATATGTTTTGAATTATAAGAGGTTACAGGGACATTTTTGTGGTAAATTTGGACTTTCATTTGCAAAAAAAAAAACCCCTCAGTGCTACAGAAATCCTTTCGGAAATAACATTTTTTTGTCATTGCTAAGCACTTTTCAACAAAGTTTAATAGCTACTGTTCCAAGGAGCTGTTTACATCCAGCTTTAAAGAATACTGGGGTACTTATGTCCCTCCAAGCAAAAGGAAAAGCAGCAGGGCATCTTTCCGATATTTTGAGAAGCAAACAAAACAGAGTATATTCTCCACAGTATGCAGGGGCAACAATTTTTCTAAGCAAATTCACTTAAAGACTCCTGGTGCTCAGGGTATGGTATTCTGGGATTTTTCTGGAGGCCTAAACTATACCTACAGCTCCTTGAGTCTTGTTTCATTCATTCCCCTGGTCTTTACACCCAGGATCAAGAAGGAACAAAACACCAAATAAGCTGGTCTTAAGTAGAAGGCACTATTTCTAGCCTTGGAAGTTTATAAATTCGATATACAGTTGCTTTATAAACAGTGCACGGGAAAAGAGGCCTTCAAACAATGGTAGCTGGATTTTTCCTTTGAAGGTGAAACTTACTTTATCATTCATTCTTGAAAAAAAATAACCTATTTAGTTAAAGTTTAGCAATATGAGTAAAAGCAAAAGTTTTACTGTAAACATCTAAAAGATGTCTAGCTACATGAAAGCTTCATTGTGCTCTTGATAACCATGATGTAAGGCTTTTACAATCACCAGAGTTTTTGCAGGCTGACGCGCCAGATTTTACCACCTCAATGTATCGTAGAAGAGCTCTCCTGAAAGAAAACCATGCTGTTCATACAGTGGGAAAAGAGAATTTTCTGGTTTAGTTTGTTTTTCTTTGCTATTCATCGTGAGACAGCCTTTGCTGCCATCCAGTAAGCTGTTAAAATACAGGTTCTCATTACTCTTTGGCTGTTCTGCTTCCTGGACAGAACGATGTAGAAAATTGCTCAAGCCCCCTTCAGTTTCCCTACTGTGAGTTTGTCCTGGGCACCACAAATAAAACCCAGTACAATGATGAAGGTGCTGACCAGTCTGATGTTTATAATGGAAGCCAGATATTGGGAACCTTTTCAGAAAGCTTCAGCTGGTGCCCCAAAGTATAATTCATTTGAGGGGTAGCAATGTACATCTGCTCTACATCAGGACAAGACTGAAAACCTTTTCATCAGGAGCCTCATAAGAAGACTTATTCAAAGGTCATCAGAAGTCCTGGTGAAACACCACTTAAGTTGGCTTGATCTGTGTAAAGCATGCAAAATTGCATGTGTACAGGGGCAAACACAAAAATACAAACTTAAAACATTATGTTTGGAGATGGAGTTAGACACACTACCCTAAACTAAACACTCAGCTCTTGCAGCATATCATATACCACATATTGCACAGAGTCCTGCCACAAATCTCTGATTTTTCTTTCCCAGGAAGATGTAGCGAGCCTTCAGGCTTCCCAAATTAAGTTACATCAACCTTAAATGGGAACAGATCATGACACTACAGGCAAATTGTTCTCTACCTGAACAACCTCAGACAGGATAGCGTCAGGCCAGGCTCTGTCCAGGCCCAAGAGAAAATGAACTCCAACAGGCACAGATCCAGTATCGAACCAGGAAACTACTTGAACAGATCAACACGATAATCAGCGGTTACAGCATACCAAACCTCCTACCATGACAAAGTTTGTGTAGGCTTCATAAATTAGACATTTAAGGAGGAGGCAGTGTCTTTGTTGAAATTTATAAGGCGTTTCTTCCATGCCAAAAGGAGCAACGGAGGCAAAAGTACATGAATGCTCGTCAGCAAGTTCTCAGACAGACATATTAACAGATCAGTACTGTGGGAGAAACTGATAAACATTGGAAGGAGATAAGCTGTGTTTCTAAGGTCAAACAGGAAAGAGGCAAAGAGATAGGTGAAGCAGATAAAACAGAAAGCAAAAACAATCTCTATAGATTACTTGGAACAAGCATATGTGGGAAATCAGGGTTTGCCAAGGCATAAGACAAGGACTGAGCACAAAAATCAGTGTGAAGTTGACTCTGCGTATAGCTCAGGCTTGGGTCTGATATACTATAGGGGAAATAACAAGATTTGACTTTGAATGCAAAGGCCTAGAAAGGACCAAGTCAGATGGTGCAGGCAGAACAAGTAAATTGCTGTCCAGAAGAGCTCATTCACTCCAGTGCAAGGGAACTCCAGCTGACTCACTGGGCAATGCTGAAAAGATCAGCGCCAAGATCAGGGAAGACATCTCCACCATTGGGAGAGCTGAAGGCAGCTCATGAACAGACATTTCAGCAACGGGGAAAGTTGGGCAGAGGTGTCCATCTGTATAAAGAAGGTACTGAAAACAAGAGGAGAGAGAGGAGTCACCAGGGACAACCAAGAGGATACTACAATTATAAAAAAATATAGGAAGTCAGCAAGAGGAGAAAGGAAGGGTCAGGTGGGACAACACTTTTTGGAGGGACAGTGAGAGCCAAGAGCTGACACCCTGGAGTACAGCAAGAAACAACCAAGGATGAGAATGACATCATGGCAGGTAAATGGCTGTCTAGAGACCACATAATGCCGTATTTTCACGCGACAGTCCATTTTTCTGGAAAGAATGCTCTGGATCAGACCAGCCCAACAGTCGCACAC
The DNA here is from genome assembly GCF_929443795.1 of Astur gentilis. Classification (NCBI taxonomy): domain Eukaryota; kingdom Metazoa; phylum Chordata; class Aves; order Accipitriformes; family Accipitridae; genus Astur; species Astur gentilis. The sequence continues at coordinate 41,597,271 of NC_064884.1, read as the reverse complement.
TAACTGTTCTCTGAATTTTCACGTATCTCAAGGCTGGCAGGTCAAAACAAGCAAATGGCAGCAACAGAGCAGGCCGCTGCCAACTTCTACATCAAAAAGGGATGGCTACTGACATCACAGCAACCAGAAACCATTTGCTGCAAAATGCTTCAACAGACAGGTAAATAGGACAGAAAACAATAGTGGTGACACACAAATATTCCAACACTGTTCAAGGAGAAAATATAAAGTCTGCACAGAAAAAATGCTCTGAAATTAGGGAGGGACAGAATGGAAAGTATCATCACCATCAAGAGTTAAAGCAAGAACAGACTTGTTATGCCCCAGCACTAGTCACACTTCTACTGATGAGCCTGAGAAGAAGTAGAGCACTGCAAGACCATCTATGATGACGGGGGTGGGTCCTCTGTCTTACCATTAACGACTGTTTTATTTAAAAGGTCTTTAAGAAGTAGAGCACTGCAAGACCATCTATGATGACAGGGGTGGGTCCTCTGTCTTACCATTAACGACTGTTTTATTTAAAAGATCTTTACATGATATCCCCCTCCTCCTACCTCAGCTTCTCATCCCTGGGATCTGACAGTATGTTATCTGCTGTCTATCTAAACCACCACTCACAAACAGAACCCATGTCCACTGTCAGCTTGCAGCAGCTGGGCCCCACTCAGACCAGGTGAGAACAACACTAGCTGTAACAAATCCCACAAACGAGAAAAACCTCATTCCTAGCAAAAGATAGAGATTATCTGAGGAACAGTTTAATGGTTTAGATTTGAGGAAAGTAAGTCTTTTCAACGGGTTAAATCTATCCAATGCCCCTTTTTCCACTCCCAAAGACAGAACAGCCTCACGCCCAAGCTGTTCTCTTTAGCATTTGAAAGCACCACAATGAAAACTTACTTCCCCTCCTGGTCTGTTTAACAGAGACAGAAACATCAGTACATGACAGCAGTAGTGTGAGCTGAGTTCTCATCGGATCTAACCGAAAAGTCCTGAAAGAAACAGAAATCTTCATCTAGAAATTGTATTTCTGCTTCTGAGAACTGGAAATGAGCATTTGCTACAAAGGGGCACACAGCTCCCTTATTTAATTAACACTTAGAGGCAAACCTGTGTTCACACATATGCTTTCTTTCCCCCCCCCTCAGAATTTCTTCATTCCATAAAAAGATGCAATCATGACCCAGGGACTGAGAAAGAAGAGTGATGATGTAACAATCAAACATCTGAAGGAGAAATTTTCAGGTAGTGTAAAAGCCTGCCCAGCCCAAAAGGAATGCAAGGAATCGGTGGAACAGCCGATCAGTAAAACCATCTAAAGAGGTAGAATTTTGAAGAGAATTCAATACAAAGGACTCTTGACTAAAGGAGACCACGAGACTCATTGGAAATATTAGCTAATATTTACCGTAAAAATCTGGCAGATCTTAAAGTCAACATTTAGCTAGTAAAATTCAGAAGGTGATGATAAATTACTTCAGTTAAGACGATACAGGTTATAGAAGCCATCTTAAACATGCGGTAGTCAAAAACAAGAACAGGATTCTACTTTACAGTATCACAAACAGATGCACTGCCCGCTCTGAGGATCTCCAGGACCCATATTACTTCCTCAGAATCTACAAGGATGAAAGCAAAAAGGCTGCTGGGGAATTCCTAAATTACCAGCTGACTTTTTGTAGATATACTTTGTGTAAACAGCAGAAAAAAAAATTTATTAAAAGAAGATGAAATAAAGAGCATCTCCCATTGAGCTAATTCACAATAGTTCTAGTTACAAAACTGATTCTGTAGGGCTTTTTCTTCACACCTGACGCTGTATGACATGAATGTCCCTCCCCAGCTTGCTGCTAGTTAGTTACCTACAATTAAATTTTGTTATCTGTGCTCTGACAAGTACCATAAACGCAGCTTGGCGTCAGCTGGCAAGCCAGGACCAGCAGGTCTGGTGCACAGCATTACCAGCGTAAGAATTTAAAACTGTAAGGTACCCTGAAAGACTAATCTCATTCATAAATCTGACCTCGTATATTATTCAACACCCATGTGTTAAAATTATTAAACGCTACCTCACCCACACAGCTATAAAAAGACTACTGTAAACTTTCACTCTGAGAAAAGAAGGTATTCATAAGTCAGGGGAGGACAGATGCGTAAAAGAAGATTCAGTGAAACTATAAAAATTCAGAACATACGGAGGCAAAACAAATTCCACACAGGACATCATCTCATTCAATGCTTTGTTCATCCAAAAGCTGTCAGGAAACACTGAGCCCACCTGTAGCAGTTATTGGTTTCTGTAAACTGAACGTTAAGTCCCCGCAGAAATTGGAAAGCTGGCCTTGATCCTCCCTTTTGCTACCTGTCTAGTTAGGACTTGTTTTTTAAGTGAGATCGATAGCTTTTTCCACCTACGAAGATCAAGCTGGACCCAGTCCAAGCTTGTAAGTCAAATTTTGCTGGACTAAGGGGAATTTTCATTCCATTCATTCCAAATTCTGACACAACAGCTCTCTGCAAGCTGAGCAATTCTGAAGAAGCCAAGAAGAGCTGACAAGACTTAACTGCTGACCATCCAAGCAGCAGTGAGGAGTGTCCTGCAGCATCTGTGGTGACAGGCACCCCTCTCCGGGAAGAAAGCAGACTCTTCCCAGCAGCTTTTTAATTCAACACCACATGAACAATTCAAATATTCATAACTTTTAAAATGAGGAAATTAAAATGGCTTAAAGGCATGAAAAGCTTGTTCATTAAGCATGAAAATTTCATTACCAAAAGCACGAATGAAACCAAGCACTCACATAATATTTCCTTTGCTAGGATTAAAGATACTTTACTACCTACCATGAAGCCAAACCTTTCCCACCACAACTTCAACCAAAAATATGAATGTTTAAGATGGTGCTTGAAAGATAAGAAAGCCAGTCTAAAAACTCCAATACAGTATAGACAGCACCCCTTTGCTCCAACACTAAGTAAGATTAAGTCAATGGAAGAGCAGAAGGGGTGCTATACAGATGAAGAATCAAATGCTATCAATGATCCACATCCCTACTGAGAAAAAATTGTTCCTAATGTATTTAGGGGGACTCTGATCCATTGAAGATGGAACAAAACAAAGTGTTTGGTCAACCCAGAACTTGTGGATGTTTTGCCAGACCTGTTGAGGACAGATAAAAGGAAAATAACCCAGTCTCCAGATCTAGAGGATACTAAATGGCGGAACAAGAGTTTGGCCTTTCAGAACTGCGGGGTGAGTGAACATCTGTGTACTTACACAAAAAAATGCCCTTTTATATCACCTACTGAAAGGGGCTGCTAACAACTGCATTATAGCTTCTTTTCAGGTCACTCAGGCAATTATGAAGTCTATACATTTTCGGCACCATCTTCAGCTTCTTGTATCCAAAACTGGCTTTTTTGCAGGAGCATGCTGTAAACCTATGAGGCTAACAGCTATTCATACCAGTCACCCAAAACACAGACCAGATCATTGTTAAGACTGACAGATACTACAGACTCAACCCACCACATCATCTGGAAGAAAAAGATGTCTGGTTTTTTTGAGACGTCCGAAAGGTATAGCCTACACACAACTGTCTCAAGAAAATCCCTTCAAAATATCCCTCTTCAGCATTTAAAGCCCAATTCCGTGTTTCAGTTTGCTCCAACCTTTTTATAGGACTACAGCCTACACCTCACCCTTGCCTGTACAGCAAACACTTGCCTCAGCAGCAAACACTTAGAGAAAATTCTCAGAGTAGAACCAGATTTTCTTTATAGATTCTTGATACCAAAAATATTATTAATCATAACAAATATGATTTATCTTTCACAAGTATCTGCAATAAATACAAATTTAGAACTGTTGCCTTAATTTAGGATAGCTTTGAAAATGCTGGGGTTTGCAGTGTAAGAAATAGTTGAGAAAGAGTAGAAGAAACACTTTTGTATATTTTTAACTAAATGCAGAACTGTGTTTTTATTAAGTGTTGCTTTAGGAGGTCAGAAATCACAACGTGTGGAGGAAGACAACTGCAAGGACTATTAAACTGTGGTTCTTCGCACCACTTCCTCAGAGTCAGGCAGGCTGGGATGACCAGGTACTATCTGAGCAGCAAGTACAGCCTTCCACATCAGGTTTCATGCTGGAACTAGTTAAAAAAAGAGGAAAACAATCCAAAATTCATTTTATGATCATTACACCTTACCAGGTGCCTTCACCGTCTTCCTTTCACGCATCCTTGAATTCTTTAATAACCGCAAAGATCTATTGTGTTCCCAGGAGGTGATTTGCACAATGCTTACAAGCAACTCGCTAGAAATCAGGAAAAGATGAGTCAAGTAGCACCTGCTCACAAATTGGACGTGAGAACAGAAAGACCTTGAGCACACAGCTCATATGGGACTACCCCAAAGGCTACCATGCTCTGCATTATATAATTGTCTACTTTTTTCCCTGCATTTCATTGTGGCTTTCCACTTACAGCCCTCAGCTGCGATTCAGAGGCGTTCAGTTTATCTGTCGAGCACTCACATCATCTGACCACCCGGCACAGAAGGGATCACGTCTTACTCTCCTGCAAAGCATTTGAGACCTTGTGAGGAGTAGCTAGTCTGAAGTTACTCCTGAAATTATCACTATGACTGCAGAACAGATAATTCAAGAAATCAAGCTACCTCTTCGCATGCCATAGATACCATTTTTAAAGCTCTGAGTTTTGATTTGTCAAGATAAATGCTAGTTGTACAGGATAGCACTATGAGTGGTCTTTGCAGGATAACAGAAAAAAATCACGTATAAAACCAGAAAATATACTTCTGAAAAATAACCTTCTTGTCCTCTTCCTTACAAGGAAGTAACTTAAAAATTATAACTTTCATCACTTGAAATTCTCATTACAGTGTGATACAAACTGAGGTGGTGTACAGTTTTGTGTTTCTCTTACTCAAAAGTTCACATCACAACTTTCATCTATGCCACAATTTCTGCAAAACATTACCAACTCCTGCAAGACCCCTGCTGCCTTTCCACAAGCACCATCTCACTCCACCTGCTGTGGAATTGTCACAGTCACCATAAGTCAAAACCCCCCACTGAAATGAAAGTGTTTTAACAAGTCCAGAGCAGGACATTCTCCCTTAGATTACAGGCAGGTAACACTCAGACTACAGCTAAATACTAGCCCTTGAACACCAGTGCGAGGACCCAAGAACCATTTGATATTGAAAAGATTCCCTGTTTTAAGAAGCCTTTCAATTAGTCTTACGTCCTCTGATAGGAATTGAAATGCCAACTACTACTGCAGTAATCAACCTGCCCATAAAGGTCAACAGAGAACTGATTAGAGGGAATGCCAGATTATCTGCTCAAGTGCATATTGCTCAAATATGGCTGTTTATAATAATTCCTACTTAGGACCACTTAAGGAACAATTCTCTGTTAAAGCTTTGGAGGTTTTCTATAAAGAAACAAAGCTAGCTACTGAGTGCACACTAATTGTTCCAATAGTCCTGCCTTTTTTTTTTTTTTTTAATTATTCTGATGACTAAGAATCACAACAGACACTGGTATGAAGCCCACTCAGAACTAAAGAATTCAAGGACCAGATGACTTTTTTGTACAATTAATGTGTAACATGCAGTGACTGCTTGAGGGTCCACATGAAATGGCCGGTTTATTAAGTAGTTGTAAGACATGGCCATTAAAAAATACTAACACTATGATATCCTCACTGAATCACTACATGAACCTACACACAACAGGGCACAAAGCATAGGGATTGGGAAATGAGTAGAAAATTCACATTGTATCCATCCACCTACCCAGGCAGGTACTCACATCAACAAACAAATCAGCCACACTAATCCAGCCCATGTCAATACCACTAAATTCTAATATTAAAGTAATGAAAAGTGCAACTTCACCATTTCTCTTTTTCCCACTAGAGACATCCTTGGGGAAATATCCTTGCATGCACCGAAACTGGTATGATTTCAATTCCACCCACATCTGGGCTCACTTGGGAACTAAATCCAGCACAACCCGTCTTGGGTCAGCCAGTGACCCTGAACAAAAATAGCTCTGGCAGAAAGCTGGATTTATGGAATAGGGTGGAGCCCATCCAAGTGTAAACTGAACAAACCCAGCACTTGAAGTTAATGATGGAGAAGCAACAATTTCTCCGTTCTGTTCTGTGCATGACAAGCACAAAGGTGACTCGTGCCATCTACGCAACGTGACAAAACACAACGTGACATAATCAACCCTCGAACAGGTCAGAATCCTGGGTGTAATTTGGCTCTGACACAATTTAAAATGTGTCGTCAGCCGCAAGAGTTAATTACCATCTCCAAAGCAGTAAAAATAAGAGAAGCAAATGTTGCTTGAGAACTGTAATAACACCAGCAACGCAGCTGGGTCAGCACGCCAGGGCCACAGCTTTACCAGCAGCATCAAACAGGGCTTAGCAATTTCACTGAAAAGCAACACTTTTGGTAAATTCAGATTAGCTTTCCCTAATGTCCCAGTGTAGACAAGCCTGAAGTCAGGAGATGATAGCACGGAGGGTACAAAAATTAAGTATGAAATTGTTTTAACACAAGATTATTCTGCCCACAGCAGACATAAGACAACCTTGAACTGCAAGCAGAATTGTGCCTGCAAACTCTAGATTATGGCCAAAGTAATGCACGCATTCTCATGCAAAAGAAACCAGAATTTGAACTGGTGTCACATGGAAAAGCCTGATTTTGAGTACCAATGACCAAGGTATTGGAGTTAAAGGGACACTTGATGCTGTGTTAGACACAGCAGGGATGTCCAGACAACATCCTTAGGCACAACTGACATGCAACAGGACAGAAGAAAAAATATAAAAATAATCAAACTACGTATCAATTGTAAAGATCCAGAATTGCTAGCTTGTTCTACTCATCCTCTTTCATACAAAATTAGCAGTCTACCAGTGCAAGGCACCTCTCAATTAATTAATTTGATTCCTAAATGCAACCAACATGCTATGTTCATTTTTAAGTTATCTAACAATCCATTTCCAATTCTAGCACACGTTAACCAAAGAATAAAACCCCCAAGAACAAACTATTACATGCAAGCTTCCTGCTAATTACTTTGTTTGTAAGCCCTTTGTAATACAATTAGGGTGTTGTGGCATACACAAATGAGAAACAAATTTAAGCTTTTAGAGGCACTGCAAAATTTATTTAAATCTGCTATTTCCTCAGGTTCAAAGCTCAACTGTTCACATTATGTCTTTCTTAGTATTTAAACACAAATGCCCTCTCTGTCCAAATAGAAATCCAAAATATAAAAGAAAAAACAGTATCAAATACACTGGTTGTTATTATATCTCACACTCCCAGGATCTGAGCCCTGACCTTGCAGCACCACAGAAGACAGGTACACCCAGGTAGCCAGTTGTGTAGCACAAAGGTTCCCGGGCGCTCAGCAGCTGATGCAGCCAGACCTCAACATCTACAGATTTCATCCAGAGGAGACATCACAATTGCCTGAAAGAGCTTAGTTTTCTCCTTCCTCAGTAGTTTTATGCCAGCTGAGGAAGCTTAGCCCACCTCTTTTCCCTTGATTATTGCCAGAGCCTCTCTCAGGTGCGTCCAACAACTGCATGGGCCTGCCAAGTTATTGATTTCAACTATCTCCAGAATGCAAGTGGCAGGAGAGGAACAGTCAGTAAAGCCCAAGCAAAACTGGGGGGCAGGGGGGAGTGACAGCCAATAAGTCACATTTTTATCCCAAAGGACTCCCTTTGGTAATTATCAAATCCTTGCACAAGCAGGGGCATAAGAGTTTATCAGGAAGAGCTCACATGAATCTTTTATAATGGAAAGTGAAAGACAGCCGCAGACTTAGGGTCCCCACGGCTGTTCTCTCTATCAGTGCTGCTCAGGATTTAGCTGTACTTCAGAGGAGACGGGAGTGAAAATGCAGATCTTCCCAAAGCCCATTGCGTCTAGAAGGGAAATAAAACCATAAAGATCACGAAACGTTAATGCAGCGAGTCTGCACCGGCGAACGGCTGTAATGCTCCTATGGGGCTGGAGCAACCTTGGACTTGGTGACTTTTATTGCTGGGATTTTTTTCCATCTCAACTTTGCACGCATGTCAGCGTAAGCGAGATACCTGTTAGAGGGGAGGCGTACAAGGTGGAGACTGAAGCAGATGAGGTCTGATGAGCCAGAGGAGAGAGAGGTTTTCCAAAGGGTGACAGAAAGTCCCCACGGACCCAAAGGCAGGGCTTTGGTGCTCCCTGCCTGCACCCTGGGGCACCCTCATACTCACTTGGCTCTCCCAAGTATCCCCATTTCATAGAAAATTCCCCACTTCTGTGCTGGGTTTGCTCCTCTGTGGAGCTCTGTCACCTCACAGGAACAGGGGCCAAGGCAAGGCAGGTGGAGGGGCCGCTGCCCGCGACACCTCCCTCAGCGCGGGGCCGGTTCAGCTCACTAAACCGGCACAGCACAGCCCCCTCCCCACTCCCGGTAGCCAAACTGAGGCGGGGGGGTGGAGAAGCGGGAGGACGAGGCCTCACAACCCCTCACACACCCTAAAGCGGCGGGGGGGTAGGGGGGGGGGGGGGATGGCGAAGATGTTGGTTCTACCGCCTTTCCCGCTCCCTCACACCGGCCCGTTCCCCGCCGCCCTCCCCACCCAACGCTCACCGCAGACGGAGGTTAGCCATGAACTCGGGCATGGTGACGGCGTCCATCAGCACGAAGTCCGCTTTGCCGAACTCTAAGCTCTCCTGCTCCGCCATGGCGGCGACGGTGACGGTTGGGCTCGCGCTGCCCCGCCGCTCCCCCGGGGGGGGGGGGGGGGGGGGGAGTGAGGAGGGCGGAGGGGGGGGGGGTGCCCGCCTCGCGCCCGCCGGGCCCCGCCTCACCTGCGGTGAGGCGGGGCCGGCGGGCGCGACGCGGGCACCGGGCGGCGCCCCCTGCTGGCCCGCGGAGAGAACACAGCAACGCCCCTCCGGGCAGGCCCCGCCCTTCGCCCAGCGCGGGAGGGAGCAAGGGCGCCCTCTGCTGGGGAAAGATGCGTACTGCACCTGTGGGGACACACCCCCTCCCCTCAGAACGGGCGGGGGGGGCGCATCCTGTACCCAGAGAAACACCCGCCCCCCCCCCCCAAAACAAGGGGCTGAAGGGCTGCATCCTGCACCTGGGGGAAGCCTCCATGCCAGGGTGCTGCGGGGGAGGGGGTTGTTCTTCAGCCAGGGGAGCCCTCCTTTCCCCAGCAGGGTGGTATTCTGCACCAAAAGGAGCCCCCACAGGGTGCTGTGGGGTCACATCCTGCACCTGGGAAGACCCCACACGCACACACCCCCCTCAGGGTGCTTCAGGGCAGGATCCGGCACTGAGGAGAGACACAACCTCGGGGTGCTGCCCGGCCACATCCTGCACCCCGTGGACTCTCCACCCAGGGTGCTGTAGGGCAGGGCTGGATCCCGCACCAAGGGGGACACCCTCCCCACCCACAAACCCACCCCAGGGTGCAGCAGGGCCAGATCCTGCACCCGAAGAACTCCCACCCCTCTCCACACTGTCCTGCAGGGCTGCACGGAAGGACACCCCCCACACACACCTCGCATCCTGCAGGGCCAGACGCTGCACCCCAGCACCCCCACACAAACACCCTGCAGGGTGGGATACTGCACCCCAGGGAACCCACACACACGCTCATCCCCCTCAGGATGGGGCCACATCCCGCACCCATTGGCCCCCTTTTGCTGTACCCCAATGCCTTGCACCCCAGAACATGGTCTTGCACCCCGGAGCATGGTCCTGCACCCAGAGAACCCCCACCACAGGATGCCACCGGGCAGGGCCAGATCCTGCACCCAGGGGACACCCATTCACCCCAGGGTCCCACTGAGCAGGGCCAGATCCTGCCCCCAGAACCCCTGGGTGCCTTCCCAGACCTGCTTACTCTGGCACTTACAGAACCCCCTGAAATCCCCCAAATCACTGCAGAATAAAACCACACTAAAAAATCCCACAGGAACACCCAGGCCCCCTGAGGCCTCGTACCACCGCAGAACCTCGGACTAATTAGCTTAATGATGCTAATTAGGGCAACAAGGGTAGGGGGAACCTGGGAGCAAGCACAGCATCACCCAAAAGAGCATTTGGGGCAAGAATTGCTGGTTTGGGTGCAGGAGTCAGGGGGTGCGGGTGTGAGCTGGCATGGCCATCCCTGTCCTTGTCCCCAACCCCATCCCTGGTGGGTCCTAATGGGCCACAGCCCCCAGCTGAAAGCAATAAACCCTCCTGGTTATAGGCAGGGGTTTCTGGCTCCCTGGTTGTTCTTGGGGCAGGACAGGGCTGGGGGAGTTCTTGGAGGTGAGCTGGGGACAAACAAAAACCACACACCTAAAAAACCAACCAAACAAAAAACCCAACCCCCAAAATACCCTATGTTGTGCTTTGCTTTTCTGGTGTGTTTGGCTCTGGGGAGGGTTTGTGTGTGTTCTGGTCTTGTTTTATGCAACATGCTGAATGCTTTTTGTGTTATTGCAAGTGCCTAATTGCGTGATGCTAATTAAATGCCTGCAAATGCCTTGGGAAATGCAGGGTAAGGTGGAGGTGACTGGTGTGAAGGCAGCACCCTGCTGCTGGGGCTGGTCCTGGGGCTCTGCTCTCTCTTAGCAGAGGCATTGGGGCTGCAGCAAGCGTGTGTTGAACCAGTGCTGTGTGTGGGCAGCGATGGAGCCCGACGCCCCTGCCCTCCCAAGGAAGAAGGCAGCAGCCGGGCACGCCTGGCAGAGCCTCCTCTGCCTCCGTCCCCGCAGGCAGAAGAAGAAGGTGGCTTATTTCACCTACATCCGCAAGCTCCTAAACCAGGTATGTTCTGACTGGGCTTGGGTGCAACCACCTGCTTTCTAGGCTCAGCTTGGTCATCTGCGTATTCAAGCCTGGATGCCCACGTGTCAGCTGAATCTGGAAGTTTTTGACTTAAACTGAAGGTGTGGTGGATGGGGCTGGGGGAGCTCTGCCTGACTCATGCCTGCTGGTATCTCCTCGAGCCATGCCACCCCAGGGATGGCTGAGCTGATGCTGTGACAGTCGCTCTCCCTGCAGACATGGTCCACCGGAGCCTCCTGCTTGGTGGCTGCTGCCCTTGCCCAGCTGTGCAGCCCCCGGCTGCTCAGGGACGTGGCGCTGGAGGCTGCCCGGCTGTGCCGCTGCAGCAGAAGAAGCCACCTTGGTCACCGGGAGGTCCTGCTGGCCGTGAAGTTGGTGCTGCTGCGTGAGCTCTCCAAGCCTCCTCCAGGATCCTCAAGCTGTGAGCCACTACTGAAGGGACCTGGCAAGATGGGACTGTCTTAGGAGTATTTTAACATGGTTTTGGTAAATAAAGTATTTATTAGCACTGTTTAATGGAGCGTCCTACCTGGGCTGGTAGCTGCCAGCACTGAGAGCAGCAGGTGGGCTTGGACCACCATGGGGCTGGTTACCTGTGTGCCCCGGGAAGGGGCGTGGGAGGGAGGGTGCTTGCACACACCTGCCTTGATAAATATTTGTGGAGCAGCCCTGCCAGCAGGTGAATAGTCCCTGGAGGTCCAAAGGGAACTGTCCTGCCAGAGAAGCCTCTTTGCTCCAACACTCCAGGTTGCCTGAGGGCTGCTGGGCAGCTGGATACCTCTTTGTACCAGATTTGGCCAAGAAACAGGAGAGGAGGGAAGGTGACTGTTGCTCCAAGTCCTGGGGAAACGTCAAGCTTGGAGAGCAGCACCATTCCCCGGTGATGCTGTGTTAGGTGGTGGCACTGAGTGACTTTGTTTCTGGCGTCTCCATGGAGACCCTTCATAAGCCAGACCTCCTGTGCACAGGGATGTCTCCAGGTTCTCCAACCTCCTGCCTGCAGCTTCAAATCCAGCCGTGGGGATGGTTGGGGTGCGTGGCAGTGCCTGCTCACCCACCTTCCTGTGTAGGGGTTCTCATTCCCAGCTAATTGCTGCCAGCTCCTGGCAGTACTGGAACATGCTCCCTGCAGCAGCCTTTCCAGCTGTTGAGCTTCTCCTCACAGGATCATGGGCAGGAGGCTGGAAAAGGGACAGATCCTTCCAGAGGGATCTGGCCCTCATCACCTCGTGATGCTGGTGTGAGCTGAAGGTTGCGAAATGCCTCTTCAGTGGGTTTGCAGTGGGAAGTGGTGACAGGTCTGCCTGCCCCTGAGCCACCACCTGTGGCTGCCTGGGCTGGTGGGCCACCATTAGTGTTTGGGGGACTTGCTGGGCTGTGTGGTGGCAGATATAGTAGTGGGTGTCTTTGGTGTAAAGCTGGTTATGACTCATGGTAGCTCCGGCTGTGTCCCCAGGCTGCTCCTATTTGCTCTCTCCATTCTCATGTGTGTATCTACACCTGTGTAGTGTGACAGACTGTCAACTACCAATGGCCTTTGGCTGTTTCCATAGTAAATACCAGGATAACGGTTGCCTTCAAGGAGCAAGTCTGGCCCAAGGACTGAAGGCTCAGGAGCTGCTGCCCAGGAGAAGGTTGAGTTTTGGTGCTTCAACTGCTGTCTCTGGCGCATGCAATGTGCTGCCTCATTGTCATGCTCATGCTGAGGGCCTTCAGTTTGTCCAAACCCTTGTTCTAGCAGCCTTGACTCTTCTGGTTGAATAGGGTTGGCTCAAATTCATGGATTTGGGGACAACTCCTATAGGAAAGTCCTAGTTCTTGTAGAACTAAGAGCTGCAGATCTCCTTGAGAAAACACCCAGGCTGCCCCACGGCCCCAGGCAATGCTGACCTACAGCATTCCTGGCCAAGGTCTCTTCAATCTACCCCCAAAAGCTCAGTGGAGAAGGAGGAGGAAGAGGAGGGTTCCACATGCATGTGATACCATGTGGTTCAGAGCTTCATCACCTCCTGCCAGGGTGTTTCTTTTGTGTTACAAGGGAAAACCAAGCTGAATATTCACGTACTGCTTCTTGTCCCTGTCAGCAGCCCAAACCACTTGCTCTCTTTCTTTTCTTCTGCTTTATTTATGTATCCAAAGCCCTGGCTGCTGCTGAAGAGTTTCTGGTGTCTCGCAGACCATAGTCAGTGTGATGGTGACACGTGGAGACACTCTTCTGCAGCACTGCTGTCTAACCTTCTTAACCCCTCCAGTAACTGCAGATGATCATTCCTGTCTAGAAGTAAAACTGAGCCTAGAGCCATGGCCAGGTCTCTGAAGGAAAGCAGCTGGAGCAGAGGAGCTGCTGGTAGAAATCACGAGAGGAGGTTCCTGGCCAGGGCAGGTCAGGAGAGCAGATGTTATCAACCTTGTCTTTTCCTACCTGAAAACCTATAGCTCACCTGGACTCTAAAGTGCCAAAATGTGACCCAGTGTGAATGCACCCAAGGCCAAAGCAGCTCAGCTGCTGTACCTCTGTGGGGACTTCATGTAGGATGTGACGATATGCACCAACTGGAATTTATCGCAACTCTTCAATCACCCTTTGAATTTTTTTTTAATTTTTCAGATGCATCTCTGGCATTAAGGTCAGCGTTCACCACATAGGTGCTCAAATCCCTGTGCAAATCCTGCTCAAATTGCTTTGTCCTTGGAGCAAATGTTCTTCCAAATCTCCTCTCAAGCAAAGACTCTCCTGTGTGGAGCTGTGCTCCAGTCCGATCTGGGAGCAGATATAATAAAATTAATAGAGTCTTGAGCAGCTAGAGCTAATGGTTCATTGCCCAGGCCTCTAGGTTCCATCACCTTTGCTGTTAGCGCTTGGGTGCCCTGCTCATCTCATTTCTTCTTGGCCCCAATCTTGGGCCCATCTCCAGCAAAGTCATTCACACTGATGCAGCTATGTTGTCCCCTGATGCAGATACAGCTACAAGATGCTGATACCAAGGCAGCTTCATCCTGGGAAGAGCCAAAGCAGCATGAGGAGCTCTGCACCAGGATGGTGCCTGCAGTGCATCTCTGCATCGCGCTCTTTGATCTCACTCAGACTCACCACTGACTTAGTGGATCCTCAGCTCTCTAGGATTCATGCTTCAGTCTCTTTATTTTGACACCCACCCACCCCACCCCACTTTTTGTCCTTTTTTCCCCTTTATTTTGTCCTTATTGTCCCCCTGATTTTGGAATTGAGAGTTCTTGTGTTAGAAATAAGGACCTGAAGCACAGGGTGAATCAAGTGAGTTCCTAAAAACTCTTCTAGAGGGTCTGGTTTGGGGGAAGAAGGAAATGTGCTCCACTGACCCCATGGCAGCAGCAGTTTCTCATGTATGGGCAGCCCCAACACAGGTTCACCCCCAAGCATGGGCATGGTCTACCTGTGCCAGACCCCAGCAGCTATACATAAAAGTCCATATTTGTTGTTTCTTCTGCAACTGTACTCTCTGTTCTCAATTTCACCCTCTTCTTCCAACCTATTAATGGGGAAACAGCTGGATGTAAAGCCTTGATTCAAAAATTGAAAGCAATGATTTATTCCTAGAGGGAGAAGTGCCCTGTTGAGGCTGCAAGCACCATGTGGACACCCTTTAAAAATTCTTTCTTCTGTCAGCCCAAAAAGCAGCTTTGGTAGACACAGGAGGATGAGTCCCTACATACCTGGGCCTGAAAGGGCTTTTCAGGATGTTTTTTTTTTGATAGTGTCGTCTTAACTATGTTGGCAATAGAAGCCTAGACAGACTGAAGAAATGGAAGAGTTAAACTTAAAAGATGTGCTTTTTTTCAGTTTGCAGATCCAAAATTAACAGAGAAAGACTTCTGTCCTTCAAGAGTTCTGAAGGAAGACCACAGCTTTCATAGTTTGCTACTCTAAAGGATGGACTCGTGCCATTTGTGTTGCCTTTGCTCAGGATTGTGGCGGCCTTTCCAAAAACAAGATCTGAAACCAACCCAAGTCTCTCATCTGCAAAACACAGCTGTGAGTTTTGCAGCTTCGGCTGGAGACTTTTAAGTAGACGATCTTAAATCAGGCAGCAAACAGCTTTTGAAAAACAAGCAGCGGGGCTGCTTCGCACTCCAGCATAGCACAGTGTGAAAGCACAGGGGAGAGCCATTAAAAGTTGCTTCTTCTTGTCCCACGCATAAGGAGGGACAAGCACGCATCCTCTCGCTGGGGTGCTGCAAGGTGATGAACTGAAAATCGGCTTCGGAGCACATCCCTGTGCCTGGGCAGGGAACCTGCCAGGGAGTCAAAGCCATCTGATGGTTCTCTTTTAGATATGTGATTGCGTTTAAGCCAGTCATAGAAACCAAGAGGGGAAGGATCGGGGCTGTGGTTGCTCCGGGAGCTGGAGCAAGTCGGTGTGGGAGGTGCATGTTGGTCGTGTGCCTGCTCTAGGCACTGGCAAAGAGCTGTGCCATGGCTGGTAGGTTGCTGGGGACAGCAAAAGAGATGTGTCTTGATGCCACTCTGCCCATGCAAAAGAGATGGGAGCCAGGAGCAGCCATGTCATCCATCACTGCGGTGCCCAGATGAGGGGTCCTAGGGGCTCCAGCATCCCTGCCTGCCCCCACTTGCTTGAATCCACCCTGAACCTGGCTGGCTTGGGTACCAGCGGGGTGAGCTCTGGCCGTGCAGCTCTGCCCAGCACAGGGACCTGTGCTTGTAGGGCACGTGATGGCAGCTGTGTGCCAGCGTGTATTTGAGTTCAGCCAGGGCATCGGCCTTAAAGCCCTCCCAGGTGGGTCTGGACACATCAAAATCGCATCTCTGGAGCACACCAGAGGCTAGGCACAGACTTCCCTGAGACCTGGCTTTTCCCTGAGATGGAGGGATGGAACTGAGGACAAAACAGATAACTTAAATACAGAGACTTCTCTGAAGGATGTTCTCTGATGCGTTAACTAATCATCTGCCTGGTCTCCCTTTAAAAGCATGAGTTTTGCTTTTGATAAATTATATTGATATTTCATTTCTTCTTTCTTAGCTTCCTCTGATATTTCGTCTTCTATTTCATTAGTCACGTCACCTTCCTCCTCTCTACAATTTCACTGTTGGTAAATGGCTACCATGGGCCTCCCCAGCATTAACCATTTGTGCGTGGGTAATGTACGCCATTCCCTCTTCTCTATTTTATCAAAAAGGGAAGTAGAAAAGAAAATTACTCATCACATCAAAATTTCCAGTCTATCATGTACACAGCAATGTCATGGTCTCTAGCCAATGAGGAGGATGTTAAACTGTAAACAAAACTAAATATTAAGTTCCCAGGCTTTTTGTAATTATGTAAAGTGGATACTGTGTTTTCTTTTATAGAGTTTTCCAGGAAACATTATGAAGACAGAAATGAGACTTCCCAAGTCTCTAACCTGACTGTTGCACAAATACGTAGCGATTTATACTGGGAGAACATTATTAACATACCCTTTCAGGACAGAGTGCGACAGAGCAAGACATCCTGTAAAAGAAACCAGATAAAGTAGAGTCTACAACACCTTTCCTTCTAATAAGGGGAAATCTTTCCCAAACCTGTTCCTGAGAATCCTCTTGAGGATGTTTTTATTTCTGGGAGGAGAGGGTAGAGGAGCCAGAGGACCCAGAGGCAATATGATAGGTTATGGGACTGCCTCGTCCCTCAGCAGCATCCAACATTTTTGTTTTCTCCTTCCTGGAGAGGAAGGAACTTGGCCCATATCAAAAACTTCGCTATGAGCCGCTTCATATCTACATATGTGCTTGTGATTCCCCAAGGTAACAAGAGGTGGGAATCCAGCCAAAACCACCAGACTCATCTGAACAGAATGGGAACAGCTTGAGATGTTCACCGGTTATGACTGTGGCTGATTTTGAAGAGGCCTGGACAAAAATGTCATCCCTTCTTGCCCAGAGATGCAGTGGTGAGCCTGAACAAGCCCTTACAAGCACAGAAGTGATGGAAACCCAGGCTGACCATTGAAACCCCAGGCTCCTGTACTCTGCCTTCACAGCACAGTGTTGGGGGGGTTAGTTACCCTGTTACCCCATTGTATGACATCCAAATGGTTTTCATTAAAACTCTTCTGAAAAAAAGCTTTTTGGAGTCTGGAGGTCTTTGACAAAGCTCAGCCAGCTCCACGGTCCCTCTGTGGTGGTCCCAGGGCGGTTCTCCATCCTTCCCCCACTCCACCATGGGCCCGAGGCAGGACGGCATAGCACTGCTTCCCCTGCAGCAAGGCAGCTGGATTGTCACCTTGATGGGAGTGAACATCTCATCCAAAAATTTGCTCTTGGAGAGGAGGATCCGGTTGAAGGCTGACTGCAGTTAAATGACTGCCTGGAGTTGCGAGGCTGTTGAAAACAGAAGTAGAGAAGCAGAGAAAACAGAGCTGGAGGGTTGCCTTGATGGATTGCCTAATCCCCCTGTTCCAAAGCAGGATAAGCGCAATTTAAGCCCTTCCTGATGGATTTTTGTCTAATATGTATTTTTTTCCTTTTCCCCCCAGAAACTTCCACTAATGGAGATCTGACATCAGGCAATCTGCTCTGGCACATTGCTGTATTTACATTTAGCCAGTCCCCAAATGTCTTAACTAAAGGTCTCTTACCGCAGCTTCATCCCATGATTTGTCATCCTCTCCAGGCAGACGCAGAGAAGAGTTTTTTCCCTTCTTCTTCATGGCAGCCTTTTATTTATTGGAGGACGGTTATCACAGCAGTGCAGGAAACGCAGCTGCCGCAGGAGAGTCTGGAGGTCAGTCAGTCCGCAGCTGTCTCATCTTCCCCCAGGCTTCACTTTTCTGGACAAAACAACCCAATTCTTTCATTCTTCCCTCACAGATCATATTTTCTAAATTTCTGCTAATCCTTCCTGCCAGCAAAAAAAGGAAAGTTTTTCAGGACCAGTCATAGTAAGGAAGGAGCAAGTCCCCAGTCCTTGGAGGTGAGGAAACCCTGCTGTGGGATCTGCTGAAGGATTGCAGACTCACCTGTCATTGTGTGAGCATTGCAAAAGCGTGAGTCTAGGAGAGAAGCCAGCAGTACGGCAAGCAAAGGCAGCAAAGCAGGAGCCTTGGGAGGACCAGCCGCCTTTGTTCAGTCTTTAGAAACCAAAAGGGTTGCATCAAATAAATATCCAGCTCCATTAGAATTTCTCATCCCTACTGATGTGACCTAAAAGATCCTGAACTTGGTTGCTTTCATGAAAATAGGTGATATATTGGGTCTTCTTCATCCATCCGCTCTCTCACTTCCTGCAGATGTCTCAAGCAATAAAATGGAGCACCTTCACCCACAGCAGCAGCCGCTTTCTCTGCCCTCCTCTTCCTGAAGGGAGGTGCCCAGACTACACCACGGTTCCCTGATACAATGCTGCTTATCCTGACCATAAAAAAAAAAGCAGCTTCTAATTTACCCAGAAAAAAAAAAAAAAGGCTTTGAAGGCTAATTACAATTTTCCTATATTGCTTTCTTCCTGGAAGTTATTCTATTCTTAACCCAGCTGCAATGGGACACAGTTTCCAAGTGGGAATTCTAGTTTAAGGGGCAGGTTTCCAGGTATCTAAGATGCAGTGAAATGCCTAGGAAGATCTCTCATAGATACCTGGGCTCCCAATGCCAAAAGAATGTCAAAAATCTGCATAGGTATTTCCCTTTATCTCAAAATCTTTAAAATCCCTGTATCTTAAAAAAACTGGCAGAGTGACTTCAGCTGCATGGTATCACCATAACTCAATATGACAATCATCCATTCATCATCAAACATTGTGCCACTCTAGCAAAAGGACTCCTGAGGGCATGAACTTTCCCGACCAGTCATTAAAAAATGTGTTGTAACTGTTAACAAGCTTCCTCCCAACTACTGCAAGCACAGCAGCCGTCAGCCTGGAGCTCTCCTGGTTGTGGGAGAATAGTCCCAGAGATGAGTCAAACATGTCCAAGTGCAGCAGAGTCTGCTAGCAACAACCTTCTATTCCTCTGTGCTCCAGTTCCTGGGAAAGCTATGTGGGAGAATGGAAAAAACCCACGCCCAAATCAAGGACTAGAGCGGGGTGTAGCTTAGCAGAGACTCAAAAGAAATACAACAGCCCAAGAGAGGTCCTGGCTGTCCACCTCGGTGGTTTCCAGCTAGGTCAGCTTGAAAGAGTTTTCCCTGGACCCTGGAGCTCCAGACTTCTCTGACTTGACTTCTGGCTACCAGAATTTGTGATCAGCAAATCTGTGACGGGCTCGGACAGAGAAGAGTTTTGTGGATTTAAAGAAGTGAAATGATTGAGGGCATGTTGTTAGCCCAAGTCACAGCGAGACCCCTTGAAAGGGAGCTGAGTTCAGCCTCCCCAGGCCCACCTGCCCATCTCCTTGATGTCTCTGTGCGCATGAGTGAGGCAGCCAGAGCTTGCTGTCATAAGATAAAGCAAGGACATGAAGTGTGGTACAGAAAGGATGCAGGGATGGTGAGTTTGACCTAGAAAAACCCGTGGACCAGAGGGAAAGCAAAAGAGAAAAGTGACATTGAACTGCATGAAGTTCCCGCCAGCCCATTTCTCCAGGTCCCTCTGGATGGCAGCACGACCCTCTGGTGTTATCAGCCACTCGCCCAGTTTTGTGTCCTAGGTAAACACTGTGCCTCATCATCCAGATCATTAACAAAGATATTTGCTCTGCAGGAAGCTCTAGGGAAGAGCAGGAGGAAAATGTTTAAGGTAGTAGGAGTCAAGAAGAGGGTACCGGGCTGCTGTGCTACAAGAAAAGACAGAACCATGTGAGCATTCGCTGAATGAGTTCTACCATCCCTCAGCCAGTGACTCCTACAGCCTCCCCACCACAACTCCCGCTTCTGTTTGGGGTTACAGGGTTGGCAACTGTTGAGCTGTGCGGGCAGGAGAGGCAAGACGGGCAGCTGACGCTAAACTGCCCTCAGTCCTGCTACAGGCATCTGCTTCCCAGTGCCCCCATTCCTGTTGACTGCCTTCTACTGGGGGGCCTGCTCTTATCCTACAACCACGCTCTGATCAGAACAAGGCCACCCGAAGTGCTTAGGAAGTCATTAGCTCCCAATATAAAATGCACAGTAAGCTTCTCCCTGCACTTCTTTCTTCCTCCTGTCTCCTTTCTTCTGGTACCACCACACAGCAACAACCAGAAAAGGGCCAGACCTCTCCACTGCTCCCCAGAGCTCTGGTCTCTCCTTCTTACACTCTCCTATATTCAGGGAGGCCAGGAAAGCATGTTGCATGATTGGTAGCCTTCATCCTCACTAAAAGAGTCAGAAGTTTACACAGCCTCTTCCTCGGCACCACGTCGCTCTGCCACCCCATGATGCCTGCAGGGATATAAATCATGGATAGCTGAACTCAGACTTTTCAAGGGGATGACACCCAGGACCTGAGCTGCTGCACATGTCCTGACCTGATCCGGGTCCTGCGTTTGGCCACCCCATCCTGACACTGAGCTGGGGCCGGGGTCTCACTGTCCCACCGGCCTGAGGAGAAGCACTAGATAGAGCCACTCGATTGTGACCCCAGGCTGTGCTCCTGCCAGCAGCAACCCCCTCCAGCCCCTGCACACCCAAGCTGGCTCTGAGCAAGGGGGCTGCAGCCTGGGACAGGGCCAGGAATAAGGTCATCTGGGGATGGGGATGCCATGACCGTGTCTGGATCTGTGCTACACAGCAGCCGGAGGTTGCAAATGAGCCCGGTGCCACCTCCGTCACTTAGGGACCTGGCTGCGAATGAGGAGAAAGTGTTTAAGAGGGTCATATATGTGTTTGTGTAGCTCAGAAATGAAGGCTATATAGAGTAGAATAGAATATTTCAGTTGGAAGGGACCTACAAAGGTCATCTCGTCCACCTGCCTGACCACTTCGGGGCTGGCCAAGGTAAAGCATGTTGTTAAGGGCATTGTCCAAATGCCTCTTAAACTCTGACAGGCTCGGGACATCGACCACCTCTCGAGGAAGCCTGTTCCAGTGTTTGAGCACCCTCTCGGTAAAGAAATGCGTCCTAATGTCCAGTGTAGACTTCCCTGGTGCAGCTTTGAACCATTCCCAGGCGTCCTATCGCCGGATCCCAGGGAGAAGAGCTCAGCACCTCCCTCTCCATGTCCCCTCCCCAGGGAGCTGTACAGAGCCATGCGGTCACCCCTCAGCCTCCTTTTCTCCAAACGAGACAAGCCCAGAGCCCTCAGCCGCTCCTCCCAGGACATGCCTGCCAGCCCTTCACCAGCTCGGTTGCTCTCCTCTGGACCCGTTTGAGGACCTGAGCATCCTTCTTCCACAGTGGGGCCCAGAACTGCACACAGGTGCTATGTATAGGATGGGGGGTTACTGTAAATGTGATGTAGGAGGAGGAAATTGGGATCTAGAAGGTGGGATGAGGGACCACAGGCAGCCTGGGAGCTTGCATTAGCAGGTTGGGAAATCTGGAGCGGGACTGGGATCCCACACCCATGGTGCTACCCACAGCTCAGGAAAGACTCGGTCTCTGGCAGTTGCCATGGGGGAACAGAAGTTTGACACTGGAGGGTTCTTCTGTCTGGCAGTGAAAAGAAAAATGCAAGCCAGCGCTGTTGGCCAACCGAGGCATATTGAAACTGGAAACACAGCACACATTTTTAACAGCGGAGGTAATTAATTGTTGGAGCCACTCATTAAGGTATTGGCAGGCTCAGTCACTGACAGTCTGAAATAGGGTTGCATACCTTTTCTATAAAATGTTTTTCTTCAAACATGAGTTAATTCAGGGCCCTGCATCACCCAGATGTCTTCTTCAGAGTCACTTCTTCCAGGCTGAAACATTGGGTTTATGTGTGGCCTTTGGTGTTAGGGAGTCACAGCTGAACATGATGCTCCTGCAGGCGTCATGCCTAAAAGCACAGTGTCTTCCAGTGATGACATGTGGACAAATACATTGCACAGGTCTTTACTCCATCCCTAAGTGAAGGAGTCCTCTTGCGCTCCCACTTAGTCCCAGTGTGGCTGCAAGCATGCAAGATCCTTACCAAGTGACAGCAGAGGCATCCATTAAGTTTTCTCTCGTAGCACTCTCCTGATGCTCTGTAGCGTGAGCTGTTCCCAATACCATGGCAGTAACTCTTGGCCACAGCCACTCAGGCCTGTATCAGACCCTACATCATATAGCAATTTCTATCATGGTCTTTTCTTGGTTTTGATGCCTGGCACCACACAGATGCTGTCTTTACGCTGGCCATCGTGTGGGACTGTGTCCCTGCGCAGTCCAACTGCGTGGGACTTCACAGGTCTGGGAACAGCCGTCTCTGTTCCCAGTAAATGGGCAAGTAACCCCTTTACCCCTCCTTGGTAAGAATCCTGAGAAAACCAAAATATACCTGGTGTTTCAGGGGTGCAAGTTTTTGCTGCATTCCCCCTGCTCGGGGTGTTTCCAGTTAACAGCTTTTTTCTGAGTGTGAACATCAAAACTGCCACTCGGCGAGGTGAACTGCAGCTCCCCACTCCAACACCCAGCGTCGGTGCCAAGGGGCTGCACCTTGCCAAGTGTTTACAGTAATCCTTGGCAGGTACCCAGGGTTTCAACAAAGACATCTGCTAATCTGCAGAAATGAGCTTTCAGGAAAGAGAAGCTTGAAGGTTTCAGGAAACCTTGCTCCCAGCCGGGCTCTGCGAGTTGCAAACTTGCCTGTCCCGGCTGGGGAAGCACACCTGAGTCTCCCAAGACCAGGATTTGTCTCAGACAACAGCTCCCAGTAGGTTTCCTCACTCGGATTAGTTATTCTGCAGCATTTGTGGCCTCTGTCCTTGTTTCTGCAGCCTCCTCACTGTGCACGGATCAAAGGGGATCCTTGTGAGATGTCCACGTGGGACCTGAGTCAGGCCAGGCACTCAATGCCTGCGCAGAGCGGCTCCCCCACCCCCTGCGCTTCCCTGCCCTTAATCACGAGGCTGCGGGGAAATGGGACAAGGAACAGAGGTGCTGGCAAGAACCTGGATGCAGAAGAAAGCCTCATCCTGCTGCTGCAGGACTCAGCAGCACTATTTGCCCTGTATGGCCATAGGAGCCAGGTGCTATATTCTACATGGTGTACGAGATTAAGCAAGCCAAGATGTCCTTGCATCCTCTTGCCTTAATGCACTAAACCAGGCAGGTGTACACACTCTGCTCCGATTCAAACTCCCTCTTTGGAAACACACATCAATACTTTCATGGCTCCGAGAGAAATAAGCCAATTTCCCAAGAAACGTGCTCAAAATCTAAAGACAGATCAAAAGTTTGAAGGGTTTTCTTTCTCCGAAGGCTGCAGCCTGTCCTCCTGCGTGGTGCTTTGGAGGTCCAGAGCAGCAGTCCCATCTCCTGTGTCAGGGGTCCTGCTTGAACTCAAACTCCTTGGAGAGCGGATGAAGCCTTTCCTCTTGAATCCCAGCTGGCTCTCGCACAGCTTCTCTCCCTCTCCTGGAGAGAGGCTCCTTTCAGTTTCAGGGCTGGGAAATCACATGCTTGATGGCTTCAACATGATGTAATTGTTTTTGGAAGAGACCTGAGCGCTGGTTGGGTTTGCTTGTTTTTCAGGCACACACCGACGCTGGGAAGGGACAGGCGGTGGGACCGTGACCAGCCTGGCCTCCCCTCCTGGCACTCCCAGCAGAGCCGGGTGACCCTGCTGCACCAGTGAAAACATGCAAGTGCTGTGTAATAATTATATTTAATAACTATATATTTAATATTATTAACAGCTAATAATAAGTTTATTATAGTATATAATATTATATATTTGTATATATATAGTATATAATATATATACTAGTGTATATATAGTATGTAATATTAGTATATTATTGATACTTATTTATATATTTAATAATAATTCAATAATTCCTCTCTGCAGCATTATTATTAATTCCTGCAGAGAGGAAATCACCAAGAGCGGCTGGTGTGAGCAGTGACACTGGTGGATACCCCAGTGAGGGTCACGGAGACCTTTCAGTCTCCTCCTCACGCTTGTCTCCGAAAGTGGGAGCTCCCACGGGGGCTGATAAGCACCAGTCCAGAGACAACATCCAGTTCAGAAACTCCTGAAGCTGAAGATTGCTGGAAAACAGGAGGGTTTTCTGGGAAAGGGCCTCTTCTTGGGCTCCTTCCCCTGTAGCCCGTTAGCTGCTTAGAGTTTTCTGCCCGGCACAGCAGTACCAGGTGTTACATGTAAAGTGGCTGTAACAAACCCATCCTTCACTCCAAAAAGCACTGCTGAAAAGTCCTCGCTCTGACGCCAGTTGGTGACAAGATGCTTTGCCAGATGGATCTTCAATCTGCCTCATTAATGGAACATTTTATTTTTAACAGCCAAGAACATGAACTGGGGGACAACCTCCCATCCATCTCTGCCCACAGCTCCCCAGGGGTATTGCATGGGTTTGTCCTCACCTGCTTGAGATGCAAAGTGGCAGCATGGGGAAGGATGGCCTGGCCAGCCGTCTGCCATCATTCACCCCCTCTCTGCCCCAGCCTGGAGCCATTGCAGTGTCCAGAAAGTCAATAATTGAGGCCACAAAATGAACCCTGCAATAGTTGAATTAACCCTGCCTGCCCCAGCAGACCTATGGTTGAGAGCTGGAGTGAGCACAGCTCAAAAGCTCATCTGATTTTCCAGCACCATCCTGCCAAAAGCTTCCTTACACTCTTCCTGAAAGGTAAAACCTCTACAGTTCTCCAAGAAAAACTCAAGGCAACCTTGGAACAAGTCCTTGTACCATAGGCATGCAGGCTGGGACAGTCGCAGCCCATGCGATTCAAGCGTCCGCCTCCCAGACCAGCTCGTGGACTGAACAAATCCAGGTGAATGACGCTGCATTTGTGATGGGCAGAATACATCCTGCTGGCTGTTGCTCATTTGCACGTGCATGGTGGACTCCGCACTCTTAAATGGACAAATACAGAGCCGATAACAGAGATGCTGTTCCCAAAGCCCAGGAGCAGAGGGACCAGTCCTAAAAATGGCATCACCTGCAAAAGCGATCTTTGGATTTTTTAAAATAGCCTGTGCAGCCCTTTGGTGAAACAGGCAGAGAAATGCTGCTTTCTGCTCGAGGAATGGGAGAGAAGATGTGTGGCTCCAGGTGATACAGCCCTGTCCTGGCTGATAGCACAGGTTGCTTTACCCAGAAGTCTGAGAATGCATGTGGTGGGGGGGGAATGAGTGTCCTGTGGGTAGGAGGGGTTGAAAGATGCATTATATTCTCCTTAGACCTCTTTTTCTTAAGACAGGCATTGGTTTCTCTTTTTTTAGAAGCAACTTTAAAAAGTTGTGCATTTATGTTAAAAAAGAAGAACCTATTTCTTATCTTCACAGGGTAGAAGCTGCTTTCTATCTAATACGAGTGTTGTTGCTTTTATCTATACTACTTCTTTGACTGGTTGAGACATGTCTAAGCCTGCGTATATGGAGGACAGAATTAGGCTCCCATCTAAAGTTGGCAATGCAACAACTTTTCCCCGTGATGTCTGCTGCAAGAGCATCTTGGGATCCTGTTGATGAATAGGGCTCTTTTCGCATCTGGTGTTATATGAGCCAAAACAAAGAGTTTGTCTCTGAGTCAAATCATTTACAGTGTAACATGACACAAGGCAGGGATAGGATATAATGATTAGTTTATCTTTTGCTGCAGTTCCACGTTGTGGCAAGACCCATTTATTTTAATGCAGGAATTACTGCGGGAGATGGTCAAACCTGCAGCTTAGACAGACACTTGATTTGATTTCAGGACTTCGCTGATGGAGAACTGTTAAAGTGGATCCAACAAGCCTTTCCTGCACTTCATGCTAGCCTGAATTTGCGTCCTTTCTCCTCCTGGCTGTTCGCACTTGTTATTCTTTTATTTGTTAAAATAAATATCCTCTAACATCAGAATTTTCATTGGAGACTGTGACTGAGTCACTCCTTAACATTTTCTTAGTTAAACAAACTCAATGTAGTGTTCTTTTAGTCTCTTAGGTAGGTTTGTCCCACCTCCGAGAATTGTTTTTGAAGTCTTTTTGAACCCTTCCCAAATTTTTTTTTGCAGTGGCAGCACAAGACCTGCACCCTTGTTCCAATAACCCTGTGAGCAGGTCTGGATAGATCCCTTCTGATTATATTCAAGGGTCAGGCTCAAGCTGGTTTAAGCATCTGACAGTAATAGAAGTTCATTACCGAACATACCCTGGCCTCTTTCATGGTCCTGAGACCACCTCCAAGAACAATCTGCCTTTCTATACCCAAACAGGGTAGGGACAGGAACTCAGCTAGAGATGAGGAGGGAGCTGGAGCCACATGTGTGCCGCTGGCCGGAAAACTCTTGTTGACTCCATTTCCTTTTCCTCCAAAACTTCCTTCTGATTTGATCAACAGAAAAGTACACATCTGGCAGAAAAGGACCAGCTCTATCAGCCAGACCCCAGCAGGAGTTTGTGTTCCCCTCCTTGCCTGCACAGTAGAATTTTGCACCCAGTAGATATGTCACCTCAAACACTGCAAAGGACTGGATGGAAAATTTGAAGTTATGGTGACCTCCAAACAGAGAGGTTCCCTAAATCACAGCATGAATCTTTGTAAGTCCAGCTTATAACAGGAATGAATCAAATAAAAATGCTGCTCCCAAACTTTGCCTGGAGAATTGCATGGAAAAATCCTGGGCCCTTTCACCAAGATTGAGGGAATTTAATCTAGCAGTACTGCTTCACTTCTCTGCACTACAGACCAGCAATGTTCACTGTGAGGGCTTCACTCTCTTTTCCAATATTGGTCTTGGAAAAAGGACTCCCAAAAAACCTGTGTGGCAATAACAAGTGTCTAGGACTACTCAAAGGCTTCTGATTTGTAATGAGCTGACTCATTTCTCAATTTATTAAGTGACCAACAAATTCAGACAGCCTCAAGATGACAGACGGCCCTATGGGGAACCATTTTTATGACAAAAGAACTCTCTGGGGAGGAGACGCTAGTCTAATCAGAAGGACATGGGTTTAGGACAACAGACACAGTGTGGGAATGGGTTGGTTTAGCCCTAGAGCTAATACTATGTCCTCTGAAGAGTGTGAATTTGTTTGTGGGGAGATCCAGCAGATTCACCACGGGGTTTCTTGTGTTTTTCAAACCCATTACTGTTTTGTTGCTCTTGCTACTAGATTCCTCAAGTGAATAGCACGCCCCATGAACACAAGCACCTCGGCTCTGCAAAACCCAGCGACAGACAGCAATGTGCGACTTCATCTGTGTTTGTGCACTGTGGGAAACCAACAACTGCTACTTTGGTTAAAGTCTAGAGGCCAGGTGTTTGGTGTGGGCTGGAACGCTGTAGCTTTAACCCTTTAGGCTGGTCTCCGCAGGCACCACCAGCCCTGAGCTTCCTCTGGGAAAAGCAACAGGTCATGGAACCACCTCTCTGGTGCAATCTTGCAGCAAACACATTTTGATCTCACCACCAATCTAACCCGCACTATTAACATCAACAAAAGAATGGTTAGGCACATGTTGAGCAGTGCTCCAAAGAGCAAGTGGAGGAGCTTAAAAGGTTTGCAAAAGCTGAGACATTGCACCCACCTCGCAAGTACTGACTGTGCTGAAACGTGCCTGGGCTATATCATAGAATCATACAATCATAGACTAGTTTCGGTTGAAAGGGACCTTTAGAGGAGGTCATTGCATTGGGTTTGCCTGGCAAGGTTTTGGTAGTGGGAGGCTACAGGAGTAGTTTCTGTGAGAGCTGCTAGAAGCTTCCTCCATGTCCAACAGAGCCAATGCCAGCCGGCTCCAAGATGGACCCACCACTGGCCAAGGTCGAGCCCATCAGCGACGGTGGTAGTGCCTCTGCGATAACAGATTTAAGAAGGGGTGGTGGTGGTGGGGGGAACCAATGGAACAGAAGCGGGAGAGAGAACAGTGAGAATATGTGAGAGAAACAATCCTACAGACCCCCAGGTCAGTGCAGAAGGAGGCGGAGGAGGTGCTTCAGGTGCCGGAGCAGAGATTCCCCTGCAGCCTGTGGGGAAGACCCTGGTGAGGCAGGCTGTCCCCCTGCAGCCCAGGGAGGTCCACGGTGGAGCAGGTGTTCACCTGCAGCCCGGGGAGGACCCCACGCCGGAGCAGGGGGATGCCCAAAGGAGGCTGTGACCCCGTGGGAAACCCGCGCTGGAGCAGGCTCCTGGCAGAACCTGTGGCCCCGTGGAGAGAGGAGCCCAGGCTGGAGCAGGTTTTCTGGCAGGACTTGTGACCCCGTGGGGGACCCACGCTGGAGCAGTCTGTGCCTGAAGGACTGCAGCCCGGGGAAGGGACCCACGCTGGAGCAGTTTGTGAAGAACTGCAGCCCATGGGAAGGACCCACGTCAGAGAAGTTCATGGAGAACCGTCTCCCATGGGTGGGACCCCATGGTGGAGCAGGGGAAGAGTGAGGAGTCCTCCCCATGAGGAAGGAGCGGCAGAGACAATGTGTGATGAAATAACCCCAACCCCCATTCCCCATCCCCCTGTGCTGCTGTAGGGGAGGAGGTAGAGAATTTGGGAGTGGGGTTGAGCCAGGACAGAGGGAGGGGTGGGGGGAAGGTGTTTTAAGATTTAGTTTTTATTTTCTCATTATCCTACTCTGATTTGATTGGTAATAAATTAAATTAATTTCCCCAAGTAGAGTCTGTTTTGCCCATGACAGTAATTGTTGAGTGATCTCTCCCTGTCCTTATCTTGACCCATGAGCCTTTTGTTATATTTTCTCTCCCCTCTCCAGCTGAGGAGAGGAGTGATAGAGCGGCTTTGGTGGGCACCTGGCATCCAACCAGGGTCAACCCACCACAGTCATCTAGTCCAACCCCCTGCAATGAGCTGGGACATGTTCAACTACATCAGGTTGCTCAGAGCTCCGTCCAACCTGACCTTGGATGTTTCCAGGGAGATACACGGGATATATGGGAGATGGTCATTTGCAGAGAGAGAAACTCTGGCTCCTGCCGAAGCTGGGAGCATGTGTGGTTGCAAATTGCTTGGCTCCAGTGTAGCAGAGCTACGTCTGCTGCTCTGGGACTCACAGTGCCAGGTGAAATGGTGCTGGACAGCCTGATCCGCAGGGGCTGAGCGAGCTGGACCATACCCTGTGCTACCTCCCTCCTTGGCAGAGGCAGAAAGGCTGCGCTGCAGGATTTTGAGCCACTGACCTCAATGCAGGAACCCGGGGCATTGGGGTGTCACAGCTCTCACTGTGCTCTGCTCACACATAGCTGAGAGGCTGCGGGATCTCAGGTGTGGGGCAGGCAGTCCTGGAGGAAGAAGCATGGGGAGATGGCTTGATGGTTGTCTTTGCCATTTAGTGGGTGTGAATTCTCTTTTTATCTAGTGGATGGATCATACCTGAAGACAAAATCTCTGTCCCACAGCATGCTTTAAGGGCTTTTGTTATTTTGCAACAGATTAATACATAATTAACTTTAAAGGATTGCATGCATTTTTCTGTGAAATGAATAAGAAATGTCTGATTGAATTTTTAACACATTTCCATTTACAGTCTGGTTTAATTTCATCAGAAATTCCAGTCGCTGACACTTGTGATTTATTGTAATCAATTTCATAAGCAAAGACTGAACCAGCTGCTTTTGCTGGAGCACTATTGCTTTAAGGAAAAAAGTGTGGGATCTGCATAAAGACCTACTTTGTGTTGTCCCTCTGCTCCATCCTGTGGTCTGTCTAATGAGGATTCCGCTTAATTGTTGCTACCAGAATTTCCAAGGCTGGAGCGAAGACCAGAGGCAAGAGGCACTACCTGTTTCGTCCTGCTGGGTACATTGAAGAAGTCCCATTTACTGGCACAGAAGCTAAAGGACCCTCACAGACAGCAAAACCACAGGCTCTGCATTTATCAGCACAGATAAATGGTGCCTGTATGCTCTCAGCTTATTTTGTAAAGGGCACTTTCTGTGTTAGGAAAGCAAAGATACTCCGGGTGTTGTTTTTTGTATGTTTTGCCAGGTCCTAATATTAGCTGCGGTTTGCCTGCCTACAATAAACTCTGATTGATCTGTCTGTAAATATTTAGCTAGTGACCCCTCCCCCGCCCATCTAGTTGTCAAGCCCGGTGAAAGAAATCTTTCTCCTTTTTAGGTATTTTGTTTCAGGAGGAGGAATATCTTCTTCTTGTACGGTCTTGTAGATGTGATGACTTTGGACATGCCTGTACCTTGTTTCATGCCCAGCTCTGGGCCCTGGTTGTTCACCCTGCAGTCGTGCCTGCTCACCCCTGCGGACAAGCCATGCGGAAGGAACCCTGAATATATTTCTCTCCATTTCTCTTCACACATGACAGTAGGGACGAGGACCATGCCAAGCTGGACTCCCTCCACCAAGATTGTCCTTCTCCTGGGAAGTTAAAAATGAAAAGCCTCACAAAGAGAGTTAAAGCTCTGAGGCCTGTGAGGGTTATCTTATCTACAGGCCAGGTTTTCACTGGGAAAAAAAGGAATGGATGGATGGAAGACTTTGAAAGTAGGAGATCAGCAGAGTTGTGAGGAAGAGCATGGATGCCAACGGAGGTGACACTGGATTGAGGAGCTGGGTGGGAGAATGGGCACATCAGGAGAGGGAGAGGACACCCAGAGTAAAAACTGAACAAAGCACTGGAGATGAGATGTCTCTTGCTGGACTGTGGTTGACTGCCTTTGCTTTTCTGGTTTTCTCTTTCTCGGTAGCCCTTCCCACCATATATGAGAAATACAAGAAAATGTGAATATTTCCAACATTTTATCACATTTCCAATCTGAGAAAACCAGTAGCTTGCATTAGAACTGCATGTAGTCATTTTGTTAATTTGTGCTAGAGCAGCACTGAAAGGAGCTAGTGGAGTTCCCAGGGTGGGTGTAAGAGGTGTTTGGGCAGGATGACAGCCTGGAGCAGTACAAGAACCTGGGTGGGGGACTGGGACGTAGCAGCCGAGTAGAGAACTCTGCTAAGAAGATACACAGCGTGGCAGCTCCCCATCACTGCTGCAGCTCCTGGTGGGGGTGGGAGGACATATGAACATGGAGCTATGCCAACCTTCTTGCAAAGCAGGGGGGATGGCCACTTCGCAGAAACGGCGTGGAAGTGCAACACAGCAGGCAGCAGCTGCTGGTTTTTAATTCAGACCATCTGAATGCCTGTAAGAGGAGAGAGCTTATCGACTGCTCGGGATTTCTGAAGGTTCAAGTGGAGGACAGGGCTGGGATGAAAGGGGACATTCCAGAAGGGAGGCTGCACAACAGCAGCTGCCGACAGCTGGGCTTCCTCAAGGGCTCCCTGTCCCAACGCGCTCAGGATTTCCTCTCTACTCTTGTACCACATCGCTGGATCCATTCCTGTTGCAGGGAGCGTATCCATGCTACCCAGCGTTAGTCGGTGTGATGGCTCTGAACATTTCAGCCTCACAGGAAGCTGGAGCAAGTCTTCCTGACATGGTAAGAGACAGTGCAGAGGCAGGGGGAATCCTGAATGCCTTGCAGACACAGACCTCAGGATGTTTCACAACAAGATTCCAAATTATGGCATTCGACAGTGATTGCAGAGTTGAAATGCTTGAAGCAGAAGTTTGGGTTCAGGCCCAGACTATTTGTCCACTTAAGAGTTTGTTCCAAAGCCTATATCTGCAGTGCTGAGAGCAGAAGTGCTCCCGAGTCCCTGGACCCAGAGTGAGCCCTTCTTCTTCACCAAGGCAAGACTGGGGGTGATGGCTATAATTCAGCCTGCCAGGGAAAGAAATGGCTGTGTACAGTAAGAGGGGCAGTGTCCTCTAGTCACAGTACCTGAAGACACCGCACATTGCAACACACACCCACCCTGCCTGCTAGAGGCAGTCTGGGTCTGATGCCTGACTCACCCAACTGTGCTGCCCACCTCTGTCTCCCTCTGTCCCTCAGCTACAGCTCTACTCCAGGTAACATGCCAACCTTACACACCCTGACCCTTGGTAAATGGCATAATTAATTCCATCTCATTTGACTTTATTGCCCAGCAGAGATCAGTCCTGGTATGCTGACAAAATCTTGGCTGAGATGTAGGAGTACAGATGTGATGTTGTGCACCTCCCTACCCTCCCTACGTACCAAGGACAGAGGGCAATGGACATGAAAATGGTTATTCATAGACTATTGCAATTTGGGGAGGAGGAAACTTCGAAACCGGAGTAAGCCAATCAGTATTTGTCCACATCCTATGAACTTTAAAAACTGATAACTAGATTAATCCTTGTAAATAAATGTGCCAGTACCCAGACTGCCCTGTGTCTACATACATTCTGCTGTGGAAAGAGCAAGCCAGCAGATGTACTGGAATGAAACCAACAGTTTCAAATGTGAGGAGCACTGCAAAGTGCTGCTGCAACGCTGCAGTGAAAGGTAAGCCACCAGGTCGCTTGGCTGAAATGTCAAGCCGAGTTCTTTTTGCCAGGCATCATGCTTGCAATAAGCCACGCATTATTTCAGAATGACCTACACACCACAGCTCAGAAACCCACCAATTCAACGTGGCTTTTGGACTCTGCCTGCCACTTCTTAGCTTGGGAGTGTATAACATTAACTGCCAGGGAACTAATAATAATTACTAAAGTTTTATCTGCATTATGTCACATAGTGAAATTACAGTGGGATGTGACGAGATCGGCTATCTAAGAACAAAGTCCTCTTTATGCACAAAGCAAAACCTGCAGAGCGAATATCAACTTTGGCTCCTCCTTCTGCTGAAATACTTCAGTCCTGATCCCTGTGTTAGCTGCTAGGGACAGGCGTCTCCATTAACTTCTCGGTTACTGATCTCTCCACATCAGTGAAGACAAAGTCCCTCTAGAAGCTCGTCTGAAAATCCAGCACAATTTCCACCCCCCCCCCCCCCCGAAAAAAAAAAGTACTGGATATGTAGATCTAAGTGCTAATAAATAAAAGTTGTAGCTAGGATGTATTTCTGACAAGTGGCTACAATGAGTTCAATTACAGCCAGCTCCCTTGGAGGAAGTTGTTACTCATTTGGGCTTAAGGAGTTACCGGTTAAAGCAAAGAGTATTCAATCAAAGTAGTACAGTCAACCTCACAACTTCATGAGCATGATCTTGCCAAACTACATATAAAGAATTTCTTTTTAAAAAGCAACATTTGAATTTTTCATTTACTGCTTAATTCTCAGAGCTGGGACTTAAAACAAAACACCCACATGGATATTGTAATATTCTGACACAGATTTTTAGCTTGTTTTCTAATATATCCTTAAATATCTGAGATGCTGTAAGGCTTTGATGAGTGGCATCTCTGCTTCTGATGCAACATGTGACTCCCAGAAAAGTGATTTTTAGGGACCTGAGTTTGAAAACCCTTTAAGCTGCCTCCCCAAAAGGAGTCATCACTACAAGAGAAGTCCTGGAATCTGCAAGAAAAAGAATGCTCAAATTTCTTTGAACTGAGCAGCCAAGACCCAAAATCAGAGGCTGCTTTTAATAATCTTGGCTTTATCTTTCCCGAGTTCATTTCCTCTTTTTATATGCTAGCGCTGGTGCCTCTGCAGAAGAATCTGATGAAGATTCAGCTTCACAAAAGTTGGTTGGTGAAGTGCTGAAATCCTCGGATGACCCCCGCAGCAGAGAGGCAAAATCAATACTTCCTCGATATTCCTAATCATAAATGAGCAAGTGATAGCTCTCCCTAGCCCTGCTACGTACACACCCAACTCAGACTGAGAGCTCATTCTGAACAGGACACACAGCTGTTGAAATGCTGACATGTGTTTCCTGATGATAGACCAGAGCCAAAAGCAGAACTTGTTCAGAAAGACAAGCAATTTGATCATATTTTGGCAAAGATAAGAGGAAGCTGTACAGAAGCATATTCCCTGCAGGGGCCAAACTCCGATTAATTGGAACTTCTTGGTATTCAAAAGAGCTGACGAAAAACTTCTGAAAGCCATTGAGGCCGTTTCTTATTTTTCCCTGACACAAGCCATGAATATGCCGTTCAGTTGAAAGGAATTACATCAACATTGTGTAACCGAGATCAGAGTCAGACCCATTCTACAAAGGCCTAAATTTTTTTGTTTTCATCTCTCCCACTCCAGTGAGATAACAAAACCAGCCTATTTCAGTGTCAGGATTAATTTCTGTGGACCTCTTCTGCATAGTCTTTTAACACTAGAGAAACAGTCATGTGCCAACATGATTCAAGTAAGGGCTTTTAAAAACTTGGACTCCATTTCCCACGGAGGTACAGCTGCAGCGCTAGACTGCTTTGCTAACCTCGCTGAAGTTCAAGTCTGGCTGTGATACACGGCTTGCTTGATGTTATGCAAGAGGATGAGATAAGATGACCCATTAATTTTTAAATCTACCAATGTAGGTGTCTTCATCTCTTTCTCAATAAGAAAGGGATATTACAAACCTACTCCCATTGAGATAGAGAGAGAGAGAGAGAGGATATTTATATATTTATATAGGGTATTTATAAAACATCAGCACCTGAGCACTTCAGTCAGTGCACCCTACAAAGACAGAGGCTACTGTTTGAGTTTCTACTACATACAAAACATACAGAATGGGAGAAAAGCAGTAGCATCTGTTTTACATGGGACTGAAACCAAGGAGCTAAGGAATTTGTCAAGGATCATAAATCAGTAGCAGAATCAGAAATTAAAGCAAGCTACCTGAAGTACTTCTTTTGGTTTGGGCAGGAAAGTGCTCTGAGATCTGTTGATAAGAGTGCATATAAAGCACTGTTATTCCTAAGGCAACATCTTTAGCTACATGACACCCAAAGAGCTTGAAGAAGTGAATTTTTCCATACTAAGTGCAATAATTTTGGGTGCATTTCTACCCTCGTTTACAGCAACCCGCACCTGCTCGCAGGCTGCAACGTGAGTCCATCCTGCCTAAGAGGTGGGTTCCTTGCCTTGTGTTTACTCAAAGACAGCTCAAGGGTTAAGGCCTGGAGTATGTAAGTTACAAAGCATGCTGTGTCTCATGTGTGGGAGTAAATGTCATATCCCACTGCACAGGGTATTTATAGAACAGCACTATTTGGGAAGTGAAACTTTTTAATGGTGAAGTTTTCAACCAGTTGCTTCACGTTTAAGTTCTGAAGAATGAAACAGCTGAGAACCCCGTTTTACACTTTCTGGCTCTAGTTGGCTCAAATGTTACAATGAAACAAGCGGGGTCTGAGTCCGGTTACCTCGAGTTTAAAAGCTCAGGTCTCTCCCATCCGCACAAAAGGAGCGTTTCTGCAGCTGACACATCAATCCCATGTCCCTGCCGGAGGACAGAGCAGTTCTTGTCATCACTACCCACACTCCCTGGTGGAGGAGCTCTTCCCATGCACGAGGTACACTGCAGTCCCCATAAGGGTCACCCTCAGTCAGGCATGCAGCTCCTGGGGTATGCCGTTCTTCTGGCAATCCGGCTGAGCAGCCCCAAACTCCCGAGTTACTCCGCACAGGTGATCCACTGTAGCTGCCCGCGGCCAGGCACCAAACTTCCACACAAACTTAAGTAGGTGACCCTCTTTTCAAGGGGAGACCTGGAACCAAAAACAGTGACTCTGGGAAAGCCAGCAGTAACCCAAGGCACCTCCTGTGGTGGACCTAGGTTTCTAGAAAGAATGAAAGAGCACAGACTGTAGCCGCATAAAGTCAGGGGTGGCAGGGGGAGGTACAGTGGTCAGAATTCTCCTCTGTTAAAATGGTGATGT
The DNA here is from genome assembly GCF_929443795.1 of Astur gentilis. Taxonomy (NCBI): domain Eukaryota; kingdom Metazoa; phylum Chordata; class Aves; order Accipitriformes; family Accipitridae; genus Astur; species Astur gentilis. Next base: position 41,561,678 of record NC_064884.1, on the reverse strand, counting down.
GCCACAGGGGCTGAAGCTTGGTTGGTGGGATGAGGCTGAAGATCAGCCAAGGTGGTATGAGCTGTCCCCATCTCTAGATCTGGACTGAAGCTCACACTGCCAAAGGCCCGTCTGGTTCAAGTTCTTTACAACTCCCTATTTGTAACATGCTGCTCTTGGCTCACACACATGCAGCCAGCGCCAAACATGGAAAAATAGATCGAAAACTCCAAGTTAAAAGCTTTTTTTGATCAGTGGTCCCAGACTAGATAACTGTAATCAAGCCAGGCAGGAACAAAAGGCCTTTGTGTGAAACTAACTGTGCTCTCTGAGCTGTAACTATAATCACTGCACACATTCCGAGAGGTAGGTCTTGACATTATTGGGTCACCCAAAGGAAGGGCTATGCATATTTTGCACCAATTATTAACATAGCTATTTCTGTTAACTCTCCAAATTGAGTCACTGATACACCCTGTGCAATTTACATAAATAGGAACACAGTTATATTTGCATTCACTCCATTTGTACTCACGTTGAGAACTACTCGTGGGTTTTATTGCCACAATAGAAACCAGAGCTTGGCTGTACGTGCCTCTGTAACTACAAAGGGGCAGAGCAGAGGTTAGGCAGCCCGTGCCCATCTCCCAGCCTCGCCTTCACCAGCCAGCTTGCTTCTGCTCCAGTGGGTCGGACACACGGTGTTCTCACCCTTCTCCAAACATGCTTTTTCTGCTGGAGAGGTGTCAGAAGCGCGCTGACAGATCACTATGTGCTCCTGTTATTTCCAACTAATAGACTCTTCGCATCTTTGAGCTATTACTGTACACCATGAATATTGCTTGCTTACTGGAGCAATCATTATTACATTATTTACACTTTGTTTGTGCTTTCAAGACATTCTTTACAGCTTCAAGAGTGACAAACTTCTCTACCGGTAAGATGATTGAGACCATTGATTCATTTCACATAACTTAACCACAAAAGAAAAGCAGAGTATTCTGGATTTCAGTACTGAACCTGGGCTTGTAACAAGTCCCACATGTGCTTCTCAAACTCCCAGTCCTGTCTAACTCCTGTCTGCTCTCTTCAGAAAACAATTACAGAATATAACTTCAATGAAAAGTGTAGCTTGTTCAAAACCCACAAAATGAGTATTAAGGTCCATTATATTTTGTCAGAAGCTTTGTTTAATCTTCTTTCCACTGTGATAAAAATGTCAAGGTCACAAATATCTCTAAATGCAGCATTATGATCACCTGAACTACTCTGGCAAAAATAACCTAACAAATACTTCCTCAGGTTTTTAAAGGCAGGACTGCTGTCAAATTATTTCAACTTCTGAAAATCATTGCCTTGTAAAAATTTCTCTAATGGTTCTTTATCTTGACCAGAAGACATCCCACATTCTTTAAGCGAGTCCAAGCTAACAAGAAAGGTTGAAAAAGATGTGACCAGTTATTAGCACAACTCTTTGCAACTCCTTCCTCACTTGAGGATTTCCTACTGCCCGAATGCAAGGATGATTCTTTACTCAGGGGACATTAGAGATGGGGTGGATCTCAGGTTCTGTGACCGTTAACACATGCTGCCTAAGCATAGGAGCACACAGAACATGAACCCATCCCTAAAGCTCAATTCTCTCCATACACCCCACTCAGAGTGGACCACAGTTCTGTTCCTGCAGGAACGACTGAAAACCAACCTGTAATTACTGGCTACCTCCTTGCAAGAGCTGACCTGATGATAGCAACCCCACTCCCAGCATTTTCTGTTTCCACTTGAATCATATCCAAAAGTATTGGAGTAACATGCAGACTAGCCTACTGACTGTAACACAGCACATACGATAGCAACCTACAGGTTCATTTAACTGGTTTTGTACAGGCAACAGGGGATTATTCTGCAACACAATATAGCTCTGCTCTCTTAGGAAAGAGCCCTCAGGACTGAAAAGTTATCTCCGAACTATGTGAAGGGTCTGAGCAGAACAGGCACCTGTACAGAACCAGTCTATACTGAAGGTGAGGGATATGGGATCTTACTACTGCAAATCTCAAGACTGCTCAGAGCACCATCATGGTGGTTATCGTACACAGACTCTGCCACAACTGTGAGTCATCCTCCTGCATGGGGCAAAACATATTGTATGTCACACTGCAAGCCCAAATCTAGAGGCACTAACCAAGCATATCAGAGTCCTTTCCTGAAAGCTATGAAATTCTTACCTCTGAAATAATTTGTTTTCCACGGTCCCCAGCCCTCTGAGGCAAGGACCAGGAGTTACCCAAACCGACCCCTACCTTTAGCATCAAAGCTAAGAATAACGCTACTTGGGCAAATTAGAATCTGAAGAATAAACTATCACTTACTGGGGAGCATTGGAGAGTAAATGAGGGAGAAAAAAAAACAACCTACCACAGTTATCACAAACTTACACTAGTCAAAGATATTATCTCCACAGTAGGGCTGAAACCCTTCCAATCATAGTGACTGGGAATGAAGGCTCATCCTCATAGCTCCCATGGCCTTTACGCAGCTCTGACATCAAATGAAGACATCGCTTCTTGCAGCCTTTCTCTTGGCATTTAACTGGTAAAAGGTAACAGAGTCTTAGAACAGGGAAAGAAAAAAAAGTCAATGGAAAGTCTCAGCTTGTTGAGCCAAAAGCAGTTTAATTTGTACATGTCAAAAGAGACAGCTTACAGACAGAACGCTGTTAGAGCAGCTCTGGTCTCCTCCTTCAAAGCTATACATTCCTCTAGCACCTGTTCGGGCAAATCCCACTTACTAACTTTTCTTGGAAAAACTCGTACAGCCGCTACAGCTTTACACCAGCGCCCTTACTGCAGCATAACACAGCGAGGAGGCTACCGAGGCATGCGGCAGCCAGGCTACGAACCCAGCAGCCCGGCCAGCGCCGCTTCGGCCCGCTTCCCGCCTCCCTTTGAGGCAGCGGCAGGGACCCCAGAGCAGAGGCGAGGCCCGGGGAGGCGGCCAGCAGCGCTGCCTGCCAGGCGGCCCTGCTTGTGCGGCGGAGCGAGGGACCGACGCCTCACCCTCCCCCCCCAGCACCGGGCCGAACGCGACCGCTGAGAGAAACGATCGTGGGGAAACCGGCGGCCGTTTAACGGTCACTCAGCGTACGCGCCCCGCCCCCTCCTCCGCCCCCGCGCCTGCGCACTGGGCGCCTCCGCGCCGCTGCCCTCGCTGCTCCCCTCCGGCCGCGGGCGCATGCGCAGCGCGGGGCCAGCGCCGGGCGGAAGCTGGGGGGAGAGGGGAAGGAGGTGGGGGGGCGGGGAATGCTTGGCAGGAAGCCCCGCCCGCTTCTGGGAAACCCGATCCGCCCCCGGCCGCTCACCGCCCGCCCCCGGCCTTCCCCGGCCCGCCGGGACCGCGCCACCGCCCGTAGAGCCGGCGGGGCGGGGCCGAGCGGTGGTTGGGTGCGCGCGGGCGGCGGGGCGGGGCGCGCGCGGCGGGCGGGGGCGGGAGCGGGGCGCCGCCGGGCGGGGCGATTGGCCGCGCAGCGGCGGGGGGGCGGGGCCGGCGCTGGCCACCGCCTGTCAGTGAGCGGGGCGCCGCTCAGGAGGCCTGAGGGGCCGCGCCGGGCCGGAGCGGTAGGTGCGGCCGCTCGGGGCGGCGGGGGGGGGCGGGTGGGGTGGTGCGGAGCGGAGCGGGGCTGCGCCCCGGCACCGCCGCGAGGGCGGGATCCGGGATCCGGGGGGCGGCGTTCGGTCCGGGAACCGTGGAGCGCGTCTCACCCGAAGCGGCCCGGCGGAGCCCGCTGCTGGCCGGCGCCGCCGTTTCCGCGGCCGCCTCCGGCAGGAGGGTGTGAGGGAGCCCCCCCCCCCCCCCCGGCTCGCTGGCCCGGCCCCGGCGGGAGAGGAGCTCGCTCGCCCCCCCCCCCCCCCCGCCGCTGCCCGCCGCGGGAAGGGCCCTGCCCGCCCGGGAGTACCGGGGAGCTTTGAGCGGTACCTACCGCCTAACGGGCTCCTGCCGGCAGCCGCGCTCCTCGTCCGCCCGCCGGTGGCCGCACCGCCGCGGAGCGCCGAGCCGCCCCCCCGGTAAAGCCTGGCCGTCCTGCCTCTGCCTGGAAACCGCCCGCCTCGGCTCCACAGCTCCCCGGTTCCCCGGCGGCCGCGCCTGTCCCGGAGCACCCGCCGGCGAGAAGAGGTGAAGCCGCAGAGCTGCCGCGTTCATTGGGTGTTGCTAGGTGCTGCTCTCCACAGCCACCCCCGGCCCGGCAGAGGGGAGGAGGAGGCAGGCCGGAGACCGGCTAATCCAAATACGCGACTGAATAAGATCTGAAGTTCGGTTAAACTGCCTGTCTGCTCGCCTCTCGCACCTAGCCGTAGCGCTTCGCTTTGACGCGACTTTTTTTTTTTTTTTTTTTTTTCTGGCAAAAGGTTAAAATGCTTCTTTGCTGATTAATAAGTTGCTGCCTGTGGTTGATCTCAGATGCTTCCTGTCTACTTTAATTGGTTACATTAGAAACATGTGTTAGGCGCTCTGCACATGTAAGAAGCAGCAATCTGAAACTAGCATCCATAAACAACGTCTAAATTTCTTTTTCAGCCGGCTTTCTGAAGTCTTTTATGAGTAATAACTTGCACCTTCTTCGCTGTGACATTAGTGATAAGAATAATCGAATCGGGCTTTGAAATACGTGTCTGTAGCGTGCTGCTTTATTGCATTTCAACTCAGTTAAAATCTGTTATTGGCACAGCCACTAGATTCCTGTGGAATGAGTCATTTGCTATTAACTATTAAATTTTAACTGCTATAAGAGAGTGAATCTTTGTATAGCATGCTGTGAAGAAGGAGTATAACAAACAAGCATACAACAACCAAAAAACCTAAAGGATATGTGGGACCTGATCCAACATTGCTGGAGTTAATGAACTTGGCCACCGTCTGTCCTGAATCTTATTTCAGTGCTAAATGTGAGAAGGTGGAGCTGAGCTTTTGTTGTACCAGTGATCAGGTGCCTAATTATTACTCTGGCTGCTAAGAGGATAGAGGCAAACCTTTAACTTTTCTGCGACTTTGGAAGTTTGCTGGCACGTGTCAGTCAAATCTGTTGGTGGAGACAGAGGGGTAGATGTCTGGAAGACAGAAAGATTTCCAAGTTCCAGGAAGAGCAGCTGGCCCAGAGTAAGAGAGGCCTGAGTTAGGAAAGGGTCTGGAGATGCTGGGGAAGGGAGATCATGAGGATACAGGGGGGGGACCAGAAGGAGGCCTATGAGGGCTAGGTGTGGGGGACTTCAGTCTGTAGGAAACTGGGCTTTGCTGATCACAGTTTAGTGACATCTGGGGCCTGAAGAATATAGTCTTTGTCTTGTCTAAAAGGCAGTTCTCTTCTGCAGTTAATATGGGAGTTTGTTTCATGGGAGTTTGCTCAGTCTGGACAGTTAGAAACTACTCCGGTCAGTTCATATTTCTACTTTATAGTATAAAATCATCATAACTGAATTCACAGGACCAATCATAAATTAAGAATACATGGGAATGTGTCTATCTGTACTGAATTTAACTAAACTTTTGGTTTTGCCTAGCATTTCAGCCTTACTGCTTCCTTGTAGAATTACATGGCATTTTATAAATGCGATTGAAAATTTAAAGCTGCAAAGCAACGTATAGTAATAACTGGTGAAAACTCCATCCTGGCTGCTTGGGCAGAATTGATTTTAATGTGTGTTTGTGGTTATTGTCGGAAGTTGTCCATTTAGGTGCTTTACTGTATCATCTTGTTATAATTTAGGAAATAGTTTCTTCCACAAGTGGGTCTTAAAACCAAGGATGTCGTTAAGCAGTGTCCCCAAAGGCAGTGTGAGAACAGCTAAGCAAGGCTGGAAGGCAAAACCTTGTCAGGTTGAAGTTTGTTCTGATGCTTTCTGTTATACTTGTTTGCAAAGCACTTTGGAAACTTAGCCACTTTGAATGAATGGGGTTGCGGTGATGTTTATAAACTCTGGGCAAATGGTGTTATTCATATCTTTGTTCAACAACATGAAAAGAATTGTTAAGGAGTGAGTTGTAGTCAAGCTTGTACTTGGGGAAATGAAGATAGGTGTGTTTAGATACTTTTAGAAATTCTACTGATGGTTAAAACCAGGCAAATATTTTCCTACAGCCTTTGTAACCAAACTATTGCAATATACTACTGTCTGGCAACTAAGAAGACAGTTGAAGCTCATTATCCTGATGTTTACAGTAAGCAATACAAATGACTGAAACAGGATTTTAAAGTATTTACTATCAAACCACTTTAAAGAATATGTTTATGTACTTACTATCATTTGTAACATAACTTACTCATGAACATAAGGCTGATAGTGAAATCCTTCGAACAGGCAGTTCGGTGGTGGTTTAGGTAGAAGGTTTAGCTTTACCCGGAGATCTTCAGGTAAATCTGTGTGCAGCAGTACTTGACAATACGTGACGGACAGAGAGGAACCAGACAAGATTGTACAGGAGCCCCTTGTACAGATGAATGGATAACACTGGTTAAAGAAGAGGAGGTGAAGGCTGTGAGCATCCTGGAATAGCAACTGGTGATCTGACTCACCAGTATTTTAATCAGTCAGGCATTCTATTTATTTTTACTTTGGAACTCTCAGACACACAAGGGAAGTCTGTTTTTTCCTCTTAAACATGTTAACTTAAAATGGCATTAAGTGTGTTTTAAGGTAGGGGTGTGTGTTGAGTGCTACAACTTTTTTTTTTTTTTTTAAGTCCCTTCTGACACAAATTGAAACTTCTTGCTGACAGCACTGAGCTTGTTTAAATAACCACCCCAGGCCCATGCTACAATAATATGCCTTAAACTGACACAGCCAAAAACGGAACCGTCTGAATTTCAGTTCCATCTGAAATGTGGGCAGGCAAGGAAGCTCATCGATAGCATCCAAGCAGAGAAAGACAATGGCAAGGAGGCAGGGACAAAGGGAACTGGTGCCTGGGCTTTGAAGGGATTGTACATATATATCTACTCCTTGGGCCCCAAACCAGATCTTTAGTGTGATTCATTTTTTTGACAACTGTCATCTTTTTTTCTTTTCTTTGGCGAAACGTGTGGGTTTTGACATCTTTGTATGATGATTTTGTAGCTAATACTCTGGATAGGTTCTTTTGACTGCAGACTTGGCACTTTCTTGAATACCTACTGACAGTTGTTAGGACTGGAAGGTCCCCAAAAGGTGTATGTTCTTCTTCTCAGTTGACATTCCCTGCTCTAGTGATGCATAAATTCCTGGCTCTTCCCAGCTGTTGCTTTGTTGTAGTGGTCAGCAAAGCAACATTGCTAAAATGCTAGTTGTGTTGTTTTAATAAACCAGTAGCAGCTGCAAAAGAGAAGGCTAACCTAAGTTAATGCATTGTTCATAAAACTCTTCTCAATAAGGAAGTGGGAAACCTCACTGAGACAACATGATTTTTTTTTCTTTAAACTAAATGTCAATGTGAAACTGGTGCTCAACATTCGCACTCAGACTAGGAAAAGAAATCTGCATACTTTGAAGCTGACTTATGAAGTCTTATGTATATTTTAAAGCTCTTTCCCGAGTCTTTTTTAACCAAATCTATGGGCTACTGCACCAAACGTTAACTGAAATTCTCCAAAAAGCCATTGGCAAGGGAGATTTCACCCAGGCGGACCAAGCAGGATCCCATGTTATGGTGTGCTCTAGTGCTAGAGAGGTGTTTGCATGACTTTTTTCCAGTTATGAGTCTTTTCCTTCTACATACATAGTAACTTCATGAAACACAGAGGTGTTCTTTTAAGGTCCCTGCTACAAATAGCTTAGAGTTGAGGTGGAAGAGCTGAAGAGGGTGAAGAGGGACTTGTTTAGAGAAGGGTGGTAGGAGGAAGTTTTAAAGGAGAACAAAGCACATGATTATCTCTTATATTAATAATGTTTGAGTATCTCCTTAATTCTGACTCCCTGTAAGTCTCAGATGACCTTACCCAATATATTAGTTTCTCACAGGAGCACAGACATTATTTGAGGGAGGAGTTGCCACTGCCGTCAGACCAGTGCCTCCACAGCACAACTGATACTGTGTTTGGCTTTCATTCTGTAAAAACGCACTTTCTTTTTTACAGCAGTGAGAACTAACATTAGTTAACCAAAGGTGAGTGTAAAACCTTAGTGAAGATAAGGAACAAGTAGTCTTTAACGCTGCCAGCAAAAGCCCAATGTGAGTTAGGAGTGTAGTATTCACTTTTATCTACTGCATCATTACCTGACTTCCCTTTTCTTCCTTGAAAATAATGAGCCCATACACACATCTACAGAAGGAAGAAAGTCAGGGATATTGAAAGCAAGAATTACAGTTGAATCTAAATGACCTGCATGAAGGAGAGGAGGTTTTGAAGACCAGAGAAGCAGTTTGGGGTATGAAACAACCACCCTCCAGCTCGATAAGTTGAAGCTCCTCGTGTTGCACGCACGTAACTTATGTCTGTACAGGAAGCCGTGCGCATCCTGGAGCGGTGACAAGTAAATAGGCAGCCGAAACTGCAGCTCCAGCATGTCTCGTGTGGGTAAATCCTGTTCTTAGTGTCTTGCTGTGGAACCTCAGGTACCCATTTACTGCTCCCAAGGCTCCCTTTTATCTAGAGCTTTCCTGAGAAGGGCTGCGCGCGGGGCCTGGGCCTGAGACACTGAGTGCATACGTCCAAATTGACGGGGCTTACGAATGCTTTGTGCTTCTCTGGATTGCCGCCCCCTCCAAGTGCACGGAGGTGAGTCTAGCCTGTTCAGTTCTGAATATGTAGCTTCAAGAGAAGTCATGCTTCAAAAATTACTTAAAAGTTCTGATTAATTTTTTTTCATCACAACTTCTGCCAGCTGCGCTTTGTTGTACGTACCATAAAAATAGTTGGGTTTTTGATTCTTATAAGGACTGAAAATTGTGCGGCAACAGTTAAACTGGGCTGGGCTTGCAGCTTCTGTGCCTACACAGCCTTGTAGACCTGAGTCACACATTAAACTGTCTGAGCTCTGGCGGTTGCTGTGTTAGAGGACGTTGCTTACAATAGCTACCTCTTATTTACTTTTTTTTTTAGTTGGCAAGTGAGGTATGTGCTTTGTTGACTTTAATCTCAGTAATGTTTCCTTGTTATTCTTTTCCATTTCAGAGGGCAACGAGGACTTGCAATTTTGTTTCTCCCCTTCCTCTGTTGTCTTTTAACTAAGCTGAGGAGTGACTTGTAGAATTACATATTTTTTTGGCGATGGGGATGGGTTTGTGCTGCAGACCTTGAAGGTCCTTGAAGGTGAGGGGAAGGCAAGGAGGGACAGAGTTAATGCAAATCAGGAGAGAGTGAGTATAAAAATAGCTCTGAACTTGTCAGTTTGGTCACTGGTGGCTTGGGTTAGTCATCTGGCAGGCTCTCTTTCTGCTGCTCCAAGGGATTATTTTACAGCACTGAGATTTGACATAATTTCTGTAGAGGAGAGGGAGCGGGACGGGCGTAATGAGTGGGATACTGTCATCAGCACTTCTTTTGCACAGCAGCTGTTCTCTGTTTAGCCACTGAATGTGGTCATTGTTGACTTTCCTTGTATACCTGCCAGGTTGTTAGGTGACTCATTTATACATCACACCAAGGTTCATGCACTTGGCTCCCAAATGACTCCCTTCCCCTTTCCTTGGTGGTCCTTCAGGCACAGAGCACCCACTAGTTTTGTCATTTTCCTGATTGATCTCTGTGTTGCCAGAAGCCTGTTAGAGTAAATGTCCTGTTGCTCTAGGCAGCTCTTCAAGGCAGGGGAAGAAAGGAAAGAAAAAAGGAAAAGAAAAACTCTGGTGCACATTTAAACCGATGAGTCTCAAAGATGTGCTCCTGTAATAGTTCTGAGATCTTGTTTTTGCTGGCTTCTGTTCAGATGTCCCTCCTCCTCGTCTTATATTGAGTTCGTGGTACTTAACACCTGTATGTGTTTGCTAAGGTTTCTGAGTTTTCATGGGTTGTTTAATGATGGAAATGTTCATTTTAAGATTTTGCACTTGAGCTGTGAGAGGACTGGCAGGAGGAAGTGACCTCTACAGTTAAGGGGCAATAAAGCGTATTCTGGATTGAAGGAAAACAACTGTTTTAACTTTTCTGGAATCCAAGGTGAGGGGATCAGGGGCTGAACAAAGCTGTATTTCCTGTGGGCTTGTGTTCATTGTAGTTGTAGGGAACTCTTAACTCTCTACGTTCCTGATTTGCACCCCACAATATACCCCTGTCCTGTCCCACAGTGCCTTGCTTGCATGCTGCTTTATGCTTCTCCCTTTCCACCCCTGGCTCCTTTCCACCTTACTCTATGCTGCCAATTGGCCAAGATTTGGCATGTGCTGGGACTTGTTTGGAGCTACCTTTACACTAACTGGTCAGCTAGCAGCCTGTGCTGATTGACTCGCCAGCTGCTGCCAAGTGGAGGGGATCGTCTTTTCCAGCACCGTCGCTGTCCTCTATCCAACACCAACTTGCATCAATCCAATACACCTTAGGAGCTCTACTTTTGTCGGGCTTGACCAAGGATTTCAAAAGTTATTGACGATTAAGGGGAAGGAAGGGGAGCAAGGGAGGAGTTGTGGGTGGGCAGGCTGATTGCCTAGCCTTATTTCATTGGAAGGAAAACTGAGAAATGGATTTGAGGGTGACCGAGTACAAGGAAGAAAGCAATTAGCAGGATTTTATGGCCGGTTTATGTGGTGTGAGAGCACAAAGTAATTTCTCCTAGGTGTACTCTAGGAGAAAATCTTCTGTGTCTTCTCTTTTTTTTCTTTTTTTGGGGGGTGAATATTTTTTCTGTTTAGAGATACAAGGCTTCCCTCTTCTATATGGTTTCACTGTTTGTATTTAAGCTGATGGAAATAGCTTAAATACACCAAGAAATAAATTTCCCTTTGAAACCTGTGTGGGCTCTTATTTTTAGTGCTGAGAATAACATTGATTATTCAGATCTTCAGTGGTACAAGTCACGGATGGAGAGGTGGCAGTCTTGGGTTCTTTTTCAGCTCCATGCTCAGAGGTTGGGTAGGACCTTTATTTGGTTTAAATTATTTAGTAATCTGATACCTTCAGCAGCCTCCTGTTTCTCGTGAACTTAAAGCCACTTCTGCCTGCAAAGTATTTTGACAAGTGTTTTGCTTTGGTTTTTTGTTCTTACTCAGTGACTCTCTGAACCTGTGAAATGGCAGTAATGGGAATTACGTGCCAAGGAGCTCCTGATCCAGCCATCAAGCACAAGAAGGAGCTCACAGCTACCAAGGGGCTGAATGAGACAGTGAGTGAAAAGCAGAGCAGTGTTTGCAAAGTAGAAGATTCAAAGAAGGTCATCTTTCACAGTCAGTGGAAAATCCTGAATGATGTAATCACCAAAGGAACAGCAAAAGAAGAAACAGAAGGAGGCTGTGCATCAATTTCTATTATTGCCCAAGCAGAATGTAAGTAGCAGGGTGGTCTGCTCTTCATTGAGAAAAAGGAATGTGTAATGCAGTATGAGATTTCACTCGCTTTGCGCTCCTGGAGAGCTGAGACGAAATCTATTTGTAATCCCAAGTGGGGTGGAGTTGGTGACACATCCCAGTCTCTATTTAGGAAGCTCATGAAATCTCCTAACAATGTGGCAGCATCCAATGAATAAAACATAAATAACAGAACAGCATAAGGCCATTGCACCTAGCTGCTTCAGCTATAAATCTGTGTCCTGCTGGGTCATCTGTTCTTGGCTGACTTCTGAAAGATGTTTTAAAAGAGGGGAGAAAAAGAGAAGAAAAACAAAATAAAGCTGTCAGGTGGGAAAGAGCTGGGGGATCAGGAGATCACAGCGCTGGGAAGCTATCTAATGCTAGGGAAGGAATTACGTAGTGTGGGTGATGTGGCACAACTGTGTGGTGGTTTGTCTGGATCACTGTTTGATTTAGCAAGTTGGTAGAGTTGTTTCTTAGTCCAGTTGTTACCGGGAGAGACTTTGCCTGATATTGAAGACATGTAATGATCCTGTTTTCTTTCACACAGGTGAAAACAGTCAGGAGTTCAGCCCCACTTTATCGGAGAGATCCTTTATTGCTCATAGTAAGCGTTACAGGTGAGAGACCTCTTAACACGAATACCTGCCTTCACCGTTGTGCGTGCTGACTTGCTCCAAATCACCCTGGCTCTGTGTGCTTACAATATTTTTTCCAAAAGCACTCCTCTTTGAATTAGCTTTTCTGTCTGAGGCTTGAGAAGAGTGTGTCTTCCCCCAGACATCTTCCTCAAAACTTTTCTGTATTAGGAGAAAATACAAGTTTAAGCAGAAACCACTTGAAACACCTTGCATTGTCATATTGTCAATGCCTGCTGATTTACAGGCCCTTGTAGTCTTCTGCTTCTATTTCTGGGTTGTCAAACTTGTTTTTAAATGACTGAGTGATTTTTTGAGGTTCATGGGCTTGAAGTAGAAGGATCCAAGGGAAAATTTTCAGTCTTTTTTTTTAACTGAACTGTCCTGATGCTTTTGAAACCTTGTTACACCATCCTCTTTGAAAAGTTGTGGGAAACTTAGGCTGCTGCTAGAAGTAGTCCTGAGAAAAAGGAACTGCTTTGTTTCTGGGGAGGATAAACAAAAGGGGAGGAGAGAAAAACCTTTGCTTAACAACAGTATCAGCAACAGAAATAGAGTTGTGAAGAGAAGCTGAAAGCGGTAAAGGGAGAGTAACATTTGTGATAGAAAAATGGAAACCTAGGACTTGCTTTTCAAAAGTCATCTGGGAGCAAGCTGCTTTTTCTTCATGAGGAATATATGCCCTTTTGGGGCATTTTATTAAGTGCTGGAGCTTTATCAAGCAGATCCAGCTCTCTGCAGTGGGTGACTAGAATATAGAATTAGGTGCTGCCTGTTTTCTGGCAGCTTTCAGACACTGAATCTGGCCTTGTGAGGTATATGGTTTGACATTGCCCACTGACTTTATGACGTTTTCCCATGAACCAACTGAAGAAATGCAGAGTGAACCATTTCTTAGGGGGTTTATGTGAAATGCACGCCAGCTATGTGTTCAGATTAAAGGCAATGTGGTAATGCCATCACCTAGAACTCTGCTTATTGGATTTTTTAGCACTCAGTGGTGCACTGAAACAGCAGGAAAAGATGGGAGAGAGCAATGCTGGCTGTGATCTGCATCACTGTTCAGTAAAGACAGATGGTATACTGGATGGATCAACAGAACAATTATGATTTCTTCATTTGAAGATGAAATATCCTGTTTTCTCTTATAACTTGATTTTTAAAAAATCTAACTTTTATGATCGGTACTGAGTAAATGCAGGCAAATGTTCCTCTTGAGAGTTGTATCTATTTGTACAGACCCCCAGTTGGTGTGCTGCTGGCTGGTGCTGTTTTGTATATGTATGCATTCCAAGAAATCATACTGTAGTATTGAGCTTTAAATGCCAGAACATTTTGGCTTTTTGAAGCTGTTTTATTTAAGTGCACTTAGTCATCCCTTTTCATCGGTGCAAAGCCTATTTTTCTTTCAAATAGAGCGGACGTTTATATTATGAGCACTTTTATTAATTTAAAAAAAAATTTAAATAGATTGCATTTATACATAATCTCTGTGTTCACTATAAATTATAGACCCAAACTGTCTGAAAGCAACCTGGAGGCATTCAGTGCTTTTCCCTCTACTTTGACATCTAGTCTTGCTGTTCCTTGCAGAATTTGCAAATACTGGGAGACTTAATGCTTTGCTTCCCTCCCCACGCTCTGTATTTCTTTCTTACAATGCCAGATATACTACCATGCCTTGAAGTTGAAGTTACAAATGCTACATATTAGAAGGCAAGAAGTTATGTTACCGTTCTCTATTCTTTAAATCCCAGAAGGCAGAATTGCTAATTCTCATTCTTGTTCTGTGGGTGATAGTTGTTAACTGGAGGTGTGCTTTCACTGTCAGATCTAAGAGACTTCATGCATTTTGGTTTCTAATAGCCGGTCAGACAGTCTCGATCAAATCCCTAACAATGTGGCCCATGCAACGGAGGGGAAGATGGCACCTACCTGTTGGAGAGGGAGGCATCGTGGTAAGACGAAAAAGAAACGTCACAAGAAAAGATCCAAGCTGAAAATACAAACAGTGGCTGCTCACAGACGAGGTCCCAGAACTCCAGAACAAGAAAGCTGCACCCCAATTCCCGTCCAGGTGAGAATCCTTAAACCTTCCTTTTGTACTGGTAGGACGCCTGCAAACTCCTAACAATTCTTTGTTGAATTTTGGGTGGCTATATTGAGGTTCCTGCTCAGCTGTTTTGTTTTGTTTTATTTTCTAGGAGGATGAATCACACCAAAATATTCTTTACAGAAATAATTTTTGGGTTTCAGAATTTAACAAGGACTTGGTCTATGATCCGCTGCCGTTTGAGAAACCTGAGAAAGTTCTGTCCATGGGCAAATTCCATTCACCAAGGAGCCAATACAAAACAGAACTGCACAAGTTGATAAGCCCTATTCAGTGCCTTAATCATGTTTGGAAACGGCACTATCAGAGGGACAGTGTTCCACAGCCTGAAACTCTCCATCCTTTTCCCTACAACATAATACCCCCTCATTTCCCACATCTGGACAGTCCTCTCCATGCCATGAAACATAATGCTCTGGAGACGTACTTCCATGCTGATCTCAACTATCAAGACAGTGAGCATCGCTTATCTGGCCTAAACTTAGAATATAGTTTCCCCAAATGTGTCAACCAGTCCATGAAGACCAGTTCAGACAAGATTTCTGTGGAAGAATACTTGGTAGATGCTTTGAAGGGGAGCGTGAGTCTCGGTGAACCACAAAATTTAGCCAGCCTAGCCAAGACATGGAGAGGAGGTGGTCTGGACCCAAAGGAACAATTTCATGAAGCAGATGAAAATGAAGGCGTGCTACTTAATGAGGTGATCTTCTGACGCTACGCACTAGTGTCATGGAAGGCAGAGTTTCTCCTGGGCATCAGAAGAGAGTTAATCTGCATCCATGTGCTAGCTTCTGTAACAAGACTGCATTTTTTGAATGGTTCTTGATACGGTTGAAGACTGCCAGTTAAAGATGTGGTTCTGTTTTTTGAAGGATATAAAGCACTGTCTTAGATTAGTGGCTCTAATTTGTTCACCCATTCACAAAATGTGCATGCTTGTCTATGAGAAACATTTCTGTACTTAGTCAGTTCTTCAAACATGTCTTCTCTGTTTGTCTGTGAAAGAACCCAGTCCATTCAGGTGAACAGGCTGCAATATTTTATTGGCTTTACATGACCTGGACTGTGACACAGACAGAAACCAGGGACATGTGGATCGTGAAGGTACAAAAAGCACGTCTGCTGCCTCTGGTAGGAAGCCAGCAACTCGCACATTGTCCCTTGCCAAATGCAGGGCTTGGGCATAGCAAATGCATGTAAATCTTAGAGGCATGATTCATTTCTTCCGAATTCAGTTCTCTCTTGCTGCCTTAAACTCCTCTTCGAGGACTCTTCCCTGGAATCATTGTCACCCTGTCAGTATTGTTGGTGGAGTTCAGGGTGTCACTTACCTGCCTGAATGTGTTTACACTGAGACCTAAGGCACAGTCTCAGTCTGCTGACTATAAAAAAGGTTTAGCTCACACATAGATGTCTACATTTAGTCATGTGAATCTTGTTTTGTTTGTAGAATTTAGCTTCGTAAGGAGCTAATTCCTGCATGTGTAGGGAATAGTTTAGAGCTCCAAAGCTATCCAAATACTGGTGGCCTTTCTTTACAATGGGATGCACTCACTTAGATCAAACAGAGCCCACAGAAATCAAGTAGGTCCTCCTGTATGGTTTCATCTCAAGCCTGTGACAGAAGTAATTTTGTACAGGGATTTTTAGAGAGGTGCGGTGATATCTATTATTGTGCTTTTTCTGAAAACGTTGGTCTCTGTGGAACTCAACAGTTAAGTGTTTCTTTCCTTGCTTCATCTTGTTTTCTGATTTTAACTTCCAGAAACTAAAGCCAGTGGATTATGAGTACCGAGAAGAGGTTCATTGGACCAAGTGTCACGGTTCTTTGGGCATTGGCTCTTTTGGAGAAGTATACAAAATAGAGGATAAACAGACAGGATTTCAGTGTGCTGCCAAAAAGGTAATTATGTGTGGGAAAAGCAGGGGGTTCCTGACACAAGAAGGCATAAGGAGAAAAAGTCTTCTCTTTCCAGCTACCATGGACTGTAGGTACCTTATTGCACAGTCACAGTGAAACGCTGATGTGGTTATGTCCAAGCAAGAACTTCAAGGTGATGGCATGGAGAGAAAAAGCAGACAGGGAACCTGTATGTGCACAGGGGGTCAAGCTTAGCAGCCAGAAATAGGTTAATTTGGCCTTCAAAGCATGCTACACGGGATCTTGCTTTTTGTGCTGAGACAAGCCAAGAGACTAGAGATTTCAGAAAGATTGTAAGAGTGTTCCTAGTGTGACTGCAGGGGGGAAATGGCTGTGTGGGTTGTCTGCTTATCTAACTATTCTCATCTTAAAACACGTCTAATGTAAATGGTGATATGGCAGGTTTTTCTCTGTTGAAAAAGGAATAAAGAAAGAAAAAAATAAGGCAGTTGGTAGCCACTTAGAGAGAGCTTTCATCTGTTCAGTGAGTGTCATCTGCAATAGTGGCACATTGCAATGAAGTGATTCTGTTACAGATGCAGCAAAGGATGTGTATTTTTCCAGAAATTGGCGTAATAATCTATTGTACACCAAGATATGCCATGGTCATACGATGTATGAAGCATGTGGAACATAACTTGAATCAGGGTATTGATTTGTAGGCAGCCGTGGAGGGGGTCTCGGGGGTGAAGGCAGAGTGATAATGCAAGTAGATTATGAGAATGTAAACTATTTTGTTTGAACTTAACACTTGAATGGTTTCGTCACCTCTGTGAACTGATGTTTCTCACATTACTCCAATAGAAAACTTCAACAAGTGTGTGGGAAGCGTTTGTCTTGAGTACAAAAATATTATATGCAAAAAAAATTGGAACTTGCATTTTTCAATCTAGAATGTTTGCTTTTTCTTGTTTACACTGGTCTCAACTTGATGTATTGCCTGTGGAAGGATATAAGTGGCAAGACTAAGCCAGCTTGTCCAGTTTTTTAACCATTTCATTTGCCAGCTGTATAGAAGCAAACATATTTAAAGCATGTAGAAAACTATTTCCTATTCTGCACGCTCACATTTTTAGATGTGGAATTTTGTGGCAACATGACCCGCTTGTTTTCTGATATGATGTAACTACTTAAATTTATTATCCATTTTGCAAATACACAGTCTTAGGAGAAATAGCTGTTACTAGTGGGGTGTATTTTCAGGAAGAAGGAGTGCTACTGCTGAAAAGAAAGACATGAGAGCAAGAGAAGATGAATTCTTTCAAAATGTCAACTTTTTTTTTTTTCCTAATTACTGGAGGATTTCAAAGGATACTTCTGTAGATCAGAAATACATCTTCTCAGACCAAACTCTTAAACCAGTGAGTTCTAACGTGCAAGTTGAACACTTCACTATGATGTATTTCATTTTACATCAGTAACTGTCTAGAATTACTGTCTGTCTGGGTTAGAAGGGGACTACCTGACCTTCTTTCACCATACTTGGTGTTGTAAGCACCTGCTCTCCAAATTCTTGAGATTAAAGAAAACTAGCTATAGCTGGATTGCTGACAGTGAAGAAACGTGATACATGCTTTTCCCACCAGAATCTTAATGACTCATGTTTTCCTTCTGGTCTTTAGCAAGTTCTTGTTTTATTTTGTTTGGCTGAACTTGGTGAATAGAGTTTTTCTTTAACCAGTGTGCAGGCTGAGTACCACCTAAAAAGGTGGTGTTGTTGATCACTGCTTGTGGCCATATTTTATATTCCCTCTTGTTTTGGGGGAGTTTTATTTTTGCCAAGTACTGTGCCATCCTTGGATATTTTTTTTCTTCTTTCATGAAAGCAGAATGCTTAAGTTGTCAGTATTATCTTTTTAACTGAGACAGAAATTACCTTTCTGCTGAAGGTTACTAGTAGTCAGCCATACACCAGAAGTATTGCAACCAGGCATCTTTTTTGACAAATCTTAACTTTACTCAGACACTGAGGATTTAAGGACTCTCATCATCCTTGTTCAGAACCATTCTGAGTGTTCCCACTTACCTCTGTACCCATTGATTTCTGTTAATGAAGGTTATCCTTGTGCCTCTGCTGTTAAACAGTGCAGGATACTCTGACTCAAGCATTATTCATCACAAAATTTGTTCACTGCTTCTTCTTTGTTTCTCTAGGTACAAGTTGAACACTTCCGTGCAGAGGAGTTAACGACATGTGCTGCAATAACAAGTCCTAAAGTTGTCCCCTTGTATGGAGCTGTGAAGGAAGGACCTTGGGTGACCATCTTCATGAAGCTGATGGAGGGTGAGAAAGGGACAACCACAATGGAAGCACCATTGTAACTGTTGAATGCAGTGGACATTGATCTCCAGTTCCTCCTGCCCCAATTTTAAATCTGTTAATTCTTTGGTGTATCCAGAGTGTTCCTAGCATTTAATTCCTGAGTGGGTTGGGATAGGTATGTGTAAACCCTGCTGGTGTGTAGCAATGGTGTTTCTTGGGGGGAATTGTTTCCAGTCCTGCCTTATTCCAGTTCAAGATGTGTACCTCTTGAAGAGCAGCAGCAAATTCTCACTAAAACACACAGATGGTGCTGTTTTTTACTTTCATGTTTATTTGCATGGCATCATGTAAAGCACATTGTACTGGAACAGGGGATACTGTATCAGCAAACCTAGATGCTTCCGTTGCCTGATGCTCCTTTTTCCAGCCAGGACCATGGAAAACACAGCCTGTGAAGAATGAAGCTGGTGATCAGTAGCACCTAGAAGTGTCTGATATGATCACAGAGTGGTTGCTTTTGATACAAAGCAACACCATTAAACTGACACTAAGCAAAAGCTTCATGAAAGAGGCCAGTTTCTGTGGGCAGTAAGAACTCTGAGAATAAACAAAAGGAACAGACCCATGTGTGGAAGATAAGGGCTGTCAGACCTGGCAGTTCTCATTTCTTCATCAGAAACAGCGAGGAAGGCTCATGATGCTGGGAAGAATTTAAAGATAAGCTAACATGAACTCTCTGGATTCCTTTCTAGGTGGCTCACTAGGTCAGCTAATTAAACAGAGTGGATGCCTGCCAGAGGACAGAGCCCTCAGTTATTTGGGCCAGGCATTAGAGGGCTTGGAGTATCTTCACGCTCAAAACATTCTCCATGGAGATGTAAAAGGTAGGATGGTGCTTAAGGTACCTTGTTCTTCCCTCTTTCTTAAAAGAGGCAGGCAGCTTGGAGACTAAGTTACTGAGTGGCAGAAGGTTATTTACTAGATTTTCAGCTCTACATTTGAGATTAGAGCTTAACTTGGTTCTAAACAGCTGGGCATATCATATTTGTCGCCTCTTTCATTCTGTCATCCAAGTGGGTCTGATGGACTGTTTGCCCAGGCTGCCCACCCATGCTGCCCAGCCACTGGGGTAGAGGAATCTCCGGGGTAGATAACTGGTAGCTTATAAGTAGAGATAATTCTAGTTGTGTACTTGCTTAAGCCAGTGACACTCCATAGGAGTAATAGACCTTGGCTGGGGCTCCAAAAGCTGTAGTTCTGTGGGCTTTTGACTTTCATCTCAGTAACCATAATACAAAGGAGACCGACTAATTAAAAACTTCTCATTGCCAGCGGAAAATGTGCTCTTGTCTGATGATGGAAGCAGGGCTCTTCTGTGTGACTTTGGTCACTCTGCTCACCTTCATCCAGATGGCCTGGGAAAGTGCTTGGTCACAGGTAAGGATTTTCTGCTGCGATTCTAAAGAATTGCCCTACTGACTCATTCTTCCTTTTTGAGCATTTACATATGGCTAATTTGCAAGCAACTGTATTTTCCAGACTTAACATTGCTCATAGTGTTGCGTTTATTGATATTACTGTGATGTATCCCACTGACAGCTAAAATGAACTTAAGTTTGGAAGGTGGTCCTTATCTCCCAGTCTAGAAGGCTGTTGTATTTTTTGTAAGATTATGTAAGCATACTACATTCAGTGTTTTATCCCTGCAAGAAACCACATCAAAACTTAAAAATGTAATTCTGACTTGCCATGTAACCTTACTAAACAGCTTGGGAAGAATCCTGACCTCCACCGAAGCAAAATTGCTCACTGTCTATTGGGCAGTTTAAACTTTACAGTGCTTTTTAGTGCAGCTGTTGAAAGAGAAGGATATGTTTTTTACTGCCAAGCTCACCAATGGAGGGTCATGTTTTACCTCCCACATTTGCTGGAAGGGGGAGCTTAATACCTATTCTGTGTATAAGGGAAGAGAGTGATAAGGAGATGTAGCCTTTGAACAGCTTATAAGAGCATGTGATGCTGATTTTTGGTTAAGGTGACTTGTTTCTCACTTTAACTGAAAAGACAAGGAGGCTGCCTTACACTTCCCAGCAGTTGCGTTAGAGCAATTCTCTAGTTTATGTGCAGTGAGTTTTCATTTGAATGGTTTTAGGGAACTACGTGCCTGGCACAGAGACTCATATGGCTCCAGAGGTGGTCATGGGAAAGCGTTGTGACTCCAAAGTGGATGTCTGGAGCAGTTGCTGTATGATGCTGCATATGCTTAATGGGTGCCACCCTTGGACCCAGTATTATAATCACCCGCTCTGTCTAAAGGTAAGTGACCCAACACATCTCTAGTAAAAGGGATGTAAGCCTGCAAAATCTCATTATACCTAGCTAGAGAGCAGTCGTTTCAGGAAGGCTGGCTGAGAGCCAGCTGGGCATCTAAGATGATGCCAACCTTGCTTTGGAAGCTGATCATTTCTTATGCCTCTTAGACTGCTGTGTATTACACATGCTGGGGCTGTTTCTTTCGTATCCTGCTCATGACTTGGGTGTAACTTTTTAGCCGTTCAGCTGTAATAAAATTACTGCTCAGGTCTCTCACTTAATACTGTAATTTCAGTTGGAAATGCTCTCAAGGTGGGAAGAACCTTTCTGAAATCGAATGAAGCCTCTCTGGTCTAACCTCTTTCACTTCCTGTTTGTTACACAGATAGCTAAAGAGCCACCTCCTCTGAGGGAAATTCCACCTTCCTGCAACCCTCTCACTGCTGAGATCATTAAAATGGGTCTGGAGAAAGAGCCTCTTCACAGAGCATCTGCATCTGAACTGAAAACTAAGACCAGTGTCGCACTTGAAGAAGGTAGAAATGTCCTGTGTCTAAAGTTTGTTATCTGTACTCATAAAGTGGCCACTTGCTAGTTATGTCAGAGTGGTCCCATGGGAAATATCAGTATGTTTTACTGTTCAGTATATCATTTGCACAGGCTTCAGCATTGATGTATATTTTTGGGTTGATAGCTTTTGCCCGCAGCCGGGTGTTTCTCACCCAAATAAATTAAAATTTCCTGTGTGCTGTCATATGCTCATTCTTCCTTCTCCGCTTGAAGTAGACGATGTTGTGCTTTTTGTGGGTTTATTAAAGTGTGTGCTGTGGCTGGGCTTATACTCAGCTGAAGTATCACCTGCATCTAGTGAGCTGGAGCCTGGTATGCAGCAGAACTGAACGCAGAGGTTTACTGCATCCTGAACTGTAACTCATACTTGCAGTCCAGTCTTGCCTTTAAGACTATCCATAATTTATTTCAACTTAATCCTGCTGAAACGTTCTGTAATACAGCAAGAATTTGTAGAGGTGATCTGGTTTTGTCTTTTGAAGAAGCTGGGCCTTTTACAGCAAAATACAGTTCAGAAATTCTTTATTGTGAAGGAAAACTTTTACCTCTTTTTTTTTTTTATTTGATAATGTTTGTATGCTTTTTGGTTTTGTAGTGGGAGGTGTGACAAGCCCCTGGAAAGGCGAATACAGAGAGCCTAGACATTTATCTTTGAACAAAGAAAACAATCCACAGACGTCCCTGTCCCCCACAGTAAGCCCAGTTTCTGAGACTGATTCTGACTCAAAATTGGCAGTCAAAGTTTCTTGTATGAGCCCAGTCCTACCACCACCATCTCTGGAGCAAAGAGAGGAGGTCGAGGGAGCCCCTTGGAACGTGTGCAAGGAGTTATCTGAGACGTGGGATCCTCCACCTCTCTCCTCGACTCCTCTCCCCCTGAAGAGCTGCAGCCATGTGGAGAGAGCAACAACCATTTCAGAACAAGAGCTTCAGCAGCTGGAAATAGGTAAGCGATGGGCTATGTAGGGAATTCAGCTTTTTGCTTGAGAGCATGATAAAAATACAGCTGCTTTCTTTTGGCCTCTTGACAGTTATTTCTGGTTTTTGAGCTTGGATGTCATTTTGTTCGTAGTTCCTCTCTCGTTACATTAGTTGCTCAGCCTTCCTTTAAATACCAATTAACCAATTAAATATGCCACAATGGTAGTGATCAGGATTTCCTTCCACTCTCTGAACAGCGGAGGGAACTTCTGTGAGAGGTGCGGAAACCTCTCAGAAAACAGCCAGTTTCAGACTTGTGCTTATACGCACTGTATAAACAATGTCTGCAATTCCAACTTCATCTGAAATCTTAGGTTTTCAGACATAATTCTTCTAATAAAGGGATAAGCCGATTGGATGAGAGATATCAAAACAGTATACTTAAAATCAGTCTGCAGCTGTTTTGTTCTGGGCATTGGAAAACCGATAGCCACCAGCCAACGAATTTGATTACCAGCAGCAATCCAGAATTTGAAAACCAGCAGTAAATTTAGCGTGACAATCAGTAAAGTAATAGTCCAGTTCCATTGCCCCAGTATAACTCAACCTTTCACTTTTTTTATCCCATATTTTCTAGTCTTGGTAAATGAATTGAAAACTTCAGGCTAGGAAAAAAGTGTCTTGAAATGTAACTGTTGTCACAGAACTGAAGAATGGCATTTGAGGGGTTGCTGAGGGCCAGCTTTCTTCTCAAATGGCTTTGGATCTTCAGCAGCCTTGTAAGGTCTGGATATTATCGGTGCAAGTTGCTGCAAGAGTCAAGTACATGAATATGACCTTTCCCTGGGTATAATGTGGATGGATCTAGAGTTAAGACTGATAGGTGACATAATAGGCAAGAACTGGGAAATTCTGGCTGCTAGTCCTGTCCCTGGCAATTTGCATGTCATTGCACAATTCATCTGTCCGTTCTGGCTCAGTTTCCCTATTTTCACAGTGGTGGCCATAGCCTCTACATAGCAAAGAAATTGTGTGTCATGTGTTTTGCAGACACTAACATCAGTGTTCGTTAGATAATGCTGAAGAAGCTTTGTGTATTAATTGCAGTAGCTGTGATTAGAGCAGGGAGACATGAAAGGAATCACTTGAAATGTCTTCCTTCTCTTTCCATTTGCTTGCAGAACTGTTTTTGAATAGCCTTTCACAGCCTTACTCTCTGGAAGAGCAAGAACAAATGCTTTCATGTCTCAGCATCGACAGCCCGTTTGTGTCAGATGCCAGTGAGAAGGTGAGTACAAATGGATGCTAGCCCTGTTATTGTGCGTGGGTGGGGGTGGCAGGGTAACCACCTCTGGGAAGCTGGAAGCTGTGACCAATGGACATTTGGAGTTTCTCACTTTTGTTGCTGCTTTTTGACACCCAGTTTGCTGGAGAGTACCTTGGGAAGAAATCTTTGTTCTTGGACAGTGGGGTATTTAGGATTGTAGTTGTTCTTTAGTTTACTATCCAGCATGGATCCCTTTCCTCCAGTTGCTCTCCTGTGCTGTATACTCACAGTAAGCATCAAGTGTGTGGATATGGAAAATCTCAGTGGCCTTGACCCTCTATATGTCAAGAAGAAAGGAACTGAAGAAGCAGTGATGACCATAGGAGCTGTACCAAGTTGGACCAAACAGCTGTGCAGGCTAGGGTCTTCTTACTGTGCTAATGGCCACTAAAGGGATGTTTAGGAAAAGATCAGAAGAATAGGGCAGAAGGATAGAGACCCTAATCTTGGATATTCACTCCCAGTCTATGGATCTGTTCTCCATGAGCTTCTTTTAACCCATTGATACTAATGACTTACATAGTCTAAAGTACTTAAATACTAAGTTTAATTAATTTTGTTTGCTCTATCTCTGGTGTTCATAAAGCAGGGAATACCAGTGAGAAACACTGAATAAGCCTTGTTGAACCAGGGAAGGACGTAAGCCCTTCAGTCATTGTTGTCAAAGACATGGAGTGCAAAGTTGTGTAGCCTGCCATCTACAGGAGTCATTTCTGACTGTGATTATCTTCGTTTCCTATTTCTGTTCCTCTTCTCAGCCTTCTAATGCTTTTCAAGGAGGATTGAGCAGCGTTCTGTGGAATAGTTCAGCTGTTGATACAGCATGGTGTGCAGTGTGGGATGTGACTTTGCTTTTTTTTTTTTCCTCATACCTAAACCTAACGTTTAATGTGACTTTTGACTGATACTTACTACTATGCTGATGTTGTCAGATTGACCTTCTATGACTCTAAGATAGTATAGACCTTTCCAAGCAATACAGCAATGTAGGGTCCATGGTAGTTTATGTACGGTTAACTATTTTTCCTGTGTGTTTCTTGTCACTTACTGACATTAGAATTTTAGCTGCTGCTTTATTCTCCTGCCACTCAATAGGACAAAACACTCTTTTCTCATCCAACTCTTCAGGTGATTATTGATTTGACTATTGAGAATATCTTATTATGTCTGCAAACTGTTGCATTGCTATTCATCCCCTTTTCTAGATGGCAGGTAAATGTTGAATAACTGGAGGCCCAGCCTTATATCCCTGTGGATTTCCACTTTTTTCTTCCTGAGGTTATTTTAATGTTTATCTCATGCAAGCTCATTTTCTTTAGGAGCCTTTGACAAACTTGTGCTTACTTCTGCAGAACTCCATGAAGGCTTCTCATAGCTTGAGGGACACTATGAGCTCTGGGATTCATTCCTGGAACAGCCAGGCAGATGGACAGAGCTTCAGTTGGAACAACCTGCTGAACCGCAGTCGGCACACAGACACTCCCAGCTATTTCAACGGTGAGTCTGAATTTCTAAAGTTTGGATAAATGGTCAGGTATAATTTTCTCAGTATCTAGAGGGTCTGGGATATGGAGTCTTTGAGCTCTTCTTATCCTTCAGTTGCTGTGTCAGCACAGACCCTCCTAAAAGCATATGGGTTTTCAAGAGGCCAAGCCTGCCCCAGTCATAGGTGTGTGGAAGGCACTTGAGTCTGTATAGTCTAGTGATAACCAGAGAAATTCCTGAGTGCACAGAGTCTGGTTCAGCCTTGCCTTGTGCAACTGCCATGTGCAAGTATATATGCTTTATAACCATAAATGTCTACAAAATAATTTTGAGGGCATGTTGTGCAAATCAATACATCTCTTCAGCTGCTTTCTTGCTAAATCCAGCTCTGCTCTGTGAGTCATTGCTGTCTTCAAGCCTCCATGCTCAGTGAAAGACCTACATAAATTAAGTGCTTAATGACAAAAATGAGTTCTTCTGATGTATGTGCCTTGCTAGTCAATTTTTCTGTGTTGGACTGCGAAGCCATTATACCTACAGCAGAAGTTAATGACTTCTGTTGCACGTTTCAGGAGTGAAAATCCAGATCCAATTGCTAAGTGGAGAAAATCTACACATCAGGGATTTCCACAGGACAAAGGTGGGAGACATTGCCACTGGGATAAGCAGCCAGGTGAGACATAAAGCTGGGAGTTAAGTACAGCATTTTGTCTGAGAAGCAATTTCTTCCATAATGCAGCCTCATAATGCCTTAAAACCAGTGACCCAGAAGGCCATTCAAGGATCTTAATAACACGTTTAGTAACATAACTTCAGTGCTGCTGTTATGAGTGCAATACTAGAAGATATTTTCTGAATCATAAGCCATTGCTAATTGTCATAGGGACCTCCATCTTAGAAAGTACCTGTGTTGCAGCTTAAAAATCCTTCTCCTAGATGATAAAGATAAATTCTTTCCTCTATCCCTAAAGAAGAACCACTATATGACTTTTTCATCAAGAACAGTAATATCAGCTAAGGGAAACGGGCTGTTTGGCTGTGATGCTTCTAACTTGTTACGTTGGAGGAGATATTGGCAGACTCCAGTGAACCTCACTGTGGGCCTCTTTGACAGTCCCTGAAAGAAACTCCTGATTGTTTGTGGGATTGTGACTCATCTGAGTATAAAAATGTGGTGATCGTCTCTAAACAAAGAGTTTGCGGAAGCCCAGAAAATGTTTTAGTGGTGTTGGTTCTCTTTGGTGTACTTTGTTCTCTTGGACATCACAAAGCAAAATATCACTAGCCTGCAGACGAATTCACACTGCTCAGACATAGGCAGTTCAGGAACCACCATCAATGGTCAAAAACATGGGTGAGGCAATTCGTCAGCAGGGTGAATACTAGTCCAGTTTCTGAGGTACTTTCTTATGAGAGAAGGTTAGGATGTTCCTGCCAAGCACAAGCCTCTCTCCAGGAGCTTTACTCGGGTTGGGAAGCTATTTGCTGGGTTTGATAGAGTGATACTATGTTCTGAAAGAAATTTGAAGTGCCACTCAGATCTGTTTGTTCTGCTTCACAGATACCAGTCCCTGCTTTCAGTCTGGTTACTAAAGAAGGCCAGCCAGTTCACTACGACATGGAGGTCCCCGACTCTGGTATTGAGCTGCAGTGCACCCTTGCCCCTGACTGCAGCGTCAGCTGGACATGGCGAGTCAAACACGGTCAGCTGGAGAACAGGCCATGAAGCTGTTCCTGTTTTGGAGGTTTTTACCTTGTTGAAAGAAGGAATTGCAAAAGCTTCCAACCACCCCCGCCGTGGAGCACCAAGTGCAGTTGCTGGTGTTTTGTGCTGAAGTAGGATAGCAGTTCAGCAGCTCACTGCTCTCGGGCCTCACTTCTGTTGTCTGTTCTGATCCAGTTCCAAGACATGTCCTGAGCTTAGGTGTTCCCCAGAACAGTGGGAATTACTTGTTTTGGGTGTGAATATTAGGTTGAGCTTGAGAATGGTGGGTGGAAATTCCTGCTTTTCAGAGGAATGCGATTGTGCTTTTCAGGAGAATAGGGGATTGGATGAGAACTCCTGTTTCTCAGCCTCCGAGGTGAAGCCGGTAGTTGCTGGGCTTGCCCGAAGTTGGAGGTTGAGTATCTTCAGTGCAGCTGTGGTTGTTTGTGCCGAGGGGAGCTGGCTAACTTCCTTCTAGCTGGAGGAAAAACTTAACATTTCTGTAGGCTTTGGGTAGCATCATCTCTACCTCAGGCCTTTTGCATGGGGAAAATCGACAGCAGTAACTAGCTGGGTTCTTGGTTTCACCTCCCACCCTTCCCCGCAGATGCTTCCTTCTTGAATCAGAAAAGAACTTTGTTCCCAGAAAGAGCTTTGCTTGCAGCTCTCATCTTCAGGTCGTCTCCCCGACTTAGGAGCTGGTGCTCTCTCTCTCTGGTGTGGCTGCCAACATTGTCTGGCAGTAGGGCAGGAGGAGGGTATGATATTCCTTGTTGGGCAGGGTGGAGGGGTTGTATTCCTCCATCCTGTTTCCACCGCTGACTTTGGACTTCACGTGAACTGTCCCATCCAGGCAGCTCGCCCTGGAGGGGGAAGGGACAGTGGCTCAATCAGCTCAGACAAGGTCTGAATTTTGCTGAAGCATTTATAAAAAAAAAATCTCACTCCCAGCTATCAATCTGGCCAGCTGCTCAGCCCCTCCGTGGGAGGTCAGTGCCCCAGTTCTGTGTGGTGTGTTAGCTCAGCCTGTCTTTGCTAGCACTTATGGACTGGCACGAGGCTTCGTACTGCTCCCGTTATGTCAAAATGTGTTAATGGAGTGGGATGGGCAGCTGGGCCCAGAATGCCTTAAGCTTTGAACTTTTTTTTACTGATTTGTGAATTGTTTGGAGTATACTGAAACTGCATGGATCAAATTCAGATGGGCAGATGCTGCTAGCCCGTCTATAACCCGGAACAAAAACAGAGGGAGGTGTAAGCTATGAGTATACTTGTTCAGGACTGCTCAAAGTCCTTGCACACCTGGAAATCACGGTCACTTGACGGTGTACTGTGGCTCTTTCAGAGTGCTGTAACTGCAGTGGCCTCTGAGCAGGGGCTGTCTACATCCAGGCTGAATAGAGAAATGGCTCCCAAGGTAGGCACTGCTGGATCCATGCTGGTTCTGGGGGACACAATGGGGCAGGAATGTTGGCAGTTTTCTCAGGTGAAGTTCACTTAGAAAATAGCTGGGAAAAGTTATAGTCTGGGCCTCCCTTTCTGAGGACCAATGCTTCTTAAGCAACTGATACTCTTTCCCTTTGGTCTCCCAGAACATTGGCTGGTTTTGATAGACTAGGCAGTGACATCCCTAATCAGAAGACAAAAGTTGTGATGTAATAAAAAAGTGGAACTCTTGAAGAAAAATTAAACCTGTCACCACTATGGGTATAGTTTTTATAGCACTTTTTGTTCTAAAGCACTTAATATGTTGTCCAAATAGGCACCTAATTATATCTGAAATGCCACATTAAGAGTCTTTTTAGTAAACAATTAACACAGTACGCACATGTCTTCCAGGAAGGAGTGGGGGGAATGGGTAGGTTGGCTCAATTTTCTTTTTTCAGGTGCCGTAAACTACTAAGAATTGTAAGCTCTAGAGCAGGAGGGATCAAAATGCCTTGCCAGGGTTTCTACGAGCTTCCAAGCACATGTTCAGTGCACCAACCAAACTCCCCACACCTGGCACCCTTCCTAGGCTTCCTCTGAGGGGGAGAGGAGAAAAACAGAAAAACCTGTTGGTTGTTTCTAAGAAGAGTCTGTTGGTGATGTGTCAGTATGACGCATCACTGTTGGTGATGTGTCAATACGAAAGCATGGTCTGTTCCCTTCCCAAAGGCTGCATCTTGTGGCTTTCACTGTTG
Organism: Astur gentilis; assembly: GCF_929443795.1. Classification (NCBI taxonomy): domain Eukaryota; kingdom Metazoa; phylum Chordata; class Aves; order Accipitriformes; family Accipitridae; genus Astur; species Astur gentilis. The sequence continues at coordinate 41,532,794 of NC_064884.1, read as the reverse complement.
TCTGCAAAATGCTTCGATGTACAGGTGTACGGTTTTGTACATTGGTGTTAGACTCAAGTTCTGCCAAGCAGTAGGGCAGGATGCAGCAGCCCTCTGTTTACAGGACTTCGGAGCTTTACACTTCATCTATAGCATTAACGTTAATCTCAGGCCACCTACACAAATGGGTGAAAGGCAGTAAACCCTTGCGAACCCAGAATGTCTTTGTTGGGTAGATGGAGATGTCCATGTTCTCCTGTACTCTCACACCAGCATTAGCCAGTATCTCCATCCTGTTCGTTTCATCCAAAACCTTCAGTCCTATTTTGCTGCCACCTCAAGTGAGAAAGTGAGGCTGCAGATTTCCACCTAACAAATCTTTTACGTGACAACCGGCCAGACAAGCAGGCTGTGGCGTCAGCAGTCCCTGCCGGATGGGAAAGACGCTTCAGCTAATACCACAAACCACTGGTGCTTTCTTACTGTCCTAAAATGTGGCTCTTCTCTCAAGAGTATCTCTAGGGTTTTCATGTTTTTGCTACTTACCAGCTTGGGATCTCCTTGACTCTCTCCTGCTGCCAGGACAGTTTCCTCTTAATTTGGCTGGCCATTTTTGCTGTGACAGGCATAAACAGTCCAGCTTCCAGATCAAGGCTGGCTGTGCAATACTGACAGAAGAGAAAGTCAGGAAAGCTTTTTGTTATCCTTGTTAAAATTTGGCTGAAACTGTGTATAATAACATAACTAGTCTTTAGGACAGAACCCCAGTTCAGGGTAGGGAGGACAAATAGCAGTAGGAGTGATAGACACAGATGGCTCTTGTCATGTAGCTCCTTCTGAAAGTCTGGCAAAATCACTGTTGGCAAAGCAATATGAAGCTAATAATCTCTTTGGGATGGGCAGTACTGGTGTCGGTGAAGGCAATGGAATGACTAGCTTGTATTGAACGAATGACACTTTATAAAACTGTGATTTCTTGAAATTAACATATTTGACCTGCATTTTCACAGGGAAAAAAATAAAGCTGGAAAAAAAGCTTCTTCATTCTCGTTGCTAGTGGTTTGGTACGTTGTCCCAGAGAACAAGACAGTGGTGCTGAATAAGACATTTTCCAAGGAGGGAAGCCTGGTCTGATTAAACTCCGCTATATATTACCCTTGTTTGGGGGATGCAGGGAGAAGTCGTTTCTGGGTATGATGAGGCAGCAATAACTTTCATGGATCTAAGCACAGGATTTGCTAAATATACTGACATATCTCTGTTTCCAAATAGGTCATCCCTTTTCCTCCTCCTGTCCCATTGCAGGCAGGGGGATTTGCTGTACTGGGAGCTGCTGAGTCGTCCCCTCGATAGTGCAAATGTAGGTCTGGGATCCAGAGGCACCAGGTTAGGCAGGCAGAGCGCTGGAGATTTGCCCACACCTTTCAGCAAGTGATTCTGCTTGCTGTTGGGGCAGGAGCTGTTTGTCTCCACTTCTGTGGTGCATGTCTGTTAAGTCAGCACAGTGGACTAGAGCTGTGCTGGTGGTATTTCCAGTGACCGAGTGAGGTCAGTTATCTTGAAACATAAACCCCAGATTGAAGTGGCGGGGGGCGTTGCTATCACGTACCTATGCTTGTGCTGTGAACACAGAAGTCAAATCAGTTGTCCACAAAAAAAAAGGTGGGTGTTTCGTCACTTCCCTGTAAAGATACAGATCAGCTTAGGGAATCACTAAACCACCTCTTGTCTCTGAGGACAGCCCAGCTGAGCAGCTGTGTAAAATAGCTTGCATTGGGCCTTTGCCCTGGACCTTTGGCCTGGAGCTAGCCTCTCCCCAAGCCGTCTGCTCCTCCGTGCTGTGGACGGCAGAAGCTGTGCCCTCCTCGCCCAGGTAGCTCAGCAGAGATAGGTACGTGTCTGTGCAGGTTCCTAGGGTCTGGTAGCCTTCTCCTTAGGGACTCTTGTGTACTAAGAAGCGGGACTGCCCATTGGAAGAGCCACAAGCCCTGGCTTTTCCCTTCTGTTGTCCTGTGGCACTCGTATTGCTCATGTTTTCACCCATTAGGTTACACCTGCCTGGAGGCTGCCAGTCCTGGAAGGAGCTGCAGGGCTGAGCAGAGCCTTAAAGTTACCCTACCCCCAGCTGCAGTGATGGACAAGTCAGAAATATGTCTTCCACTTAAAAATGCTCAAAGGACTGTGGTCACCACTCCTGGCAGCTGTTCCTTACGCAGGAGGTCACGCATTGGTAGCAAAGCAACAAGCAGCAGCTCGTGCATCCATCCCTCCCTCCCTCCATCCACTGCAGCATCACCCCCCATGCAAAGCTTCACCTCTTCTCACAGACAAGTGTTTATCCTTAGAGTCATTTTATTACTAGTTCTGCTTTAGATTAAACAGGCCTTCAGTATATAAAAATAATGTATACAAATTAGCAGTTAATGTTTTACATTTCTGGCTTAAAGGCATTTATAAGTTACGCATTCATTTCCCTTCCCTCCCCTTTGAGCTTGTGTGTGATACTGAGCCGGTTGGCGCTTAGCATCTTAATTACAGCAGGAAGCAGTCGCTGCTCTGGCTTAACAGCAAGGACTTATCCTGGTCTAAAAGCTGGGACTAGCGAGAATGTACACAGCAGCCACGCATCCTCGCAGCAGGGCAAGCAGGGGCCGTTTAACAAAGTAAATGCATTTAGAGGTTAATTGCGATAGTGCATGGTTTGGCTTTACTGATCAGCAGCAGGGCAGAGGAGGAATCAAGTCCAGTGCATTATCTGGAGGCTTGTGCAGCTCTCTGGCCTCTCTCCTGCGTGATTTCAGCTGTGACCCTGCAGCATTCTGGCATCGTGGTGTTTGCTGCAGGTGCTGGAGGCTGCCCAGCACCTGCTGCATGTCGCATCCTTCAGCTGCTGCCTAATGGGGAGCAGCCTCGTGCTCCCCAAGGGCTGATGGTCACTGTTACCTCCGAGAGGCTCCAGCCCTGACAGCAGAGATGGATGCCAGGGATGCAGGAGGGCAGAGCTAGATACCACCTCGCAGAGACCTGAGGATAGTAAATCCTTGACCCTGCTGCTGATGGTCGTAGCTACAGAGCCTCCCCTGTGGTGAGGAACAGACTCATCGCAGCCTTACGATCCTAGTGAGACCCTCGATAGGGTGCTCCAGTCCCTGCTCCCTAGCACAGAGAAATTTTAAGGAAGACATATAAAATCACTGTAAAATAGCACCCCTGCCAGCTCCTGGGGTATGGGAAGTGCCCAGGGTGGGATCTTTGCAGCAGGCCTCTCGCTGGAGAGGAGGTGCAGCCTATGCCTGCTCGGCTCTGCAGCAGAGGAGAACACAGGTCTCAAAGGGCTGGGGGAGGTAGGGGGGATGTGCAGGGACTGCTGTGTCCCTGGCTTACAACCCTCCTCCCCTCCTGCAGCGGGAAATCAAAGGCACCAGCAAGCTGAAGAGTGGGGCACACCAGTGCGCAGGATTGACCCTGAGATGGGTGTGCGATGGAGTAGCTCTGGGGTAGGGATGGGGCAGCTCCTCTTTTCCTTCCAGGACAAGTTGGGGCCCTTTCTGTGCTCCCCCCTCCCTGCCCATCCCCAGGAGGGTCTCCCAGCCCTGCCAGCCTGGAGGAGAGGAGCTCAAAGGCATTGCTAAGCAAGCACCGGGGGATCCCTGCACCAGACCCAAGGGCATGCAGGGTGGGAGCTGGCACGCTAAGCGGCGGGAGCAGCTAGGAGCGGGCACTGTCCCTCTGCCCCATGTCATCCCAGGCCAACAGGTTGATGTCCTGCGATCCCATCTGCATCGGGAGGATGGTCCTGTCCCAGTCCTGGCAGCTGCAGGGTCGGCGCCGGTCACAGTGAGATGTCCGGCGTCGCCTGCAGGCTCTGCCCCGCAGCCCGTTTCTTGGCGCTGCCGCGGCCCTTGTCTGCGCGCCGGTAAGGGTTGTTCCGCAGATCTGCATTGGGAGAAAGCGCGGAGGCTGGCTGAGCTACGCCTGCCCGCCCCGGCGAAGGCTGGGACCCAGTCACCCACCACCGCCCAGGAGTCACCCAGTTTGGGTACAAGGATGCTCAGGAGAAGCCCAACCTGCTGCACACAGAGAGGAGCAGCAGCTACAAACAACCAGCCTATGGGACCCTGTCCCTCGGCTCTTTCAGTGCCCAGCACCGTACCATGGGACTGGGGCTGATGCTGTGGTGCCCCTACGGATGGCTTTCAGCATGGGGCAGAGTCCGGCCGATGTGCCACACAGCCAGAGGCGACGATGGGCCGAGAAACCCAGGAGGGTGGCAAAGTCTGGCAGCCCCCGCCTGCACTCTGCCCTCACCCCGAGCCCGACTGCCCCCACGTTACCTACAGAGGACTCTCCTCATTGAAGCTCACATCGCAGAAGAGCCGGGACGAGCGCTTGCCCGTCCGGGCCGTGAAAGGAACAGTTTTCAGAGCTGAGCAGAGCAATCCAGAGAGACAGCGAGGAGGAGGAGAGAGGAGGAAGAAGCAGAAGAGGAGGAAGAGATATGAGACAGGGCAGAGAGCACTCAGTACCTTTGCTGCATAGGGTGGGAAAGTGCTACAGGTGGGTTTGGTCCCCACGATGGGACTTGGCCCTCCAGCTCCAGGCTGACAGCCCCCTGCAGCCCCCCCGTCACTGAGGGTCTCCCCGCTGGCACAGAGCCTGGGGGGGATGCCCAGCTGCTCACCTGAAATAATCTCTCACCTGAAATAATGTCCTCAATGGCCCCGTCTTTTCCTTCATAGATGAGTGGCTCCTTCACCATCTGCTTCTTCTTCAGCTCAGCAATCATGTCCATCTGCTGCCGCCTCGCTTTCTGGATGGGCAACTGTGGTTGGGGACAGCACGGGGTGAACAGTGTGACCTTCTGCCGCAGCCCCAAAGGAGATGGGGTGCCCCCATCTTCACCCCCTACCCAGCTCTCCCTCACCAGGACCTGTTTTGCCCTTCCCCACCGCACAGCCCTCTCAGGGCTGGAGCAGAGCTGCCCCGCCAGGACAGAGGCATGTGGGTCACCTTCACCTCAGGCTGGTCCTCGCTGCCGGGGGAGCCAGATTCTGCTTCTTTGGCTGCGGCCTCTTGTTTCTTCCACAGTTCGATGTCCTGCTCTGCTTTCTTGGGAGAAGTGCAGGGAGGATGTGCTGAGCCAGGGGGGGCCTCCTGTGGGACTGCAGCCCCCCCTTCCTCTCCTCGGCAGCCCCCAGCTCACCCCAACCCAGCTCCAGCATCTCCGACCACCCCAAAGGGCAGCACCGAGCCCCAGGGTCTCCCTGCCCTGCAAGCCCCGTCTTTCATGTGGCTTTTGCTGATTATCCCAAGGTGGGGTCAGACCCCCCAACCCCAAATCCCCTCCCAGCCCCCAGAAACATGGCACCCCCCCATCCCCTCCTACCTTGTATGCTCTGATGAAGCGCATGAACATGGGGAAGAAGGTGGTGGGGGGACTGGTCTTGGGGTTCTCCCCGAAGTATTCCACGGCTGACTCATATGCCTCCTGCAGGCAGAGACACCCCGATCCGGGGGGCTGGGGCCAGGCAGCATCGCTCCGTTGCCCACTGCCTCCTTCCAGCCTCTCCCACCTTAGCATCCTTCTCCGTATCCCCCCCAGCTCTCCTACTGGAGCCACATCCCGACCAGGACCCTCTCCCATGGGGCAGAAGTGTGAGCAGAGGGTACCTCAGGGTGTCTCCATGCAGGAATGGGGGCAACCAATCCTGCCCCATGACCCCACACTACCCCCAGCACCCACCTTGGCGGTTTTGCTGTCAGCCTGCAGCTTCTCCATCACCTCCGAGTTGACCTTGAGGAAGTCCTTGAGCACAGGGCTGTCATCCTGCCGCATGAACTCCTTGCGGGTCAGCTCCATCCCCTGCTGCAGGCTCCGCACGTCCTGCAGCACGCTGTCCAGGGAGACTGCAGGAAGGGCGGGCAGCACCGGGGTCAGGGCAGGCTTGGAGAGCCCCCACACTGGGGCTGCACCCTGCTGTGACACCCCTAGTCCGGTGCCCATGGGTGCTACCTGTGCCCGCCTTGTCGAGAAAGTGCAGCTCAGTGTGGAAGCCGGTCAGCTCGGGGTACTTCTCTGTGATCACCCGCACCAGGTAATGCAGCAGCGTTTGCTTGCGGTCTGTTGACTTCATCTCCAGGAGCTGGGAGAGAGCAGCGTCAGCCCCAGCCCGCATCCCACCTCACCCCTGCTCAGGGCAGGCTCTGGTGGCTCTCTGCCCATGGCTGGTTCTGCATCCCTCCATCTCTCCGTATCTCGTCTCTGCATCCTTCTGACCCCACAGCTAGTTCATGTGTATGTCCATCCCTTTAGCTCCTCCCCATGCCTCTCCAAACCCTACAGATGGTGCCTGCATCCCTTCTTCCCCACAGCTGAATCCCGTGTTCCTCCACCCCTATAGCTGATCCTTGCATCCTTCCATCCCCACAGCAGGTTCCCATGTCCCTCCTTCTCTACAGCTGGTCCCTGTACCATCCCCGAAGCTGGTCCCCAGGCAGTGACAGTGCCCCTGTGCACCAGCACACCGGGCAGCCCTGCGCCGACCCTACCGCATCCAGGCTCTGCAGCCGAAAGCCGTAGGCTGCTCCACGCTTGCTGCTGTTCATGTAGTTCCCAAAGGCCAGGACAATCTGCAGAGACACAACGGCTTGGGGACACGATCCGGCACAGATGGGGCATCCCAGGGTGGGTACAGTGCCTACGCTCACTGGCAGCATCCTGCGCGCACCCGTCCCCCCGTCAGGGCCACTGCACCCCAAACTCCTCACCTCAAGGATGTTGCGCAGTTTGCTGGAGGACTTGAGGGACATGGAGGCGGCGATGATGGCGTTGAGTTGCTGCGGGTGGGAGGAGAAGCGTGTGAGTCTCGCCACAGGATGCCACCCCCTTGCAGCCCCCCCCACCTGTACCCACCCCATGTCCCCCCACACCCAACACCCACCGGCATGAGCAGCTGGGCTGTATCATTGAAGTTGCCCAGGAAGATCATGACGTTCATGCGCTCGGCCAAGCGTGGGATCTTGCTGAAGCGGATCATGAACTGGTCCTCGTCTGAGAGGTCCTCCGGTGGCTGCTGCTCCCGCTCGAACTTCCCGATGAGCGTCCGCTCGTACTCGGTGGGCAGGAAGCGCAGCAGCAGCTCCAGAAAGTCAAGGCTCAGAGCTTGCTGGTCATACCTGCAGGTGGTGGGAAACCCCCAGTGCAGTCAGACCCTGCAGCAGGTCCCTCCATCACCTCTGTCACCCATGGCTGGTTCCCATCTTCCCTTCATCCCCACAGCTAGTCCCCCCATTCCTCCATCTCTCCGTATCCGGTCCCTGAATCCCTCCATCCCTACAGCTGGTGACATGATTCCTCCAACCCCAGCAGACACCACACCATCCCGACCCCTCGATGTAGCTGGGCTTGCACCCGACCTTCTCCTGACCTTCTCCCATCAAGGAGGGGACACTCACGTCTCGATGGCTGTGCAGATGTCCTGGATGCTGCGGCCGCCCTTGCGGAGGGTGATGGCCAGGTTCTTGGCACGGTTGGACTCCATGAGGGTGACCTTGCTGGGAGCCTTCTGCGTGGCCTTCGTCTTGAGGGCAGTGATGTCCAAGCCAGGGCCCTGCGCCTTGGTCTTGAACTGCTCCTCAAAGTCACTCATGTCCAGCTCCTGCAGGGAGACAGGGCTGAGGGCACGGCGGGGAGGTGATGCAGGGCATCTGGGACGAGGACAGGGCCAGAGGACTGGGACAAGGGGGAGAGGAGTGAGAGGATGAAAGTGGAGCAAGGAGATGAGATCAAGTGGAAGAAACGAGAATGGAGGAAGGGGATAAGGACAGGGACAGGACAAGTGGACAGGGAGGGGCTGAGGAGACCAGAGGGTGAAGATGAGGAAGAAGACATGGCCAGGATGTGAGGATGAGGATGGAGCAAGGGGACAAGGATGAGGTGACAGGAAAAGGATGGCAGATCCCATGTTGTCCCTGTCCATGGCGCCAAGGAGCTGCTCCAAACTCCAGCTCCTCCAGCAGCCACATGACACCACGGATGGGTGCAAGGTGGGTACGGGGGCAACCTCAGCCTGGGTGCAGCATGGACTGGGGCACCGGCCCAGCAAAGCACCCTGCACCTGGACCCCCCCGGACTCTCCCTGTGTCCTCACCTGCAGCACCTTCTCATCATTGAGCTCAGTGAAGACGGTGCCATCGATCTGGCTCGGCTTCAGTGCCACCCAGTTGAAGACGGGCATGCGAAACTTGGTCTGGATCGGCTTCTTCACCTTCACTGCGGGGTGACAGGGAAGGGGGGACACGTCACGGGGTGGGGGGGCCCCAAACCCACCCTGGGATTCCCCCAGCCCTCACCTGGGGGATGACCCCACCATCCCTGAGCCACACTCACCTGAACTGCCAGCAGTGGGGGGGGCACCTGGCCCAGCTAGGAGCTCCCCACCGAGGGGTGGTGGTGGTGGAGGGGGGGGGACAGGGCCCTCCAGCCCCCCCGGGAGTGGCGGGGGTGGGGGTGGCACTTGGGCACCCGGGAGCGGAGGGGCTGGGGGGGGGCCAGTGCTTGCAGGCAGTGGGGGTGCGGGGGGTGGGGGGGGGCCGGGCTCAGCCCCCGGCAGCGGTGGGGGGGGTGGAGGGGGAGGAGGTGGGGGGGCGTCGGGTGCTGGTGGGGGAGATGGGGCTGGAGCTGGAGCTGGAGCATCTGCAACAGAAAGAAGACGTGGGTGAGATGGTGGCACGGCAGGGCCCGGTGCCACCGCCACATTCCCTCTGCCACCGAGTGACTCTGCGTCCCTGGGCACATCCCCGCGCCCCTTCCTCAGTTTCTCTACCCAGAGACACGCTGCCACCCCGCCTCTGTGCTGGGTGTCCCCACTGGGAAGGGGACATCATGGGCTGCTGCCATGCCCCTGCACCTATGGTACCTGCGCCGGTGGTGGTGCTGGTGGCGGTGGCCTCTCCGGTAACCACGGGGGCTGCCGGGGTTTCTATGACGACGGGGACAATTTCGATGGCAACGTCTCCGTCGGGCCCACGCAGGATCTGCACCAACCCCTTCTCCTCCAGCTCCACCAGCCGCCGCTCCAGCGCCAGCCAGTAACACTCCTGGGGCTGCGGGGCCGGCGGGCTGGGTGGCCGCGGCGGGCTCAGCTGCTCCTGCAACAGTGACAAGCCCCAGCACATCGCTGGTGTCCCACTGCACCCCTTAAACCCGGGTCCCCCAGGCACTCATCCCTTTCTCCGGTATCGTAGTACCCATGGGTGCTCACCCGCAGAGCCTCCAGCTCCCGCCGTGCCTGGCTCAGCTGCTTCTCCAGCTCCGCTATCTTGGCCATGGAGTCGTTCTCCGCATCCTGCAGCTTCTCTGTCAACTGCGGAGGATGAGGCGACGTCGCTCAGCCCCATCCCCGGCCCTCCCTCAGGGCTTGCGTCAGCAGCTCCTGCCCACGCGCCCACGTCCCACCTGGCTGACGTGCTCCTGCAGCTCCTCCATGTGCTCCAGCACGGCCGTCTTGGTCTCCGAGTCCTCCAGCATGGCCCCCACGTCAAAGACGTTGTCCAGGTAGGCTTGAATCTGCACCTGCAGCTTGTCGCTCTCGGTGAGGCGGAGGCTCTGCCACGGGAAAGCCGGCGGCACCGTCACGGCCGGTGGTACCCCCCCCTCCAGCACCCACCCACCTCTAGCACTGGGGCGGTGCAGCATCACCCACCTCCAGGTACTGGTCCAGCCCCAGGTGGGTGAACTCGTACTGCAGGAAGACGCGGAAGTTCATGTTCTCCACCGAGTGCACCACGATGTTGATGAACTGCATGCAGGCCACCTGCGGGATGGGCATAGGCTCAGTGTGGTCACCGGCATGGCATGGTGGCCTGGTAGTCCTTGGGGACACAGTGCCCCAGGGACTGCACAGTGGATTGGTGGCCCTTGGGGACATGGTGCCCCTGGGGAATTCATGGTGGTTTCACAGTCCTAGGGACCTGGGGAAGGACCAGCGGCTCAGCAGCCCTTGGGGACACGATGCCCTGAGGACAGCTCTGTGGCTCAGAACCTCCTGGGGACACAACGCCCTGGGGACAGCACAACAGCTGGGCAGCCCTTGGGACATGGCACCCCCAGGACAGCATGGTGGCTTGGCCACCCATGGGGACACAGTGCCCTGGGGACAGCAGAGCACCAGCCCCGCCAGCCACTCACCATGAAGTCGATGTTGGTGTCCTCATTTCGGAAATATTCCATCAGCTTCTCGAAGCGATTCTTCTCCCCGCAGACCTGGGGTGGGAGCAGGGGGCTGAAGGCCAGGGGGGACATGGCCAGGGTGGGCACCCAGGGGGGTGACAGGGCAGAAGGCACCCACCGGTGATGCCATCCCAACCCTGGTGGGTGCTGCCCAGCACCCAGTCTGGCTGGGACATAGCCCTGGGGACACGTGCTGGCATGGGGACATCAAGCCCAACAGCTGAAGCATCCCCAAGCAAGTCATGGGATGGGCATTTTCAGGATGGAGGATCCCCTGATGATGCAGGGCTCTGCCACATATAGGGAAACTGAGGCACGAACCCAGCCAGAGCACGGGTGTCAATGTGGGGACTGTGCGTCCCTGCTGGGGACTCACCTCCTTGAAGTTGTCGAAGGCGGCCAGGATAATGTCATGGCCACCTCGGACCAGGCAGACAGCGGCCAGCAGCTCCAGCACCAGTGCCTTGGTCCTGCAGAGACATGGGGCAAAGGGGGTCAGGGCCACGGGGCGAGCGAGGGGACGGGGGGACAGGGGGACGGGTCCTACCTGGCGTTCTTGTTGTTGAGGCTCAGGGTGATCTCGTTGACGCAGGCTGGGTGGTTCATCACCAGGCTGAAGCCAGACTTTGGGGGGAAAGGGAACATTAACGGGGTCATGCGTCCTCCTGTTCCCACCCCAGGGATGCTCCGGGACCTTGGGACATTCCTATACCACGTCCCCACCAGACATGAGGTTGAGCGAGGACATCTCGGAGTAAGGGGATGGCGAACGGGTCCCACCCCAAACCCTGAGCCTGAAAATGGCACCGCAGGGGCTGGAGATTTTGGGGAGCCCCAGGTGGGTCCCTGACGACACCACCCTCTCCCACCTGGTAGTTCATGATGGCACGGAGACACATGATGCAGACGTGGACGTCGTCCTTCTGGCTGACGAGGCGGGAGTTCCTCAGCGTCTTCCTGCTGTGTGAGGGGTTCAGCCTGGGTGGGCGAGAGGGCGGCTGAGCGGGGGCCGGGTGGGGGGCGGCCGGGGGGCACAGCGCAAGCGGGGAGGGGGCAGCGCACGGGTGGGTGGCAGCAGGGGCGGGAGATGACACCAGGGGACCCGGGCATTTGCGACCCCATAAGAGAGACCCCCACATCCATCCCCATCTACAAGCCCTCGGGGTGGTGGGGTGATGGGGGGAGGCAGGATGGAGGTTGGGTGTCCCTCGTGTGCATGGGTGGTCTCGGAGGCTCACCGGGGTGGGTAGGAGCTGCCGGGTGACCTGGGGCTACTGTCCCCATCGCTGCCCGGGGTGCCGTAGGGGACGCTGGGGTGAACGTGGCGGAGGAGGGTGTGGATGTGCTGGTTCGAGAGGCAGCAGCTGGAGGAGCGTTAGAGCCTGCAGGACAGGAGGGAGAAAGGGGGCTCCCGCGTTGCCCCTGGGACACCCAGGCTTGGGGACACGGGTGGGCGACAAGGGCTGGGACCCCCTGCAGGTGCCACGTCACTCCTGACCTGTCCCTGGGGCTGGGGGGGACACCCCGGCTCCTCTGGAGCTGCTGGCAGGCAGTGAGGGACCCCCGCGGTCCCCAGGGTGCCACGTTAAGGCTCCCGGGGTGACCGCGGCGGGGTGTCCCCTGGGACCCCCCCCTACCCACCGGGGATGCCCCACAGGCACGGTCCCCAATGCCGGTGACCAGCAGCAGGGTCCCGCCGGGGCATCCCCATCATGCCAGAGCCCCGGGCCCTTCACCTACCGTCAGCGCGTCCCCCCGGCAGCGTGCAAGAGAAGAGCGGGGTTAGAAGGGGGCTGCGGGGGCGAGCGGCACCAAGCGAGAGCCACCAGCCACCGGCACTGGCTGGGGGGGGGGGGGCGCAGGCCCATTCCTCCACCCGTTTTAAACCAGGGTGGGGGCGGTGGGTGGGTGTCATTTGCTCACCCAAAATCTCAAGCACTTCCAATTTTTGCTTATTCTTGGGTTTTACCCAGAGCATCCCACAACGGTTGCAGTGCCGGGCTGGGGGCACGGATCCAGCCCAGCTCCCATCAGGCTTTATCCCTTGCACACACAGGGGGACGTGGCTTTGTCCCCCCCAAACCAGCGATGGGGACCCATTTTTAGGACCAGGCCTGCGTCTCCCTGCCGAGTCCCTCTCTGAGCACGATGCGGCCGGGGGTGCAGCGAGGCGGAGAGCAGGGGGAGGACACAGCGCGGGGACAGGGAGGGGGACAGCTGGGGACGGGACCATGCGTTACCTGACGGTGAGGTGCCGCACTTTGGAGGAACCCTGGGTGGGGGACGAGGAGCTGCTTTTGCTCAGGTCCTCCAGTGACCGCTCCAGGCCCTTGCCCTTGTCGGAGCCTGGGCTGCCGTTCTCGGCGCTCTCCATGTCATACCTGGTGACCCACGGGGACACGGGGATGGGTGAGACGTGGCACCCTGATATGGGCAAACAGCCCTCTGGGGTCCCCAGGGCTGGGGGTGTCGGGGATGCTGTGTTCAACCCCAGCCATGGAGCATCCTTAGCTCCATCACTCTGATGACAGGGGACAGCACCCCCCAGGGACCTCCCCCCACCCCCCCTGAGTCCCAGGGAAGGCTGATCCCAGCCTTGGGGAAGGAGAACCCGGTGGGGACGTACGCGACAGAGCACTGGGCAAAGGCGAGATACTCCAGTAGCACATCCAGCCCTTTGTTCTCCTCGTTGAGGAACTCCTGGACCCAGCTGTGGGATGCAGGGGGTTAGTAGGCTCTGCCAGCCCTCCTCATCCTCCCTTCTCCCCCCCCAGATGCCCCAGCAGAGCCACCCACTGGCCAGAGGTCCCCAGCAAGGGTGGGACACACTGGGGACATGAGGTGGCACCATGAGATGGCACCTCTCCAAGGCAGGTGGGTGCCATGCTGACCCCACCTCCTGGTGCCCCAAGGGACACAGCCCAAGGGCTCCGCTGCCACTGCTGCCACCACAACAGGACAGCCCAGCTGTGGGTGGCAGGACCATGGGCACCCACGGCTCAGCACCCACCGTACCAAAAGGGGCCGGGGTACCTAGGGTGGGCACCAGGCTCCATCCTGGCACCCAGGAGGTACCATGGTGGCACCCACCTGGCAGAGCCAAAACGGGGTCCTACAGCAACCATGGCACAGCCGGCTGCTTCAGGACCCCTGTCCTTCCATCAGAGCCACCCCAGAGGGGCAGGATGAGGCCAGCAGCCTCCACATCCTGCTGTCACCCCCACAGCCAGAAGCCACCAGCACACCAGTCCCTGCCCCAGCAATGCTGGGGACACCAGCAGCAGCCAGGTAACAACGAGGACACCTCCCAGGTCCCTCTTCCTTACCCGATGTAGTTGGTCCTCAAGGAAATCTCCAGCTCCCGGAGCACCTGCGTCGACTCCTGCACTCGCCTCTTGAACTGGGGGACAGGGAGAGCCGTTGGCACCGTCCCTGCGCCCAATCCGGGATGGGGACGAGGGGTGCAAGGGGGAGCCCTCACCTTCCTGCTTACACCACCCGTGTCCAAGTAGCTCTTCAGCTTCTGGATGTAGGCGGATGGTGGGTTTTTCACCTGGAAACGTTCCTACGAGCCCCAGAGAGAGGCTGAAACCAGGCCACCCGCCCGCAGCACGGGGACGTGGCAGCCACCATGTCCCCGTCCCGCCCCCCCCTCCCCCCGCGCTGCAGATGGTCGCGCATCAATGTTTAATCAGGTTAACAACACGCTGTCTCTCTAACAGAGATGGATGTTGGCATTCAGCATATGCCGAGTTGATGCCCACATTGCGAGCAGTGCTTGGGGACAGGGACGGCACTGGGGATGCCGCGACACCCGGACCTCACCTGATCGCAGATGAGCTCCCACTTCTTCTCGTTGTCATACTGGTTGAGCAGCTTCATCTTGTCTGGGGGCAGGTTCATGGAGTTCTGCGGGGTGATAGGTGTCAGGGTTGGGGGTCACCACCGAAAACACCCCCCAGGCCTGTAGCACCCCAGCTCGCCCAGCACTGGGTGTCCTTGCTCAGTGGTGGGATGATGGGGACATCGGTGGGAGGATGGGGACACCACCATCTCCAGGTTGTTAGCATCCCACTAGCCATGGACCCATCAGCAATGCCCCCACCTGGGGTCCCCAAGGTGGAGGGCAGGGGACAGGAGGAAAAATTGGACCCGTCCATCCATGTCACATGTGTGTGATGCTCCCAGCCTCAGCCAGCCCAGTCCCAGCAGAGCCACTTGGGGTGCGGGACGGGGACACAAGCTGGTGACACAGCTGAGGGCTGAGGAACCCAAGAGTCTGGGCCCTGCTTGAGTGTGACGGTCACCTCAAGCAGGGTGCGGCCTCCGCCGCAGGTGCGTGACAAGCCTGGCTGGTGAAATCAGTGTTTCTTTAGAGACATGATGTCAGTGCAGGGACTGGTATGTCACCATGTGCCTCCGTGCCGCCGTTGCACAACCCTGGCCCCCGCCACCCCCCCCCGGGGCCACCCCGTCAGGATGTGACGTGGTTTCCGCTCTCTGAACGGCACAAGGTGGCTGCAGAAACTGCTCCATGCTATGGCTGGGAGCTCTGGGACACCCTGGGTGCAGCCCCTGCCTCTGAGGTGCTTGGGGACACAGTGAGTCCCTGAGGGACACCATGGGGTGACCAGCAGAGCCTTTAATGGGGCACCCACCATGGCCTGGGCTATGCTGGGTGCTCAGCTCGGCTCATGGCAATTTATTTTCCCAAAAGACCTATTTCTTGGTGATCCAGCCCCCAGGGAAAAGCAGGAACTGAGACTGCTGCTGGCCTGGGGAGCCCAGGCAAGCTGGCACATGGAGGTGATGGACAGCCCCAAGTCACCCTTACCCTCCAGTTTTGGTGTCCCCTGATGTCAAGGATGGGCATGTGGGGAGCATGCACTCCTGGGACACCCGCATCCTTGGGGAAAGGGGTTTGGTTGCCCACAGAGCAGCAGGTCCAAGAGGAGAGGTGTCACGGTAGTGAGCAGGAGCAGAAACCTCACCGCCCACCTCCACCGAGGACCTGTCGAGCTGCTTTTGCAAGAGATGTGGGCAGAGAGGAGCCAGCACTCGGCTGGATTTAGTCAGGGGACAGCTCGCACAGAGAGCTGGGTGGGGAGGCTAAAATTAGGCTGCGGGGTCAGAAATAGCCTCGTTGCAAAGCTGCTGGGGCCGCACCAGAGCTGCTGGATCCCGGGATGGGCAAGGTGGCAGCAACACCTGGATGTCCCCTTTGCTGGGCAGCCCCGGCCTCATGGTCCCCAAGCTGCCATCCTTGGGGTGGATGAGACCCTCCAGGAGGGCCAGACCAAGGGACAGGGCTGTGCCAAGAGGGACCACGTACCCAAACACCCCACCCAGGGCTCCAGCAGCACCCATGGCACTGTCCCGTGGGACACTCTGTTGGGTGCCCTCAGCAGAGAGGGCACAGCGGCACCCGCCACGTGGACCACCTCTTCCAGGGACCACATGTGGGACCTAGAAAAACCAGGACCAAGCGTCACCAGTGGGATAGGCCCTCCCGTGGGCTCCCTGCCGCAAGGATGCAGGCGGGGCAGGGGGATGCTGGGGATGACCCTATGGAGGTGGCTCTGCCACCGAGCCCTGCGGTCCCTTCCTTGCAAGCAGGGCTGGGCCGAGTGGCAGGATGTGGCACGGTTTGGGTACAAACTGGGTGGTGGCTGCGTCTTGCCATGGCCCCGGGCGGGCATGTTATGCCGGGGGGGGGGGCAGGAAGTGGCTCCGCTGTGGTCCCCCACGTCAGCCAGCAGCGCGAAGAAACTGGTTCTCATTTCCTGCCGAGGAGGGGGGGGACCAGTGCTGCAGGAGGTGTGGGGCAGGGTGGGAGATGTGGGGCAGGGCAGGAGCCAAGCACCCTGGAGGTGGCAGAGGAAGGATTTAGTCCTCCTCTTCTTCCTCCTTGGGGGACAAGGATGGAGCAGCCACGGGGACTTGTCCCCAGCAGCCAC
This sequence comes from Astur gentilis, assembly GCF_929443795.1. Lineage (NCBI taxonomy): Eukaryota > Metazoa > Chordata > Aves > Accipitriformes > Accipitridae > Astur > Astur gentilis. The sequence goes on along the minus strand of NC_064884.1, from coordinate 41,516,627 downwards.
ATCCTACCTCCCAGCACCCAGCACCCTCTGGCCAGCACTCAGCACCCTCATCCCGCCCCAGCATGGGACTTCTGCATCGTTCCCCGCCCCCCACCCAGCCTGCCAGCAGCATCGCAGCCCACCGCGTTACTGAACGGATGCCACCAAATGTCCCCCACCAACTCTCCTGGGACACGTGGTGCCACGCAGCCCACGGTGCCATCCCACCCATGTCCCGTGCCAGGATGTGGCCGGCTGGGACCCCCCACCATCTCAGGGTGGGTTTGCTGCGGGGTTGAGCTGGGCTTAACCAAATACCTGAAACTGAGACTGGTGGGAGGCAAAGCAGCACCTACATTATCTTCCGGAACGAAAAGACCTTTTCATATCACAGCACCCTCAGCACCGGGGCTGCAACCGGGGGTGGGGATGGAGCTATTTTGGCTGTCAGACACCTTCTTTTTGTTCCGCATGTGAGCAAGGCAGAGCTGAGCAAAGCTGGGTTCTGCATCAAACCCCAGCACAAAAAAATGAAAAGCATCCTTTACGGAAGTGTTTGCTCTGCAAAACACCGACGGGCTTGAGTGAAAACCAGGCTGAACCCAGGAAGCATAGTTTCTGGGCCATGTGCCGGGTGTGCATCCGCGGAGCGGGGACAGAAAGCCTCGATGATACGTGGCACAGGAGAGCATCCCAGTCTCGACACTGGGTACCAACCCTGCCTACTGCAGGGAAGGGGCCAGACCAGCCCCGAGATGGCGGTTTAGGGGCCTCCACCGACCAGTTGGCCACAGGAAGGACTATTGTCAGCAGGTGCCTGGGCTGGTGGCCGATGGACCACCCTGCTCCTGGGATGCTCCATCCCTCGTGGCCGTGGAGCACGATGCTCCCACCCAAGGGGGTTTGGGGCATGCCCAGCCTTACAGCACCAGCCCTCCCATGGTGTCCCCTGCAGTGACCCTGACTGCCACCGGACCCATCCTCCTGCCTCTTCCTAGGGCTCAGCAACAGGCACCCAGCAGGATCTGGCCCACCCAAGGCTCTCCTAACACCCAGCGTGCAGCAAGCCAGGCTGGGTGATGCTCCCAGGACCAGTTCATCCCACCAGGGAGTCCCTGGATCCAGCCAGGTCCCAAATCTACCACATGCCAGGCAGGGACAAGCCAGTGGAGGAGCAAATGTGTCCCTGCTGATGGCCAGGTCCTGCTGCAAGGGTGGTGAGGAGCAGCTAAGGGATGGGCGGCCACTACCGCCTGCTGCTCCCAGCTCTATTTTAAGAACAAGCAGAAGCTGCTTTCACAGGCTGAGGAGACGAGCCTGATCCAGCCACTGCACCCGTATTCCCGCTAGGTGCCTGCCTGCCCAACCTGTGCCCACGCACGGGGGGATCCCTGTGCTGGGATGTCCCCCTAAGTCAGCCAGGGCCAGATCCAGGGATATGGGGGGGGATCCCTGCACTGGGACACTCTCATGATTCAGCCAGGGCCTGATCCAGCAATGTGGGGGGCTGATCCAGCAATGTGGGGGGCTCCCTGCACCAGGATGCCCTCCTGATTCAGCCAGAGCCTGATCCAGTCACCCAGGGCATTCCCTGTGCCAGGACATCCCCCTCATTCACCCAGGGCCTGATCCAGCCACGTACAGCAGCCCTTAGTTCACAGGCCGCTTCACTTCCCACCCAGAGGACATGTCCCCCGTGGGGACACCCCACCACAGCCCCCGTGGCACCCAGCCGGACCTGGCCATCGTGCCAGTGCCGAGCTGGGGCCAGATCCAGCAGAAAGTTGAGCATCGGTTTTCTTTCCCGGTTAAGCTGAGGCTGACACGGCAGCCAGGGCTCACTGGTGACCGGTCCCATTGCCAGGGCCAACAGCACATCTGCAAACATCTGCAAACATCTGCAGCAGTGACGTTTGCCGCTCTCTCCTCCAGGTCCCAGGAGAAGCGGCAGCGAAGCCCTCGCCAGCAAAACCTCCCAGCCGGAGCAGCCCCCGTCCCCATCAGCCACCAGCCGAAGGCTCCAGCCGAACCCTCCCAGCTTCACCTCCACCACACCTTCGATTCACAGGTTCATTTATATATTCCTGATTGCTACTTTTTAATGTGCAAAGGAGGGAAAATCCCAACTGCTCCAGGTGGGAGCGTCTGAGCATCCCCATCCTGGCAGCAAAGCTGCTCCTTTCCTCTGCTCCGTCCCAAAAAGCCACGTCGGCACATCCCAAACTGCTTGGTACGGGGACAACCCTCCCGTTGCTCTGCCAAAGCGGCATCTGCCACAGTGCCCTAGCTGGGGAGAAGCCAATTTTGGGGGATTAAAACTAAATTCCCCATTTCTTGGCATGCAATGGGTTTATCCATCCCCTTCCTGGCGGTAGTTTGGATCCCCTGGGCTCCACCACCGGCTTTTCTGCCAGGCTTTGCCCCACAAGCTCTCCCAGTTTGGGATATCCAGCCCAAAACTGGTTTGCACCAACATGCTGTCACAACATCGCCGTAGCTGCGGCAATGTGCCGGATCCAGATCACACCCCACCAGGAGATTCCCAACCCGTCACCGATCTCACAAGCTCAGGAGGCAGAAAAAATTGAATCCCAAGTCAAGGAACATGGTTGGGGTGGGTAAGGGTGGAGGGACCCCCCCCATCCCCGTCCCCTCGGGGGTCCCGCTGCCTCCCCTGGCCGTCAGAAGAGGGAAGGGAACCTGTGAAAGGAGGAAGCGAGATTGGGACAGATGATTTCACAAGATGCCCGGTTCCTGTCTGGCCCAAACCCAGCCCCCTGGGACCCCCCAGCTCCCGGGAAAGGGCTTTCCCTTGGGATGGAGGGGGTCTAGGTGGCAGCGAGGGTCTGGAGCATTGTTTTTCCCCTTCTCTGATCATTTTTTTGGCTCAGGATTTCCAACCTGCCGCCACCCAGCCAGGCAGAAAGCACCGTTTCCTGAGGCCTCGCAGCAGCAGCGGAAGCACCCCGAGGTCCCCGGCCACCCGTCCCCTCCTGTCACCGCCACCGCGTCACCCAGGAGCCATCACAGGCACTGCCACCCAGCTCAGCCACCCGCTGCCCTCTGCGCCCACGGCGATGGGCGTCCCACGGCAAAGCCCCATCCTTGGGGATTTTGGGGGTCCCATGCAGATCCCCACCTTGCAAAGCCCTTCGCCATCATCCCCCCTCAGCCGCGCCGAGCTGGAATTGATGGTGCCGGTGGGAGAGAAGCGGCAGCGGCTCCGGCTGTGATGCCTGCTCCCAAATAATCCTCCTATTAAATGCCACCAGATAAAAAAGCTTCCAAATAATTTGCGCTGGGCGCCGGGATGGGGGATCCCACCAAACAGATCCCAGCGCGCCGGCAGGCGCGGGAGCTTTTGCCCGTGTCCGCTCCCAGCACGGAGTCGGCAAATGTGCTCCATCTCCCGCCCGGGGGATCAAGGGATTAAAGCAGCAATTTTTTTTCCCTGTTCCCAGCCCGACCCTCCACCACGGAGCATTTTTGTGGAGGGCACAGATATGGGATGGAGCATATACGGGCTCCCGTGGTGGGACCGCGGCCGGCCCGGCACGAAGGTCACGTCCGTCCGGCCCCGCTCAAGGACGGAGAGGAGCGGGCAGGCGCTCATCTCCTGCAGCTCCAAGTGTTTCAAGGAGCTGCCATCCCACGGGAACGCCGTTTCGGGAACGCCGTTTCGGCATCGCCCGCTGCTCACCCCATGGCCGGAGCTGGGGAGGCCGGGAGCGATGCCGGTGGTTTTTTCTCCTGGGGACAACGGCATCGGGGAGGAGGAGGAGGAGGAGGAGGAAGGAGGTGAGCCAAGAGCTTTGCCATCCGCAGCACCGGCTGCCTGCAGCACGCTGCCGGCTCCGGGCCCTGCCGGCTCCCCGCCATGGCGGAGCATCCCGGTGAGCCGGGGTCACCCCAAGAGTTCAGGGCTGGCTTCCCCCCCCCCCCCCCCCCCAAAAAAAACCCCATAAGAGCACCGGGGAGGCAGCACCGGCTGGGGTGCATCCCCCGGGCAGGGTCAAGCATCCCTGTGAGTAACGGGGCGGGAGAAGAAAAATTACGATTAAGAATGAAAATAATGGATAAAAATCAAATTAAATATTAGATACAATAATAGGATACCACAACATGACGGTAATAAACCCCAGCACAACTATAATAACCATAACGATGCTCATAAAAAGCCCGGGCAGATTTCGGGGCCGCCCCCCCCCCCCCCCCCGAAGCAGAGGTGCCCCCCCGAAGCAGGGGTCCCCCCCCAGCCCCCCCCGAAGCAGGGGGTCCCCCCCAGCCCCCCCGCACTCACCAGGACACGGCCGAAGCGCTCCTCCAGCTCGGCGGCGGCGGGCATGGGCTGCCGGGCGGGCGGCGGGGCGGCGGCGGCGGCGGCCGGGGGGGGCACCGGGAGCCGGTTGTCGCGGCTCTCCCGCCCCGCAGCCCCCCCCTCCATGCCCCCGGCCGCGTTGCCCATGGCGGGGGTGCGGGCCGGAGCGGCTGGACCGGGGTCGGGTGGGGGGTGATGATTTTTTTTTTTTTTTCCGTCTTCCTCCCCCTCCCCTCTTCTACCGCTGCTGCTCTTCGCCGTTTGCAACTTCTCCGGGGCGTTATTACGCTGTTAACGCCTCCCCCCCGCCCCGGCGGGCTGGGCTCCGCCGCGCCCCGGCCCCGCCAGCCGAGGGGCGGCCCCGGCACCTGCCGCCCCCCGCCCCGCCCGGGGCTGCGGCGACCCGGGGCTGGTCCAGTCCCTCGTGCTGGGTCGAGCTGCCTCTTGGCTTGGCTTTAGCGTGGCTGGGTTTTTTGTTTTTTTTTTATTTGGGGCATGTGCTTTCATTTACTTATTTATTTATTTATTTTTAAATTTTGGGGTTTGTTTTTTTTTTTTTACTTTAGTTTATTGGTTTATTTAATTTCTATTTCCTTCTGTTATTTACCTGGGGGTTTATTCTCAATTTTTATTTTATTATTTTTATTTGATTCTTTTTCTTGGTTATTTTTACTTTATTTTTATCTTTTTAAATTTTATTTTCTTTTATTTTACTTTACTTTTTTAATCTTTGTTATTTTATTCACTTTAAATTTATTTATTTATTTTTTATTTTATTTTAATTTTTTATCTTTTTATTTTATTTGCTTTAAAAAATTTTTATAATTTATTTTATATTATTCTACTTTATTTTTTATCTTTTTTATTATATTCACTTTAAATTTATTAATTATTATTTATCTTTTTATTTACTTTTAATTTTTTTAATTTTTATTTTATTTTATTTTACTTTAATGTTTTATCTTTTTTATTTTATTCACTTTAAATTTGTTTATTATTTATTTTTTATTTTCTTTTAATTTTTTTATCTTTTTGTTTTATTTACTTTTACATTTTTTATTTATTTCTTTTTTATTTTACCTTAATTTCTTATATTTTTTTTCTTTTTTTTTTTCTTTTTTTTTTTTTTTAAGGGGCAGATGGGAGCAAGGAGGGCAGCCAGGAGATGTTGAGCTCCCTTTCACCCCCTTCCCCTCTCTCCCTGCCTCAGCCATCACAGGATGGAGAGCTGAGGCTGAGCAAACTCATTGCACCCCTGGGCAGCCCACCCTGGGCAGGGAACCTCTGGAGTGTGTGACACTGGATCTGGGAGCTCCCTGGGTGGGGACACCCACCTAGTGCCAGTGTTGGCATGGCGTGGGCAGGGGACAGCCCTGCCAGCACCCTGGTGGCCCAGGGATGCTCCCACTTTGCCGCCGGGCCAGGATAAAGCTGGACGAGCAGAATCACCTCACCCAAGGGTGCCACGGGCAGGGGGCACGCAGGACGGAGTCGGCATTGGCATCCATGCTCCCCAACGGCTCTCCCAGGGGAGCCGCAGCACCCATCGCCTTTGGCAGAGCATCCTCTGGGAATGCGGCAGCCGGTTTCACCCCATCAACACGCAACTCCTGCCTGCTCCCTGCCCGTGCAGAGCAAGGCATCCCCCCGTGGCTCCTGCTGCGCCGGCATCGACAGCTGTAACTCCTAACCACTGCCAGGACACGAAGTGCATGATTCCGCTGACATTCGGCGAGATTCGGCAAGATTTACCGAGATTTGGCGATACTTCCTGAAATTTAAGATTTGACATCTGCTGAGGGATGGGTGGAGGACGGATCCAGATGGGATCCTGGGAACCCCCCAGGATCTGCCATGGTCCAGAACCCCCCGCGCAGGCGCGGGGCCAGACGCCAGCGTTACCACATCCGTCCGGTTCTCGTGGCATCTCCTGTTTGGCAAGACCTGCTGAGGTGTCGGGACAAGGCGCTCGGCACTGCAGAGACCAGGGGAACACGCCGGACCTGTTCTGCCAACCTCTTCCACACCCCGCAAACCCCAAATCCCAGCCAGAAGACGTGTGCCGCGAGCAGGCGGCTACCACCAGAGCAGGCAGCTGCCGCTGATTCCTGAGCTGCCCTTGGCACGATGCTGCGTCATCCCCATCATCTCTGGGGGTTCGGGAGGTCGAAGAGTAGCTGCGGGCAGCTCAGCGGCACCAAAATTGGGGTCACCCACATTTGGGTTTGTTCTGATTTTCCAAAGCTCAGTTTTGCAGTTGAAATCTCTTGGTTTCATTAAATATTTCAGCATCTCATTACATAGTTTGCATTTAATTTTTAAGGTAAGGCACTGTGACCCTCTGCAGGGACAGGGACGGCCACCCTGACACAGTCCCAGAGGTGTGCCCAGGAGGGTAGATGTCACCAGGGTCACGTGTGAGGACCAGGGCTTTCACCCAGCACTGTCCCATACTGGGGACAGGCTCCGCCATGGGTCAGGGGGTCTGTGGGGACCCCAAGGTCTGGATCCCCCCCAGAGCATCCTGCCTGCACGGCGAGGTGAATCCTGAGCGCCATCAGAGCACCCACGTTCATGCTGGCAACACCTTCCTAACCACAGCTGGAAAAGGGTGCAAGGACCTTTCCTGATGGGAATTACCAGGACTGGGATCCCAGCTGGAGATGCAGGGTAGGAGTGGAGACCCCCATGCAGGAGACCTGGTGTGGACTGAGCCTGGTGGGAGATGGGTGCTAGGACAGGTCCCAGGCTGCCCAGACAGGGCCAGGCTTTGATCTCAAAGGTCCCACCAGGTCCCTCCTGACTTGGGGTGGGATGCCCCATGTCAAGGGCAAGTGCGATCAGAGCAGCAGGCAGGGTTGGGCAGGATGGGGTTGACACGAGGGACGGCTGTGGCTCTTAATCCCCAGGAGAAGCAGGGGTGAGGCCAACGGTACCACCTCCTGGCCATGGGGAGGGCTGCGATGGTGGGATGAAGGCTGTGAAAACAGGGCGGGAAATGGGGCCCGTGTGCTGGGAAGGACAGGGCTTGTGGTCCCCTCTGCATGGGGAGGTGTTTCATGAGGGATTTGGGGTTGCACTGATCCCTGTGGGCATGGTACTGAGCTGCAAAGAGGGAGCTCAGTCCTGTTTTTTGGGCAGCTGGAGGTCCTTGGTGTGGGTTAGATGTGGTAGTCCTTGCACCAGCTGTACCAGGAGGATGAGGTGGGGGAGCATCCTACTCCCCCCTCATCTCAACTCCAGAGACTGAGATGCCTTCAGAGACGGCAGGACCAGCCAGAGTGCCTGTGCTCCCTTGGCTGGGGGACTTCATGGCCCTTATTTGCTCTTCTCTTGGGACAGCCCTGCATGATTCACCCTGGGTGCTGCACCTTGCGGTGATGGTTGTTGAGCTCCTGTGACCACAAAGAGCCTCCTGACTGCCCCAGGAACTGGCTGGGACCTGGCCATGCCCTTTGGGAAGTGAGGACACCCCGCTTCACTCTGGGAACTTTGCAGAGAGATGAGTGCGTCACAACTCAGGTATTACTGATGTTCCTGCCTCGCAGCTTCTCTCTTCATCTAACTGCCTTTGCATCTGTTGCTACCAAGTCCTCATACTCTTGTGTCTTCCCTTCTTTCACCATTTTTCTGGTGTTTGACTTGCGACACGTGAAGGCTTTTATCTGACAATTCAAATTACGTGGTGGCTGTTCACACCCTGCTATAAATAGTCCTTTAAAAAACATTCGAGAAATTATGTGTTCAAATAATCATCTTCAATGTGTGCCCAGGGCTAATTTTTTTTTTACATTAAGGTTGACTTCAGACTTAGATTTGTTTCCTTCATTAATTTCAATTCACTAGAAAATACTCAAGCAGAAGATTGTACTCTTCTGGGGGTTTTCCCCCCAAATTTGCAGGTCCACAAATAAATACTATTTTTTTATGTTAGAGCTACCCAGGCAATATTTCCTCATCCAAATAAGCATTCCTAGACCTAGATTGTGCAGCCCAGAATAAATCCAAGGTTATCATGATAACTTGGCACTGAAGGATTAAGCTCCAGAAGCTTGAGGGTATTTGGACAGCTGACCCCACCTCATGTACCTCCAAGCAGCTGGACCTAGGGGTACCTGAGATGGGACGGGAACCGTTTCTCAAGGTTCCCCAAGGGCATTGCTCTTCCTTTCTGTCTTGATGGAGGATTTCTGATGATTTGAGGACCTACTCTGAAGTTGTGTGGCTGAAGTGAAGGTCAACCCAAGAGTCTTTCTTGATGGAAGGCTCAAAATCTTAATTCCTTTGCCTCTGAGATGCTGAGATTGGATTTCTATTTTCAGTGCTGCTGAGTTTCTCAGTGGCTCTAATGAGTTCCAGGTATAACTCCACTTTTCATTTAGTCCATTGCTTTCTCAAGCACACATTGCAATGTGTTAAACCATGGGAAGCAGTGGAAGGAGAAGAAACATGTGCCTTCTGTTGGTAAATCAGCTTCTTCTGTATGTAAATCAGTTTTTACAGTATAAAATATGGGATTATAGAGAGAAAGCTCATGTCTAGAGTCCTGGGACATGGATTTTCAGGGCTGCGAGGAGTTTGGAAAACAGATGAAGATAAACATAGTTCCCTACCAGAAATATTTTGGTAATGTCACATGGTAAATAGTTCATCAAGGGATTGATTACATGTAACTTGGTGTTTGCTTATCATCTGCAGCTTGAAGGCATTCAGTTTGGTTCCCAAGGGATGCATGTGAGTTCAGAGTCTGTGTAACGAGGAAAACATGGAATAGATAACGGGTAAATATTGGGATATGATGTGTGTGACCATCAAGAGAAGAGCAGTGGAGGAGAAAGGAGTTCCTCAGCCTCTCACTCTTACTCTGCGAAGGGAAAACAAATGCTCTGGATAGAATATGAAATATTTTTGTTTGTTTATTTGTTTCTAAGGAGTTTCTCCTCCAACTCAGAGCACTGAATCCACTTCTGCTGAAAACATGGGAGGAACAGGAAGCAGGGGAGCTCTGTCAGGAGATGTCTCACCCAGACATTGAAGAGCCATGGTTGGACCCTGCAAGGAATCATAGAATCGTTTAGGTTGGAGAAGACCTTTAAGATCATCGAGTCCAACTGTTAACCTAGCACTGCCAAGTCCACCACAAAACCATGTCTCTAAGTGCCACATCTACACCTCTTCTAAATACCTCCAGGGATGGTGACTCAACCACTTCCCTGAGCAGCCTGTTCCGATTCTTGACAGCCCTTTCGGTGAAGAAATTTTTCCTAATATACAATCTAAACCTTCCCTGGTTCAACTTGAGGCCATTTCCTCCTGTCCTATTGCTTGTTACTTGGGAGAAGAGACTGACCTCCACCTCACTACAACCTCCTTTCAGGTAGTTGTAGAGTGATAAGGTCTCCCCTCAGCCTCCTTGTCTCCAGGCTAAACAACCCCAGTTCCCCCAGCTGCTCCTCACAGAACTTGTTCTCTAGACCCTTCACCAGCTTCATTGCTCTTCTTTGGACATGCTCCAACACCTCAATGTCTTTCTTGTAGTGAGGGGCCCAAAACTGAACACAGTATTTGAGGTGAGGCCAGTGCTGAGTACAGGGGGACGATCACTGCCCTAGCCCTGCTGGCCACATTATTTCTGACACAAGCCAGGATGCTATTGGCCTTCTTGGCCACCTGGGCACGCTGCCGGCTCACATTCAGCCGGCTGTTGGCCAACACCCCCAGGTCCTTTTCCGCCGGGCAGCTTTCCAGCTACTCTTCCCCAAGCCTGTAGTGTTGCATGAGGTGGTTGTGACCCAAGTGCAGGACCTGGCACTTGGCCTTGTTGAACCTCATACAATTGGCCTCAGCCCATCGATCCAGCCTGTCCAGATCCCTCTGTAGAGCCTTACTGCCCTCAAGCAGAACACTCCTGCCCAACTTGGTGTTGTCTGCAAACTTACTGAGGGTTCACTCGATCCCCTCATCCAGATGATTGATAAAGAGATTAAACAGAACTGGCCCCCATACTGAGCCCTGGGAAACACCACTTGCGACCGGCCGCCAACTGGATTTAACTCCATTCACCACAACACTTTGGGCCCGGCCATCCAGCCAGTTTTTTACCCAGTGAAGAGTACCACGAACAGCCAGTTTCTCCAGGAGAATGCTGTGGGAAATGGTGTCAAAGGCTCTACTAAAGTCTAAGCAGACAACATGCACAGCCTTTCTCTCCTCCACTAAGCGGGTCACCTTGTCACAGAAGGTGATCAGGTTAGTCAGGCAGGACCTGCCTTTCATAAACCCATGCCAACTGGGCCTGGTCGCCTGGTTGTCCTGTACGTGCCGTGTGATGGCACTCAAGATGTTCTGCTCCATAACCTTCCCTGACACTGAGGTCAGACTGACAGGCCTGTAGTCCCCTGGATCCTCCTTCCGGCCCTTCTTGCAGATGGGCTTCACATTTGCTAACCTCCAGTCCACTGGGACCTCCCCGGTTAGCCCAGACTACTGATAAATGATGGAAACTGGCTTGGTGAGCACTTCTGCCAGCTCCCTCCATACCCTTGGGTGGATCCCATCCAGCCCCACAGACTTGTGCGTGTCTAAGTGGTGTAGCAGGTCGCTAACCATTTCCCCTTGGATCATGGGGGCTTCATTCTGCTCCTTATCCATGTCTTCCGGCTCAGGGGGCTGGGTACCCAAAGAACAACTGGTCTTACTATCAAAGACTGAGGCTAAGAAGGCATTAAGTACCTCAACCTTTTCCTCATCCTTTGTCACCGTTTCACCCCTGCATCCAGTAAAGGATGGACATCCTCCTTAGCTCTCCTTTTGCTGCTAATGTATTTATAGAAACAGTTTTTTATTGTCTTTTAAGGCAGCAGCCACATTAGAAAGGCCAAAGCCCAACTAGTAGTTAATTTTCTCCCTGCATAACCTCACAACATCCTTGTAGTCCTCCTGAGTTGCCTGCCCCTTCTTCTAAAGGTCACAAACTCTCCTTTTTTTCCTGAGTTCCAGCCAAAGCTCTCTGTTCAGCCAGGTCGGTCATCTTCCCCACCGGCTCATCTTTTGGCACATGGGGACAGCCTGCTCCTGTGCCTTTAAGATTTCCTTCTTAAAGAATGTCCAGCCTTCCCGGGCTCCTTTGCCCTTCAGGGCTGCCTCCCAAGGGACTCTGTCAACCAGTCCCCTAAACAGGCCAAAGTCTGCCCTCTGAAGTCCAAGGTAGCAGTTCTGCTGACCCCCCTCCTTACTTTTCCAAGAATCGAAAACTATCATTTTGTAATTGCTATGCCCAAGATGGCCTCCAGCCATCACATCACCCACAAGTCCTTCTCTGTTCACAAACAACCATGAACAGCCTTCCCTAGTTGGCTCGCTCACCTGCTGTGTTGGGAAGGTGTCTTCCACACACCCCAGGAACCTCTGGGACTGTTGCCTCTTGGCTGTATTTTATTTCCAGCAGACATCTGGTAAGCTGAAGTCCCCCATGAGAACAAGGGCTAGCATTTGTGAGACTTCTCCCAGCTGCTTATAGAATATTTCGTCTGCCTCTTCATCCTGGTTGGGTGGGCTATAATAGGCTCCCACCCTGCCTTGTTAGCCTTCCCCATACCCATAAACATTCAACCCTATCATCACCTTCATTAACCTCTAGACAATCAAAACACTCCTTAACATACAGAGCTAACCCACCGCCTCTCCTTCCTTGTCTATCCCTTCTGAAGGGTTTATAGCCAGCCATTGCAGCACTCCAGCTGTGCAAGTCATCCCACTGTGTTTACATGATGACAACAATATCATCGTTTTCTTGCTGCATAATGGCTTCCAGCTCCTCCTGTTTGTTGGCCATGCTGTGTGCATCAGTGTAGAAGCACTTCAGTTGAGCTATTGATCCCGCCGCCTTTTTGCAGGGGGAGAAGCCCAAATTCCTATGTGACCATTCTCAGGTGCTTTCGTGGTTTCTAACACACCAATAACCCTTGCAATAATCCTTGCTGCCGCATGGATCTCCATTCCCTACCTCTGGTTGGCAGACTGAAGTACCTTGCTAGCACACTGTCCCTCAAACATTGGCATGTGGCCCCCCAGGCTTATTCTCTAGTGAGCCTGGTTTTATCTCTATCCCCCTTCAAATCGAGTTTAAAGCTCTTTCAATGAGCCCTGCTAACTCCTGTGCAAAGATCCTTTTCCCCCTTTGAGACAGGTTTACCCCATCTGTTGCCAGCAGGCATGGTGTCATGTAGACTGATCCATGATCAAAAAATCCAAAATTCTGCTGGGGACACCAGGCTCAGAGCCAGGTATTGATGTGCTGGCTCTTCCTGTTTCTTCCCTCATCATTCCCTACAACTGGGAGGATAGAGGAGAACACTGCTTGTGCTCCTGATCCCTTACCAGTCGTCCCAAGGTCCTGAAGTCTCTCTTGATAGCCCTCAGACTTCCTGTTGCAACTTGATATGTGAAAAATCAATAACGGATAATGATCTGAGGGCCGCACCAGGGTAGGAACTTTTCTCTTCACATCTTTAACCCGGGCCCCAGGGAGGAAGCAGACTTCCCTAAGAAGTGGCTCTGGTCTCCGTATAGGGCCTTCCCTCCCCTTCAGAAGGGAGTCTCCTATGACAATGACCCATCAATTTTTCTTTATGGAAGTGGTTTTGACACAGGGCGTAGGCCAACTTAACCCTGGGGACACCTCCAAGCTAGACGAACGAACCATTGTCCTCCTCGTTGTTCGATTCCACTTGCAGAGCCTTATCCCTATTACACAAGAGCACCTGGGAAGGTGGGGTGGTCACGGAGGAGACGTGCCTGCTGCGCCGGGCAGGAGCTTGTCACCATTGTCCCCTATCCCTTGAGTCATCATGTTCAGTCAGGCGGAGAGAGGATAGGGAATCCCCCGTGTCATGTGTCCTGTCTGCCTGACAGGCTTGTCCCACGGAGGGCAGGGTGTGATTCCAGTAGTCCATCTCTCCCTCCCACTCCCTGATGCTCCTCAACCCACGCTCCTCCTCCCCGAGCCCTGTCCCTAAGCGGAGGAGCTCCTTTCCCTGGGCACACCTCCCACGCTGTGCTCACCGCTGCTGTCCCATCCCGGGCTAAGAGCAGGGCACAGCCACCAGCCCGACACCGGGGTGACAGCCTGTTCCCGCCGGAGCTCTGTCTGGGAACCTGCGTCAGTCATGGTGGGTGCAGAGCTTGGAGAGGCCGCGGCTTTCTGCCGGCTGGATACCCTTGGTCCCTGGTCGAGCTGGCAGAGCCACAGCACCCTTTCTGCGCCAACTGCCACCCCACGTCCTGGTCTCTCGCACTCCCCAGGGGCTTCTTTTTTAGGTGCAGGGGGGTTTTGGCCACCCTTGCTCCTAGCCCTACCAGGACTCATCAGCTGCTGTCACCCCGTGGGTCTCCCCACTCCCCTGAGGTTACCCCTGTTCAGGACCCACCCTGTGCACCACACACGAGTGCTCCGCTGAGGATTGTGCCGGCACCGGAGCTGCTCACCTCAGCGTCTGTCCTACAGTGTGCCAAGCAATGAAAACATCAAGGTGGCCTCATCACTGTTGGGAGGGTCCCCAAAAAGGGCTCCTCATCCTCTGGCTGGAGGTCCGTGCCAGTTGCTTCCAAATTAAGTTCCTTCTTAAGTTGCGTATACTGTTTTCAACAATGTAAGAGACCACCAAGTCCTGGGCAGAGCATGTTACAACTCTGCGACACCGTGGCAGTCTCCTGCTTCCCGTGGTTAGATGTACCCAGAAGCAGCCACCGGCCATGGACATTATTAACAGGAACAGGCTTTTGCCACAAAAATTCAAGTCAGGCCTGGGTGCTGATAAAGCCTTGTCAGCTGGAGAGTCGATGCCACAATAGCAGGACAGGAAGGTGACAGCATCCTTCCCCATTAGCCCAAGAAAAGAACAGATAAGAGCCATGAATTCCCCCACCCAAGGAACCACAGGCACTCTGGTTGTTCTACCAACTCTGGAGGGAGCAGGATGCCAAATCCTGATATGGAAACCTCCTGCAGTAGTGGCCGTCAGCTTCCTAGAGGGTTCAGCAAACTATCTGAAACTGGGTTTGTCATTACCAGTCCAGCAGCAGCTCTGATGGTTGGTGTCCCTTTGATTTGCATCCAGCGAGTGCTCCTGGCCAGAGCTCTCAGACATGTGTCCCTGCCTCGGCTGTGAGAGTGGGTGGATTTGGTTCTGTTTAATAAAAACAACGCTTTCACCCTAGCCCCTGGTGGCCTCTTTCAGCAGGGAAGGAGGAAGAGGAGGAGGAAGGGTCGAAGCTGTGCCTCAGCCATGAGTTATTGAGCACAGCCACAACCTGGCAGCGGGCACAGGGCTGGACCACTCCAATCAGGGCACCTTCACAAGCCCTCTGGGTCCAGCATGTGCTGAGGGAGAGCAGCCCCCAGCCCAGCTTCGACAGGAGGTGGGTTTTCACAGAATCACAGGATGGCTGAGGTTGGAAGGAATCTCTGGAGGTCATCTGGTCCAGCCCCTTGCTCCCAGCAGGGCCACCTAGAGCAGGTTGCCCAGGACCATGCCTAGACAGTTTTTTAATATTTCCAGGGATGGAGATCACATAACCTCTCTGGGCAACCTGTGCCAGTGCTCCATCACCAGTAAAAAAGTGTTTCCTGAGGTTCAGATAGAACTTCCTGTGTTTCATTTGGTGCCCATGGCTTCTGGTCCTGCCACTGGGCACCACTGAGAAGAGCCTGGCTCCATCCTCTGTGCACCCTCCCTTCAGGTCTGTATAGATATTGATGAGATCACCCCTGAGCCTTCTCTTCTACAGGCTAAATAGTCCCAGCTCCTGCAGCCTTTCCTCATAGGTGAGGTGCTCCAGTCCCTTCATCATCCTCCATTGAACTCTCCCCAGTGTGTCCATGTCTCTCTTGTCCCGGGGACCCCAGAACATGACACACTCCTCCAGGTGTGGCCTCACCAGTGCTGAGTGAAGGGAAGCATCACCTCCCTCCACCTGCTGGCAATGCATTGTCTAATGCAGCCCAGGACACTGTTCACCTTCTTTGCAGCAAGGGCACAAGTGCTGGTTCATAGTCAGCCTGGTGTCCACCAGGACCCCCAGGCCAAGCTGCTTCCCAGGTGGGTGTCCCCCAGCACATACTGGTGCCTGAGGTTGTTCTACCCCAGAGACAGGTCTGTGCCCTTCTTGTTGAAGGAGAGGGGCTCCCAACTCCCAATTTCCGACCACGATGCCTCCTTAGGAGGCGGTTGGAGGTCACACAGCAGTTTCTGGGCTCCTTCCAGCCCTGCTGGTACCAGAGCTGGCCCAGAAATGGAGAGCCCAGAGTCCCCAGGACACAGCCTATCTCTTCCTGTCCATGGGCTCAGGACATGATGCCAACCCCCTTTGATGATGAGGGAAAACTCTTCCAAACAAGGGACACAAGGGCTGCTGCTAGAACTGTCCCCTCTCAGTCCCTGTCCCCAGGGCCAGCATCTCTCCTGGAGAAGACAAGGGTGGTGGCCCAGGTCAGGCAAGAGCCTGGTGCCAGCTCCCAAAGGGTAGGCACAGCTTGGGCAACTCTTTCCCATCTCTTGGTGATTTTAGGGGAAAAAAAGGAGCAGCACAGGGAGTGCAGAGATCCTTGGTGCTTTATTGGTGACAGCTCAAGCCCAGGCAGCCATGCAGACAGGAGCATTGTTTCCTTGCTAGGGACAGCAGGCATGGCTGTGCCCACCCCAGCACAGGGACACTGTCGGACCCCAGAGCTCACCCATGGGAGAGGAGCCTTGCGATCTGGGTCTACCCCAGGCTGCCCAGGTCATCGTGTCAGCTGCTGGAGGAGGTTTCTTCCCCATCACTCCCTGTTCCTCTCTCACCAGCTGCTCTAGGTGCTCCAGGGCTGGGGTGGCACGGCCACACTGATGCTGCTCTCTGCCTCCCCTGCGATGCAGTGCTCCCACCTTCCTCCTCATCTTGGTCCGTCAGGAGCTCTGAGAAGCTGGGACCTCGTCGGGGCAGAGACCTGGAGGCTTGGTCCTCCTCCGGGCTACAGCCCAGTTCTGCAGGCAGATGGACAGAGGGAACAGTGAGGAGCTGGCTGAGTTCAAGCTCCCTCCTCTGCTGGAGGAACACACGTGGCACCTATGGACTAGGTCCCATGGCGATCAACTCCGGATCACACACAGATCCCAGCCCTGCAGTGCGGGATGTGCTTGTTCTAAGGCTGCATCAGAGATTGCCCCTTGGAGATGAGAGTGGCGAGGACTTTGGGGCACTGAAGCTGGCCTGGAGCAGAAATGCCACAGTGAGGACATGGCCCAGTGTGTGGTGGCAGCAGGGCAGGTTGGAACAAAGGTGGGGGAAACTGCCCAGGAGCAGGAGTTGGGGGTGACAAAATAGAGAGGAGTGGGTTGGTGGGGTGCGTTGGGGATGATGCTGCAGGGGCCATCACCTTCCTTGTCCTGAGCCTCTGACGCTTTCCTCTCCAGGCTCTGGGACAGCAGGGTCAACCTGTTGAGGGCCAGCAGAGCTCTGCCTGTTTTCTGGAGTGGAGAGAAGGAGCACTGAGCCCCGCACCAGAGCCGTCCCCATCCCCACATCCTCATCATCCCCCCAGGTACCTGCCACTTCCGACGTGTCAGGAACTGCTTGATCCTCTCCTTTGACAGCGCCTTGGTGCTGCTGGGCTGGGGCTGCTGCAGCCAGGGGTGCAGCAGAGCCCCTGCGCTGGAGAGCCGGCAGCTGGGGGCAGACGGGGTGGTCATGGGGGGTGGCTTCTCCACCGTCAGACCCTCAGCTGCTGGCATGGACCCATGGAGCATCCTCTCCACCAACCGCATCCAGGGCTTTCCCCTGCCCATCCCCAAAACCCAGCCCAGCTCCAGCTCAGCACCCCACAGCCACCCCTGGGTCCTACCGGGGGTCCTTCTGCAGCAGTTGGCTGATGAAGTCCTTGGCTTGCTGGGAGATCTCAGAGAAGGTCTCCTCCTCGAAGTCCCACTGGGCAGCTGTGATGTTGCTCAGCGTCTCCATGTCGTTGTCCCCCTGGAAGGGGGACTCCCCGCTCAGCCTGGAGAGGTGACGCAAGGACATCAGTGGCAGCTCAGCCCCCTCCAACCTGACCTGCTGTTCCCAGGAGGACACTCACAGGATATAGCAGATGACACCAACGCTCCACATGTCTGTGGTGAAGCCCACAGGCTCAAAGGCGACCACTTCTGGAGCCATGAATTCAGGGGTGCCATGCAACACCTTCACGGGGGTGTCTGGAGCTGCAGAGAAGATGCGTGGGGCAGGTGTCCAGCTGGGATGTCCCCAGGACAGCCCAGCTGCACACCAACACATGCCAGGTAGATGAGCCCCCGTGTCCAGGTGGACCTGCCGCCCTCCAGAACCCATCGCAGGTCTTGGTGCTCTCCTAGAGCATCTCTGGGTGCTGGGCACCCACAGGCACAGGGTTCTTGGGGATCTCCACCTGGGAGGCAGGGCTGAGGACATGCAGGTTTCCCCAGAGCATTTTATGGTCACCAGGAAGGGCCCTGATCTGGTGCCACAGAGCTGCCTGTCCCAGAGGCGCAGGCAGGAGGATGATAAGCTCCTTGCTGACATGCCTGGCCAGATCAGGTCCCTGTGACGGTGACAGTCCCTGCTCCGGTCCCCCAGGACCCCTATTCTTGCTCACCCAGCTTCCGTGCCAAGCCAAAGTCGATGATCTTGAGCCAGTGGCTGCTGGGGCTGACGCAGACAATATTCTCAGGTTTGAGGTCGAGGTGGACGACGGCCTGGCTGTGCATGAACTGCAGCCCCTCCAGGATCTGCTGCACATACTGAGCACTGCTGGGCTCTGTGTGCTCGAAGTCATCATCCACAATGCGCTCAAAGAGCTCCCCGCCTGCCACGCTGGGGGAGGACAAGGTGCTGGGGACCCCGCTGGGGTCTACCAGCCCCGAGGAGGAGAAGACCCACCAGGGAAGCCAGACTCAGCACTCTGGGAGCATCCCACCAGCCATACCTCCAGGGCCTGCAGGTTGCCCGTCCATCCTATGCCCCACGCCAGCACCCCTCCCCACCTTCAGTGCTCTCTCTGGCAGAGCCCAGCACTGTCCCCACCACCCCCAAACTTACTACTCCATCACCATCACCAGCTCAGCAGGGCCCTGGAAGGCAGCGAGGCACTGTACGAGGCGTGGGTGATGCAGCAGGTTCATGAGCTCCACCTCGTCCCAAGCTGCCTGCTTCTCTTTAGCCGTCCGCGTCCGGAAATATTTCCCAGCCCGGATTTTGCCAGTGGCTTTTTCCTGCAGCCGGTACACTGTCCCAAATTTTCCCCTGGGACAGAGTGAGGTTGAGGGATGGAGGAGCCATCACCACCACCCTGCATCCCAGCCAGGGCTGCTCATGGACAGCCATGGACCATCCCCAAGCAGTGGGGAAGTGGGACCCCCACTTACTCTCCCAGCTTCTCCAGCTGCGTGTACATGTCTGAAAAGTTTTCCTGGCTGCTGACAACCACATCACGGTATTCAAAGGTCTCCTCGCCTCCTGGGAGGGATGGAACAGGGTGGTCCATGCATGGATCCCTCATGCTTTGGGGACCAGCTGCCCGTGCTTCCCCTCCAGTGCTTATTTTTGTGTCCCCCCTGCTTCATCCAGGTCCAACCGCCCCCCCTCCCCGCCTCCACGCAGTGCAGATGGGACCCGGGGTGGGGGATGAGGGGACAGCAGCTGCTGCCACAGGAGCTCCTGGAGCAGCCCAGCACCCTGCAAATCAGGGTAAAAGGTGCTTTTAGGATCAAAAACCCAAACAAAACAGGGCCATTAAACAGGATGGGATGGAGATTGGTGCTGATCTGGGGGGTCGCAGCAGCACTGGCGTCCCCATGCAAAGCCTGCGCCTCCCCTGGGAGAGACTGAGGGTTCAGCCATACCTTCTGCCTGGGACATGGTGGTGCCACGAGCTCCTCGCTGGGTGCTGGCGCAGTCAGGATGGGTGCTGGATGCAGCCCTGAGGCTCCTGGCAAGCCCGTGCTGGGGCAGGGGTGCTGGGGCAGGTGACGGCTGTGTGTCTGCTCCGGCTGCTTCCTGGAGCCCCGCACCTTCTCCCTGCCATGCAAGACCACCAGCATCTCTTCCACCTCTGCCTGCACTCCCCATTCTACCCAAAAGCTGACATCCTGATGGACGCAAAGAGACCCAGCAAAGGGCCAAACCCAATTTTAAAGCAAGGTCCCTTCTTAGATGGGGACAATCTCTTTCCAGTAGCACCTTAGGCTCAAAGCTGATGTTTTTCTCATGCCCTGTCTTGCATCAGCCAGGAAATCCCCAGGAAAAGCTGCATTTCTAAGGCAAAGGACCTGTTTCCTTATGCACATCCCCTCCTGCTCAGTCCATACAAGGTTTGGGAGGACAGGGCAATGACACCCAAGCGTGCTAGGTGGCAGCACCCAAATTCCAACCCAAGAGCCACAGTGCTGACCTGTCACCGTCCAGTCCTGTCCTGTCCCGTCCCAGGCCACCAGCAGGTCCCTGATCCTTCCCAGTCACTGCGGAGCCATCAGGGAGCTGGAGAGGGAAGGAAGAGGCGATGCTAGGGGTTGAGGACCACTAGGACCACACATATGGGGATGTCTCGGTGCTGCCTTCAAGCCCAGCCAGGAGCATCCCTCCTGCTCCGGAGCTGGGAACAGCCCCAGCTCTCCCCTCCCTTTCCTTCCCAGGGAACGTTTCCGGACTTGGGGGAACAAACAACCACCAACATCATCACAGAGCCCTCCCTCCCCCAAACCATGCCTTGCACTGCAGTCCCAAACCCCCCAACACCCTGTTTGGCACTGAGCAGGGTCACAGGGCTGCAATGCAGGGGTCTCAGCCAGAGAAATCCGGGTGAGGGGTTCTGCAGAGACCTGACACACCTCATTACCTAGCAGAGAGCTCCTGCACTGCCATCCAAGCACATATCCAGACCTTAGAGCCTCTCGGAAGTTAAATCCACCAGCAGCCCAGCCCCGGCAGACCTCCGCCTCCTTCCCCACCCATGGGTGGGTTCCCACTGAGGGGCTGAGCACCCACACCTGCTCCCCTATTCCCAGCTCCACCTGCATCTAATACCTTGCCAGAGCCATCGCCCTCCCCGAGACCCATCCTGGGCTTCAGGCTTCCCTGGGTGAGCTCAGCTCCCACTTCAGGGAAGCCGGGATGAAGGTGAATAGGATGTTGCAAAACTCCTCCAGGCCTCCAAGCCCAGCAGTTTGGAGGAAAAATGGGGTTATCCAGCCTTTATCCCCAAAAAGCCGGACTGCGTGCCTGCTCTGGCACCCAGCACGCTGCCATGCCTCAGTTTCCCCTGCTTTAAAATGGGAATAACGCCGTGATTTCCTCCTGGAGCTGACTCCACACCCGGTGATGGTTCAGCGGCACGACGGGGGACCCGTCTCCCCCCCAGGGACCCCTGTGTTACAGCATCCCCCCGAGCAGTGGGGACGTCACCCTGGTGTTACCTGCTGTCCGAAGCCAGGTCTCATGGGTGATCTGGGGCTCTGCCAGCGCCAGCAGCCGCATCACCACCGCCACTCCCGCACTCGGCACAAAGTCCACGGCTGCCAGCAGGGTGTCGGGGACAAGCGTCCCCAGCGCCGGGGCGGTAGCAGGGCCACCACGACCTTGCTGCTCGCCCGTCACCGTGACCTTGCCACCGGCAGGGCAGAGTCACGGGAGGGGGCTGCTGTGGTCGGGGGGGGGTCCCCACCAGCACACCGTGGGCGAGGGATGCGGTGGATACTCCCCACTCGGCGATGCCGTCAGCGCGCTTGATTCGACCCTGCTGGGATATCGACTGCTGTGGCTGGGCATGCCGGGGACAGGAGTAGGACACAGTGGTGGCCTGGCTGGGGACAAGCAGCGGGGTGATGATGGAGTACAGCTGGCCGCATCCCGCCTGCCCGGCGAGGGGTGATGGAGACCCGGCCGGGCTGACGTCTGGCACCGCCGGACAGGGCTCCTGATCTCGCTTGGCTCCGAGTCCCTCTCCGGGGCAGGATGAGGCCGTGCGGGTGATGCTGGGCTGCTCCCAGCACAGAGAGAAGCAGGATATGGCCCAGGCGTGCGAGGGATCCCAGCAGCCACTTGATGTCAGTATTGGCCTGATGCTCGTCCTGGTGATGAGCAGCAAAAATGAGCAGAAAAAGGCCAGGAGGGGAAAAAAAGATTGGGGGTCTGAGGGACCTGTGGAGGAGTGGCAGAACCCGCCACCCCTGGGAGGACGCACTGGGATGCAGCACTTGGCTGGAGGGTGAATCCCTCAGGAGCTGCTTCCCACCCCACCCCTCCGGATGGAGAGTCGTATCCATGGGACAACCCCACGACACCAGCCCGGAGTCCCTGAGGATGCCATGGGCCACCTGGGTGACCCCTCACAGTGACAGGTCACTGCCCTGGGCACCATCCAGACTTGACTTCTTGCCACCAACAGACATAGATATATTTTTTTTCCCAGCATCCAATGAGCATAATGAGTGGGTTGAGGCCAGGCACAGGTCTGGGACAACATGGCCTTTCCCAGCTCCATTCCTCCATTGCGCAGCACCGGTAGTTATCCTGCTCCCAGCCTTTAATTCCCATGGGACCAGAGCCTGGTTCAGCCTTGCCCAAGCCCACATAAGGACCGTGTTTAATTTTCAAGCTCTAACCCAAATTTCCCCTCAATCTCATCTACTGGAGCATCCCAGGAGTTTAAGGTCAACAGCAGGAAAAGCCGAAAGGATTTTAAGCAGTGAGGGTAAATGAGCCAGTCCAGGGATGGACAAGGAGATCCATCCATGCTCCTTCAAAATGAACGTCATTACTGACAGCGCTTCGTTTAACAGCCACCAACCCCTGGCGCTTTCTTGCACCTTTGCTTTCCGGTTTGGGAAGGTGGCCCATCCGAAATGTCTGGCGGTGCATTATCTGCAATGGACATCCTCGTCTCGTACCTCATAAAATTAATTAATATAATTAATCATTAGCACTCATACCCAGGCATCCATGGGTTCCCACTTGGGTGATCAAGTTGTCTCCATCTGCCTGGAGGACCCTCCGGCAAAGCCAGGATGGGACTTCCAGGTGACCCCTGCCATCCCAAACCCCATCCTCCCCATGGGGTGCCCCACCAGAACCCCCAGTTCACCTCGACCCCCCCCCCCCCTCAGCCCTCCCAGCCTTTGGGCTGAGTCAGGCCCCCTTTGTGCGGGGCGCTGGGCAGATTTAGCTGCCTCTGCTTTTTTGTAGACCCTTCAATGAACAGTGTCACCGCAGGGTTCAGCCGGTGGAACTTGACGCTGGGTGACAGCGTGGCTTGGGGGGATGGGGTCACCTCACTGGGTCCTGGATCTGGGTGTCCGTCTGTCCATGATCCCATCATGCCTGAGGGATGGGCTTGATGACTCCAGCGGGGGGACACAGCCCCTGCTCCCCATCACCCGGGGAGGGATGGACATGGTCCCTATTCCTCATCATCTGGGGGGGACACTGTCCCTGCTCCCCATTTCCCCAGGGATGGGGGGCCAGTCACCGTTCCCCATTGTCTGGGGACACAGCACTCAGTGTGTGCACTGGAGCCAGGCCTGTGGGGACATGGGTGACATGGGTGCATGTAGGACATGGGGACATGGAGGACACAGAGGACTTGGGGGGAACAAGGGTCATGGGGGGACATGGGGTGCCTTGGGGACCTGGGGACATGTGGAGGATATGGGGACACAGGGGACACCATGGACATCGGGACACGGGAGGGGTACTCAGAGGACATGGGGGACACCCGGGGAACATGGAGGGGACACAGGAGAGGCAGGGGACGCTGAGGTGGGGGGGACATGGGAGCCACAAGGGCCCACAGAGGTCATAGGGGGCAGATGAGGGGATGCAGAAGACATGGGGGACAGAGGGGACATGGGAGGAACATGGGGGGCACAGAGGACATGGGGGCACCCAGGGGGATGCAAGAGACACGGGAACACCAGGGACAGGGGCATGTGGAAGCCACAGGGGAGGGTCCGGCGACACCTGGGGGACACAGAGGGACGTGGGGGGGCACACGGGGGACCTGGGGACACAAGGGGGGACACAGGGGATGTGGGGAGCACTCAGGGGACCTGGGGACACACAGGGGGGCATGGGGACACCCAGAGGCCATGGGGACACGTGGGGACTTGGGGACGGGGGGACCCCAGGGGCCACGGGGACACGCGTGGGCCCCGGTGGGCTGGGCCAGGCACGGGGGGTGCCGCTTGTGGGCGGGGCCGGCCGCGCACGCGCTGTAGGCGGGGCTAAGGGGGGCGGGTCACTAGAGCGGGGCATGGAGGGTGGGGCGGGGCCAGGCCGTTGCGCAACGCAATGGGCGGGGACAGAACCTAGTTCGCGGTGGTGGGCGGGGCCATGCCCGGCAGCGGGCGGGGCCAGGCTCTGGCACACGTGGCCGGCTCTGGCGCCCCGCTGCACTCGGGGGGGGAGCAGTTTGGTACTGGGAGCACTGGGAGTACTGGAAGCGGGGTGGTGGGGAGACGGGTGCTGGGAGCACTGGGAGATGGGTGCTGGTAGCGCTGGGAGCTGGGTGCGAGGTGCTGGAACCTGGGTTCAGGGTGCTGGGAGTGATGGGTGCTAGAGAAATGGGTGCAGGGAGTGCTGGGTGCTCAAGTGCTGGAGAGCTGGGTGTTAGTCACTGGGGTGCTGGGACCTGGGACCTGGGGTTCTAGGACCTGGGTGCTGGGATCTGGGTGCTGTGTGCTGGGCGCTGGCTGGCCTGGCTGTGGGAAGTGGGTGGGAAAGCCGTGCCCATGCCGGGGGATGTTTCACATCAGCTTCGCCTTGAAGAGAGAAATAGAGCAAAGCCAACCGCACAAGGCCACAGCGGGGTTACAGGCTGGGCTTTTGGATGCCCTGGGGACAGCACCAGGACACCTGAGGGCACCCAAGGGCACCCAAGAGCAGTGTGTAGGCAGAGCGTGCAGGCTGTCCTCAGGCAGGGCTTCATGTCCCCACCATGCCACTGACTCCCACAGCACCCATTTGCCTGCGCCAATACCAGGAGAGGTACATCTGGGAGCTGGGTCTGGGCTTGGGCCTGGGTCTGGGGTTGCGAGGGCTGTCTGCAGACCTTGGTTGCCAGTGTTGGGCTCCCTTCGCTCCACTCCTGCCCCAGCCGCTGAAGGCTTTGCTCAAGCTCAGGCCCGTCTCAACAAGCAGCTCCCTGCCCCATCCAGCCCAGCAGCCGCCCTGCTTCACCTAGGGCAGCGCTATCCCGGGACTACAGCATGATAACCCCCCCTCCGACTACAAATCCAGACCCAAAACTGCTCTGGAAGGAGACACCCCCTGCCATGTCCCTGGTTTAAATGCAACCCACAGCATTTGTCCCCCCTGCAAAGCCTGCCCAGAGGCTGGGGGCAAACCCAGCCGGGTCTGCCATCCCGTGGGAGGCTAGTTCTGCAAGATCAGAGTTGTACGAACAACATCTGGTGTCCCCAAAATATTCCTGAGAGGTGTGGAAAGGGTCGTGACACCCAGGCTTTTGGGTGCCAGGAAGGGCGGGAGGACCCATGGGTAGCAGATGGGGCAATGTCTGTGCCCAGACCTGGCTGGTCATGCTCAGCTGGACACCCCGGAGCGTGGAAGAGGCTGGAAAACACCCAAATACATGGAAAAAATAATCAATCTGGAGCTAGAAACCACAAAAACCTCTGGCACCAGCAGCTCGGGGATCAGCCTGTCCCTGCACAGGGTTGATTGCCAAATCCTCCAGCTCCTCCGTGCAGCCTTGAGTCCCCAGCACTGCTGGGACCTTGAACCTGTTCCTCCAGCCCGGGGAAAGCAAAGCAGCTCAGGGACAGGACTGACGGCACTTTCATGGTGCATGGAGCACCCCGGGGGAGCGGGATTGCCTCCAGATCCTTACAGCAACCCCATGGGCCAAAAAATAATCGTACTTGGTGACCTCAGAGAGCTTCGCCGACACTCCTGCTGTTACATATGCCGCGTATAGCGTGACCAAGGGGCCAGAGCTGGGCACTGGCTGGTGTGTCTGTGTGGCTCAGCTATGCTGGAACAGCCATGGGCTGAAAGATAAGTTCAATACCCCAGGAGGTGTGTGGGGCTTATCAGCACGCCAGGCCGTTCCCCTGCTCCTGCAAACCCCTCTGTGTCCACGCCTTGCACTCTGCAACTTGGGGCAACAGCAGGCAAGGGAAGGGCAGGAGCAGGCAGGGGTGTCCCACAGCAGATACTCATGACCGAGGGGGCTGTTGTCAGGCTCTGACCCTCTGAAGGCACAAAACCCCGGGAAATGGGACATGCAGGGAGTCAAACCCCATCTGCACTTGCTGGAGACTGTCATGTCCTTGAGTTGCCAATGTCACAGCTACCGAAACCTCGCTCCCAACACAGAAAACCCCCAGAACAGGGGGGTTCCTCTGGCTTGTAGGGATGGGCTGGCACCGGGAATGCATCCAACTGCTCACCGTGAGCTCAGGGTGTGCCAAAGGGGTGCAAGGAGCAATGACCATCTCTGAGGAGCATCCCAACATCTCCCAGACAGGGAGGGGACAGGGACAAAACACTCTGGAGGGGGCAAGGGGCTGCGCCAGAGCCCCTCCTGCTCCCTGGCACCATGTCAGCCATTGCCACCACCACTGCTGCAGAGCGGGGCAAGCCCGGGCCTCTCGCTGGCTGCTGGCCCTGCCTGCACCTCCCGGCACGGCACAGCGCTGCCTCCCCAGCACGGTCCCCATCAGAGACAGGGAGAGTCTCAGAGGGGCTGAGGGCACCCAGTCCCATGCCAGAGGTGACGCTGGGGAGCTCCCTCCCCAGGATGTGGCACCAATGTCACCAGCCTCCTTCACAGCCCCCTGGGTCTCTGCAAAAGGGGTTTCTGCCCCCCCCCCCCCCCATCCCCTGTATCTACAGCAGGGTCATACTGGGACAGTCAGAGGGGGAGAGCTGGATCTGTCCCCTTTCTCCCCACCCAAATCCCAAGATTTGGCCCATTTTACACCTCCCCATCCCCTTTTCCATTCAGGAACAGCCAGACCATTTCCAGCACCAACCCTCCAACTGGAAAATGTTCAGCACAATTAACTCCCACTCATTAAAATCATAAACAACCCAGGGGGTGGGGGGTGTTTGCGATTTTGGGGTTTAGCAGCCCAGAAGAAAAACCTCCTTGTCTTTTCATAACAGCAGAAGTTGATTCAAAAAGCTTCAAGCAGCTGCGCAGGCTGATTCCCTGCATCGTTCTCCCCAAAATCAGAGGGACATGGCCAGGGCCCAGCCTGCCCCACACTTACCCCTGAGAAAGGAAAGTCCAAGACATCTGCCTCCATATGGAGAGCCTTTTTTTTTTTGCCTTTATGCAAGATTTGTTGCTTATTTTTCGCCTTTTATGTGTCCTGATCCCCAAAATACACGTTATTCCCTTCCATACTTGCAGACTGAAAAACCCATCTGTAACACCCACGGCTCAGCCATCAAGGCGGCCTGCGAGGAGCGTTACCAGTGCCAGAGGTGAGAACGGCAGCTTTGGGAAAAATCTGGAGAAGACGCTTGAAAAAGCTCATCGCCTTTGCTCTTTGGGTTGCTCCTCTCCTTGAGATCCAAGATGGAGCCTAGGCTCACCCTGGGAGGAGGCGGCAGAGCTGGAATTGGGCAGAGAGGCAATTTGGGGCGAGAACCGCCACCTCCGGAGTATGCTGAGCTCTCGCCTTGCCGGCCGAAGGGGCCACGTTCCCCACGGGGAGACGTGTCCGGTAATTGCCATCTGTGTCTGCTAATTGCCATCCGGGAACAGTTCTGAAGGAGGAGAGAGGCATTAAAGAGTTAAGCGCCAGACAGCTGAAGCAAGAAGGCCTAGCCTAGAGCTGGGGTCCCCCCATTTGGAGCCGGGCACCCCCCATTCGAGCCAGGCACCTTCCTGGAGGCCCCCAAGCCCCGCACAGGCCGCTTGAGCAAGGTCTCGGCCCCCTGTGCCACCGCCGAGCCGGGCCGCAGCCAGGGCCGGATTTCAGTGTCTCTATCCCGGCCAATAAACCTCCTCCCCGGAGCCTGACGGGTCGTGACGGCCCAACCGAGGCGCTGCCCCCGCCGAGGGGCTCCGGGGAGCCCGGGCAGGGCCCGCAGCGCCGGGCCCCCGCCGCTCTGCAGGACGCCCGGTGGCACCGGGGCCTGCGGGAGCTCGCCCTCGGTACCGGGTCCCCCGCCCCCGCGGCGGCAGCCGGGCAGGGAAACGGGGACCGGGGCCGGGGCCGGGGCCGGGACCGGCCCCCTCCTCAGCCCCCGGGCGGCCCCTCCCCGCCCATCGCCATGGCAACGCGCCGCGCCCGGATGCGGCGCTCTCGGGGTGGGGCCACTCGGCATCATGGGACAGCGAGTCTGCGGCCGCCCTGTGCCGGCCGCCCTGCCGCGGCGGGGGACTACAACCCCCAGAAGGCTGCGCGGCGGAGGCGCGCCCCTCCTCTTCCTCTGCGCTCTCGTTTCTATTGGCTCCGCCAAGCCGTCAAGCAGCGGCACGGTGGTACGTGATTGGCGGAAGGGCGCCAGGGCCGAGGCGCCGGCTATGGCGGTCGAGCGGCGGCCGCCATTTTGTGTGTGTGGAGGCTGGCTCCGGGCCTCGCTGCCCGCCGCGGAGGCGGGGGTGCGCGGCGCGGCGAGGCCGGTGAGCGGCCGGTGGACCGGCAGGGGGGGATCCTCCGCGGCGCAGAGCAAGAGAGCGCGGGACGGCCCGACCGGGTCTCCCTTTCCCCGGGAGCGGAGCACGGGTTTCCCCGCCGGCCCCGAGGTGGGCGGCGGCGGCGGCGCCGCGCCCGTCTCCGGCCGCTCCCCCTGTCAGGGCTCTGGGGATGGGGCGGGGGGGGACCCCGTCCACTGCCGGGAGCGCCTCGTTTGGAGCCGGGAGAGGCTCGGACCGGCTCCGGGGCCTCGTCCGGGGTCTGAGTGCGCGGTGGGGCGGGGGGAGGCCGGGCCCGGCCCGGGCTGCGCGGATTTTCGCGTCGTGGCTCCGCTGGCAAGTGTCGCCTCGGCTGCGGCCTCACCTGTAATGCTGGGTGTGTGTGGGGGGGTGTTTTTCTAGCAAAACCCGAGTTAAACAGTAGTATTTGAACGTTGCTCGACAGCAGCAGCCCGAGCTCCCTGCAGGGCTGGTTTCTGGCGGACCCCCGGTAGGCACAAAGTGGGGAGGAGCAGCGCAGTTTTATATTGAAAGTGAAATTTGGGTTAGGAAACACATTTCCTGGAAGGCTGGAAGCTGCTTGTTGTCTGCCGTGCCATCGCACGACAGCCTTTTAATACACCACGTCCGGGAAAAAGATAGTCCCTCGAATTTAATCCTTTGTTTCACACATTTCAGCCAAACCACGGCTGGATTCCCGGAGGGGGTTCTCCCTGGCTGGATCCAGTGGATCGCAGTTAATATGGCCTCCCCTCGCCTGCTGCCATCTACCAAGGCAGCAGTTACTGCTGTGGTGCTTGGAGACACTTAAAAACAAAAGCATTTGCCTGTTGCCAGGGCCGAAGGGATAACTTTTCAAGCTGATAATAAACTGGAGTGAACCTTGTCTTTGAGTTATAAATGCCACTCCTCTGGCTGGTGGCTATGAGGGGCTGTGGAAATAACCGAGTGGGTTTTTTTTCCTGTGCAAAGTCAAAGAAAGCCTGGTTTTTAAAAAAAAAAAACCACAAAAACCAAAAAAACCCCACACCTCTTTTTAAAACAAAAACCAAAAACTCAGCACCAGGGAGTTTTTTGAGCTGACAGCAGCCTCTGTGCTCAGTTCCCTGATGAGCGGTGAGGCTGGGGGCAGCTGGTAGCCTGGGTTGAGTTCCTGGCTGCGTTACAGGCCGAATTTCTTTAAGCAAGTGACTCGGCCACGTTTTCTTCCCTCTCTGAAAGGCAGATAATGCCAGCTCATCCCCTGGTATTAACAGGACTTGGTTTAGATGTAAAACAGTGAGATTTTGGAGGCTTCTGGTATAAGCACGGATTGCACTGTCAAATGTGGACTTTTCCAGTTAAAAACCAGATTATTTTACATTTATGCACTTGGTGTTCTTTTTTTTGAAGCAGATGCTTTGTTGTTATGACTCTGCTGACAATTTTCAACTCCCACGTTGCTTTATTAGGTCCTGAACTCTGAAGCTTCATATTTTTATAAATTGCTGCATTGTAAAAGCTGGGAGGTTTATTGTCGTGTGCGTCTCTGCACGCGCTCGACAGCTGAAGATCTCATTTCAAGTTGATTTTGCCAAACTAATCAGGGCTATGCTTCATTCAAGCTGCATGCCTTGGCACCTACCTGGGTTGTTAGAGGGTTTTTTGTAGGGTGGGAGCAGGAAGGGAGTGAATATGATGGGCCTGATCCTAACAGCCAGGGTTTGGTGTGTTGCAGATGGACCAAAAGCTGCCAGCTTTTCGGCGATGGCCTCGTCGGTGGGCGCCGTAAAACCTCTTCCGTGTGCAGGGCTCACTGTGCTGCAGATTCTCCTCTTTTTTTTTTTTCTTTTTTGTTTTTAACAAAATGCTGCTTACTGTGTGACACAAGAGAATCACCAGGATATCCCAAACAGCTGTGTAAGTATATCCTCAGAATGTAAAGCTAACAAAATTAAATGCAATTAGTGCAAGTTAAGTTGTAGGCAGGACAAGAGTGTTATTGTCAGCATCATGTCCCTGCTTTATAAAACCTGGAACATCAAACGGCTGGGTTTAACGGACTTCGGGACCTAATTGCCATGCCAGTGAGTACCAGCAACCTGCTCCTTGAAACTTCTTCAGACCGTGAGGGAAGGCAAGCTGCACATTCTCTTCAGCCGGTGTTAAGGGGCAGGATTTGGGTTTCACTTCACACCAATGTTGCAGCACTCATGGGCTGTTTAAGATGGACTACTTCCTTTTTTTTTATTTTCTTGCAGCCAGCAGTGTTTTCAGGGAACTGGTCTGTCCGTATGCTGCTTCACCCCGCATCGAAGAAGAATGGCCGTAACTGCTGGTGGGATGTTTTAGTCCCATTTTCTTTTGTATTAGTGCAATAATTTCTACCTATCCCTAGGACAGAAATGCAGTCTTTTCCTCAGCAAGTGGGAAACCCTTTAGCCAAGATGGTCTCTATACGCCCCGTGTTTCTCAGGCTGCTTGCTGCAAAGCTGGCATCGCTGTTGTCCTCCTGCAGCCAGCAGAGCGGCAGCGAGCCCTTTCCTACTGCTCGGTCCCACAGTCGGGACAAGCAGGAGCTCCGACAGGCAGATTCGTGCAGCCACGGGCTCTGCGCCGAGGCGCAGCCCGTTCAGGGAGATCGGAGGGGTGCTGCTGTGCCAGCGGCATTCCTGGGCTCACTGGAGGAGCCGGAATAAAGGCCAGTTGGCTCAAACAACCCAGGAAAGACCAAAGTGTGGCAGCGAGAGAAGGGATGTGCTTCAAAGGTTTGGCAGGCGAGGCTGCCTTGCCCTCCAGGGAGGTACTTGCCCTCAACTAGTTAAGACAGCGCGCTGCCTTCTTGTCAGGAGGGACTAATTGCTGCCCTTTGATACCACATCACAGCCAGCTCTGCGGCACCTTTATCTCTGACGATCTCTAAGATTTTATTTGTTCCTCTCAAACAGTTGAGCTGCAGTTGAGCTCGTCTCCTCCGGACTAACTCTAAGCCAGGCTCCAGAGCTCACGGGGAGGCTCAGGCAGGCAAGCTCTCCCCTCGGCCAGGAAGGCGAAGTGGGGACGAGCTCCCTGTCTGTTACTGATCCACTCAGAGGTTTCAAAGGTCCCCAAATGCCATCGGTCTGCGTCTGCCAGGAGGTTTGGATGCAGGAGCTGGAACGAGCCTATGCTGGGAGACCTGCTGTTCTTAAACACCTTCTGAAGTGGGGATTGGAGGTAACCTGGTTCGTATGAAGACTCGTTCTCATTAGAACAGAGCACAGAATGAAGTAGAAAAAGTGGTGGAGTCAAAGCAGGTTGGAGAGTTGATCGTTAGGGTATTTTGTTTTGGGTTTTTTTTTTAAAGTTCTATTTGTTAAAGCATTTGCAGATAAATGATTTATTCTTAGGAGTTAAATGTAACAAGTTTGGGGTAAGTAGATGGAGGGCAAACCCTGTGGGTGTGCTAAACTTGGTAACAGCCATCACTCTGTAACAACCACCGTGCTACATTTGACTAATCATATTTCCTTGCATTAAGTTTTTCACATTCACCAGGTGCTAAGAACTACATTTCATGGTACTTGTGAAGTGTAGCACCTACCACCGGAGTTAGTGCCGTCGGACACGCGCCTGCGATTGTCCTGCCCCAGAAGAAAACGAGAATCGCGGGCAGCACGGATACAGAGAGGGAATCGCTCACAGGGGGAAATAAATCTCTGGAAAGAAGTGCCTGGGATGAACGAGCAGGACGCAGGGTTCGGCGCCGCTCTTCCCAGCCAGCGAGATCCTGATTAACTCGTTACCTCTCACCGTGCCTTGCCGCCGGTCTGGCTCGGGGCGGCGCGGCGGTGCCTCCCTCCTCAGCTGCACCGGGCGCTGGCTCCGCCGGATGATGTCATGGCAGAGGGGAAGGGAGCGCGGGTGGCTACTGGGCTCTTGAGTGAGTAGCCCTTGAATAGTTTCCTTTTTTCCTGCCCATCGATGCCAGCGTACGCCCAAGAGCAGGCTGCTTTTTGCCAGGCTCATGTTAAAAACCTGGCGTGATCCCTAAAGCCAAGTCCCTTGGCTGCAGCCACTTTAAACCCCCCGATTTTGTATAAACCCGCCTGCGCTGCCCACCCTGAGCAGAGCAGTGCTGGGGGCACCTTTGTCTTCTCCTCCCCCAGATCTCAGCCCCTCTAATTTTTCATAAAAGGCCATTTTTCCCTCCTGCTGTAGCCTGAGGTGGCAGGGGGTGGGGAGTGGGGTGTCCCCCAGCTGATCCCCCTGGCTCTCCAGGTACAAGTCTCATTAACGCACACTCCCAGTTCTGAGCCCAATTGCCATCGATTACACCACAGCACAAACCAGAGCAGACTCTGGCCCCTCCATTACTTTGCCCTTTGATTTACCTGTTTTCCCTTCAAAAAAACCCACAGCTGCCTGGACCTTCTACTTGTTTTTTCTTCTCCTTCCCCCTCTCAGGTACAGCAGCAGGGAAGTAAAAGGTTGAGCTGTCACATTCACCTTCCACCGATTCCTCCTCGTCAGCCATTTCAGAGGTCAAGTGCTGACTACCAAAACTTTTCCCTGGGCTGCTCCAAAACTTTTACGTTTTTTTTCCCCCTCACTTGTAGCTTAGAAGTATATTTTTTGGCAGTTTTTGCCCAGATCTCAGTTAACTGACCTGGGAGGAAAGAGAGTTAAGTTTAAGCAAGCCTTTAGGCAAAGAAACATACTTTGGCTTAGTAGGTTAGAGAGGTGTCAGCAGCATCCATCATACACATTAAGAGCTGTTATCGCTTTTTCCAGGTATTTTTAACCATTGCAGCTGATTGAGCAGGCTTAGAATTTAAAATAAGCAGGGGAAAAAAAAAATAACAAAAAGGGTTAAGTGAGAAACTACAGCTAGTTTTAATCAGACACCACCATAGACCAGTTATCACAAAAATAACCCAAAATGTATTCCCTTCTGGAATGCCGTTCCGAATATCTTCTAGAAATCACACCAAAACCGTTACAGTTACAAGTAATTAAATTTATTAGACCTCTATAATTTTTTATAGTCAGTTTTGGCCAATTTACAGCTTTCCTGGGGATCTTTTTTGTTTTTGTTTAGACACAAAAAAAAATAAATCATAAACCAAGTATCACCAACACATCAACCCTCCCACCCCTCGCCCCCTCACAGCCACCTAAAAAAGAGGGGGGGGGGGGGGGAGAGGCCTCGGCAGCTCCCGGCCCCCCCCCCGCTCCCCTGCTGCGCTTTATTCCCGTTAAAAAGGGTCCGCGGCGTCTCTGTACAGATGTATAGAATGTTACACCCCACCACTGTAAAAAGCCCCCCCCGTACCCCCCGCCCCCCAGCGTCACTCCCCCAGCTTGCAGGGGCCTTTCTCCTGCCGGGGCAGGTCCTTCTCCTTCAGCAGCTGCAGGTTCTCCGCTCGCAACCTGTCCACCTCCAGCTCCAGCTGCCGCAGCCGCGCCGTCTCTGCCGTCTCCCCGCCGTGTTTTTTGCTCTCCATCCTCAGCCGGTTGTTCTCCTCCTCCATGCGGGAGAGGCACTTCTCCAGCTCCAGGTACTCCTTCACCAGCTCCTGCTTGCTCATGTTCTGCAGGCTCTCCACATGGTACCGCTCGTAGGTCTCCGAGAAGTCCCTCTGCAGAAACTCGCTGCCGTCCCCCCCCATCCCGTCGCTGCCCCCGTCCTCCTCCGCCGCCTCCTCCAGGAAATCCTCCTCGCTCGTGTCGTCCGACTTGGCGGCCGCTCGCCGCGGGTACAGCCCGGTTTTCAGGTCGGGCTCCTCCTGGTCGTGGTCCTCCATCAGGAACTGCGTGGTGTTGTAGGGAGCCACCGGCTGCCCCTTGGCGAACATCTCGGCGCGCAGCCGGGAGGCGCGGAGGCTCTGCCGCTCGTCGAACTGCTGCTTCTCCTCCCAGCTCAGCTTCGAGTAGGGCTTCCAGCGCCGCTTCTTCTTCGACGGCCGCCGGCGGTGCTTCTTCTTCACCGGCCACTCCTCGGTGCGACCCACGGACGACCGGTACCGCGGGCCCAGGCCGGGACGCGCCGCTCCGCCCGCCGCCGGCCGCCCCTCGGCGCCGCCCGCGCCCTCCGCCGCCGCCGCCGCCTCCTCCGCCCCGGGGGGCGGCAGCCGACCGGCCTCCCCGTCCGCCGCCGGCGCGCCGCCGCGCTCGGGCTCCGGCTCGGGCTCCGGCTGGGGCTCCGGTTCGCGCTGGGGCTCCGGCCCCGGCTCCGGCTCGGCGACCGCCGCCGCGTCGGCCATGGCTCTCGGCTCCGCTCCCTCAGGGACGGGAGCTACCCGCGGCGCATCGGGCCGCCGCCGACCCTCGGCCTCCCCCCCGCCCCCGCCCCTTACACCCCCACCCCCCCTCAGGCCGCCCGGGCCATGGCGCGGGGCCGAGGCCCCGGGGGGGGGTGTCACTGCCGCCGGTCGCCGAGGGGTTAACGCCGCTGGGCCCGCCCCCCCGCGCGCATGGCACGCGCCGCCGCCGCCGCCTCCCCCCTAGCCGCACCCCGCCCCACGCCTCCACCCGCCGCCGCCGCCGCCTGCTCCCGACTGCCGCTCCCCGCCCGCTCCCTCGTCTTATGTACCCCCGCGCGCCCCGCCCCGCCCCGCGCACGCGCGCTGCCCGCCCCGCCCCGCGGCACGCCGGGACCCGCAGAGCCCCGCCCCCCGCCGCTGCCCGACCGCGCGCCCGCCGCCGCCACTACGGCTCCCCGCGCGCGGGCAGTGCCGCCCCGCGGCCCAATCGGCGGGCGCGGAGGGCGGGCCTGCCCGCCGGGCACCGCCCCCTGGCCGCCGCGAGGGGCGGGGAGGGGAGCCGCGATTGGCGGCGCCGGACGTCACTCGCGCGCGGCGCCGCCAATCCGGAGGGGCGGGGGCGGGGCAGGGCCGTACCACGAGCGGAGGGGCGCCCCCGTGCGCGGGGCCGCGCGCGCCTCGCGACCTTCAGGGCCTCGCCGAGGGCAGCGCCCCCGCCTCCCCCCCCCCCCGTGGCGAGCTCGTGGGGCGGCCCGAAAGGAGTCCCCGCGCCGTGGAGGGGTCGCCGGGCGGTGCTGCTGAACCTCCGTCCCGGCCGCGACCCGGCCCTAGGCCGGCGGGGCTGTAACGGGCCGGGCGGCGGGGAGGCCCGGCCCAGAGCGGGGGCGGGGGGGTGGTGAGGGGGAGGCCTGAGGGGGGGGCGGGCGGAGGAATCCCGGAGCCGCGCTGGGTGCGGCGGTTCTGCGACCGCGCGGAGGAAGATGTAAACAAACCTAAGCGGAAAGAAGTCCCTCCTTAAAGGCACCGCGTCCTTTTTTTCAGGGGCGGCGCGGAGCTGCGCTCCCGGACGCCTGGGTCCGCCCGCGTCCGCGCTGGGGGGTGAGGGGGGAGGAGAAGTGGGGGGCAGGGCAGCCCGCGGCCTGGTCCCGGTCCTGCCACCCCCACAGTGGCGCTGTGCCCCCCCGCCACGGTCCCTGGGGCCCCACGGCCGGTGGCGGGGCTGAGCTATGGGGGAGTCATGGGGGGCGGCAGCCCCGGGGACCCACGGCCTTGAAGGGGGCTACGGGGATCCGTGGCTGGGGGGGGGCCGTGGGGGGACCCACGGCTGCGGGGGGGGGCATGGGGGGGCTCCCCTGTGAGACACGCGACCTGGGGACCCAGGGAGGGGGTGGGTCAGTCCACGGGGGATCCGTGGCCAAGGGGGTGGCGGACAGGCCGCCGGGGGGGGGCCATGTCACCCTCTGTGGCAGCAGCACGGGGGCGGGGGGGCCGGCCCTGCCCAGCCCCCCCCACACCCCCGGCCCGACGGCGGCGGGAGGGCCTGGGGGAAGCGGCCGCCGGGGACCCCCGGGGTGGCACCGCCGGGGCGAGGGGGGGTCCCCGACAACCACCCCCCGGGGGGGGGGGGCAGGAGGCCGCCGCCTGCCCCGTCCGGAAGCGCGGCCCGGGCGGAGGGTTCCCCCCGGTGACAGCCCCCGGCGGCCGGTCACCCGAAGCGGGACGG
The DNA here is from genome assembly GCF_929443795.1 of Astur gentilis. Classification (NCBI taxonomy): domain Eukaryota; kingdom Metazoa; phylum Chordata; class Aves; order Accipitriformes; family Accipitridae; genus Astur; species Astur gentilis. The sequence continues at coordinate 41,480,730 of NC_064884.1, read as the reverse complement.
GAGGTGCTGGCAGCGGCCCGGCGGCACCAGAGGCCTCGGCCTGCGGGATCCCACCTGCACCGGGAGCCGCCCCCACCCGCCGTGGCACTGGTGACAACGTTCGGACGGGGACCGGCGTGGGAGGAGTGGTTGGGGTCTGGGGACAGGGCCCCCCTCCGCCGCACCGGGGGGGGGGGGGGGGGCAGGGACGGGCAGCTGCCACCTCTGCCCGCTGCGGGGACAGCGGGATGGCCAGGCCGGAGCGGGGTGACCCTGGTGACGGCTGTCCCATCCCCTCCCCGCGGCAGGGCGGCAGGCAGCCCGGGCTGGACTGAAAAGGCAACTTTAATTCAGGCAGGTTCAGACGTTCAAGCACTTCATGGAACTGGTCTCTGGGGACAGGGACGGTGGCTGCGTCATCACCCCCCCCCCAAACCGTCCAGCAGCGGGGCGGCAGTGCCGGTGGGCAACCGGTCCGTCTGTGCGTGGTAGCGAGGGGATCCCCCGGGATCCCGGTTGGGGCACTGGGGCCATCCCACAACCTGCTCCCTGTGGACGGCTGGTCCCTTGGCCATCCTGGCGGTGCTGGCGAGACCCTGAGAGTGACGGTGGCTCTTGGTGGTGCGCGGTGGCTCCCCTTCCCTCGGGGTTGGGGTCCCGGCCTGCAGGAGCCCCCGTGGCTGGGTGAGGCCGTTCCCTCGTCAATCCTGTGGCGCTTCCCCGGCTCGTGCTAAGCAGGATGGGGAAGGAGGGGTGGTGGTGGCCCGGCGGGGCTGTCCTGCGCCCCGTCTCGGGGCCGGCGGTGGCAGCGGGGACACAGCGGTCACCTCTTCCTGCCCTGCCAGCGGCGCAGCAGCCACTGGGTGATGAAGGGCCAGGTGACGAGGAAGAGCAGAGTGCGTGGGGAAACAGGCAGGGGCCACAGGGACGTTGCCTGGGGAAGGGGGAGAGAGAGAGAGAGAGAGAGGCAGCGTGGGGAGGGGGACAAAGGTGTCACCGGTGTGACCAAACATCCCCCCCCAGCCCTCCGCTGAAAGGCAGGTGGCAGCGGGCCACTGTCACATCTGTCATCCTGTGGAGATCTTGCATTAACGCCGTCGTCCTTGGTGCCCAGACGCTGGGGACGTGCCAGGGATGTCACCTGCTTCCCAGCTGAGGGACCTTTCCCTGACCTACCCCCCTCCACGCTGCATCTCCAGGCCCCCAGGGGCCATCGGGCAGCCAGGCCCCTTGGGGCAGGCAGCGTGGGGCAGCATGGCCACCACCCAGCGCCGCCTCCACCTCCAACTCACCTGCGGGGCAAACGGCTGGCCAGGGTCGGTCCCAGCTGCATCCCCCTGCAAGACAAGAGAGGGTTTGGGGTGCAGGCGGGGTTGCGCACCTCCCCCTTCCAGCCTCCACGTCCCCCTCTGAGGGAGGGAACAGGGAGAAGCGAGCCCACTTAGGGCTCCTGCGAGGGATCGGGACACTGCAGCCAGGCTGGGACCCCAGGGGCAATGGGAATGACGGGGGCAGCGGCTCCCTGCCTGCACCTCGGGGCAGATCAGAGCAGCACCAGCTTTCACCCTGCCAGGATATGTCACCAAACTCCAAGGTCTCTCCGCACCTGGGCCACCCCAGGCTGCTTGTTTGCAGGGACCGGAGCCAAGCCCTGCCGGCTTGGGGTACACCAAATCAGGGAATCGCGGCCCTGCCAGCCAGCCTCGGCGCGTGGTGGCTCCCTGCGTGGCTTGGCATGTACCTGCGCGGAGGCGAGCGTCTCCAGCTCGCTCAGGCGCTCCAACACTCGACGCATGTCATCCTGCAGGGCTCGGACGGTGCTGGCCACGCGGGCATCCAGCTCCACCGGCAGCCCCAGGGTGAGCTCAGGGGCGCTCCCAGTGTCCTGCTCTCCTCTGGCAAGGCAAAGATCTGTGGGGCACAAAGACGGGCGCTGCTCAGAGGTGGTGGGGCAGGCACACAGCACATGTGGCAGCGCTGCCTGGATCGGGCAGGGCAGGCTGAGCACGGCCTCATGCTCCGCGAGGACCCCCAGGGCTGGCATGGCTCGCTCTCTACGCTGTCGCCCAACGGCCAGCAATGAATGGATCTCCTCAGGTGCCTGCACCACACCGTGGGCTGCCCACACGCTGCCGGCTCTGCCTGCACCACAGCTGCTCCAGGCAGAGGTGGGAGCTCCCAGCCCAGCCCGGTGGCCCACATCCCCCTCCACCAGCCAGCATCGGGCCTGTCCCCGGGGACACGGACCACCATGTCCCCCCAGCGCAGTGGGGGACCTCCGGCCCACCGATGCGGCAGTGCACGTGGGTCACCTCGCTTCACCTGGCGAAGGCGGGATGCTGAACGCCAGGCAGGATGCCTTGCCTGCGCAGCTGCCTCCCTGCCAGGCCCTCGGGCTCAGCGAAGGCCCCAAACGAGCCTGGCTGCAGCCCGGCAAACACCCGGATAATCCACCCTGCGAGCAGGAGGCAGGCAGGGGCTTGCTGCCAGGCCCTGTGCACACTGGCACCTGGGGGACAGCCCAGCCCGGCTTTATCGGCCTCGTTACAAGTTAACTCCCAAGGTCAAGCAGCCCAGGATGGTTTGCAGAAACATCAACGGGGGGGGGGGGGAAGATAAGGGTGAGATGGGTGGGCTGTGCCCAGGTGAGGCTGCGGCAGCACCCCTGCTGTCCCATGGGTGAGAGTGGCGATGCCACCCTGGAACAGAAAGCCCCTCAGGACGTGTCTGGGGAGAGCCGCAGAGGTTGGCAGGAGGATCCTCGTCTGCGCTCCGCAGCAGCACAGCTCGGGGCCTGGTTGTCCCCAAACACCAGCAGCAGCGGTGGGTGGTGTTAAGCGAGTGGTACCATGGGAGCAGGGCGTCCCTGGGACCCGTGCCTCCAGGGACACAGGGCCCAGCTTCACCCACTCCCCTCCCAAGGAGAGCTCACCCCCCACCCAGCACCACCCACATCCAAAGGCACCGGGCAGAGATGCGGGCAGCAGGGACCACGGGCAGGAGCTGGGCACAGGCAGACGGGGACCTGCACGCCCCACCCGACTGCTGGAGAGGAGCCAGCAGAGCGTCCTCCAAATTTAGGCAATTTAGCAGCGTTGCAAGAAACGGGCAACATGGGGGATGTGTCCTGGAGGGGTAAATACACCAAACTGCTTGGGGACCAAGGGGTAAAGAGAATGGATGCTCAGGACTTCTTGTGGCTACTGAATGATCCCCCCCCCCCATGCGTGCTGGAGCCAAACTGTTCCCTGTTGGTGGTCGCAGACCCTCACCTCTCCACTCAGCCCCTGCACAACCCCCGACGTCCAGCCCTGCTTGCTGGGAGGTGGGGAGGGAGCAGCAGGAAGGCGCGCAGGAGCCAAACGCTGCACCCACCTCTCTCGGAGCCAAGGGCTGTGAGGCCAGCGCTGCTCCTCCCCTCTAGTCTTCTTCCTTCACCCCGCTCTCCCTGCCCAGCGTTGCGGGGCACTGGGGGCTCAGGCCCAGCCTGGACACCATTCGGGGAGAGACCCAGCGGCTGCCCAGCCTGCGCGAGGGGAGAGAAGAAGGGCCCTGAGACCCCCGCTCCCCTCCCCGGGGGCTGCAGGGTGACAGCAGGTGATGCCAGGGCAGTGGTGGCGTCTCTCCCCCTACCCTCTGGTGGCATTTTTGCTGGTGGAGGGTGCGCAGGGTTGAGCGAAGCCAAATCATGCCAGCAACACCAGTCAGCACCCAGTCTGGGAGGTGACAGAGCTCTAGAACCTCAGAGGGAAGCAAGGTGCCCAGGCTCAAGATGGCAAAAGAGCTCCAGGAAGAACCCAGGCAGCCAGGCAGCTTCCTCCCTCCTGCCCACCGGATCCGCCAAGCCTCGCCATAGCACCTCAAATGCTAAGCGCTGCTGGCGGCAGACGAGTTGCCCGGTAGCAGGGAGCAGAGAGCGAGTGGCAGGGGTGCAAGTGAGGCACCCGCACCAGCCCCGCTGGGGGCTACTGGCCTTGCTCAGTCCTGGCAGCCCACCAGTGCCCCACTGGAGCCGCACCGCAGGAACGAGGGGGGCCATGGGTGGTACCGGGGTGCACCACAGGCTCCTCAGCCTCCCCTTGGTGACGGGGACCAGGCTCCAAGAGGGACACAAAACACAGAGGGGGTGCAGCCAGGTGGCCCCATAGGTTCTGGGAGTCTCACCGGGCTCCCAGGATGGCAGTGCTGTGGTGGTGTGCGGAGCTGGGGGAGCTGACAATACGGAGAGATCTGCCTGTACAGTGCGGGCAGGGCAGGGCTGGCAGCAGGAAAAGCCTCTGCTGTGGTACGGCAGGACTCCAGTGCTTCCCAGCCCTCCGTTACCTGCTCAGGCTCCATCTGCTCAAGGGTATCGCAGTACACGTCCCCCTCGGAGTCACTGGTCACCTGGCTACCCTCAAGTGCCTCGGCAGCAGGAGCCAGCCCACCTCCTGGAAGGGAAGCAGACAGCTCAGCCATGGGCAGTGCTGGCAGGGCAGAGAGGTGTTCCGGCAGTGCCTGGAGGGCAGCAGAAGCTCCGCACAGCCGCAAGGCAACAGGTCCGCAAGCATGCAAGAAGGCAGCATCTGCATGCATGGGGCGAGGCAGAAGGAAACTGAGGCACAGAGCGGGAAGGAACGGGCTATTACTAGCACCCGGATTGTGGCCGTGAATCCAAGGACCAAATTCCCCCTTCTCCTGCCCACGGTGTCGCAGAGCCCGGCTCACAGGCAGGCATGCCCTGACGCAGTGCCATTTTAGGGGGGGGTTTATCTGCCCATGCGCAGCTCCTACCTAGAGAGAGGGCTGCCAGGGCAGCCAGCTGAAACCCCAGCACAGTGGGGAGCCTCTCCAGCAGGATCCACCGCCCTAGCTCTGCTGGCAGGGAGCAGGTACCATTTGCACAAGACCAACTGCCACCGGGGTGGCAGTGCGCCCGCTGTGCAGGCAGGGACGCTGCCCAGCTCCCTGCGTGCTGCCAGCCTGGGCACACTCAGATGGGCACAGCCTGGATGCAGGCAGCTTGCTCGGTGACTATAAATGCTCCTCAGGGGAGGGCCAGGCCGGCGGCAGGAGGATCGCCTCTCCAGAGCACCCTACCCAACCCAGGGCACAGCGAGAAGCCCCCCAGGTCAGGAGAGCTGCCCATGCCCTTGAGGTAGGCACACTGCAGTTGGGTGGGTGAGCATACAAGGGGCCCTACAAGAAAAGCCAGGCCCAAGGCGTTAGCCACAGCACAGGCAGGGAGAGCCTGGGCTAAGCACCATGGCTCCCAGTGCTGTGGAAGGGGTGGGCTTGGCTTGAGCTGAGGGAGATCATCCCCTCCCGGAACATGAACCTTCCAGGGCGGCGTTTTCCCAGTCCACAGGGAAATACCCTTGCCTTCTCCCTGCGGTTTAGCAGAATCAGGCCCCTTTGCACAGGTAAGAGCAACGCAGAGTCGAACCAACACACCCAGGGTTACCCTGGCATCAAGAATGGCGCTGAGAGCTGGACCCATAAAAAGCTCCAGCTTGCCGTGACTCAGGCAACGCCTGAAACAGCGGCAGGGTTGGACCAGAGGTGCCTGAAGCCAACAACTGTGTGGGCGGATGGAGGCCCAGCCCTGTCACTGGTGCCTCCTCTGCGGGGTCTCTGCCGGCTGCTGGCCGCACCAGGGAGACCAACCTGGCACGTTCTGCCCATTCCGCTGCTCCCCGGGCAGGGCATCTTCTGGGCGCTCCGGAGCTGGGCTGCTTGCTGGGACGTCCTGGCTGGTGCTGGCCATCCGCTCCTGACTGCCTGCACAGAGGGGAAGGGGCAGAGGAGAATTAAAGCATTGTGGGTGATCCTCGCAGCACAGGCTCTCTGCGGGCTGGGCTCAGTGCTGCTTTCCTGCCAGCATGGCTAGGGGACATGCAGAAGTGGGGCCAGCTTCCTGCCAGGCAGACCAGCAGCCTCCAGACACACACAGCGGCTGGCAGAGATGGAGGGGCCCATGTCCGTTTGCCGGCAGCCCAGGAATCAACACAAACTCTACCCCGTGCAGACCATCTTGCTCACCCAGGGGCGGCAGGGGACTCCCCGTTCCCCCAGCCCCTGCGGCAGCAGGCAGAGGGATCAGCACTGGCCAATAGCTGGGAAAACACCAGGGGTGACAGCCACCATCCCCTGGCAGGGCACAGGGTGCACCAGCAATAACGAACAGAGCCCAACGCAAGAAGTGTTGTCTGGGGAGAGCCTTGTCTAGGCGCCGCACGCCGCCATCACCTGCAAGGGCTTTCAGCAGGCAGCAGCATCCCAGAGAAGGCCTGAGACAGCTGCCTGCCCGGGGATCCAGCCCTCCCCACTGCCCCGTGGAGCCCATGGGGTTAAGCCCAGCCACATTTCCAGCAGCCCCCGGGACTTTGCTCCCTGCTTCTGGCCAGGCAGATATGTGGCAACGCTGCCCTGCGGGCACCTCGCCTGCACATCTCCACCATTCCCAACCTGCCTTTGTCATCACAGCAGATCCACGGCCATGGGACCCCCCCCTGAAGCCCAGCCCAGATGTCCAGATGCCCAGATGTCCCCTGAGGGGGACAAGAGCAGCCCACACCCCACACAGGAGTTAGCGCCAGGGCTGCTCTGCTCGAGGACTGTCACCGTTTCCAAATCTCTCCTCCGTGTGTGTGCTGTGACCCACAGGGGTGAGTGGGTACAGGCAGGGTCCCATCACCTCACACATCACCGCGCCAGGGCAAGCCTGGCTTCAACACCGTCCCCCCCAGTGCCCATGGGGCTGGCAGAGCAGCACTGGGCCTGTGTGTCAGGGCTTAATCGTTGATTCCCAATTGCTTCAGTGTCTTGGCCTATGTCTACAAGACACCAGTGAAAGCTCCACTGGCTGCAGATCTGTTGAGATCCTGAACCATTCATGATTTGGGTTCCATGTGCCACTTTATGGTGTGTAGACTTGGTAAAGAAACAAAACCAAACCTGCCCGGACTCTGCCCACGCAGCACGTCTGTCCTCCTGCCTGCCACACTCCACTCTCACCCGCCGCAGCATCTAAAATCATCTCTCTGGATTATCGGTAACAAAAGCTGCAATTGCACAAAATCTGAAGGTGGGTCTGAGAACCTTTAACACAAATGACTCAACAGCTTAAGAAGTTCAGTGGTTTAAACCACCGTTTCAGGCACCTCAGGCTCATTTGCTCCACAGATGCTGCCAGGTTTAGATTTAAGTGACAGCATCATTTATAAGTGACACTAGTGCAGGAGGACACTCCCAAGTGGGTAATGACCAGGAATTTAGACCCAGATTTTACATTCCAGAGAAAAATCAAATCTATTTGCCTTTTAAAGGGATTCAGCATCAAAATGGAGAACAAAAGCGCCTGGGTACCACAGGAAGGAGCAGCCATCCTGAGGCCAAGCCTTACAGGCAAGGCGTTTTCAGCATCCTTGTTGGAAGCAGGGGGTGACAGTAGCTGTCAGGCACAGGACAGATGCCTGGGGACAGTCGGGGAGCGAGTCTATTTGTCAACGTTCTTCCAACATTAGCAAAGCACTGACAATTTACACACCCGCTGTGAATATACCCTGAAAGCTCATCTGCTGCTGAGCTTATCTACTGGAGATGTGGCACAGCCAAACCTCCAGATGTGCAGCTGGCAGGTTTGCTCCACAGTAGCCGACACCTTTCTGAACCACCACGTCCAGCCCCTCACTCCCTCAGATGCTTCTCACAAGTCAGACACACTGAGGACTGCCCTGCTCCAGGGGTGGGACAGGTCCCCAGCCACCTCCCAGCGTGAGGCGGCAGCCACAGGCACGGAAAAGCCTGGGAAGGACTCTTCTCTAGCACAAGGCGGTCTTAGTTATCCTGTTTCTCAACCCCAGTTTCTCCACATCCACTCCACTGCAAAAGCTGGCTGGCCTATCCAGATGTTTACATCAGATGACCCGGACTCCCTGTACACAGCCTGCCCTGCCCGGAGGTGGACCGGCGCCAAGAGAAAGCACAGCCTCCCTGCCGCAACACTCCACGGGAGCTGATCCCTGCTCTACCGTGTACAGGGATTTGGGCCAAGGGGCATTTGGAAGCCAAATCTCAAGTTCTCGCCTCAAAGTTTTGTGAAGAGAAAGCCCAGACTGAAGAGACAGCTGCTTCACTTGAAGAGACACTGGTTTGGTGGTGCCCAAACAAGCACCTCTGCAGCAGCTGCACCATGGCAGGGGAGTTGGATGGGAGGTGGTGTGCCCATCCTGTCCCCCCCTCAGGGAGCAGCAGAAGGATGTGCCCTGGGGAAGAGCAGAGCCCAGAAGTGATGGCCGTACCGGTGCAGAAGCAAGCAGGGAACAGCAGAAGTGATGTGCCAAGAGAGAAGAGTGTGGCACAGAGGTGAGGGATGTGCTGGGCATGAGCAGGGCGCAGCGGCTCCCACTCACCCCCTTTCCTCTTGAAGAAGGCCTCAGGGGGCCGGGGCATGTCGTGGATCACCTCGTAGAGCGGCTCGAAGTACCCGAACATCTCCTCTGTCGTCTCATCCATGGGCACCGTGTCAATGATCTGGGGAGGGGCGCAGCTCGCGATGGGCACAACTGAGCGCCCGACCCCAGCCGCTCTCCCCCTCCCTGTTACCTTTTGGGCCACCTTCTTCATCTCGGCCACATAAGCCGCCATCGCCTCCTCCTTGGACATCCTCCCCAGGCTGTGCCAGGCATCCCTGCGGGCGACAGCGGCCATGAGGTGGGAAGGAGTGGGGTGAACCGGTCCCGAAGTGGGCAAACCCCCCCGGGGACCTTACCACTTGTACCGGCCGATGGGGTCCCAGAAGCCGGGCCTTGGGCCTTGGCAGCGCCCCGCCGTCGCCTGCTTGTAGTAGCTGTAGAAACGCAGCATCTCCTCATAGGAGGGCCGGTACGAACCTGCGACGCGACACGGCCTCAGCGGAGCCGGGAGCGGGGCCGAGGCGCTGCGGCCGCGGCCGCCGCCGCGGCCGCAGCGCCCCGGCCCCGTTCCCGGCCCCTACTCACCGCTCCGGGGCAGCCCTTGGATAACCTGAACGGCGGCGCGGAACTGCGCCCCGCAACCCGCCTCCTCCATGGCGCCGGCACCGGCCCCGACACCGACACCGGCCCCCGAGCGTCTCTCCCTGAGGGGAGAGCGCAGGGACCAATCAGCGCCGGCCTTCCATCGGCCCCTCCCCGCCGCTCCCAATCAGCGCGCCGCTTCCGAAACGGGCCGCCCTGCCCCTTTCCCGTCCCCCCTCCCCACCGCGCTCCCGACGAGCCGCATCCAATGGTGAGGCGCGGCGCTCGCGCCCCCTGCTGGATGAAGGGAGAACGCGCCGCAGCCCGGGGGCGCGAGGGGCGGTCCCACCGCAGCGCCCCCTTGCGGGCCGCGGGCGGAACGGCAGCGCGCGGGGACCCGCCACGGGGCGGCTGGTGCACCGGGAGGGAGTGACGTGTGCTCCGGGGGAGTGACGTATCTGCACCGCGACAGTGACGTGAGCTCCGGGGGAGTGACGTGTGCTCCGGGAGAGTGGTATCTCCTCCAGGACGGTGCACCGGCAGAGGGACCTGTGCACCGGGATGGTCATATGTGCACCGGGAGAGTGCACCAGAACAGTGCACCGGAACACTGACCTGTGCTCTGCGACAGTGCACAGGGAGAGGGATCTGAGCCTTGGGACAGTGACCTGTGCACCGGGAGAGTGAGCCTGTGCACCGGGACAATGCGCTGGGAGAGTCACCTGTGTACCGGGAGAGTGACCTGTGCACCTGGACAGTGACATGTGCAGCGGGATGGTGCACCAAGACAGTGACCTGTGCACCGGGGGAGTGATATGTGCACCAAGAAAGTCACCTGTGCGCTGGGACAGTGCACCGGGACAGCCATGGGTGCACCAGGACAGTGACCTTTGCACTGGCAGAGTGAGCCTGTGCACCGGGACAATGACCTGTGCACCAGGACTGTGACCTCTGTGCCAGGAGAGTATCCTGTGCACCAGGAGAGTGATATGTGCCCTGGGACAGTGCACTGTCAGAGTGACCTGTGCACCAGGGGAGTGACCTGTGCAGCAGGACAGTGAACCAGGACAGTGACCTGTGCACCGGGTGAGTGATATGTGCACTGTGACAGTGCGCCAGGAGAGTGACGTGTGTACCCGGACTGTGACCTGTGCACTAGAAGAGTGAGCCTGTGCACCAGAACGATGCACCGGGACAGTGACCTCTGCACCAGGACAGTGCAGTGGGACAGTGCAACAGGGCAGGGCTCCAGTGCACCAGGACAGTGCTGCAAAGCACCTGGACAGTGCACCAGCACAGTGCTCAAGTGCATTGGGAAAGTGCACAGGGACAGTGCACCAGGACAGTGCAATGGGACAGTGCACTGGGCAGCGCATCGGGACAGTGCTCCACTGAGACAGTGAACCTGTGCACCGGGATGGTGCTCCAGGGCAATGCTCCAGGACTTTACACACAGACTGTGCACCAGTACACTGGGATAGTGCACTGGGATAGTGCTCCAGTGCACCCGGTCAGTGCAGTGAGACAGTGCACCAGTGAACCACTGAGCTGGACCATGCTCCAGGGCAGTGCAATGGGACGGTGCTCCAGTGCACCAGGGCAGTGCACAGATATAGTGCACCGGGATAGTGCAATGGAACAGTGCAACAGGACGGTGCTCTGATGCAATGCACCAAGACAGTGCCCCAGTGCTCCGACACATTGCACCAGGGCACGGGGCAATACACAGGGACAGTGCACTGGGACAGCACTGGGGACATTGCACTGGCCCAGGACAGCGCAGCAGGACAACGCAGCCAGGCAGTGCCCTAGACAGTGCAGCAATGCCGTGGGGTGATGCAATGGGGCAGCAGGGCTGTGCCCTGGGGCAACGGGGCAGGGCAACACTTTGGGGCACTGGGACAATCATCCAGGATACTGGGGCCACGCATGGGGACACTGGGGCCATACAGTGTGACATCAGGACAATGCACTAGGACAATGCACCAGGCACAGGGACAATGTGCTAGGGCCATGTACCGAGGGCCCCAGGGAAATGCGCCGGGGAACCGGGACATTGCACTGGGACACTGGGACATTGCACTGGGACAATGTTACCGGGGTACTGGACAGGGGCACAGTCCCATTGCATGTGGCAGGGGACAGCTGGGTCTAGCAGAGCAACTGATTACTGTTAAGTATTAAAACTTTATTAATTATGATAGTAAGGAAGGGGCAGAATTTGGGGTCCCCAAGGCCCCGACATGAAGCTCCTTCACCCTCTGCTCCAAGGACTTTCCCCGAAGGCAGGGTGCTGTGGGGACATGGGTGACCTGGAGGTACAAGGTGCCCTGGGAACCGCCTGGATCTGGCCCTCACCCAGGGCTGGGTGCTGGGAGGGGGATGCAAAGCAGCTTTCGGCAGCCCTGCGCCATGCTTCATCATTGCCCCATGCTCCAGCTTTCCTACATTTGGGGGAATTTCCCTTAATCCTACCTCCAAATCCAAGGGGGGACACACCCCTCCCTCCCAAGCCTCCCTAATTTCCATCCCGCGTCTCCTGGGGAACCATTTCCTCTATAAATTCAAGATCCAGCAACAAAAGCAGCAAAGCTTTTTAAACCTCCTGCCATTTCCAAGCTCTGACTCAGGATTTCTGCTCGGGGACGGCGCGGCGGGGCCTTGCTGGCTCTGACTCACTGCAAAAACCAACCCCAAATCCCGAGCGGTGATTCACTGGGACACGTGCTGTGCTATAAGCGGCCGGGAATGCAAGTTGCTGCTTTCCATGGGGCTCCTTCCAAATCACTCGCGGGCGGTAGAAAATAGCAACGCCGCAGGAGAGGGGGAATCGCAACCGGGATTTATTTTTGCTGTGGATTTTGCAACAAGAGGTGTTTATCCTGGTTGTTTCACCGGGTCAATGCATTGTTGAATTCCTGGCAATGCAATTCCCATGGGAAGAAGAGGACTCGGAGCAGAGCCCTGTTAGGGGGTTGCAAGTGCATTTTTGGGGTGGCTGCAGCTGCTTTCCTTAAGGGTTTTTGGCAAAGCAAGATACATTTTGCATAAATAAATTCAGTATATTTTGCAGCTCCTGGGGTGATAAAAGCCTCAACCCAAACAGGAGGGGGCATTGCCCTGAGCTGGGCTGTCCCTGTGAAAAGTCCTTGTGCCCCATTTCCCCAAAGGATTCAGGGATGGCTGTACCCCCTCCCCAAACATAGCCAAGGGGCTGCCCAGATGTAGCCCCAGCTGTCCAGATGTTGCATGCATTGCACAGGTCTTGAACTGCAGCACCCAAATACCTCCCCAGGCTGCTTGGATGTTGCCCTGCATGTACAGATGTTGCTCTTGGATAACCAGAGATTGTCCCAGGGATGCCCAAATGTTGCTCTCAGCATCCAGATGTTGCCCCAGGGTGCCCATATGTTGCCCTGCATGTACAGATGTTGCTCCATGATAGCCAGAGATCACACAGGGTGATGAGATGTTGGTCTGGGTGTCCAGATGTTGCCCCAGGTGTCCAGATGTTGCACCAGCATACTCAGATATCATCCAGGATGCTCAGATGTCACCCCAGGGTGCCCAGATTTTATCCCAGGATACTCAGATATCACTCAGGGTGCCCAGATGTTGTTATGGGTGGCGTGGTATTGCCCTGCATGTACAGATGCTGCTCCAGCATACTCAGATACCACCCAGGGTGCCCAGATGTTGCCCCAGGTGGTCAGACATTGCCCCAGGCTGCTCTGCTGTCACCCCTGGGTGCCCAACTGTCCCACCTAGGGTCTGGCAGCCATTGGCAGCCATTGGCAGCGCTGCTGCCACCCCGACCCTGGCGAAAGTCACTACCTGCAGTTGCAGTTTCCTCTCCCTGTGCTGCAGGTCCTGGTCCCGTCAGCCCGGCCAGGCCTGGGGTGCCCTCCCCAGCCTGCTGGGCACTGTGGATTTTTGCAAGAAGCCATGCCAGGCTGTGGAAAATAACCCCTTGTCGCAAGCCCATGGCCCCATGCCATACTATAGGCTTGAAATCAAAGCACGGCTCTGCCCCTGCTCCATCATGCATCACCTGGCTGGGCTGCAAGGTTGGGGACCCCGGCGTTGGGGACGGGGGGTCTTCTCCTGCAGCCATGCATTCCTTCCTGCCGTCAGCAAGCAGTGGCTGTGGGAAAGGTGGGGATGTATGAAAATGCGGGGATTTGGGGTAAAATCGTGCACATGCTTACATAGGCATGTGTGCAGGTACAGCTGCACAGGTGGATGTATGGCTGCACAGATGTGTGTGCATGCAGCTGTGCAGCTACACATGTGTACATGGCTGCACACATGCCTGCACGCACTCATGTGTGTCTGCACACACCTACATGCATGCATACATGTCTACATGGCTGCATACACGCATGCACGTGTGCCTGCATACACACACATGCATATGTGTGTACATGGTTGCATACACACATGCACAGAGGTGTGTGTACCTGCACACACGCATGAATGTGTGCCTGTGCACACAGAGACATATGCATACACGTGTACACAGCTATGCACACACATGTACAGATGCACACATCTGCATGCACATGTGCAGTTGTGCACAGGGATGCGCACACACACACACAGACGTGCACAGGCCCACACGCACGTGTGGGGCTCTGGGACTGGGGAATAACTGGAGATACCACCGTCCTCTCTGCCTGACTCATGTTGCTGCCAGTCCCCGGATCCTGCTCCTGTCCCACCAGTGGGGACGGTCACCTGGGGGTCCTGGTAGCTGGTTGAGGCCCCTCCACCCCAGTGCCACCATGTCCCCAAGGCAGGGATGTAGAGGGCATAACAGGACTGGGTCCCCAGGTGTGATGGCAGAGGGGGTCCCATGGGTCCCTGCTGTCCCCAGGTGTGATGGCAGAGGGGGTCCCATGGGTCCCTGCTGTCCCCAGGTGTGATGGCAGAGGGGGTCCCATGGGTCCCTGCTGTCCCCAGGTGTGATGGCAGAGGGGGTCCCATGGGTCCCTGCTGTCCCCAGGTGTGATGGCAGAGGGGGTCCCATGGGTCCCTGCTGTCCCCAGGTGTGATGGCAGAGGGGGTCCCATGGGTCCCTGCTGTCCCCAGGTGTGATGGCAGAGGGGGTCCCATGGGTCGTCGCTGTCCCCAGGCTGGTGGAGAGGGTCCCCTGGGTGCCCACCGGCAGTACCGGGGTGGCACCGGCAGCAGGCAGCTGTGCCCCCCGGGCAAACCAGGTCGCCCAGCGGTGACCGGGGTGTCCCCTGGGCCAGTCCCCGGTGCAGACGGACCTCCGCGGGGGAGGTGGGGACCCCCGGTCCGTTCCGGGGCGGACCGGCCCTTCGAGTTATAGCCGGTGCAGAGCGGGACCGCCCCCCCCCGCCCCGTGCCGTTCCCCCGTGCAGAAAAACTCCCCGGGTGCACACCGGGACCCCGGCCCGTTCCCGGTGCAGATCGCATTCCCGATGCAAAGCCATCCCCGGTGCAGCCTGGTTTCCCGGTGCAGACTCATCCCGGTGCAAGTCAGACCCCCCCCCCGGTGCCTACCCACTCCCGGTGCAGACCGGTTTCCCGGTGCAGACTCATCCCGCTGCAGACCCGTCCCGGTGCAGACCGTCACCGGCAGCCACCTCTCGGCCCAGGAGGGCATAAACAGTTAACACCGTCCGGGCTGAAACGTGGCTCCTCCCGGTACTTCCCAGCGCCCGGCCCCGGTCCCGACGGGGCCGCCCAGCCCCAGGCCAGCCCCAGCCCCGTTCGCCGCCGCCGCCCAGCCCGGCTGCACCGGCCGGGGGCACCGTCGGGACCGGGAGCACCGGGGGAACCGGGGGAACCGGGGGTGCCGGGGGTACCGGGGCACCGGCCCCGCACAATGATCTGCGGCAGGAAGGCTCGTCCCGCCGCCGAGCAGCCCCGCTCCCCGTCGGACGGCTCCGGTGGTCCCCGCCGGCCCGGCAGAGCCTTGAAGAAAATGGGTGAGTCCCGGGGTCGGTCCCGCCCGGGGGGGGATACGGGGGACCCGACGGGACGGGCAGGGGGGGGACCGGGAAGAAACTCCGGGGGGAGCCGTGCCAGAGGGGGTCCCGGGAGAGATCTCCGTGGCTGGGAGTGTTCCCGAGGTGGATGGCGACCCCCATGGCAGGGATGGGGTCCCCCATGGCAGGGAGGGGTCCCCAAGATAGCCATGGTCCCCGTGCTGGAAATTGTCCCCATGGCAGGGATGGGTCCCCACGGCCAGGAGGGTCCCCGAGACAGATGAGGTCCCCCACAGCAGGGAAGGGTGCCCGTGGCTGGGAGGGGTCCCCAAGGTAGCCCCAAAATAGCTATGTATTGCCCCAGATGTTGGGGGGCAGCAGGGTCGGGGTTCGGCCACATGACGGGTGACGGGAGCCCTCCTGCTTGGGGGATTTATTGTCCGAAGGCTCAGCTCCAGCTCGCTGGGACCCTCACCTAATACCCTGCCTCAGTTTCCCCACAGAAGGGTGCTGCCCGCAGCGCTGTCAGCTCGGGCCCCTGCTGACCCCATAGCAGCTCGGGACAGAGCTGCCCGTTAGGGGCGGACAGGAGAAGCGGGTGCCCGGGAAGGTCGGGGTGCGCCTGCCGGGGTGGCCAGGCCCAATCCTGCATGGGAGCAGTGGGCAGGGCAGGGCAGGGGCTGGCCCTGTGCCACGGAGGGAGGGCTTTGCTCCCACTGCTGCGCTGGCCCGCGTGTGCCTTTGGGTGTGTGGCCGTGTACCCGGAGCTGCACGCCTTGGTGTGGCTGTGTGTCTGCTGCAGGTCTGTGTGTCCCTGCGTCCGTGTGTCTGTTTGTCCCTGTGTCCATGCATCCATGGGTCTGTGCACCCATATGCTTGTGCATCTGTGTATCCGTGTGACCATTTGTCTGTGTGTCCTTGCATCAGTGCATCCATGCATCCATCTGTCCCTGCATCTCTGTGTCCATGCATCCATGTATCCATACATCTCTGCATCTGTATATCCATGTACCCATACATCCCTGCATCTCTGTATCCATGCATCCATGTGTCCACGTATCAGTGTATCCATATGTCTGTGCACCCATGTGTCCGTGCATTCATGTGTCCATGCATCCATACACTTGTGCACCTGTGACCCCATGTGCCTGTGTGTCCAACAATCCTTGTGTCCATCCATCTGTGTACCCATGTGCCTGTATCCTTGAGTCCATATATCTGTACATCCATATGCTTGTGTATCCATGCATCCGTACCTGCCCTCTGAAGTTGCCCTCAATCCTGCACCGCGGGCAGGATGTGACCATGCAGGTGGTGGGGGCAGCTGGTGGCCACATCCCCAAGACTGTGGCCAGCTCAGGATGTCCCTGCTCGGCCCCAAACCTGCTGTTTCCCAGCCCAGGAGCAGTGTCTCAGCTGGAGCAGGGACACGGGTGCTGGGGCTGTTCTTTAGGAATGGCTGCCAAAGCAAAAAAGGGAGGAAATAACTGCTCTTTGGAGAATAGACGGAAAAGTCCTGGCCCTGCCGTAAGCCCGGGTGTGGGCCCACGGGTCCCCCGAGGCCACCCCGTCATCATTCCCAGCCTGACCTCTGCTGCCGGCACTGTCCTGGCACTCTCCACACTGGATTTGGGCAGCTTTGTGGGATTTAGCAGCTGGGCTCTGCCGTGTGAGCAGGGCTCTGCCACCACGCTGCTGTGTGCTGTCCCCCCCAGCCGGCCACACGGCGCTCCACAGTGGCCTGATGGCAGTGTCCTGTCTGTCCTCTCCTGTCTGTCTTGTCCCATCCCACCCCACGCTGTCTGTTCCATCCCATTCCATCCCATCCCATCCCATCCCATCCCATCTGATCTGTCCTGTCCCATGCCATCTGTCCCATCATGTCCCATCCTGTCCCATCCCATCCCATCCCATCCCATCCCATCCTGTCCTGTCCTGTCTGCCCTGTCCCATCTTGTCTGTTCCATCCCATCCCATCCCATCCCATCCCATCCCATCCCATCCCATCCCATCCCATTGCATCCGTCCTGTCCCATCCTGTCTGTCCCATCATGTCCCATCCTGCCCTGTCTGCCCTCTCCTGTCCTGTCCTGTCCCGTCCTGTGACATCCCATCCAATGCCATCCCATCCTGTCCCATCCTGTCATGTTTGTCCCGCCCACTCTGTCCCATCCCATCCCAGCCTGTCCTGTCCTGTCTGCTCTGTCTCATCCCATCCCATCCCATCCCATCCCATCCCATCCCATCCCATCTGTCCTGTCCCTTCCCATCTGTCCCATCATGTCCCATCTTGACCTGTCTGCCCTCTCCCATCCTGTCCTATCCTGTGGTATCCCATCCCATCCTATCCCATCCCATCCTGTCCTGTCTGCACCACCCTGTCCTGTCCCATCCTACCTGTCCCATCTCGTCCCGCCATGCCCTGTCTGTACTGTCACATAGTGTCATATAAGTCCCATCTCATCCCATCCCATTGTCCCCTCCTGTCCATCCCATCCTGTGCTGTCCCATCCCTCCATCCCATCCCATGCCATGCTGTGCCATCCTCTCCCATCCCATCATGTCTGCTCTGTCCCATCTGTCCCATGATGTCCTGTCAGTCCCATGCCATTCCATGCCATGCCATGCCATGCCATGCCATTCCATCCCATCCCATCCCATGGGATGTGCAGGGATGTACACATGCAGATGTGCATATACATGTGCACCAAGTTCCCCTCACTCCCACCCAGTACGCCCAGTACACCCTCAGAGCCTCCAGTACCAGCCAATGCCCCCCAGTACCACCCAGCAGCTGCCACAGGGTGTCCACGGGCTGGTTCCCTGCAGGCCTGACGGAGGACGAGGACATCCAGCGGATGCTGCGGGGCTCCCTGCTCCGGAAGATCAAGTCCCGGGGGGGGCCCAGGGAGCGGCTCTTCTGCCTGCAGGAGGACGGGGTGACTGTCTGCTTCGAGGGGCGCTTCGGACGCGCTCGCTCCCAGCAGAGCTGTGAGTGCCGGTGCTGGGGACCATCCCCCAGGGGCTCGGGGACCCTGGACCACATCCTGCACAGCCTCGAGCTGTCAGGAGTGGTTGGGACCTGGGAAATGCCTCAAACCTGCCTGTGGGGACCTGGGCATAAGCTGGGACCCAGACCCCCACCCAGGATGTAGACCCCCACCCAGGATTCAGACCCTACCCCAGGACCCACATCCCAACCCAGGACCTAGTCCACAACCTGGGACCCCAGCCCCCACCCAGAACCAGGACCCCCACCTGGGACCCAGGCTGTGCCCCAGGACCCAGACCCCAACTGGGCACTCAGCCCCCAGCCAGGGAGCCAGACCCCCCACCTAGGACCCAAACCCCCCTCTGGCACTCAGACCTCAACCCAGGACTCAGCCCCCAACCCAGGACCCAGACCCCCACGTGCAACTCAGACAGCCACCCTGGGACCCAGACCCCAACCCAGGACCCAGAGCCCCCACATGCAACCCAGACGCCCAGCCTGCGACCCAGACCCCAGTCCAGGAGCCAGACCCCCACCCAGAACCCAGACCCTACTCTGGGACCCAGACCCTCATTCAGGACCCAGACACCAATCCAGGACCCAGACCCCCACCTGGGATGCAGACCCCAATCCAGGACCTGCACCCCCAGCCTGGGACCCAGAACCTGACCTGAGATGTGGACCCCACTCCAGAATACAGACCCCCACCCAGGACCCGGACCCCAACCCACTGCACCCAGTGCCTTCCAGTGCTTCCCACTGCACCCAGTGCCCAACCCACTGCACCCAGTGCATCCCATTACACCCCAGTGCATCCAGTGCCTCCCAGTGCACCCACCCTGAGCCTCCAGAGCCCACACCCTTCCCCATCCCCCTCAGGACCCCCACAAGGTCCCATCTCCATCCCAGCCAGACTCTGTCCCTGCTCCCCAGCATCACCCGTCTCCTTCCACCCTCTCGTCTAGGATGCATGCCCGGAGCTGGCACCGCCAGCATCACCATTCCCATCCCCACAGGGGTCAGTGGCAGCGGCTCCTGTCTCGCCTGGGATTAGTGGCTTAAGCCCAGCTGCAGCATGAATAGGAGCTGAGCCCCTGTCCCCTGGGGTGCCCCTGGGGACACGTAGGTTGTCCATCAGCAGTCAGGATGTCTTGCAGGATGCTCATGGGTGGGAGAAATGCCAAGGGACCACCTCCATCCCCGGGGTGGCCCCATCACCGCGCGTGTCCCTGCAGTCTCGGTGATGCACATCGAGGGGGTGCGTGAGGGACACCAGTCAGAGGGTCTACGCAAGTACGGTGCCGCCTTCCCCGAGCGGCACTGCTTCACCCTCGTCTTCAAGGGCAAGCGCAAGAACCTCGACCTGGCTGCGCGGGGCGAGGAGGATGCCCGCCACTGGGTGCAAGGTCTCACCAAGCTGATGGGGCGGCTGCAAGCCATGAGTCAACCAGAGAAGCTCGACCAATATCCTTTGTCAGAGCTATGGACGTTTGGGGACAGGTTGGGGATGGCTGTGGGGGTGACGCCAGGTGGTTTCCTTACCCTGCCATAGCTGGATCCATGCGGTCCTGCAGCGAGCAGACAGGAATAAGGACAACAAGATGTCCTTCCGGGAGGTAAAGAGCATGCTGAGGATGATCAACATCTACATGGATGATGTCTACGCCTACAAGCTCTTCAAGGTACCCATCCTGTGCTCCATCACCCACTGTTCCCCACTGCTGTCACTGGGAGGGAATGCTGGCTCCTCCTCTGCATTCCCAAGTGCAGAGAACTGTCCAACTTGTCACACCCAAAGCCACCTACCATCACCAGTGGTTGGGTCCACCACCAACAGTTGGGACCCCTCATGAGCAGGAGCTCATGATGTGGTGGGGTGAGCTGTCCCTGCCACTGCTCTGTGGGTCCCCAAGGTGTGACATTTTCCTCCCATGGGGTCCTGTTCCCATGGGCATCTCCCAAGGTCCCTTTCTGCCTGGGGAAACTGAGGCATGGCACTCTGCTCTACTCCATCCCAGACTGGAGGATCAGAGGGTGGGGGGGACAGAGGGGACATGCCCCTGCACCCCCTGTAGGCACAGCCCATCCCTGAGCCCTCATGCCCCCCCAAACTCATCACACACGCTGCCAGCCCCAAGGGGCAGGCAGGACGAGGCAGGGGATGTCGCCTCCCCACGAGCAGGGGACGGTCCCCGAGGTTGGGCTGCGGTCCCATCAGGAGTGCGACCACTCGGGTGACGAGCGGCTGGAGGGCCGGGAGGTGGAGGAGTTTTGCCGACGGCTGCTGCGGCGGCCGGAGCTGGAGGAGCTTTTCGGGCGTTATTCGGGTGAGGACCGTGTCCTGTCGGCTGAGGAGCTGCGGGATTTCCTACGGGATCAGGGCGAGGACGCCAGCCTGCACCAGGCCCGTGCCGTCATCCGCGCCTATGAGCTCAATGAGAAGGGTAGGGCTGAGGACAGTCAGCTTCATGGGTGGCGGTGGGATGGGCACTGCTGGAGCCAAGGGAGGTCATGGATGGTGTGGGGATGGGGCTCTGCTTGGTGGTGTCACCCCCCAAGGTAGCATGGGGTCCTCCAAGGCTTGGGTGAGTGTACTTGTGTCCCTTCCCTGGGGTGGCACTGGGTGGCAGCAGTCCAACACGTGGCCTTGCTGATCCATGGTGGATGTGGCACTGAGGGGACAGGGGATGTGAAGGTGGGGATGGACAGCAGGTGGACCTCCATGTCTCCTGGGTGATGCAATGCCAGCCCTAGCATGAATGTGACACTGCTGGGGGACCTCCACATCTCCTGGGTGCCACAGTGCCAGGTCTGGGGTGAACATGGCACTACAAGGACAGAGGACATCAGGGTAGGGACAGGGAACATCCACACCTCATGGGTGCCACCATGTCAGGTCCAGGGTGAATGTGGCACTAGCAGGATGAGTGACATCAGGATGGAGACGTGACACTCAAGGGAACTTTCATGTCCCCTGGGTGCTGCAGTGCCAGGTCTGGGGTGAACATGGCACTGCTGGGAGACAGGGGACATCCAGGTGGGGACAGTCCCTGGGGTGCCACCCTGCCAGCAACATGCCAGCCCTCTGCGACAGCCCACCACTGTGTTCCTCAGCCAGGCAGCAGGACCTGATGATGCTGGACGGCTTCATGATGTACCTCCTCTCGGCCGCTGGTGACATCTTCAACCAGGAGCACACCAAGGTGCACCAGGACATGAGCCAGCCTCTGTGCCACTACTTCATCTCTTCCTCCCACAACACCTACCTGACCCGCAACCAGATCGGTGGCACCAGCAGCACCGAAGCCTATGTCAGGTGGGTGCCCCTGGTCAGATGCTCCATGCCCGGATGGTCCCATGGCTTGAGGATGCCAGGGTGGTGCAGGGACTCATCTGGTGATGGTGTGGTGGCAGGGCACTGATGGCAGGATGCCGCTGCGTGGAGTTGGACTGCTGGGAGGGCTCTGATGGGGAACCTGTCGTCTACCATGGCCACACGCTCACCTCCAAAATCCTCTTCCGCGATGTCATTGAGAGCATCCGTGACTATGCCTTCAAGGTGAGCCAGGTGCCGGCAGCCCTGGGATGGGTGCTGGGTGCTGGGTGCTGAGCACTGTCCATCCCTATCCCCGTCCCCAGCAATCACCCTACCCAGTCATCCTGTCCCTGGAGAACCACTGTGGGCTGGAGCAGCAGGCCACCATGGCTCGGCACATGAAGGACATCCTGGGGGACATGCTGCTGACGCAGCCACTGGAGGGGCAGGATCCCAACAACCTCCCGTCCCCAGAGGTAAGGCCACCTGCCTGCCCACCACAGTGTCCCCATGTCCCCTCCGAGCCCTGAGCTTGGCCCTTCCTCCTGCAGCAGCTGAAGGGGAAAGTCCTGGTGAAGGGCAAGAAGCTGCCAGAGCCATGGCATGAGCACCCGGGTGTCACCTCCCTTCTGGACCCTGAGGAGGAGGAAGAGGAGGAGGAGGAAGAGGAAGAGGAGGAGAAGCTGCAGGAGAGAAACAGCCGGCGGGTAAGGGGCTCTCCCAGTGCTATGGTGCCAGGGGATCACAGCATCCCAGGGGTGCTGGAGGACCATGGTGTTCTGGTGGTCCTGGAGGACCACAGCATGCTGGAGGTGCTGAGGGATGATGGCATTGTGATGGTACTGGGGTGCTGGAGGACCATGGCATCCTGGTGGTCCTGGAGGACAGGAGGCAGTGCCACGGGACCACTGTGTCCCAACAGTGCTGGGGTCTGGGGCAGGTGAGCACTGCCAGCATCCCCCAGTACAGCCCTGCCCTCTCCTCTTCCAGTCGTTGCAGTCGCTGCAGGAGATCAAACCTCTGCAGGTGGGTTGTGTGATGGAGCTGGGTGGGCTGAGGAGTCGGGTACCACGGGGGCGGTGAGTGGCTCTCACTGGCTGGCAGAGGGGACTGAGCTTGGGGACATCTCAGCTGTGCCTCCCTCCTCCCCTGTTGGGCTGGGTGCTCCATTTCTTGGGTGTCCATCACCTCAGGCTCTCCATTGCCTTGTGGGGGGGATTCTCCATCACCTTGGACTCTCCATCGCTTTGAGGTTTCCATCACCTTGGGTGATGGAAAGATGCCAATCACCTTGGGTTGTCCATCACCTCGGCTTCTCCATCATCTTGGGGTCTAACATCTTGGGGACTGCATCACCTCAGGGTCTCCACCTGCTTGGGGTCTCCATCACTTTGGAGGTCTCTGTTGCCTCAGGTTCTCCATTACTTTGGGGTCTCCATGGCCTTGGGGGTCTCAGCGCTTAGCCCCAGCAGGGTAGGGGGCTCTGTAGACCCTCAGGCAGGCAGGTTACCACCAGAGCTGGGGTGGCCCTGACACCAGGGTGGCTCCCGCAGGCCAAGGATGCATCACAGGTGGCCCCAGAGCTGTCGGCCGTGGTGGTGTACTGCCAGGCTGTCCCCTTCCCTGGCCTGGCCCATGCCCTGCGCCACCCCCGGCCCTGCGAGATGTCCTCCTTCAGCGAGAGGAAGGCTCGGAAGCTCATCAAGGAGGCAGGTGAGGGTGACAGGACGGGGATGGAGATGGGGGCAAAGTGGTTGCATACTCCTGACCTCACTGGGATGCAGGATGGGGCTGAGACAGATGGGGTCTCTCAGAGGGGTGGCTCCAGGGGGGATGGCTGGGGAAACACTGGCCCCAGCTGGGCTGCTCTGGTCTGGTGGGGCTGGGGGCTGGTGTCAGGGTCTGGGACCAGAGGCCAGGGTGAGGGTCACAGGTCCAGGATCAGGGTCTGGTATAAGGGTGTGGAGTCTGGGTTTGGGATGTGACATCTGGATCCAGTCTGGGGTCTGGGGCTGGGATTAAGATCTGGGTCGGGGTCCAGGGTCTGAGGTCTGGGGTCAGGGTCTGGGGTTTGGGGTTTGAGTTCAGGGTCTGAGGTCCAGGGTCAGGATCTGGGGTCAGGGTCTGGTATTTGGGGTTTGGGCTCAGAGCCTGGGGTCCAGGGTCAGGAGTCAGGGTCTGGGATCCAGGGTCAAGGTCCAGGGTCAGGGTCTGGGGTCTAAATTCAAGGTCTGGGGTCAGCATCCACGTTGTGAGGTCTGGGGTCCAAGGTCAAGGTCCAGGGTCAAGCTCCAGGATTGGGGTCTGAACCCCAGGGCCCAGTTTTGGGGTCTGGGTCACGTTTCAGGCTCCAGACCCTCCCAGCCAGGCAGGCTCCGTCCATGTCCCCAGGCACATGGGTGCAGGCAGGACACCTGTCCCCACCGGCAGGACCCCGTGCCAGCCCCAGGGGTGCATGTGGCACCCACGGGTGCAGCAGCCCCGCTCAGCCGTCCCCCCTCCCAGGCCCGGCGCTGGTCCAGTACAATGCCCAGCAGCTCAGCCGCATCTACCCGCTGGGGCTGAAGATGAACTCCTCCAACTACAACCCCCAGGAGATGTGGAACGCCGGCTGCCAGCTGGGTGAGACCCCATGGCCCCCAGGGGACGCCCCATGACCTGGCACACCCCCCCGAGCTGTCACCCCCCCTGATACCCCATCCTCCTGACCCCACAGTGGCCCTCAACTTCCAGACACCAGGCTATGAGATGGACCTGAACGCCGGGCGCTTCCTGGGCAATGGGTGCTGTGGCTACGTGCTGAAGCCCCCCTGCCTGCGCAGCCCCCCCGGAGAGGGGACCCGCCGCCTGGCGCTGCACATCAGGGTGAGGGCACCCTGCTCCCCCCAGCCCCACGTCCCGGTGGGTGACACCCATGACATTCCCATGCCTGGCCAGGTGCCACCTGCATCCCTTTTCCCAGGTGACACCAACCCCACACCCAAACAGGTGGCCACCCACACCCCTTCTGGGTGACGTCAACACCATGGCCAGCCAGGTCCCACCCATGCCCCTTCTGGGTGACACCAACCCCATGTCCAGCCAGGTGCCACTCGCACAACTTCTCCTGGGTGACACCAACCCCACACTCACCTGGGTGCCACCAACCTCTCTTCTCCTGGGGACACTGACACTGGCCTCCCATCTCTTTGGATACCATCCATGTCCCTACTCCTGGGTGACACTGACCCCATCCCCATGCATGACCAAGTGCCATCCATGTCCCTTCTCCTGGGGGCACCAGCCCTGTCCCCACAACCAGCCATGTGCCACCCATGTCCCTTCTCCTGGGGCTCGTCACCCCGCGGTGCCCCATGCCACCAGCCCCCAGCACCCTCTGCCTCCCCTAGGTGATCACGGCGCAGCAGCTGCCCAAACTGAACAGGGAGAAGGGGAGCTCCATCGTGGACCCCTTTGTGCGGGTGGAGATCCACGGTGTCCCGGCCGACTGCAGCAAGCAGCAGACCCACCACAAGCTCAACAACGGTGAGCGCCTGCCAGGCCACCACGGCCCGGCCACCGGTCCCCAGGGACACCCCAGGGCACCCAAACCCTGGGGACACACCAGGGCACCCTGATCTCCAGGGCACCCTGATCCTGGGGGGTGGCAGAGCCCTCAGGCATCCAACACCCCGGGCACCCGCTGGCCCCTGCACCCCAGCTGCCACCCCCTGTTGAGCCAGTGCCCAGGACACCCCAGTCCCCCCAGTGCACCCCAGTCCCGCAGTGCCCCGTCCCCAGCACAGCCTGATCCCCACTAGTGGCAGGGCCCCAGCACGTCCCAGTTCTCCCCAGTGCTGCTCCCTCCTGCCTCCAGTATATCTAGCCCAACCCCAGTATGACCCCCATTCGCCCAGTACAGCCCAGCCTGGCCCCAGTATGACTCCCATTCCCCAAGTATACCCCATCACAGTCCTAGTATGACCCCCATTACCCCAGTACACCCCATCATGGCCTCAGTATGACCCCCATTCCCCAGTCCAGCCCAGTCCAGCCCCACTATGACCCCCATTCCACCAGTAGAGCCCAGCCTGGCCCCAGTATGACCCCCATTCCACCAGTAGAGCCCAGCCTGGCCCCAGTATGACCCCCATTCCACCAGTAAATCCCATCATGGCCCCACTATGACACCTCTTCCCCAGTATACCCCATCACAGTCCTAGTGTGACCCCCATTCCCCCAGTATAGCCAAGCCTGACCCCGGTATCACCCCCATTCCCCCAGTCCCCACAGACCCCAGTGCAGGATGGCAGCTAAGCTGGGGCAGGGGTGAGCACAGTGGAGGGTCGCGCTGGTCCCCACGCCCAGGGCAGTGGGTGGCCCTGATGGCCGCGGTGGCAGCGCCCACCCCCCCGTCCTGGTGCCATAGGCTTCAACCCACGCTGGGAGGAGACGCTGAGCTTCCAGCTGCAGGTGCCTGAGCTGGCCCTGGTGCGCTTCGTGGTGGAGGACTACGACAGCACCTCCTGCAACGACTTCGTGGGGCAGTTCACCCTGCCCTTGGCCAGCATGCGGGAAGGTGGGTGGGTGCCCATCCTGCTGCCCCCCTGGGGACGGGGATGGTCCCCGCCACCCACTCAGCCCCCGTCTCTGTCCCCAGGGTATCGTCACATCCATCTGCTCTCCAAGGACGGGGCGTCCCTGTCCCCCGCCACGCTCTTCGTGCACATTCGATGCAAGAGCCTGTGAGGTCCCTGTGGTCCCAGTGGGAGGGACATCGTGTCCCCGTGCAGGGGACAACATGTTCCTCCATGGGGTGGGCACCCTCCTGCGCCAGAGACACCCCGCTCCCTGTGCAGGGACAGCCTGGGGACAGCGACAGCAGGGCTGATTGGGGCACCCAAGGAGGTAGGGGATCCCCTCCATGTCCCATAGTGCCAACCCATCTGCTGGCCTGCATGCCCCACTCCTCCCCTCCCTGGCCGTGACCCTGAGGGGACAGAGATGCTGTGACAACCAGGACGGGGTGGCTGGGCCATCAAAAGCCCAGCACAGCTCTTGGGGGGGGGGGGGAGATAGGTGACAGCAACCCCCAACCATCACCACCCCCGGCCATACTCAATCCCAGCCCCCACTTCGGGCTGCAAGGACAGTGCCATCACCATGAGGTCCCCAAGGAGATCCTGCCACCATGCAGTCCCCGAGGGGACCCAGCCACCATGTGCCCCATCATACCCACAGTGTCAAGCCTCTGCTTGGCTGGGGGCCACGTTCCCAACCCCTGCTCCAGCACCAGTGATGGTCACAGATTTATACCCCAATGTCTAGCCAGTCGAATAAAGGTTTTATTTTAACAGAGCCTGTCCCCGTGTCCCTGTCACCTCCTGGGGTCCCTTGGGGGGTGTGTGGGGAGGAAAGTCTGGGGGGGATAAGGGCTGAGCCCACCCCCAAATGCAGCACTGCCCCGGGGAGGTGCCAAGCACCCATGGGTGCTGGACCCATGGGGGACAGGGTGGTGCTCATTGGAGGAGCCCGCAAAACTGCCGTGGGGACAGGGGAAGGGTCCCGCCAAACAGCCCCCCCACCCACACTCAGCCTCCCCCAGACCAGGACACTGGGGGACACAGGAGGGGACGCAGAGGTACTTGCATAGGTGACAGGGGACCCTGAGCAGGGGTGATGTGATGGCGCTGCTGGGGGACACACGACTGGGCTCCTGGTCCCTCACTGAGGCCCCGTAGGTCCAGACCGGGGTGGGCAAAGGCGCTAGGGGTCCATGGTGTACCACGGGGCACAGCAGGGGCACAGAGGGACAGGGAGGCGCAGGAGTGCATAGATGGGGTCTTGGCCTTGGTGTGCAGCTTTGGAAACCTTTGGCTGGGAGGGCTGGAGCATCTTAAGAGCTCTTCATGGACACGGTTCACATCACGGTGGGAGGCAGCAGGCTGCCCGGGCGCGTTTGCCAAGATATCTTGATGCAATAAAGGTTTTCCATGAAAGAAAACATTTCCTTTACCTCAGAGGTTCCCACAGCACAAGATGATGAGCCTGGTGGAAGAGGCACTGGGCTGGCTGGAGAGGCTGAAGCCCCGGGGCAATGCCGATGGCATGTTGCAGGGCAGTCACTTGCATGTGTATCCGTATTTCCATGCTTCCAGAGAAAAGCAGCTGAGCAGAGAGCCCTGAGGTGCGGCAGCACCGATGGATCATCCCCCCAATGCCCACAGCCCCAGTGTCACGAGGGGTGGTGGAGATGAATGACCCTGAGGAGTCCAAGCAGAGCAGGGTGTGCTGGACGAGCTCCGGAGGCAGCGAGGAGCTGAGTCGCCCTGTGTCTTCGGGCATTGCTGCTCCTCAGTTCAGCACTTGCCCCATTGAGCAGAGAGGGTTCAAGTCTCCGAGGCTGGGGAGAAGGGACAAGGCATCACTTGCACAAATAGCCCTTAGAAATTTCGATGTGCTCCCGAGCTCACGGGGAGGGACGGTGCCATCCTCCCTCTCCAGGCACCCACGGGAAGGACCGAGTTTAACGGATGAGTGAGCAAACTGGGGGAAAACAGCCAAGCAGGGGACAGAGCCCAAAGCACCCTCCAGGCAGGCAGGAGGGCTCGGCAGCCTGGCCACCGCATCCCGGTGCTCCACCACGCCGGTGCTGAGCCGTTCGGCGCAGTAAGCATCTACCTTGGTTGGCCCCGTTGAGAAAAGTCACGGTCCAGCAACCTGGAGGTGGCCTTCAGCAGACGAATGCAACTCATGTCAGTTTGGAACAGGAAAGATTTAAAATATATATAATATATACTTTTATTATTCACCCGTTAACTCCATTATATGCCAATCATGAGCTAGTTTCAGCAGTTACATTCCCTTGATCACGTCTTTACGAGGATGCAATTAAATCAAAACAAAGGAGACCGCTGATGCCAGCGGGGGAGCGGCGGCCGGCGCTGTGGGACGCGGTTGGTGAATCCAGGCGGTGGGTGGCTGTGCGGCTGGTTTGGTTCCACCTCTCCCGGCATAGGTCTGGCTTTGGCGGAAAGGACGAGGGCAGCACCTTCACTGGGCCCGGCTCCTCGGTGGCGGCACGCTCTCCTGGCAAGGGCTCGCTTACTGCAACACCAGTCCGACCTGGGGGAGCCAACAGAGACACCAGGTCAAGATGTGCCAAGCACCAGCATCTTCTGCCCCAGAGTCAGCTCTGGGCAGATGCAGTTCACAAGCCCTTGCCGTGCTGGCTGGGAGGGCTCAGCTCCATCTGCGTCGGTTTTCCCACCAGCTTTGGGATATTTGGGAGCAGGGAGAGCCCTGGGTGTGCGGCCAAATGAGTGCACAGAACCTGCTGAGCTCCAGTCTGGAGAGGTGACCGATGTTTGGGGTGTGACAAGCCCGGGCAGTCTGCAAGACAGCCTTGATTTACAAGCCAAGGTTGTTTCTAAGCTGTTAACAGATCTGGGAGAAGCTGTTTCCTGAGAGCCTTGTACCAAGACAGGCCCCGCTGCAGGCAGCTGGCACTGCTGAGTGCTCTCCGGCCACTGCATGACAGGACGCGCTGGTGGCCGGTCCCAGGCTCCGACCCACTGGAGCCACTGGCAGCCCCACCACAGGGTATGGCCAGAGAGCAGCTCCCAGCACCAGGCTCTCCAATCCACCACCTCTCCCAGTGAGAAAGGGATTGCTGAAACCTTCTGGCAACCTCCTGGAGCTTTCTGAAAGGCTCAGCAGCAGGGCAAGGCTGGTTTAAGGCACGTGGGCTTGTACCCACAGAGGCAGACCTGGCTTCACACACCCTGCAAAGGGGGAACCAAAGCCCCGTTACTGCTGTTAAAGCATTAATTAGCTGTTGTGACATAGCGCAGGCAGGCTGCAGCGCTGATGCAGCCGGGCAGCTTCTGGCTCTCAAGCACTGTCCTCTCCAAGATGGCTACGGACCTGACAGATGCTGAACCACATCTTCGGGGTGGAGATACAGTAGCAACCGGGTGCTGCCCAAAAACGGCCCAGGGCAGGCAGATGGAATGTCTACAGCTGCAGCACTTGGAGCAGCTGGGTGGGGAAGCAATCTGCTGGCTGTAGGGACAAGGTGACACCCCTGCAATCCCGTGGCTCAGCCCCTCTGCACATGCTACAGGTGACCATGCTGGCAGAGCTCCCCATTGTCACGGGGTCCTGCCCAACATAAACCAATGGCTCTTGAGCACGTCTGTTCTCTCTAGAGGGGTTGCTGTTCGTCTCACCCCACCACGACAGACTGACACGCAGGCTGCAGGGCTGCGCAGGTCCTGCACGGACTTGCAGGGCACAGTAACCACCTCCCAGGTGACTGTTGCAATTGTTGGTGTCACATCTGTCACCCTGCAGCCCTCTGCCTGTCTCCTCTCTGTACTTGGCCTCCTTCCACAGTGGGAAGAGGTCGTCCGTGCGGATGTGCCCAAGGTAAAGGACTCTGAACCTGCACTAGTCCAAGAGTAAAATGAGCCTGGGGAGACAAGTGGCGAGTGCTTTTCCCCAGGGACACCCTCTGTGCAGGCATAGCGGGGAGAGCACAGAGGAGCCATCACTGGATTCACCTGTTACTGTGTGTAACACTGCACCAGACAGTGGCTGACCTGGGAACGCCAAGGTGTGTGTGACAGCAAACTCATCTCCCTGGGGGTTGTGGAGACAAGACCCCTTCCCGTGCACTGGCCGGGCTGGAGGACCCCACCACCCCAAGGCACTGACCTTCTCTGGTGCCATGCTGGGACACTTCCAATTGTACAGGTAATACTGCAGGTTCCCGTCCCCAATCCCAAACTTCAGCTTCTCCAGGAAGGTTTTGTTTTCCATGAGATCCAGTGCATTGAAGACGTCGAATCCTTTCTGCATGGGCAAGACACAAAGCCATCAGCTCCTCCTGCTTACGTGCTAGGGAGTTCCTCCCATCCATGAGCTGCTTGCCTCCTCTCCTGCCCAGCCTTGCACCCCAAGAAGGGACTGAGACCGCCAGAGAAGAACTCGGCATCAGCGCACCCACCCTCAACTCAAGCGCTACGGACATACGGCAATAGTTTGCTGTAAGAAATGAGTAGACACCCTGAGCTCAGCTCAATGCTAGCTGGAAGGTTCAGGCTACCGCTGCACCCCTCTCCCAGGCAGAAGATCCTTTAGGATTTGGGTTTGTACATCCTTGGGTACAAGCCCTGCCCCATGGCTGGCCCTCCCCACAAACCCAAGGGTGGTCAGGCGAGCGGTGAGCTGCCCAGTGCCCAGTGGTGCTGCCCCGGCCCTGCCATCACTCACCGACTTGGCGAGTATAAGAGCATCACTCATGAGGTCGATGAGAGGCGTCTTGGTGTGAACGTTGTAGAAGGAGTAAGCAGCTTTCAGGCTCTTGTGAGTAGGGTGGTTCATGATGGTGGAGGGCAGCGTGTAGAAGCTCAGGAAGTCTGTCACCTCCCCTGGGGCGCTCTGGAAGCCAGAAGTGACACCGCAACACATCAGAGCCAGGATAAAGCCCGGCCAGAGCCTTACAGGGGCTCTGCCAGTCTGAGTGATGCGTGGGCTCCCTGCGAGGAGACTCGGGGCAGCCCAGAATGGAGAGGCACCATCCTCCAGCAGCTCAACCCTCCCACCCTGGAAGAGCATTTCACTGTCCAGGGCAGCAACCTCCCCAGTCACTCCCACAGCTCACTGCACACTCTTCCAGTAGAGGAAGAAGCCCAGGAAAATACCCCACTGTCTTGCTCCTGCTCCCTCACCTCTACCACAAAGGTGTCAATGATGTTCTCCTGAGGTAAGAACCAGTGCTCCACCTCCTCTCGGCTCATGACGGGTGTCAGGTGGAACTGCTTCAGGTAATCGGTCAAGAGCTTGTGCACTGCAGAGATATCTCTGTTCTCCATTGGCCGCAAGCCGGGAGTCTTGGGAGTCTACAGAAAGCAGGACAAATCATTTTTGCTGGTTGCACGGTGGCTTTTATCACCCAAGGGCTCTCCAACAAGTGGCACAGAGACACTCTCTGCTTAGATCAGCCCATTTTCAGTCCCACAACCCAGCGCTCTTCCCCCTAGCCTTGCTTGCCTGGCAGAAGAATGGATGCGATTGGCCATGACATTGATGGCAAAGACCACAGAGAAGCACAGCGGGTCCCAAAGCCCCATGTGCCAGGTCAAGTCCCGCTGGAATTGGCCTCCCACCCACTAACGACACAAGATCTCTGCCTCACTCCAGGTCTCTGCTCCCTCTCACGGCAGGGACAGGGTGGGAGATGTGCCCCAGGCACCGCAAGGAAGCGTCTGATGTTATTTCCAGTCGGACTCGATTTCTAATCTAGGGTTGGGATTGCTCAGCAAAGCCCAGATCAAGCAGCATGCACTGCTTCTGGGTCTGGGCTTCTGCGCAGAAATCAGCAAGTACAAAACAGCAGCTGGTGCCTTTGCTGCGGCGGGAGGCAGGAGACAGGAGCCATGTGCTGCCCAGCACTGAAGCAGCGCTCTCCAACCGAAACAAACAGCTCTGACCGACAGAAGGAAGCCAACAAGGTCGGGGAAGGTGGTGGCAATTTTAATGCTTTGTTTGTTTTTTCTCCCATATCCAGCTGGGGAACTTCCCCAGCAGGACAACTGCAGTGACAGAACCGATCAGTTTGACTGAAGAATGAGGGACTAACCAAATTCAAGGTCACTCCGAGGCTGTGTTTGGACAGATGAAGGCTGTCATATCTGCGTTCTCGTTTTACCAGGAGGACAGGATATGACTCACCATGAAACAAAAGCTCACAGGGTCCTCTAGCTGCAAGAATTTGCCCTTAAAATGCAGGTACCCAGGCAAAAATAAATAAAGATTAAATAAAGCGCAATGGCTTGACAGAGTCATTTACTACATGAAACAAACCCGAGTTCTCCAGGCAAAGGACTTGACCTCGGCCGAGACATTTCTGTCTCCAGTTCCCAGCCTCACCCCTTGCTCAGCGAGGAGCAATTCATGAGCTCTGCCTTCGTGGTTCACAGCCCCGGCTGGCACCCACCTCGGGCAACCGGTAAAGCTTCATGGTACGTTGCATAGTCATGTTCCTGCTCAGGTGAGAAAATTTGACCTCGATGAGTTTCCGAGGATTCAGGGACCGGTGCCAGTACCTGCAGAAACACACGGTGGGAGACTTGTTCTTGGGCAGCCGGACAGCTGCATGGGCACGAGGTTCTCGTAGCTGCCATGAGAGGGCAAGCGAGAACATCACACCAGCTCGTGAAGAGGCCAGCAGCTCCCGCAGTGAAAAACAAGGGCGGCCTGAAGCACTTGTGCTGCAGAAAGTCTCCTGTCTTGTGATATATGAGCAGCTTAAGCAAAGCTACTGGACTTAATCCTGGAAGAACAGTGTGGGGAGGAGAAACCTGGGCTGGAATTGATCTCTCCTGTCCCAGTGAATACCACACATGCTAAATGCCACAGAAGGGTTCTCAGCAAGGGAAGGTCTGCAGACAGAAATCTCTTTGGAGAACCACAGACACTCACCTGCAAGTCCCCACAGGCTTTGGCAGCACCACTCCCGCAGTGTAAACAGCCTGAAAGATCCCCTCCAGATGAACCCGCCGCGTGATCTCACGGATCAGAACTGGAGCCACCCGTTTTGAGCGCAACTTTTTGTGGACGCACAGGAAGTTTATCTCTACCATCTTCTTCTCTCTTGGGAAAGAAACAATGCAGAGCATGAGACCCAACTGTCCTGACCTGGGAGGATCAGTCCAACGCCCTGGGCAATTTACCTCCAGCCCCTTC
Source organism: Astur gentilis (assembly GCF_929443795.1). Classification (NCBI taxonomy): domain Eukaryota; kingdom Metazoa; phylum Chordata; class Aves; order Accipitriformes; family Accipitridae; genus Astur; species Astur gentilis. The sequence continues at coordinate 41,447,778 of NC_064884.1, read as the reverse complement.
AACAGAAAGAGGAGTCAAAGCCTCGGGGAAGGCCAAAGGGGCAAGGGCTGGGTTTGGAGAATTCTCCCTTAAGCTGTTACTCAAGGTTTTCCCAGGGAAATGGTCTCCATCCAGCCCTGGAGGATTTATGTAAGCCAGAGCTCTAAGCAGACCTCACTTGTTGAGGAAAACGGCCTTCACGGCTGCTAACTACAAGATGTCTTTGCACAGAACTTCACTGCCCACCTTAAATAGCCCCCACCTTCTCCAAGCAGCAAAGCATCTCCGTGGCTGAACAGCGTAAGTCTGGCTTGGCTGTTTGGGGAGAACAACATAGCCAGACCTCAGCGCTCTCAGGAAGCCCCACATGCCATCAAGGGGCAGGATGAGAAATGCAGCCAAGCAGCACTCACGTGTCATAGATGTGGATAGTGGCTGGAATCGCGCTGATAAATCCAACCAGCTTCTTGCTGGAGACAACTCTGACTCCACAGTGCCACTGGGGCAACCAGCCTGGAGGACGCAGTGCCCTGGAGAAGAGACATACTTCAGAAGTCACATCCCATCAAAGCTCCCCAGTGTACCTGCTCCTGCCTCCCCACCATGTCCTGGGATGCCCTGTGTCCTGCTCCAGGCTGCTCAACGCAGCTGTGGGTTTGCAGGCAGGAGGACGAGAGGGTGACAGTGATGTGACAAGGCAGGACTGCTGGGATCCAGGGCAATTCCTGCACTCTGTGGCCAAGGCCAGTTTTCACTAGCGACACAGGAGGAAATAAATCCGTGTTCCTCGACTCATGAGCACCCTGAGGAAACAGCAGCTTTGCGGCAACAGGTCTCCAGGTGTTATTGCTGGCAACATTACTTGGCAGCTGCCTTCATCCTACAGCTCCAGGGTGCTGAGAAGTTCCTCAGCTACCGGGATTTTTACAAACTCTCAAGGGACCAAACCAGAGAGGAAAAAAATCCTGGTTTAGGCTCCCATATCTCAAAGAAGCCAGAGGCAGGCAGGGCTGGGCAAGAGACCCCTCTTGCAGCGTACCTGGGACACTGCACACACACACGGTGACAGATGGGGAATGGAGATTTCAGAAAGAAGTGAGATGGGATAAGCAAAGGCAGCTGCAGCGCTGTCACTAGGACCAGGCTTGCCAGCATCCAACACCCTCTGCTCCGCGGTTGTGGTGCCACTCACCACAGCAGGAACTCAGGAGAGTAATCGAACCGGAACATGTTGTCATCGTCCTCCACGTAATTCTCATTCAGAAGTGTGTACAGCTCTTTCAGCTAAAGCAGGAGAGACCAAGCAGATTAAGAAAGTTATTCAGCCATCACACACCCCAGCTGCCCTGAGACAGGACCGTGAACACTTTTTGTGTGGCCACAGCAATGGGTGCCATGTGCAGCCATGTCCCTGCTACCGGCATGTTCCCCTGCTCCGGGCTCCTGAACCGGTGCCACTGCAGACGGGGGTAAGCAGCAGGACATACAGGTTAAGTCCTGCTGCCCTCAGGTCACATCCCAGGGTGGTGGGTCACAGTCTGGAGTGTCTTCCAAAGGGAAAACTCCTGGCTTCAGGCATCCTTACACTTAAAGAGCATGTGGAGAAGTTACTGTTCATGCCCATGAAGAAACCAAGCCAACCTTGGATGGCTGAGAGGTAACTGCACGGTGGGGGAAGTCAGACCCACCTAAGTCCAAGGAGATGATGTGACCACTGAGCTGGAGAGTTGCCTGGTGTGGTAAGGACACGTTCCCGTTCCCAGAAGCATCTTTGGCAGTCCAAGCACGGAACTGCCAACAGGCAATGGAGACGCCAACCTAACATGTGTGTGCCAAGCTGCTGGTACTCACCACGCCTCTATCCCCAAGATCCAGGGCATCCCAGGTGAAGCCCTGGGGCAAGGTGTATGGCTCCTGACGGATATTGTCTTTGTCTGGCTCAACGGGACCGTGGGTGTTCACCACTTCTCCTGTAAGAGAGCAGGGAGACGTGAAGATGCACTCTACTGTTTGAGGCCAAGTCCCCAACACCTCAATCTGGCGACCAACATGCCTCAGGTCACCCACTCCAGGTCCCTGGTGCAGGCAGCCAGTGATCACCATTGCACCCACCCAGTTTGAGATGTGCCACACATTTGCCGTGACACAGGGGCAGAGAATTAAAATCCCTTCCACAGCAATGGTGGAGCTGATCAGGCAGCAGAGAGAAGGTGACCAAACTGATCAGAGCTTCAGGGCCACAGCTATGCCCTGCAGGTCCATATGCAATGCCTTATCCTTCCCCATCCCTACAGTCCTAGCTTTGGCCAGCACTTTTCCATGAGCCACACCACCAGATGGTGGCTCTCTCCCTGCCAGCTCTGACCTCTGCCATTTGGCAAGCATCAGGGTTTCCTTCCCACTGTGCTTAAAGAAGAGCTGCAGTGAACAAGACAACTTTTGTTGAAAAAACACTGACTCCTAAAGCCTCCAATTCAGCCAAGAGATGTCAGCTCAAGCACCAGCTTTCTTGGGGATGTCAACACAGTGGCATCACTTGAGCGCTGCCAAGAGAAGCAAGCTGTGCTAATTAGGAATTCCCTTAAAAAGGGATTGAAAACATTTCCAGGCAATGGGGAGGGGAAGAAAGCCCAGAGCAAGAACTGCCCCCATCACACCCACCAAGGGCAGCTTCCAGAAATGCTCACCCCTGGCTGTCCTCTCTGTTCTGAGCAGGTGCTGAACCGCTCTGAAATCTGGCTCTAAAAATCCCACAGCACTTTTGTTACCCAACCTTAAATAGCCTCGTGTATGTAACGCTGTGTGCCAGAGCGTGCTCCTGAGCAAGGACCACCAGAGACGCTGGGACCCAGTGAGTGGCCGGCAGCCAGAGAACAGCCAGAAATTTGGTGTGCAGAGGAGCGGGCTGTTTTGTGCCTCTCCTTTCCGAGAAGAAGCAAAAATGATGTTTGCCATGTCCAGGATCCTCTGGGAAAAAGGGCAAATGCAAGATCAGGCTTTGCTGTCTCACCTCACCCTATGCCATCTCACTATGACTTTCCCAGCACAGAGCTGAAACCATCACTTCCAGCAAACAGTCTTTGAGACCAAAGAAAGCCTCAGACTGGTGCTGACAACATGAAAATGGAATCAAATAGCGTTTGCAGCAAGAGGGGTCGGACACAACCCCATGAAGAAAATTACTGAAGAGCAGCTAATCTGAAGCCATAACAAGCTTCAGGTAGATATAGAAACTATGGGCTCGGACTCATTCGCTAGTTCTCCTGAGCTCTGCATGGATTTTGCTGGGGGTTGCAGGGGTGGACAGACTAAGCGAAGCAATCCTGGGCACTCTAGGAGCACTGCAGGTTTGCTCCAACTAGCTCAGGAATGAGTGCCTTCCAGCCACACAGCTCCGCGGCAGTGCGCCCCTCTTCCTTTCAGATCTGCTTAGCTGCCAAGCACTGCTGCCACACTGAGAAACACCTCGTTACTGACAGCAGATCACTTTTGATGCAGGCTGAGAGCATCAGGAGCAAACTGGAGAAAGGACTGGAGCAAGGCCTAGAGCTGGGAAGCACAGCCAGACTGTTTGCAGGGGGAAGAGGGGACAAAGAGATAGTATTCCCAATCTTTAGATGGTCATGGCAGCTTGGGGGTGCAGATGCTTGCGAGGTTTGTGCCTCTCCTCTCCCAGCTCTCCTGGCTCAGCCCCAGTGCCTGCCCATGCCAGAGGCTGGTGTGACCTAGCAAACCAACAATGTGGCAGCTCAGCACAAGGACCTGCTTCCCTGAGTGGCTCCCATCACTGGCTGGCCCTGTCTTGCCCTGAATTACCTTCCCCACCAAGGACCCCTCCTGGGAAGCTTCAACCCCCAGAAAGGGGAGAGCTGGTTAGCTCCAAGTCCCCTAGAACTTGGCAAGAGGGAGGCTGGCAACACGCCACATGAAACTTGGGCACAGAGGGCTGGGGAGACCCAATTCAAGGGCTAAAGCCTGAGATTAAGGGATGCCCAAATGCAGGAGGCATCAAATCTGATGTCTGAAATGGCTCCTCGTCCCTCTTTACCCACCCCAGCTGCCTGTATAGCTCTCCGGCAGAAGGGCTGGCCACTTAGTCCATCATGCTGAATGGTGGAGAAGTGTCACTGATGCCTTGGAAGCCCAGACAGGACATCAGTGAGGGGCTGTCCAGGGACTTGCTTGCTGGCCAGAGACCGGCTTCTTTGAGGGCTTCTTTGAGCAGCCTGGGGACCACAAGGCTTCTCCTAAGGAGCATAAAACAGCAAGGGGCTATACGTACCTAGTTTGGGCACTGGCTGCGTGTCCCAGAACTGGTAGCTCCTCTTGCTGGCTTCCTCCATGGTTTTGGCAGGGCCTTGACCTACAGAGAAGAGCTCAATGGCTTTTTGAATCTCCTGAATCCTCTCAGCGGGTAAAGAGTTCACCTGAGGGCAGAAAGACAAAATGAGTAAGCTGTGCCACCAGGTCTGTACTTCAGCTTCTCATTAGGGGAACCTGGAGCTAACCCTGCCTCAGGGCACTGCCAGGAAGGGGACAGTGGGCAGGAGACTCCCTTCCCAGCCTAGGTCCTCTTGTAATTCTCTACAAGATGGATGAACCGTTTTACCAGCCACCTGCCACACACCTAGACCTGGTTTCTAGGTACTCCTGGGTCAAAGGAGATGGATGAACTGCCTTAAAATGCTTTAAGCTCCAGTTAAGAGGGTGCTGCAAGCCCCAGGAGCAAACCTCCCTGCCTCACCTTGGCTAACACCCATGCAGAGACATCCTGGGTCAACCCACACCCAGCGTTTGGGCTTTCTGTGGTGGCTTTTCTCTCACTGCTTTAGCCTCCTCCATCTAAGCTGGATCTGTATCTGCAAACTGCAGCTTCCAGAGGAGTCCCTGAGCACCACAGACCAGGACAAGGCAGAGAGGCCGAGTCAAGATGAAAGACACTTTCCTCCTCCTCCCCAGGGAGACCTTGGCAGAGTGGGCAGCTCTGCGCTGAATTCACAACCCCACCTCCTCTCCGATTCCAAGTGAAGTTGGTTTGAAACACCCAAAGCCCCAATTTAATGCTCTGCACAGTCAGAAGGACAAAATATTAGAAATATTTGGATGGGCACTGGTCATCAGACAGAAAACAGCCTCTGTTGATGTGCAGATCTGTGTGTGTGTCCCCTGCCACAGGACCAGAGGGGACAAGAGGGGTGACTGCCAGTGCTGGGAGGGACAAACCTTGCATGTCCCATGGTCCTTCACGAAGCACCAGCTGCTAGTCAGGATCAGGCAAAGCCAAGAGGGGTAAGACAGACCCTGCTCTGACCCGGCTGCTGTTCTTATGTTAATCAAGCAAAAATCAACAACATCAGATGTCGCCCAAGAATAGCAAAATGCTTTCGTTGTGCTGGCTGTGGGCAGGAGAGGAAGCTGGCAGGTGGCAGAGTGGCGGTTCCCTGCCTGCAAGGAGGCAGCTGGTGTCTGGAAAGAATAACTTGGAGGCGCCAGTCTGACCCTTTCACCGCAATGCAGGAACTGGCTGGGATATCCAGCCAAGGACCGCATTTACCCTGGAGTGCTTCGCAAACACCTTCCGCAGCAATGGGAATTCCCACGCACAGAGCCAGGCTGGGAAATTACTCTAAATCTTAAGTTTTTTGAGCAGCCAAGTGCCTAAAACCAGGAGCGGAAGACTCTTTCCTTGCCCTAAGCTACACTGGAGCCGTTCAGGATGGGGCTGACTGTTGTGCAGGGCTGCGACTCCAGGAAAGGGTCGATCACCTTCACCGGCTGATCCTGAGCCTGGTCGGGCTGATCTCCTTTCTCTTTCTTCCGTTTGGGTTTCTTTTTCTTCTTTTTGGCTCCGCTGTCATTTGCTGGACTCAAGCCGCTAGGGAACAAAAGAAACATCATTGGAGCCTTGGGGTTTTCTTTTGGAGAACACTTATAGGGTTTCTGAAGCTCTCTAAAGAAAACACAAGCTCCCTGCTCTGAGTCCAAGGCTCCAGGAGGCGGAATACAAGGTGCACGGAGGGTGCAGCCATGTGTCCTCTCCCTGGCATCCCTCCCAGCAGTGAGCTCCCAAAAGCAGACCAGCACCAACATCTCCCACCCTGCAGGTTTGCTCAGCAGTGGGGAGTGAGCCCCACACTGCAGGTGACTGCATTTTTGTCGTCACATTACCCTGCTCAGCCCCACATGCCCAAATCCACCCCATGGAGTAGCAGCAATGCCCAGTGTAGGGATTTTCCTCTTCTCTGAGCCCAAGGATGGATGTGGGAGCAGCAAATGCTGGTCCAGCCCTGGAGATCAGGCACCACAGCAGTTCCAGGTGCCATGGAGGGGCCAGTGGCCAAGGACACTGTACCAACTGTCACGCAACCTGCAGAGGTGATGATCTAGGGAGACGGGTGGCTGTTATATTAGAAAATTATTATATTGTTATGCTGGAGCTGGAAAATCGAGATCGAGCAGCAAATCTCTTTGGGAGCGCAGGGTGGGAGGCGCCTGCGCCAGGGCATTGCTCCTCCTTTCATGGATGCAGGGCAGCCCCAGACATCCACATGATGATCACACCAAAGCAGCCATAGGCATGAAACCCTGCACCAAGCCTGGCCTTGCCGATAGGCAAGTCCAGGGCAGTGACCTGACGCCAAAACACAGGAGAGGTGCCTACTTCTGGCCTGGCATATGTGATCTTACCCCTGAGTGAGATACCCCAATGCAGGGCAGGCAATGCTACTGCTGTGGAGCTGGAGCACCCCAAGCTGCGACCTGCCAACAGCCCCCAAAACAAGGTTACAGTCTCCAAGAGGGTCGTGGCTCAGGTGGAAATTCAACCCCAGAGATGGATGAAGTGGGACCGAGCAGAGGGATGAGAGGGAGAAAGGGGGAACACCAGGCCAAGGGTGCTTTACCAGCGTCTAACACACGAGGGATCTTCTGCAAAGCAAGTTGTGGCGGACAGTGCGTACACCATCAGTGTCGCTCAGCTCTGCGCTGTCTCTGTCAGCACTGCCAAGTTTATTTTGCAGTAAAACCACAGCACCTTTCCTCTTCTGTTTTCACTAGCACCATAACCCGTGTCTGGCTCAATGGGGAGAGGACGGAGCCATGGAGGATCCCAGGTGGGAGCTGTTCTTTGCATCAAGTGGCACATCCACAGCACCCACAACCACAAAGCCCACCACCTGCAGGCACCATCACCCATACCAGAGCCGGTCTGGCTGGAAACCAGTACGAGCTCTGCAGGACTGGGCCTGCCCCAGGGACGCCCTGCCAGCCCAGATGCTGTGGTATGCATCCCTGCCCTCCTGTGCCTGGGGACCTCATCCTCTTCTTTCCCCAAATCTCAGCTCAGGGATCCAAGCCAGTATATTTTTTACTCTACAATATAGAGGTGGCTCCTTCCTTGCACCCCTAAAACAACTGCTGTTTTCACAGCAGGGACAACCGCACAGCTCTGATCTGCCCAGAGGCAGACGGTAAACCGAAGGCACCAGCCAGCTGGAACCCCTGCTCCGAGTGCTGCTTACTCCTGGACCGGCTTAATGTCTTTACCAAACACAAGATAGCAGCGAAGAGGGTGGAGCAGGGAAAGGAAAGAAAAAACACACTGGAAAATATGTTGGAGCAGCATCCAACTATTTATTTCAGCAAGGCCAAGAAAAGGAGAGAGCTGAGAGAGAAATAAGTTTTAAAAAATCCCTGGGCTGAGCAGCAAATGAATTTTGAAAGCAGGGAAAAGTGGATAGAGAAATGGTTTTTTTGAGGGATGAAGCTGGGAGGGGCTGGGCGTAGAGAAGCCTGCGGACGGCAAGGCCACTGACACTCGTGGAGCAGAAACCCGATGTGACGGGCAGCCATCGCCCTGCGGAGCAGAGACGTCTGGTTTGCAGGACACAGAGCAGCTAAGCTGGGGAAGGCTTTCCTCCAGACAAAACCTGAACAGCAGCAGAGACTCTGCAGATGGCATTTGCTGGGGAAAAAGATTCCCATCTATTGGCAGAGCCCCATGCAAAACACCGGGAAACAGCAAGCATTTGCTCACCTGCACAGGGAACAAGTAGTTGCGCAGGGTGAGCTGCTCCACAAAAGGGGGCTTGATCAGAAGCCCCCCTCTTCTCCAGAGGCACACTAAGTGCTTGCAGCAGAGCAGAGAGAGGAGCAGCCGTGAAGCTACAGCTCTGTGCAGATCAGCATCCCGCAGCGCTGCTGAACTGTTCCCGGGGGGGGTACATCTCACCTTTCCTCCCACCACCGGGAAAGGGCTTTACCTCCACCCGGTGAGATGTGAGCTCTGACATGACAGCAAAAGTAATTACGGCAAAGCGGTGCTGACACCGCTATTGATTTTAGTGACAAATGTGTGATGGGTTTTTTTTAACTCCTTGCAGAGGAGCACGGGCAAGACCTGGCAGATCCCCAACCAGCCGGGACGGCCACACCGAGGTCCTGGGATGAGCCAAACCATCCACCATGGAGCTGCAATAAACACATCCAACTGATTTCTTGCCAATTTTAACACCACAAACTGATGGCACGAGGCAGGTTTGTGAGCATATCCGAGAGCAGACACTGGAAGCCACCCCTTCCAAGGAGGATGGACACGTTTTCCCAGGTCACCTCCACGTCGGGATGCTGTGAGTGTCAGATGCGACAAACAAAATCCTGCCAGCCCCTGTGTATTCAGTCGGCATTGCTTTGCTTCATAAATCAGAGCTGCCAACTCCCAGCTTGCTGCTAATGAGTTCAGCCCAACCAATATCGCTTCACCCCCACACCGGGCTTGCAGGTAAAAGCACTGAGAAAAATCCTCCCTGATTTATGAGCAAAGCTGTCGTGACCTGGAAGAAATCAGGGTGGCATAAGGTGGGATGAGGTTTTGCATTCCCAGGTGCTGTGGCGTGGGGAAGGGCCCTGCTCCAGCTGGGAGATGAAAACTAACCCAGTAGAGGAATCACCAGCATGTAGGAAAATGCTGGAAAACCAGAAGGTCCAACTCGCTACACCCAGGGAAGCAACAATTACAGGTATTTTCTATTTTAAAGTCCATTTAAGAAAGCAAATATCTTCTTCTTTATGCTCCAGTGTAGCTGCAGCCCCTCGGATGCTCCCCAAGTTAACGGCAATGTCCTTCCTACTGGTGTCTTGGGATGAGCCACCACCATCCAAAATCCCAGCTACCATAGCTGATGTTACCCATGAAGCTGCAAGGGCTGAAACTGTTTTCACCTCCCAGGAAGGGTTAACTGCCAGGCCAGCTCCTGTCCAGTCCATGGCCCCCCTTGGCTGTACTTATGGCTTTTTTCCTCCTGACTTTTCTCCTCCTGTATCTCCTTTCCAGCTCGAGCTGCTTTGCGAGATAAAGCGGGTGGAGAAGGGCACGTTGGCTGCGCTATGCGGAACGTCTTCCGATTACCTTCAGGACTGCAGCAGTCCATTTTCTGACCAAGGAAAACACTTCTCCTTTCTCCTGGGAAAAGCATTGCTGCCATCATGGCCATTACCTTTTGCTGCAGCCTCCCTTCCCCACTACCGGATGGCTCCTGGAGCTCAAGTGAAAGGAGCTGGTGCTAACCACGATACAGAAAATAATACCCATAACATGAGCAATCTAGAAAATAGACTTTTGGAAGTACCTAAATAAACCGGGTGGGCTCAGACTGACTGTCCTCCACCAGCTCAGCTCCTCTGGAGGCTGGCAAACACCAGACGCATCCAGTAACAAACTGGTGCTCAGCACCCACTTATCTATCACCTGGATCTATACATGCTCCTGCTGTATTCCCAGATCCAAGAGCTTTATTTTTGCAAGGTGGGGGAAGAAAGCACAAGGGAGGACAACTCCAGCTGCAGCTGGCTCCCCCCAGCTCCCTCAGCTCCTGAAGCCCAGTGGGAAGCTCTGGGTCAGCATGAGGGGGATTTAGATGACAGAGGCTGGGAGTTGTTTCCCATAGCGTACACACTGCAGCAATCAAAAAGTGTCTTTCATTACACAAATTGAAATGCCATGCTCAGGCTCTCAGACCATCTCACACCTACGATAGCAAATGGTACCAACCAAACACTGCTCGTTCTTCCTCAAAACCCAAACTGGAAATGCAGATTCAGGCAAGGGCTTGTGCAGTTTGCAATTCCTCCACTGCACAGCCTTGCTTCCTAGCCTGAAAGGTGTCAGCTGAGAAATAGTAGATCCCTGCTCCATATTTAGGTGCTGGAAATCTTCCTGCCAAACCTGGGGCTAATCAGGTGCGGTACTTAGGCTGTAATCTCATTAGGGGACAGAGCGATGAGGGAGGCTCTGCAGATGGCAGAGCATGAGTCCTGAAGCAGAGTGTGCCATTACTGTGTTCCATATAACACCTAAAACTAAATTCTGCATGTTAGAGCACAGCGGTTGTCCCAGGAACATCCTCTCATGGTGTAAGTGCAGGCAGGGATGGCCAAACCAGGCAGTTGCCCGCTGTCCCACCAAGAAAAGCCCCTTTGCTTTCCCCACGCCCCATCCAGCAACAACCCAGTTCATGACACAGGACTGTCCCCAAACTTTTTGCACCCAAACCCACTTTTCCCAGGTGGTTTTGCCAAGAACAGACACATTTCACAGGGCCGGGACACTCAAGTGACGTTCACTGCCTGTGAACTGACAAATCCCACCGGGCTCGCAACAGCTCTGGGGCGCAAAGCCCATGCCGGTGTCCCTACCTTTCCAGTGTCTTCTATCTACAATGATAACAAATCCTCCACAGACACTGGAGACACAACAGAAGCCCTCTCCGCACAAAGGAAATTGCAACAAATATGAAAGTGGGATTTTTTTCTTTGGGAAATCAACTTGGACAGCTGCAGCAGAGAGCGGTGCAGCCACTTCCCAGTGCTGACACGGGACTTAAGTGGAGGAAACTCAATTCCTCTTTCCTGTCCTTAAAAGGAAAGGAAGTATTGCTCTCGCTAAGTAGTACTTTTATGTTTTAAATCTCAGAGCCAAGATCCAGTGACGCTTAACACGAACTGAGCAGAGGCAGGACTCTGAGCATTGCTCTGCAAACCCCAGCAGCTCAAGGCACTTCCCCTGCCCCGTTTTTGGGGATGGCATTCAGCTGGCGTGACCAGAAACACTCCCACATCCCAGCATAACAAAACAGTACAAAAATCAACAGAACCAATGTGCATCAAGAAAGAAAACCACCACCTTTCCTACTGCTTGGTCTTTTCTCTCCTAGGTGGATCCTCCATTAAGTTTTGGGGAGGACAGGAGATTTGCCAGAGAGCTCCAAAGCCTCCCTGGCTTGCACTCATTATCGCTGTGCACATCAGCCATGCTTTTACTGTTATTTCCCGAGCAATCCAAACTCTCTAGGTCTATTTGTTACTGAACTTTTCCCAGGCTGCCTGGTTAGCTTGCTGCACTTCAATGCTCAAGCTAGTCCAGGCAGGTAACTGCATTTTAACTCCTCAGGGTTGCAGGTGACGCAATGCCCATGCTAAGACACAATGAGGGCTCAAGAACACACCTTTTCCTGGCAAAGGGCAGGCTGAGCTACTCGGCTGGGAAATAACAGTGATTAAGCACCGTGTCTCCTCTCTGCTTGGCTCTGGTTTCCACAAACCTAATCATGTCAGAGGGAAAGAAAAGAAAAATCTCCCCAAGCACGGCTAAACCTATTAAACTGAGACACGGTGCCACACCCGGGAGGCAAATAAAATATAAACGGGCATCTGTGCTGTCATAAAAAAAGCCTCTGTGATATTTCTTGCATGACCTTTTATTCACTTTGGTTACTGGACAGGCGGGATTGCCTAGGAAAAGCTGCCGATGGAGGAAGAAGAGCTCTTTAAGCCGACGGTCTCTGCGTCACAGGGTTAGGAAAGCAGCTGCTGGGGCATGGGGTGAGCAGGAAAAGGAGCCCGGTGAGGCTCAGGTGCGTGATGCACGAGGTGCAAAACCTCTGGAAAACTCTGGAAATCCGCGATGTGGCATAAGCCACATGATGACGTGCCCTGCTGCATGCAAAGCCAGCAGGAACGAGGACGAAGCCTCTCCTGCAAACCACAGGCACGGTGAGGCAGCTCTGTGCCTTATTAATTAAGGCAGTGAGTAACGTGTGTACTACGTTAGGGATTTTAGATCTCTCCTACGTAGACAAGGACCTGCCTCGCCGTGCGCGGTCACTCCCAGACTAATTGTTGCCGTTTCACCATTTCATACCTCTGGACGTCATCGGCCGAGCTTTGCAAAACCCTGGGCTGCGTTTAGGAAAACGACGGGACGGGCGTGCAGGAGCCTGGCCTTCTTCCAGGGCGCAGGGACGGCAGCGGGAGGCCACAGCCTCCGGGGAGCGGGACAACGTGCCCGAGCATGCCACTGCCCCGGGTGCCACCGCGGTGCTGGAGATGCCGGGAGGGGGACGGGGTTCGTGCTGGAGGACCGGGGGACTGTGGGGAGACACACCCTGACGCAAGGACAAGGAGAGCTGCGAATTGGGCTCATTTCTGCCAAAAGAAGGCACTCGCGGCCGCTCTCTGGCTGCCCCGCAGACACCGCGCAGGCCGTTACCCATCCACGGCACGGACGGGCCCGACCCTGCTTAGCTTCGGCACACGCTCCCACAACAGGCGTGAATGGGAGCCAGCAGGCCCCTCCCCCCCGCCAGACCGACGGGCAGCTCGACCAATCGCAGCGCGGGATGCTGCCTGGCGGCCAATCAGCGCGCCCGTAGGGCGGGGTGCCGCTCACTTCCCGGCCGCTGCCCGCCTCAATGGGCCCGGCCGCCGTCGCGGCGGGCGGCCCCGGCCGGCGCTCACCCCCGGTTGGACCCGTGCTCCGCCTCGTTCTCGCAGTCGCTGCAGTGCTCGTGGTCGTTCTCCTCCGCCGACGGCCGCGGAGGCCTCGCCGGTGGCCGCCTCACTGCTGTCTCACCGTCGTCCGCCATCTTGAAACGGGGCCTCGGCGCCTGCCGCACCCCCGCAACAAAGCGCGCCGCGATTGGGCGGCGGGCCGCGGGGCATGCCGGGACCGGTAGTCTGCGCGGACACACGGGGGCCGGGCCGCGCCGGGACCGGGACTGCAGTTCCCGTCGGCCTTCGGGGGCGTACCGGGGCGGGGCTCCGGGGGCAGAAGGGCTCGCTCACACCGGGGCAGCCGTGCAGAGCCACCCGCCGCGGCGGAGAGCCACGGCCCGGGCCCCGCTGCTGTCGCGGTGTCCGCGCCCTCACCCGCTTCCTGCCCGAGGGGGCGGGCCGAACCCAATGAGGGCGGCTCCGATTGGCTGGGAGAGGGAGGCGTCTTCCCAGCAGCCAATAGGCGCGCGGGGCACTGCGGCGCGCCTGAAGCCCGGCCGAGGGTGAGTGGGTGAGGGCACCGTGAGGGGACCCGCTCCGGCCCTCGCTCTCCGCGGGCAGCGGCCAGGCTCGGCCCGGTGCGGGCGGTCCCCCCGGGACCTGGCCGGCCCTGCCCCGCTCCCCAGCCCTGCCCCGCGGCCCTCCCTCGCTCGGGGCGGCCCAGCCTGACCCACCCCCGACCGTGTCACCGGCCCCGGGCTTGGGGAGGCCGCGGGGGGTGGCCAGGGCGGGGGGCCGGGTTCGGGACCACCGGGAAAGCGCCGTTGTGCAGTCAGGACGCTGCCCGGCGAAAACCCTCAGCACAGTGGGATTGATTCCAGCCGGAACGCCCGGGGGGTGGTTTGTGGTGACAGTTGCAGTGGTGGCTTTTTCCCCACCGAGGTAACGATGATGATTTTTCCTTTTAATTGCAGCCTCCTCAAGCCAAACACCAGGTCTGTCAACATGCTTGCCAGGCCCCAGTCAGAGCCGAGGATGGGAGCTGGAGGAGGGCTGGCTGTAGCATGGTGCTGGAGGACGCCTTTCGGCTCGGCCCTCAGCCCTGTGGCGTGCTGGATGGATGCCTTGAGGCGAGCAACTTGTGCTGTGCTCAAAAACCAGAGGAGTCGAGACACGGGGAAAATTCGGGCACCTCAGTCGTTAAAAGCCGGTTCCTCAGGGCTCTGGGTTACATCTCCCAGGGTACCATTCCTCACAGCAGGAATAACTTGCCGAGTTTTCCACTCTGACTAGCCTCTGTGGCTCATGTTTTGGCTTTCCCCACATTTGATTTAGTTGGCGCAGGCCACATACACCAAAATATGGTGTATTTTGGGGAAAACTGGTTCTGGCTCTTTCCTGTAACATCTGCAGGAATGGGCTGGACTCTCTACCCTTGTGTACAGTTCAAACCCAAGCTCGTTAAATATTTATACCTCATACCATGGATCTTATATCTGTACAGGCCCTGTGACAGCACAAGTGTTTTCAAGCCCTGTTTGGCTGTGGTTTCTAGACTAACCCTTCCAAGTGCTTTTACCCCTGCAGTAATTCTCACAGCAAGCCGCCTGCCTGCAGAGGTATGTAACAGAGGGACAGAAATAGCAGGTTTTTTTGGGACCAAGTCCCAGCTGAGGCTGGAGGCCAGAGCGTCTGGGTTACTGCAGTTAAAACCCTGTATTTACTCTACATGGGCAGGAGAGTTTTTTATGTGTATTTTTAAAAAACACGTGAGTGGAGCCTCTACCCCTGCAAGGCAGCACGCCAAGGGTCTGATTCTCCTCATGCAGTGTTAGCCCTTGCAGGCTGTTGCAGAGGGTGTATAAAATCCTGCTGGGAAGGGCAGAATTTTAACCTTCTGCGATAAATAGAGAAACAGCCCCTCTGTCGCGCCAAGCCCACTGTAAAGCCAGGAAAGGCTCCCCATAGGCACTGGGTACTTGCTTGGCAACAGAGCTTGGGATTTACATAAGCCTCCTGCAAACCACTGGTGTTTATTATACATGCCCTTTCTGATTCCCTTTCAATTCCCCCTTGTTGTTGCTCAAGTTAACCCCATTGAGTTATCGTGTTCCATTCACCTGGTGTCTTGGAATGGAAAAGAGCACGTGGTGCTGCTGCGGGCTGGCATCAGCTCTCAGCAGCCATAAAGCAGAGTCACTTTGCGACGCTGCTGGGAGGTGCTGCTGGGTTTTGCTCTAATTCCTGGTTCCTCCCTCTGCTGAATTGCCTCCAGCTGCCACAGGACTTACCCACCTCCTCTTCCCCCTCAGACCGTGGGTCTGGGTCCTGTTTGTAGGATCAAGTTATGACAAAAGTGTCTTTTTTTTCTAGCATAAAGAAAGCAGTGCTGTGTTTTCGCCCATCTTCAGCCGTCCTACAGGCCCGTGTTCCTAGCTGCTACCCTTGGGTGCAAAGTGGCGCGGTCCCCATTCGAGGGGGACGGTACGGCAGTAGGTACCTGGTTCCTGTATGTGCAGAGTTTTTGGGGGGGCTAGCGGCCATGGTGTCTGGAGAGGGGTGTGACACCAGAACCAGCTTAGGCAGAGCAATGGTTGCTGAGATCATTGGGCTTTAGGGTACTTGGCTTGCTGGGAGAGATGGTGGGAGCTAGGTCTCCCTTCCTCTGGGCAAGAGGAAGCTGAGGGCTGTCTACCAGCAGCTTGTGGCTCCTGGCCCAAGATGGTGGAGCCAGTTTCTTCTCAGATGCAAAGGGCAACAGCCACAAGCTGGGGCTTGGGAGGGTCAGGCTTCTCGCCCATGAGGGTGGCATCACCCTGGACAAGTTGACAGCAAAGTCAGGGCCTCTGTCCTTGGGGATTTGCAGGGCTTGGCTGCACAAAGCCCTGAACGCCCTTGGCTGGGGCTGATGTTGGTCCATGGAGGCTGGAGAGGGGATGCTGGGGTCTGTTCCCAGCCTGCTGTGGGTGTTGCCTTTTTGGGGATGCAGATACCACCTTGCTCACAGGGGCACCCACTCCTATCCAGAGCTGCCTCTGCGTCACTGAGCCTTTTGGTTTTGAAAGGGTGCAAGTGGGATTTAGGGGGTTGCAGGGTTTGGACTGAGTGGGGAAGAGATCTCAGTGCAGGAACTGTGAGAGAAGTCGTCTGCTCTGGGTTGGCTGGGGGGTTACCTGTGCCCTCCCAGCCTCGAGGCCATCGGCAAGCACAGACTGCATTTAGTGCCATGTTTGCAAGCTAACAGACACAAGTTTGCTGCTCAGAGCCATGATTTCTTCTGTCCATTGGGCTGTCAATAACTATGCTGGCTTCCAAGTAGCGTGGGGATGCAATTTATTTACTGGCTTGTGTGCTTTGCATCATGCTTATGTCAGAGGTAGCTTATCTCTTCTTACACCCTGGCTGTAGAGATCAAGCAGGGCTCTCGCTCTCAGTCCTTGCATTTCTTGGTCCGGGCTGAGATGTTGTCTGAATTCTTCCCCTTTGTCACTGATCCTGAGTCACCCTTGACAGCCCTGCCAGAAATGTCCTCTGATTTAGGGTACTGTAGGTGAGACTGGCTTGATGGGTACAGATGCTAAAAGGGAAACAAGTTGGGTGGAGCTGCAGGTAAACCAGCTGGAGGAACTTAGGACTGGCTCAAGTTGCACATCCAGAGTCAGCAGGGTCCAGGGAAGCCTCATTTAACCCAACCCTGCTCTTCAGCCTGTAAAACAGGGGTACTGAGCTGAGAGAGGTGCCAAAATTGTGCTAATGTCTCAGTGATGCCCTGAGAACGTATGAAAATGAGCTTTGAATGAAGTTGCCTGTTTGGGATAAATATTCAATGTGTGCAGCATGAACAAAACAGCCCTGTCCTGGCATGTTTTCAAGCTCTTTTCTCTCCGTTTCAGAGCACAATGTTCCTGGTTGGACTCTCTGGTGGAATCGCATCGGGAAAGAGCACGGTGGTGGCCGTACTCCGGGAACTGGGCTGTGCCGTGATTGATGCCGATGTTATTGCCAGAGAGGGTGAGTTTTGCATAGTTGATCTTTCTCCCTGAGGTTCCCCTGACAACTGGGATTGATGCGAGGAAGTGCAGACGGCAGAGGGTGCTCTGGGTACATTAGATAAGTGTTGCCCTCCTATTCCCCAGTCGATGAGACTGTGTGGAGCTCCTGTCTTGAGGAAGATTGGAACTAGGATATATTTTTAATAAAGAAAAAAAAAAAGATCTTGTCCTAATAACAAACACTGTCAGGAGATCTTGCCCTGAGTTTCCCTCTCCTGAAGTGCAGTGCTTCCTGGCTTTGAAAGCCAACTCTGGACAAAATAAATGCAGTTCTCTGTAAAGCCAGTTCCCTCAGCTGATCTGATGTCCCCCCTAAGCTCCAGGACACCCATCCTGTAACTTGGTTACGTTCGGTGGGTTCACTAACACACTGAAAGAGAATTTCCCTCTGTGCTGGATGTTGCTTGGTTGTAAATACTGAGAGATTGGTCCACAAAATTACTTGTTCCTTAATGCACTCAGAAAAAAGAGACTCCAAATATACCAGATCAGAGGGAATTTGGTCTGTGCTTCTGCACAGCACACCTGTCTCTCACTGCTCTTTCCTGGCTACAGAAGAAACCCAGAAATCCAGACCCTGCCTCAGCAGGACTGGAACAGACCCTACTCTCCTCGATTACCTGTGTGATGCGGGGTGAGACATTAATCGCTCCATACCACTGGGATAACGAGGAGAGCAGTGCTCGCTCTGGGAAGGGCTGCTGATTTTGTATGCAGAAGGTTTCAGGTCTGCAGCTGAGCAGTGGTGCAGGCGGTGTCATTTTGAAGTGCCTGCGCTTTTCTATTTGGTGAAGAACTTACTGTGTAGCTGCTCAAAGCTGTGATGCTCTTAACATTTTATTGCACTGTAATTCCCCTCAAGGTGCAGAAAATTTGCTGGAGGCGCTAAAAGCCCTCAGAGACGATAGGAAGACACTACAGATACTCAGTGTCGGTTTTCTACCAATCACTTCATTTTTCTCCAATTCCTTTTTTATATGTGTTTATTTACTATATGGATTTCACTCATCCTGAAACTGCCTCGATGTGAAATTCCACGGAAGAAAGAAATTGGTCTTAAAGACTTTTATTAGGTTGGCCTGAGGTTACAACCTGTGGCAATGTTCCTGGATTTTGGAAAGAAAATTATATACGGTCTGTCATTCTCTGTGGTTAGCCTCAGCTTGATCTTAATTATGGTTTTATTACTGCATCCTTTTTGTTGGTGATTTTTTGGTGGCTTTAAAATTATATGCTCACGTAATATCAGAGTCCCTGCGAATACCTGTTGGGAATTGACCTCTTAGGTTTCTGTGTTCATTCTCATGAAGAATTTGTTGACTGAGGTGAAAGACAGTAAAAAACCTTAGTAGCAGCCAGAGCCAACTTGTAGCAGCCAGGCTGTATTAATCTAGTGCTGAAGTTTGCAGCTAAAATAAACCTGATGCTGGTCCCGGTCCCTTTAGGATCTCCCTGCTCAACTCCTCGCCCTGCAGGTGGTGGGAATCAGCTCAGCCCCATTCCTGCCTGTGCCTTGGCTGGTAGCCGTCAGTGAGTCCTCCCACCTGCCCTGCTGACTTCTAACCCTGAGCAGCAGCACGCACGAGGGAGGGTTGTGGCGCTGAATTAATGTTTGCAGGATGCTTCGATCTCTCGGGTGTTAGCCCTCAAAGGGACCTTGGGCTGAGAGGGTTTTTTACAGATGCTTTCCTGCAGCACCAATGCCAGGTGTCTGCCGGGCTGCAGTGCTGAGCCATGCCAGTCTCAGTTCAGCATGCACTGGCAGGCAGATGTGCTGCCCGCTGAGGAGAATAAGCTTGGTTATTTAATGAACAAAACTCATTTGAGGCCAATCGCTGATGCAAACACCAACTGTGCTGTAGAACTGGCTCTAACCTCCGGCTGTTTAATGTTATCAGTGGTGCAGCCCCACTTCAAGGCCTATCGACAGATAGTGCATTACTTTGGCACTGAGATCCTCTTGGAGAATGGAGAGATAAATCGCGAGGCTCTGGGAAACATTATCTTCTCCCACCCGGAGAAACGGCAGCTGCTGAACTCCATCACACACCCAGAGATCCAGAAGGAGATGCTGAAGCAGATCTGGAAGTACTTTGTGCTAGGTAAGAGGCCGTGTCCCAGCACACGGGGACTCCTGCTCAGGCAGGAGCTGTCCCTGCTTGCTCTGCCTTTGGTTTTAAAGTGGGGAGAGGGACGGGGAAGGAGAAGGAGAAGGGGAGCTGACGTTGAGTGATGGCCTTTGTGCTCTGCCACCGGTGGCCTTTCGCGTTGGCGTTTGGAGGATTCAGTCCTGCCTTTCACTGCTGCCCTTCACCACCTTCTTTTTCTATGGTTCAAAGTACATCTGTAGGGCCTGAGAAAAGCATTGTGAGGCCTCTTCTGAGATTACTTGCTGGATAATGTCATACCTTCTGAAACGGCCAAATATTCTTCCCTGCCCCCAACCTCCCCGGGCTTCAGTGAAAGCTGCGGAGCCCTTTTAGTCTCGATAAGGTGAGAAATGGGCTGACAGCTGTGGTTTCCAAAGTCCTGCTTTTTCCCCTGATAAATATAACAAATACAGCTGTCAAACTTGGTCTAATCAAATGCCAGATAAGATCACCAGCTGTTTTGGAGGTCTCCGTGTAGACAGAAGGATGTCTTAATAGAGTCAGTCTGGTTTTGCGGAACTTATCAAAGCTGAGCCTTGTGACAGCTGAATAGGCCTGTGCTGGGGCACTGTGGGGCCGTGCTGTGCTGCAGGGTGAGGAGGAGGAGGAGAAAGCGCAGAGAAAGCAACAGGCAGGAAAGCCGGGAGCCAGAGATGGAGTCTTGAACCCGGGGCTGTGGGCTCAGGAGGCGGATGCTGTCCTGCCCCTCAGCAAGAGAACCGTGTGTCTTCAGCAGGCTGCTTTGTCCTCATTAGTCAGGTTTTAATGATTTGGGATAGCTGGATGTTGTCTCTGAGGATCACTGTGTAAGGAAAGCTCTTATCGATCAAACCGTAGGGCAGCAAGTAGTCTCTCTGGGTGGAGATGCTGGTAAAATGGTGGCTTGTTGGATGATGATGTCTTTGTCAAGGCTTTTATTGCTGTGGCCAGCTCAGTTAGGGGGTTTGGGTTATAGAGGGGACACCAGCAAAACTGGAGGTGTCCCCTCAGCTGGGGGACACACAGGGGAGCGAGGTCCTGACTTACAACTTTCCCCTACCCTTGCCTGCTCCCCCACGCTCAGCAGGGCATACCCCCACATCCCCAGACGCTGCCATCTGCCAGGGGAGTTGGTGCTCGCAAAGGGCAGAGGCACATGGAGAACCTGGGGTGGGCTGCAGGGTCTGGGACCATGGCAGCTGGCGGTTATGAGCTCTCCTCCACTGGCTGCTCTGTGTGGTGGTGGCAGTTTTAAACCAAACTTCGCCAGGTTTGGTGAGGTTTCAGGCCCTGGGGCTGTGCCTGGAGGCACCCCTGCGTTTCAGTGTCACAGCCGTGAGAAGTCCACAAGGATTTCCTTGGAAAAATGGAACTGTTCAGCCAAAGCTTTCCATAAAGGGAAGAAAACTGAGCTGGGAAACATCGGCTCAAATGACCGCAGCCTGGCGAAGTCTTGGACAAGTGAAAGAGAGGAGAGCAAATTCTGCTGTGGGCACTGCTCCCCTGGAGAAGCCAGCAATGATAGCGTGACTGCTGCTCTCGCCAGCCAGGCACAGGCACTTTCATTTGAGCTTCTTGTTTCAGCTCCTCATTATATTTCTGCAGCTTCACCTTTGGTCTGAGATCATCCAGGTTAGGGTTTTTTTTGGTTTGGGTTTTTTTTTTTTTTTTTTTCCCCTCTAGAAACTTGGAATGAAACCATTTCCTCCCTCTTGGAGGGAGGAGGACAAACAGGCTCTGCTCTCCTCTCGGCTGTAATCGTGGAGCTGTAGAGCTCTCCCGCTTGCTTTGCTGGAGGAACTGTGGCCATGGTGTGCGTGCAGCACGAGGGATTCAGGAATCCAAGTAACGCTGTTCCCTTTTTTTGGGGGGGTGGGGGGTGTGTCATTTCTGCAGGCTACCGCTATGTGATCCTCGACATCCCTCTGCTCTTTGAGACCAACAGATTGACCAAGTTTATGAAATACACAGTCTTGGTTTATTGGTAAGTGCCATGTGAACCTTGAGGACTGGGATGCTGCCACCTCTCTTAGAGGCTGGAGGGGACCGTCACATCGCTCTCGCTCTGGTGAGGATTTAGCTGCAGCCCTGGTGTGAAGCCTATCAATAATGCCAGATCTTTTCTGTAGGCGTGAGAAGCAACACCTTCCTTTATCCTAGTGTACGAGGGGCTCCTTACTGAGGTTTTCCTGAAACCTGGCATCATCGTATAGGGGAAATTGCTGTCTTTGGGCCATCCACAACCTGTGCTCTGTTGCCTGGGGCAGGGTTTGGGGCACTGCTCTGGTGTTACGGGCCATGGGAATGCCAAAAACAGTGGGGTCAGCCTGGGCAGCGCTGCCGCGATGTCTCTGCTGACCCGAGTGTAGGATGCCTGCGCCAGATCTGAAACGAAGCATGGCACATCTCTCCCCCTCGCTTTACCACGGCTATTGACCCTTGTGCTGAGGAAGGCAGGTAAACCCCCTCTTCCTTCCTGCACCGCCTTCTCAGTGCCACCCTCCCATCCTGGCAGCGACCCGCCAACGCAGCTGTCTCGGCTGATGAAGAGGAACAGGCTGTCCCAGGCCGAGGCAGAAGCTCGCATCGCCTCCCAGCTGCCGCTGGACGAGAAGCGCAAATTAGCAAGTCATGTCATTGACAACTCCGGGGACCGGGAGAGCACACGCCGGCAGGTCCTGAAGCTGCACGCGCGCCTGGAGGATTCCCTGGATTTCCTCTGGGCACGGCTGGTGGCAGGCACAGTTGTAGCTGGGCTTGGAGGGCTGGTGTACCTCCTCCTCTGGCGTTTCATCTCTTAATTCACCTTTTCTTTTTGTCATGGAAGAGGCCTGAATTTCCAGGTTTGAAAAGGGCAGTGAAAGGCCACCTCTTTTAATGAGCTTTGCCAGCTGAATGCAGACAGTGGGATGAGGCGTCTCCTTGCAGACTTCCCAAGGTGAGCGTAGGGGTTTTTTTCTGGCACTGTCTCCCCTCTCCTTTCTTCCTGCTCAGGTTCTTACCCACCAGCTATGCCTATGGGATGGGACCACTCCCCTTGCGAGGCTGTGGCCTGTGGAGGGGATGAAGCCCTCGTTGTCCCCCCGTGGGTCTGTATGGTGGGACTTCAGTGAGTTTAGGCACTTTAATGTCTTCCAGGACAATCTCTTCACTGGGGGAGTAGGTGGCCTCTCAGGTCCTGTTTCTGCTAGCAGGTGTCCCCAGGTTGATCCCCTCCTAGCTCACAGCTCTGGCTAATATGAATTTAGCCATGGGATTTTCCCTTCTTTCGTGTTGATTTAATGGAAACATGTTAAATCTGCCTGAGCAGGGGGACAGACAGCACCTCATTTCTCACATGGGTTAGGTGTTCAGCTGGCTGCTTGCCCTCCTTCCTGCCCTCTAATTCTGCAATCATCACTTGTGGGTTACCCTTGGCTTTGGATCTGAGGGTCTGATACATCCCCCAAGGAGGCTGAAACCTGCAACCTGCCTCGCTGAAACTCATTTACTGCTGTTTGAGTTTTCCTTCAGCGGCAGTTTCCCCGTGGGAGAACACGAGTTGGGGTGAAGCGGGTGTTGCCTCTTCATGTTTGTTTTAATAAAGTGCTAAACAGCAGCTGGCTCCCCACGGCTCTGCAACCTGCAGGCTGCGAGCGCTGCTTTTTCCTGCCCCTCTCCCAGGTTGTTCCTGTGCCAGGGCACGGCTGTGCTCTGTAAAGTTCACCGCGTGCAAGCAGAGCTGATGAGCACGCTCGTGCTTTTTCCCTGAGTACACATCCCTGAACCAGTCCCAGGGAGCTTCTCGGAGCATTGGCCCCTGCTATGAGCTTCCTTTGGGGGCGGGATATGGCTTCGTGTTGGCTCAGGGCACCCCACGGTGTGGGTCTGGCTTTCCCCTGAGGGCAGCCCTGTCCTGCTGCCACCCCCCCATCCTAACGTTTTGAGAAAGGTGGGTGTTGCTAGCCCCTGCCCACCTCCTGCCTATGCACGGTGGTCCCCGAGGTCCTGTGGGATGCTTGGGCTCTGACCCACCTTCCCACCCTCCTGCCTGGGCTTGTTGGCCCAGCAGGCAAGGATGCAGCAGAGCGAGGCAGTGTCCCTGCTGTCCCCAGCGCCAGCCTTTGGGCACAGGGACCTTTCCCAGGGTGTCACAGCCCTGCCCAGCCAGTGCGTGCCCCTTTTCAGGACCGGGCACCCTTCCCACCCTCTCCACCCTCCTCTGAGCCCAGCCATGCACCCAGGGCTCCCATGTCTCACTTGTCAGGGGAGACCCAGTGGTCCCTGTACAGCTACAGCCACAGGAGAGCATCCCCGAGCTGGGGTGCCCGCCCTGGGTACCCAACTTTTCAGGCAGTGGTGGGGGGAGCTGGTGGGGGGAGTTGTACGTAAGTGATAACCCTCTGCCGGTTCCCTCCCCTCCTTTTTAATGCTCCCTTAATTGTGGTGGTGATGCCGGGAGTCCCTCGCAGCCAGCAATAAATCAGGGCTGGAGCAGGATGGTCTCAGCCCGAGATAAGCCCTGATTGCCTTCTTCCCTCCCGGCTCACCGCCTCCGCGATAAATGGGGCTGCGATGAAACCCGGGGGGGGGGAGAAGAAAGCGAGGGCACCGTAATTGCATTTGGCGCTTCACTCCTGCCCTGCTGACGTTTGCCAGCCGCTAACGAGTTTAGCATGGCCGAGGGAGCGAGCGGTTTCAGGGGGACAGTGAGACACAGGGCTCCCCACAGTGCTGGCTGGGGCTGGCATGGCCTTGGGGTGCCTGGTTTGGGGGTGCCTGGTGCCCTGGGCTGAGCTGGAGGTTGAGCCCCCTGGGTGGGTTGTGTGCCCAGGCATTGGCACCCACTGGGGAAGGGCTCCTGACTGTGGTGCTTGGCCACTGAGTCCTTCCTGTGGGTGCCGCGTGGTACCCTGCCGTGGCAGCTGCCTCAGCGCCCACAGACCTGCCCACGTCCTG
Source organism: Astur gentilis (assembly GCF_929443795.1). NCBI lineage: Eukaryota > Metazoa > Chordata > Aves > Accipitriformes > Accipitridae > Astur > Astur gentilis. The sequence continues at coordinate 41,423,912 of NC_064884.1, read as the reverse complement.
CTCCTGGCCACCCCCCAGCCAAATCCCCTTGGGGACGAGCCACCAGCACGTCCTGCATCCACAGTGGTGGCCGGCTGGCTCAGCCTGCAGCCATTTCCCCACCGGTGACGGATGGCTCCGCTCTGCGGGCTGCTGGGTGGCATTGACAGCTCAGTCAATGGCCGTGGAGGGGACCTGAAGGCTGAGAACCCTGTGCTCGTGACACAGATGCTGCCCCCCTGTGAGCTGCCTCCATGTGGGCTCCCATGGCCCACAGGTGCCAGCGGAGGTCCCAGGGTGCTGCACCACGTACCCCAGCACCAAGGCATCCCCTCAGCCCCGCGCTCTGAGGCTGCCCCAGCTCGCCGTGCCTCCCACCATCGATCGGGTAACGTCTGGAGCAGCGGCTCTCCGCGGCCCATCCGTCTCCTCTCACCCGGGGCTGTTTGAGCAGCGAGCCAAGCCCCGCTCCACGCACAAGCCAAATATTTAACTGCTGCAAATTGGCGGCTGGATCAATTACGCTGCGGCTGTTGGGGGCTCGTGACAGACGGCCGCCCCTCCTGCTGCACCCCACCCCTGGAGCACCCCTTCCCCGGAGCACCTCATCCCCAACACCCATCATGGGGCACCCACCGGGCAGGTGGCGGGGGCGGGGTTGCAGATGTCCTGGAGCTGGCAGGTCACCCCCATGGGGCTGTAGGGACAGGGTGACATGCCCCAGTGGGGACTGTCCCCAAGCGTAGCCAGGGAGGGGGCCCCAATACCCATGAGGGAGGGACCCCTGGGAGGGACAGGCTGGGGAGCCTGAGTGTGGTGTCTCTGTATGGCACTGGTGTCACCAGTGTCACTGCATGGCCCCCAGTGTCACAGGTGTCACTGTCACTGCATGGTCCCTGGGGTGTGGCACAGTGTCACTGTCACTGCACGGACCCCGGGGCATCACACAGTGTCACCACGGCTGCACAGTCCCACTCGTGTGACACGGTGCTGCTGCGCAGCCCTGCTGTATTGCAGAGCGTCACTGTTGCTCCCTGGGGTGTCACATGGTGTCACTGTCACCGCGCAGTGCACGGGGTGTCACTGTCACTGCGGGGCTGCGGGGTGCCACGCACTGTCACTGCAGCTCCCATGGGTTGTCACACAGAGTCACCGTCAATGCCTGGTGCATGGGATGTCACGCAGTCCTATGTCACTGCATGGCCCATGGGGTGTCACCCAGTGTCACCGTCACTGCATGGCCTGGGGTGTCACACACCGTCACTGCGCAGGATGCTCCCCAGTGCCACCCCCTGCACGTCCCGTGGGCTGTCACCCAGTGTCACTGCACACCCCCCCCAGCTGTGTCACAGCCCATCCCCACCGGCCGTGGGACACCCTGGGGACAGCACAGCAGGTCCCAGCAGCCCAAGTCCCTGGGGGGACGCAACCCTGGGCCCGTCCCCTCCGCCCCCCCTCAGCTGGATCCTGCTGCCAGCCGAGCAGCCATTTCCCATCGCTCACCAGCCGGTCCCATCAGCCGGGCTCTAATTAAGTAGCGGTGTTGGCAGCCCTTAATTGCCGTGCGGCAGGAGGGTGGCGGGCCCTGCCGTGTCTGTAATGAGAGGCAGCGTGACGGGGACAGGGACGGGGGGAGGGGGATGTGCCACCCCCACCTTGCCCCCCCACCTGCAGCTGGGCTCCCCGCATTGGGCAAGGGACAGTGCCCGCCATTGGGCTGGGACATGCTGGCATGTCCCTGTTCCCGGGGCCAGGGCTAACCCGGCCGGCCGACTAGCCAATCAGCCTGCTGCTGGCCAGCCACCAGCCAACTGGGCAACTGGCCGGCCAGCCTGTTGGTCAACTGGCCAGCCAACGAGCCAGCTAGCCAAACAGACTGTTGGTCAACTGGCCAGCCAGCACCCAGGCAATCAACCAGCCAACTGGCCAGCTAGCCAACCAACCAGGCAGCAAGCCAACCCACTACCTAGCCAGCTAGCCAGCTAGCCAACTGGCTAGCCATCTACCAACCAGCCAACCAGCTAGTTGGTCAACCACACTGAGAGGTAGCCAATCAGCTACCAACCACCTAGCCAATCAACTGACCAGCTAACTAGCCAACCAGCCAGCCAACCAGCCATCTAGTTGGCCTTCAAGCCAACTAGCCAGCTGCCCAACCAGCCAGCCAAGCAGCTGACCAGTCTATCTAGCCATGCAGCTACCCAGGCAGCCAACTGGCCAACTTTCAAGCCAAGCGTGTGACCAGCCAATGAGCCATCCATGCATCCAACCAGCCAGCTAGCCATCTGGCCACCAGCCATCCACCCAAAGAGCCAGCCAGCCAACCAGCCAGCAGTCAGACAATCAACCAGGACCACTGTCTGCCCACATCCAGCCAGGCACTTGGACCTGCCCTGCTCTCATCTCTGTCCTGCAGCCTTGTCCCCGTGTGTCCCTCATCTCCTAGGCTGTGTGTTGAGTGGGGGCACCTCTGCATGTCTGTGTCTGCACCGGTCACCTCCCTGCTGCCCTGCTGAGCCCTGACACACTCATCACAGCAAGCAGGGCACTGGACACCTCCCAGCCCTGGGGTTTTTGAGCCTCCTGGCCAGAGGCACCTCCTGCCGTGGGGTTTTTGAGCCCATTTTCTCCCCAGCCTGGCACCGAGAGTTGAGTGTTGGCTCCTGCCAGGATCACCTCCACCTCGGGATCGGTCCATGGGACCTTCCCTTGCTCCTGTGTTGATCCATGCTGGCACTGCATCTCCCTGGGCATCCACAGCCTGGAAAACTCCTCATTAATTCCTCCTTTTAGTAATCTCTGCCTCTCAATGAGGTGGTCATGGTGTCCTTTCTCAGGGACAGAGGTGACACAGGTCGGGAGGTTGCATGGCTGGGGTGGCTGGTGTCCTCCCTTGAGACCAGGGGACAGCCTGGACAGGATGTCCCAGCCTGGTCCTCCTGCTCTCCTCCTGGGGGGCAGCTGGATGAATGCATGGATGGATGCATGGACATGTGGTGTTGGGTGGATGGACGGATGGATCTGTGAATACATAGATGCATGGACGCATGGACACCTGTGTGGACGAATGCATGGACGGAAGGATGCGCGAACAGATGCATGGATGCAGGGACACAGGATGGATGTGTGGATGAATCTGTGGACAAATGGATGCATGGACACACATGTGGATGAATTCATGGATGGATGGATGGATGGATGGATGGATGCCACCAGGGCAGTGGGAACCAGCAGAGGAAGGCCCAGGTGGGAGTTCAGGAGACATGGCCATCTTCCCAGCTCTGCCCCCACCTAGGCAGCACAGGCTCGCGTCACCCCAGGGTGTCCTGCCCACCCTGGCTGGGCTGCCAAGGCCCCAGCCCTGCCCTCACTGCCCACGGCCCCTCCCAGGCCCCGTCCTGGGGATACAGCGTGATTTGGGGAGAGAGCAGCCAAAATCACTGGGGACACCTTGCAAATGCCAGCTCCCTCCCCAAGCTCATCAGCATGGGCCGACATTGGGGTCGTTAGTTATTTCTGGCTCTGAGTGCTAATTACTGCTAAGCCATCAGCACCGCCTGCCTGGGCTAACCACCGGCTGCGGGGCTGGACGGCGTGTGCCACGGTGCCACGTGGGTGCAGTGTCCATGTCCTCCCCTCCCTGGCCACGTGTGGTCCTACGGGCAGCATCTGTGGTGCAGCTGCGGCAGCAGCTCCCGCCCTGCCACAGCACTGGGAGGGGAAACTGAGGCACGGCACAGCGCTGACCCCACAAAAGCCCCTGTCCTGACCCAGCCACCCTCACCCTTCCCCAAATCCTCCTTAATGAGCTCCCCAGCGAGCGGCAGATGGGGGGGGGGTGTTACAGCCACCCCCCCAGGCCAAACCTGCGCCCCCGGAGCATCGATCAGGGTGCCCCTCCACTGGCCGCCGGCGTCCCCTCGGCGTTGCCCACCCACCTCCCCACGTCATGCTGCCAAAGCAAACAGCCGTGGGCTCGGCCGCGCATCGATTCTGCGGGAGCTGCTGTTTGCTTAACCTTTGCAGAGGAACGGCGGCGGCTGGCGTCGAGCGGAGCCGCCGCCGCAGCCGCCGCCGCAACCACTGCAGCCACCGCTGCCACGGCAGATGCTGCCACCACTGCTGCCGCTGCTGTCACCTCCTGGCTTTCCCCCTCCTGCGATCCCAAACATGGCCCTTTGAAGGTTTGCTGATTAGTTGTCCACCCCCAGGTGGATGGAGCCGGCTTGGGGGACCACACTGCACCCCCTCTTGCAGGTGTTGGGGACAGGGACAGGGAGCACCTTGGGGTCTCCGACCAGGGTCACCTGGTGTGTTGTCCCCATCCATAGGGTGCTGCTGCCCCAAGGTCACCTGGTGTGTTGTCCCCATACATAGGGTGCTGCTGCCTCCGGGTAGCATTGAAGCCATCCTGGCTCTGCAACTGGGCTGTGGGGACGTGGCCTGGGGACATGGTGGACTGGGGTGGTGGCCATGCCATGGGGACACAGTGGACTGTGGTGGTGAGGTGGCCTGGGACTGGAACATGATGGCTTGGGGGGGTGAGGTGTCCTGGGGTGGTAGCCATGCCCATGCGGACAAGGTGACCCAGGCTGGTGAGGTGACCTGGAGTGGTGGCCATGCCATGGAGACACAATGGCCTGTGGCAACAAGGTGACCTGGGGCTGTGGCCCCACCACAAGGATGTCCCCTGACCCTCCAGGTGAGACGAGTGCCCTGATGGAACTGGGGCGTGACTGTACCCCCCCCCCCAGTGTCCCCACCATGGACACCGCCTCCCCACACAGAGCCCACTGCCCACCCAGGCCACCACAGCACCGTGCCGGTGGGTGACTCACGCAGCCCGTGACCTCGGTGAGGCGTATTTTTAGGCGCTCGTTAAAAAAGAAAGATAACAAGGAAGGGGGGGGGGGGGGGAACGACACAAAGATGGAGAAAAGAGCCAGGGAAGCAGCCGGTGACATGACAGTGACAGCTTGGGGGGACATGCAGGGCTGGCAGCACCCCCACCCCAAAATACTCTGCCTCCCCAACCCTCGTTAAGCCCCCAGGAATAATTGCCTCCTTAAAGCTGACTAATTGATTTTTGCACGCCGATTAAATTAAAGCCTCTGCAGGAGCTGGGGGGGGACGCGGGGGCGATCGATGGGCTGCCAAGTGTCCCCTTGGTCCCCTCCTCTTTTGGGTTGGGGGGCTGGGGTCTGTCCCCCGTGTGTCCACTGGGGTTTGGGGACACTGCACGGGCGTGGCACTGGAAGGGGACATGCCCCCAGAGTTGGTTTTTTCTGGGGGGACGATGATACCATGGACCCCATAGGTGTCACTGGGTTTGATGCCACCTTGGTGGCATCACCCAGGGCCACCAAACCGCTGCAGCGGGCGGCACTGGGAGCAGCCCCCAGGCTGCTCTACGCCTGTGTGTCCTACCCCCCCATCCCTGCTGCATGTCCCCCCCCCGGCCCCGCGTCCTTCGCTCACCCCCGGCGCTGGCGGCGGCTGTCACTTGCCATCGCATCCTGCTATCCCCGCCGAGGCTGATGGAGATGGCAGGCGACGGAGCGGGCGCAGCCGCGTGTCCCTGTGTCACGAGCCCGCCGGTGCTCAGCCCGCCGGGGACAGCTCTTCCGCATGGCCGTCACCCTTTAGCGTAGCCCGGCCGCCCCTGTGGTGACACCTGTGGGTGCCCTGTTGTCACCGTGGCCTTTGCCACCGACGGTGGCATCCTGTCGTGTGACCCCACGGTTGACACCGATGGGTGCTCCTGGGTGGTGGGTGCTTGGCCACGCGGGTGTCACCCGGACTGTCCCAAAGTCCGGTTCCCCTCAGATCCAAGCCCCTGCGGGAGGGGAAACTGAGGCAGAGAGGAGGGAAGGGCCCTGGGGATGGTCCGAGGACTGTCCCCCGTGGGTTTGCCCCTGTGGGGACATAGGTGCCAGGTGCCAGGGGTGTCCCCAGCTCCGGGGACGTGGCCACCGGCTCCCGGGCACGGAGGTGACGGAGCTCCAGACCCCGCGGGGACAGGGCGGGGCTCGGGGTGGCCACGAGGGGACGGTCCACGCGTGGACGGCGAGGGGGCCACGGAGGGGTCCCCAGCGGTGGGGGGGGGCCGGGGGGGGCAGCCGGGGCTGGCGGGACCGGGGTCCCACGGAGAAACTGGGGGTCACGGGTGGGGCGGACGCGGGCGGCACCGGGGCCGGGGGGGGGGGGGGGGCGGGCGGGGGCCGCAGGGGTGGGCGTGTCAGAGGCGGGGTGGGCGTGTCTCCCCGCCCAGCGCGATGCGTGGGCGTGCCCAGGGGCGTGCCCAGGCGTGTGGCTAGGCGGACCCGGGGAGGGGAGTGGGCGTGTCGGTGGGCGTGACCCGGGCGGGTGGGCGTGGCCTGGGCGGGAGCGGGGCGCACCGGAGCCAGCGGAGCGCAGCGGAGCGGCCACCGCCGCCGCCACCCCCGAGCCCCCCCCACCCCCGCCGCCGCCGCCGCCCTGCTCCCCCCCACCGGCACCATTCCCACCCCCGGGCGACAACGCGCCCCGGCCGGGCGGCGGCTCAGCCTGGGCCGGAAAACTTTACTGGCGGCCGCGGCGGGGGTGGTGATGGTGCTGGTGCTGGTGGTGCTCATCCCGGTGCTGGTGAGCTCCGCCGGTACCGACGGCCGGTACGAGATGCTGGGGACCTGCCGTATGGTCTGCGAGCCCTACGGCCCCGCCGCCGCGCCCCCCCCGCAACCGGCCGAACGCGGCCCCCTCCCGCCGCCCTCCACCCTGGTGCAAGGTCCCCAAGGCAAACCGGGGCGACCGGGGAAACCGGGACCCCCGGGACCGCCGGGAGAACCGGGACCACCGGGACCGGCGGGGGCGCGGGGCGAAGCGGGACGACCGGGACCCCCGGGATTACCGGGACCGGGGGCTACGGGTGCGGTGAGCGCAGCTACCTATAGCACGGTGCCGCGCGTCGCCTTCTACGCCGGCCTCAAGAACCCCCACGAGGGCTACGAGGTCCTCAAGTTCGACGACGTGGTGACCAACCTGGGCAACAGCTACGACGCCACCTCCGGCAAGTTCACCTGCGCCATCCCCGGCACCTACTTCTTCACCTACCACGTCCTCATGCGCGGCGGCGATGGCACCAGCATGTGGGCCGACCTCTGCAAGAATGGTCAGGTAAGGGCTGGCCATCCCGGCTACCAGCCCCACCGCGGGGACGGGAGCTGTCGCTGCCCCCCAAGCACCAGAGAAGGGTGCTGGGTGCTTCCTCAGGGTGCCACATCCTTTTTCCGGCCCCAGGGATGTACCCCCAGGGTGCTCCATCCTTCTCCTGGCCCCAGAGGTGAACCCTCAGGATGCCGCATTCTTATCCTGGTGCTGATGACGGGCTCTGGGCGCTTTTCCGGCGTGCCCCATCCTTTTCCCAGCCCCAGGGATGCATCCCCAGGGTGCCACATCCTTCTGCCGGTGGCACTGATGGGCTCTAGGTGCATCCCCAGGGTGCCACATCCTTCTGCCCGTGGCACTGATGGGCTCTAGGTGCATCCCTGGGGTGCCACATCCTTCTCCCAGCCATGGAGATGCACCCCTGGAGTGCCCCGTCCTTCTCTTGGCCCCAGAGATGCAGCCCCAGGGTGCTCTATCCTTCTCCCAGTAGTGATGATGGGCTCTGGGTGCATCCCTGGGGTGCCCCATCCTTCTCGTGGTAATGGAGATGCACCCCTCGGGTGCCCTGTCCTTCTCCCAGCTCCAGAGATGCATCCTCAGGATACTCCATCCTTCTCCCAGTAGCGATGATGGGCTCTGGGTGCATCCCTGGGGTGCCCTGTCCTGCTCCCAGCTCCAGAGCTGCATCCGTGGGGTGCCCCATCCTTTTCCCATCCCCGGAGATGATTCCCCAAGGCGTCCCATCCTTCTCCTGGTGACAGTGATGGCTTCTAGGTGCATCCCTTGGGTGCTCCATCCTTCTCCCATCCCCGGAGATGCTCCCGGGGGTGCCCCATTCTTTTCCCAGTGCTGGGGACATGGTCTGCCACTGTAGCCATGCTGCCCTGATGTGTCCCCAGGGGTGCCCTCAGTCCTTTCCTTGGCCCCGGAGACATGCCCTGCTGTACTTTCAGGGTGCCTTGGGGTGTCCCTGCTGTGTCCCCAGGGTGTCCTGCCCTCCCCAGCCATGTCGGCATCCCTGCTGGGACTTCCCGGGGGGACAGGGCTCCTCTGCAGGGGACAGTGCCTGCAGTGGCCTGAATGGGGGTAGTGCCTGCCCTGCTCTTGGGGTGCTGCACTCCCAGCCCAGAGCCGGCTCTGCTGCTGCTGCTGCTGTGTCGGGAGAGATGTCCCCATCCCTGGCCAGGCTGCATGGGGACACCATGAGGGAGACACACCCCGAGGTTGGCTCTGTCCCTGTCCCCCACCCTGCTCTGGTATCCCTCCCAGACCCCATCCATCCAAAAATCCTCCCAATCCAGAGATGCAGCCTTTCCATCCCCGCAGCTTTTGGGTGATGCCCAAAATGCTGCCCCTTTCCCACACTGTGTCCCTCCCCCGGCCACGACTTGAGGCACAAGATGTGTCCATGACCCCCTAAATGTCACCCAAGCTCAATTCCCTTGGGTGTCACCATGGCCGGTGTCCTTGCCAGGATTCATCCTGCCCTGCTCCCACTTCCCATCTTTTTCTCCTGTCACCAAGCCCCATGGTGCATCCCCGTCCCAAGGACAGATGACACCAAATTAACCCAAAACTGAGTTATCAGCCCCATAAAAAAGCCAGGGTGGGGGGGAAAGTGGGAGCCATGGCACGATCACCACGCTTCACCCCTCAGCTCCAAAACCTCTGAGCCAGGAGCGCAGCGGGGGCAGGAGCCGCTTGGCATTTTTTCTCCATCTGAACAGTTTAAATTTTCTTTTATTGGGGATATTTTTGTCTCTCTTTCTCCCCCCAGTCCCAAATTTGGTGGGGTCCCAGTGACACTTGGCACCACCGACTCTTTCATGCAAGCAGCATCCATGTAACTCTGGACTGAGCATCCCCCAAAAATGACCTCACCCCCTTTTTCCTCCCCCAAAATATTTTTAGGGACCCCCCCCAAACCTTTCTGCCTCCTCCTGCCCCCCGCTGAGCTCTGACACCCCCCCCCCCCCCAGCTCAGTGGGGGATCGATGCACCCAGGCGCTACCGGATGAATTTCCAGAAGATACGGAGCCCCTCATCGAGAGGAACCGTGCTCGGTCGGGCGCGCGATGCAGCCTAATTAACTGGTGGTTAATTACTAACGTGGTATCGCCACTCCAATATTTATAAAGAAGCGGCTCGGGAGGCAGGGGAGTGCTTCAGCGGGCTGGCACTGGCGGGAGAGTTTAAAAAAGGTACCCCAGAAATGCCCCAAGTAATTAAAAACTGGGGGTAATTAGGGTTTTGTTGCCAAAAATACCCCGTCCCTGGCAAGACTGGGGGGAGCCGGGGGGGCCGGGGGGTGGTCCCGAAAGATAAGGGTCGATCTTGGCATTGTCTGAGGGAATTATAACTTGGGGGGGCCCCTCTAACCTCCCACTTTCCTCTGGGTGTTGCCAGTTTTGGGTGCAGCCCCTCACTGCTGCATCAGGGCTGGAGTTAATGAGAGCCAGGGGAGCCCCAGCTCTGGGAGGGAGCTGCTCCTGGTGGTTAATTAGCATTAATTATTTTTATTTGTATTAGCCTGTAGAGGAGGCGAATGGGGCAGTGGGATGGGGGGAGATGCTGGATGGACGGCCAGGGTGGTTTTGGGGTCCTTGTGGTGGGGGTCCCCATGGTGGGGTGAGGGCCGAAGGGGTGTGTGGCCGTGCCACGGCTTGGGGAGGGACACAGACCCAGGGGGGTCCCCGTGGGTGGGGGCCTGGGGATGGTTCCCAAGGGACCCTGCCTGTGGAGACAGGGGGGTGCACTGAGGGGTCCTTGGGGTGCACCTGCTACTGCACCCGAGGGTCCTTGGGGGGCACCCACTGCTGTGCCCAGGGGTCCTGGGGGGGCACCCATCATCATGTCTGGGTGTCCTGGGGGGCATTTGTCACTGTGCCCAACTGTCCCGGGGGGTCACCCACCACTGTGCCTGGAGGTCTTGGGGGAGCACCCACTGTCGTGCCCAGGGCATCCTGGGGAGGCACCTGCTGCTGCACCTGGGGGTCCTGGAGGGCCACTCGCCGTCAGGCCCAGAAGTCCTGGGGGGCACCCACTGCTGCACCCAGGGGTCCGGGGGGGGCACCCGCTGCCATGCCTTGGGCATCCTGGGCCGTGGTGACCACAGTGTCTGGGACATGTGGGGCACATGGTGTCGCCGAAGTGCCAAGTGTCACTGTGAGCGGCTCAGCCTAGACATGGGAGCAACCTGCTGCCCCGTCACCCCAACAGACCCAGGACTTTGGGCACAGCCGGCCATGTTGGGGACCATCCCCATCCCACAGTGTCCCCAGGGCTGGTGACACCACCCCAGCAACGTCACTGGTGTCAGTGACAGCGGCTGCAACAGAGCCAGCCACCGGGGTCCAGGGCCATGTCCCCCCCATGGTTCCCACCTCCAGGGGCTGTGTCTTGCAGCAGCATGGGGAAACTGAGGCACGGAGCAGGAAGAGTGGGATGAGGCCATCACGGGGGGGATGTAGTGGCAGCCCCCACCTCCTCTGCCACTGCAGTGCCGGGAGAGGCTCAACCCAGACCTGGCGCTGCCATTTATCTTCCCTGGTTAGTGCGAAGGGCTGGCGGGCACGTGGTGACGAGGTGGCTCCTTAACAAGGGAAGATGGATGGCACCGGGCAGCTCTGGCTGCAGTGTGGGGGGGGGGGGGGGCGATGGCAGCAGAGCCCAGCGCCAAACAGCTTTTCCTGGTTCTCCTTCCCTCCTGCTTCTTCCCCCCCTCCTCTTCCTCAGCACAACCCCAGGCAAGGCAGCATTCCCCGGAGACTGGGACACTGTGACTGACTGTGATTCACCGTGTCCCCACCCTGGGGACAGGGACCCTTGTGGTGGTGGGGTAGACAGAGGGTGACTTTTAATGAGGTGACACTGTTGGTGATGGCATGAGGGATGTGGCTTCATGGGTGAGAGCAAGCCCTATGGGACCGCCTGCTGGGCCACCAGTAGGTTCCAGAGCTAACAGTGTCTGACCACTCCATCGCAGGCTGTCTGTGGGCTCGGGGAGATGCAGATACATTCCCGAGAAGGAGGGGACCCCTGGGACCCCTGTCCTGGTGGCAAAGGACAGGAATCCATGGGGATACCCCTCCTTCCTCCGCCAACTCTGGGACTCCTCAGCTGCTTGGCGGTGCCTCCCTGCCCAGCGTGAGCCAATTAAAAGCCCATTCTTGTCGGTTGTAATTAGGAGCATCTTCTCCCCAGTGCATCACTTTTGCATTTCACTTGGGATTTTACCTGCCGGCTTGTCACTGTCACCCAGCGCCACGCAATCTCCCTGCAAGGCGCCAGCATAGATTTGATTACCCAAATAATTCTGCAGCGGCAGCAGGATCCAGCCATAGAGCTTCTTTTCCAGGCAGTTACGGCACCTCCAGCTCTGCCGGCACCTCCTGGCCTTGTCCTCCAGCACTGAGGAAATGTTTACTGGGGGGAGCATCCAGCCCTGCAGAGGGTAGGGATCTGGGTGAGCAGCGAGGCTTGGTTTTGGGGGATTTGAGCTCAGCCCTTGCCACAGGCTCGTGGCCCCTGTGAAGCTCATGGGAAGATGTATGGGGATGTGCTGGGTTCATCAAGTTGGTTCGGGGCTGGGCTGGGAGATGGAGTCCTGTGTCTGAGCTGTAGTCCTGCATCCAAATCGGGAGATGGGGTCCCGTGTCTGAGCTGTGGTCTTGCATCTGAACCAAGTCAGGGTCCAGGGTCTGAGCTGTGGTCCCGTATCCAAATCCAGAGATGAGGTCCCATGTCTGAGCTGTGGTCCTGCATCTGAACCTGGAGTTGGGCTCCCACATTGGAGCTGTGGTCCCACATCTGACTCTGGAGATGGGGTCCTGTGTCTGAGCCATGGTCCTGTGTCTGAATCCGGAGCCATGGTCCCATGTCTGAGGCATGGTCCTGCACTTCAGTTGGGAGGCAGGGTCCTGTGTCTGAGCCATGGTCCCATGTCTGAGCCATGGTCCTGCATACAAACCTGGAGTCAGGGTCCCATGTCTGAGCCATCATCATACACCTGAATCCAGAGATGGGGTCGTGTGTCTGAGCCGTGGTCCTGCATCTGAATCAGGAGCCATGATCCCATGTCCATGCCATGGTCCCCATCCAAACCCAGAGCTGTGGTCCTGTGTCTGAGTCGTGGTCCCACACCTGAACCCAGTGCTATAGTCCCACATCTGAGCTTGCCAGGTCAGGGGGAGGCTCTGGGTGATGCTGAGAGAAGCCACTTCCATCCAGGACCCATTCACCCATGGGTGGGGATCCAGGGCACCCCATGCTATCCCGGAGCTGGCAGGTGGTCTCCCTGGCTGTGGGTGATTTGGGACTCTGGGTGTCCCATGGGATCCGAGGGCTGAGCTGTCCCCTGAGCCGGGTAACGTGGGTGTCCCCTGCGCAGGTGCGGGCCAGCGCCATCGCGCAGGATGCCGACCAGAACTACGACTACGCCAGCAACAGCGTCATCCTGCACCTGGACGCGGGGGACGAGGTCTTCATCAAGCTGGACGGGGGCAAAGCCCACGGCGGCAACAACAACAAGTACAGCACCTTCTCCGGCTTCATCATCTACTCAGACTGAGCCTGGACCCACGGCATTGCCCCATGGCCCTTCAGCCCCATGGCATCCCCCTACTGCTGTCCAGCCCCACAGCATCCCCCTGCAGCCGTCCAGCCCCACGGCATCCCCCCACCGTGTCCTCCAATAACCACCCAGCCTCACGGCATCCCTCTGCTGTGGTTCAGCTCCCTGCTACCACCCAGCCCCACAGCATCCCCCCAATGACTGTCCAGCCCCACAGCACCCCCCTGCTGCCGTCCAGCCCCACAGCATCCCCCCACTGCTGTCCAGCCCTGTAGCCTCCCCTTGCTACTGCCCAGCCCCACAGCATCCCTCTGCCCCGGTCCAGCCCCATGGCATCCCCCATCATGGTGGTCCAGGCAATCTACGGTGCCCCAAGCCCCCCCTTTCCCATTAGCTCACCCCATGGCTGCTAATTCAGGGCTGGGGGGCCGCAGGGGGCTGGGGGTCAGCAAGAGGCTGGGAGACCCCCCTGCACTGCCCCACTGCACCCCCATCCCCTGGCCGCGCACCCCACTTGGCCCCATGGCACCCTGCTCGCCGCTGCCTCCCCACACCCGGGGCGATGCCGGGGGCCGGCGGGTCCCCGCCAGCGTGTATATATGTACAGGACGCGCAGATGTCTATACGGGTGGTCCCCTCCTCCCCACATCTCCAGCCAGCCCCGTGCTGGGGGGCTGCACTGGGGCTGGGGCGGGGGGGAGACGCCTTGCTGCCCGACCCCGGGGCGACTCCATGGTAAAGCAGAGCTGTGACCTCTCCCCGTCTGCTGTCTGTGTCCCCGCGTGGGGCACCCTGGGGATGGGGTCCTCTTGACAACCCCAACACAATCGACCTCGCTTGGCTCCCCAAATCGGCCCAGCAAGCGCTGGTGTCCCCTCGGCCACCTCCAGTGGGGATGCTGGAGATGCAGCCACCGCCATGTCCCTGTCCCCAAAGCCCAGGTGGGCCCACGGGCGGGTGTCCCCTCAGGGACATGGTGTCCTCACTGCAAGAGGGGGGGTGGGATGCGGTCAGGCCACGCAGAGCCATGGGGACCCTCCGGCACGCGCACCCGTCACCGCTGCCTCGGCGCAGGCAGGACGTGTCCCAATTAGAGGTGACAGCGGGGGCCCGGGGCCACCGGCCGCCTCCTGAGCTGCTGCGGTGGGGTCAGAGGACAGGAGCCGTTGGGGACGCGTGGGTGGCCCTGGGGATGGGGACCGGGGGTGGCTGTCCCGCCCCAGGCCGCAGCTGGTCCCCGGTGCTCGTTTCTCAACGCTAATTAACAGGGATGAGGCGGTGGCTGGCAGCGGGGGCTTGTTGGGGCTGGGGCTGTCAGCTCTGATCTGTGAGGAGAAGGCCGCTGTTAAGGCCCCTGGGCCCTGAGCTGGGCTCTCTCCGTTAGACAGCGCTTGGGTCGCCGGTTCTCCCCGCCTCAGGGGCCGCCCCGGCCCGGTAGCCGCAGCAGGGATGGGGATGGGGCAGGGGGAGAAAGATGGCGGCCAGCCCAGTGTATGGAGGGGGGGACACGACTACAACTCCCATAGGGCACAGCGCGGGCGGGTGGGGCACGTGGCGAGGACGGGGAGCCAATAGGGAGGGAGGCGGAGGCGAGCAGCCAATCAGGAAGGAGGGGTGGGGTCTCTCGGACCGTTTGAGAGCGGAGCGGCGGGAACGGCGCGTGAGTGGCGTTAAGGGCAAGATGTAGGGGCGGGTGTAGGGGCGGATTTAGGGGGCCGGGGTGGAGCTACAGGGGTCAGGAGGTGGAGATAGGGCGGTGGAGCATCTATAGGGGCTGGGGGAGTGGTGCAGTGTTCGGGGGGAGGTGGTTTGGGGGTCCGGGGGCGGGGCGGAATAGGGAGCTGTACGGGTGTGAAGGGGGAGTATGGCTGGGGCGGCCTGAAGGGGAGAGGGTCGAGCTGTGAGGGGGAGCTTTGGGGGCCTGAAGGGGGGGAGCAGGGCTGTTGGGGGGGTTTATAAGGATGGCTATAGGGGCACCATTGGGGGTTAGGATAGAGTGGGGGTGGGTGTCCTTGCCCAGCCTCAGGCTCCCCCTCCACCACTTCACCCCCCAGTTGACACATTCCCCCCTATCCCCCAGAGTGCCTGAGATGTTCAAGCTTTGAGCTGTGTTCTCCAGCCAACACCGTGTCCCTACCCCAGCTCCCCCGTGTCCCCATGGCACCGGACCCCCCGCCCGAGGAGGGCACCGTGGCTGTCATGGTGCGTGTGCGGCCCCCTGGCCCCTGCAAGCAAGAGCAGGCCATGCACTGCATCCTGCACGTTGTCGACCAGCACGTCCTCATCTTTGATCCTGAGGAGCACGGTGGCCCCCCCAGCAGCATGCTGCCCACCCACAGGCCCAAGCAGCAGGGCAAGGACCTGAAGTTTGTCTTTGATCGGGTTTTTGGGGAGGGGGCCACTCAGGAGGAGGTGTTCGAGCACACCACCTGTGAGATGTTGGACAGCATCTTTGATGGCTACAACTGCTCCGGTAAGACCCAGCAAACGACTTCAATCCTTGCAGGAGCTCCTGCCCCATCTGCTCCTGGGCTGAGTGGGCTCAGTGGAGCCATGGATTTATTTTGGAAGCCCCCAGGCAGCTGGGGAGATGGGGGGGACACAACAGCAATGCAAAAACATGTAGCCTCAAACTTGTTGGTGGCAACAAGCTGGGGCGATTGCAAGTGTGATCAGGACAGGGATTATCCGGATGTGGAAATGTCATCTATCTTGGTAGGTAAGAGAGGGGAAGCAAAACATGCAGTGCTCTTGTAGAATCACAGAAAAAAAAAAAAAAAGCAGGTGAGCAAGAAAAGTGTGAAGATTAACACAGATGAGTGCAAACTCTTGCACTTGGGGTGGGGTAACTCAGGAGCCCAGTACAGGCTGGGATCTCTGTGGCTGGGGAGCAGCCTCGCTGGGAGGGACCTGGGGGTCCTGGTGGACAATGACCTGAATGGGAGTCAGCAGCGCACTGCGGCAGCAGCAAAGGCAAGTTGCATCTGGGGCTGCATCCACAGGGGCATTTCTAGCTCAGATAGAGATGTGATCATGCCACCCAGTGCTGTGTGCAGCTTTGGTGCCCGCAAGACAAGAAGGATGTGGACAGAAGAGAGACTTTCCAAAGGAGGGCCATGGAGATGATCCGAGGGCTGGAAAGCCTGCCCTAAGAGAAAAGACTGAAGGAGTTGGGTCTCTTCTTGGAGAAGACATGGGGGGAACCTCATCAGTTTTTGAGTACTTAAAGGGCAGCTACAGAGGGGGGCGGAGGCTCTCTGGTCACAAGAAGACAAGGGGCAACAGGTATGTGTTGCATCTGGAGAGGTTTCATCTCAGTATAAGACAGACATTTTTTACGGTAAGAACATTCACTGGAACAACCTGAGTCCCCATGGCTGGAGATGTTCAAGATGCCACTGGACAAGGTGTGAGATGATCTCATCCAGGCTCTCTTTCCTATGAGAGCTTGGACCAGATGGTCTCTCCATGTGCCTCTTAGCCTGGGCAGTTCTGTGATACTGGGGGGCTGCAATAGTGCTTGGCACTGCAGGACATGTTATGTAGAGGATGGAGGTGGGTGTTGGGATAGAAAATGAGGCTGGGCAGGCACTTTCCAGGCATTTTGAGGGACGAGGGTCACTTGTTCTCAGCTCTCCTGGGGCGGGAAGGATGGGAAGAAATCAGGTGGATCCTGTGGTACAAAGAGCACCTTGGTTTTGCCTTCCCAGCTCGAATTGCCATGATAGGCAGAACTTTGAGAGGATGCTGAGTTTCAGAACGGGATCTGGGGTGAAGCAGACATGTCTTGGGGTGCTTTGGGGGTTGCCATGCCCCTCGTGAGCATCTCCCAGGCTGGCAGCTCCATAAAGCTGGGTCTAAAAGTTCCTCATCTGACACCACAGACCTCTGTGCCGTTCACAGGCTGTCAGCAGACGAGCGGCTTAACGAGCATATCACTTCTGTGAGGCAGGCACCGAGCGGAAGACAACCGCTCTCCTGTCTAATCATGGGCCGGGCACTGGGACTGGGGATGCTATTCCTGGCTCTCTGGCGTGCTCTGTGAGCCGCTGAAGGCTGCCTCTGTCACAGTGCCCACCTGGCAGGCATGTCTCGTGTCTCTATCTGCATAAAATAACTCTAGGATCATCAAATGAGAGAGTTGCGAAGCACCGAGTGCTGCTAATGGGGAGAAGGGCTGAGGCTCTCTAGATTAGTGTGTCCTGCTCTGATGGTGGTGCTTCAAAGAGGGTGTTGAAAGGCGGAGGGGAAAAATGAGATGAATTACAAGAAGCACCTTCTGGTGAGAGATGGGAATGGGACTGCTCGGCTTGTTAAAGGGAAGGTTAGGGGGTGACTTGAGCATCTAAGCAGGTGATGGTTTGGGGACTCGTTCTGTCTCTGCTAAATTAGGCTGAAATGAGGTAAAAAATTGCACTGAAGGATAGCACGGCTAGTGCGGAGGGTAATTAGCTTTGCCTCGTCTCCGCAAAGCCCACGAGCGACCTCCACCACAGGGGTTTCTGTGGGAAGCTCTCCTCTCTGGCAAGGAGTGGACGTTACTCCACTCCTGTTAATTAATGATTGTTTCAACCGTCCACCCTTTCTCCTCACAGTGTTTGCCTATGGTGCGACCGGAGCAGGAAAAACCTACACCATGCTGGGCTTGGAG
The DNA here is from genome assembly GCF_929443795.1 of Astur gentilis. Lineage (NCBI taxonomy): Eukaryota > Metazoa > Chordata > Aves > Accipitriformes > Accipitridae > Astur > Astur gentilis. Next base: position 41,406,564 of record NC_064884.1, on the reverse strand, counting down.
AAAAGCCCCGGCATCATGTACCTCACCATGATGGAGTTGTACAGGAGGATTGAGGCCAGAGAGGGGGAGAAGAGCTACGAGGTCCTAGTCTCCTACCAGGAGGTATGCTGCGGTTGGGTTGAGGCATGCCCCCTCCTGCGTCTGGCTCACCATTGCCAAGATTTGGGGTTGATCCGGACCCTGTAGTGACATGTTCGGGGTACCTGCTGTGCTGTCAGCTCTGCCCAGTGTCCCCAGCACAGCCCTAGAGCCCAACTGGAAGCAGGCTCACCTGCCCAGTCTGGTGAACTGGTGCTGCTGGTTTTTCCCATCTGGAGTTGTGGAATTTTCTCTTCCTCGCTGTGGTCCACACAGCAATGAGGGCTTGCTGGGTGAAAGGGTTTTAGAGGAGTGGTGGCACAGTGACTTGCCCATAAAGCCCTCCTGAGCTGTCCTCTGCATTTAGAGCACCATCAGCCGCTCTTGTAACGAGGTCCCGGAGGTGATGTTGGAAGGGACACCGGATCGTGCATGACCCTGGGATACAAAGCTCCTCTCCCTGCTCGCTGCTGGGGAACCAGACCTCAGCCTTACATTGCGTTCTCTGCTCCAGGTGTACAACGAACAGATTCATGACCTGTTGGAACCCAAGGGCCCTCTGGCCATCAGGGAGGATCCAGAGAAAGGAGTTGTAGTTCAGGGTCTATCCTTCCACCGGGTGGGTATAAAAATGGGCACAAGGTCTGGGCAATGCTGCAACTACACCAGTTATGAAAGCAAAGCTGGGGGGTGTGGAGGGGTGTGAAGACACAGGGCTGCTATCTGCATGGCTCCTTTCTGGCAGCAAATGTGACCCTGAGCTGAAACGAGCACTGCAGAGCTGCAAGATGCCTCAGCCTAAGTCGCTGTGGCTGCTTGGTGCCCGCATACGGGGTGTGCTGATGCCTGTTCTCTGCATGTTCCCTCCCAGCCCACATCAGCGGAGCAGCTCCTGGAGATGTTGGCCAATGGCAACAAGAACCGGACACAGCATCCCACCGATGCCAATGCCACCTCTTCCCGCTCACACGCTATCTTCCAGGTGAGGGCTGGTGGTTGCAGTATCGCTTGAGATTTGTGCAGAAAAGGGGGCTAGGGAGCAATCTCATGCCAGGACTGACATCTTGGGGTTCCTGCCACTGCTCCTGGTGTGCCAAAGGGAAAATTGGAGTGGTTGTGGTGCCGAAAAGGGAGGTACAGGGCTGGGCAGGCCACTAGCCAGCACTGTAGCAGGACAGGACGTACTGGTCATGCTGGTGGCCATGTCTCCCAGACAGCCCCGTACTCCCAGCTTGGTGTTACATGTCCCAAGGGCTGAAGTTTCACTTTGTGCTTTTGACTCGTGTCGACTCAGCATGTGGGAGCCATACCTAAAACCTGACCCAGAACAAAGGGGGACGTTTATTGCTGGCTCATGCTTGTGCCTCCCCCCAGGTGCTGTGGGCACGCTGTCTCCTCCGTTGTCGTGTCCCCCTTGGCACTAAACTGGCAATTACGCTCCCCCGGGGGCTCTAAATTTGCTCCCTGGTTTCTCAGTGCTCTCCTATGCAAAGCTGCCAGTTGATTTCAATTCCAGCCAGGCCCTTCCTCGAATTAGCAGGGCCATCACGGCTGCATGGGGAGACGGAGGGCTCTGACTGTAATTTCAGTCTGAACCTGGTGCCTTGCCCGTAGCTGCTTGCAGGGGGGAAGTCCAGGTGTCTGGATGCTTTCCCAGGCGGCTTCCCAGCTGGGCTTGTTGGTGGGTGCTGGATTCCTGCCTGCCGTGAATCCATTAGCTGTGCTGGAAATCTGCCCTTCCCACTGCCGGCTCTGCCTCCTGGCAGGCGAACTGCAGTCTGGTGAGGATGCAAGACTGGTTACGGGCCTCCAGCATCTCCATGGCACCTCTAGTCCTTGCAGGAGTTGCTCCTGGGGCATTGAGGGTGTTATAGGATGGTGGGGGAAGCATTTGCTTCTCCTGGGAGATCTTTAGGGATGCAGAAGGGGAAGTTACAGGGCGATGCTGCCAGGTGAGTCTTGGTGGCTGTGTCCCTCCTCGCCTCCACCAGCTGGGAACTGGACGGTTGGTACCAAGAGTCCTGGCTTTATGCCACCCTGGGGGCACTGCAAGGCTGTGTCTGGGGGCTTGCAGCCGCTGTTGGAGTCTGGATTGCTGGTAACATCCACAGTCAGAGTCTGGGCTGGGGCTGCCACTGTGCATGAGCACTTCCTGGGTCATGCCAGCACTCTAGGTTGGCATGTTGCCCTTTAGGGTCCCAACCAGCTGTACCCCACTTGCTCACCAAGCATAGGAGATGCTGATTATTTTCTGTAGCTCTGTCACTTGCGAGAATTCCTTCCGTGGCTTTGCTACTCATGTCATCACTGAGTTTTCGGCTTGTCTTTTTGGCATGCCAGGATCCTGTTTTTCCCGTTTTATCTGGTGGTCTGCATGATCCACTTCACCACCCTTTTGTAAACATTGAAACTGGTGATGCTGGCTCCAACCAGCAACCCCATGTGCCTTGTTGAGCTGCAGCCTCACCAACCTCTTGTCTTCACAGATCTACTTGAAGCAGCAGGACCGCATTGGCGGCCTCACTCGGGATCTGCAAGTGGCCAAGATGAGCTTGATCGACCTGGCAGGCTCGGAGCGAGCTTCGGTCACCAAAACCAAGGGAGAGCGGCTCCGCGAGGGTGCCAACATCAACCGCTCACTGCTGGCCCTCATCAATGTCATGAACGCACTGGCCGATGTAAAGGTAATGCTGTTTGTGTGGACCTGCTGCGCTCTGGCTCTGCAGGGTGGGTGAATGTGAGCAGTATCAAGTGATGGTCTAGCTGGTGTAGTGAGGACAGCAGCCTGGGCTGGACTCAGAGGTGCTGTGGGATGAGTGTGGCCATCCCCTTATGACACAGGATTCAGAGCTGAGCGCCCAAGGGCCAAAAGCTGAGCAGACCCTTGATCTCTTGGTACAGAGCAAGAAAACCCACATCCCGTACCGGGACAGCAAGCTCACACGCTTGCTAAAGGACTCCATTGGCGGCAACTGCCGCACCGTCATGATTGCTGCTGTGAGTCCTTCCGTCCTGGCCTATGAGGACACTTACAACACGCTCAAGTATGCCAGCCGGGCCAAGGAGATCAAGCTGTCGGTGAGGCTCTTGTGTTGCGGTGGTGATCTGTTGTGTGTTTTGGAGCTGTTGGGGATGGGTGGGAAGGAGCCTGGTCCATGGTGGAGTAGATTAGTGGGTGCCTCCCTTCTCCAGCTTGAGTTTTCCAGCGCTGGGGACGCTGCTTCAGGCAAAGCAGCCGGTGAAGCTGCAAGACACTGTGTGCTCGGTCTTCTGTTAAAGCCCCTCAGGCCAGAGCCCAAAAAGGCTTGTGACTGTAGCAGCAGACCCCTGAGTGCAGATTGTGCCCAGTACAGCTACCCTGGGGCTCCCTGGGGTCACTGGAGGAAGCTGAGTAGCTGTGCTGCTCCAGCATCGCAGAGGGGTATGTGCTGCCCCAGTGCTTCTGTAACCTCTCCCTCATCCCTGTCTCTGCAGCTGAAGAGCAATGTGTTCAGCTTTGACTGCCCTGTTAGTAAATACGCTGTGATCTGCGAGCAGCTGAAAGCAGAGGTGAGATGCTGGTGGGGAGGGGAGGGCTCTGTCTTTAGCTGTGGTTTGCTTGGGATGTGGACCTCTGAGCTCCTGGGGGTCATGAAACTGTCTGATCCTTCCTCGCAGGTGGCAGATCTGCGGGAGAAGCTCCGTGCCTATGAGGATGCTGCCCAGGAGAAAAAGAACAGTGTGCTGGCACCACTGGTTCCCATCGGTTCGAGTACAGTGGGGCTGCTCAGGTGAGGCTGGTGGGGAGGAGGGACAGAGCTTGGTGTGACCTCCTGGTGTCCCCTGTGTCAAGGAGTCTGCAGGGTTTTAGTGCTGGTCAGAGCCCAGATGTTCATCAGAAAGCAGATGAACTTCTCTCCTCATGTGCACCATCATCTCGACTGGTCAGTTGTAGTTATGAGCCTGACGGACCACAGCATGCAAAGCTGGGCTGCAAAGGCCAAATCTTCTTCTGCTTGATCCATCTCCAGACTTCTTAGGTAATGTGATGGCTTCCCCAGAGGATCTTCTCTGGCTCAGTGGCTTCTTCTCTGGCTTCTGTAGGTTGGAGGAAGCTGTCCCAAACACATGCTTGGCCCCGGATTTTCAGAGGGAGAGTGATGGAGAGCAGCAGAAGCCGGAAGCTGGATGGCCTGTTCAGCTGCAGCTGGAATTGGAGAAGGAGGTGACAGAAGGGGTGGACAGCGCAGGAGGGCTTGGCATGATGAGTGGTGCCTGGTGGCAGGGCTCAAATACCCTTGTGGCGTACGCTGGGCATGCTGGGAGAGGGGAGGGCAGGAACTCAGCCGGTCTACAGGGTCCTGGCTCAGCATGTGTTGGGCTGTGGATTGCTAGCAAAACCCCTTAACTTCCCAGCTAACAGGGAGTTTGGGGACCAAGCTCAGCTTAAATATGGGCTAACCCTGGACTTCTGGGCAATTGCTCCAGGCTCCAGAGGAAATGCCTCCCAGCAGCCTCAGAGCGACCCACCAGACAGATATCCAGCTGGAACAGAAGAAACCAAGCCATCTTCTACAGGGATTGTCCGGCAGCCAGCCAGAAACGTGAGTGTCTTTGTGCTATCCCCACATGCCGCTTCCTCTTGTTTGCCTGTACACGTAGCCTTGTTTGCCTCCTGTTGCACATAGCCATCCTAAGGGTGGTCTAGATGGACGTGGGACCAGGTCTTTGCTTGCAGATGACTGCCTGCCCTCGAAAATAAGGGATTTGGCTCCTGGGGATCTAATCCTATGGGATAATCTCTCCTGGAAATGCCAGCAAGGAAGGTTTCCAGGCACAGCAACTACGCAAGCCTTAAGTGCATGTTGTTAGTCCTGAAATTACCTCCACGAAGTCTTTCCTCCTGCTTCAGCTCCCCCAGGTCCTGCCCTGGCAGGGCTCCCATGCCACCATCTGCTGATGTCTCTGCCCCAAGCATCTTGGCAGAATGAACCTCTTTAGAAAGGTCTCTTGAGGGAGGCTGGCCTTGACGTGTTCCTGGATCTCTGTCTGCCTCTAGCTGAGCTAACGAGTGTCTGAAGCCCAACAGAAAGTCTGTAGATGCCATTTGGTCCCTTGTAACCAACAGGTGAACATGCAACTCACAGCTCAGGTTCTCCAGTAAGAGATTTACAGCTTGGGTATCTCACAGCTTCAAAGTTTGCCTCTCTTCCCCCAAAACTCTGTGAACAGGCTCTGCCCTACCCAAGGAGGTGTCTTGGAGGCGATGCTCGTGGTGCTGAGCCTCTGTTACTGGTGACACTGGCACAAGCTCACCTGCTAACTGGTTCTTGGGTCTGTCTGTGTCCCAGGCTTGTAGCTACCATACTAAATGTTGCCCAAAAGCAGTATTCCCTCCTGAAGGATGCCAACCTCCTTACTCCTGACATGGTCTCTGAATTTGAGGAGCTGGAGCGCCTGGTCCATCAGGAGGCTGTTGTAAACCTGGAGCAAGCCACATCTCTGAACAGACCCACAGAGGTCAGCAGGGCCACCCCAGCCCAGAGGATGCAGCAGGGCTGTGATGGTGAGGATTTGGATTTGGGACAGTGCTGACCCCTCTCCTTTGTCTTGACATGTGCCAGAGGAGCCAGTGGTGGTGGAGGACAGCTCCCAGCCATGGGCCCAGGGCAGGGAGACGAGTTTCTCCTGATGTGGTGCCCAGTGGGTTATGCCGAGAGTGGTTCCAGCCTTGCTTTGTATAGCGATTCAGGCTAGCCAGCATATCTGGCAGCCTGGGGCACGGCAAGAGCCGTGAGCAGCCCTTGTCTCTTGGGAGCTCAGCAAGTGTGTGCAAGTCAGCTTAAATGTGAGTGATATTTCTGCTCCAGGAGACCAAAGCAGCAGTTCTGATTGTAATTTTTTCTCGTCTTGTTTATTCCTCCATGGTACATTTGCCCGAGTCAGCCCGGCTGCAGCCTCCCGGCTGGCAGCCTGCATCTGACCAGGGCTGATGTGCCAACACATTAACCTGATAGCAAAGCTGTGGGCTCTGCAGACCATGTTTTCTGGGGACAGACCAGGCACTGCCACGGGGCACTTGCTTTGGGACCAGTGTGGTGCCTTTAGGCTGGCAAGGCACAGGATTATTTGTGCTGGCTCTTTTCCTCTGGGTTTAATGTGATTTGATGAAAACACCCGCTGGCAAATAGCTGCTGTAGGGCTTGCTGGGCAGATCTCTGCTGAGCTGTGAGGGGGGGCAGAGGGGGATACCCCTGGGTTTGGGGGTGACTGGGAGCTGCAGACAGGGAGATGACTGTTTCTTCTCTGCTCTTTTAGCAGAGGCATCTGTCACTGTGTCCAGTATCCCTGTGACAAGCACCACCCTACAATGCTTGCAGCAGCTCACTCCACTCTCCAGTTCCATGCCGATGGCTCCCAGCCCAGTTAAGAAGAGGAGGAAGTCTGAGAGGAAGTTGGGAAATCCCTGCAGCCTTAAAACACAGATGAAACGCCAGCGGGGATGTGGGAAAAAAGCGGAGAGTCCTAGGGCGATGCAGAGCCTAGGTATCTCCTGTCTCAAAGCAGCAGCCCAGACACCCCCTGTCTCCCCGGTGCCATCGCGTTGCACCCCCAAAATCTGCACACTGACAGTCACCAAAAGCCATGTGCCCCTGGCAGTGTTAGCTGCTCAAAACTGCTGCACCTGGCCTGCCCTGCCCATCCATGACCTGAATGTGACTTTCGAGATCTGCAAGGCCTGTGATTCACCTGGCATGGCTGAGCCAGCTGCCTTCAGCACACCTGAATTCTCTGTCTGGGACAATGTTCAGAGCATCCTAAACAAGCAGGACAGACCCTTTGTGCCCAAGTAAGTGCTGCCCTGGATGGGTTACCCATGTTTTTGGGGAGCCCCCCTTCATGGTCTTGCTGTCTGGGTGAATCCTTTGTGGATCACTGCAGCTCTGCTAAGGGGAGTCTGGGCAGAAGACATTTGGCCTTCAGACAGGCAGCCAGTGGGCCAAGCTTGTGTGTGAATCACTTGCAAAGATATAAAAAGCATTCCAAGAAAATCTATTTCTCCTTCTCCTCCCTTTGGACATGGAGGAGCATCCTCCACATGGCTTCTGGAGCCCATGTGCTAGCTGGGAAGCAGGTGGGATATTGCCTCTCCTGCCAGAGAGGTTGAAGCGAGGGTCAGGACTGTGCAGTGTGGTGTTTATAGGGTGTTTTATTTTTTTATTGCTGGTGCTTCAAAGCTTCTGTCTTTTACAGAGCTGTGTGAATTTGTGTGACCAGCCAAAAACAGAGATCAGCATGCCCTTGGTAATGCAGGACACCCTTAGGTCTCCCTATCTCCTCCTATAGCTCTAGGAAATCGTTCTTGTAGAGGATAACTGGGGAAACTGAGGTACAGGGGAACAGCCCGACCACCTTAGGGAGCAGGAGTACCCAGGCAGCTGCTGCCACTTGTGCAGATCCCCTGAGGATTCACCCCTGTTTCAGTCATCTTCCCCTGCAAAACCAGACATGTTTCCTGTGACTTCTGTTCCCTGCAGGTGGATGGTGTTGGCCCAGTTGCCTCCCAGCCTTGTGAGAGTGAGTGGTGGGGATCTAGCCCTGGCAATAACCCTCTTTTCCTTGGCTGCAGACCCTGTGTCCCAGTGTTTGCTATGAGGGGTTCCTCCATCCCCAAGCCCTCTTCTGTCTCCAAAGCATCCGCACAGAAGCGGAGGCAAGTGGAGAGGTGAGACAGCCGCTGGCACCCTGTACCCTAGAGCGTTCCATGCAGGCAGCAAGGATTGGCAGCTCCTGCCTGTGATCGCCTCTGGGACTCGAGCCCCTATCCCTGCCTGTGTTGGCTCCACCTTGCCTGTAACATCTGGGGATGATGAGTGGGCCTCTGCCCTGAGCCTTGAGGGTTTAAAATGGCCCCTTTCTCTTTCACAGCACAACTTACCCCTCCCTGGGTAGGCTCCAGAGCCGCATCACCCAACTCCCGAGCAGCAGCCAGAGATCTGTGAAGCCCTCCCGCATCCCAGGTGAGCCCTGTGCCCTCCACACCTAGCCAGATGCCTAGGGAACACCTCTCCCTACAACATGATGGGCTGTGGGAGTGATCCCTGCCTCGGGACAAGCAGCAAACTGGTGTTGTGCCAGCCCCATTCCAGCTCAGGGGGTGGAAATACCTGGGAATTGGGAGGCTTGGTGCTGGTGGAAGATGCTGTTTGGGGTTTGCTGCTTTCTGGCTGCAGCCACAGCCTTGGAGAAGTGCGGTGGGTGCTTGGGGAGGGGTAGAAAGGAGGAGTGAGCTGGTGGCAGCGCCTGGATGCCTATCATGAGGGGACCTGGGTTTGCTGCTTTTACCCAGGAGCTGCCTCATGTGCTTCTCTCCTCTTTCCATCCTCAGAACGTCCTTCGGGCGCTCTTGCCTGGAAGGGCAGCAAGAGGACCACCAAAGGGCTTGCGGCACATGGCGGCACAGCCCCTGCTCCCACCCCCCAGCCAATGAAGCTCTAATGCTGATGGCTCCACCGACCAGGATCCCTCCCAACATCCAAACTCAGGTGTCAAATTTCTTCGTTGCTCTGAGAGCCCTATCCCATCCCTCCTGCAGCCCCACAAGTTTCCCCTCAAGCCCTTCTTCTACCCCTAACATCACCCCCAGGGTCCCGGTTGTGTCCCCCGTTGCGTGTTACTCCCCCTTGGTGCAGCCCTGTATATTTTTTGCAGCAGATGGATTATTGCTGTTCCCTCTCAGCCCCTCTCTAATCTGCGCCAGGGTGTCGAGTGCTAACAGATGGGTGATGCTAAGAAATAACACGCGCTTTTAATAAATCCTTTCATTTCAAACCAGAGGGGCGAGGGGAGACGTGTGGCTGTTTCTTCTCGCCTCCCCCTCGTGCAGGGAGCTGGGATTGGGTAGCAGCTCCTGTCTGTGGGCCTGGAAAAGGCCCTTGCTTCTGGGGGTGGGCTCCATAGTGGCTTCCCCCCATCTCCCATCATCATAGGGGCCCCATGGGTGCCTCCTGCCCCCTTTGCTGTGCCTGTGGGGGTCTGGGCTGCTTGCTCAGTGTCCCAGGGTGCAGGCCAGGGGCAGTGGCAGCTGCCTGCCCTCCCAGCTCCTGCTGCTTTGTGTAGTGATTGTGGAAGAAGTGTTCCTGTGCTGTTTACTCCCTGCTAAAACCCCATCGCTGCCACCCCTGTCTTCTTGTCCCCCTGGGATCCTCACTCCAGCTGCCTGCCAACCCCCAGTCTGGGCGCAGAGAGCTCTGAGCATCCCTACCCAGGGACCACACCTGTCCCCTGACACCCCCATGACCCCTTTTCCTGTCATGCCAGGGCACATCTGGGTAGTGACACATCTGGCTGCCTGCCCAGCTCCTTGCTGCCACCCTCAGAGGTGACCAAGAGTGGCAGGAGCAGGATGGGCAGGGTGGACCTAGATCTGGGTGTGCTGCTGTCCCATGGGGACCAGGGTCACCGACTCCTCCTGCCCTACTTTCCTGCCTGACAGTGGCAGATCTTGCCTTTGTCTTCTCAGAGGCTGGAAGCTTCTAATTAAAACTTCCAGCCCGCTCCCAGTTCGTTTGTCTCATTAAGAGGGGGCCTGGGAGGAGGAGGAGGGAGAGCCTAGCTCTGCCTCCACGCAGCCGCCGGGAGTGACAGCTTTCCGTGCTTTGATCCCAGCTGCGTAGGAGCTGGGAGAAAATAAATCTCTGGGGAGCGGCTCATGTAGGACCCCAAAGCCCCCGCGCCCCCGCTCCATTCCCCCCCACCCTGCGAGGGCTGTGCACCCCAGGGGACTTCAGGCAGTCTAGAGCAATGGAGGTCCCCTGTCACCACGGGCTGTCACACAGCATGTGTCCCCAGGGATGTCACTGTTCTGGCAGGCTGGCGATGCCAAGCGTCACGTGTGGGGTATGTAGGTGCCCCAAGCCAGGTGATTCTGTAGGCAAAACCCCTGCCTGTGGTTGGTGACACCAGTCCAGGACAGCAAGGGGGACATGGTGTTGGCTGGGGACAAGGAGCTTCTGGGGATAAAAGGGGGATGTGGCAGCAAGAGGTTGTCCCTGAGCACTGTCTCAGCGCCACCAGTATGACCCCCAAGTGGCTCTGGGTCCCCACAGATTGCACCCATGGGGACACGGCTGTTGCCACAACCCTTCCTGACCAGCCACTGTCGGTGGCCCAGTGATGGTGGCTGGTGTCCAGTGGGGCCTGGCTGCCTGTCCTGAGCGGGCAGGGAGCCTTTCCCAGCAATCGGCTGCCATCTAGCTGCCGGCTGGTGAGACCTGTCCCCATCCCTGTCCCCGCAGCATCCTCACCAGCACCCCAGGGCCCCCTGTCCCCCAGCTTCCTCCCAGCTGCCTCTTGGGGCATCCACTGCGTGTCCCTTATGTCCCTAAAACACCCCCGTCCCCTGCCTGCGCTGTCCCCAAGGCCTGGCTGTGCCTCAATTTGTGGCCAGGATGCGGTGGCTCGGAGGGGACAGGGCTGGTGGTGGCCCCATGCCCATCGCTGCCACCGCCCCTGGATCCGTCCCCCCGTGTTTCCCGGCAGCATGGTGCCCCAGCACAAAGGCACCCCACGGCTGTGCCGGGCAACGACGGCTCCGGCCCTGCACAAAGCCCCTTTCAGCTGCCTGGGGAAAGCCCCTGGCACCTGGCCCCCGCCTAGGGAGGGGTCCTGGCCCTCAGTCCTCCCCCACTGTTGGCCAACAGGGGGTAAAAGACCCCCCAAACTCAGTGCACATGTGACCAGTGACATGGCCATGCTCACGCAGCCATGGCCATGGCAGGATCAGGCCCCCTCGGAGCTGGGAAGGGGATCCAGTGTCCTGAGCTCCGGCCAGGCTCCAGCGGCAACCAGCCAGCGCTTTTACAGACCCACTGGGGTGGAAAGGACTTTGGAGGCTTCAGCCATTTAATTAGCAGCCTGCCTTAATTAGCAGCCTGCCCGTGCTGCCAGAGTGCCTGCAAAGTGCCTCGGCCCGCTGGGGAGACGAGGCTTTGGTAGCTGGTACTGAGCTGCTTGTGCCGGGGCTCGTCCCGGGGGGATGTAACACGGGGAGCATGGGTGTGTGTGCACGTGTGTGTGCGCACACATGTGGATGTGAATGTGCGTGCATAGCAGGATGGCCGTGCATGTTGTGTATACATGGAAGGGTAGATGTGCTTCTGCAGCTCTGCGCGTGTGCATGTGCACAGGTGTTCAGGGAAAGCAGCATGCGTGTGCGGATCTGTGCATGCTAGGTGTGTGTGCGCATGTATATGCAGGGGTAGGCGTGTGTGTGCGTGTGCATTGCACGTGGTGTGTGTGTGCACATGGGCATGGAGGGATGGATGTGTATGTGCATGTGTGTGGACATAGGTAGACATATGTATGTATCTGTAGGTGCATGTATGTGCATGTGGATGTGTGCATGCATACAAGTGGGTGTGTATGTGCCTATATGTAGATGTGCACATGCACGTGTGCGGATGCCTCCTTATGGGTGTGTGCACAGGACAGGGAGGGGGTGGGGTGTGTGCTTATGCATGCAAGTGTGCGTGCACGGGGGTGTGTGCATGGCAGGGTGTGTGCACACGCATGCAGGCATGTGTGCACAGGGGGGGTGGCTGTGCATGCGTGCACCCGAGCCTGCCCGGTGTGTCTCTCTGCCTTGAGCGCCTCAGACGCTGCCAGGGCCAGGGGTGTCGTGGGGATGGGTTCCCGGGGTGCAGATACAGCCTGGGTCCTTGCAGCGGGCACCCTACAGCACCGCACCCACCCTCGCACCCAGCCCCCACGGTGCCCCGTGGCGTCGTACCCGGTCCCTCGGTGTTCATCCAGCCTCGTGCCCAGCACCCACCCACTGGCTGCCCCATGGGTGCCCGTGGCCACCACTCTGCCTCCCCCCTAGGCGTCTGCCCCAGGATCCCCCGGGGCCCTGGCAGTTCCTGCCTTGGGGGGGGGCAGGCAGTGGGCAGGGGGCCGTGCCACAGTGCCCAGGCTGGGTGCCAGGGCGCATCCGCCCCTGCCGGGCACCACAAAGGCTGGCTTTTGTGGCAGTCCTCCGGCTCCTTGGCTGGCGGCCAGCGTGGGGGCGGCCGGCAGGGCTGGGGGCCCCCGGGCTCCATAAAACTCCCCAGGCCAGGCACATCGCACCCACCCCTTCAGCATGGAGAGCCAGCGGCTGTCCTCCTACGGCCGCCGCTTTGGCCCTGCCACCCCGGTGTACCGGGTGCTCCCCACCAGCCCCCCAGCCCGGCTCCGGGCTCCCCGCAGCACCCAGCCAGGTCCCCGCGTGGGTGCCCGCCTGGGGTCAGGCAAGATGGACTTCTCACTGGCTGCAGCGCTCAACTCAGAGTTCAGGGAGACGCGCACCAACGAGAAGGTGGAGATGATGGAGCTCAACGACCGCTTTGCCAGCTACATCGAGAAGGTCCGGCTCCTGGAGCAGCAGAACAAGGTGCTGGTAGTGGAGCTGAACCAGGTACGGGACCAGGAGCCCTCGCGTCTGGCTGATGTCTACCAGGAGGAGCTGCGTGACCTGCGGCGCCATGTGGAGCAGTTGGCTACAGCCAAGGCCCGTCTGGAGATCGAGAGGGACAACCTCAGCGAGGACCTCGGCAGTCTCCAGCAGAAGTAAGATGCTGCCCTTCTTGGGGTAGTCCTGGGGACTGAGGTGGCCACCACAACCAGGATGATGATGGGGACCAGGGTGGTGATGGGGACCAGGGTGGCCACCAGGAGCAGGATGGCTCCAAGGACCAAGGTGGCCACCAGGACAGGACTGAGAGTGGCCACCAGGATGGGCATCAGGGTGACTACCAGGACCAGAGTGGCAGCAGGGACCAGGAGGGCCATCAGGGTGGTGATGAGGGTTGTCCTGGGGCCCATGGTGGTGGCAGGGCCCATGGTGGTGGCAAGGACCTGGGACCAGAATGGGGACTGGGGTGTCCCCAGGATCAGGGTGGCTGCTAAGACAGAGACCAGGGTGGCGACCAGGACCAGGGTAGCCCGGGGGACCAAGCACTGATGGGTAGCAGGGTGGTGATGGGGATGTGGGTGGCAACAGGGACAAGGACGACCCCTGGGAACAGTATGGGATGGTGGCACAGGGTGTGGGATGGGCACAGGCACCGACGCGGTGTGGTGCTGGTGGCGTGGGGCTGTGTCGACCGGGTGGGTCTGTCCGTGGGACTGAGAGTAACAAGTAACGGCGCCGAACAAGTAATGGTGCCTAATGAGTGACAATGCTGAATGGGTAGCAATGCCAAATGACTAAGGGTGCCTCTCTGCTCCGGCGCAGGCTGCAGGACGAGGTCACCATGCGGCTGGAGGCCGAGAGCAACCTGGCTGCCTACAGGCAGGTGAGGGCAGGGGCCGGATCCTGTGTCCCCCATCCTGCACCCCAGGGGTTCAGCTCAGGGATGGGGCAGGGGTGGGATGGAGATGGGCACGGACAGACAGGAGAGGGATGGGGCAGGAATGGGCAGGAATGGGCAGGGCCAGGCAGCTCAGGAGGGAGCAGACCCAGGTGGCCAGCCCTGGGGACAGTCCCTCCTGTCCCCCTGTGGTAACAGGACGTGGATGCTGCTGCCTTGGCTCGCCTGGACCTGGAGCGGCGGGTGGGGACCCTACAGGATGAGATCGCCTTCCTCCGCAAGGTCCATGAGGAGGTAACCCCCGGGGGGACTCGGGGGGTGGGGGCCTGGGGCTCAGAGGCGGCCAGGCTGACCCTCGCTGTTCCCCCAGGAGCTGCGGGAGCTGCAGGAGCAGCTTGCCCGGCAGCGGGTGCACATTGAGGCGGACACGAGCAAGCCAGACCTGACAGCCGCCTTGCGCGACATCCGCAGCCAGTACGAGGCCATGGCGGCCAGCAACGTCCAGGAGACTGAGGAGTGGTACAAGTCCAAGGTGTGGTGGGAGTCAGTCATCCAACAGATGGGTGGCTTGGCTGTCCCCTCCTGGGATGTCACCTGCTTGCGGCTGGAGTTGACTACTCCAGGGTTGGGTGGCTCTGCTTAGTGGTGGCGCATGGGGTTTGGGATCCCCACTGTCCCTGCTCATGTCCCATGTCCTGGTTTGGTCCCTGTGGGGAACAGGGATGTGTCCCCTGTGACACCCCAAGGCACCATCCCTCCCACCTGCAAAGCAGGGTGTCAGGGATGTCCCCCGTGTCTGCTGTCCTATCACGTCAAGGGAGCAGGGACATGTCTCCACAATACGTGCCATCAGCCACGTGCTTCGTGTGCACTGTCCCTTCCACCCACGAGAGCAGGGACATGTCCCTAGCACCACGTGCCATTGCGGGCACATCCCGTGTGCGCTGTCCCTTCCTCCCATGGGAGCAGGGATGTGTCCCCATGACATGTGCTGCTGGAGCCACAGCCCTCCCACAGGAGCTGGATGTCCCCAGGACACTTGCCTTTGGGGATGTCCCACATGTCCCTTCCTGCTGTGGGAACAGGGATATGTCTCCAGTGCCACACCAAGTGCATGTCCCACGGGCACTGTCCCACCACCCCGCAGGGTCAGGGACATTTCTCCATGCCACATGCTACTGGGGCCATATCCCTCCTGTGGAGCAGAGGGGGGTCATCTCCCCATGCCATGTGCCACCAGGACATATACATGCCATGTGGTCCCATCCCATGGCACATGTCCCCCCACCCAGTTTGCAGACCTGACAGACGCGGCCGCCCGGCACGCAGAGGCCCTGCGCGCAGCCAAGCAGGAGGCCAACGAGTACCGGCGCCAGCTCCAGGCCCTCACCTGCGACCTGGAGGCTCTGCGGGGTTCGGTAGGTGATGGCTGTGGGGTGCAAGGTGGGGGGACACGGCCTCGGGGAGCTGCCACCACGGGGTTCTCTGGCACAGCAGTGGGGACCACCACCCAATGCTGGGGGAATGGCTGGTCCCCAAGGATGGGAGATGGATGGCCACTGTGGAGAGCCCCTAGGTCCTGGGAGAAGGTGGCCATGGAGGGTGTCATGTCCCCTCGTGGTCCCCCAGAACGAGTCCCTGGAAAGGCAGCTGCGGGAGCTTGAGGAGCGCTACGCCCTGGAGACGGCCGGCTACCAGGACACGGTGGCGCGGCTGGAGGAGGACATCCGCAGCCTCAAGGAGGAGATGGCCCGGCACCTGCAGGAGTACCAGGATCTGCTCAATGTCAAGCTGGCCCTCGACATTGAGATTGCTACGTACCGCAAGCTGCTGGAGGGCGAGGAAAGCAGGTGAAGGCAAAGCTGTGGCTTGATCCTGCCCCCTCCCCATCCCCAGCCATGCCCCAAACCAAGGCCAAATCCTCGTGGTCCTTCTGGGGTGTCCGGCTCGGTTGGGGACCATCCTCCAGCCTCCTGCCCCAGCCATGGGCAGGGTGGAACTGGTGGGCAGCAGGACCCCGTGCTCTTCCCAATGCCCCCTGTTGCTCCTGCAGGATCACTATCCCTGTGCAGAGCTTCTCCAACCTGCAGATCCGAGGTAAGGCTGTGGCCACGTGTGGGGTGGGTTGAGGGGGGGCAGGATGGTCGCACAAGCAGGGGTGGCTTCTGGGGGCTCCATGAGGGACATGCCATCTTGGCCATCCCTGCCCCATCCAGAGGCACCAGGAGGTTTTCCTCTGAATCTCAAGGAACCAGGATTCCTGGGTTCTCCCAAGATGGGGGGAGGAGTGTGCCATGGCCACATCCCCAAGGCTGAGCATGTCCCTAAGGCCAATGACATCCCCAAGACTGACCATATCACCATGTCCATAGTGCCAGCCACATCCCCAAGGCCAATTGTGTTCCCCAGTGCCAACTGTATCCCCAAGAACAACCCTGTCTGCAAGCCCAATCACATCCTAAAGCCACCCATGTCCCTATGGCCAAACACGTGCCCATGGCCAATCACATCTCTAAAGCCAAACATGTCCCCAGTGCCAACTGTGTCCCCAAGGCTACTCACATCCCCAAGCCAGCCACATCCCCAAGGCCAATCATGTCCCCAACCGCATCCCCAAGCCAACCATGTCCTTGAGGCCAATGGTGTCCCTGAGGCTGGTCATGTCCCCAGGGCTGCTGCCTCCCATGGTTCAGGGCTTTCCAGCCCAACCTGTTTCCTTTGGGCCCCTCCACTTGTGTGTAGCTGGAAGAGCTATACCCCAGGCACCAGGTCACCACCATGTCCTGCCCGTGTCCCCTAGAGACCAGCCTGGATGCTAAATCTGTGTCAGAAGCTCATCTGAAGAGGAGCATCGTGGTCAAAACTGTGGAGACCAGAGATGGAGAGGTGGGAAGTCCTCATCTGTGTCACCCATGCTGCCTTCCCTCCACCCCCGCCTCCCCATGGGGTGTCCCTAAGGGGGTCACTCATCATGCACATGGGGCCACCATCCCTCAGCCCTGGGAGCAGCCCAGGCAGGGAGCCAGTGATCCCAGTGCCCTGAGAGCACAGCGTGAACTGGCTGTGGACCATGGTAGAGCTGAG
Organism: Astur gentilis; assembly: GCF_929443795.1. Taxonomy (NCBI): domain Eukaryota; kingdom Metazoa; phylum Chordata; class Aves; order Accipitriformes; family Accipitridae; genus Astur; species Astur gentilis. The sequence continues at coordinate 41,390,071 of NC_064884.1, read as the reverse complement.
CCTGGCAGCTCATAGAGAAAACCATCCCTGTCCCCATCCCCAAGTTCAGTCAGAGCCCAGGCAGGCTCAGCCAGGGAGAAGAGCCTGATCCCGGGGTGATGGTCCCTCTCCCTCTGTCTCCAGGTGATCAAGGAGTCCAAGCAGGAGCACAAGGAGGTGGCATAGGGTGGGCGAGCCACAGCAGCCACACGCTTGTAGCCGTAGCTCCGTAGGTCCCGTCCGATGCTGCGAGGGAGCCCCACGGCCAGGCATGGGTCGTGGGAGGAGCTGGTGGTGCTTTGTCAGGGACCATCTCCCTCTCATCAACCCCTCACGTATCCCACATTGGCCTGTGTCCCAGGGAACCCGCTGACACCCTGCATCCCACCTTGCTGCCCTCTCTCTGGTCTGGGAGGCCACCCTGAATCTCCCCAGTGCACCCAGCCCCTGAACACCCTTGGGGTGGGGGGCTGCAGGGTGCAAGGTAGCAGCTGGTGAGGGATATTTCCCCATCACCAAGCACTGGGTGGGCTTAGCCAAGAGGCACGGGCAGGAGGAAGGGGAGGATGGAGAGGCAGGGTGCTGTCAGGATGGTGTCAAAGGGTGATGAGATGGGGATAATGAGGGGTTCCTGGGGACACTGGGGTGTCCAGGGTGGTTTGTGGGGCCAGAACAGTGGTGGGCAAAGCAGGCTGGGTGGCCTCAAGGGTTTCTCCTGGCACAGAGCTATGGGGCTGTTCTGACCCCCACTGGGTGTCTGCCACCAAGGGGTCCCCATCACCGTGGTGGGGAAAAACAGTCCCGAGGGGCTCATGGTGAGGGGTGACCCACAGCCGTGCACCTGGCCCCTCACCTGGAGGGGTCCCATGCAGGTGAAAATGGAAAGGAGGGGGAGTGCAGAGAAGGAGGAGGAGGAGGGTGTCGGGGCACCCACGGGTGTTCTCACAGTAGGAGGTGCCTCCCGCACCCCAGGAGTGACGGGGAAGGACAAACAGAACCATCTTAATTCTGCCTGTCTCTCCTGGGGTCACACTAGGAGCCAGGGGGACTGGGGACTGGGGCTGTCCCTGGTCACGATCCCTGCCACGCATGGAGCCCAAGCCCACCCTCCGCATGGGCATTCAAGATGGGGTTGGAAGAAATCCCTTGTTCCTGGGCACCATGTGGCCCTGTCCCCCATCTATCCTCCCGTGCTCCCCCCAGACCAGCACATGCCACTGGCCCACCCAGGACCATTGCCCAGCCTGGTGCTTGCCCGCAGCCCCTGTCCCCACCTTCGATTTAGCTACTGAACACAAGCAAAACCTGCCCTGATGCCACCTAACATAGGAGCAATGACCCAGAAGCAATTCCTGTACCCCGTAAGCCCTTCAGGATGAGCACATGGGATGCCACTTGGATGCCATCCCCCCTGTCCCCTCTGTCCCCCTCATCGCTCAGGTGCTGAGCATGCTTTGCAGCTACTGACTCCAGAATGGCCAGTCCCAGAGGCAGGAGATGTTACAGGAAACCTGGGTGCTGCCCAGGTTTGGCATCTGGAGTGGGATGGCAGTAGCCCAGGGGGCTTGGTCCCCCTGTGAGCAGCCTCCGGTTGGAGCTTTGCAGCCCACGTTGCTACTGAATTAATGCACTAATGCCTGCAACAGCTTGAGATGAGAAATAAAGCTAATGCAAGTGCTGTGCTTCCACGGTCATGCCTGCAACCTGCCTCTCCGCAGCCAGTGCTGTGGGTTATTTGGGATTAGCTGGGGTGGCGAAGCCCTTTGGGAGCCCAAACTGAGCTCAAAGTTGCCAGGGGACTCAAGGTCAGTGCTGTACCACAAGGCATGGCCAACACTTCATGGGTCAACACCCATAAAGGACTGCAATGCAGGGGAAAGGCGCGCAGGAATAACCCCCCCCCACCCCGAACCAGCAGCTGGGCAGTGGGGTGGGAGAGATCCCCTTCCCAGGAGGAAGGGAGGGGAAACAGGGATCTGCTCGGGGCTTTTCAACTTCAAACCCAGCTCCTTCCCCACACAAACCCATGCAGCGGCTCCTGGGAAGCTCCTGGGATCGGCTGCAGCTGTTAGGACTGATGGATTTGAGATCCTGCACATCATCTACACGGTTCAAGTGCCTGAGTATCACTGGGTCCCCCAATGCTGCCCTCCTGGACAGCAGGATTTCTCTTGGGAAAGCTGAAATCCCCAAGCCACATCCTTGAAAAAAGGAGTGGAGATGAGCTCCATGGGGAATTCCTGCTCCATGCCGAGGACCAAGCAAGTGGCCACCTAAACCCTACAGAGATGCCATCCTCTTTGGAGGACACACATATTAATTTTGTCGGGCATAAATATTGACTCGTAAGTCTGCTGAGTCGGGTGAGTTAAGTAACACAACCAAAACCCAGAGAAATTTCCGAAGAAAATCACCAGATTAATTTGAAAAATATTTTTTTTCTTGAAAAGATGCTTAAACCAAAATCTAAAAAAATTGGGTTTGCTCCAGCTAAGGAGCTCAAAGGAACATTGAATGTTCTGAAATGTTGGCACTCGAAGTTCTCAGCAGTAAAAAAAAAAAAAGGGTAAGAAAAGCAAGAATTAATTGGATTAAAATAGTTTGGTGTATCTTTTTAGCAGCCTCTTAGAAAAACAGCTCAAATAAATCACTGATGCAGTTTGAGAACTCTGTAGAGCTTGGCCAGAAGATCTTGCAACAACTCAAAGCATTCTTTTGAGAAGGACTATATTGAGCTTAAAACCCCACCGCAAGCCAGCGGCAGAGCCAGGAACAAATCGTGGCAGTGTGAAATCCCTGCCTGTCCCTACTAAGCCGTGCCAATGTACAGCACGGGGAGTTTTCCACATCAGTCCTCACTGTCACGCTCTTGACCAAAAGGGAGGATGAGCAGACACTGGCAGCATTTTGATTTCTAATGGTCAGGACATTAGACATTTCTAACGGGAGGATGATCTGAGGTGTAAAAGTGACCTGTCGGGGCTGTGGTGGAGATGCTATGTTCTGGCAGGGCACCTGAACACTTGCCAGCAGCAGCGGCACACGTGGATGACAATGAAGATGATGCTGATGAGGACATAGCTCATGCCGATGGTCTTGACAGCGTACAATGTCTCAGGATCGTCAAGTTTCCGCCGGCGCTGGTGCTGGTAGATCACGCTGAGCCGGAAGCCGGCCACCATCTCACCCTCCCGCCAGCAGAAGTAGGTACCTCGATCACTGACCCGGACCCGCTGGATGTGCAGGTGGTTTCCATGGTCGATGAAGACCCGCATGCTCTTGTTGACACCGACAAGGTAACGGGAGCGGTAGAGCCGGACGGAGTCCTTGTCCCAGGCCACAGCATGCTCAGGCCGGGCTCCTGGGCACGCAATGATCAGGCCACTTCCAGTGGGCTGCTGGTGAAACTGTGTGGGGACGCGGGGCAGCCAGGGCTTCTCGCCCAGCTTGGAAATGACATTGGAGATGGCCTGCACACCTTCCTCAGGGACCTCCTCTTTCAGGCAAGGGGTCAGGCAGCTTCGGATGGCCACCTCGGGTCTCCGGAGGTGGCCAGGGCGCTGGATATTTGCAGGGACAGCTCTTGAGCCACAGGACGTGACATTGGGCACAGCGGTGCGGTATCGGGGATGCAGCCGGGTGCTCTGTATGTAGCAGAGCCCAATCCGCCGCTGCTCACCTCTCACCCCACAGCGGTCGCATCTGGTCCAGTCCCAGAAGGTGGTGAAGAGGCTGAAAAGCTTCCTTGTGTAGTCATCTTGGACGTGCTGGCCTCTGTCCACAAAAGCCACTGTGATGTGCTTGGTGGGCTGCACGTCCACATCGTAGCCATAAAAGAAGTCCCCTTTCTTAGTGCCACACAGGTAGTGCCCCGAGTCTGTCACCTGGGCTCGGAAGACAATGAGACTGAACATCCGGATACTGAAACGCTTCAGCACGTCGCTGCCCGTGTGGATATGGCCCGAGTCAACAACCACGGTGCCGGCAAAGTCTGTCAAGACTGTGGTTTCATGGCTGCCCACATTCTTCTGGAAGTACCAGATGACAGAAGAGACCTCTTCGGGCTTGCAGTGGCAAGGGAGTTCAAAGGTCATGTCAGCCAAGTAAGCAGCATTGTCAAACATCAGGAAAGCAGGACAAGCCATTCTCTTGAACACATCTCCTTTCTCTTCAATCGCAAAAGCATGGAGAACACCTACCAGGCAGAGGAGAATGGCAGCTCCCAGCACCCTCATCTCCATCACACCGGGTGGTCTCTGCAGTCAGCAGAACTCAGCCACTGTGTCCTCAGTGGGGACAGCAGGAACCCGCACATGGAGTTAGCAGTGCCAGCACCAGGCAGGGACGATGCACACCCCAGCCCGCTTGCCAAAGGTGGGGTTTGCAAATGACCCCCTGCCTGCAGTGCATGTGCTGACAGCAGGGATCAAACAGCAGCTGAAATATCCCATCCCAGCTGCTGGGAAGTGCTCTGTCCCTGCCCTGGGGGCAGGCTGTTCCCTGGGACACGGACTCTAGAACCTCTCCTCTCACCCAGCTGCTCTAGAGTGTTGTTGTCCATGCCCCAGACGAGTGGGCAGGTCATTTGTGCAGCACAGCTGCAGACGAAAGATGATGGGAAGCGTGGTGGAAACAAGGGAACTGCTGCCATCTTCTTGAAAGACTCATGTGCAGTAAATGTTAATTATTGCTCTGACCCCTGTAAGCACAACGAACCCAGAGAAGACTCTCCTCCAACGGCAGCTGACCTCCATAGCCCAGAAGAAGAGGTTTCAAACATAGTATTTCTACTTCTACATCCTCCCTGTTGGCTTTCCAAGAGTTTGTGTGCTGAAGTCCTTCCACACAGGTAATGTTTGAGATGCCCCCTCTCTGAGTGATCAAGGGAGGCTTTTTGTTCACATCACCCTTGCTTGGGCTGATGCTGCAACCAGCCCTGGAGGCCTTAAATGCATCTCTCCTACAGTGAAGGTGAGCTATTTGCTCCCCACTGACTCTGGCTGGACCTTCAGCTCAGCTATTGGCACTTCTTCAGCAGACGCTCAGGTCAGACCATGAACTGACTGATTGAGAAACTGATCCTAGCTGGTCTAACAGCCCATCTTTCCATAAATATTCACACAACCTCTCCCATACTTCATTTCTCCTTAGTTTTCTCACCAAACCATGGGGATTTTGCCTTTCCCCAAGTGATGGGGATACAGCAGGCTGCTCCCATCCTTGACAGAGGATGTGAATGCAAGCCCTGAGCCTTGAGACTGCTGAAAGCACTGTGCCTGTTCCCACCAGTGCTGTAACTGTCAAGCTGGGGCTGTTCCTGCATCAACATCCTCCATCCTGACTTTGGATAGCTCCAGGATCTTCTTGTTTTGTTTAAGACTTCAGTTCTCAGCCTTCTGCTAATCCTCAGGTTTGCAAGTGTTATGTGAAGGCAAAAGGAATGGCATTCACGACAGATTGCAGGGACACACATGTCCCCAGAATAGATGCCACAAAACCCAACATTCAAGTGCCAGGCCTCAGAGATGAATCTGAAGCCTGCAATTAGGTGCCTAGTGGTTTCTACAGAGAATGTGGGAGAGGGATGGTTATAGTCTGCCAGTGTGATTCTACCTTTTGCTCTGCTAGATGGGTTTTGGAATAAAATGCACCTGACTGTTGTTTCGGAGCTGATTTCAAGGCAGTCTGAGGAATGTACACCAGGCTGCTCAGCATACTTGGGAGAAGCTTGAGGATCCTCCCAGACCAGAACAACAAGAGAGCTTGGTGGATAGGTGCTGAGCTGTGCCATATGAGGGCCTCTCTGGTCTGCAGCCAAAACAGAAGTGCGACTCAATTTAGACATGGTATTAGGCAGCTCTGGAGAGTCTCTGTTGGACTGATGCCTGTCAGTTCCTTCTAAATTTCAGTTTATGTGGAACTTCAGCAAACCAGATAGTGTCCGAGATCATAGGACCATGACGTGACAGGATCTCTGAGGTTTACCCCTTGCCCTGCTGTTTGAGGTAAAATAATAATAAAATAGATGGTTCAGTCCCAGATATACCACCTTGCACAGCATTTCCACCTTTCTCAGCCCATTCTGCCTTCAGTGGCTGCATGGTTGAACATGGAGTGTCATTGATTACATTTCTTAAATCCCCTGAGTGACAACAGATAGAGATGAAAAAAGGGAAGGGACCGTTTAGTTTTGGTTTCTCCTTCAAAAATACCAGCCAGTTTTTTCTTTCTCTCGGTTCTTCTCCTCATCTAAAAGATTCTCACAGAGCCGTTCTGTGAGGACACCCTGCCCCAGAGATCACAACACAGTACTCTTGGTAACTAACCTTTATTTGTGCAGAACTATTGCTCTGGGTGGCTCCCAGTACAGAAAAAAATGTACAGCAATGCTCCATAAGTATCCAATTATCCATCTCGTACAAAGTCAAGCTTTGAGCCTCTTTTGCACTCTGTTTCTGCATTACCCTGGTGCTTCTGCTCCTTCAGTTGACCTGGTAACTTTTCATCAGCTCCATCACTACCGTTTCCTTCTCGGCTTCCTTTTGCAAGCTGGTGTCCATAAGGTGGGCTTCCCTCCTTGCTTCACAACCAGCTGGGCTGCTGGGACAGCCAGCAGTCCAATAATCCCTGCTCATGCTCTGCAGCTTCCTAAACAAATCCCTGCTGCTCTCCTTCTCTGACTCACTCAGAAGATCCACGTTTAACCCAAAGCGCTTGGTGCCCGAAAGGCTCTGTAAGATCTGAAGGATGGCATCTCTGTCTTCATGACAGACATTCTCTGCCAGCACCGTAAGGAATTCACCCAGGAGGCCAAAGCCTAAGTCAGTCTGAAAGATTCTGCCCAAGGCCTTCCCTCCGAGTTCAAGTAAAAACTGGTATTTTTCTTTTCCACTTTTTAAGCATCTGCGCCAATCTCTGTAAAATTCAGCAGAGGTTCCAGGCAGTTGATCCAGTTCCTGAAGGAAAAAATAGTTGCCCAGTTCCTTTTGTTTTATTCCCACTTGAAGATTTTTATGCCCCCCCCCCCCCGCCCCATCAACATGTAGATGGCTGTGATGTTTTTAATACAGGCTTTGATAGCACAAAGAGCTGCATAAAGCTTGTAAGGTGGCAAAACATAAAGAAATACCAGGTTCCTCAAGCCCCATAGAAACCAGAAAACTTCATGGGAAAATAATGGAAGAATGGATGAGACAGGAAACCCAGCGTGGATGAACACAGACCAGGAGTGGAGTAACCCCAACCCTAACCAGAACCGGGCATGCTGCCCAGTCTGGATCCACCATCACTGCTCAGGAAGGGATCTCCTGGAAATCGGAGTAGTTCAGTGAAAACCTCTGCTCCATCTCAGGCATTGTGAGGCAAATCAAAGGAGTGAGGAAATAAAAGATATGAGATGTAAAACCCAGAAAATATGCAGATGGCCCTAACACACTGTCTCATAACATACTGCATTCGTATGGGTCTGTGGCAGAGAGCTTACACTAAAAGAGAGCCAAGCTCAATGTGGCATCTCCAGATAAAAGGAAATCCTGTTTTATACAATATGTAATTGAACTGCTGAACTCATCATCGCTGACTTAACTGACGCACAGACTGAAGGAGGATTAAAATGTTTAGGCTTTTATACAGATAGCGAGAACAAGGCACAGCAACATCAGGCTGTGTCTAAACACAAAATGGAGAAGCCCTGGAGATCAGAGCCCAAGCGCTAACAGGATTAGGAACAGAATTTGCTCTGGGGAGATCATTGCTCAGTCCAAGAAAACACAAAGCTGTCTAGAAGAGCTGCAAAAAGATCTCATAATAAACAGGCAAATGAAATTCAGTGTCAAAAAAATCCATGAGAAACATCCCCAGCTACAAGTCCAGTGACTAGGGCTCTCCAGCATGGGCAGAATCCACTCAAGGGGGGCAGGACAGATGTTACTCAAATCAAAAATGACCTGGCTAGAAAATGTTTAGTCACTGTATCCCACAACTGAAGAACTAAGGAGCATCCAGAGAACTCATCAGGCAGCAGGTTTAAAACAAAGTAGCACTTTTCCATACCATGCATAATTAAACCCCCGGGGTGAAAAAGAACTGGCTATGTTCACAGAAGATCTACGGTCTGTGCGTATTTAAACATGGTGATCCAGATGCACAGCCCTGGCTCTCAGTCTCAAAACTGCAGCCAGCTGGAAGAGTGCAGTCAAGGGAGGGCACTCTTCCCCAAGAATCTGTTACTGGCCACCATCAGAGGCAGGGTATTGGGAGCTCTTCTCTGATGCTGTACAGCTGGTCTTAGATTCCCACAGGGGTGAAGCAGACTCTTCTTGAGGCAGCTGGTGCGAGCCCTTATAAGATGCAAAGTAGGGGCCAAGACTGAACTCTGTAGTTATCTAAACACTGAAGTTCCCAGGGACTTTGAGGGCTTAATCACATGTAGAGATATTTCTGAAGAACTCTCCACATTTTAAAATAATACACAAATTATTCTGGAGTAATTTTTAGATGTGGACAAATTCCTGGAAAGCATCTCCCTCACCTGGGGTATTTCCACGTCACTGGCTTGTGGGGCCTTGATCTGGGCTGCACAGGGATTCCACAGCACGTTCCTCCTCTTACCCATCTTGTCCTTTTTCTCTAGGGGCTTCAGATGTGATGCCAACACAATGTTCCTGCAGGCAACAAGAAGGGGATGGGATACTTAGCAAGATCAAGTACTCTGAGGCTTCAAGCTTCTTCTCCGAGGCAATTTCCGAGTTTGGGCCGTATGTATCATCCAGAGGGATCTTGACAGGCTGGAGGAGTGGGACCATGTGAACCTCATGAACTTTGACAAGGCAAAGTGCAAGGTCCTCCACATGGGTTGGGGCAATCCCCAATATCAGCATAGACTCGGGGATGGAAGGATTGAGAGCAGCTCTGTGGAGAAGGGCTTGGGGATACCGGCGGTTGAAAAATTGGCCACGAGGCAGCAATAGGCGCTTGCAGCTCAGAAAGCAAATAGTATCCTGGGCTGCATCAAAAGCAGCGTGGCCAGCAGGTCGAGGGAGGTGATTCTGCCCCTCTGCTCTACTCTGGTGAGACCCCCCCCAGAGCACTGCATCCAGCTCTGGGGTCCTCAGCACAGGAAAGACATGGACCTGTTGAAATGGGTCCAGAGGAAGCACAGAAATGGTCCAAGGGCTGGAACAGCTCTGCTATGGGGAGAGGCTGAGAGAGTTGGGGTTGTTCAGCCTGGAGAAGAGAAGGCTCCAGGAAGACCTTACTGCACCTCTTCAGTACTTAAAGGGGGCTTAAAAGAAAGACAGAGAAAGACTTTCTATCAGGGCCTGTAGTGACAGGACAAGGGGCAATGGTTTTTAACTGACAGAGGGCAGGTTTAGATGGGACGTAAGGAAGAAAGGTTTTATGATGAGGGTGGTGGGACACTGGAAGAGGTTGTCCAGAGAAGCTGTGGATGCCCCATCCCTGGAAGTGTCCCAGGCCAGGTTGGATGGGGCTTTGAGCAACCTGGTCTAGCGGCAGATGTCCCTGCCCATGGCAGGGGGTTGGACTGGATGATCTTTAAAGGTCTTTCCCAACCCAAATCATTCTGTCATTCTGTGATTCTATCAAACAAGACTGGGGTTCAAATGAGATCATAAAGTATCAGAGATGGGTCAGAGGAAAACAGAAGATATTGCATAGGGCACTTGACAGGCACATCCTCCTCACACACCCAGTGTTAATTCAATTGTTAGGACCACTGAGGCAGGAATTTCCCTATAGGCTGCAGCACCGTGGTTCCTCCCCAGCACGGGGAATGGTACACTCCCCAGGAGCTGGGCATTTCCACCCGACATTTGTTCCAGAGCCAAAGCCTGAGGAACTGGCAGGACATTTCTTCCTCCTGCATTTTTCTTACACTATGCTGAAGTTTCTGTGGCTTTGGGACTTCCAGAGGAAAGACCCTAAATTCTGACAGCACCTAGGGTCTGTTCTGTAGCTTGCAGCACGCTGGGAAGGTTTGTTTTTGTAGATTCATTTGCATTCAGCATCTTATTACACTGACATCTGTAACTAACTACAGCAGCCTGGACTCCATGGCTCACATGGTTCCTCTCATCCCATAGGATGAATCCCTGTAGTTAATCCTCCCAATAATGGGCAGGAGATCCTTGAAGGGGTCCAGCTCTCTGCTCCTATGCTAGTGTGGGCTATAGGACTGAAGACGCTACACCCACAGAGAGAAGCTGCTTCGTTACCTCCCTCAGATTACTTCTACCATTACCAATACATTGATAAAACAGCTTAAAATCATTCAGGAATCCTTTTATAGGGACTGGCAAGGAGGATGGGGGAGAAAATGCCATTTTAAAGTGTTTTCCTGCCTTTCAAGGATCAGATGGCATGACCAAATGCAGGCAGAGATGAAGCCGTGAATGGAATTTGATCTAGTCCCATGTAAGTCTACCAAGGGGTGGTCGAAGTCCTGGATCCACCTACAGATCTGTTGTGGGTGTCAAGGGACAGGGACTTCCCCAGCTGGATCTACAGGTGGATCCAGGACTTTGGTGGGTGTTGGGAGTGCCCTGCGCTACCTCTGTGGAACATCCCTGCCAGCCCCAGGCCACAAACCTTCTCCCAAACCACCTTGGACAAAGCAGTGATGGGTTTGGTAGCACAAACATGCTGGCCAGGGTGCATGGGGACACACGTCACCCTCTTCTTCTGCACCAGCACCATGGCATGGGGCATGTGGGGAGGAAAGGGAGGGCAGGGCAGACTGGCAGGGCTTGGAGGGTGGGTGTTGCGCCTGGGAATGGGGAGAGAGGACAGCGTGCTGGAAAGGGGACAGCATGCCATCCCACAGCTTGGCCACCATGAGGACCTGCCCCGGAGCTGGCTGTTCTGGGTAGCAACAGCTGAGACCTTAGCCCACACACGTCAACCTGATGATTTTTGGGGGGCAAACCTTAAACAAGGCTGAGCTTCTGTCCCACCAGGGCTCTGTGCCACAGGGCCGTCGTCTTTTTGGGAATCCCAGAGCTGGGTTTGCTGCCCTGTCAAGCCATGCTTATGGCCACCTAGAGCAGAAAGCACAGATAATCGGCTCAATCCTCTCTCAGAGCAAGGTTTGAGCTCAAAACTCACTGGGTGACCTTGTCTCTTAAGAGGTCCCAAATTTGGAGCTCCGAAAGACTGAGCTCCAAAACTCACCCATGAGGTTGGGTCAGCCCTGTGGCAGGAGCACCCGGCAACCGAGCAAAGCTTTGGTGTTGATGAAGGCCTTTGGGGTAGGGAAGCACCCGAATCTGCCCCCCTGCCCCAGGCGTCCCCCGACAGACCTGAACTCCTCGTAGGAGGGAACGCGCTGGCGCATGGCCCGCAGCTTGGCGTCGTTCTCCCTCTCCCGCCTCTCATCGGCCGCCACTGCCTCCCGCAGCTCCTGCTCCAGCACCCTGGGGTCGAGGGCTCCATCCACCTCCATCCCGGCCCTGCCACCGACCGGAACCGTGGGCTGGGGGGGCGCAGGGACCCCCAGCAGGGATCGGCAGGGACCTGAGACCTGTGGGGACAGGGGGTAATGCGGGAGACGGGGCCACCCCTGGGTGCACGGGGACCCCGCTCCTGTCGTGACAGCCCTGCCGGGGCTGGCCTTGGGCACCCTGCTCCTGTCATGACAGCCCTGCCTGGGCTGGACTCAGAGATCCCACTCCTATCACAAGTCCTGCCAGGACTGCCCCACTCTTATCGTGATAGTGCTACCAGGACTGGCCCGGGGGACTCCACTCCTATTGTGATAGCTCTGCCAGGCCCCGGACATGGATGGCAACTGGGAACCTCACTCCTATCGCGACAGCCCCGCCGGGCCCCGACACACCTTTGGCGCCGGTCTCTATCGAGACAGCCCCGGCGGGCCACGCGCACCGCTGGCCCCTGGGGCCCCTCCTTCTGTCGCGACAGCCCCGGCGGGCCACGCGCACCACCGGCCCCTGGAGCCCCTCCCTCTATCGCGACAGCCCCACCGCCCCCAGCCGAGCTCCCGCCGCCGCCGCCGCGCGCGCGCGCGCCCCTCCCGTCGCCATAGCGACCGGGCAGCGCACGCGAGGCCCCGGCGGGGCTGCCCCGGCCGCGCCTGACAGAACCGACCCCGCCGTCCCGCGCGGTGCCGCCCGTCCCGCGGCCACCGAGACCCCGCCGAGACCGTCCTCGGCTTCGCCCGCCCCGCCCGGCCCTTCCCCCGCCGGGGCGGCGCTGACGGCGGCCGCGGGGGATTCTGTCGCGACAGGCGGCGCGGGCAGCCCGGGGGCCTTCCGCGGCGGTGTCGGCGGCGCCGGCGGCGAGGGTAGCGCGGCGGGTGAGAGCGGGACTGGGGTAGGCCCGGGGCGGGCCCGAGGGAGCCGGGGAGGGGGCGGGGAAGGCGGGAGGGCGCTCGGCGGAGCAGGCGGGGGCCCTCGGGGCCGTGCAGGGCTCCGGGGAGGGGCGGGCGGGCGGGCCTTGGGGGGTCGCACACGGGCCGGGGCCGGGGCGAGCAGGGAGTCCCAGCGCGGAGCAGTGCTGCGTGCTGTGGGTGGCTCGGGCAGGGATCCCTGGGTGCGTGGGGCAGAGTCTGCATCCTCCTCCGCCCCCAGCATGGACACCGACCTGTACGACGAGTTTGGGAACTACATCGGGCCGGAGCTGGACTCGGACGATGACGACGATGAGTTGGGCAGAGAGTCTAAAGATCTGGACGAGGTGAGCGGTGGGGATGGGTGGAGGGGCAGCGTCCCACAGGAGCCTGGCGTGGGCCTCATCCTGCCCCATAAGCCCCACGGGAGCAGGGGATGAGTGCCACGGTCTTCACAAGCTGCCAGTGGTTCCTCTCCCGTGCCGGGCTCTGGTTCTGCAGTGAAACTTTGTTTAGTGGTGGAATTTGACTCCTGAGGATCAGAGTGGATTTGTTTTTTGAAGGATTCAGGAAAAGCTGCTCTCCTGTTCCTGTGATAAGGGAAAGACAAAGTTTCTGCTTGAATCATGGTTAGAATTGGGAGCTGCTATAGCTCAAGCTGTATTTGGCTTTTTTCTGCGTTCAGTCAAATGGAGGATCCCTACCCATTCAGTGAGGTCTTCAGGCCTTCAGTAACATGCGCTAATGCTACAGCAGTATTGGAAGGAGCTCAACTCCTCGGTGGAGAAGGCAGAGCAAGACTCCACAAACACTGGAGAAGAGTGATGAGGGCAGGGAGGACAGCAGAGGCTGCTGTGCCATGAGGGGGAAAGCATCGGAGGACTGCGGGAGCCCCTTCTAGTCTCCCGTTCCTGCAGTTCATCTGAAAGTGGTATCTGTGTGTGGTTGGGGTTGGGTTGTGCACAACTGTGTTCTGTTGTCTATGCAAGTGAGGGGCGGGAGTCGCCACCTATGCAGACGTCTCTGCAAGTCCTCTTGCTGTTCGTTTTCAAGGTGCTGTTAATCTTCAGGAAGAAGAGGTGTGTTGTTTACAGAGAGCAACCCTGCAAGCTGCTCTGCCAAGGGATGTGAGGTGCCAGGGTTGTGTTGTTGGTTCCCTGGCTGCGTTTGTGTCTCTCTTTTGCCATACACCACCAAGCCTGTACCTTCAGGGGTGATTGGTGTTTGTAAAGCACTTTGGTACTGGCAGCAGCTAAATGTGAGTGTTGGTTGCAGCTTGAGGATGATGACGATGATGATGATATGGGGGACCACGACGAGGACCACCCTGGCATGGAGGTGGTGCTGCATGAGGATAAGAAATACTATCCCACTGCTGAGGAGGTCTATGGGCCTGAAGTAGAGACGATAGTACAAGAGGAAGACACACAGCCTCTCACTGGTAAGTGGTGAGGAAGCAATGAGCTGGGTATGGAGAGAGGAGAAGACTCTTAATGGATCCTTGGAAAAGGGAAAATAATACTCCCTTCTGTTCTCCACATTGGTTTTAATGCCCCTTTTGAATTCCCTGTCAGCCCCAGGAGCGCACAGGCTCTTGTTTGTCTAGCAGTGTGCAGATTTTGGCGCTCAGGATTATTACAAATGCCAAGCAAACTATCATTTGAAGAATAGATATCAGCAGATACTGGAAAGATATTTAAGGAGAAATGAAAATGCATTTAAGTCATCTTATTTGATCCTTCTATAATAGAACAGTTCAGTTGGAAGGGACCTACAATGATCATCTAGTACAACTGCTTTTATAAAAAGCTAAGAGAATCTGTCAGCTTGAAAATTGTGGTTTTGTCTGCAAAAGTTCCCATTCCTTGTGATTGTTTCTGAGCCTGCTGGGTTCAGGGTCTCTGGTAACAGTGTTTTATTGTTCTTTCTCTTGTTTTCAGAGCCTATTATTAAACCTGTGAAAACCAAAAAATTCTCTCTGATGGAACAGACATTACCGGTCACTGTCTATGAGATGGAGTAAGTAGTATGTAGGGGTTTTAAGCGTGTATGTTGGCTCAAGCCATCTGTGCTGCGATTTCCTCACTTTTTGTTGTTTGCAGTCAAAGGTAGGGAGGCAGAGTGGTGTGTACTATGTGGAGGAGGCAGATTTTGGGGGGCATTGGCTTTGTTTCTTACTGGCAGAAGCAACAGAACTGAGTGCAGCCGTTTCCCAGATTTTGAACCAAAAACAAGAGGAAGAAAGTAAAAGACTAACCATTTTACAGATGTTTTCCCTCCACAGTATGCAGCAAAGTGCATAGTTTTCTGAAATAGAATGTAAGTCTTACCTCAATAGCTAATATAAAGCTTGATAATTAGAAACCCTCGTGGTGCAGATTTGCTGAAGGCAAGTCTTCTTGACTGGCTCAAGAAATATTTGTATGGTCAGTGTGTGGCACACCTCGTACTGGGACATTTTTGGTTGATCCCAGTGACCATTGGCCTACTGCTGTCTCAGATTAATTCCCATCTATCCTGGAGGAGTTTCCAAGGGGAATTTTTATACCACTGGTTGTATGCAAAGTTGTGCGTAGGTCAGCATAACGCTGCAGCTAAGCTGCACTTTTGCTGCGCTTGATGGTGTCTGCTGGTTGTGCCCAGCAAAGCAGCCCCTGGGGCACCAGGGTTGGGAGAAAACCTCCTGCAAAAAAATCCAAATGAATTTAAAATTCGAGATACAGTATCTCACGCAACTTTGGTAAGGAATAAAAATGGTTGTTTAAATTCTCTGTTAAAAATATAATCTTAGCATCAATGTCTACATTTTGTCGATGGGTGGAGGGGCTCCGTATCCTCGCGTGCATAGTGTTTCTGTATGTTGTCTTCTATTTGAGGATGAACAGATTGGGCTGCGTGAGTGTCTTGTTAGGCTCATCTTTCCATAAGCCACTTCATGGCTAGTCAGAGTTTTTTCCAGTTTTTAATAGTCATCTTCAAGTGTAGATCCCAGAACCAGATGCAGGCTGAGTAGCAGTTCCCTGTGTGCCAAACAGACCCCAACATGAGCAGTCCCTCTGTGTATCATCAAGGATCCTGTTATTTTCTGGCAACAAAATTTCACTGCAGTTTGTATTCAGTCAGTTGGTTATTTGGATGCCCAAGACCTTTTTGGAATGGCTGCTTCTTGTGGCTGTCCTCTGATGCTGTCAGTATGGCTGTGTTCATTGATCAGAGAGATTTTTTATATATCCAGATGTAAACCAAAGAGCCTGCTGGGTCTTATTTTTCCAAGCAGTCCATTTTGCTCTTAATCAATGACCTGTACTCTTCATTATCTACTGCTTTGCTGATCCCTGTGTCCTCTGGTCGTTCCATCTGTAATGAATTCCTCTTTGTCCTGTTAGTTGATATAAATGTTTAGGATGGGGCCAAGAGAAATTCCTTGTGGGACTGAGCCAGAAGCCTGCAAGCTTGGTATTGATTTCCCATTTAGCCTTATTTTAAGCCCAATAAGCAAGCTTTTAATCAGTATTATTATTGATTTTTGTATTTTGTAGCTCTTAATCAAAATGTTGTATGTTAAGAAGTCTACCTCATCAGTGAAAATTAAATGTTTTCAGAAAGGAGATTATTTGATGGGACTTAACTTTCTGCAGACCCATGGCAATGGATATCTGTTTTGTAGCCTCCCATTATTTTTTAGGGGACTTGGTAATTTAGGATCTCAATTATATTTTGGCCAGGATCCATGCAGAAGTGACCAGCTCGTCACTACCCAGCTCAGTTGCTGGTTCTAAAAAGATTTAAATTCCATCACTGTTTCTTTGAGTCCCTGGGAACATCACTGTTTTAAGACCTGAAAATCAGAATTAATGGTCTGTGGAGCCCCGTGGCTACCTTCTAAAACTGCGTGGGGTGCTTGTTATCCAGCTCTGTGATTTACTTGACTGCCTGCCACTATTTGAGTGGAAGTATTTCATCATTTGAGTACATGGATGTGACTTTTGCTCTAATACTGACTAGAAGAGAAGAAAAATATTCAATAATATTCCATTGCTGGCAGTTTTACCAGCTCCGTATCCTCCCACCCACAGCCATCTGTCTAGGACTCCAACTCTCTTGTCCTCCCCATCTGGAAAGTGGGATTCTTCCTCCGCAGGGCATTGGCAGAATGAAAGTTTGGAGAGGATTCAGGGGGCACCTTGGATAGAAAGTGTAGCTGAAATGGCACCTACTTTTCTTAGACACAGCAGAAGCCTCCAACAGTCTTTTGTGTTTCGTTCCTCCAGTTTCCTGGCAGATCTGATGGACAACTCGGAGCTAATTCGAAATGTGACTCTGTGTGGGCACCTTCATCACGGCAAGGTAGTGTGAATATCCAACGTATATTGGGTAGTAGTAATGATCTGTCTGTTGCTTACTTTTACCGTTGCTCTTGACCCCTCAATCTCCACAGCAGCAGTCTCTTTCTGCTCCTCTCGCTAATGCAGTTATTTGTAGGTTTTCTTTCAGCCACATGGAAATAATAATGTGCCCAACTTTCTCTGTACTGCTGCTGGAGGGATGGGATTGTACTTGTACTTATCTGTCTGAACATAGTCACCTCCTTTCTGTTGTGGTCTGATGTTTTTTAGACTTGTTTTGTTGACTGCCTGATAGAACAGACACACCCAGAAATCCGGAAGCGCTACGACCAGGACGTAAGTGAGCTTTTGGTGTATTCCTGCCCTGGGGAACATGGATTGGCTTTTACACTCAGAGAAAGCGTGACTGTATGTGGGGAAAATGTGGTTTAGTGATTAGAACGTAGGATTGGAAAGCCAGAGCTCAGTCCTAATTCTGTCTCTGTCATTTACTTAGCACCTTAACCATGTGTAAAGAGTTATTGTGTCCTGCTTCAAACTTAATATTTGATACCAAAATGTGATATTCTGACTTTTGTTTTGTCTTTGCAGCTTTGCTACACTGATATATTGTTCACAGAGCAAGAGGTAAGTGAGCCTTGTAGAATAGGCAGTGATTTTTATCCAGTTGTCTCATGCTTTACTCACAGTTATTTACTGTAGGCAGTTTCCTTTTCCATTTTAACATCTTCTTGTGCCTTCCACGTTTTGATTATTTTCTTTATCAATAAAATGATCTGCTTGCCTGTTTGCCTCAGTAAGATCCTTGGTCCAACTTTCTTCCGTTTCCTGCAACCTTCGTCTCCATGTATGATTTTATCTATCTGAGATGATAACCCATGAAATGTTGAAAATCTATAGCAGAGTTATCCCAGCATACGTGTAACTCCTATTTTCTTTGAGAGAAAGAGTTGGAAGGGTTTCGCAGCAGTGGTGGATGAGGAGAAAGACTATGATTTCAAAATAAACATATTTCTCCTTAGTTTCCTTTGATGGGAACTCTTAGCTGGGAGCTCTGACTCCATGTGGTTGGGTGTAAATGGGAATCTTATTTTGTTACTCGCTAAATATTTTCATGACCAGAACAATGCTGTGAAGCATTTCTTTCTCTTCACCTTAATGCTCTACTTTATGCTCTGGGTGATTAAATCTTACGCTTTGAGGTATAACTTGATAGCAGCAGAAGGGCGAAAGCACAGAAAAACACACATCTTTTGTCTCTGGTGTTGCATATTACACTTCCTCAGCTGAAATGAGGCATGGATTGTGCCATGGTGGCTCATCAGTCTGAGCCAATATGGACGGAGGAGCTGGGCTGGATGCTGCAGCAATCTGAGGTTGTTACTCCTTCCCTGGGACTAACAGGATGTCCTGGATGGATGTTTACTTCTTTCCATCTTTCTGATTTTTCTTTTGTCATCTTTTATATCTTTACCTGGTGATGTATTTTTTTTTTTCTTTTAACTGATAATCCTGGTTTCCTGTCTTTCAGAGGGGAGTAGGGATTAAGAGCACACCAGTGACTATTGTTCTGCCGGACACCAAAGGAAAGTCTTTTCTCTTCAACATCATCGACACTCCAGGTGATTGTGTAATCCTGAAAAATCTGTTTTGGGATGCACTTAGCTAAAGGCAGCTTGATGTTGGAGCAGATACATGACCATGTGAACCAAGATTTCTCTCATTATAAACCTGTTTGGTCCTCTGGATAGTGCTATTGACAGGAGTAGAGCAGTAAAAACACATACAGTGATGGTTATTGAGAGCCTTCAAAGAGCTTTTGTGTTGGATTGTGGTGGGATTGTGTAGCATTGGCTCTCAGAAAAACAGAAAAATCTATATGCTGAAACCTTACTGATTCATCTGGAGATGTCACTTAAGTGCAATGAAACCTTGGGAAGCTTTCTTTTACAGAAGCCCATGGGGTGTTTTTGTGGTTTTTTTGTAGATGATTCCAGCCTAATCCTGAGCCTTTAGCTAAGCTCAGTCTTCTGGAATCGCTTCCAGCGTAATGACTGTGCTGCTGGCTTTTAGTTAGGCTTGTGTTTCTGATTAGCAGGCCT
Organism: Astur gentilis; assembly: GCF_929443795.1. Taxonomy (NCBI): domain Eukaryota; kingdom Metazoa; phylum Chordata; class Aves; order Accipitriformes; family Accipitridae; genus Astur; species Astur gentilis. The sequence continues at coordinate 41,371,280 of NC_064884.1, read as the reverse complement.
AATTGAGGGCTAATGGGACTGAAAATGTTTCACTCAAGTATATAAGAAGCATATGTAGAATTGGATTTTCCAGGTATCACCATGCACAGTGGGGACTGTACTTTTCTCAAATGCTGTTGCCCCACAGCGAGACTGTCGGCAAGTTCCATTGAGCCTCTGACAAGCTCCTGTGGGGGGAGCATAATCACAGATCAGCTTGTTGTAAGAAACCAAGGCCAAACTTTAGGAAAGAGGGTCTTGGGACACATCTGTTGAGTTACAGCTCAAGATGAGGGAGGTTAGAGCGCAGGAGGAGACTGGAGGGAGAGGCATCTGTTGTTCTTTGGTGAGAAGTAATCTTCCTTCTTTTCCTGAAGTACTTGCACAGAGCTGTGAGAAAAACAGTAACAAATGTGAGGAAAAGTGCCTGTTAAAGGAGTTGTGTTTATTCTCAAAAAATAGCATTAAAGCTGAAATGAATCCCTATACGGAGCTCTGGCAGCTGCTCCTGGGTCCCTGTCTGAGGAGGAAGCCATCTGTGTTCTGCCTCACTGGATACTGGTGACCAGAGCAAGCTGCAGAGCAGAGGGACAGGTTTCCATCCTTTGTGCTGCTGGCATCAGGACTTACTCTGGTTCTCACCATCATTTTGTATTTTTGAAGGTCATGTCAATTTTTCTGATGAGGTGACAGCTGGCCTTCGTATTTCGGACGGCGTTGTGCTATTCATTGATGCGGCTGAGGGGGTGAGTGCCAGGTTCTCCAGCAAATTAACTTCAAAATCTCTTCCTCTGGAGTCTTTGATCCTGCGTTAGCATGAAGGCCTGGGATGGGTTCAGCTTTCCGGGGTGAAGGGTTTTTGGAGGACACTTTGGGAAGCAAGTGTATTTTCCAGCCAAAATAAGGAGTCAAGCCTCTGGCTTCTCTATCCAGGGCTGATGTAATGTGTGTGACCTGTAGATTATCTAACTTGTTTGCATCTCCATCCCCATGATACCCAAAATTGAGCAGGTTATTTATATTAGAGATGTCCAAGGGGTAGGATTCAAGGAATTTGGTTGGGTTAGCACCTACTTCTAAATTTCAGGAAGATTAGCTGACCGCTGGTGGCTGAGCTTAGGCTTTTCTACAGAGTTCCAGCCCTGCGTGTAAGGGTCGCTGCTTTGTCTGTCACGCCCTAGATAGCATTTTGTGGATGGCTTTTGCTAGCAGTGTTTGTGCTCATTGTTCCCTGCAGGTGATGCTGAACACAGAGAGGCTGATCAAGCACGCGGTGCAAGAAAGGCTAGCAGTGACCGTGTGCATCAACAAGATAGACCGACTGATCCTGGAGCTGAAATTGCCCCCTACAGATGCTTATTACAAACTCAGACATATCGTAGACGAAGTTAATGGTCTGATCAGGTATGGGTGTCAGGGATGATGCATCAGTAGTGCTTGCTGTCCCTGTTCCATTGCAGGTGCTTCTCTCTGTGAGCCCTGTGTATGCCTAAAAACTAATGAGTTTGTCTCTTGATATGTTTAATCATAGAAAATGGGGAGGGAAGAACCATTGGAAATTCCTCTCAGCCAATAAGTTGAATTAGGCAGGATTGGCTCTTCCTTACAAGCTTCATGGGATCAGCTCTTTTTTTTTCCCCATTAAAAAGTAGGGAAAGTGGACATATGACCAGAGCAGGGAACTTCTGTGCTCCCAAATGTCTCAAATACACTGAAACTGTCCAGGCTGTATCCCAAATTGTAGGTTGCGATGTTACAGAGCTCCTGAACGTTTGTTACAAAACTGATGGGAACTTGCTGTCCCAACCCCTAAACAGAGACTAGGATATTGCTATGTTCAAATCTCCTTGCAAGACCCTGCTCAGGGAAGGGAAGGACATCTTCTCTAGCTTTCACAGTAGCAGTGCATAATTTTTGTGGGTTCTTCTGCATCCAGGTGATTTTCTTAACAGCATTCTCCCCTTTAAGTTTGTGTGAATTTGCACATGGGGTCACTTGCATGTCTCCCTGTTCAGTTGCTACTGGCGTCAAGCAGCTCGGAGCAGGCTAATTTATCCTGTCTATCATGCTTGTGAACTCATTAAAACTTTCAATTCAATTCCATCCATACGTTATGAGCCTTGTATTATCTTTTGCCTTGCTTGGTTGACCAACTTGGCTGCCTTTTTTAGGGGAAGCAAAACTCTACCTGACAAAACAACAGAGCACTTATGCTGGTAACTTTTTAGTTCTAGGTCTTTAAATATTTCTTTGCAAACTAATGCTTTGAAGTTTATAGTCATAAAATTATACTGACCCTGAAATTCCAATGGCAAGCACACTGCAGACCGTTTTAAGATACTATTTGGCAATGTAGAATCCTTGCCTATCACATACTGCTGTTTGGTGTGGGAAGTGGATTTAAGTGTCTTCCTTGGTTCATAACATTGATTTTATTTATTTTTTCTTGTCTCTAAAAACTGTCTCCTCTCAGCATGTATTCCACCGATGAGAACCTTGTTCTGTCTCCCCTTCTGGGGAACGTGTGTTTCTCCAGTTCACAGTACAGCATCTGCTTCACGCTGGGATCTTTTGCAAAGATTTATGCAGACACATATGGTGAGGATTATCCAGAAACCTCGTACACTTCCAACATCTCATTTCCTAACCCTTTTTGTTGAGGTTTTCTAAGCTGTTCAGGTTCAATTTTCACTGCACATTTATGGCCAGTATATGCATTCTTGAATTTCTAGGAGTTGAGAGGTACTGCAGGTCTGAGCCCTGGGTGGTAAAAAGCAAAAACACAGTTCTCACTTGTTTTAGCTAGATGGTTTCTCCTGAGAAATGTTTCTTGAGTCAGAAGCCAATATTTTATACATACCCTTAAGCAGAAAAAACAAGTCCTGCTATGGCAGTTGAAGGCAGGTGTATGTGTTGTGCTTTGCCTCCTTATCACAACAGCTCAGAAGCAAAGCAGTTAAGTTCTGCCTGCCTTTTCATAAAAGTCTCCAGAGTCTAAGACTCAGCTGCAGCCGGGCGCAAGCTTGGCCCACAAGGTTTTGCACTTTTGCCCTCTTTCTTTTTTAAGAAACTGTCTTTTTCTGGCTTTGATTTAATTTTCTGTTCCCCAGGTGCCCACTCAAGGCAATCTGCCACTTGTAAAAGTGGGCCTTTTGCTTGCATTAGCCAGCTGTACAGCCAAGGTTTTTGAAGTCTCACACTGGGGAGTTCGGGGTGATCCATAGGAGCCGTGAGCAGGGGAAGAAGGATATTGTAAAGCAGCTGGCCTAGCTCTTGCAAAGAAGTTAGCCTGAGGGAGGATGAAGTTGTAGAGGTCAGGGACTGATGTGTCAGACTATCACATGTCCTCGGTGAGTTTGGAGAAATAAATGAGCTCCCTGGGCGTCACAGCATTAACTCAATGCCCGCTAGGATGATAGCCCTTCTTTGGGGGACTGATAAAGATGCAGGCACAGTCGGTAGGAGCTGTCATCCATGTGGGGCAGACATGAGCTGAATGGGTACTTGAAGTCAGTAATACTCGATTGTGGCCACCAGGGATTTTATGTGCAGCCACCACACTTCAACTAACATGAGTTATAGTAGTTTAACTGTCAAAACCGCAGCCACCATGAAATTTCTTATGCTTGCACATCTGCCCACAGCAAAAGCTTGTTTGGAAACTGCTGTAAATTATCACCACTGTCTTATTTGTAAATTGACCATGACAGCCAAGCACTACAGTATTCCTTCAGTGCTTGGGTATTTGGCTATGCGCTTAGTGTATCAGCTGAAAAAGAGAAAAGAACCTGGAGATGTTCAGCAAGGCAGAAAATGCTTGCGATAAGCCTGCGGGGCGGATGGGGTGTAAGCCATCCCAGCACCTTGGCACTACAGTGTCAGGTTGCAGCATTAACGTTTGGAAAATGAAGCAGATGTAACTGAGTTCCTGCAGCGTGGTGTCTGGCAGGCCAGCTCTTCTCAGCTCTAACCTTGTGTGTAATTGAGAGAGTTGAAATGTTCCTGAGAAGCAAGTCTGTGAACCCACAGTGTACCTGGGCTGCTGGTGCCATCCTCAGTGGACTGTTTTCTGCCTGCCTCTCTGCCTGGTCTCCCCAGGTCAGGGCTTAATCACTTATTCAGAGTTGGGACCAAGCATTCACTCACCAGCATCGGTCCATTAAATCGAATCCTCAGGGTTGTTTTAAAAGCCAAAACCCAAAGATTTCCAAGATGAGAGAAACACAGTGTCATCTGAGAGACTTTTGCCATTTGCTTTTTCCCTTTAGGAGACATCAATTATCAGGAGTTTGCAAAGCGGCTTTGGGGTGACATCTACTTCAACCCGAAGACGTAAGAAGCCTGTTTAAATGTCTATTAGTTTATTGCTGGCTTTTTCCCTTCTTTCCCTGTAAAACGTAGACTAGGTGACCACCCAAGGTCCCTTCCAACCCGAGTTGTCCTGTGATAGAGTAGTATCTGGGAAATGTTGAGTCAGGTCTCCTGCTTGATGTGAATCCATGTGGTCCTCCTGAATCCCATAAGCAGGAGCAGAGAACCTCCTCTGGCCTTCATTTGGAGTAAGCATGACTCCTGTGTCCCTGACAGCTTCCCAGGAGGATTGGGGGAGAAAAGGAGATAACCTGGGAAGAGCAGAGGCTGTGTTTGCAGTAGGAGTGCTTGCAGGCTGCAGAGTGCTTGCTCCTCATGTCTCTTCTTTTGTCTCCCAACAGCCGCAAGTTCACTAAAAAGGCCCCAACGAGCAGTTCCCAGCGCAGTTTTGTGGAGTTCATTCTGGAGCCCCTGTACAAGATCTTGGCTCAGGTATGTGGTGATTCATTCTCCTTCCCGTAGTTGCAGATAGGAGCAGCCAAGGGCTGAACACTATGTGGTGGTGTGCATGGCGCCTGTGGGACTCGTCTGTCCTGTTCTGCAGCGTGGTCTTCACAGATTGAGTTTAGGGGTGCAGAACAACAGTGAGCAACTCTTTAACAGTTGCTCTGTGCAAATATAGCCCTATATTTGCACAGTTAATAGAACTGCCTTTGCTCTTTCTAGTATGCCCTGATATCAGCCAAGTGATAATTTGAACCAGCCAGCCAGTTCTCCTGTGATCTCTAAACCAGAGCAGGTCAAGAGCCCTGAGGGTGATAGCTGGGGTGTGAAGCTGCACCTGGGAGTTATTGGCTTGGACCCCCGCAGCAAATCTGAGAGTGGTGCTTGTTGTCTTGCAGGTGGTGGGGGATGTGGACACGACCCTGCCCAGGACTCTGGATGAACTTGGCATCCACCTAACCAAAGAGGAATTGAAATTGAACATTCGGCCACTCCTGCGGCTTGTCTGCAAGAAGTTCTTTGGGGAATTCACAGGTAAATGCTGTTTGTCTTCCCCTCCACAATCTTCCCAATACCCTAGTCTCACATTAACAGAGTTAAGGGCTGTATTATAGCCATGGACTGCTCACTTGCACAGATCCCTTCTTAGCTTTCCAAATATAAAATATTAAACCATTTGCCCAAAGGACAGGTTGAGACACTGCTCCCATCTTCCCCATTGCTCTAGGTGCACTGCAGTCAGAATGGCTTTGCCTTGTGGTTATTGGAGTCCATTTCTTTCCTCTACACTGCTTAATCCTGTTCTCATGAAGTATTACTTTTCCAGGCTTTGTGGACATGTGTGTGCAGCATATCCCCTCCCCGAAGGTGGGAGCCAAGACAAAAATCGAGCATACCTACACTGGTGGCGTCGACTCTGATCTGGGGGAGGCCATGAGTGAATGCGACCCTGATGTAAGGAAACTCTTCTGCTTTGCTCTGAGTGTCCGAAAGTGTGGCAAATGTGCCCCTGTTTCACTGCCTTGACAGGGCAGCTGCCTCCTAGGCAGCCATCTGCACAGATTTGACTTCCAGCATTTTGAAACCTCTCATCCGATACTGAAACAAATCTTTTCAGTCTGAGAAACTTTAGCTGCCTGCCAGCGCAGCCCTTGAGAGAGAGAATTGTTTGACAGTGTTCAGAGAGGAACAGGACTAGGTCAGGACTTCAGAGCACGTGGGAACTGCAGGGTGATTTTGTGTCCTTTTGCTGTCTTTTTGTCCCTTTTCCTTGAAGTTTGATTCTCTCTCCAAACTCTGAGAAAACTGATCCGAACTGTACTGATAAAAATAACCCTACATTAGTTAGTCAGCACCTTTCTTATCAAAGCCTTGCAAAAACCTTCCTCCTCAAACAGCTTGTACTGAGCTGTCATTCAGAGTTGTCTAGAGCCACCAACGCCAGCCAGCAGCTTAGTGAGGAATTTGCCTGTGACTTTTGCTCTAGTGTCTGGAGAGAAAACGAATCTCTTATTTTAATGATTTGTGATTACTCACATAAAAGTATACAGTGGTGACTGTCACCAGATCACGAGTTGTGGAGTGGCCTTATGGGACTGGAAGCTGTGATCTGTGGAGGCTTGAGTACTGTGCCCTGAGCTTGTTTGCAGGCCAGCAGATGACATTTCTTCTCATGTCCCAACCACTATTTACTGCTCCACAAGAGGAGGGAGGAGAGCTCTAGAAAAGTCCACCAAAGTCATTCCAGGGATCTCCATACAGGGCAAGAAGATGTAAGGCTTCCAGTGGATGGAAATGAAGGACTTGGCAAGTCAAAAGAAGTATTTCTAAATTCCAGCCTATAATCCCTTTGTATCTATGAGTTCTGCCAGGTCTGTGTCTGTTTCTTGACTGTATTTTGAAAGAGGCTTGGTTTTTTTTCTGTCTCTCTCTGTCATGGGAAGGGTCCGCTGATGTGTCACACAACAAAAATGTACAGCACGGACGATGGTGTTCAGTTCCACGCCTTTGGCAGAGTGCTCAGTGGTACCATCCATGCTGGGCAGCCTGTGAAGGTCCTTGGAGAAAACTATACCCTGGAGGATGAGGAGGATTCCCAGATCTGCACTGTTGGACGTCTCTGGATCTCAGTTGCAAGGTATGGAAAGCTCTGGCAATGTGTTTATTTGGGAGAAAAGTCATTTGGAGTCGTTGCTGCCAGGGATAGGGAGGAGGACAGTGCTGCAAGGGGCCTGAGCCTGGCTGCAGCAAACGCTGCAGTGATGCTCTCCTGCCTTTTAGGTATCACATTGAGGTAAACCGGGTTCCTGCTGGCAACTGGGTGCTGATAGAAGGAGTGGACCAGCCCATAGTGAAGACTGCAACCGTCACGGAACCTCGGGGCAATGAGGAGGTACTGCGCATAGCTGGTATCACTCAGCCTTACAGGGAGTCAAGGTGATGGAGCACATTTCAAAAGCTCCAGTGGTGAGGTTAAAGAAACGTTGTCTGCTGAGGAGCCAGGGCACAAGAGTCACTAAGGAAAAGAGAACAGCTTCAAACATTGTGTTTAACTCCAGTGGCCATCTAATGATGCAGAGTGTCAGCTCTTTGTCCTTATCTGGTTTCAGGCTCAGATCTTCCGTCCCTTGAAGTTCAACACCACATCTGTTATCAAAATAGCTGTAGAGCCAGTGAACCCCTCGGAGCTCCCCAAAATGTTAGATGGTCTCCGCAAAGTCAATAAGAGTTACCCCTCGCTTACTACTAAGGTATTTCTGGTGTATGTATGGCTGTTTTCAGCTCATGCTGGGGGCTACCTCATAAGCTGATCTTAAATAATATTTTACTGTAGGTTGTTTTGTTTGGTTTGGGTTTTTTCATGCTGTTGCGGTTGATCTCACAAATCCTGTGGAAACAGCAGAAAACTGTAAATCCAGCAGAAAAACACATACCTTGCTGTGCCAGGGAAGCAGCTTTCTGCAGAACACATCAGCACTTTCCTGCTAGAAAAGGCTGTGGGAGCTTTCCTTGGGGTGCTCTGATCCTAACTAATTTATTTAGAGCTGATACTCCCTCAGGCTTGTGTGTAGGAGCCTGGAAGGCAAGGGCTTGTGAGCAGTAATGCTGTCAGCTGAACCTCTGTCTTATCTTTCAGGTGGAAGAGTCTGGGGAGCATGTGATCCTGGGGACAGGGGAGCTCTACCTGGACTGTGTGATGCATGATCTACGGAAGATGTATTCAGAGATTGATATCAAGGTGAGGAAGTGAGAGAGGGATTTTCCCAGCTGGGGAAGGGGTTTTGTCCCCCTATCTCAGAAGGATGGGAAAATAAACCTAGCTGAATATACAGCGTGGATTTTGTCATGTCCATTTAAAAGGGAAAAAAAAAGGGCTGTTAGGATGCAAAAGTAACTCTTACAGCATGACTCTGTCACACTGGTGTGATTGAGAGCCTGAAAATTGGCTTGGAGAGGAGTGTATGACCATGTTCCAGCATTTTCTTGTACTTCAGCTGTTGCCTGGCTAGCATCAAATAAATAAACTGAGGAGAATTCTTCATACCTGGAATTAGGTTTAAATGTTCCTGTTTTGTTTAAATGAAGGAATAGTAAAGCTGCCTGTGCAGACCTCAGTGGTTTGTACACAATGCTGATTAAAACACTGGCAGACGAACCAGTTTTTTCTTTTAGGTGTTCAAAAGTTTTAGTCTCTTTAAAAAAAAAAAAAAAAAGTACTTGAAAACCTTACAAATCTGTTGTTGTTATTCCAGGTCGCTGATCCAGTTGTGACATTCTGCGAGACAGTGGTGGAAACATCCTCCCTCAAGTGCTTTGCTGAGACACCCAACAAGAAGTAAGAGCCCATGGGGGAACTGGGCATTGGGTACAGGCAGATGGAGGGGTTCACTGGGGAATAGACTTCATACCTTCCAAGGGGTCTGTTCTCGGTGGCTGTTGTGCAGACAAGTGACACGTGCCTGAGTTGGCAGCGTGCTGTTGCAGCAGCTCTGTTGAACTCCTCAGTAACACACTTGAGTCCCAGGGATATTTCTGTGCTTTGTAGGAACTCTCAGAACGGAGGGAACAAAGACAGATCCACATACTCCTTTCTTTTAGCTAAATTTCACTCCTCAGCAGTTTTGTGGTGTTTCCAGGACTAGGAGATGTATTGGGATCCTAGAGCGGGTGCCAAAGAGCCCAGTGATGCCTTCAGTAACTCTCCAAACATTTTGTGAGCAAAAGCTTTGTCTTCTCTTATCCATTCTTAATCTTGAAATTGATTTTTTCCTTTCTGGTGATGCACTGGAGCCTTACAGCCTGGTCTCATCTTCCTCCCCCAGCAATGCATTATGAGATGCACATGTCTGAAAGAGGGAGGGAGGCCTGTGAGGGAATGTAGGCTGAATAACCAGGGTGAAGTTTAGCAGCACAGGACATTTTAATGCCTGAATTTTTAGGGAAATCATTATCTGTCATAAGCTGAAGACAGCTTTTCTGTGTTTCCTTGTGGTTTCTGGGTTTTCTTACCCTCCTTTATTCTGTTATACTCTCCCCATGGTTGGCAGCCTTATTTTTGCGAACAGAAAGGTTCCAGTCTCAGCTCAGTCTTTGAACTGTTGGGCATGTGAAGTAACCTGCTCTGGGGGCAGGTTACTTGCATTGGTGAGGTTCTCCAAGGCAACGTCTCATGTGTTGGACACAGCGAGTGCTGGCTCTGATAGAGGCCTATTGTGCGGCCCATGGGCTTCCTTCTGCAGCCCAGACAAGCGCTGGGCATCTGGCAGGAGGGATGGAGCCATGCTGTCCCTTAGCAATCTGCTTCTGGAGATGAGCAGACTTCGGAGAGCAGTTGTTAAGTGCCTGGGCTGTCTTTACAAGCAAGATAGTAACAGCGAAGGACATGGATGGCTTCATCTCTCTAGCTGTGTTCGAGGCAGTGTGCAGTCCCTGAGGTCCTGCCAATTACTCCCATTTCCATCATTCTGCAGACTAATTGCAACCATCTCTCTTCTCAGGAACAAGATCACGATGATTGCTGAGCCTCTGGAAAAGGGACTTGCAGAGGACATTGAAAATGAAGTGGTCCAGATAACGTGGAACAGGTATGACTGATCTGGGGAGAGCAGGAATCCACCCAGAAGTAAATAATTGGGGAAAAAAGGGAATGCTGGGATCTGCAAGGTGCACAGTATCAGCCAACCGCCTCTAGGCAGGGGTCCTAGGTTCGGTATTGCTACCAGCTAGTCCATGAGCATCCCTGTCCCAGCATACGAGTTGCTCCAGGTAAAAGCTGAGACCATTTTATGGCTGAAGGGAACAGGGTGTGAGTGCAGGTCAGATACTTGTTTGCTAAAATTTCTTCCCTTCTTCTTCTATCAGAAAGAAGCTGGGTGAATTCTTCCAGACCAAATATGACTGGGATTTGCTGGCTGCCCGTTCTATCTGGGCCTTTGGGCCAGATGCCACTGGCCCAAACATCCTAGTAGATGATACACTGCCCTCAGAGGTGAGAAACACAGGCAGGGGGGTTATGTTTCAGTGAGACATTTGTCCTGTGCTGCCAAGAGGTGACCGCTCCTTCCAGAACCTGCAGCAAGGTCCTAATGCTATTGGAGTGCTCACTGGTTTGCCAGATCTCAGATCTGCTGTGCTTCCTTCACCATACTCCTACACTGGCTAGCAAATTGCCTGTTACTTTTCAGGTGTTGGTCTTTGGGCCAATGTCCTCAAAATTGGCAACTAATTGGTCTGCCTTTCAGGATTACCAAAACATGGACTCTCTTAATTTGCAGCTCTAGATGCCAAATTCTGAAGATGATGCTCCTGAGCTGTGAGAGGGAGGGATGGACATTGGGGGTATCAGGGGACATTGCTGCTATTCTAGGAACTGGCTTTTAAACACGGGGGTCTGTCTGTTACTGTCTTGTGATGCACATTTGGTCTCTGAAGCAGTCTATCTGTCTGTAGGTGGACAAGTCGCTGCTGGGCTCTGTGAAGGACAGCATTGTACAGGGATTTCAGTGGGGGACCAGGGAAGGGCCTCTCTGTGATGAATGTAAGTAGGACCTGTGGAGAAGTGGAGCTAATAAGATTGATTAAATTCTTCCATCTCTAAGCACTCAAGTAATTTTGCTGGTGTAGTTCCTTGTGGCCAGTTCCTTTCACACACCACAGCTGGGAACAGCTGTGGGGATGGGTGACAAGGGAGATAACAGAACCTTCCCCTTTTTCCTGGCTGTACATGCTACCCAGGCACTGGGACTTGTTGCATGCTTACAAACCAGGCCCAGTTAGCAGGCATCTGGCTCCTCCAGACCTTGGCTCTGCTCCTCATATAGTTCAGATGCAGACCACTGAGCACCCTGCAAGATAAGCTGCTGAATGCCCATCTTGGCTATGCAGGGTTAGGACATGGTCATGCCTTCCCTGCTGGAATTAGATTTAGGAGAACTTCTAATGGCTGTAGGTCTTTTGTCTGGATGTTTGCTCTGTGCTCAAGGTCTCTGGGGAGACACGGTTGGTGCTGGTATGGCTGAGAACATCCCCCTTGAGTCACTTGCTGTCATTTCTGTCCTTCCTCAGTGATCCGCAACGTGAAGTTTAAGATCCTGGATGCAGTGATTGCTCAGGAGCCCTTGCACCGGGGTGGAGGACAGATCATCCCAACAGCCCGGAGAGTGGTGTATTCTGCTTTCCTTATGGTGAGGACTATGCTGTGCTTGACAAAGACTGAACCTTGTGCTATGCTGGCTCCTATGGGCTCCAAGGAATGCAGGTTGCATGTGTGCTGCAGTATCTGCCCCAAGGATGTCAGTTTAAAATGACTCATTCATCCATTAATGTTTCCAGCGCCCCTGTAGCTGGCAGACTGGTTTTACAGGCAATCACATTCCAGTCTGGCTGGAAACTTGTGTGCATCTGCTCTGTCTCCCCTTTTTGCTACTGTTTGGCTTGCTGGGAAGGGTGGGTGTGGGGGAGATGGAAGCATGTGACTCATGGCCAGAAACAGAAAAGCTCCTTTCAGTGTTTGTTTGACGTTGGTTTGGGCAGGCATGGGGCAGCAGGAACCCTTTCATTCCCAATCAGGCGCTGTGTTTGACCTTTGACAAAAGCATGCCAGTCCCTGACTCTTACTTGAACTGAATTGTGTTGGCACTGCTGGAGGCTCAGTGGCTTGTGTCCCTTTCTCCTCACAGGCCACCCCTCGCTTGATGGAGCCCTACTACTTTGTGGAGGTGCAAGCTCCTGCTGACTGTGTGTCTGCGGTGTACACAGTCCTGGCCAGACGGAGGTGAGCTGTTCTGGCCAGCTGCCATCACCTTAGCATTGCAAAGCAGCAACTACTCGCTTGGGATCTGGGTTGCTGGAGACGTTCACAGTCCTAGCACTGCTTGTAAAGCAAGGGGAGAGTGTGAAATCTGTATGAAGTGACAGCTGAAATCTTCCTTGACTGATCCTAGCACCTGTGCTGTGTGGGGAGGGGTTTTCCAGGATCACACGCAGCCTTTGGTTTGTGCATGGTTCTTCCTGAGTGTCAGAGAGGAGAACACATAAAGGGACATGAGACCCCCACGTGGAGTACTGTGTTAAGCTCTGGGACTGTCAACGTAAGAAAGACATGAACCTGCTCAAGTGGGTCCAGGGGAGGGCCATGAAGATGATCAGGGGGCTGGATCACCTCCCCTGTAAGGACAGGCTGTGAGAGAGCTGGGCTTGTTTAGCCTGGAGAAGAGAAGGCTCTAGGGAGACCTTATAGCAGCCTTCTAGTAGTTAAAGGGGGCCTACAGGAAAGATGTGGAGGGACTCTTTATCAGGGAATGTAGTGATAGGACAAGGGGTAATGGTTTTAAACTGACAGAGAGTAGGTTTAGATTGGTCATTAGGAAGAAATTCTTCACCATGAGGGTGGTGAGGCACTGGAACTGGTTGCCCAGAGAAGTTGTGGATGCCCTGTCCCTGGAAGTGTTCAAGGCCAGGTTGGATGGGGGTTTGAGCAACCTCGTCTAGTGGAAGGTGTCCCTGCCTGTGGCATGGGGGTTGGAACTGGTTGATCTTTCAAGGTCGCTTCCAACCCAAATGATTCTGTGATTCTGTGACATATAGAAAGACTAATCTTTTGATGTGTTGGCAGAGGCCATGTGACACAAGATGCTCCGATCCCGGGCTCTCCTCTCTACACCATCAAAGCCTTCATCCCAGCCATTGATTCATTTGGCTTTGAGACAGACTTGAGGACCCACACGCAGGGACAAGCTTTCTCGCTCTCTGTCTTCCACCACTGGCAGGTAAGTCCATGCCCTGGTGAGATGGGGAAGAGGGACATGGTAGGATCAGGCGCCAGGTAGGTGCTCTCAATAGAGCTCAGTGCCACAGCTCACAGGGCAGGACAACTTCTCTGGAGAATATCCTCAAAGGATCTTGAGTTGGGGAGGCTTTGTACGCTAGCTGTTAAGTGTCTGCCAGAGGCCAGCAGCTTTGTTCCAAGTCACATCAACCTTTGCCCTCGCAAGGGAGCGCTGAATGCTGCTGCTTGCTGAGTATAAGGGTCCTTCAGTGCCTGGAGAGAGGACATCCTCATCTGGGAGGAGGGAAGCTGCTTGGGTGTGCTTGGTGCTCTGCAGCTTGGGGAGCAGAAGTCTTGGAGCAGGGCTCAGACTCATTGGCCTGCCATAAGACACAGGTGGCCACAGTTAGGCTTTGCCTCTAGAGAAGGCTTTTTAAACCTATGGAAAACAGGGTGTGGGACAAAATACTGTCCTCTGGCCACTTCTGAGTCTGGGGCAAGCCAGGTCTTGTAGGAGCTACCACTGTGAGGTGCACAACTACTCCTGGTGTGGCCAGGTGAGAACAGCAGCAGCAGTCAGCCTCAAGAGCTGGCTTAAAGGTCAAGATGTAAAAGCCCAAGGCTTAGCTCTGAAAAGAATAAACGTGCCTGATTTCTAGAGAGGGTTGCACTGACTGGGACCCATATGGGTTGGTTGTTCTAGTTAGCAGGTTTTTAGAGGCCTTACAGTACACCAGCACGTGGGGAAGGTGGGACGTGTTCTTGGCTTAAGTTATCAACACCGTATTAGTGACTTCTTGCAGGCATGATCACCAGTAGTGACATGACAGTTTTTCTGTGCCAGGAGAACAGACAGGGTGTTGGGGCTGTCACACCAAGGCTGGGGGTGTCAGCAGGGCCCAGGGATGTTTTCTGTTGCAGTTCAGGGTCTCCAGGAGGTTGAAGCAGCCCCCAGCATCACTCTCATGTCCTGGCCCTGTGTTTCAGATTGTGCCTGGTGACCCCTTGGACAAGAGCATCGTCATCCGACCCCTGGAGCCCCAGCCAGCCCCACATCTGGCCAGAGAGTTCATGATCAAGACCAGGCGTAGGAAGGTATGTCTGGGAGTAATCCCTGTAGTGTCCCTCTGTCCATCTCTACCAGCAGCTGAGCTGTTGCAGTGTTGTCTCTTGGGCATGCCATGTCCCCTCTGTGTTCCCAGAGTGGACCAATGTCCTTTGTGCCTCAGGACTTCCCTCACTCTTGATCCCCCATGCTGCCTGTTGGTGCCTGTGATGGTCCTGTGAGCAACTCATCTGGCAACAACTCCAGCCAAAAGTGGGGTCCTGCAGTATCTGCTGAGCCCCGCTTTCTCCCCAGCCCGTCTGACGCCTTCGTGGCCTGATTTAGCCTGTTTGTCCTGCAGAAAAAGCAGCAACTGGTTTCTGTGCTGGTTGAGTGAGCTGGACTGAGGGGTTGGAGGGGCTCCTGGGACTGCAGAGAGAGCAGAGGGAATCAAGCTCCCCTTTGGGATGGCAGTGAGCTGGCAGATATTCTCAGCAGCAGCAACCACACATTTGCAGCTTCCTGAGAGGCTGTTAGGTGTCTTCAACCTGCTGAGAAGCACCTCATGCCTTGCAAATTCTCCTGCCTTCTCTGGAGCCTGAAAATCTCTCTTACTGCGGGACACCAGGGCTTTTTGGTGGCATCCCTGCTGCAATGGCTGTATGAGAGCTGGCTACCAAAGGAATAACTTCTGGCTTTGCCATTACCCCGCAGGGCTTGAGCGAAGACGTGAGCATCAGCAAGTTCTTCGACGACCCCATGTTGCTGGAGCTGGCCAAGCAAGATGTTGTTCTCAACTACCCCATGTGAATGTGCTGCTGCGGCGTGAGGGCTGACCTGAGTCCTGGCCAGCATCTGTCTGTCCCTTCCCATCCCCGCTTGCCCAGCCCTGGTTTCTGGACACTCAGGGCACGCAGGGAGCAGCTCCTCAGGTCACTCTTCCATGGCTGTAGAAGTCTCCCTGGGCATTGGTAGACTGTGCACTCAGGGCCTGCCCTGTATAAGGAGCAGCCCAGAGCGCTGATGCTTCTTTGTATTATTAGTCTTCAGCCACTGTGGCCTCCAGCGAGGAGATTTTCCCTTTGGATAGGCTCTCTCCAGGCACACGGATTATCCCCGGCTGCAGCAGAGCAGTGTGAATATAATGTCAAGATTACTAAGGACTGAGCGTAAATGTGCAGCAAGCATTTGAGCTTTCTGCTAACCCTCTCCTGGCTGCTGGGGGCATGTTTTGCCTTGGGCAAAGCACGTCTTTGGGCAGCTGAGGAAGGTGGGATGCTGGTTGGGGGGAGTTCTTTTACCAGCCTCCCCAGGAGAAGAGGCAAGTGTGGCTTTTACCTTTTTTGTACACCTTTTTTGAACGCTTGTAAACGTTTAATATAAACTTCCAGGCGGGGCTTAGTCTGATTGCACCGAGAGAAGGCAGCGCTGGGAGAGGCTTTGCCATCACTGGTGCTTAGAGCATGCACTGCCCCAGTTTCCCCCATCTTCAGCCCCGATTCTCCTCAGCACTGTCCCACCCCCAAGGGCTCTGTGTCCCCCAGCCATCCTGGTCCTGCCTGCAGTAGCTAACTTGCCAGCCAGGCCAGGCCAAGCCAATCTTGTCCCACACTGATTTTCTTCCTTTCTCTCTAGGTCTTGGGCTCCTGCTGTGTTTTCAGGGGATCTCCTCATCCGCTTGTGCTCTGAAAGGTTTCTAGTGCTCCCTGTCCCAGCTCCTCAGTCTGCCTGCGGACTCGGCCCTGGGTCCGCTTCTGACCATGTGCTGTGGAATTAGGGCTGGCTTACATCTCCTGGGGGTACTTACACCCTCTCTCCCCTGGCGCTGCTCTGCTGGCATGGTTCCCCCTCCTGAGATTGAGCCTTGCCTGGGATCGCCCTGATGCCACTGTGCTGAATTTGGCCACAGCAGCCTGGTCCAGCCCCAGATTCACCTCTGGGAACCTGCCCCAGAGCATGCCCGGGCTCGGGACGGCTCGTGGGGGGACACAGCACCCTGGGAGCAGAAGGTAAAGCTGAGAAGCCCCCCTAAACCTCCCAGCCACTGGTGGAAATGGGAGGCACTGGGTTGATGTAGGCACAGGGGACAGGAAGCAGCCCTGGGAAATCGTGTCCAGCCATCCCGCGGTGTGCCGGCTCTCTGGAAACTGGATCTTGCAGGGGATAATTCAGGGCTACCGCTCGCCAGCAGTGCTTGGAAACTGGGGAGGGGGAAGGATTTCCTGCCACTGCCGGTGGCCAGCGGTGTCGCCCAAGCATGCTGCCCTATCCCATCCGCCTGGCGGGAGGACGGATAGTGCTGTGGGCTCCAGCCCTATCTCTGGGCTCAGCCTTTCCTGCCAGGCAGTGCCTGGAGGTTCCCCATCGCCTCCCGCATCCGCCCTGGCACTGTGACCTTGCCAGCAGCTTGTTCCCGCTCCCTGGGGGGCAAGCGGGGTCCAAGCCCTGCCTGGTGCAGGCAGGACCTGCCTTATGACCTGGCCAACCCTGCCACAGCCCCATGGGGGATGCTTTTGCTTCCCAATACAGCCCAGTACCAAACTGGACCCCTGGGGACCAGGCCAGGCAGCTGGAGCTGCACAAGCCCTGAATTGCTCATGTTGGGGTTGCAGCAGGATCAGTGCCTGTGTGGCCAGCAGCGTGCTTGGTGCTGGACAGCACGTCCCCGGGCTCAGGGGATGTGACCCCAGCTCCAGAGCCAAGCGCTCGGCCGCTCCAACCCATTGCGGCAAGGGGTTTGAGGAAGGGGACATCTATCATCCCCCTGGGGTGGCTCTGATCCCAACTCTGGGCTCTCCAGAGCTGGATAACGGGGCTGGAGGGTCCTGTGGGGGCACCCGTACACTGACAGGCATCAGTGCTGGTCGTTGCCCCTGCTCCCAGGAGAGCAGAACCATGGAGCTGTGCTGCCTGATGGGTCCCTATGGATCTGAGCCTCACCCCAGCTTTCAGCCCAGGAAGGGTGGCAGGATATGGCCCGGGCAGGCGTGGGAAGGAGCCGGTTCTCACGCAGCCTGTTCCCAGCAGCTGGAAAATGCTGACCCGCAGCAGGGCCCGAGTGGCCGCGTGAGCTCTCGCAGCCGAAAACCTGGCCCCGCACACATGGGCTGGGAATTTTCCGCGGAAATGGCTGTTCCCTGGGAACAGGGGCTGTGCATGGCCAGACCCTGACCCCCAGCCCCTTCTGAGCAGCTAGAATTCCTGACACACACACACACCCCCAGCAAAGGAGCTTTGCTGGGTGCAGGCAGGATGCCCTGGGGACTGTGCCTGCCTGGGGCTGTGGAGCAGGTAAACTGAGGCACACCAGCATGCAGAACCGCTCGCTAGGGCAGCAGGTGCTGGGACACCCATCCTTGGCACGAGTTCATCAGGGCTCAGCGCTGGGACACACAACGGGGGCAAATACCCCCATCTACCGCGGGGTCGTCAGCAACGAGTGACACTGCGCCGACCCCTCAGTCATTACCGTTTGTCCCCCAGCTCCAGTGACTGGACAGGTCCCCAGGGTGAGGCACCACCTAGAGCAACCAGCTCGCAGTGGGGTGAGCCCCAGCCCTGCTCCCAGTGTCCCAGTCCCCATCCTGCTCCTGGTGTCCCCATCCCCATCCTGCTCCCAGTGTCCCTGTACTTGTCCCATCCTGCTCCCAGTGTCCCTGTCCTCTCTCTGCTCCCAGTGCCCCTACCCTGCCCCTGTCCTGCTCCCAGTGTCCCTGTCCCTGTCTCGGAGGTGACCCAGCTCCCTTGCTCTCCGAGGCCATTGCCCGGTGTCACGGGACGTGTCCCGCTGTCCCCGTCTCGGAGGTGACCCAGCTCCCTTGCTCTCCGAGGCCATTGCCCGGTGTCACGGGACGTGTCCCGCTGTCCCCATCCCAGGTGATCGCCGCCCATGGCCGCACCCAGCCCCAGTCCCGCACAAGGGGCCGCCTGGGCCCCTTCCCGGCTGCTTCGCCTCCCCCCTCCTCCCCATTTCCAGGCCTCCCACGCGTCAGGCACCCACACCCACACACTTCGCAACAAGCCCCCTCCCCACGCCGTGCAAACGCGCCGCTGTCAGCGGGGGCGCGCGCGCCGGGCGGGCGGCACGTGGCGGCGGGGCCGGGTGGGTGGGTGGGTGGGTGGGCTGGCTCGTGGGGAGGAGGGGGCTTTGCGCATGCGCCCCGCGCCCCCCGCCCGGGCTCGGCGGGCCCGCCGCGGCGGCGCGCGTGGGCGGCCGAGGGGGGCCCCGCCGCGACCATGGGCTGGAGCCGCGCGGGGCGGCGGCGTCGTGAGTGGGGAGGGGGGCGGCGGGCAGGGGTCACCGGGCCGTGGGGGGGGGGGGAGCGGAGGGGAGGCGGGAGCTCGGAGGGGACCGAGCCGCGGGGGTGGGGGGGCTGAGGGGAGGCGGGAGAGGCTGAGCGGCCGTTGGGCTGAGGGGAGGCGGGCGCTCTGAGGCGAGGCGCGGGCTCTGAGGGGACCGAGGCGCGGGCTCTGAGGGGAGGCGGGAGCCTGAGGGGAGCGAGCGAGGGGCCGAGAGGAGCCGCCGCGCCCTCCGCCGCCAGCCGCCGTTGCGAGGGGCCGGTCGCGCCCCCGGCGTCTCCCGTGGGCCGGGCGGGCCCGCGCGTCCCCGCTGCTGCTTGCCCGCAGCTGGCGCCCTCGGCTTCGTCCCGCCGGGCTTCCCCGGCGGGCTCTGGAGAGCAGGGACGCCCCTCGGCTCCCGCTGCGGGGAGGCGGCTTTCAGGGACGGGCATTTCTAATGCGTTTCTCCCGAGTGAAGAAATGCAGACCCTCGTCGCAGCTTTCTGGCGTTAGGGAGAAGTGTGCTGGGAGTGCACAGCCTTCCAGGTGTTCTTACCACCTTCAGTGGCAAATTTTGCTTTTTCCCGTGATGCTGATCTTAGTTCCAAGTAACAGGTTTTGGTTTTTTTACTTTAAGAGACACCAACTGTCTGTCACCTCACTAGCGAACTCGCCTTGCAAAGCCGGCTCGGCCATCCCAGCTCCTCAGCCTGGCAGCACAGTGCTCGGCAGATCCCTGAGCGTTCGGTCCACAGCAGCAGACGCTGTTGTAGCACCAACACAAGCTAAGAAATCAGCAGCTCCCTGCTCTCCTTGGCCAGATAAACGTTTATAGTGCTGCTGATACCCTGAGTTAACCCTGTCTCGGGCTAACTGGGGCTGCAGCCATGTGGTTTGACATTTCTCTGTGCTTGATCTGAATGCAGAGCATGAGGAGAAAAATCCGCCCCCTGTGTTAGATAATGAAAGTTTTGGCTTCTGTTGGGCCTAACTTTCACCCGTCATTGTAAAATTTCACAAGAATGACATTTGTACAGTTATTTTTACTGCTTTTTTTAGCCAATTCTCTTTTCTACTGGTAGGAATTAGTTCTGACTCTTTCTGGTCATTGCGACCTTGCTTCCCAGGGAAGTGCTAATTTTGTTCCACCGTCGAATTGATTACAAATAGGAGATAGTGCACAGAGATTTAATTAGGGCATGGATGTACAGTATGGATTCTCAAGCAACAGTTGGTGACACCGCATTCAGCTTTTTCATTGGGCGTTTAGTTAGTATTTAGAAATAAAGGAAGAACAAAACTCTTGCATTTCACAGACCATTGATTATTCTTGTTATTATTTCCATGTCTTCTTCTGCCCACTGCAAGTCAAGGATAATTGGTAGAAAAAAAATCTGTCCCATTCTGTTAGAAATCTGTTTCACAGTGATGTTCAGCAAACCAGCTGTTGGTCCAGTTACCAAACCCCACCTTTCTTCAGGTCATTTAAAAGGAGAAAGCTGCTGTTTTCTGTCAAGACTTGTGATTAGTAAAATGAAAGGTGCCCTTCTCTATTTTTGATTCTTTCCAAATGTATTCCAAAGTTATGCTTGTGCTTTCCAGGGGGAACAAGTAAGCTCCGTTCTGTGAAGTGGGATATGTAAGAATTTTTAAATGAAAATTCATATAGAAACACACAGGTAATTTGAGCCTTATTGTGCTGTTCCTTATTCTCCCCATACACTGCAGACAGCTGAAAGTCCTGTATTTCCAGCAATCCTAAAATTAACTCCAGCGTTCCTGCAGTTCTAAAAAGGCAGGAGGGGACGATGTTTGTTTTCCCTCTCCTGTCACACTGGTGACTGAAACGGATCTGGAGGGCTTGGCAGTGGGTGGGGTGAACCGTTACATATTTTCTGTGTCTGACGAATGCGCAGGCTGCTCGGCGTCTGTCCTCTCTCTGGTCAGCGGCAAAAGCTCCTAATGAGTAGATGGTCCTGACGATTAAAGCTGAGGTAGAGTAGTTTGACTGCAGGGATTTCCTGTGCCACAGTGTAGGCTGGGGATCCTTTATGGCCAGGGGCTTCTGACCATGTCTGCGGCTGAGGAGGAGGTGAGGTAAGGGGGTGCGGGGCTCGGAGCAAAAGCTCAGGTGAGCTGGGATTGATGGTGTGCTGAGAGCGGGCAGCATGGCCGTATACTCTGGGTCGGTTGGACTGAGTGTGAGTGTCTGCCCTGGGACTATTTCTGTGGCTCCTTGTAAGAAAATGATTCCTTTGCAGTGTCTTTCTCGAAAAATGGTAACTTGACTGACATTTCTGAATTGAAATGCCAAAGGATGGGGCAAAATGGAACAAGAAGCATATTTTAGTACACTTTGACAGATCACGTTTGAAGGTTTGTGGTTCAGATCACATGAAACTTATTTTACAAGACCATCTCAGTTTTTTCAACTGTGTGGAAAATGCATTCAGCTGCTCTTTGTTGTGGCTACTTGGGTTCATGACCTGGCTTCTCTCATCCTTGCAGTGGCTTTTAAAACTGGCTTTATCAAGTTTTAGATCAGGTTGAATTGTGAAAAGTTATTAGAAAAATTTTAAGGACTGGCTGTATCCTAAAGAAAGGGACTACCTTTAGTACTTTGGAGACTAGAATTGCAAGTTTATATTATCACTGATGCAGTGGACTATTGAATTATTGCTAATAGAGAACATTTTCATTTAAAAAACTTAAGTGTTTTCTTAACTGATGCAACAACATTAAGATTTTTGTTTTTTTTAAAGCAACTCACAGGTCTGAATGAATGACTATAAATGAGGAATTGTCATGAAATTCTGTTTTCTAGATGGGTTCCACTGGTGCCCATTCTTAGCCCTTCATTAGTGATTGTTTTTGCCTGTTAGTTTGAAACAAACATCCAAGTCATCACAGATAACTTGCAAGTGATGCAAATATCAGTAAATAACTAAAAAATTGGGGTCACAGACTGAGAGCATGGCAGCTCGCTTTGAAAGAGTTAGAGAAGAGCCCCTAACGGGTTGGAAAACATGCTGATGGTGAGGACTTCTGGTGGTCCCGTCCATCTCTTAACAGAGGGAATGTTAAAAGAAAACTTGTTAACAGTTTATGAGCGAGGACAAAGGTGTAGCAATGCACTGATCAGATGCTAAGCAAGTTTAGACCAATTTTAAGAATTTGGCAAAGATTTTAGTACATACTGAAGAGTTCTAATTTTAGACACAGTTTTTCTAAAAAATTTTCTGTGGTTCAAAAGGTAATTGGTTTGGGAATTGTGTTGCTTAGGTGAACCTTGACCTTAAAAGGTCTTTTCTGGCTTTGTATGGTTTTATAGCTGACAAGGGCAAGATTTAAGAGGAAAATTCTTACAAGCTGTGAAATCTAATAACTGATGCAGAGTTTGTGATTAATTTTAACACACAGACTTGTTAACTTGGTAATTTACTGACTGCCAGCAACTTCTGTGACTCCAGAAAAACACCCCAAACTCCTAAAACATCACCTCTTGCCAAGCAGAGGATGAGGTCCAGTGCATTTCTTGTAGTGCTTGCAGTTGTACATAGGTGTAATTCAGGCACTTCGGACCAACAAAGCAAGCTAGAAACACGCTGTCAGGTGTTGTTTAATCCTCAAAATGCCCACATTGGGTGCGTTATGGACTGGGTTACTGAACCTCCTGTGCCTCAGGTACTTCTGCTGGGGGAGCTGGAGCCAGCAGGCACTCACAGTGTGGCTGATGCTTCTTTTTTGACTGAGCCACGGTGCTGGAGAGTGAGGAATTGTTACAGCATAGTGAGCTTTCAACTGAGAGCTGCTAAAATGCAACAGGGTGCATGTGAGCCAGGAATGGGGGAATCCATGCAGGCTGTGCTCATCAGGTTGAATTTTGGTGATTTGCCAATGTTTCCCTCGTGACTTGTACCTGCGAGGGGCCGCGTGGCTGAGAAAAAAAGTTATGAAATCAGTCTGTAGCCTCACTGTTAGCATTGAGCCGGGAAGAGGGAGGCAATTTTGTGGCTCTTTCCTAACGCCACTTCAGATTTTCACTGTCTCTTTTCTAAACATTGGCAACACAAAGCAAGATGCGGCAGGTACCTCATTATTCCTTTGCCTTATTGCTCAGACGGGATTCTCTGAATGGCAGCACAAACTTGGACAACGGTAACAATCATTAAACAGTTGAAGTAAAAACCTTGGCAGATAATGGACCCCTTTGTCTGGCCACTCTGTGGTCCCAGATGATGGGTGCTGCTGTCTCATTAGGAGGAAGGTGATCCTTTCTTTCCACCCTGTTTCCAGCTTTTGTTTTTTGTGCTGCCACTCAACAAAGTGCTTTACGGAGTTTGTGCTCCAGATTTATTTATTTTTAATCTGGCTAATAGGAAGTAAATAATTCCCATGAAAAAAGTTCCATTAATATTCCCTACTTTTTATGCTTGCTCTACTTCAACGCTGTTGACCTGTACAGGGAATCACGTTCCTTCCTAGCATCCCTGCCCAGCACATAGGAAGACTCCCTGAATTACAGATGTGCCTCCGAAAACTGGTCGCTGGACCACGGCCCGGTCAGCCCCTCGAGGGTGGCTGCACTGCCGCCTCCGTGCGGAGAAATGATCCTGTTTGCCGTGCTTTGTGAATGAGTATTTTATTGCAGAACCCCACATCATTATCAGTCTTTCCAGCTGGTCTTTGCACTTCCCGCGAGCAGCAGGAGTGGAATTCCACTGTCCTGTACCTGTGCCATGTAATAACATGCTATGCTTTTTTTTGACTCAAGCTGTGGTTAATAATGGTCAAATTCTATTAAATCACATTTCACTTGCTGTGGTCAGTATTGCTTGATGTCTAAATTCCGCTTCTGAAAAAACCCCCATACTTTTTAAATGCCTAAATTATCTATTCAGTGGCCATTCTTTGTCATCGCTTTGGTAGGCTGTTCTCTTTCTGTTAAAAGCCACAAAAAAGAATTTATCTTCAAAATGCTCCTTGGAGGGGAAGAAGGGAATGTGTAGATTTCCTTTACTGACCTCCTCATACCATAAATATGAATCATTATCACTGCTTGGGTAGTGACGCATGGTTCTCCCCAAATTGTGGACTGTCTGGAAGGTCTGGCTGGGATTTTAAAAAAATTGGCTTTCTTTTGTGTAAAACAAAAGATTTAAGGTGAAAGTTCCCAGATGCGCTGTGGGCTAAATTGACATACGGCAATGTATGGCTGGGCAGTTGCAACATTATGAGTTATTTTCTGGTGAAGGAAATACTGAGAACGGTAAATATTGTAGCAAAAAGAAAACCCTTTTTCTTCTGCAAACGCAGATAACTTAGTTTCATACCTCAGTATTGGCTAATAATTACTTAATTATTACATTTTAAAGAAGAACCCAGGGCTTTAAGTAATGACACAAGCTACAAGGTTTTGTGACTATAAATAAAAAGCTATATTTGGAAAAAAACGAATAGCGTATTTATGGAGAAAACTGTATTAAGGGAAATGTGATGGAAAAATTGAGTCAGATGAGCTGATGTATGAGGCATTTCCCTATGGAGTCATTGGGCTGAAAAATGTTTTATATGCCTAAACTTGAACAGATGCTTCAACACACACACACACATACACACACGTACATCCCCCCCCTCCCCAGTTTAATATTAGCAGTTTTGTTCATACCACTGTGATTAATTCACGAACCAGCATGTTTTAGTCTCTTTTCCGGGGGCTATTGGGTATTTCCAGATCATCCAGGTACTTAAGCCCATGGTTAACTGTAAATATGAAGCAGCCGGGTTATTAGCAGAATTTCTTTCAAGCTTTACATTAGGCATGTGCTTAAATGACTCACTGACCTGGGATTTACATTTTTACACAGGAGTGAAGGATTTCTCCCCATTACCTTGCTTAGATGAAAATCGGTGGAGTCAGCCAGCTTTTTTGCCTAAATAAGGACATGATACCAGCTTTCGGCTCTTACAGATATTAGTTCCACCTTTTTAGTTACAAATTTGTCAGAAAACAATTCTGAGTGTGTGTGCCTGACCTTGTTTAAGATACTTTTGAAGTACGAAGAGAAGACATACATATGGATGACCAACAGATTGTGCCTACTGTTCTTTTTAGTATGAATGTTGCATTTGGTGGTGCTGGAGAGGTGGCTGACAATTGCATTTTATTTTCCCTTTGAATACCTGTTGTGGTGTTCCACTCAGCTGTTTATCTGCTTTCCCAGGCTTCCATTATTTGTCTTGTAGGTAGCTGTGCACAGCACTTCCTCTCTTCTAAAAATCCCCAAAGACCTCCCAAAAAATGCAGTGCGTTAGAGCCTGTTGTTTCCACTTTGCTTTTCTGATTGAGCTAAACTGATGAAGGAATGTGGAAAAATGACTTCTGAGTCTAGCTGTGGTGCACCTCAGGAATACACGGCTTACAGGATGAGCGATGATGCTTGTGGCATCAGGGGATATTGACTCCTGCTTGCGGTGACATCCCAGCATTGGACAGTTGTGAGTGGTGCAGCCGTACCAGACTTGGTCTGTAAAGTTCTGTATCTCGCACTTAAAATAGTAGAGAGCCTGGAAGGGTGATTGTATTTCTTGTGTGTAGATGGTTTCCATGCTACCTTGAGGGTGAGTTTCTGACTCCTTCTTAACTCCTGGAAGTCTTGCTGCGTTACAGATTCAGGGACCCAGCTGACAAGTAATACTGTGTGATCCAAGGGCCTGAGGTTGGAGAAACATCTGTAGGCAGGCAAGGGGCTGGGTGGTAGATTGTGCACATGGGGCTGGCCCCAGTGTTAATATATTTTTAAATGGTGTAAAAATATAATAATTAAGGTTCTTAATGTGTGTTTTGCAGGTGTGCTGTCTTGCATATGGCGTCTCTTCCTAAAAATCTAAAAATCCCCTGATTTTCATGGTAAACATATTTAAGTAGTTGAGAAATTACTAAATTTTAATTACAGCAGACATTCATTCACAAGAGTTACTTAGCCAATATTCAAATACGTAGTTGAACTATTTTTAAAAGGAGAATCATTTTCATAGTGGAAACTGTGATTCCTGGGATATTAAAAAAATAAAATAAAATTGAAGTCTTTGGGAGGAAGTACATGATGATCTTCCATATAGCCCTATGGAAATGATATTCTTTATTCCTTGGTTCATGTAAAGTCTGTACTCCTTATGGACTGTTTACTTGAAATGTCTGCCTCTGTGGCAACACCAGCTTGATTTATATTCCTCAGCCTGCTCTTGCTCGCTTTGCAATCTGTGGCAAAACCTTATCGATCTGGGTGTCTGCAAAATCCGATTCCCTGGAGGATTGTGCTGGAGAGATATCGACAGAAATAAATCATTGCTGCCCTTCAAGTGTGCCGACTGCGTGAGATTTGTTTGACAAGTAAATACTGAATACCAGTTGGCTGTAAGTTATCAATGATTAATAACCTGGGGTACCCGGGTTCCTTTTGGCTTTCGCTAGTACCTCTCTTTTAGCTGATTCATTAGCGTGCTCTTCCCACAGGCCCCTGGGAGATGCTCACTCCTGGCTCCTTTAGAACAGCTGCACTGGGTCAGACTGAAGGTCTGCTTGGACCGGAGTCCTGTTTCTGACACTGGCCCAAGCGCAGGCTGCAGCAATAGCACAGGAGGAGCATGTTTGAAACCCTGCTCAGCATTTTGACTGCTTTCTGCCTAGAGACTTACCCATTGCATCAAGCACTGTCTCTTTCAGTTTTTAAGGGGCTTTTGTTCTCCAGGCTACTCCAGATTTTACAGCTCCCTACCTTCTTTCCCTCTTCAGCCTTCTCGTTTTTCCACTGTTCGTCCTATACCAGCCAGTCTGTACCTCTTCTCTGAAGCTGACTCTGTTTTCCATTTCTGTGATGGGGGACGGTGAGAGTGACCAGAGCTGTACACTGCAGTTGGGATGCAGGTGAACCACGGGTGCTCGTGGTGACACAGCAGCATGTGCTGTTCATGTGCTTGTCCTTCTCTAACATTGGTAAAATGCTGTTGGCTTTCTGGAATGTGCTGAGCGGTACCAGAGCTTTCATGGAACAGCCTGACAGCCCCAAGAGCTGATTGCTGAGGCCATCTCAGGGCACATCTTTTTTACTGTGAAATTGAGATTTACTTTTTTTTATTCAATGTATGCATCACTTTATCTACATGGAATTTCATCTGCCATTTTATTACCAGTTACTTAGAGTCATAAAGCCCTTCTGCCATTCCTCATGGTTGCTTGTCTTCCTTGCCTTGCATATTACCGTCAGGATCCTTGGTCACATCCCACTCACCTCACTGTTGTGTTTTACTCAGTGTCCTGGTCCAGCACAGGTCTCAGCCTCTCTGCCTGTGAAACTTCACTGGGACCTCCCTCCCTTGCAGGAAATGACTGTTTACTCCTACTCTTTGTTATCTTTCACCCAGTTGTTTATCTGCAGGGACAGTTCCTTTTCCCTTGTGGCCTTTCAGTGTCCCTGCAAGAAGCCTTTGATGAGAGAGGCTCACAGACCTTAGAAGTCCAGGTAGTCTGGAGCCTTTTGGGAGGCTGGAAGTCCCTTTACAGAAGCCACACTGACTTTTCCTCTGGTATGTATTTATACAGATATATCAATTGTCCACTAATTCTGATCTGTATAATAATATCTGAGTAGTCCTGTACAAATGTTGGGTTTGGAGGTCTGCAGTTTACCAGGATTTTCTTTGTAACCCTTCTCTTACAGAGTTGGCATGAACACTTGCCTCCATGTACCAAGGTGATTTTAAGAAAGGCTGTAACCCAGTCAGCTGTTCCAGCTCTGAGCTTCATCAACCTCTCTGGTGAATGCCACCCAGTCCTCCTTACCGTTACTCTTCCTTTTGGCTCCTTATTCTGTAACCTCCTCTCCAGTCACTTCAGTGTGAGCCAGTTTCCCAGAGAGTCCCCAGAGGAATGGGGCTGGTGAGGAGGCTGGGTCTGTTTTTAGTACTATGAGTAGGTGTGTAAAGAAGCCACCTAATTTTTCCTGTGTGGCATTGTCATCTCTTTTAGTAGCATTAAGAAATGAACCTGTTCCTGGTGGTGGCTTTCTGTAGGGAGGCTTCCTCAAGATGTGGATGGGTATTTGAAGTGGTGACAAAGTGGTGGGGGAGAAACTATTTTAGTCATAGGATAGATGGTAGCAGCGTGGCCAGCAGGTTGAGGGAGGGAATGCTCCACCTCTACTTTGCTCTGGTGAGACCCCCCCAGAGCACTGCGTCCATCTCTCAGGTCCCTAGCACAGGAGAGACATGGACCTGTTGGAGCAGGTCCAGAGGAGGCACAGAAATGGCCCAAGGGCTGGAACAGCTCTGCTGTGGAGAGGCACTGAGAGAGTTGGGGTTGTTCAGCCTGGAGAAGAGAAGGCTCCGGGGAGACTTTACTGCAGCCTTTCAATGCTTAAAGGGGACTTAAGAGTAAGAGAGATATTTTTTTTACCAAGACCTGTAGTGACAGGACAAGGGGCAATGGTTTTTAACTGACAGAGGGCAGGTTTAGACGGGACATAAGGAAGAAATGTTTTACAATGAAGGTGTTGAGGCACAGGTTGCCCAGAGAGGTTGTGGATGTCCCATCCCTGGAAATGTTAAAGGCCAGGGTGGATGGAGCTTTGAGCAACCTGGTCTAGTGACAGCCCTGCCTACGGCAGGGGTTGGACTGGATGTTCTTTAAAGGTCTTTCCCAACCCAAACCATTCTGTTATTCTGTGAACTTGGCAGAGTACGTATGAGTTGCCTTAGTGAGAGAATCTACCAAATAAATCAGTGGTTTCTGATTAGGAATTCCCATGCTTGCAGCTAATGCCCCTTTTCTTTGAGTGAATGATATGTGATACAGCAGATGCTCAAATATCCTTTGTATTAAGAATATTTTTGCAAGCAGACCTACTCACCTCTGCATTAGAAAATGGTTGGGCCCCTTGCACATACCAGTGATTTAACCCTTCAGGTAAAGTGATAGCTGGCATAGTTGGTAATAGATCTTTGAATATGTGGTAGGAGGAGTAGTAAGGCTGTGTCTGCATTCATCACTAAAACAATCTAGTGTGTTAATGTTTTTTTGTCTCTACTTTGTATTTTCCTGTGAATGTTTTATACTAGTAATGCAGATGGGAAATTACTTGTATCCAAACTTGCAGCATGGCCTTAGCCAGACTTGGGAATGAACCGGGTTGTCCAAAGTTGCTCTCTAAAAGGAGATTCTTTTGTTGGTACAGGTTCTGTTGTTATATGCTCATATTATTTTCTTTTGGTCATAAGAAAAGTAAGGTTTTTTTACAATCTTTGGTGTTCTAGATATTTTTCTAAGTAAGATCTTTTAAGGCCAAACTGCTGACCTGGCCAGTGCTTTATAATCCTGTTCACACTGATGCCCACTTTGGGTTGAGACAGCAAGTTGTGATTTCTCTGTGGTCATGCTAAATGGTGGTGATCTGTTGTCTCCTGGTTGGAGCTTGAAGAGAACATGTACAGAACAAGCATGAAGTTCACTCAGTGACTTAACAAGGTTGTATCAAGATGTAACCACCCTCCTAAAATCTTGAAAGCTTGGAAATAAGAAACTGGGGGAAGCTTGGCACTGTTACATTGCCCACAATTGTGCCTGTAGTATCTCAGTGTGCTTTTTCCATCCTCAGCAGGACCAAAAAGCAGTATATACCATAGCCTTGTCTTCTTTGCACTCTTATATCAAGTCACATGCCTGGCTTAAGCAGTTTCCATGCATTTGGGAGACTAATTTGCCTTAAATTTGCTGCTAGTTTTCATAATCTGAAGTCTGATAAAATACATGGCCATGTAAAGCAGTCAGGTGGCAAAAAATGACCCACCTTCTACTTTGTGCTAGGTGAAGTGCGCCTTTCTCTGTGGCATGAGGCATGGAGGGAAAAGGGCGTCTAGTTTCCTCTCATAAAATAGAATTTATTTGTGGCTATTTTCAGAAGGAAAAAAACAGTTGGTATGCGTCTTCTTCCATCTGGTGTGATGGCGCATCGGGAGTTCAATCAGTGACTGCTTCAGGTCTCTTCCCAAGGGTGTCTAGAAAAGTATTCAAGTCTTCCAGAAAATGACAATTTAGGGTTTCTTATTTCACTATATGAGATGGGTTTTTTTCAACAAATAATTCACTTACTGAATTTATGTGCGTATTTATATTCTAAATTTTATCTTTGGCAAAATAAAGCTGTTAAGGCTCCTGTTGAACTCAAGCTGGAGTAACATTTTAATGCCAGTATAGCAGTCTGCTCTGATATACTATGCTCCTTTTCTCAGAACAAATCGTACTTCAATTTACTGAAACAAAACTCTTCAATTATTTCTGCAGTTTGATAGCACTTGAGAGAAGTTGAAGCAGGAAGCCAGCACTTGGCAGGAGAGTGGGCGAGCTCACCTGGCAAGTTTGTGTTTTCGCTGCTGTCTTGTTGCAGTGGACCCCTTGCTCTCTGCATGGCTCTGGAAGGAGCATCTGTACAATGCATGGCCATGTGCGTGCTGGGCACCGCATTGCTATAGAGAGTGGTTTTGATGGTCTGGTGAGGTGCTGTCATTCTGACCTTGGCTGTGTTCCCAACACCATCCTCATAGATTGTTGTGGCGTACAGGTACCAACCCTGAGAAGTTGGCCTTCCAGCATGGCTGGCTACCATCCTCCTGAGCTTAGTGCTCTCCACCAAAGGAGACGTACAGCTGTGTAAAGTCACAGAGGTCTGCAAAGCTTTCTGGTCCTACGTATCTCTGCGAGTGGAAAGTCCTGACCACGTTTAGCAGAGCTATTCCAAGTGTTGGATGTTTTGTAAAGCAGTTGGTGGTGAGGGTTTGCAATGTCCTCATCTGCCTTCTGAACATCCTTCCTTCTCTAAAAAGCTGCTGTTGAAGAAAATGTTACATGAATTTGGTATAATTGTAGGCTGAGGCAGTGTCTCATACTAGACCAGATGACAGAGCTGGGAAACAAAAGTCTTTTTTTGAATTTGGGTCACAGTGAAACAACTGCCATGTTGCAGAATGGGTGACTGAGGACATTGTGACAGACTGCATCATGATATGTGGTATCTATTTTATTTACAAGCCATTCATGCTATTTTTTTGAGGCTTATCTATGAAGCAAACACTGTCGTAGTTTCTTTTGACTGTCATAATATGGTGGTGGGTGAATTAGGTGTTCATCCCCATTCGATTGTCTCCCGCTCAGCTGAATGAAAGCCTTTTGACGTACAGGAGCCGACAGAATTGCTCTCTTTTGGCTTCTCTCTCCTTTCCCGAAATGGCTGTGAGAGTGATATTTGGGTCAGCTGCCTCCAGTCTGTCATTTTCTTTTGACACTCATCCCTCTGAGCATATAGGAGGAGCCCGATGGGGAAATGCTGTGGTGCTGTTGGCTGCAGTGGAATCAGGAGTACTTAAAGGGGTGTTGTGGTTATTCAAATCACTAATCACGTCAAGACAGGGAAATCTCTCTGATGCCTGACTGAAACGGTACGCGAGTGAAGATGGCCTTACCCCGACCTCACTGCAGGAGAGGTGGAGGGACCCAGGTAGGTGCACAAATGCTCTAGCCCCTACAAAGGCTGTTGCTCTCCAGCAGCACATGTCCCTCGGTGGCTTTGCTATGGATGTAACACTCAACAGTACTTGTGTGTTCTTCAATTTGGACCAGAGACCTTTTGGGTCTGTCTGGCAAAATACGATTTTTCCTTTTTTTCTTGCTGCAGTGCTCTGTGTCTCGGTATGGAAGGGCCCATCCATAGGTCTGAAGTGTCAGTTAGGGCATCGTGCTCCTGTTCCCTTTGAGTGCACAAGTTGTTCTGCTTCACCTGGGCTCTGCTTTTCCCCTGTGTGTCTCAGGGTGCAGCCCTGCGTGACAGTGTCGGGCCTGCCTGCACACGTCCTTTTGCAGAGTTTGAAGCGGGATACCATCCTGCAGTTTTTTTCCCTCCACTGTTTGCAAGCCAGCAAGCGCATCCTGAAATGAGCTGAAGCTGTGCAATTCATTGGTAGGTGTGTGCAATAATGCCAGCCCCGCTGTCCATTGCACTCTATTGCTTTGGAGTAGTGTTTGTCACTTGGTACCTGCCTTTTGTCATAATTCCCGCTGCATTTTTTCCGTCTTTACCTTTCCATTGCCTGTATTTGTTAAAATAACTGCTGAGAACACAGGTGAAATAGTCAACAGTACAATATTTTTAATACTTTATTAAAGTATTGTGATTATATCACGCCAATGCTAGTGGAGCTGCACAGGGCGTGTTGGTGTTGACTACACAGCAGCAGCCTGTGCTGTTTTTGTCAGTTGTCCTGCACTTTGAATGGGAAGGATATTAGGTCTCAGCATCACTTGCCTGTGTGTTTCAAGTCCCTGTAGCTTGTGCCCCTTCTGTCACATTCATTCTTCCAGGAAAAATTGCTTTGCTGCTGTTGTTCCAGGCTCTCTTCTCAGTGGTACCCAGGGAATGGTGATGGACAGAGATTGAAACACAGGAAATTACACTTAAATGTAAGAAAAGCTTTTTTTACTCTGAGTGTGGTCAGACGTAGGAACGGGTTGCCCAGAGAGCTTGTGGAGTCTCCATCCTTGGAGGTATTTAAAACCTGGCTGGATGTGGACCTGCCAACCTGCTCTAGCTGACCCTGCTTTGGGAGATAGAATATGGTAATTTAAACTACCAGTTGGCAGAATATTATACATTTCTTAGGGTAATGCATATGGATACAAGGAAACCTAGTGGTTAGGCATCTTCAAAATATAAGTAAGTGACTGAAGTAAATGGGTGGTTCTGTTGCTTACAAAGAAGCTGTCACGGCATCGGACTTGGGCATTTGGTGTGTTTGATCTCTGAAGTATTTTGGCAAGCAATAACGCTTCATGTGTCTGAACCAGGGTTTACTAGCCCTGAGCTAAGGAGCATGTGGTATCTTATTCAAACGGATATCCAGTTTGGGAGCAGCTCCTAGAGAGAACTTCTTGGCATTTGGGAGATGAGTGCTGTATATATGTGATAATCTCATGGAAAAGCCTGCAGGATCCACTTGGTGTGGAAGAATGGGAATTGACAGCTTACAGTTGGGAGTGTTTTGTGGACCTGAATCCATACTGAGATGACGCTCACCCAGTCTGATGGTCATTTCAGTTGGTAGGAACACTCTTTCTTGAGGATACCCTCCTGATATTTGGATTTTAAGGGTACAAATACCAGTTCCTGGCCACATTGTCTGCAGACAGCCTGGGCTGGCACTCCAAGAGCGCAGGTTTTGGTTAAACACTTGGCCTTGATCTCAAAACAGCAGTGTTGGGTGTTTTCTCTAGTATGGCTTGAACTTAAGATTCAAACTCTTTGGGGAAAAAAATAAAAATTTGCCCTTTTCCCTACCCTGTAATTCCTGATTTTCAACATCCAACTAAATTATGCAGGGAAAGAGTTTTGCTGTATGCTACTGGCTCCTACATAGTGAGGAGCAAGCGTGGTAATGCTGGGGCCAAGAGCAGGGCAGGGCCCAGGTTGGTAAATTGTGCTGGACCTGCCAACACTGTATGAGGCCAGTTTGTATAGGAGCTACTCAAAACCATCTGGGCTTAGTAGGGTTAAACTATATTGTAGTGAAACACTTTGAAGTATTTGAGACTAGAAAAGAGAGATGGGTGAGATGGAAGAGGGAATGCCTTGGAGACCTGCGGCAAAGTTAACTCCCGGGTTGTTTTGACCTAAGTGTAGCAGCTCTTCACCGGTTGGGTTATTCCTAATTCACAAGCTGCGTTGTGAAGGGAGAGGGGTTACTCGTGCTGCAAACTTCCATCCTGGTACTATGCTGGTATGACCAAGGTTTGGCACGATGCCATGTCAGGTTGACTGTGGCTTGTTGCCCTGAGGATCAAGTGTTTCACTGCAAAGACTGTCAAACATCGCACCGTGTCTTGCTGTATAATCTGCTGACCGCTTTATTTTCTCCATTATTACATTTCACATCACCAGAGTGCAAGCATCACCTGGGGCTTGCTTCTGCTTCTTGATACCTTAAGTCTGTAGGACAGATGTGATGAGCAGCTTAATCAGGTTTGCTAAGCATCAGGCAACTCTGTCCTGAGTTGCTACAGAAATGCTAAATTTGGGAGCTTGCTATACCAGTCTCTGAGCTGGTACACCTCGGAAGGGACACTGAATGCTGAGCGTGTATGAAAGGACTTAGGCTGACGCAGACCCCAAAACAAGTCTCCAAAAATTTCATGAGGTGATGGAGACTCTACAGCCCAGCCTCCATTTTTGATGAAGCCTGTTGTCACTGCAGGCTTCTGCTCACAAATTAACTCGAGTCAGGCTTGCAGCTCGTCATGTCCTCATGCTGCAGCACAGGCTGCACGGGCTGCCCCGATGGACGCTGCTCTTCCAAAGTCGGAATCTTGTGTGCTCTGGGGTATCTGCTCTGGAGATGATGCTTCGTGGAGGAGCGTGGTTGCTGTAGGTGAAGTAAATGCTAGTTTTGGCCAGCATGAAACACGTTGTGATTTCATTTGAATTGTGTCACTGCAGGGGAGTGTTGCTAAAATTGTCACTTGGCCTTCCATGTTAGCATTACCTAGAGGGCACGCTGAGGCTACTGGAGGTTCATGTCTTATCTGCAAATTCCAGTTTATCTTTAAGCTGAATGCTCGGGTGGGTATATGTATGTTGATTTTCAAAAAGATAACTATTTGACATCTTTATTTTTTTGACAGCACAAGAATCTTACTATATCTTTACCTCTTACCCATATTTTAGTGTTCTATTTATATCCTGCATAGGATCTGTGGTCTTATAATTAATTCAATGAGGAGTTTTTTAGACTCAAGGGGATTGGTCTGGGGATCAGCAGAACCTTGTTAGCATGCCTGGGATTTGAAGGCACCGTTCAGAAATTGTTTCCAAGTTGACATTGACACTGTGGCTTTTTCAAAACCATTCTCTGCTGTTTGCCATGTGAGACTTGCCAGATGACAGAGTATTTATTTGGAAAAAGCACTGTGTGTTGTCCAAAAAGTCCCAGCCTTTTCCCTCCCAAATATTCTTTAATATAGATTAAAAATAAAATTCAGTAGAGTTGCTTTCTTATTCTTTTTCAACTGCACAGTGCTGTAAATGCTTCTGAAAAACATAGGAATAAAGTTGGTGGTGATTGAACCCACTTCCTTCATGAATGATGGAAGGGTGATAGCAATGAATTGACTTATCCCGGGAAGATCCCCCCATCCTTCCCCTTGTGTCCTGTAGGAGGGTGAATGCTGGAATTGCTGCTCAGGTCGGGCAGGCAGGTGGCCTCAGCACAGTACTCAACAGGAGTTATGGGGTGCTGGTACCTTGCTGGTACTGGGTCTGGACACAACTTTCTCCTTTCTTGAACAGTAAAATCTTACTCATTTTTCAGGTTTTATAAAAAAAAAAAAAAAAAGGAACCCCCATGCTTCCTCAAAAATAATCATAAGTCATGTACTTCCTTACATTTCAATGTAAATGAGATTTGAATGAATAATGCTAATTATTCATCCTAATTCAAATCCTATTTTAATTAGCCTGCGGGCCCAATTTTACTTTCATGCAGCATGAAACCTCTTTTGATTATCAACAGAATTGCCATGTGTTTATTTTTGAATTTTTTTTCTGCTCAGCACATGTCTTTTTAAACTGCTTAAAAACAAAACAAACCAAATATATCATTAATAAATTAATCAGATTTCATTAGCATGACATGGGAGGGCATATTCTAAGGGAAAAAAAGTCTTCCTAAATATATGCCCCTTAATAACTGCCTTTTGGCTACCAAATCTTTCTCCTAAACACGCTGTTTAAGACAAACTTTGTCTGAGGAGGTGCTAGTGAACTATTGAAATTCAGAGAGACTGGAGAGCTTCAGCTCCCTGTTCCCCTCTGGGAGTTGAGTCTCATGGCTGGAAGGTGTGCTGCTGTGCTGCACTTCACCTCTATTCCAGGGAAAACTCGGTTGTGAGCTGAAGCCCATACCCGGATGTGGACTTAGCTAGTGGAAGGTGGCTCCAGCTATGATGGGATGGTGAGCTGGGCTAGGAAGGGTGGGTTGGCCTGTGTGCCTTTGCAGTGCTGTCAGTCAGCTGTGGTGGAGAGGTCAGCTGTAGAGTCCTTCCAGCCAGGGTCAGAGTCACAGGGTGGTTTGGGTTGGAAAGGACCTTGAAAGATCATCCAGTCCACCCCCTGCCATGGGCAGGGACACCTTCCACTAGACCAGGTTGCTCAAAGCCCTATCCAGCCTGGCCTGGGACACTTCCAGGGATGGGGCATCCACAACCTCTCTGGGCAACCTGTTGCAGTGCCTCAACGACCTCATTGTAAAACATTTCTTCCTTATGTCCCATCTAAACCTGCCCTCTGTCAGTTAAAAACCATTGCCCCTTGTTCTGTCGCTTCAGGCCTTGGTAAAAAAAAAATATCTCTCTTACTCTTAAGTCCCCTTTAAGCATTGAAAGGCTGCAGTAAGGTCTCCCCGGAGCCCTCTCTTCTCCAGGCTGAACAACCCCAACTCTCTCAGCGCCTCTCCATAGCAGAGCTGTTCCAGCCCTTGGGCCATTTCTGTGCCTCCTCTGGACCTGCTCCAACAGGTCCACGTCTGTCTTGTACAGGGGACCCCAGAGAACTGCCTCCCTTGACCTGTTGGCCGTGCTTCCTTTGATGTAGCCAAGGACATAATTGGCTTTCTGGGCTGCAAGCGCACATTGCTGCCTCATGTCATATTCTTCAACCTCCAGGGTTTCCAAGTCTTTCTCCATAGAGCTGCTCTCCACCCATCCACCCCTACCCCTAGTCTGTGCTGATGTTGGGGATTGCCCCAGCCCAGGTGCAGGCCCTTGCACTTGGCCTTGTTGAAGTTCCTGAGTTTCACATGGGCCCACTCCTCAAGCCTGTTAAGATCACTCTGGATTGCATCCCTTCCCTCAGGTATGTCAGTTGCACCCCTCAGCTTGGTGTCAGTCCCACTGTCTGCCATTGATGGAATGACATGTAACAAGTCCTGATATTGTACATTCTGAAGTGTTTGGCATTTGAAGGCCTGGAGTGAGGCTGTTCTTAGAACTTGGCTGTTGCATGCTGCACTGCTTTATAGGTGCCGTACATCTTGGGGGTATAGAGACATTGCTGGGAGTGTTTCACCAGACTAACCATGGTTCCAGCTTCTTCCATTCTTCCTGTCCCACTGTCCATCCCTGCCACACTTCCAACTATCTCATCCAAAGGCAGGATTTTAAGGTTGCTACAGTAAACTGCTCCTCCAAGGTGCAATTCTTCCTGCCCTGACTGGTGGGAGGCCATCACAGTTAGATGAGAAAGCTGAAAGAAGGTGAAATTAATCCCATGGTTAAATTAGTATTCAAACTCACACATGGGCTGGATAGGGGAAGCTGCACACGTGAGGGGCAGTTCACTGTCTGTATGTGAACAATAGCCATGTTAAAATAATTGAAGATATTTCCTGCAGTGAATCTCTTAACTTAAAGTTGATTTCTTTTCCCCATGTACCTGCTCCAAATTCTTCTTTATTCTTTCTGGATGTCAGTGCCTGCAAACATTAATTCACAGGAGCCAGCTTGCTGTCAGAGATAAGCGTCATGTTATTTGCATCGTATATCCTGCCTGCTCTAAGGAGCCTCCTCCACTGGAAGTGCTGGAATGAACTTATGACAAATACAAGGAATGAAAGTCTCTCTCAAATGCACTTTCTGGCATGACTTAAATTAGCTGAAATTGCTGATGTTTTGCCTTTTTCAGATGCGTGTCAGTGTCCATAGACTTTTATTTCAAACAATGGAAAATTATTGAGTTAAATGTTGCCAGAACAACAAATCTGGGAGACACTAAGTGTACGTTAGGTGAAGGTTACTGCAATATATCTAGGTCCTGCAGTAGATGTGTTGTAAAGGCAGAAACGCACAGCCTCTAACCTTGGCCAGTCTCATGAAACTGAAGGATACCACCATTTCAAATGCCATAATTCTGCCTGGACCTTTTTGCTTTCATATTATGTTTCATGTGGATGGGCTGAACATTTCCAGTGAAAGAAAGGTTTAAAGACAGGTCATTTTGCTTGAACAAAAATGTTTCCTTAAAGACAAAGAAGTTCTTTGCCTGCTGGTGGATTCTCCCATATTTGTGTCAGTAGCTCTGCTCTGGACTAAAACTAAATTTAGAATAAGTGACACTTTCTTGTTGAAGAGAATCAGAGCTCTTCAGCAACTTCACATCTCTGCAGCCAGAACTCTGTAATTGACAGAAGTCTTGGTTATTAAACACACGGCTGATAACGCCGTCTTATGCATCTGAAAGCTGTGGTTAACCTAAATGTACAAGTCTGTGCGGTCAGTGTCTATACGTAGGTTTGTCACGCTGTTCATTTATATAACTGGTGGAATCCAGGACGTGAATCCCCCCCATCTTCCTTCTGAAGCAAGTTGTAAAGCGGGCCAGATGCATTGTGCCCTCCAGTGGCTGTCTCCCACTCTGAGTGGTGGCCGAGGGAGCCGATGTGTGATCCACATGCTTCCCTGCATCTTCCTCTTTATAGCTGGTGAGGTACAGTTAAGAGCCAACCAGAGGTATGTGGTCTGCAGATAGAAAACGCACTGTGAAAAGCTGATAAATACCTTGAAAGAATTTGTTAGATGTTGAGGTAGCAGCTTGTCTAGAAGTAAAGATTCAGTGTCCCCTCTCTTATTGAAACCAGTGCTGATTTCAAACTTCTCTGCTGTAACCACTGATGAATAAACATTGACGGTATCTAAAAATGTACAGGCTAGTTCCTGCTTTTGTATGTCCCGCTAGCATCCATGCTTGGTGGCTAGATTTGCAGTGCACCTTGGTGTGAATGTTGGCATTGTGGCTCTTACCTCTGTAATCCCCAGTTCCAGATGTGGGGTTCACTTGTCTTTTCAGTGTATTGGAGACACTTGAGGCACATAGGGTACCCCCAGGCTCACTCTATCATCCATTTTGATTCCTAATCTGAGTGAGCTGCTGGGAAGTGCTGAACATGCAGGTGTCTGAAGCACGGTCTCTCGTCCCACTAATGCAGAACTTGGGGTTATGGAGCTGTACTTGGGTGCCTTTCTGAAATAGGGGTTCAGAGCGTGAAGCCACCTGCTGCAGTAAGGCGCTGTGCTGGAACTGGAACCCTCTGGTCTTTTTTCATGTTAAAAACGTGCTATTTCAGCCAATTCTGTCTACAGCATAATGGTAGCATGGTTGCGTAGAAAGAAGAGCTATGATGGTAGACCTTGGATTGATTGCATGCACAACTGACAGCCTCTAGATTAAGTGATTCACCAGTAATCCTTCATTTTCTTCCCATGTTTCCCAGCTAAACAAATTGAACTCTCTAAATCTCTCACTTTTAGGCATCTTCCCCATTCTTCAGCTGGTTTTGAGACTAATATATTCACTCTCTGATGTTTAAGCAACTTCTGAAGGATGCAGACACAGGCATTGAGTGCTGTCGTGCTAACAAGGAGGTAAGATCACCCTCCTTGCTCCTGTTTGCACGTGACACAGCTATGGGTTGCATTAATCATCTCTGCTGTATCACCAGCTCTCATTGAGATGCTCATCCATTAGGACTCTCACTCCCTTCCCTATTAACTGATACACAGAGTAACTGCTCTCTCCTTTAAAAAAAAGACTGCTATTCTTTTTCTTAGCTGCATGTCTTTGCATTAAGCTTGGTTAAAGCGGTGG
Organism: Astur gentilis; assembly: GCF_929443795.1. Lineage (NCBI taxonomy): Eukaryota > Metazoa > Chordata > Aves > Accipitriformes > Accipitridae > Astur > Astur gentilis. Next base: position 41,332,162 of record NC_064884.1, on the reverse strand, counting down.
TTTTGTTTCAGTGGACTCAGCCTCTCGAGCAATCTGTTTTTCTGCATCACTGATAACTCATCTTTATTTGTCAGCCTGCAAACTTCTGTGCCATTTGCAGATTTTGTCAGCAGCCATTTTCAGGTTGAATCTGGGGAAGATACAGCCTAATTGCCAGGCCTGTTCCTGGTCTTTGCAGAACTTGCTGTAATTACATGCAATTGATCTTGGTTCTAATGTGGGAATCATTTGTCAAGACCTTTGTTACTTTTGATCCACTAAATATGGTCTTTTTTAATATTCTCTTGTGCTATTTTTTTCTCACACTGTCATGAAGTAATGAATCAAATGTCCTACACAGCCCATCCACATTATGTCTGTGCCGTTGCCTTTTCAATGTAACATTGAATTTCATCAGAAGGGGGATTACATTTATATCCTTTAATTCTGTATTGATTGCATCCCCTCAAATTTCATTATTTTGCTTGTGAACAACTCTGTAGTTATGTGGAAGAAGTTGAATAGTTGCAAATACTAGTTTTCTTCCAGTTTCCTGGAATTTCTCCAGGTTAAGAATAAATCACTTATGATCAGAGTGTCAGAGATTCATCCAATTCTAGTTTTAGGATCTTTCAGCAAATGTTGTTCTGATGTAAGCATTTCTATTAATAATGTTTGACAAACTAATATTTGACATTGTCAGAGGACTGAAAGATGTTGTATCCCCTGTGTTGAACAACATCAAACAGTTCTTCCTGTGCTCGATATTTTACCAGTTTCACTCCTTAGAGCTCCAGGTGGGCCTGTAATGTCACTAGATTTTGTTCATTGTAATACTTAATAGTGTTGCCAGCTGTGAGTTTCCACTAATGTTTTTTTTTACTGTTAAAATTGCAGATTTATATTGATTTCTATTTAGTATCTCTTCTAAAATTTTTGTCAGATAACTTTTTTTAACTAGATTTTCCATCTACTCTCCCAAAACCCATTACAAAATACATACTAAAGTCTTTTCTGGCCTTGGAAGTGAGATTTTTAGCCTCCCTAAGGGACTGAACCCAAATCCATAGAATAGTTTGAGCATCAGGTTAGAAGTTAGATGCTCTTTACATCAAAGCCTGTCTCTAGGCTAGACCTGCAGGTTGGCACTGGTCAGGTCACTCAGATTGTTGTGCCTTTAAATAGCACTTGCTTCTCAGGTTTGGGCTGGGTGATTCATTTCTGACTCAAGACAGCTGGCATTGCCCCATGGAGAGAGCTGTTTCTCTCCATGGGCTATGGTCGAGGCCAGGATCGCAAGCTCAGGCTTTAACAGGGCCACCTCTGTGCAGCTAAAATAAATCTTACTGTTAGTGGTGGGATGTAGCCAACACTGCCCATAAAATTTCATGGGAGCTTAGCTTTCAATCTGCTGTGTTTTGGAGCCTTCAGCCTCAAGTGTAAATGTTTTTATTAACATTTGAAATACATAGCAGCCATGTCTTTCACTTCTACTCAAGAGTAGCTTTGGGAGCACATTTTGTTTGTGAAATGGCAGTTAACTGCTACTTTTTTTTGTAGCAGACTTCTCAAAAGCCTGTGGAGGAGACGTAGGATCTTCAAGCAAATTCTGGCAGCTGGAGTTTCCTGGTAACAGGTGATGCTACAAACATGGTTGTGTATTGGTTGTAAAATTCTAGAGTTTTCTGACTCTTTTGGTTGAATGTTTGCAGCATTCAGGCTCAAGCTGATAGACTCATAAATATTTGGGGGTTTTGTTTGTTTTTTAGATAAAATTACTTGACCACCATGAGTTGGAGTTTTCTGACCCGTCTGTTAGAGGAGATCCACAATCACTCAACCTTTGTTGGCAAAATCTGGCTGACAGCGTTGATTGTATTTCGGATTGTCCTAACTGCTGTGGGAGGAGAATCCATTTATTACGATGAACAAAGCAAGTTTGTGTGCAACACAGAGCAGCCTGGCTGTGAGAATGTTTGTTACGATGCGTTCGCTCCTCTTTCACACGTGAGGTTTTGGGTCTTTCAGATCATTCTTGTTGCCACTCCATCTGTGATGTACTTAGGCTATGCAATTCATAAAATTGCCCGGATGGTGGAACACAGCGAAGCTGACAGAAGAATCAGAAGCAAAAGCTTTTCCATGCGCTGGAAACAACACCGTGGCTTAGAGGAAACTGAGGAGGACCATGAGGAAGACCCGATGATGTACCCAGAAATAGAGCTGGAAAGCGAACGGGAGAATAAAGAGCAGCAGGCCCCTGCCAAAGCTAAGCATGATGGCAGGCGGCGAATCCGTGAAGATGGACTCATGAAAATTTATGTCCTGCAGCTTCTGGCGAGGACTACATTTGAAATTGGCTTTCTCGTGGGTCAGTATTTTTTGTATGGCTTTGAGGTCAGCCCCATATTTGTGTGCAGCAGGAAGCCATGCCCACACAAGATAGATTGCTTCATTTCAAGGCCAACCGAAAAGACCATTTTCCTGCTAATAATGTACGGGGTGAGCTGCATGTGTTTACTTTTGAATGTCTGGGAGATGCTCCATTTGGGATTTGGCACAATCCGGGACACGTTGAACAACAAGAGGAAAGAGCTGGAAGACTCTGGTACTTACAACTACCCTTTTACTTGGAATACGCCATCTGCTCCTCCTGGCTATAACATTGCCGTCAAGCCAGAGCAAATCCAATATACTGAACTGTCCAATGCCAAAATGGCCTACAAACAGAACAAAGCCAATATAGCTCAGGAACAGCAGTATGGAAGCAACGAAGAAAACATTCCTGCCGACCTGGAAAATCTGCAGAGGGAAATTAAAGTGGCTCAGGAGCGCCTGGACCTCGCGATCCAGGCTTACAACAACCAAAACAATCCCGGCAGTTCCAGAGAGAAGAAATCCAAAGCAGGCTCAAACAAAAGCAGTGCCAGTAGCAAGTCAGGAGATGGGAAGAACTCTGTCTGGATTTAATGTTGGCTGAGTTTATATATTGTGTTTTTTCTCCTAGTTTATCATAACCAGCAACCCCTTGAATAATGGCTTCCATTAAGTAAATATTTGACTGCTTATTTTCAGGGATACCGTTGGCTAGTGATTCAACCTCTCAGAAAGGCTTTATACGCATATTCTAGGATTATAGAACTTTATTCTTCTGTCTTCCAAGTCAGGAGACAAATAGGTATATTTAAATCATTCTCATTGAACGGTTTATGCTGTATGTACAGTATTGTAGTACATTTATTATGCACAATTTTTTGTATTTGTACACTGGATCTCTGACGTTACACTTTTTTATATTAATGAGGAGAAAGCAATGGGTAGCTGTTAGCATTTTGCTAGTTTTATTACCGTGGTCTGCAGTTTGTCGTTGTTCTTCCTTGTTTTAAACGTAAAACTTTCTATGCTGCGTTTCAAAAGTGCCTTGCACATGCAGACAGCACAGAGGAGTCTCCGGTTATCCAGGCAGTCCATGGGTGCCAGTCACTGAGCAGCAAGCAGTGAAAGATTTGGAAAACATCTGTTAATGGTGCTCTTGACTCTGTCCTTTACAAAAATGATGTGCTACTTATAAAATGGAAGTGTCATACTATAGCTACTATGTACTACAGTTTTTTTCGCCCTGTGGAAAATTACTTACAGCAAAAATGTACGTGTGTGAGAGTACTTGTGTTCAGAGTAAGAGTGCCAGCCGTAACACAGAGAGGGCTCAGACCTCCCTGCAAGCTTTATGCAACAGGAGGCAAGAGAGACTTGAAAGTCCTGTAAAACATCAAAAAAAAAGGTAAATAGAAATTACTGGATTCAGTAATCCTACATGTTTATGTGATATCTATGGAAGGAGATGTTTTTGAGGTCTGTTGTTACATAACACCCCACTCCCCAAGGGCATAAGTTGTTACGATACCTTTTGGATAAAATTTCTGTCTTTTCCAAAGTAATCTGTTTAGATGGAGTCATGGTAATTTTGTTTCTCCGTGCATTACACTCAAGGAATAACATTCCTCTCCCCCTAGCCAGGACACATGAGCTGTCTGTAAGAGTTTTTACAAAGCCCTTTCCGAATATCAATGATATTGCCTTATTCCAGACTCCTCTTCCTTCCATTATGTCCGAGGAATTTAGTTCAGACAGAGCAATGTGTATAATTTAGATTTCTGCTTGAGAGACCAGTCAGATTTGGCATTCTGTGGTTTTGGCACTAAACTTGAATTTATAATTAGAAAATGGAGAATGCGGTACTTACTGCCTTTGGCGGTGTCTTTTTGGCAAGGATGCGCATTAATGTTTGAGAGATGCTGATAAATGTGTATGGTTTTTGCTTCTATTTATAATGTATTCAGGACCTTGCTCCACTCCCTTTAGTTAGGTTTTCGTGCATTTTAATATATTTTGGGGGCCTGTTTCAAGCGGGACTGTTCTGTTTTGAGGCTACCTCAGTCCTTAGTGCCCTCGTTACAGCCTGGTCAGGAACAGGATTGAGAAGAAAGGCTCTGTGGAGGACACAGGTGAACCCATACTCCATTGCTGTCCCGCAGAACATCTAAGCATAGGCTTTATGTTAAATTTAAACTAAGGGGATACAAGCACATGCTTGCAGTTATCCTCTACCCAAGCACTTGCTGAAAATATGTATTTTGCTGAATTGTTTTCAGTCTGTTTTCACTCTGGGACACCAGGCAGTCCAGGCATAGATCCCAGCTGTCTCTCAGCTCTGCATTAGAGAGGCATAAGTGCGCCCAGAGCCAATGCAGCCCTCTGCGCGAGGTCAGCGAGAGCTTTTCCTCTTCACCTCCAGCAGAGACATTGGGAAGCGAACTTGCTTTCTGGCTTTTTGTTTAGCAGTAACTCCTGGCCGCTGCTCCGGGAAAGGAGCAACCTCTGAATTTTATGCAGAAAAGTTTCAGGGTGATGTCTTTAAGCGAGTATAAGTAAGTAACACAGTAAGTACATAGCAGTTTTTAAAAGCCTGAGTGGACTTGCGGGCAGGGACAGCTAGCCAGTGACATGGGACTAGCTGTGTGGGGTGAGAGGGAGTTTATTAATAGTGCTTCCTCTAATCAAACAGGAGTCTGAAGAGACGCACGCTGCCTGAAGATGGGCAGAGAGGCTTTGCCAGCAGAAAGCTGGGAGTGTGATGGAGAAGCTGGGTGGAAAACATGTTGTCTGAAAGTACCAGGGAAAGACTTTTGGAGCCTGGAGATAAACCCAATGCCTGGCTACAATCCACTCATTATCCCCGACACTGGGGTTGTTCTTTTCAGCTTCCCAAAAGGGTTACGTTGCTCTTAACCCCTTGTGGTGGTTTCGGAACAGCCTTTCACCAGCCAAATGGCAAGAAGTGAAAATCATTTCCTCTTGCTGCTCTCTATGCAAGCTGCAGCAATTTCCTATTAATGGCTTAAAATAAAATCGGTTCATGACAGCTGCTTCACCCATTGTTTGTATTAGCCCTTTCCCAATTAATGTTCTAAACCGTTACCTGCTTAAAGCTACTGTCTCAGGTCAGTCCTGTGAGCTTTTGTCCACACCAGTAAATACTCCCGTTAGTGAGCAGAGTGTATAGAATATTCCAATCCCAGCACTGAATTCATACCGAAAATGCAAAGTAATGGAGCTGTTTCTGTTACTGGTTTTTTTTGTTTTCATTTTAATTGTGTATAAAGTGCACATTTTCTTTGAAACTGAGTGTTTGTTATTAGTAGAGGATGTCTGTTAAAGCTCTAAATGTTCATGTCTGTGACTGTATTCAGTTTCAAAGTATCTGGTTTGATTTTTCCTTTTGAAGAAATGATACATGCATTACTTTAAAATGCTCTCTTGCTTTGGCTTAATGTAGGCCATTCTGAAATAAATGTTCAGAAGAGACTTTTGGACAAAAAATACTGAACATAACTTGGGTTTGTCCCGTCATTCTCGGGTTTTGGATGCAGTTTGGGGAAAAAAATAATCTATTAAATCCAGTGGATTACTCCAGTCTGAGTGATACGGCTTCTTTTTTGCAGCAATAGAATATCTTCCAGAAATGTGAGTGAGGGAGAGGGGTATTTTAATGATTTGTGTTACAGCCACAACTTGGAATTTTTATATATTTGACCTTGTTTAGTGTAATAAAAGAGTCGGTTAGAAACTGACTGTGCCTTTCTGCATGTGAATTGCTCTTCAGTGACAAAAACAGTTGCATTAAAAAAAGAAAAATCTAGAAACTTTGCAAGTCAGACCTTGAGAAGGGTACCACTTATGAAAACATGAAAATCTGCATTTGTGCATATGAATGAGCATGCTGATATTGTCCAGTGAACTGTGCAGCATTAGCTGGCCTAATTTAGCTGCAATTTTTGAAGGAACATACGGGAGCTGGCTGCCCAGCTCCTTTTAAAAATTGCAGCTGAATGCCCGTCTGTTTTGCCATCACAAAAGATGGCTTTGGTAAGTGTCCCATGCTTTCCCCTCACTGCAAGTTTGACCTCAAAATTGGAAGTATGTCTAAGGAGGTATTAAGTGGTGTGTCATGCCATGCTGCTGCGAGAAATCTAGAAGTGAAATGGATTTGGTGGTGCAGGCTTGGAATAAAAAACTGTTTGTTCAGAGTTAAAGAAAAAAGCAGCAATATAGATGAGGACAGCGCTGCGCTTGCTTCCAGAGCACATTGTGTCCCCAGCCTCAGCGAGGACTGTAATGGCAGAAATCGGTGATGGTGACCGAGGCAGGATCCAGCAGTGATAATTGTGCATGTTTTTGAAACCATCAGGTTACCTGAGCATCCCGTAGTCTCCACAGACTGGGAAATGCCCGCGGAGCAGGGAACAGCCCAGACGCAGCTGCCACCTCCATGCCCAGGCAGGGTAATGCCGGCTTGAGCCGTGCGGCGGGGGTTCAAGTGCACGGATAACCGAGGAGGTACAGCAGGGCCTGGGCTCCTGCTGCGTCGCCCCTGCTGCTCCAGAAGGACACTTAACCTCGCCGTTATCTTTAAGCATGTGATTATCTCTGTATGAGTCAATGCAGCCAGCTACAGGCATCCAGCTAAGCATGTGCTTAAGTGTTTTAAAGTGTAGAAGCCTTCATTTAACAACGAATTTGCAGCAAGACATTCTGAAATGCTTCAGGCGTTTAACCATAACTGAAAAAGGAGGGTACGGTTGCAGCGCTCTTTGCTTGTGATACGTTTCTTGGGAACTCGTCTAATAGAAGCCATCATGTGATGGCTGTGTTTGATCTTGTGCTCAGAAACAGGCCGGGAGCAGAAAACCCCGAGGTCAAAGCTGGGATTGTATGCAGTCACCCCAGGCTTGCTTCAGTTCCTCTGTGCAGATGCACAGTGCTGTTGGAGATGCCCCTGGGTGTTTTGCGTGGCCTCCAGCTGCTGCTCCGAGAGGGTGCGTCTCCCAGGGGTCCTGTGTCACATCTGCCAGCCCTGCGCGGATGCCTTGGGTGCTCGAGGGCCTCTCCGACAGCACCACGCGCCTGATCCCAGACGTGATCCCAGCTGATCCTTTGTGTTGCTGGGCAGCCCAGCTGACAGCTCCACCTCGTTTTCCTCTGCTATAAAGGGAGGATAACGCGATTTATTTCATACCGGGTATTGCAAATATAAATTAGATCCTCTCTGTGGATTAAATTTCCTGTTGGAAGAAGCATAGGTTAGTGGTTTAATGTTGTTAGCATTAAGTGTTCCTGCCTATAGTTTAGCCACAGTTTTGTAGTGACTACACTGTTCTTCTTGTAGCTTCGTTAATAAATCAAGAATTCTTGATACTGGGCACATAACTTCCCAGCTACGAGGGTACTTTCAGAATGAGCTCTTCATTGAGATGCGCATGGTTGCTCTTGGGGCGTTTATGGTATGCCTAATTCCTGTGTATCAGATATGCTATGCTTTGCACATTGTGCAGTTACTGTGAAACAGTTCCTGAAAGACAGATCTCTTTGCGCGAGTTAAATTATGGTTTGCTGTTAACGGTGTAACTAGATGTAACCCACCTTTCTACAGCAGCATCGGAAGGAGCTCGGGGGCTTCCACTACTTCAGGGCTTGCCATTCATTTTCTGTGTATCAGAGGAGACTTCAAATATCAGTTCATCATTGCTTGGATAATGACATTTTGTTTTCTACAGCATGACATTATCGTTGTCGTGTAAATTCCGTGTTGATAGCTGGGGAAAAATGCCTTAGAAGGGGGTTTTAAAGGCATGTGATTGATGTTCATTGGTGCTATGGACTAGTTTCTATACAGTTCAGGTTTTGCTGTCCTCTTCCTTTTTATTTTTTTTTTATTGAATGGGATATTCTGGTTACTCTTTGACAAAGGACATGTCGCCTGTTTGTGGACCCGAGCCTGCAGCTTCCCCAGGAGCAGAATTGAGGCCCCTGCGGCTGCATCCAAATGCAGCGTCATGCCCCAGGAGTTTTACACATGACCCTTGTTCAGGGCTGTGACTTCTGCTGCCTTGTGGCCTGGATTTCCGATGTGTGGAAATGAAGTCTGTCCGAGCAGAAGCACGAGCTGCTCACCTTCTTCCTCCTTAGAGATGGCCACGGCGTGTGCTTGAGCCCAAGTATGGCTTAGGGTGATGCAGACCTCTGCATCGTCTGTAACAGGCTTTACCAGGAGATTAGTCTCGGTATTCAGATGGAAGTTAGGCAATCTCTGGCGATGAATGAAATTTCTTAAGTCAGCAAACAAGTGGTGATATATTTTAGTGTTGTTGTGAGTATTGGAAAGCATCATGCCAACTTCTCAGCTTTCATCTTGCCCTTGTTTAAAGACATATTGTGACTTAAGTGAGGTATTTTTTCCCCTGTGAGTATTTCTTACCCTAGAAAATCAATAATCCCATTTATGAATGTTTGCCAGGCTTTTTATATCTTTTTCCATAAACTTGAAATCACCTGAAAATCCACTATCAGAAAACTTTTTTAAAAGCCCATTCTGTTCGGAAAATGTTTTTGGTAACACATTGATATTAGCAGGTGTCAGTATGTACATGCGCATCAGTAGTTTTGGAGCTATCTCATCATCTTTGGCTCTTATTCCCCCTGACTTTTTCTGCAGGGAAGAAGGTGAGGAGATTTGACCTATGATACCTGAATGTGATGACTCCAAGCTCTGAAACAAAACTTGCTCTCTCACTTTATATTGCTGATCGCAATATTTCATTTTTTCCTCTGAAGCTAATATTACAGTGTTGAGTGATTTGTTGCTGCATATATTCTTAAGTCATATACAAAAAAATGAAGACTTAATGCATTGTAGAGCTCCTTTGCTTGTTTGCGTTATATTCTTTGAGTGTTTGTATTAATTGGAATTACACCAGACACCACAGTAAGTCCCACTGGTGCGTAGTGGTGAAAGATGCTGCAAAAATATGAAGTTACGAAGTTTGTGGGTTGTCTGTGGTTTTTAATGGATAGAAGAGACACCCTGAAAGCACCGTACCCGCTGCTCGGGTCAGCTTCATCCAGAGTACCTGCCTGGAGGAGGACAAGGAGCACTGGGACAGGAATCAACTTTCCTGGAGCTGGCTCAGCAAAGCACCACATTTCATTAATTGGTTCCAGTGCTGATTGAAGGCTGGTGGTCTGTTCACAGGTACGTTGGACATTTTATAGACTCTACGTCCTCCGTAAGAGGTCCAGCCCTTTGGAAGGAGCTGGTTTCCATTGAGCTGAGAGTGACCCTCCAGCCCAGACAGAGCCCTTTATCTGACATGTAAAGCATGAATCAGAAAATGTGGCTGATTAGTCAACCGTATTTGGCAATAAACTTGTTAACATTTCAAAAGGTCTTTGAGGGAGCTGTTGAAAAGTCAGTTTGATTACATCAGCTGCATGCTGAATTTCTACAGGCTTGTAGCTGGAACGCGCTCAGTGTGAGAGATGAAGACATAGGTTCCCTGGGAGTATATTTTCCGTATTCTCCATGAGAAAATAGATAACAGCTCATATCAACACATGCCACTGTAAATGCTCTTAAAATGAGGTGGAAAGAGAGACATGGAAATGTGCAGCAAGGATCTCTGAAAATGAAGGCTGGCTGGATCAATCTGGTAAATTTTGTGATGAGATACATGATTCAGAGAAGAAAAATGATAAATGTGAATGTTCTGGACATTAGTCACTGCCTTGTTGTGATTCCGCATAAGAAATTGTTTGGCCAGATAAGATGGGTTATTCTCAAAAGCCAAGTAAAGTGCACAAAAGCAGAGTCATAGGTGATGGGAGCACAGGAGGGAGAGTAGGGAATCACCAGTCTGGAGAGCTGAAGGAACTGTGCTTTTGGTCTTCAAACCAAGATATTTTGATATCTTGGTCTAAATTTCTGATTTTTTGATATTTTCATTGATATTTTTTTTCTCCCACAAATATCAAATGTACAAATGGAATTTGCAGGTAGCACGGCACCGAGAGGTGTTATGTAAAGACAGTGAAAGTTTGGAGACAGGAGCTGGTGTTACCAGTACTATGGACCTCATGTGACCTGGGTGCGCAGTATTCCCCCTCTGAAAGCAAAACTGCTTTTCAGCATGGAAATGTGAGCATTTGCCCCATTCATTAACATCCCTCTTCAGCTCTGCTGTAGATGCTTGTTGACTTCAAGCAAATTAAAGAGAAGTTCAGGACATTTCCAGTCGCATAAAAAGGTAGCGGCAAGAAGTGCTTCTGTTGAAAATGGGTAAGAATATGTATTAGTGAGGACTTTTGTAGTGTGGCTGGGCAGCTGCCAGGTCACATAGCAGCACCTGCAGCCTGCCGGGGGATGGCACATTGGGGTACAATGGCCAGGAGCTTTGCAGCAGTAAGAAACTTCTGAATTAAAAAAAGAGATGCAATTGTATCAAATAGAAAATGAGTTTATTCAATGAAACGCAAGGAGTGAGGTGTAGATAGATGTTTTGCCTCTGTGCAGAGTGTGAGTGTGATCCACGTGGCATGGTTTGATGTTGTACAGCGTCTGGCAGTCCCAGCGAGGGAAGTACTTGCTGCTACATGCATTGCAATAGCACCTAGATGCTGCAGGGCAAGCTGGGGACCACAGTGCTCTGTAGGTATAAAAATAGCCACCTTGTCCTAAATGTTAGAAGTAAGTAGCTAGACAAAGGGCAAGCAGGAAAGCTTTACACCTTGGTTCATGTAGAGTGTGGTATTTCCAAGAAAACTCAAGCTGCCCTGAAGTTTCCTTTGTCAGTATGGCTATTAGATCACACTGTCCTTGAATATTTCTTCCCTTTATACTGGGGGAGGGAGAGCAGTTCATTGCTGGACCATCAAGGGAGGGGATGAGCTCAGGACGAGCTTGCCACCAGGCCGTGAAATGAAATTCTTGGTTTAATTGGTGGCTCCAGAATCGGGTTTCTTAGCACCTATTGCCTTTTCTTGCTGACTAGCTGGTTGGAGCAGCAGTGTTACATAATGACCTGGTTGTTTTTTTGACAAAAAAAGCAAGCTATGATCCTCTGCAATGCTAGGGTTTTATACATTTCACATTTGTATGCATATTTTGTTGTCCAGTAAGGAAAGAGAAGATCCTTGTTAAGAAAGGAGATCCCAGAAAAATTATAGTAGCCAGTGTAGGGGTAAGGACATAGTTACATAAACTGCTCTGACCCCAAGTGCCACAGTACTGCAGATATCCCGGAGAGGAGAGCTGAAATCTTGAGAGACTTCAAAGCTAATTTAATAAATTGCTCTTTTGTAGTTAAGAATTTAAATTCTTGAGAAGGACTAGGAAGAAAAGCTCAGGAAAATAGGAAAATGGAGCCTTTTCTTTGTCAGATGCCAATTTAACTCAACAATCTCTGATCCCTAGCTCCTGCATTTTAACATAAGGTAATGAGGGCTTAACATCTCACTTGCAATTACAGGCAGGGGTCAACGAGATGCGGGTCCCGGTGTGCTGTGCCCTGTGCAGAGGCAGGTGACGGCCGGCGAGTGTGGAACAGAGAGTTCAGCGGCTGCCATCTATCTCTGCTCTGACTGCGCTGACAAGGTGAAATGGGCCCACTGGGGATTCTCAATTAAATTCTGCTGACCTGGATTTGAACTGCTGAGCTGTAAAACAGGCTGCACCTATCTTGCACGCGCAATCCCAGAAGCAATCGGGCGTCATTTTTGAGTCATGCCTGTCTCTGCCTTGGCTGCTTGTGGGTTAAAGCTTACTGGCGGCAGAAATGTGAACTCAAGCGTTCAGGGGACTGCTAATAAAAAGCGGTGGCAAGGCTGGCCCACGCCTGGAATGACACAGTCTTTGAGCTGGAAAAGACCTACAAGGCAGTGCAGTCAGCATCCTGGCCAGCAGGAGATTGCTTCTTAAAGGGCGTTTGGAAAATGTTTTGTACAGTCTAGTCGTAACAGACTCAAGGAATTGGGTTTCCCCCATTTTCTGCAGGATATTTGCACCCTCCCCCCCTCTAAGAGCTGGCGGCTGTGTAGCCAAAGTTAAAGCACACCAAAGCCTTCAGTCACGTTTTCAGGCCACTGGCTGTCTTCTGGGCTAGCAAAAAAACCTTCCCTTCCCGTTGTCGGCTGGATCTGTTCACACGCCTCCAGCCCACGGGCCTCTCTCGCAAGCAAGCAGTTACTGATGCGGCCGCGCTTTGACACACAAGCTGTCCCGTCGCTGCCGGTGTCTGTGTGTCCAGCAGCAACCCCTGGCTCTGAGCGGCTCCGTCTTATTCCCATCTGGACTTTGGCTGTTGCCTCCGGTGCCATGGGGTTGCTCTCACCTGTCGCTCCAATTGCTAAGCTGACCTTCGAGGCTCACCTCCTCTTTTCTTTTTTCCCCTGACTTTGAGGGTTTGGTGCTATTGCAAAGTAGGGGGGGTACTGAAGCAGCCTTAGTGCGCCCGTGTTCGGACCAGGGCCAGCTGCCTGTGGGAGCTCCCTCCACCTACTCGTTAACCCTCAAAAGAATTTTTAAAAGTGATTTTTGGATTTGGCATGTGTCTGGTTTGTGTGCAGGCATGGAAAGTCTGGTTTTTTTGCTCACATCCTTAGTCTCTGCTGCTGAGGGCTCCTCATTGCCATTAGAAATTGGGTCAGTGGTGTCTCAAATTGGTCAGCAGAAGGTTTCAGCTTTGATATCTTTGTGTTTACCTAAAAGCAGAATGATACCCAGCTTTCCCATGCAAAATGCTTCAAGCATCGTGTAATGCTGGTTGTGTTTATTACCCCAAAAGAGCTCAGTAGCACAACTAGCAGGAAGAAGCCTGTGAGGGGCGTGCGGTCACCATGACCTGTTGTGTTTGCGGAGCTGCGACAAGCATTTACCAAAATTCCTGTGACCGTTTGGTCTAATGCATTTCAGCTCAGCCTGCTCAGCTCCTCCCAGTCCACCCAAAGCTCGAGTTGCCTCTGCTGCAGATGTGTTGTGCTCAGTAAACCCTCGGCGGCTGGAAACGCCGATGCTCCCCTTCCCCTGACGCGCCTGGTTTCTGATCAGCGCGCTGGAGTGCCATTTGGACTGACAGCATTGTGTAAGAAAGACGTGCGGAGCTGAGGCCACTCAGACTCAGAGACATTTGCCGCTTTTCCCTGAACTACCTCTTTTCTGTGCACTGATTTGTTTCTTGTTTCCAGCTGGAGCCTAGATAACAAAATTCCCATAGCGGGCGAGACAGAGCTGGGATCTGCTTTTACTTGAAGTGTGCATACTCCTTGTGACCGTTTCTCAGCTGTTTGCCTGCAGAGTTTCTCCACGGGGACAAAAAGGTGAATTTCCCTAAAATCTCTGTGTACCAAATAAAAGCCTCAACTCAGAGAGGCACAGCAAGGACTTGCTTTGGTCCTGCTCCGTCACAGGCCATGCCGTGTACTGGGGGACTTACTTTGGGGGAGAGCCAGAGTAGGCTCAATGCTTCCCATCCTCTGTCTCCTCACTCCCTCTCCAGACCTCAGTTTCCCACCAGGAACAGAAGGTGACACGGCCAAAAGAAGTCACGCTGTCTTCCAGTATCATCACTGGAGTAGAAAGCGCCTGTTGCTCGAGGGTGTGGGTGCATGACCGGAGTGCTTCAAACAGGGAAGGGACAGACGGACAGCTTCTGTGCCGTGTGGTTGTGTCAGCCTTCGGAGGGTTTCCCAGCTGGAAAACTTGTGTTCTGGTTTGTGGTTGGAGTTCAGTTCAGGTTCTTCATTTATTTGCATGGAAAATGAGGACCTGGTTCTTCCAGCTGCATTGTGAAGCTCATGTTTGGGGTGTTACTTTCTCTCACTTGTGATTTATTTCCCAAAGAAAACTCCCTTCAGGATGACATTTCCCCATTTCACTTCACATGGCAGCATTGCCTCCTGACCATCTGACACCTCCCCCTGCTCTCAAAAGCTGACCGAAACATCTCGACTTTCTTACAAGCACAAGAGCTGAGAAGTCATAGCCTCCCTCTGCTCATGCAAGCTGCTGCTCACATGGCGGCCCCCCATGCTGCAGCCTCTGCTCCGACCATGTTCCTGGGAAGTCCTTGAGGATTTTCTTCCTTGTGTGCACCCTAAAAGCAAAGTCTGCCTCGTTAGATTATAGTTGAAAAATTGCAGCCAGATGGTCAATCATCAGCTTCGGCAACCAAAGGAGCGGAGATATTTTAGGTTCAAGGGTTTCCCATTATGTAATGTCACAGACACAGAGGCGGCTGTGGAAGAGCTGGTTTCTTATTTCTTTGGTTTTACTAATCATGAGGGATTTACTATTTTTTTTTTGCACATTCCAGGTTTTTGAAATAGGCAGGATGCACCCTTAGAGGCTCGTTACTGTTTTCAGTGAAAAGAGGGGCAAATAAGTCTTTGATTTTATCCTTGTAAGTGACAGCTGCTCAGACAGACGCATCCCCCGGGCCTGCCCAAGGGATTGCTCCCTGCTGGCCCTTTCAGGTGTGTTGCGTTACAGTTGGATGTATCACATTGTGATTAGGGATAGAGCTCTGCAAGTGACCTCGGAGGAACTGAAAAGCTGATGCTGACCTTGCAGTTTTCATCAGAGGAGCATCTCGGCAGCCAGTATGGAAATGGGAGACTGTGGCTTCTCCCTTGGGTGATGTGGTTAACCTTTA
The DNA here is from genome assembly GCF_929443795.1 of Astur gentilis. NCBI lineage: Eukaryota > Metazoa > Chordata > Aves > Accipitriformes > Accipitridae > Astur > Astur gentilis. The sequence continues at coordinate 41,317,142 of NC_064884.1, read as the reverse complement.
GCAATTGTGGCTAAAATCTGGCAGCAGTGGATGAGGAGCGTGGATCAGAGCCGAGTGCAAGGACTGGTCTCTAACATAAAACTGGTGAGTGAGGAGTGGGAGAAAGAGCTTGAGGACAGGCAGGAGCACTGCAGCATCCAGCCAGCCTGTGCTCTGGTGTTTTGGGGCAGCTCCTCTTCAAAAGGCAGAGGAGCTGGGTGATGCGATGGAGGAAGCTAGAAAGGAGCTGGAGAAGTTTGCAATGGAGAGAGGCGGCAGCCTGGGGCATCAGGCACCTCTGAGCGCTGGACCCTGCTGCCCCTTGTAGTTTTTGTGGTCCTGGGGAGTTGGCCAAGGAGCATCTCCCTTGTGCTGGGCACATCTAACCCCACTGCAGCATCCTCGGGAGCCCCATCCTGCCCAGCACAGGCAGCAGTGCCAGCAGGCAGGACCCTGCCCGAAGCAAGCAGCATAGGTGGTGAGTGACCCTATGGGGCTGCAGACTGGAGCTGGACCGACTTTAAGTCATGTTTTTTGCCCTCCTGACCCTGAAAGCCCTGAATAACTCAAGATTCAGAAACAGTCTGTGCATCTGGAATATTTCTGGCTCACTCATCCTGCTGGTATCTAGACAGCAGCCCAAAATAGCTCCTTGCCAAGATGCATCTCAAGTTGTGGCTGGTAGGGAATCTGCAGCTAAAATCCTTAAGGGGTATAAAGATGTCTCCGCTGCGATGGGCTCACGGCGTCGTGGGGACGAGCGGCGCTGAAGCCTTGGCCTGGCAGGGGAGGGCACTGCGGCTGAGGAGGCAGTGAGGATGAGGGGTGGCTCTTGGCGCAGACCCCCCGGCTCAGCCGGCTGCTCGCCCCACGCTCCCTTCTGTGGCCAGAGTGTTCTCCAGCTTCTTCCCCACCCCACACCACCTCCTGCGAGGCCGTAGCTGTGGGGGACAGAATGAGTGGATGATGGTGATTGCTTTAATAAGATGAGCTTGACCCTTCTTGAAACCAGGAGAGAGGCCCTCACCTGGGGCTGGGTCTCCCCCCAAGGGAGGCAGCACCCCAGGGAGCACCCTGGCAGCACCCCAAGATGCTCCTGGGCACCCCCAGCACCACAGGTGGGGCAGAGCTGGCAGCTTATCCTCAACCACCTCGGAACCCTAGATCGTGTACGGGGGCCCCAGTGCTCAGCACCTCCCTGCAAGGTGCTGAATCCAGGTGTGGGTTTGTGCTTCACGCATAGTGGGAGACCAGAGTGGGTCCCTTCAGGGCTCTGCAGGGTGAGGGGCACCTCCAACCCCACCGGTCGGGGCTTGGCCCCACGGGGGTGGGTTGTCGCAGGTGCATTGTCCTGCATCCCATCCCTTGTCCCTGGCTGGCAGAGAAGAGGGGGTCCCCCAGGGAAGTGACCCTCCATGGACAGGGCATGCTGGGCCTCTCCCGCCGCTGCCAGGGCCAAGGGGGGCTGGCAGCAGCACTTGTGTGGTGTCCCCCATCTGCCACCGATTTTACCCTCAAAGGACCCCGAACTGGGGAGAAAGGGGGGGGGGGGGGGGATGTGTTTCAGCCCCCTCCCCACCCTGTGCCTTTGTTCTCAGATTCCCTCCTCCCAGCTTGGGGCTTGGGACCGTGTGGCCCTGGAGCATCTTGAGGACATCAGAGCATCTCCTGTACCATCCAGTCCAGGCGTACATGGACTGGACTGGGAGAGCCCTCTCGTGGTCGATGTGCCGAGCAGGAGTCCGGCTGTGCCAAGGAATCCAGCTATGCCGGTCAGTCCAACTGTGCTGAGCATTACCTGGACTGGTCCCATGGGAGGGTGCTCCATCCTCATGGGTCCCTCTGGTAGCTGGGGACCTGTCCCCGAGTCCCCATCTGCCAGGGATTGCTCACCCCACTGCAACGCCAGGCATGAGCCTGCACGGAGCTAATGCAGCCTGAGGGTGTTCCTGGGAGGGGACAGGAACCTGCCCCTGTGTCCCTGCGATGGGACAGGGAACAGCTTTTGTGTCCCAGAGATGTGCAAGGGCCAGGTCCCAGTGCTGGGACAGCGCTTGGCGCGTGTGGCGGGACCATGTCCTTGTGCTGGGAGAAGTGCAGGACTAAGCATCCCTGCAGCGGGATGGGGTTCGGACGTGTCCCCACGGCGGGGCAGCGTTCCCAGCCGGGCAAAAGCTTGGAGGGAGGCAGCTCGGTGGCACTTGCTATGTGCCATCATCTCCATACAATGGGAACCCTGACTTGGATGGTCCCAACCCTCAGGGACAGGCCAGGGTGGAGCGTAGGACATGGGGAAGATGTTGGTGGGATGAGGTGGAGGGGACCAGGAACTGGAGCATCCTCATGGATGAAATACGGGGAGGATCATACCTCCCCAGCACCATACTGCCCACCCCCCCAGCGCCGGAGGAAGGCAGAACCCCCATCATTTTCCAAATCTTTATTGTAAATAAATTCTGCGACATTGCAGGAGGCTTCCCGAGGGCCAGAGCCAGGGCCGAGCGAGGACCACGCGGCATCTCCGGCAACGGCGTCTCCGGCAGCGGCGACGGCGTCTCCCCAGCACGTGCAAAGCAGGAGCGCGAGACGAGGTGCAGGCATTTGGGGGGGGGGGGGGTGGTGAAGCCCCCACCCCATGACCCAGGGCCCCATCCCGGCTACGGGCGGTAGCGCAGAGCGAGGCGGTGCGGGATGGCGGTGCGGCTGGCGGTGAGTTGGCGAGGCGGGGGTTTGCCACCGCCCCGGTGTGCTTGTCCCCTGCCGCATGCCGGGAGGGGGCCCATCAGCTCAGCCTGCTGGGGTGGGGTGGGGATTTTGCGGGGGGCGGGGGTGTGTGTGTGTGTTTTGCTCTCTTGGCTCTGGAAGCACCGGGTGCACCCCCCCATCCCAGCCGTAGGCCCTACCTGGCATGTCCGCAGTGGCACCACTTGACCTTACAGCATTAAAATCATTAAGAAAAAAACCCCAATATTTATATATATATATATTAATGTCCCCAAACCCAGTGACAACGGTGGCTTCTTGCTCTGAAAGAGGGGCGTCCCCTTGCCACGGGGACCACCCCGGCACTGTGGCCGTGGCAGCTGTGGGGACTTTGGGGTGACAGTGGTGGGGATGGGGGGGGTGTGGGGGTGTGGTCCAGACACCCCTGTGCCTGTGGTGGCCCCATGTCCCCCAGCCCATCAGTGATACATCACGTGAGGAGCCACCACTGAAGCCAAGCCTGGGGATGTCCAGCCACCCCCTGTCCTGCTGTCACCTCCCAACACCCTGGCACGGAGGTGTCCTGTCCCTTGTCTGGTGCCACCAGAGCCAAGGCACCCGTGGGCGCCCAGCTGGGCTGTCACACGATGCTGGGGACCACCACACACCTTGGCCGTGGCTGAGCTTGGGGACACCCTCTGCCTCTGTGGCAAAGGGGCCTGGTGGCGAGCAGGGACGTTAGGCAAGGGAGGGCACAGAGGGGACACTCCCACACCACCATGGGCATGGTGTGTCATCCCCCATTGTTCCCCTGCTGAAAATCACCAGGAATGTCCCCCCCAGTGCTGTCACCAGTGGTTGAAGGGACCAGTGTGGGCCCCCGGTGCTCCATGGTGCTGTGGGTTGGGTGGCCCTACGGAGCCACCCCATGCAGGGTGACATGTGCCATGGGGATGGGGTGACACATCCCACCCACCTGCCATGGGGATGGGGGACACCCCAGCAGCTGCTGTGCATGAGCCTGCTGGGGGGGGGGGGGTGGGGGTGGGGGATGACAGATGCCACCAGCCTGCCATGGGGCTGAGGTGACATGTGCCACCCACCAAGCAGCCCTGTGTGCCACCAGCCCGGGGCTCACCCCATACCCCAGCCCCCAGGGTGGGCCCTGCTGTCACCTGCCCCTCCGCCCCCCCCCCCCAGTGCCACCAGTTTGGGGTTCAGCTGTCTGAGCTGGGGAAGCTGGGGGGCAGTCCCTGCCAGAGAGACAGCATGGTACCCATGGGTGCTGGTCCCCACCGCTGGGGACCTCGGGGTCCCATGGCTGGGTAGGTGCAGCCATGACATTTGGGGGCAGGGGAAGAGTTTGGGGGGACTTGCCCCAGATTGGGGGCTGCTGAGCTGCTTGGGGGGGGGGGGGGCACATCTGGAGCTGCAGACCTGGCCCCTATGGAACCCATCCCAGACCTGGCATCTGGGTTGGGGGGGGACACAATGCCCAGGCCCTGCACTGGGGCAGGGTGCTAGCCTGGTCCTGGGGTATACTGGCCTCATCCTGGGGTACTGGCCTGCCATTTGGGGGACTGAGGCCCCAAAGCTGGAAGATGCTGATGGGGGGGGGGGGGGGATGTGGGGCTGGGGGTCCCTGCTTGCCCCTGCAGGTACATTCATCCCAGTGCTGGGAGTGCCGCTGGCCCCAGGGCAGGGGCCGGGGGGGCCCATACATTCGTGGTGGTGTGGTGGGGGTCGGGGGGGGGGGGGGTGGTCCCGAGTGCTGCCCCCCCCCCGCTCTCCTCCTCGGCCGGACTCTCGGCAGCGGCGCCCCGTTTAATTGCTGTTAATGAGGTGCTGGGGGGGGGGGAGGCAGAGCAGCCCCGCTCAGGCCCCCCCAGACCTGCAACACAGAAGTGGGGTACGTTTAGTGCGGGGCTGTGACACAGGGGGGGGACGACACATGGGGGGACACTGAGCTGAAAAGAGCCAGCATCGGGGGGGCTGCTGCCAGACCCCCCCCCCCCCCAACCACCGTCTCTTTTCAGCTGTGGGGGCACAGAGATGGAGACAGCACGGCCGGACACACAGCGACACGGACAGACGGGCCCGGCCCGGTGGGGGCTCCCACGCCGTCAGGCTGCCGGACGGTGACGGTGACAGTGACGGTGACGAGGAGGAGACGATGGGGGGGGACGGTTACACTCCCTGCTGCGCCGGGTCGTACCTTCCTCGGCGGATGTTCCTTGGGGGGTGGCAGGGGGAGAGGAGAGGAGCATTAGTGCCACCCCCCCTGTCCCCGCTTGTCACCCCCAGTGTGTGTGTGTCACCCACCCCCCCCAGTGTCCCTGGTCCCACAGGCAGCAGACGTGTCCCAGTGCCAGGCAGGAGCACACACACACATACACACACACACACCGGGGGGGGGGGGGGGGTCACCGACACAGCCCCCACCCTGACACCCCATGCTTGGGGACAGATGGGGCCAGGACTGAGCAAGGGGTCAGGGTGACAGCGAACCCCCAATGCCACATGCAGGCAAGGGCAGGCAGGGCCAGGGGATCAGGCAGGGGCTGGGACAAGGGGACCGGGCATCCCCAGCCCCCAGGGGACCACCACGCTGCAGGTGATGTCCAGCTGACGGGGGGGGGGGGGGGGGGGCTGGAGGTGCCCCCACCCAGGGGTGCCTGGGGTGTCCCCAGGAGGGCAGGGGCCTGGCCCTGGCCCTGGCACGGTGACGGTGCGTGGGGGGACGTGGCCGGTGATGGTGCCGGCAGCGGAAGGGGACGAGCCACGCGGCGGCTGCTTACTTAAATCCCCAGCCTGTCCCCCCTAGGACGATGGCAGCCACCAGCACGGCCCCCGCGATGGAGCCGATAATGATATTGGTGCCACTGGGACCTGTGACAGAGGGGAAAGGGAAAAGGGAACAGGGACACACATCAGTGGGGGTGGGGGGGACACACATGACATGAGGACACAGCCCCAGGGCAGCCCCAGCACTGTGGGGACCTGGAGGGGGGGACAAGACCCAGCTGTGCCCAGCGGGGCCACAGCACCAGGGCGGGGGGGGGGGGTGGTGGTGACACTGGACTCCCAGGGGATGACTGGGGACAAAGCGGGATGTCCCAGCCCGTGGGGACCAGGGACGGCAGGGGCACGGAGAGCCCGTCCTGTCCCATCCCCCCCACCCCCCCACGGGGCGCACGGACCCTTGTATCGCTCAGTCTCCCCCGTTGGCTTCGGCTCGGGGATGGGATCATAGACGCTGCAGTCCTTCCCCGTCCACTCGGCCCGGCAGATGCACTTGCCCTCATTGCTGCAAACCTGCGAGGGCACGGTGTCACCCCTCCACTCTGCTGCGACACCCCCCTGGGTCCCCTTTGTCCCCCCCTCCCGTGTCCCTCACCCCATGGTCGAAGCAGATCTTCCCGTCCCAGCTGCCGGGGCAGGAGCTGAAGTTAAAGGCCGTGGCTGGAAGGCATTTGCGGTCGAGACACAGCATGCCGGGCCCGCAGGGCGTCCCGTCCTCCACGTAGCTCAGGTCCGAGCCGTCCACCAGCTGCACGTGGCCTCCCCTGTGCCAGGATGGCGAGAGCGGGTGACACCAGGACCCCCACACACACGCACCCAGGGACATCCCTGTCCCCACGGCGGTGGCACCCACCTGCAGTCCACGTAGCGGTTTTGGTGGAAGAAGGTGGTGGTGGCGATCTCACCGCTGAGCTCGCCCAGCCGGGGTGTGCCCGAGATGTTGGCGCAGAGGAGGAAGCCGCAGAGGACGTCCCTGCAAGGCACTGGTGGCATCACCGGTGGGGGCAGCTGGCACCCGGCGGGGGACACGGGGGACGAGGCTCACTCACTGCTTGTTGCACTGCAGCCAGCCCAGACCCTCGCGCCCGCAGTTGCCCCTCTCGGTCCCCTCCACGTTGAGCTTCTCATAGCAGAAGCGCTCGGCCGAGCCTGGGAGAAAATGGGTGTCACCTGCTTGTCACCCGCTGACCCCCCCCCCCCCCCCCTTGCCCTGGCAAAGCCACCCCGGGGCTGGCACTTACTGCGGCCCCACAGCGCGTTGCACTGCCGGTCTCTGGTTTTGCAGCGCCCGCCGTAGCATCGTCCCTGGGGAACAGGGAGAGGGGTCACAGGGCTGGGGAGGGGCTTGCACACGTGCGTGCATGGACACGGAGGTGGTGCGAGGACAATGACCCCACCACCACCACCATCACACACGTGCTTGGCCCTGGGACCACCACCCCGGCTGTACGGGCAGGTGGCAGGTTCACGGGGACCAGGGAGCCACGTGTGTGCACAGCCATGGGACAGTTTTTGGGGCACAGGGAGCCATGCACGCGTGTGTGTGAAAGGTTTGCACGGCCCATGGCTGCAGATGCACGTGGATGAGGGAGGCTCGCACGGGCCATCGCTGCAGGTGCCCGTGCACAAGGAAGCAGCACACGGACAGGAAAAATTACAACGTGCTGGGGCCACAGCCATGCGTGCACACAGACACACGGGAAGGTGTGTGTGGCACAGGGACCACAGCCCGGGTTTGCACAGCGCTGGGATGATGAACCGCTGCATGGGGAGGGCTTGCACATCCCAGGGACCCCGGCTACTGCAGGAGCCAGCTGCCCCCAAACCCTACATCTGTGCATGTGTGTGTGGCTCAGCCGCAGCTGCGATTGCTGACATGCCCAAGCACAGGATGCTGGAGTCTACAGGGACATGCTGGAGCCCAAGGGATGTGTCCAACCCCATGGGACATGCCAGAGTCCCACGGGAATGTGCCTGAGCTCACGGGACATGCTCGAGCCCCACGGCTGTGTCCCACCATGCCGGGCTGGACTCACCTGCTCGTTTTCACAGAAGTAGCCATCCAGCTTGTGGAGGTTGGGGGGACACTGGGGGGACATGGAGAAGAGGACGGGTGATGCCACATGGCCCCGAAACGCGTCCCCCCGCTCCTCCCCCTCCCAGCCCAGCTCACCTGGCTGGAGTCCCCAGTGCAGGTCTCGGGAATGTCGCACTCGTTCACGGCCTCCCGGCAGGACACGCCACGCGGCTCATACTGCACCCGGGGGGATGAAGCCACCACATCAGGAGCCCACGGCACAGGAACCCTGGCAGCTCGCTGGATCTGACCCCGTGAGATGCCAGATCTGGCCCCCCCCACCCCCCCCGGCCCCACACCTTGCAGCCTTTGCAGCAGAGCCCGTCGCTGCACATGGCGTCGTGGGTCAGCGTGCACTTCTTGCAGCAGTTTCCCCCGCTCTTCGCGCACTCCTGCCGGGACAGCAGCCGGCGTGGCACGTCAGCCACCCGGCAATGCCGGTAGCCCCCGGGCAAGGCCGCGGCGAGCAGACCCTGGTCCCCACTCACCGCCAGCGAGCCGCAGTCGCACTCCTCTCCTGCCTCCACGAAGCCGTTGCCGCACTCCGGAGGGTCCAGGAGCTGCCAGGATCAAGGTGGGGGGAAGCAAGAGCTACTGGGAGTGTCCCCAAGCAGGGTGTTGCCACAAGCCCCCCCCCCCCAAAAAAAGGGCATCGCATCCCCAGGGGAACAGCAGGATACCGACACTGCTTGCTTTTTGCCATCAAGCGTGAGGGTCCAGCTCTGTTCCCTGCCGGGGACACCGGGTTTGGTGCTGGCACTGTTACCTTGGACGTGGCAAGGGCTGGGGGAGACCGCAAGTCCCAAGGGACCCTCGGAGCTGCCCCAGGGGCATCGCTCCCCCGGGGCTCGGAGGGTCAGGGGGGGCCCGTTACCTTCAGGGGTTTGTTGAAGAGGCAGCTGCCGCCGCCGTCCTGCAGGAACTGGTTGTACTCATCAATGCTGCAGCGGGAGAACTTCCGCGGGAGGTAGTACCTGCGGGGCGGGGGCCACCGTCACCCCCCTGTACCCCCCCTGGGTGGCATCGCCAGGCACGGCTGGTCACCCAAAACGGGGCAGGAGCCTCAGCGATGTCCCCACCGGTGACACAAGGCATGTGGGGAACGATGGCAGTGCCACCCTTAGCGGGCACCCACCCTGTGTCCTCCATGATGCAGCCCAGCCACGAGTCCGGACACCGGCAGTCCCCTGGGAGGAGAGGAGACGGGCTGGGGGTGCCGGCTGTCCGGCTGCCGGCTTGGTGTCCCCGCAGTGTCCCCACAGCGTCCCCATCCCGCTCCCATGGGGGTGGCAGGTACCTGCGGCCGTGCGGTGCTTGTTCCACATCATGCCCACGTTCTGCCCCAGCGTCTGCGCCAGCGTCACCGCCATGGCTGCCACGTTGCCGTACTGCACGGGAGGGACGGGGGAGTCACCGGAGGGACCCCCCCATTCCCAGCCCGCTCTCATGGGGGCTCTCACCCCACTCACCTCGTTGACGCCCCCGGCGCGGGCAGGCGAGCAGATGCCCCCCACGAAGGCGGTGCCACTGCGGCTGCTCTGAAACGTCCGACCCCTGCGAGGAAGAGGACGGTGGGGACGGGGGATGGCAGCTCCCGTCCCCGGGGAGGTGACGCGGCTGCGATGCTCACGAGAAGAGGTGGACGGTGTCACTCTGCTCCGCCGGCCCCTCGCGCCGGTACTTCACGAACTCGTTCAGGGTTTCCAGGGAGTCTTCCCCCATCCGGATCCGGTCTTCCGAGGCCCACGTCTCCATGGCCACCAGCACGATGCGGGTGTTGAGCTGCTCCTTGTAGATCTGTGGGGATGAGGGGACAGCGCTGAGGATGACAATCCTCCCCAGGACAAACCCACCAGCTACCAGTGACAAACCCCTGGGGGGCAAAGCCCCAGAGACAAACCCATCAGGTGCCAGGGACTGACCTGCTGGGGACAATCCCACCCGGGGACAACCCTCCCAGGGACAAACCCACCAGGCATCAGGGACAAACCCCCTGAAGACAAACTCCCTGGGGGCAAATCCCCCAGGAGCTGGGCACAACACCCAACCCCCCCCCCGGGACAATCCCCTGGGGACAAACAGCAATAAAAAAACCAGTGGGACAAACCCCCTGGGGGACAAACTCCCAAGGGACACACCCCCCCCCCTCCCCCTGGGACAAACCCAGCAGGAACCAGGGACAAACTCCCTTGGGACAAACCCACCAGCTACTGGGGACAGTCCCCTCAAGGGCAAACCCTCAGTGGGACAAACCTCCCATGGACAAACCCACCAGGTGCTGGGGACGACTCCTTTGGGACAACGTCCCCCAGAGACAACCCAGGGACAAACCCTCTCACCATGTCTGCCAGGTTGACCACGGACTTGGCGAAGTTGCTGGTGAGAACCACAGACTTGCGGAGCTGCAGGAACTGGGGGGGCACCAGGGGCCAGGTTGGGCCAGGGGGGCCACCCTGACCCCCCACCCCACTAGCCCCAGGACCCCCCGTGCTTACCAGCTGATGGTCATTCACCACCGCCAGCTCGATGTACTTGGTCTCACTGTGAACCGTGTGCTGGGCTCGGCGTACCTGCCGGCGGGAGCCCACAGCTGAGCCAGCTCCGGCAGGATCTACCTGCCGAGCCCCAGCGAAGGGGCTTTTTAACCCCTTTTGTGGCTGCTCGTGAGGGATAGTTGGGATGCATGGAGGTGGGGAATGCCGCCTGGGTGGCCTCGGGGTGGATCCCCCCCAGCATTGCCAGTGGGTCCCCAGGGCATCCCCGAGCCCACGCAGGAGCATCGTCCTGCAAACACATCCCCAGCACTCACAAACCAGCCCGGCTGCACCCGCGGCAGAGCTGTGCCATGGGCAGGCGGCCATCCTAGCAAGGCTGAGCCGGCAGCCAGACACCAACTGGGGTCAAGCGTCCTTGTCCCCTGCCCCATGTCCCCCATTGTCCCTGCTAACCTGCCGCCGCCGCCGCAGCTTTGGTAACCCACCCGCGATGGGCTGGTTCAGCGCAGGGAAGAGGCAGCCTGGAGGGAAGGGACAGAGCTGGCGGGGCACAGGACACGGGGCCACCGGGGCCACAGTCACCAGTCCTGGGGGACGAGCGCCGGCTCTGTGCAAAGGCTCACCCGGTCCGGCACAGCTGGGGACACGCTGGATGACGTGTGGTCGAAGGCCCTGCCATGGGGAGACGAGTGTCACAGCCACACATGGACGTGACAGCGTGGAAGGGGGACCGCCACGTCCCTGAGTCCCCAAGGCTGTCCCCGAGCCGCAGCCAGACCTGTAATGCTGCAGTGGGGAGGGAAACTGAGGCAGGCACATGGCGGGTCCCGGTGCCACCACTCACCTGCCCGTGCTCAACGCCCACCTGGGGCTCGATCAGGTAGGTGGCTCGGCTGTCTGAGAAGACCCCGCTGCAAAGAGAGGGGGGTGACAGGTTGCAGAGGGGTGCAGCCCCCCCCACAGTCCCCCTTTCGGCCCACCCAGTGACGGGGGGTACTCACCGAAGGCCGTGGCAACTGGAGAGAGCCACAAAGGAGTAGGGCTGCCCCCGGATCCGGCCCTGGTAGTAGCAGTGCTCCCCCGCGCCCTGCCAGAGCGGGGAGAGGCGGCTGAGCCAGCTGGACCCTGCCCCTGCCCCTGGGTCCCATCCTGCCCGCTGCTGCGCAGGCAGCTGCCCCCCCTCACCAGCATCCCCAGGAGCCCGCACCTCCAGGCTGGTGGCTCTGGGGTTCGCTGCCCCTCACCCTTCGGGTGCGCCTGGTACCCACAGCACCAGTGCCTGGGGTAAGGCTGGCAGTGTGTGCCAAAGCATCCTGGGGACCACCCATCACCGGCACCCACATGAGATGCATCCCCCCATCCCCCACCGGGGCAGCACCCCGATGCTCGGGCACCCCAGGGGCAGGGGCGGCATCCCACGACCACCCCGGTGGAGATGCTGAGCTGCTGGTGGCCACTCCCGGATTTCTGCTGGAGTTACAGATTTGCCACCGTGACCCCAGAGCTGGCACGGCACGGCGCGGCACGCAGCTTACCGTGCTATGGCTGCTGTTGCTGCCCGTGCCGACGTGCCGCTCCACGTAGTGGGATGCGAGGAGGTGGCTGCCGGGATCAGGTGGGGGAGTGAGAGGCCACAGCGGTGGGGAAGAAGAGGAAGAAGAGGAGGAGGGAGATGGCAGCAGCCATGGCCCTGCCGGCAGCACCCTCATTGTGCACCCACCCACGCACGTGGCATCATCCCAGTGCGGGAACCCCCATTTTGGGAGGGTGCTGGCACCCCACGGGCCCCCCTTCCCCCCCACTCCCCCAACTCAGCTCCGGTACTGGAGCTGGGATGGCTCCACACAACCCACCCCTGTCCCCCGGGACCCCGGACTTCTCCACCCCCTCCCTCCTGCCGGGGGACAGTGACAGCCCCATGGCACGTGCCCCAGCCCCACAGTGGGTGCCCCCCACCCCGCCAGGACCCCCGGAGCTGCTCACTGGTTCAGCTGGAGGTCGAGGGTGAACGCTGAGCCGAAGGCGCGCACCACGAAGCTCACCTGCGCCAGGTGCAGCCCCTGCAAGAGAGCTGGAGCTGTCAGCTCCCCCACACCAGCCCCCGAAAGAAAATTAAAAATTAAACTAATAAAAAAAAAACCCCAACCCAAATATGCAGCCTCTAAAGGTGCACTTTTATTTTTAACCTCCCAAAATTCAATGTAAAGGAAAAAAGCTGGTTTTTTGCCCCAAGATCATCACTCCTGCAGTGCCACGAGGGCACCTGCATCCCATCATCCACCTCATCAGGAGGCATATTTGGGTAGGGGTTGCCAGAGTATCACCTCCACCCCCAGCAGGCCCGGCTCAGCCGCGGCAGTGCCGAGCCGGTGTTTACCCGCCCTGCGGCGCCCATCGCTCCTGACCTAATTCCTGCCGGCGGCAGCGGGAGCCGTGCTCTGCGGTGCCCGCCTGAGACCCAGCAAACTCGCTGCATGGGTGAGAGTCCATCACCACCAGCATGTCCCCCAAGAGCCCCAGGGCTTTCCACCGGGGGGAAATGGTGGCCAGGGAAAGCCAAACCTTTCCTGGGGTGACCCATCCCCTCACTGAGACCCCACGCGCAGCTCAGGACAGTGACATGGGGACGAGGACCCGTTTGCCACCACGCAGCACCCCGAGGAGGGGACGTCCTGGGCCAAGACTGTGTCCACCGAGTCAGGTGGCACAGCCGGGAAAGGCTCACCAGAGCTCTGCCAGTGCCGCTGCTGGGACTGAACCCCAAATTCCCCAGGATCTGCAGCCGCTCCACCCCCCCACGATGCCCTGGCTTAACACCTCCCTAAAATCCCGCCAGCGCTGGCGGCGGCCCGGCCACCCACCGGCGTTTTCCGGCATCCGGTGGTTTTACTTAATGCCAGGTTTAAATCACCTTTGCGGCAATTGCAGCTCATTATTTCACCTTTTATCCGGCAAGGATGGGGGGGATCGATGCGCGCCAGCCTCCACAGCCGCCACCGCCTCTTTGAAAGCATCAACCCCCTCCCCGTGCCGGATGGGACGTGCGTGCCGGCTCCCCGAAATGCCAGGCAAACCAGCCGCCGGTCCCGGGGTGAAGGTCATCGGCCAGCATGGATGCACCAAGCCCGGGGTGGGAAAACGGCTGCGGTTTGGGGGATGGCACCGGGTCGGATGCGTGGGGCTGCTCCCACGTGGCCTGGATCCATCCTCCCTGGCGCCAGAGCCATGAGCCCATTCATTCTGCAGGAGACCTGCCTGCTGCCTGCCTGCTGCCTGCCCGCTCCCATTTCATCTCTCCTAACACCCGCACGCGCATCCCCAGTACCCAGATTTAATGGGATTTCGCGGCACACATCGATGCCCCACCGGGGAGGGGAACGGCGGCGGTACGGTCCCCAGGGGGATGAAGGCCCCGGTTTAGGACGCTGTTGGTCGCGCACGTGCTGGGGTGTAGCCAGGCCGGCCAAGGCAGCTGCCGGGGGACCTGCCCACCCACCTGGGGACCCCCAAAAGAGAGCAGATGGGGAGGGTTGCGGTTCACTTACAGGGCCTCCTCCTCCTCCTCCTCCTCCTCCTCCAGGCTCATTCCTGACCCTGGTGTCCAGCTGATGCTTCTGGACTTCTCCTCCCGAGCTGTGCCCCACCAGCCTGCTGGGGTGGGTGATTTGGGAAACGACCCGCCCGTCCTGCCATCCAGCCCGGGGGAGCCTCCGCTGCAGCGAGCCGGCCTGCGCGGCGGGACCTGTGGGCGAGGGGAGCAGGTTGTGGTGGCCCAGGGACGGCTGGGGACACGGGGGCTGGGGATGAGGAGGGATGGGGATAGGGATGCGCTCTGGGGTGACCCAAGTGTGGCACTGCATCCCCAAGGGGACACCCGTGTCCCGGAGGGAATACCCAGGGGACGTGGAGGGTGGGTATGGGGACATGTCCCAGGGTGGATGGCGGGTGATATGGGGGGGGACGCCCAGGTACTGTGGTGCGTCCAGGAGGGGACACCCAGCAAGCACGGGCTGAGGGGTGCCTGGGGGATGTGGGGGACCAGTATGGGGACACATCTGAGCGGGGAAGCTCAGGGGGCCTTGGACACAGTGGCATGTCCTGGAGGGGACAACCAGGGCACACGGGTGGCTGGTAAAGCGATGCATCCCACAGGGGGGCACCCAGGGGACGCGGGGGACCCAGAAACGCCATTGCACCTAGAGGAAGCGGGGGGAGGTCTGGGCACAGCAGCGCATCCCGGAGGGGACGTCCAGGGGACAGGGAGGGCCGGGATGGGGACACCTCCTGAGGGTACGTCCAGGGGATATGGGGGGCTGGGATGGGGACACGTCCCTCTTCCAGCCCTCCATCACCCACTGGGACACCTCCTGAGGGGGCATGGAAGGCCTTTATGGGGACACCCCCCAGGGGGGACACCGAGGGGACAGGAGGGCTGGTGTAGGGCCACCTCCAGAGGGGACACCCAGGGGACACCAGAGGGCTGCTATGGGGACACATGCCAAGGCGGACGTGGAGGGCCGCTATGGGGACATCTCCTCGGGGGACACCCAGGGGACAGGGGAGCCGACACGGGGACACATCCCAGAGGGGACCTAAGGGGCGGCTATGGGGGGACACCTCCCGGAGGGGACACCCAGGGGACACGAAGCGGGGGGGGGGGGGGGGGGGGAGTCGGCTGCTATGGGGACACCTCCCGAGAGGACACGGAGGGCTGGCATCGGGACACCTCCCGCGGGGACACCCGGGGGACAGGGGTGCGGGTCCGGGCCACCCCCGGCGGGGCGGCAGGTGCGGGGCCGGGTGGTTGCGGGGCGGTGGGGGGGGGGGGGGGGGGGGGGCGAGGCCCCGGCCCCTCCCGGGGCGCTGCGGGGCGGCGCTGCGGAAAAATGTGTCGATGCAGCGAAAAAACCGCAGCGGCGGCGGGGCCGGGGGAACCGGGGGCCGGGAACCGGGAGGCGACGGCGGGAGCGAAGCGGGAACCGGGAGCGGGAACCTACCTGCCCGCGGGGTGAGCGAGAGGAGCGCGGCGAGCAGCCAGCCCCGCAGCGGGCTCATGGTTCCCTCATAATCCGAGCGCGGCCGCGCCGGGCCCGCGGAACCGGGGACCGTCCTGCCCGTCCTTCCGCCCCGGGCCGGGCAGGGAGCGGCCGCCGGGCCGGGAGCGCCGCCCCCGCCCCCCCCCCCCCCCCCCAACCACCCCCCTGCACGCGCGCACGGCACCGGGCCCACCGGCACCGGCGCCGGCAGCGGCACCGGCAGCGCCCGCCCCGGGGCCGCCCCGCCCCGCCCCCGCTCCCCCCCCCCCCCCTCCTCCCCCCTTTCCCGGTCCCGGCTCCCCCCTCCCGCCCGCCCCGGCTGCCGCAGCGCCGCTGGCACCCCCGCGGCATTGCAGCACCGGCGGCACCGGAGCCCCCGGCCGGCATCACCCACCCCCAGCCGGTACCGGAGACCTCCCCCCCCCCCCCGCAGTACTCAGCCTCCCCGAGGTGGGATTGGAGTAGACTAGCTGGTACCAGAGTCCCCCGAGTCGGTATAGGACCACCGGTACTGGAGCCCCCCCAGTCCATACTGGACCCCCCCCGAAGACTGCCCATCCTCCCCCAACCAGTACTGCACCCCCCCAGCCAGTTCAGGACTCCCCACCAGTACTGGACCCCTTCCAGCCAGATCTGCCCCCCTCCCTCCCCTCCCAGTACAGGCTATCCCCACACCAGTACCGTGTCCCCCCCCCCGCCCCCAGTGCAGGACATCCCCACACCAGTACTGGCCCCCCAGCCAGTACCAAACCCTCCCATACCAGTTCTGGACTCCCAGCTGGAATTGGAGCCTCCAGCTGGGACTGCCCCCCCCCCCCCCCCCAGCCTATACTGAGCCCCTCCAGTCCCCCAGCTGGTCCCAAGTCCCTAACTGGTCCCAGTCCCTAACTGGCCCCCAGCTAGCACTGGGGCCCCCAGCCAGTACCAGAGCCCTTCCCGACAGTACTGGAGCTTCCAACTGGTACCAGGCCCCCAGACATTATCAGAGTCCCCCCCAGCTGGGACTGGAGCCCCCCAACCAGTACCAAGCCTCCCCCCCCCCCCCAGCTGGTACTTCATCCTTAACTGGTCCTGGATCCCCAGCCAGTGCCAGTGTTGCTGCAGGACCCCAGCTCTGGATGGAGCCCAGGGTCCTGCAGGAGGATGCTGAAACAGGGGTGCCAGCACCCATGGCACTTGGGGAAATGGGTCAATCCTGGTCCATTACTGGTGGGTGGGAGGCTGGGTGCTGTGGGGTCCCCACCCACAGCCAGGCACAACCCTCAGGAAGTACCAGAAACAAGGACCCCCTCTTGGGTTGCCCCAATTTTGGGGGATGCCTCGAGGTCACATTCTCGACCTGGGGATAACAGAACAATTTTTTTGGGAAAAAACCCCAATAAACACCCATTGATCTTGCAGCAGGACACAGCTGCGGGATGGGAGGGGTACGGCACTATGGGAGGGTGATGTCCAGCCCCATGGGGGGATGCAGCACAGCTGGGGGCACCCACGGGAGGGACTGTCCTGAGTGGCACACGGGGGCTCTGAGCCCTGAGATGATGGATAGTCTGACCAGCACAGGGGACACACTCATCCCTCTGTCGCAGAGGGGGGACCGGAGGTGGGACAGAGACCTCCTGGAGATCATCAGCCCCAACCTCCTGCTCCCTGGGGGTGCTCAGGGCCATACCCCGGCAGGTGCTGGGTGTCCCCAGGGGTGGCGATGGGCAGCCCCTGCCTGCGTTTGACTGGGGGACGAGGGGCACGGCTCAGCCACCACGGTACTCCAGAGCGGTGGGGGAATTCAGGCACATTGGTGTCCCCCAGCCCATCCCAGAGGCTGGCTGCCCTGGGAAGGCCCCAGAGCCCCCCCAAAAGACCAAGCCAGCAGTTCTGAACCCCCAGTTTTGGATCCCTCACCCTCCTCCAGGATGACTTATCCCACATTTAAATCTGTGACCCATTTTCCATTACCACTCCAGCCAAACCCCTCCTGTGCCACCTCAGATCAGCCTCCAGCTCCCTCCCTGGGGCAGACAGTACCCTGGGGGGCTCCCCACATCTCCCCGGGGCATCGTTGCACTCCCCCCCCCCTCCTCCTAGCACTTCCCACAGCTGTGATGAACCCAGGGAAAGGATTTCCTACACATGCCAGCACCCAATCCCTCCCCATGGGGCATCAGGGAGCCACACCAGTGTGTCCCCCCCCCTCTCCCTGTGGACCCTCTGCTTTTCTAAGTGCCTTCCTCCAGACCCCCTGTACGTGCTCCCTTCTTCCCCCAGGACTCACATGCCCACTGGTGACAAAAGCCTTTGCGTACCCCGTGGCAGCTCAAAGCTACCTGTGAAAGCACCAGGCTTGCCTTGCCAGGAAGTTTGTTGAGTATTTTAAGCATGGTGGTGCAATGGGCCCCCTCTCCACCCATGCCAAAAAACACCTTGACACCCTTCTTAACAGTGGCCGCTTTGGTTTTCAACAGTTTTGTGCAAAAGTGGGGGGGGGTGGGCAAAAGCATTTAGAGGTGGAGGGGAGGGCAGGACATGGCAAGGACATGCCTGAGGTTGGGGAGCAGGGAGGGGGATAAGCCCCAGCCCTCCTCCTTTCCCATCCCCAAGCTCTGCCGCTCACCTTGTTATCATCGCTTTGCAGAGACTTAACGAACTGAAACCTGCAGCAGCTCAGGGATGGAAGGGGGGCAGGTCTGTCTCAGCCTGGTCTTGGCAGAGAGGAGCTGCTGTGGGGTCATGCTCAGCTTCGGGGGGGGGGGGGAGCTCACATCCACCCCCACCGCATCCCCCCCACACCGCATGCACGGGGGCTGGCACACACGTGTGCGGGGAAGCATCTCCCACGCTGGTTTTGTCAGACAGCTGCATGAGGGAACAGGCTCCAGGAAACACCGATTGTCTCCTTGACCACGCTGCAGCAGTTCCCGACGCTTCCAGGGCAGACCTTGCCTGGAGCAGCCCCACACCTCCCTCCCTGAAGCTTGGCATGGGGCAGGCAGGGCTTCGAAGCTGTGACCTGCTGCCCTCAGGCCTTTATCTTTCTCCACGCAATAATTAGCCACAAATGCAGCAACAAGGTGAGGAACCTGTGGTATTGAGCACAGCCCAGTTGATCCAGCATCTGCTCCGTACCTCAGGGAGGTCTGCAAGGTTGCCAGCTCAAGGGTGACAACCTCTCCCCGCACTGTCCTGGAGGTCCTCAGGACCACAGTGACAAAGGGGATCAGTGCTTCACAGAAGGGGGTCTACACCAGATGACAGCAAGCACATCTCCAGTGACAACATCTGACCCAAGGTCTGAAGCGTCCCTGAAGTCCACAAAGCTGTTCCTATAGTCCCCAAGACCAGGGACTCCCATGATGTAGGTCACTGGTCAACATTAGGAGGGGGCAGGCAGCAACCAGGGCTCCCTCTCCCTTCCACAGAAGGGCCAGGCTTGGTGAACCAGTGTCACCCCCCATCGAGCTGATCTCCTAATGCCATCTCTCCTAACGTCCCAGGGAAGCTCACTGTCTCCTCCACTGAGCAACGCTACCATGAGGTAACCCAGTCTCAGCAGGGGACAACTGACCACCTCGAGTTTTGGTCACATCCAGTGATCTGGAGGGACCCATTTCTAGCTCACCCTGCAGGCCAGGTCACCCCTCTGCTGTCTGAGGGGCACAGAAGAGCTGGTGTCTCCCTCCAAAGGAGCTCATCGAGATGTTGGCTAGTTTGTGCACCAAGCCTGTTTCTACCTCTCTTCCAGGGATTATCCTCCAGCTGGGACAGCAAGCAGCTACAGGGACAGGTCCACAGCAGAGTCCCATGCCTGGTGTGGTTCAGCTCCTGCAGCAGCTTTGCTCAGCCCTTCATAACCTGTATAGAGTCTTCATTAGGTAAAGAAGAGTTAGAGTTTGGCTGTTGCACTGCAGAATTATTTAGCTCAGGAGGGACTCTAAAGCCTCTAGGGTCGGGCCTCCTGCTCACAGCGAGGCTACCTTATCCAGCTGCTCAGGGCTTCACTTAAAGCCTTGAGCAAAGTAGGATGGTTGTCCTTCACTCAGGACTTGAGAAATCTCCAAGAATAGACAGACCCCACTGCTCTGGGTGCCTGGCCCAGGGCTGTCCCACCCTCCTGGGCAGGGAACTTTTCCCAACCTGCACCTTGGAAGCCCCAGTTTGGGACACGTGGCGCCACTGAAAGGTTGGCTCCATCCTACTTGGAACTGTCCTTCAAGAAGTGACCTCCTCAGCCTCCTCTTGGCAAGGCCAGCCCAGCCCAGCCTCCATGATCTTTCCTTGGCCCCATGCCCAGGCAAGGTCCATAGTCTCCAATGAGTGCTCTCCAGTTTCTCCACATCCCTCTTTACCTGGGGCCACCCCACACATGGCCACCACTGCACTGGGTACAATAGCTTCCCACAGCCTGCTAACCACATTCCTAGGACAAACCACACATAGGGTGATGTTATGTGACCACAGCCACTGCTGCCCTGTATTCAGCCTGGTGCCCACCATCATCTGCACATCCTTTCCAGCAAGGTTTCTGCCCAGTCATCACCTAGCCTCTACTGATGGACTTTTCACAAGATTTTTGAGTTGGTTATGCTTAGGTCACCAGACAAGTTTTACCCAGTGCACAGCTGAGCAGGATCTCATCTTCCATTTTATTTCAAAGTTTAAAAGTTTGCTAAAAACCCCCCAACTTAGTACCAGTTACAAACATCTGTAAATACTCAAAGACATCCAACAAAACCCCAAATCACATGAATACAGATCTCACCCCCAGGGCCCCCCTCCCCACAGTCTTTGCACCTCCAAGGACTGGGTGAGAGGAGGAACAGGCCATGCTCTCAATCTGGAAGGGCAAAGAGCATATTCCTGCAGAAGAGTTACTTCCAGGGAAAGACTATCTTGTCAGCAGCCCACTGAGGAGTTAAAGAAGGAAGCTGCTATTGGCTCTAAACATTACTGGCAGTGAGGAGGGAAGATTCCAGTCCCTCACACAGCCAAGGACAGTGAAACCACCTCATCACCCATTAGTCCCCAACAGGAGAGGTGCCCAGGTTGTCTGCGGTGTCTGGAGACCACCGTGCAGCCAACAGTCCTCGCTCTGGTTCTCGGCTGTACTTCCTGGACCTGAGAGGGAGGGTGGCTTATTAAATTCCTTTCCAGCCACTTCACAGCTCCCACTAAGGGCCCAGAGAACAGCCAGGAGGTGATTTTAGCTAGTCCAGCTGCCAAAACAGGTCTCGAACATGGGGAAAGAGGTTCCTTTCATTTCTGTGCAGCAGTTCCGGCAGTTCTTGTCCTCTTTGTCTGCCCAGGCAAGCTCTGACTTCTGCTTCAGGACCGAGCAGAGCTGAGACTCATACCCACTGTCCTTTACATTGACATGTGTCCTTTGGAGCAAGTCCCTGTCCACAGACTGAATCCTGCCATCCTGGACGCTCGTTAGTGTGGAGAGCAGCTGGACATCCCAGTCAGACTCAGAAGAACTTCTGCTGAAGTCATGATCAGCCTGTGCATTATGTGGAAGAGGCTGAAGGAGCCCGGGGCATGGAGCCTGCTCTTTGCTGTGGCCTGGGAGGTCAGGTAGTTCGGGTGCTATTTTTTGTGCTGCTCTGACACAGAGCAAGCAGCAACATCTGGCTTCAGCCACAGGCAATTTTGGAGAGGGCAACCGGCCAGTAGGACAGCTGGTCTTGCTTATTGTGCTCTCCAGTTCAGGACTATTCACATTTCTGCGTGTGTTTTCATTCTCCCCTCCGAGCTGCTCCCCCTGGGAACTCATGTTCACTCTGCTCCAGCCACGCTCGCTGACAGTGCTGGCTGCTGCAGCCTCTGTGGGATCAAAACCCACAGACACAGCCTCAAGGGAACCCGGCCGTGACGCAGGGTCCCCAGGGTTCCCACAGGGGCACAGGTCCAAACCAAGGGAGCTACGAGGTCTGTTGGAGAGCTTTGTGCTTAGGGGCAAGCTGCCAGCCTCCACCACACCAGGCAAGCCTGGCTCAGACATCTGTCCCGCACTCTGTCCACCCATCCCACCATCCACTGGGTTTGTCTGCTTAGACGGAGAGAGGTCACTACCCAGCTCCAGCCTGGGCTTCTTTCCTACCTGGGTGCTCTGTCTGGAGGAAAGCTGGCGTTTCCTGGAGGCAGGCAATGCTTGTAGAAGATGGCCGATAGACCCAAGCACTTGCTGTTTATGAGGTTCAGATGAAGAAGCAATTGCCTCTCCAGCATGAGTGGCTGCTACATGAGTCCTCCAGCCCAGGTCAGGAGCCAAGCCTGAATCTGTATCCCCCACTGCAGACTCCTCCGTGGTGCCAGGCACAGCACAGACCCCTCTGGTGACTTCTGCTCCAAGAGGCAGCCCCAGAGAACAGTTCTTAGACAACCCCCCTCCTTCTCTGGGATTACTGGCCCTGTCCCTGGGCCGGCAAGGGGAACATCCCTTGGTCTTCAGGCCATGATCACGCTCAACATCAATTAACAGTTCCACAGCACCCTGCTCAGGCTGCTCCCTTTGCTTTCCCAGCTCTGCTGTCAGCATCTCGATTCCTCCAGTAACTTGTGCTTGAGGCACTAAGCGTTTGTCTGTCAGGCAAGACCGAGGTACCCTGAGAAGAACCATCAGTTAATGCTCACTCTCTAGGCCTAGGAACACCCTCCCCCCAGTGAGATGAAGTGTTTTTTTGCAGTGCAGCGTGTTTGAAGCCCTTGCTCAGGAGACAGTAAGAAATTTTAGACCGGTGAGGCTCAGCAAACAGCAATACTGCTGCTGGCAGAGGAGATGGGCAGCACGAGCGCTCTCTCAGCCTTCTCAACAGCCCAGGGCCCAGGCACAGGAGTGCTACAGAACAGCAGGGTTTGTGTCAGATGCAGGGAGAGAAGAGATGGGCTCAAGCTGCCCTTTCTAGTTTAAGAGGCACTAGAAGTCCACGGGGAGTTCCCCAAAGCAGAGAAGACACAGAAATACAAGAAGAACATCTCCCACAGCTCATCTAAACCTTGCCTGGCAGGCACCAGATTGATCCTGCAGTCAGCTACAGTCCTCTGCTCCCCGCTGGCTGATTGCCTGGCACAGGGCATGAGCTAGGGACCAGTACCACAGCAGCACCGAGACTCAGGCCCTGTTTCCGTGAGTGTGCTGTGTGGCACCATACTGCTTTTCAGCCCCAGGAGTTACCAGACTTGCAAAGACTTACTTGGCTGACTGCTCCACAAAGTTGTTGGTGAGCTGCGAGATGACATGATCCACAGGGGCGTACTGTGAGTCGTCCAGTGCAAACTGCTTGTGCTGGGAGCTCTGGAGATGCTGGAAGGTGGCAGAGGCCCTTTTAGCAACACTTATCCTCTCATGGGAGGGAAATCTGCAGTAACAGCCACTTCCCACAGCCTAACAGACTAGAGGACAAACAGCCTTTTCACAAAGCCATTGTTTGGAAGCAGATTTGGGAAACATAGACAATGCTGTTAACCCCAGTTGCTTACAGTGAGTATTCTCTTCCCATAGACACCTGCTGATGAGAAGGTTGTGTCTATATCTAACAGCAGCCTACAGCTTTCCCCAGCAGCTAGTAAAAATGGAAAATCCAAATACAGTCTATCACTAAAGGGTGGGCTCTGAAAGCCACATTGTTTGGCATCTTCCAGGAGATAAAAACCCTCTTCCCACCTTTTTAATCAGCCTGTGCCCCCTGACTGCTCTGGAATAGGCTTCTCACCTTACAGATCAGGAAGTGGGATGATCCCTGAGGCTCTCCTAGCCCCAGAGATGAGCATGTCATGCTCCAATCTTCAAAACCAGTTTGCACAGACCAGAAGTTCAGAGCACAGCTATACTATGGCTTTCATCTATGAGGCTGATCCTACCAGATACCACGAAGGCTGTATGTATAGCAATCTGCCTTCCTTCCAAAATGATTCATACTGATAATGGGCACATCATGATTAACTAAGCTGCTGAGTGGCCCCTGTAACTTTTGCAAGGAACCAGGTCCCAGGGGAGCCTTTACCTTCTGTAGCTCTTCAAAGGTCTCTTGGCAGCACTCACAAAATCCCCTCTTTTTCTTTGGCACAGTAACTGGTGTGGACTGCGGGGTCTTCTCCCCCTCGCTGCGCATTGGACAGCCCTCCACACCCCTGCAAGGTAACAGCAAAGATCTTCCCTGCCCTCACTTGATAGCATCAGCAGGTACCCAGCTGCCTGCGTAAGGGCCAGGGAGGCAGTGCTGCCTTTTATAGCTACAGCTGTTTAACCCAGAACAGGGCTCCTTTCACCTGCACCCAGAAGGCAAGTGATTCTCTAAATCCTGGGAACCAGCAGGGCAGCAGTTAGCAGAGAAGTTGGGTTAAAAACTTGCACAGAAGGAGCTACAACCTACCTGGCTCTGCAAGAATTCGAGAGGCTTTTCAGAGGCTCAAATGGGCTGGAGCTTTTGGGTGCCAGGAAATTCAGGTTGGGAAAGCTTTTGAACTGGTGATGGAAGGGTCGGAATTGCCTGAAAGCAGCAGATCAGGACATCAGACTTCTAGCAGTGATAGCATGGTTAGAGAGCTGTCCCCTCCCCTCAGAGGAGCTCAAGGTGCTGTCTCATTTATGATGGGATACTGGCCATCGCTGTCCTTTCATTTGGCTGTTCCAGAGATTTCCCATTTCCCACCAGAAGTCCTAAACCTGATTCCCAGCAACAGCACTGATGGGGGGGATGTTTTGGACAGAAGGCAGGCTTGCCTGCTCAGGTGGAAACCCACCTTTTGCCCCCAAGGCACATCAGCAGCAGCCAGTGCAGTATTTTCAGCTACACAGCAGCATGGGAAAGTTTTGGTTCCCAGACGACATCTCCTTCTTCACACTTTATTGCATGCAGCAAGTAAAACCTAATATTTGACTCTGCAGCTGCCTTAAATGTTGTCTTCAGAATAATTAATTAATGCTCTGGACACCGTTAGAGTTACAGAGTTGTTAGAAACACCACAGAGATCAGATCCCCTTGTGCTGGATGCTGTAATCAAGTTACAGGCCCTGACCTCGTGTTTCAATCTCTTTCCTCATTTCAGAGGGCTCAAGCAGATTAAGTGACCTGCCAAGGATCACAAACAGAATCCGAGCAAGGAAGTAAACTCTGTTGTCAAGTCTCGTTTAACACCTTTCCCCCCTGCCCCTGACATATGAGCCACCTAGATCATTTCTCTGTACTCCATTTGTCTCCCTCTAGGAGAGTGTCAACTTCCCTGTAACAGGGTCTTCAAAGAAGCCACGCTTTGCCTTGCAGACAGAATATTCACTGCAAATAAAACCAGTAAAGGACTCCTTCTGTGGAAGCCCCTGAAGTTTTAAGGTGAAGGTATGATGTTTAGAAAGACCTCATTTACCTGCTCTGGTCTTCGACCTTCAGAAAAGGAGGCTTCAATTTTCCTGCTTGAAAGAAAGCTGGTTAGAAGTTGCCCTGGCCATATTCCCTACTTATTCATTCATTCCCCAACAAAATTGGGCTACAGCGCCAAGCTCATCAGTACTTCTGACACCCACAAATGCCAAGTGACGGCTAAGAGCAGCCAAAACAGCTCTTTGGGTAATCTATGACAACTCCCACCTCTGGAGTATTCAGTAGGGTGACCAAACCCTAGAGGCAGCCCAGCCGAGGACTGTTTCCACCTTTAAAGAACATCCAACTAAGCCCTTTGCATCTTTAATGTCTACTCAGTCTTATCAGCCAGTGGCCTAAGCCCAAGCCTCCAATTCTGATCTGAATCCTAAAAACTGTCACACATCCTCAACACAACATGCTGCCAAGCACAAGAGATGAGTTTATAAGAAAGAAATTGCAGCAGCAGTCGCACAAGCACAGAGCTCTGCATCAACCCTTCCAGCACCTTTTTCTCCATTTACCTTTACACACCAGCCTGGAGTTCAGAATGGCTCAGGCCAGGATAGTTAAGTCAAAGCAGTAAGAGCTGCTGGAGACAAACCAACATGCTACATAGGCAAGCCTAGCACGAGAACTCTACTCAAGAGCAATATCTGGCCTTCGCTTAGTCCCTGAGGAGGGCAAACAGCAGCTATGCTTCCTGCAGAGGCATAATGTATATTAAGGGAGCAGAAGAAAGCCTCAGCAGTGCATTCAGGAAAAGGTTTTCAGAGCCCAGCTGGGAGAAGAGGCTACCAGCTCCCTCCTGTCTCACAGGTATGTTCAACTCAAGTGATAACATTATGCTCAGCCTGAAAATCTGAGTACAGATCTGGTTAAGAAGCAAATAAACACCAAGGTATTCCCACAGGGCATCTGCTTGACCCTGAAACCAAACCTCCTGTGCCTCCCTTGTTGCCTCTGAAGGGCAGTGGTTCTTTTTCTTGTGTTTGCGGCACTCAGTGCTATTTTCTCCAAAGAAATTTTAACCTCATCCTCCAGAAAGGCTGAGTCTACCTGTCCTCACCAGTTAGATCTTTGAGCCTCATCCTGAACCTGCATCAAATGTGCTGTTACGTCACTAAAGTAGCTATTTAAGTACAGGATCAATTTTTCCGTGTAAATGCTGCCACATGCTTAGCACTTCTGAAAGCAAGGCCATGTTTAGGGCCCTAGATAAAACTCAGACTGGTGCGCAGGTCCTGAGCTCTCGTGGCAGAGTGCTGAACAGTGACAAACGGTTCAGCTGTCACAAGTCCCCAGGCATGGTTCAGAGTGTGCCACAAAGAAGAGCTCTGAGCCTGCAGCAGACGATCTGCCTTATCCGACAGCTTTTTAAGCCTTTTTTTCACCACCTTCCCCCCGCAAACTGGAAAATAATCTTCCAAGTGTCACACACAGAATCCAGGTTGGGGCCTGCTCTGAGGTATTACAGAGTGTTCACCCTCCAAGGAGCGAAGTCAAACAAGTCACAAATTAACTTACGTCACTAGTGCCAATCTCAGTACCACAATTGGCTCTTGTCTAATTGCAGATAAGAATCTGGTTTTTGCCCCCCCCTCCCTCCTCCTTTGGAAGTGTTATCCCTAGATTGGTGTCTCAGCAGTACATTTCAGCCTAACAGAAGTGAGTGGGTTGTGAGGAACACGCTCTCCTCTGTAGGATGCATTATTCTTCAAAACTTTGTTCGAGCCAGTGGATTCAATGTGCAGTGCCAGCAGCACAGTTCTCAGGTGCCTCAGGATTGAGGGAGCTGCTCTGCAAACAGTTTATGGGATTTTTAAAAACACTGCCTGAAATCAAAGGCATAACATCCTCAGCTGTATTAGCAGGCTGCAGCTAGACTCAGACAAGGAGTTACAAAACCCATTCAAGAGAAACTGCCTTAACACTTGGCATATTTTGGATTGCTGAAGTTTCAGATGGATTTTCAAATTCTAAACAAGGCTTCTTCAAGCAGCTCCACATCCGAGTGTAAATAGGAGCACAACTTCCAGGCCTACCTTTGCGACATTTTGATCCTGATGCAAGGCATTTTGCCTAAAGGAAAGAGTGACATATTTAGTATGGGAACCAGCACAGGCAGAACTGTAATTACTGATCCCAGAGCAGCAAAGCGAGATTACAGCAGTCTCACCCACCACTTCAGAGCTCCTGCATCAGAGACTATATCACCTCCCCCTGATATTTTGTCTCCCAAGTTACCTAGAGTTAGTTTAAACGCAATATACAGACTGCCACTCTCTGATCTTATACCCTACCTTCTCACTGACCTCCACAATGCACTAAAAAATACTTTAGAAAGCCAGCGTACTAGTCACATATGATCTTCGTTTTACCCTTAGTCCCTTAAAGTCAAAATCCGTATTCCCTAAGCTACAGATTATGTTGATAACTAACAGATGCCTCATTCTCATCTGGTTTTACCTCCAGTTTATAAAAGCAAAAAGACTTTCAATTTTGTCATCTCCATCAATAAACAGAAGCACCAGATTGCCCAGTGTTGAATGAAAACCTAGGAGATCACCCTGCTTACTAGCCCATTAGCACTAGAGGAGCTAGAAGGACTGCTTAGAGCTACCGAGGGATCCTGAGCACCTCAGATTGGCTGGAGTTTAGTCAGTTACCTCTGTCTTCTGGCACCGTTTCCTTGCTCCTGAGGTGGCACACAGCAGCTGTTGAGTGTATGACAACATTTCTGCACAGGTGGGATGTCAAAGAGCCATAGCTCAACAAGAGAAGGTGAGCTGTTCCCCTCCACCGACTGCAGCACAAGTATAACTCCCCATCCTCACTGGGGAAAGGCACGTAGCACCTGAGCCTGCCATCCCCTGGCAGAGCATCACCAATACACAGTTAATTTGCCCAAGAAGGCAAGAAAGAGTGCTTTCTTTGAGGGATGGAACCCCGTTTTGCTCTTTCGCAGAGCTGAAGGCTAGCTTCAAGTCTCTGCAGAAACAAGACACCGTTAGGAATTTTGCAGCATGCAGACCAGACCCTGGCATTAGACAGCCCTGACAGGCTTGCAACACTGCTGCGGTTCAGCAGAGCTGGCTGCTCAGGAGCAGGTAATAGCAGCGGCTGCCTCCATCATGCACCCAGACAAGCTCAGCCACGGCTGTATGTCACTGTCATTGCACACTCAGGAACCTTTTACTCCAGACCTATTATTAGAATCAGAGTTTCACCATCTGTCTTTCTCATCACCCCCTCCCCATTCATCACTGAGACGGGAAGCGCCTTCCAGCACAGATCCTCAAACATCAGCACTTCCTAATTAAAAACGACCAAATCCTGCCGTTTCCATGATCTGTACTTCTAGGTCTATTAGTAAAAATGGTCTTTTTGGAACAAATTAATGCACTGACCAAGCCATTAACATTTTCTAATATTACAGCCTTGGTATACTACAACATACTTTGTTTGCTATTGTAAATGTGACAGTAGCATGTTCTATACGTACAAGTTAATCTAGTTTTTGAAGGGCAGACCTAGCTAGCCATGGCCAGAATGGCATCAGTCAAGTACCAGGTATTTCTTGCAATTTCTTCCTTCTCCTGTACCACACTTGCTACATTACTTCTGCTCCACCTGTCTCAAAAATCACTAATTACCAACAGCTAAATTTCAGCCTACAGAGAAGGATACCATCCACGTGCAAGACCTGGACTCCCCACAGGCGAGCGTTGGCGAGGATACTGCTGCCACTGCAGGTGTCCTGTACAAACAGAGAGGTTTGGCAAGGTACAGCTCAAAGCAGAGATGGCTATGTGAGCACGTGCAGCTCCAAATCTAGTTTAGAGAGATTTTCCTGTTGCCCAAGTGACAGACCATTGCGTAGCTGTTATTAAAATCAGGGCAGAAAAGGTTCAAACTCATGCTTTATCTACCCCAAATTAACAGTAGCATCTAGGTCAAATTTTTAATCTCTGCTATAGCATGAGCTTCTAAGTGGGCACTGAGATTCTTTTGGCCACTTGTGATATTAGTGAAAGGACTCCAGGGGAGCCTTTTGCCCCAGCTATGCAGCTTTAGTTCTTTCTAGGTTAAAAATTCACCTAACAATGGGTCTTGTGTTAATAATTATCTTGTGTTGAGCACCTATACCAGCCCCAGAATCTGCTCCCTTCAGCAAGCAGAGGCTCTGGAGTAGTGTCTGGCACTGGTTCTGCACTGCTCAGCAGTACTTTGAACATACCCAGCTAGAGAAAAGCCCGTCCGCATACTGCTTACCTGATTCTTCATGGCCTTCTGTAGTAGTTCCTTTCCCCTGCTGATCAGAGCCTGCAGAGAAAGAAGCCAAGTACTACGTTATAGCAAAGAGCTACCAGGCAGCAGCAAGCTGAGGACAGAATGGCTGTCCAGTAAGAATGATTTCTAAGTGATACCCGCTCTCTGCTGGGAAGGGAAGCCTGGCCAAGACTTCATCTCAAAGACAGCAGGACTGAGCATTTCCAGGGAATGCAAACCACAGAGGCACCCATTAGGTCTACACTAAGCAGCTGTTCAGCCAAGGCTTAGCTTTTACTGAACAGCAGTGAATAATCCAGAGCAAGCCAAGAGGAAGCAGCAACTTAGCTTGGAGACTCTGCCTGCCACATCTCAACGGGCTGGCAGGGGTTAGGAACATCCTTGCTAGCCCTTCCTGGGAACAGAGTCTCACTTGCAAGCCAATGATTTCAGCAAATAGGTTAAGCTTTTTGTATGACAAGTGGATAGCGTTGTGAGCAAGGACAGGTGAACAAACACTGTGAGTGAGCGAAACCCCTCACATTAGCTCAGGCTTCCCACCTGCAGGTGGTCCAGCTCCAGCTGGCAGAGATGCCCATGGCCTAGACTGGGTTAGTAGGCTCTCCCCAAAGTCACAGCTTCCAGTGGATACCAACGTTCAATACAGGATGTTGGAGCTTTGGCCACAAGCACTACTGACCAGAAATCCCAGCCCCGGCAGGGTGAACAGGACTTAAAGAAATCCCTTCTGGCAACCTGCCCTTGTGGATCTCCTCCCAAGGCAATGGCCTTGCCCTACCTGTGTCTGTGAGCCCACAGACAGAGCCTGCAACCGTTTTATCTTTTCTACATTTCTCTGGCTTTTCTAGACACACCTCTGCATCAGAACAATTGCCTATTCTGTTGGGAAGCCAGCTAAACCCTCTATTTCCTCTGCCATTTGAGCAGATATCCTTGTTTACTAGCTCAAAGCTGTGATGTGCATATTTGAGCAATGATGTGAAGATACAAGGAGCATTGGTATGAATATGAACAGCCAGACCAGGTGGGGAAAACCCCACCAAACAAACAAACAACACACAACATGTTTGCTCAGAGCAGGAACGAGTTTACCTTCCAACACTGGTCTCAGGTTCTACTCTATAGATCCCTTGGGCCAAACTTTGAGGTGGCCTAAACCTTAATAGCTCTTACAGTGTCTGGTGGCTTCTGGTGAGGTCTAGTATTGTTCCCTTTGGAGGTAGAAGGCGTTGGGCTCGTGGCTTTTGCATCTTCTGAAGTCACGCTGCCCTGCTTCTCAGTCCGAGTCCTGGCTTTGTCTCGTTTAGCTTCTTTGTTGCTGGAAACCACGTAGCTGATTTCTTTGCTTAGGAAGCTTTCGGTCACCTGCAGCAAGAGATGCAACAGAGCAGCTCTGAAACTGTCCAACTCTGAGCTGAAAGAGTCCTGCTAAACAAGAACTACTATCTTTAGCTTAATCCCCCCCCCCCACACACAATTAAGGGGCTGCTGAAAGCACTCATTTCTACAAGTAGTTCCTTCTTCCATTCCTTACTGCTG
This sequence comes from Astur gentilis, assembly GCF_929443795.1. NCBI lineage: Eukaryota > Metazoa > Chordata > Aves > Accipitriformes > Accipitridae > Astur > Astur gentilis. The sequence goes on along the minus strand of NC_064884.1, from coordinate 41,286,868 downwards.
TCTCCCAGAAGGAGAGGAGATCCTATGATGCACAGAGAGTGCATGCCCTAGGGATACACTGCAAATAATCACCAGAACCTTCAGATTGAGACTTCCATGATGCTGTCTACCATTACCTACTCCTCAAGCAATGGTTTCAGAAAAAAGCAATAGCTGAGAAAAAGGCCCTGCACATCATGCATGAGTGTGGAAGAGCTCTGTTCTCAGGGGAACAGAACACATTTTAGCAAAATAAAGTAGAAAGTGAACAGCTGGACAAGAAGCTCCACACAGAACAGGGCAGTAGGGAACTAGAAAGCTGAAACGCATACACACACCTTTGCACAGACACTAGAAGTCCAAGGAAGAGGTGGAAAACCAAAATCTGGGGCAGGCAGTCACGGGGCACTAACACATGGGTATGAAGCCCACAGAAAGACAAAGATCTGAGCAGTCTGAAATCACGGCCGCTGAACAAGCTGGTTCTGCTGCGTTACAGAATCCCTGTGGATTGAGATCCCAGATCCACCTGTGTGAAGTACCACATGTGACACTGCAGGCTGCCCTGCAATAGTGACTTGTGTTAGGGGAGATCAAGGGGGCTGCAGGCACAGAGGAGAGTAAATCAAAATCTCCCCAATGAAGTAACGCTCCAGGGTGTTACCACCCCTATGTCAAAGCTAACTTCAAGACACCACATGCAAGTTCAAGGTCATAAGATGCCCTTAACTTGGTCCTGAACAACACACAGGACCTGGGTTTGGATATCACTACCGAAGAGCACAGATGGTGGCCGTGGTATAATTGAATTCAGCATCTCCACAGGAGCAAGAGGAATGAGAACTCCACTCCACTCCCGGGGGGCTGCATTTCAGAGAGGGAAATGACCTGTTTGATAAGAAACTAGAGGGACAGTCAACAGGCTAAAATTATTTCCAAGTAATGTGGCAGCTATATGTAGAGAAATAACTGACTGCTGGGAGCAAGCAGTTCTCAGACTTGAAGATGTACAGCTAAATAAGAGACGCTATGAGGAGAGTGTCCCCGAGAGTTGACAGCACATCCAGGGGAGGACAGAAAGAAATCAGCAAGTTCAGCATGAAGCTGCAATTAAAAAAGGGAAAAAAGTGCAAGTCAGCTTCCCCACATCTTTACAGCCAAAACGTGATCCTGGTGGCAGAGATACAGCAGCAACAAGAACTAAATGAAGATTTTACACCTGTGTGTAGCACTGAAGGATTTAAGGAAGTTTTGGCAAGGCACACAAGAAATTCACCTCAGAGATTAGACAGTCTGAAAACAAATAGCAACAACTATAAGGACGAAACTCTACCTAGGAGTCATCAGGAAACTGAAATGTGAAACTAATGAAGGACCAGCTGCTGGGTACAACCCCTGTTCTCAGTTCCAGCCCAGGTGACTAAAGCAATGCTACTTTTTGAAAGGGCTTGGGAGAGGATATACAGAATTAGTGAGCAATATCAGCACCAAGGAAATCTGCAGAGGCCATGAAGAATGCCATATGGATGCACCCAAACAACAGCTTCACAGAGGGAAGGGTCCAGATGGCTTTTCTGGGAAAGCCATAAGAAAAAGCACACAGCTCCATGACAAAAGAGACTTGGCTGGCACTACCCTACTTTATGTTGAATTCCCAGAAACATTTGGAAGTCCCACAGCTTCCCTAAAAAATTAGGTTGCCACAGGCTACTGTGAGGGATGAGGGGGAACCTGGCAACCAGTTACCACTGCCCAGAAGGTGCTCCCCATGACCAGGCAACCAGTTATCACTGACTGGAAGATGCTCTCATCACCAGATGACCAGTTAGTACCTACTGGAAGGAACTCCCATCACCATAAAACCAGTTACCACCTGCCCGGGACATGCCCCCACATCCAGGCAAACAGTTGCCATCCACTGGAAGGTGCTCCCAGGACCAAGCACCCAGTTACCCCTAACTGGAAGTCACTTCAACAGTCAGGCAACTAGTTACCACAGTCTGGAAAGCGCTCCCACGGCCGGGCAACCAGGTGCCACCACCTGGAAGGCAGGGGCAAGCAGTTTTCGTGGCAGCTGGTCACAAGCGGGACCTTGCTGCCCAACGACAGCGTGAGGGGTCCAGAAAGACCCAGCAGCGAGGCGGCGGGGAGCAGCGAGGGGAGGAAGGCGGCAGGCGGTGGAGGGCAGCCTCCTTCCCCCAGGGGCTCCCCGGCTGTGAGGCGAGGCCGGGCGCCCACCGGGGACCGGGAAGGGGAGCCGGGCGGTTGCTTCACGACGCCAAATTGAACACCGGGAGCAACGAGGAAAAACGGCAAGCCGTTAAAATAGGAGAGCAGGCAGAGAAACGGAGCGAGATGGGAGGCGGGGGCCGCCTCGGTCCCCCAGGCACCCGGCGGAGGCGGCCCCGGGAGCGAGGGGAGGCCCCGGGAGCCGCCGCGGCCGCTCACCCCGCCGAGGCGCCGGATAACCTCCGCCAGCTCCCGCGCACTCCGCCCGCTCGGCAGGTCGAGGTAGAAGGACTTCCCGCGGAGCGGCCGGGGGCCGGCCGGGCCCGCCATGGCGCCCTGGCGGGGAGGCGCCGCCGCCGTTTAAATTCCCGCCCCGCCCCTAACGGCGGCGCCGCTACGGCGGCCGCGCAGGGACACGCCGCTCCCCGAGAAGGCGGCGCGGGGCGTTCCCCGCTCCTGGGGGGAAGAAATGGGCGCTCGGGGCTGCTGGGGCGCGGTCACAGGCACCGGCGAGCCGACCCGCCGGGTACCGCCGTTCTCTGTCTGCGGGCACGGAGAAGCCGATCCCTTAAGCTCCTCCGCTCTCCCGCCGGCGCCGCCACCAGTTTGTCCTCCGCGGCCACCGTCGCGCCTCCCGCCCCACCCCTCCGCCGTTCTCCGTGGGAGGCCGCGTGCGCATGCGCGGCGGAGGTGGTGCGGCTCCAAGATGGCGGCGCCCGGTGGGGAGGCTGCGGGTGGTTTCGCGGCCTGGCTGGCGGCGCGGCTGGAGGCCCTGGGCCTCGACCGCGCCGTCTACGGTGCCTACATCCAGGGGCTGCTCCGCGAGGAGGAGAGCGACGAGGAGCGGCTGGAGGCGCTGCGCGGCGTCCTGGCCGCCTGCCTGGTGAGGGATGGGGCGGGGGGTTCCCCGGGTGGCGGCCGCGCCGCGCCGCCCGGGGTGAGGGGCTGGAGAACCGCGGAGGACGCGCGGGAGTCGCTCCCCTGAAGCCCTGGGGTGGCTTAACCGCCTTCCCCGGGGGGGTCCCCAACACCTCCGGGGGTCCTTCTGGGCTCTTCAGGTGTTCGGAGTTTGGGGGGGTTTTGTTTGCTGGGGAGAGGGGTTTGTGCGGATTTTGAGACTGATGGGAAACTTTGGCAGCTGCTGTGGAAATGTGGCTGTTCGTGTGGGGGAAGAAAAGGGTCGGGTTTTGTTTGTGCGGAGGACACAGGGTTCAGCCTGCCAGCTGGGTGGCTTTCTGGTAGTGCCTAAGTGTAGTGTAAGAGCTGATTTTTAACGACAAATCCTTTAGAGTGGCTCAGCGGTAGGTGTGTTAGATGGTGGTTGCTTGTCCAGCAGATCTCGTTCCTCGCAGCACGGTGTTGTTTTTCCAGGAGTCAGGCCCTTGCATCAGGCTGGAGCTGGAGTCTGTCTCCCAGCTGGGACAGAGATTAACCATGCTGTCAGCCACGTGTGGGCAGAGGCTGGAGCTCTCAGGGGTGGGCAGTGTTTGCTTCTCCCCCCCCCCTAAAACTTCTGGGAGAGAGTTAGGAGAGTGCAGAAAAGAATTTCTCTTCACTAGTTATCTCCTTTGCGGAGCTGTAGGATTTTTACAGTGTCTGTATCTCAGACTGTTGCATAAATGGATGTTTTGTAGTGTAAAACGTTAATAGTGAGTGCATGCTGCTGTTGATTAACAGTCTGCTCAATGGCTATTGCTGACTTCTTCCCAAAATGTCTGTGTAGGAGCACAAAACCCAAAGGGACTTGGTTGTTATAATCAGCTTTTTGGTAGGTAACTATATCATGTAATTCCTTCTGTTCACTGACTCTATGCCATTTTAAATTGGTTTTCCTAAAAGACAGAGCACCTCTTTGCTGCCTTCCACCATCCCTTCCCCACCCTGGGGCACCAGCAGTAAGTAAAAGAAGCGTAACTGCAGTAGTGTAGCTTTGTGCCTAAAATAATAGGAGAAGCAAACAGTGCATCCTGCTGGTGTCAGGGGCAGAGTAAAATGTCTTTGGAAAATGCTGCTCTAAAATAGCTGAGGTTAATGAACTTGCCTTCATTTCGCCACCAAAGGCAGAGCCTGTGTCTGATCCTTGACCACGTCGGTTGCAGACTCACAAGCCTGAGGTGGGCCTTGCCTTTCACTGTGCATGCTCCTTCCGAGCTCTGAGGTACTGCGGTGGTTGTCCCTTGCCCCGCAGTAGGCTACATTATGTTCTGATATCTCCTCTTTTCTCTTTAGTGCTCAGTTACCCTTCTTGTGTGCTGCCACGTGGTTTGAGAACCAGTGCAGGGTTCTTGTGTTCATCGAGTTCTGGGCTGTCTTTATCCTGTATGTGTTGTACCACAGCCCCCTTTCTTCTCTTCATTTTCTTCTTTGTGACACAGTCACAGCGGACTCTTGCTGCGTTTGCAGTTTTGAGCTGTTTGATTTTTCTGCAATTCTTGTAAAACGTTTTTTGTCTCTTGAACCCTCAAACTTTTTAATTTTTTTTTAGTTGGTGCATTCTTTTTTTTTTTTATTTGTAGAGACTACGCTTATTTCTGTATTGACTTTTGAAACCTTCTTTTATTTGGTTAATTTGGGGCCTTTCTTGCCAAGTCTTTTATCTTTGTTCTATACACAAATTCCAGGTAATTTTTTCTTTGTTTGTTTTTGACAACTCTCATGAAAATAAATTTCAGGTGACCTCTGCACTCATGTCCACGGTTCCTCAGTCCTGACAATGTCATGCATTAGTTCCCTGAGTTTATTCAGATGTAACCATTTCAAATCAAGAAACTTAGAACTGAGATCTATTCCTGTTCAGGTCTTCTCTTTAAACCAGACAGAATCTGTCTCCCTTGTATTTTCCATAGTTAATTTTTGTCTGTATTTACTAATCTCTAAACCAACATAATTTCTTGTTTGTTTGGGGAATACTTGATGAAAATATTTGGTAGTTGCATCCTCAGCTCTCTGAACTCCACCACTATTAGTAGTGTTTGGTCTTATACGTGGGGAACGAATCTCCCAGAGGCACAGTCAGTGCTAGAGGTCTCCATCCAGACTGCAGTCAGATGGAAGGGTGCTACAGCAAATACCCCACACTGTGTGGCAGAACTTCTCTTTGCTTCCTTCTGTAATGGTTTAGTTTTGCCCAGGCTGCCACGCTGTGTTTCTTTTCTGTTGCTTCATTCATGTTCATTCACATGCTGTCATCTTCGTCTTTCATTTCTTCCTTTCTCTAGCTCCAGGGCTGTTTTTTCATTGTTTCTGGGATTGCTAGAACATCTCACACTTTTGTGTTCTTCTCCCCTCATAGGCCTGCCTCCCCTGATACAGAAATACCTGATTTGTTTCTTATTGCTCAAACCCTCGTTAGAAGGTTGTGCAGGTCTTCTGCCATTCATTTTCCTTCCCATTTGCTGCCATTCCTTTTTCATCACTTGCCTGATTTTCTTCCTTCTGCATACTGAAACCAGGTGCCCAAGGAGTATGTCTCTCCCAGCCTTCTCTCCTGGCTTAATATAAAGTTACTTATTATTTTGCCAGCCTTGATTCCAGCAGGCCAGTATTCCCTGCATTCAGGGGAGCCCATCCATTGAGGACGATCCTTTTACTATGAGTGTTTCTGGCACTTAAAAACTTTCATGTCTTCTGTGTCCTTGAACCATGCTGATTTTCCTTACCTTTTCATGACTTACTGTGTGTCTGAGGGCTGGAAGGTTCCCTCTGACTGGCACTTTGAATGACGTTTCGGTGCACCTCATCCTCGTTGCTGGTCTGCTTATCCAGCATGTGTTCCTGTGAGGATCCCAGTGTCATCTCCTGGTGGGATTGGGGTTGGTGGGTTCTTCCAGACCTAAACCACCTGTTTTCATACCTGGTCTCAGCAGATTAGGCATCATCCTGTCCTCTGGATCTACTGTTGTTAAAGGCATGTTGACTTCTTAAAATGGAGTCTGATATCAGTGGGAATTGCAAATCCTTTGTCCTTCTGCTGTTTCTCTGATTGCAGATCACGTCCTCTCACAGCCTTGAATATCCTGCGTGTTTGTTCTTGTAGCATGTCCTCCCCAACCTGGGGACCTTGTTCTGTTGTGTGTACAGCCATGAACTGTGCTCATGATCTGGGTGCTTGGCTGCGTTCTGTGATGGCTGTGTGTCAGTTCTCCTGTTGTCTGCCTGTTACACGCAGAATTTTCTGCTTAGCTGTTGTAGGCTCGGGGTAGGGGGACTTTACTCTGAGTTGCTCTTTATTTGTATTGGAGCAAAAGGTGGGAATATTTTTGTGTATGTTTTTATCTCCTCGTCTGTCCCACAGTTGTGGAGAACTCAACTTTTCTTGCTGGTCCCCCATGCAGGTGAGCTTTGTTCTGCTGGATGGGTAATGTTTTCAGTGACAATCTGTCCTGGAACTTGAAGGTGCTTTTTTTAGGTACCTAGTGCCCAAATTTTCAAGATGAGGATCCTGAACTTGGTGTCTTTTTGGTGGAAAGTCTGTGTGCAGGGGATTGGTGTGCTCATCTTTGAAATGCCAATTCCTGCACACCTGGCTGTGAAAGGTGGAGAAAGGGGCAGACGGCGGAGGTCTGGTTTCTACATACCTGTATAAGAAATTATTTTCTAGGCAGAGTTTATCAGGTTTTCTGCCTCCCAGAGCTAGCTTTTGGCATAGGCAGGGTAGGCGATGGTCAAGGCTAGCAGAACAGCTCTAGTAAAAAGTCGCCATTGCTTTGCTGTTTGATTTGTCCCTGCTTGAGTGCAGTGCTGCTGCCCCAGGAGAGCAGGATGACTGTAAGGATTTGCAGGCAGCGCCCGGACCTAGCCTGAGCATTAATAGCTGCAGTGCACTGGCCAGACCTGCTGAGGTGCAGGGGAAGAGGATTTCTCAGTCCCAGCTGGCTCATTTCTCAGGTGTCCCTGGCCATGTAGTTTAGATTTGGTATCAGCTCTCCTCAAGTGCCTCTGCCTCTCTGCTGCTGGTTTTTCCTAAGCAAACCCCATTTAGTGTTAATGAGCAGAATAAATAAAAAAATATTGACACTTTCTGCCTGTTGTACACATATGTCTTCCCACTGAAGCACTCCTGGTTGTAACTCTTCGAAACACTTTTTTTTGTCAGGATTGTGTTTCGTGCCTGGATTCAGCTTCTGTAACCTGAACTCATGTATCGGGCAATTCTTACAGGAATGCTGTGACTGCAAGTGCTGAGATGTGGTAGTGTGTCGCCTGTCCTCTGCTGGAACTTGAATTAAGGTGTTGATCAGTCCCCTGAGAAGCTGTACATGGGCACTGAGCAGAGAGCTAGTTATGGTGGAGCACCACAAGTGAAGGATCTGGTAATGGGAATACCGTCCTGGTGCTGGTTGGGTGCGTTTCCTTTCTCCCTGCAGTTTAGTCTTCCTCAGTAATGAACAACAGTGTGAATACATTCCGTTGCCACCTCTAGATTGTGTTTAATGCTCCAGGCAGGTCAAGGGGGACAAGAATATCCCTGCTGGTGGGAGGAGATGGTCTATCAGTACCATCAAAGTGGTTTCAGCTCCATACTGGCCCTGACCCAAGTTTTATCCAGTCTAGTTTATTTACTTTATTGAGATTGGCTTGGAGGTGGCCTTCGAGTAGCTTCTCTGCAGCCTTGCTCAAGAAGAGAGATGATGCTGGGCAGTAGATTTCTAAAGCAAAGATACCCTGATTGCCTTTCTTCAGTGTTTGTAGGACTGTTGCACCTACAGAGCTAGCCACTATGAAACCAGTGTGTGTTGTTAGAGCTGTATCATGAAAAGTAAACCGCTGCAGTGATACAACATCACCTGGCGTGGTGCAGAGCTGTTGGATGGCAGCCTTGACACCTTGTGTTTGCCTAGCAGGTCAAGGCATTCTCTAGTCCTGAGCTGTGTCAACAAGTGAGTGCATTGCATGACTTGTGTCATCCCAGGTTAACCAAAGTCCCGTGTATGCATTGAATGAGTAGATGTCGTGTGAAAAGCTGTATCACTTGAGCTTATTGCTGGGTGTCCAGATTCTTTGCAGCTGGTACTTTTCATATCTGATTCATGCTTGTTTAAAGCAGACCAACTTTGTTCCAAGACTGAGAAGTCTCTTTTCCCTTACTAGGAAGAAGATCTCTTAAACGATGTTTGCAGGGAAGTAGTCGAGAAGTGGTCTGAATCTCAGATTGTTGACGCCAAAGAGAAAAAAGAAGGTAGTGTCGCTGCTCGGTGTGTCTTTCCTCGTGGTATGAGTAATTTGCAGGGCCTTACCAAGATGAGAACTGTGTGTTCATCCTGTTAGGAGTTAACACCAATCCTGCTAATATGTTTGCAGATCTGACTTGCTTATCGTTGCCATTGTTGCTTATTTACTGTTTTGTCTTGAAATATGAAATGAGGATGAGTAGTTTCATGTTTAGCTGTCCCTAGCATTCTGCTGCTCTTTGGGTTCATAATCCTGCAGAGGAAAAGCTCTCTCTTTTTTTTTTTTTTTTCCTGTAGGATTTTTTCAGTTTCCTTTCGCAAAACACCTAGGGCTTTCTATCCATTCAATGCTAGCAATGTAACGATGGCAGCTAGCACTCTGATGGTAGATGCAGTTGTTATGATGCAAAATGCCTATGCTACTTCAGTTTATGCTAGTTTGGAAAGCAGGTGTTGTTAATACAACTACAACTGCACCTATGGAGAGCTGTGCTGTCCCTTCTGCTGCTGCTCACCCCAGTAGACATCAGGAAAGCATCCTTATTTTCCTCTTTCAAAATCTTCTCTTAAAACTGTCCTTTTTTTCCATAAATGCTTGTGGGGGGGAGCTCTGTGAGGCTGCTGCTGCTATACTAATGCTGCTCCTTTCCCAGTCATGTATATAGCCCCACTGTTTCTTTGTACCCTCTCTGAATTCATCCCTCATCTTCAGCTGTTGGCTCGGGAGCGAAGACCTCAGTCTTGTTCTTGTTCATCGGGGGAGGCTTGTTCTGGTCATTGAGCAGAGTTCTGGAGTACAATGAAGTCATATGCTGGAAAGATTTTGCTGGTTTAAGCATACTGCATGGATCAGTTAGTCATCTTCCAACTGCACGGACCTAACCGAAGCCTGTGACAATGTAACATCCCTTTTGGCTAAATCCTGCTTTTTTGTTTGCTTTGCATTTTTTTGTTGGTTCTGGTTGCAAACAGAATATTGTCACCGACTGATGTAATTCTAGAAGTAGTTCTCCCAGTGAGCCCTTATCGTGAGGCCTGTGTTTATATAGCGCTTTTCTTGTCTAAACCTCAGCATTTCACAAATATCACTCACCTTCTCTTTATAGATGAGGTGGCTGAACCACACAGTGGTTCAGTGGCTTTCCCTGAAAATTCACTGAAGTTGGTCCTTGGCCTAACCTTGCCTTTGGCTGGGGACAGGGAAAAGTTAGGCTATTCTGTGCATTAAATAAAATAAATCTCTCTTTTGGGGACATGTGATTGGAATTGCTGGAGCTGCTGCTGGACTCCTGCTCATACCATTGGTTACCCGCAGGGGTTTTTCTTACTTGTCACAGAAAGAAGGTAGCAGTTTGTGTCTAGGTGGTTAGAAGTGCAAGGATTTAATTTTCACTGTGGTTCCACAAAAGGATAAATCCCCAATGATGCCATAATAACAGAATCCTGAGGATAAGTTATTAACAAACTAAAAAAAATTTGGTGTCAAAACCCAAATGTCATTTTAAGAAATGGGCAGCAGAACTTCCATGTTGAAAGGTTAATCAGCTGTTTGTTTCCCTAGGTAGGTAGAAAAGAAAGAGTATTAAACTCATCAGCCACTTGGGTTTTCAGAATTTCTATTTGATGTGGTTTTAAGTACGTAGTTAAACAAACATATTTAGGTGCTTTTAACCAGAAGACAATGCAATTGGGAATAAAATGGATTTTCATTAGCAAGAGTCTTACTATTCCAAAGTTTCATCGTTAAACTTCCCTTGCTCCAGGAAAAATAGCACCTGATCATGGCTGTGTGCAGCATGGGGGAATTCCTCCTTGTGAGGAGAAGCTGGTGTCACATCACTGCATCGGACACCATGCTGGCCTGAACCATCCCCTCGGTGGCTCTCCAACAGCTCAGGCTCTCTCAAGTCTGAGACTGAATTCCCCAAAACGGCCAGCTCACTGTGCTCTGTGCATTGACAGCACCACTGGTGACCTTGTGAGAAGGCTTGTGGGAGGAGGGGAGGGCGTGAGGCTTCTCCCTTTAGCTCTGTGCATTTGACCCCAGCGACAGCTGCCTCCCTGCAGATGGGATGCAGCCTGTGACAGTGGGATGGTGCCTTTTGGGGACTGCAGATGTAGGAAGCGGCGGTGTGTGGCATCTCTTAGCTGGGACTTCACTGCTATGTCTGCAGGGACTGACTGATGCTCTGAGTCTTCTCCTTGCCAGATGAGATCCAAGCCATCGCCAGCATGATGGAGAAGCAGGCCAAGATTGTGGTGAAGCCAAAGGAGGTGTCCCAGGAAGAGAAGCAGAGGAAAGCCGCCCTTCTGGCCCAGTATGCCAATGTGACGGATGAGGAAGAATATCCTTTTCCTGACCCATTTGAGACTTGGTGCTTTAAAGGACAATGTTTATTAAAAATCACCTAAACCAATGCCCTCCCAGCTTTGCGGTGCCTGGTGGGGAGAACTGGGGAAACTTTTCAGTCTTCCTTCTCCATGATAGAATAACTTCCATGGAAAAAAGCATGGAAGCTCCTAGTTTGTGGAGTGCCATGAGCAGATGCTCCTTTAAGTATCTTTCTCTGCCATTTCCAACATATGTTTGGCTGAGTAAGGTTTGCCCAGTCCAGGTGTATTGCAGAAGAGGAGTGAATCACCTCCCAGTAGCTGTGCACAGTAGTTTATGTATTGAAGTTATGTCTTGCTTTCTGGTGAGAAAACCATGGAAAAGATCCTCTTTAGAGAGAGTATGTGTAGAGTGGGAGAATTTAACGTTAACTCTTCATAGTGCTGAAGAACAAGTTCTTCATTGAAGAGCAAAGTTGAATAGGAGGGAATCATACCTGGCACTTGAGCAGCAGAAGGGAGCTGAATATGGGGGTTTGTGCTTGCCTGGTCCTTGATTGTCTGTATTAATTTTTAGCTTCTTCCTCATGGCTTGATAAAACTATTTGACATGTTTTGAGTTAAGTGTGACTGTCTAGAGGCACAAGTTAATTACTGATGTCCATATTTCCTTAATTCTCTCACTGGTGAGGATGAACAGGATGGATCGATTGCAACAGCAGTAAATATTGGATCGGAAAAATGTATCCTTTGAATTCTCAATGAGTTGGGCTTTTTGGAAGGAAGGCAGCTTCCACGGTGAGCTTCCCATCCATCCTTATTTGTGTTGATACTCCCTGTTTCTTGAGGGCCACCTTTTAAGTTTGGTGATTCATTTTTCTTTTCATGTAGCCTGACCTTGCTCATAATGACTTTTCTAGGAAAAAATCCTTTCCTAGAGAGCATGTATTTATTCTACATGACTTTTCTATTTAGAAAAACAAGCAGAGATTCCTTTTTCTTTCTCCATTCCTTGTTCCCAAATTCCTTACTTGCTTGGCGAGGAAGGTGAAGAGGGGGGTAGAATAAACCAGCCCATGTGCAGCTTCAGCCAGAGCGTTGTCTGCCCTTAACACGCCACCAGCGCTGTTCCGAAACACAAACGTGGAGGATGTCTTGAATGCCAGGAAGCTGGAACGGGAGCTACTGCGAGATGAGTTCCAGAAGAAAAAAGAGCAAGATAAACTCCAGCGAGAGAAGGATAAGCTAGCCAAGCAGGAGCGGAAGGAAAAGGAGAAGAAAAGGACACAAAAAGGCGAGCGGAAGCGATAGCTGGGGTTTTCCAATTGGACTCTCAAGGGATAAAATTAATGACAAATACGGGGTGTGTTTAAAAAGCAGCAGAAATTCTGGGCACGTGGCTAGCGAGTGGTTCTTTGGAAGCGCTTCCTTTTTTCTTTTTTTTAAATTTAAAAAATTTTTTTTTTTACATAGCAGAAAAGAAATTTCAAGCACCTCCTAAACTCGATGCGTGCCATGTGCTTGTGGTGTCAGATGTCCCAGTCGGTTATTGTGGCCAATGTCTGTACCAAAGAACGGTGAAGTGATTATGTCCGTGTCTTTAAATTGATTTTTACTTCTAGCCACTTCAAGCAAAGTAAAACAAGATGTAGGAGAGGGCTTGCAAGCTGGCTGCGTCCTCCTGCTGGCCTTGGTTTGCAGCAACAGCGTGTTAGGATTTGAGAACAGAGCAGAGCCCCTTTCTGACTTGTAATTAAGGACATGCTGCTACAGGGCGACTGTGAATTTATTTACACTAGCCTTGAAAAATGTATTTGCAAATACATGTATTTATACTGCCATGAACAACACTATGTCTTCGTTCTGGCTGACCTCAGCGAGTGCGAGTGCTGTTCTGCAGCAAGAGAAAGGAAATGTTATGAAATATATATGAGTTGCAGCTATGAGACTGCATCACCCACAGGCTCTTGGTGAGGTAAAGGCTGTGCTGATTTGAGCATCAGCCGCAGCAGTAGCAAATCGGTCGACTCCTTACACTATTTTAAGACTTCATGCTGGTAGCTGGAAAATGGTGCTCCCCGATGTTTCATGTGGGTAAACACTGACTATTATTTCTATGTAAGTTGCCAGGGCGAATGCTTTAATGCAGGCTCAGCACTAAGTGGCTGTAGGCGACTTGGATGTGCTGGGTTTACAAGCCAGTTGCTCTCACCAGGCACAGCTGCAACTGGGAGCTGTCTGTGGGGGCTGAATGCTTCTCTTGCCCCAAAGGGCTTGTTACTTGCTGTTTCCAGCCGTTTTCGTGATGGTGTCACCTGCCTCTAGAGAGAACACTAATTTCTGTAAACTGAGTGTGAAGGAGGAGCTGCAGCACTTTGGGGTTGCAGAAGGAATGGGCATGCCTCGCCCCTGTGCGGCTTTGTGCTCTGGCTGTGGTTTGCTGGTGAGGTGCGCTTCTAGCAGGAGGCGGCTCCTGAGCTGCTGGTGGTGCCTGTCCCCATCGCCTGCTTTCAGCACCAGTCTGATTAAAGGGTCATGCCTCCTGTTTAATTAGCTGCTGCAAGTGTGAGTATCTAACTGCTTTATCTTTGGACTTGAATAATAAAATTGGTTGGCCAAGAAGTGGTTCCTCTCTGTCTGAACATTATGGTTAGTGATTGCGGTGCCTGGTGGTGCGGTGTGGGTGCTCTTCCCCCAGTCTGTCCTGTGTCCTCACTTTGCCCTTACCCAGCAGCAGTATTTGAGGGCTGACTTGTTGCTGCTGTGGTGCTGGTCCTCATTTATTCACACCTCATTTCCCAAGGCTGCATTGCCGCCCTTCACCTCTTACATGGGGCTTTGCAGGGCAGTGAACAAGCTGTGCTTGTCCCCAGGGCTGGGGTGGTGCAGTGTCACGTTTCAGGGTGGTTCAGGCAGCTGCCAGTGTGCAGGACTGCAGTGAGATGGGGAGGTGGGGGGGTAGTTGCTGAGGGAGAAGGGTGTCACAGAACCACTGCTGCACAGGGCCTGCTCCAGCCCCAGAACTGTGGGCTGGCTCATGCTTTTGCCTGCAACCTGAGGCCCTTCACACAACTCCTGGGCTTGAGGCTGGGTGAGGGTGCTGAGCTGAGGCTCAGCACCCATGCCTGAAGCCACCTGGGCCAGATGTAGGTTTGAGAAAGCTGCTGGCTGTTCAGGGCTATCTAACACTTCCACTGGTACCTCAGTTGCTCAGGCAGCAACAGCCACCCCCCCTCTTACTGGCAGCAGTCTTGGTTTTTTTTCCCCCATGTTCTTAAGCTGGATACCTGGTCCTGAACTTCCCCAAACCTCTACTTCCAAGTGGAAAGCAAGCCATGGGCTGAAGCTGCCCATCTGCACAGGTGCTGGCACACCAGAGCAAAGAGCTGTGTTCACCTCCTCAGGACAGGAACTGAACCCCCTCTGCTGAGCTCAAGAGCCAGTTGAAAAACAAAAGGTTATGCCCCATGTGCCAAAATACATAAATTCAACAGAAGTGTGTACAGATTTAAGAAGGGTGTAGTCACAAATGCACTGCAGGTGCTCCCTCTCACAGATGGGTGGATCACCTTTGCTGGTATCATTCATACCCTGCACAGGCTGCAAGGTTCAGTCCATCATGTCTGTCTAGCCAACAGTTCACTCCTGCACTTAAGAAAGGCCATTTTAGGGACAGGAACAGGAACAAAGGTTTTCAGCAGGCAGCCTGGGGCAAAGTGGGAGGACCACAACTATCCACCGGCACCTCACCAGGACAGCTTCACCAGCTTTTGGTGTTGGAAGCCACAAGCATGCTGTAGTCTTGGGTAAACACACAGACACAGGAATCAACAGCCCTCAAAGGGTTTAAGCTGCCCTTGGCTGTGAGCCCATTTCAGCACAGTGCTTCCCAGGTTGTGAGGCTGCAGGTCCAACTTCAAACCCCAGAGCTGCTGTAACCCAGCATCAGTAATTTTTACTATTGATTCAGTGCTGAGGCAGAGGTTGTGTCTGGAGAACTGAATGCTGATGCTGGACTGACACTCAGGAGTGCATTGACTCCATCAACACCAAGAAATGTATAGGGCAGGAATACTCCAGACAGACTGCTAAGATTTCCAGTTGCAGATACTGAAATCATTGCCTAAGCTTTCTCTGGCAGTACAGAAGAGCTTGTAACTAATGAGATACTTACAGGGAAAAAATAATCTGCCACTTTGGCTTCACTGCACTGATAGAATTTTCCCATGGTTTGTCTAAAGTTACAGTCCTTTCTCTCTATGAGAGAGTAATTTCAGTATCACCATTGCGTTATACCTCAACATACTTCAATAACTAACTGAAAATTACAGTCCTCATTAACAGATCAAGTTCTAGGAGCTGAGACTATGAAGACAAACACAGAACAACTGCTCGTCAACAAAAGCTAATTTATTTCTTACCAGACAGACTGAAGTCAGTACAGCATTGCTTTTAACATCAACATAGCCTAGGTTAAACTTAACAAATCTTAATACAGTGACTTGTGGTATGAAGATGTGCTTTGTTCTCCTGCCCCAATGAACTCACTCTGGCAGTGCTTTTGGTCATTTCAGTGATCAAAATGGTTACTCCACTTTCTGCTGCATTCTCATTCGGTTTCCTTCTCACATCATCTAATGACAATTTATGTGGTGCAATCACACCTTTTGCATATCAGGATTTCCAGAAGGAGGAAGAACAGAGACATTTAAAATATCAGGGTATCTAGGCAAGGACAGCTGAATAAATTTAATCCACACATTATAAACACGATGCTAGAAGTGTTAAAACCCCCTATCTCCTGAGCCACATAATACCAATATTTTGTATCAGTGAATAAGTTACTTATATTCCGTACAGATTAAGATATGCAGATAGATAAACACCAAGTATTAATAGCTGTCAAAAAATGCAGAGGTAAACTAATAAGTCTAAAATATGACAAGCAAATTTCAAACCAAACTAGTGAAAGAGTAACTTTAAGAAAACCTAAATTTCAGAACTTTGTGATACCTCTTTCGATTTTGAAGTGAAGGTATTAAAAACAATACTCATTATTTCAGCTACTGCACAGCTTTTTAAAGGATAATCCTGTGTGCATGTTATATTTTGATTATGTTTAAATACTTTAAAACAGAGGGGTTTTTTTTTTCCCAAGAGCATGCCCAAATGATTTGAACACATTTACTAAATTGCATGGTTTCACAACAGCAATTTTGTCATACCAGTAATTTAGTAGAACCCGGTGCATCTCCTTTCACAAACTTAAGACTCTAAAATCTCAAATTCATAAATATTTGTACTTTAAATATTTAATTTTACATCAATATTGGGTATTTTAGCATTTTTCCTCCTGTTTCCAGGTTTTAGTCCGATAAGGAAACCATTTTTACATCACAATCTTATCTGATACTAACCGGACACCCCATTAGACTACAGTCTTTAAGAATCATTATTTTGAAACCTATTTCCTAAAGCAAAACTAAAAGAAGTTATCAGAAGAGTTGTACAGCAGGGTTCCCTTGCAGAAGTTAAATAATGTCTTGGCTGTTAATTAGTCTGATTATTTTTTAAGTTAGCATTCACCAGTTTGGCTTTACAATATTCTGACGTTGACTGTCATGTTAACAGTTTAAGTAGAACCCGAGAGCCCTTAAAGCAAATTCAACTTCTCATCAAGATACAGCTTTAAATATGAATATTAATAGTTCAAACTTTACAAATAATTAAAAAGAATTAATGTATCAATCATCTCATACATACACACTGCAGAGTGTATTTTTGCATGCAACTAGTATTTCATTAGTGCTTGCTTACTTCAGCCCTCTGATTTAGGATGCCACAGTTGTCTGTGTTTTCGCACACTTTTTCTTCAGGTTGCTCAGTCTCCCGAAGAGCTTTCTCTGGATCTAGTGTTCCACCTGAAGATTTCGGTAAGGTCATCTGGAGCGCGCACCAGAGAGTTGTACGTGCTTTACGTGTTGCCACGCTCATGTCTTTAATTGCCAAAGCAAGAGCAAACACATCTGCAGGGAGGAAACGGTGTTTTAATCTTTATTACACAGGTCATCAGCAAGCACTGTGTGGGATTAATTCACCCTGGCAATGCTAAAGAGAGCAGAACTTCTTCCCCCTTTTTTGTGTCTGACTTTGCCTGTCTCTTCATAAGATTGTAAAAGTTGAATCTGAGAAAGTAGTGATTTTTACGCCCTCATACAAAGAGGCATGTACATAGAATTTAGGTACTTATTTTGTTAAAGGTTCTACTTAGCTGTCACTTGTTATCAGAAGCATGTAAAGCCTTACGGTCAGCTCTTGTTTTGAAACTATTCCATGTACACACATACTAAAGGTATCTCGCCCCTTCCTGTGCAAGCTCCTTGCTGAATGTTCACAGCAACCCCTCCACATCCACAAAGTGGATCCTTTGCCCATCTTGCCTAAGAAATTAAGCCAGGTGAAGGAATAGCTCATTTATGGCATTTTATTAAAGCATACAGATCATGTTCTGCAAACATGTCAACCCCCACCACTTTAAAATAAAGAGTAAGGTGGTGCAGTGGTCCATTTATTCAACTGCAATGACTTAATGCATAGGTAATGCTTTGATTTTAATTCCAGCCTGTGTGTGAAGAAACAAATTCAATACCCTCTTCTAGGCACTGGAGTTTTCAGCCAGAACTTGCAAGTTATTTTGGGGTAGGGGCACACTCACTCCTCTTGGAGTTGGTTCACACTACGCCGTATGCTGGGCTGCTCAGAAAGCACGTGTGCACTTGCCTCCCTGCTCAAACACTTCCATGAGATTTGGGAGCAGTGGAAGACTTTAAGTCAAATCTGCTCTTCCAAGTGCTTGTACTCAGTAAGCACGAGTGCAGTTTCATTTTATTGCAAAAACCTGGCACCCACCTTCAACCAATGTTGTTGGATTCACTGTTCCAGGTGAAAGCATGCCCCTCTTGGAGGTACTGGGGGTGCCTCAGAAAAGGGCAGAATTTGAAGACCTAACCTTATCCCCTCACCACCACTCTTTACCAGCTTGTCTGGCTCTCACTCCCCAGGCTGGTTCCTGTGAAACTCATTCTGAGACATCCTTCCTTCCTCCTGCACAGAGTGACTGATTCCTCTATAGTTACCACTGCTAAAGCAGCTGGAAGGAGTGCTACACAAAATTGATTTAGGTAACTGTGAAGAATCACCATGAAAATCCACTTGTCCAACACAAGTGTCAGCTATCCAAAAAGTTTTAGAAGGTAGTGTTTTGAAGGATAACTCCAGAGAAATAAAAGGATAGAAAAGAGAGTGGGAGGATGTGATTATCAGGTCTTATATTCTCAAAATTCCAATTTCCACACCAAGCTTTGTGGAATCCAGAAGAAACCACAGGAATGGTGTCATCTGGACTGCCTAGAAGAAGCTAAGAAACAAGCGACACATAAGTGTGCATCTCAAAGCTGTAAGATACAGTTGGCATTTGGGTCACTACCAGGGAAGAAAGGAAAATCGCATAGTAATAAGGAAGGGCTGTTTTAAAGTCTTTGGCTGAATGCAGTGCCTGAGAGTTACAAAGATTAAAAAGGTCTCTTCTCCCTTCAGAAGATGATCTCTAACAGCTATATCCTTCTGAAAGACCCTGAAAACTAAATCTAGGGCAATCTCAAAGCAGAGGTATGCTCAGACAGCCCTGAAAGGCTTGATGGTTGTTCTGGGTGACAGGTGGCACTCCTTAAAAGCGGTTTTTTTTATCATTGTGATTTCTTCCAGAAATTCATTAAGCTGTCAAAAACATTTACAAACAACTGCCAGATACCTCATACAGTTCCATAACTTTGGTGTGTAATAGCAGAATTTCAGACCCACGTTGTGCATGAATACAACTGATATGAGGAAGCTCAGATCCATCTGCTTCCCACTGAAGCAAATCTGTGTTGCAACTAAAGTGAGGGAGCTGGGAGAAGACAAGACCATGGCTCACATATGAATTTTGTTTAAATCAAACTTCCTGGAATAGAGGACATAATAGACAGGTCCTGCCTGATAAGACAGATACTTAATATCAGATCAGATGGGATAGAAAGGTGCTATGGAAACAGGGTTGGGCCAGGGAAGACCTCTTCTCAAATAAAACAAAACTATTAACAAGAAGAAAGCTCTGCCAAAGAGAGGAGATGCACAGCCTCAGGCATTTTCCTCAAGGCTTTCCCAGACATGCAGCAAATATAGTTACTACATTCAATAATCTACTGTTTGAAAAATCCTCCCCAATTGCCACAACAGGCTAACACATCTTGGAGACAGCCAGTATGGAGGATGAGAGGTAGACAAAGAAAATGCAACCCTTCTAGTTAAGTAATCAGAACCCATTATGCAAAGCCCACTTCTTTCCCTTCTCAAAGCAGCTGGACCAGGGAGCAGATCCTGAGGTCTGACAGCTACTCTTTCCCAGACTACTCAGTTCCAGAGCTCACTGATCTGGTTAAGAAGTAGCACCAAGTAAAGCCAGCACCAATTATTTTCATGGGCTTCAACGCCCCCCAAGCGCCTTTCGTCTTAACAAGTCACATAATTTTCAATCAAGGTAAAGGGAAACAAGAATGACAGTGAACAAGTGAAAAGAAAAACTGCTATACTCTATCTTTTGAAGTAAACTTTAGAATTACAGAAGCGCATGACAGGATACCCCAAAGAAGTAAAATAATCCATCTAATTCAGTTGTGGAAGGAAAGGCAGGAAGTGAACAGAGGACTCAGAAATGTAAGAAAGCATCCAACACAAAGCAGTAGGTCAGAGTGTCACAGGTAGCAGGAATTTATTCTGACTCACATCTAAGAGAGAAGGGAATCTGCCATTCTGCCTGTGCACTAGTGAAAGATTAAGCTGAATATTCTGCATATTTTGGATACCATTAAGAATAAAAACATTCTGACCAATACATTTTTGTGTATCCATCCAAAATGTGATTTGTGTTTTATGTCAATCTACAACAGAACATGCTTGAAGAGGAAATCCATTCATAATGCAAGGCCATGTTGGTCTCTTTGCACAGATTCAGCATGGAGATACCAAAGAACTTCTACACAGAAATACACACAGGGCTAGAGGGGTGATGGGAACAGGGATAGGAGGGGCAGAGAGAAGAAGGAAGCAATCATTTAATATCAACTCCAATCCCAAACTGCATTACAAAAAAAAAAAAAACCACTACCATTTCATTACTTGCTAGTTTATTAATTGAATAAATGCACTCCAAATTGATTTAACCCATTTATCTCTATAACCCAGTTTTAGTATCCTCTCAAAACCATCATCAACCTGTACAGTCTGCCTTTCTCAAAGCTCTAGACACTGAAAAATAAATTAAAACTTTAATACAAAACCCCTCACGCTTTCTTTTTTTTTAGACTTGCAGTATGTGTAGAATTTTTCAGCTACCTTATAAAAGTACATAAGCATAGTTATACCTCTGTCATCTTGGCATCTGGGAGCTCCTTGCCTCTGTCGATTTGAAGCATTTACAATTTCATCTTTTCTACGCGACTGCACTACATGAATTACCTCCAGATGTTTATCAAGAGCAGTAGAAATGTTAGCATGAAGGGGAGAACTGCGAAGGCGCTCCATTTTTCCAAGTAAAGTCACAACCTAATGAACATTTTACACGTTACAGGAGTTCAAACTATACTCATCTAGACTTACAAGAAAATTAACTAGATTAGGAAGAACAGATTAATGATAACCATTATTTTCTTTCGAGAACAGTTCATAAAGTTATAGCTGAAGTAGATTTAAATTCTTACCTAGGATTTCTTCTCTGAAACCGAAGCTGTAGAATACCTGGGTGTGCACAGCACAACAGCAAAGCTAAAGTACCCCAATATTAGGACACTCAGCTTACTTGTTAATAATAGATATATACAACTTTGAGACCCCCATGTAATAGGACATGACAATGTGCATTCCTCTGAATCAAGACCACTGCAGTCCTCCCTTTCATTAGCACTCCTACAATTATACGGGTGAAAACCAATCCCACAAAGACCAGTCAGTTTTCACCCGTATTATCTCCTTGGGCTGCGCCAGTGCAAAGCAACTGGCAACATGGGAATGCAGCAGTCTCATTCTG
Source organism: Astur gentilis (assembly GCF_929443795.1). Taxonomy (NCBI): domain Eukaryota; kingdom Metazoa; phylum Chordata; class Aves; order Accipitriformes; family Accipitridae; genus Astur; species Astur gentilis. The sequence continues at coordinate 41,266,036 of NC_064884.1, read as the reverse complement.
GAAGCTGCTGTGGAACCACACGTGTAGGCTGACTTTCAGGATGGTTACTCAACACTAAAGGAACTCTTCCAGAGAATATCAAGCACAAACATTCAGAAATAATTCAGTTTTGTTTAGTCAATTGAGAATCTGCACCTTTGTTGTCTTGTTTATCTTACAACAGTCACATTACTATGAATTTCCCCTTGGTGAGTGATTCCTCAACCTTGGTTCACAGACCACTGAAGAACCTGGTTACTGGTCTGCAGAAAGAGATAAAACTAGAAGTTCTGAAATTGTAATGTTCACTGGGCAATGGCTACACTTGATGACCTATAAATAAGCCTGATGATTAATGGTCATCCACAAGTTAAGAAACAGAGGGTCTGGGAGCACAGTGCAAACTGAAGTTCTTGATGCTTCCTTGCAACAGAATGACTGTAGGCTTCCCTAGGAAAAGGACTGGCATGGAGTTTTTGAAACATAAGAAAGGGTGGCTAACAAAGGCAGTTGAACCAGGACAATTTGCCTAATCTGCCCCAAGTATCCTCAGAGGAGGCTGTTGGCCAAGACAGTTATTTTGATAACAGCATCCACAACAGCAGAACAGAGCAGCCACTCCTTGCTAAGGGCTCAGGAGAGAGCATTCAGGAAGGAGCAAGCTCCCACTGCCAGACTTGTCCTGCTCTCCCTTAGATCTGGCAAAAGCCTGGTGGGGGGTGGAACATAGGGAGGAATAAACCACGCAAGTTACTGTGACAGCAGCAACTACCAATAAACTCAAAAAATGACACTTCACATTTGTAAGGAAGCTAAGAATTTACAAAAAAGCAAAGGGAGAACTTCACATGAACAACTGAGGAATAAGCCGCTAGGATAGGAAACTAACGTTGGTAAGATTGTTTGAAAATCACTAGATTTGTTTCTGAAGAAAAAGTCAGATTTTTAAGGAGTGGCATAGTAGGATTACATAAGCAAGTGAAACAAAGTAAGATGAACCTAACAGTCATTTCCCAGTGTTACGTAATAGTACGTCCACATCCACAAAAGGACTTACGTTCTGAAGGCCTTGTTTTTCAGGTACCACAACCTCATCCAGTGGGATCCACAGCTGATAGTTAAATGCCTGTGTTCTTTATACTAAGCCTGGGAGCAGTGGCAGGTATCCAAAAGCAAAATCCACGAAAGTCAGCAAAAGTGGCCTGCCCCAAGCAACCCAACAGGAACCACCAAAGGCTCAAATGCTCGCTTTCCTGTCCTCTCAGGTTTTTCAGAAGTTCATCCCGCATTCCCAAGAGACCCTTCCTTCCACTTACAACTCGGAAGCATTAACTAAACCTGCCCTTCTCTTGCAAAGCACAGCTGATCCCTTTTGACTGTCATAGGGCTTGCCAAGTCATTTAGATCTTTCACTGGGAAAAGCAGCAAGCCAGCAGCGACACTAAGGTTGACTGCTGGAGTGGCAGGGTCCCAGTGAACAGGCAGCAGAGACACAGACCCTGCAGTCTAGGGGTGAGCATACTCCATAAGATAAGGACCGACGTTTCAGGCCCAGCTTTAATGACTGTTTTTAACAAAACAATGTATTTGGAATAAGGACCATAATGCTTTCCCCAGACCATACAGATAGCCTCACTACTAGAAATAAGCTCCCATTTCCTCTCTCTGGCAAAAATCATTACCAGTCCACAACAGAAGAACTTCAACAGGACAAGCTGAATGTCCAGCCTCAGAGTACCCCACAGTGGGGTGACTATAGCATTCTCCAGTTACAACAGAGCTGTGGATTCACACCTCCCCAGAAACAAGAGAGATGCGATACAGTCCACAGAGACGAGATCCTGGTTTAAAGTTTGTTCTTTGACTATTAAGTGGTTTTAATAGCTACTGATGATATACTGAAGGAAGCTACTGTCACGTCTCCATCAGCTATGCTTTGTTCTGGAACTGAAAGCAACTCCATGTGGAAGTCTCAAATGATAAAACCAAAGTAAAGTGCATGACCACCAAGAAGATTTAACTAGATGCTCCACACTATGAAGAGTTAATCTTAGATTCAGCTAGCTCAACATCCACTTGAGCCTTTGTACCAGTGTTTCTCTTTGGCCATCACTAAGCTTTTTGATGTTAGAATCCAGGTTCAACAGCCCCACTGTGCTTTTAAGTGTTCTTAAAACTACTTTTCAGTTGCTACCTAACAAGTGTCTGAGGTTCTATACCCTGAAGCTTGGTTCCTCAAATGGCTAGAAAAGATGAAGTCCTTTTTTAGATGCAGTTTTAAAGTACTAGGACAAGGACAGGCAAGCCTTCTGAAGTGGAAACTTCCTAACACTGTTCTTTTGGGGTTCATAAAACAGTAGTTTAAAAAGTGTACACTAAGCCAATCAACACATCTTCTGCTGTACTCTTTACTAGGCTGTATGAACAAAGCCAGGCCACAAGACAGATTTCAGCAGGCAGTAAGCAGACATGGCTCCACAGCTTTATTTCACCTTTGCAAGACTGGTAAGAAGGACTGCTTCTTACCACTGGTGCCTTGGGAGTGTCTGAGCTCAGCAGTACTGGTGCCTCCAAGAACCAGCACTTCTCAGAACAACAGCTGCCGTCTTTAATCCCACATCCCCTTGCAGGGGCAGGCTTCAGCTCTGTGCTTTCAGCCTACATTTCTCCTCCTTCTGCAGCATGAGCATCCTGGCTCTGGCCTCTCTACCTCAGAAGAGCCAGATCAGACCCTTGCTATTCTGCTGGCAGGTCAGATAAGCTCTGCCTGTGCTTGCCTCCTCCCTCTAGTCTCCCTTGCAGAATTCTGCACAGGCTGCTGCCTCACAAAGAAGCACGATACTGCACACTGGCATGATCGGTTGGCCACAGAGTCACAGGCAGCTCAAAAGACACAACTCATGCTTGCCCTACAGGTTATGGCTGTTTGGCTTAAGCAGCAAACTAGTAACATAGAAATTCAGGCTGAAGTTGCATCAAATAACCATTCTGCATGAAAAAAATACAAGACTCTAAAGCATATATATATAAAAGTCTTACAAACATTAATTAAACTTGCTTTTCCCCCAAAAAATACTTCCTTTAATACAGTGTCTACAAATCTACAGTGAACATTTCTCTGCTGAGCTGCTCAAAACAGAAGAGCTCAAAATGCAAGCACATCTTAGAGCTGTGCTGTGTAGGCTAGATGACTACATTCTGGCATCTCATGCACATTCTTGTACTAGGAACCACATCCTCCTGGCATGTAAACGTGAGCCTCAGCCACTCAGTGGGTTCCCTGGTAACAGCAGCAGTGAACCTGGAGCTGTAGAAATTCTAGCAGGGACTGCTGAAATATTATTCCCTGCATAGCATTTAAGAACAAAGCTATTTTTGGAAAAGCTGCTCTGATCATCTTACATATCTTATACTAATCTAAGTTCTGTGTGATAAGTTCAATAGATTTTTTTTTTAATTTATTTTTTTTAAGTCCTACAACTCACTCTGGCTTGTTCACGCAGCTGATCCACAATTAAGCGATCAACTCTTGATGGGTTTGATGTCAGCCTTGGAATTGGAGTGTTGTTAGCACTGGAAACCTTTTTCCCTTGGAAATTCTTAGCAAGAGCTGATTCAGTCTGCAGGAAAACAAAAGAATAACTTCCTAAGAATGTAAGCTGCAAAGTGTGCTTCATTACAGAAACAAGAAAAAATATTAGATATACAGTGTCTTTCCCTTAGGGTTTTGGATTATTTTTTTTTTTAAAGCAGATAATGAGGATTCAGGCATTTGGGATTTAACCATTTGGTAAGACAATCACCTGTTTTAAGTGAACAACCGCTTTACTCAAACCAGTTCAACTAAAGTAATTATGCCAACATAATGGGTTTCAGAAGTGCTATGTCTTCTCACACTCTGACTACAGCCTGTACTAATTTTGCCTGTGAATAAAATGGAGGCAAGTCAGAATTACAAGGCAAAAGCGAATGAGCAAACAGATGTGGGCCTCACCCACAAAATTAAAATAGAATTGTTTAAGTCAGCAATTAACTTAAATTTTGTACAGATTAGTCAAACTACAGAAAGCTGCCCTTTTTTTTTTTTTTTTGTTAAAATGAAATCATATTTTATTCAGCCATCAGAAAATTACTTTGAAACCTGACTGCAAGATTTCAAATTTCAATCTCTCCCAGGCCATTGTTATGTCACTCTGGAACACCTGTAACAATACATAGCTAGCTAAATCTGTTTTAAAATTGCATTTCTTAGATTGTCTTGTAGTGGTTCACATAAAGCTGCCGCCTAATTTTCTCCACGCCCTCCTCATCTCAGCACGTGTCAAGTCTTTCTCTTTTGCACTTTTCTATGCAAGCCCAGACATCAATCTCCCCCCCCTCAAGTCAAGCTCATTGTCACCCTAACCCCTCTATTCAAAGCAAAAACTGACTTTTGGCAAAAAACCCCCGTGTTACATACCCTCACAATTAAGTTTCTGTTGTTGGATTGGCACAACAGAGTTTCCACAGAGAAGGTGACAACCAAATGGCCCGGCCCCACGATTCCCAGGTAACATTTGGTCAATCTTCCCTCTCAGAAAGTCAGAGCTCCAGGTCGTTTTTGAATTTCAATACCAGCTAAACTGATTAAATTAAGACAGCTTTTACACTCACCAAGGGTAGCCTGAAACACTTCCACTGACGACCAAAAAGGGCAATTGCTTTAAGTAGGGCTTCATACAGAACTACCGCAATCTTTTGGTTCAAGTGTTTTAATATTACCCTTTCTTCAGCCTCTGTTTCTGGGGTAAAAAGAGCCCCTTCAAATACATCTTCGGTTTAAAACTTCAGGGAAACAGGAGGCGAGAACACCACATTGAAAGAACTGAAAGTGGAGGGCCTAAGAAATGTCATTAATTCTTGAAAGGATTAAAGTTTAATCCCAATTCAAAACATATTTATTGGATTTGCTTTCAAAGTTTCCAGATGCATTGTATTTATTGTATTAAAGAAAAAAAAAAAAGCATAACATAGCTTTGTTAGCCATACCACACACCTTCCCCAACCCCAACACAGACTGAAAAAGTCACCGAATCCCTGCTTTATGTGCAACATTCAATACAACATTAGTTATGCTCCCAACCAGGCTACAAGCCTTCAAAACTTCTGTTTTCAGTCCCAAGTATATATGGAAGCAAACTCTTAACTTTGAAGTCCCATTAACCATATCAACTCAAAAGTGAGAATTATCCATGACCTCTAACTGGACTGATTAGGATGAGATCTACGTAAAATCTGTGATATGGCATATTGATTTAGGTTGTTTTTTTGGGTTTTTTTACCTTCTTTCTTTCTTTCTCCAAAGCTCTCCACTGTTCATAACATTCTTCAAGTCTAACATGAAGTTCGCTGGCAGGCCCACTACGGGTTTTGACTTGCCTTTGAAATCCAAATGCTGGTACAAAACCAGAAAAAGAATTGTCACCATACATCTTATCATTAAAATAAGGGTAGAAGCATTTTAAGTCATCATGGGAGAACAATTCATGAGACTCCATCAGAGGGACAACGGAACGGCCAAATAGATGAGCTGATCTCAATGGGAATGCGCTCGAACCAAGCTGCTGCTTACGTCTAAAGTCACCCATCACACAATTGTTGGAAAAGCTTGGAGCCTGTAGGCAAGTCACAGGATTGATGCCATTGCTGTCTCCGCTCCCCTGCCTGACATTAAGATGACCCTGAGACTCCATTAAATCTTGGTACATGTTCTGCAACAACCCATCTGCATGTTTTTGTCCTTCCAGATCATAATGCTTACTGTGTGGCTTCAACTGGAAACGGTGTTTGTTCGTATTTTCAATGATCCCAAACTGCTGAGCTGAATAATTGTCACAGAATCCATTTGGCTGCTTTAATTTCTTTTCACTTAAATACTCAATGACATTCTCTTCTCCACTTCTAACTAGTGCTTCCATGCAAGCAGCAGATCGAGCTCGGTCTGCAGTATTATAACCAAAATCAAGACTTGAAAAAAACGAAGAATTCTCTTGACAGTACTTGTGAAATAAATTACTATTTAAAGGGAAATTTGAAGATGGTAACTGAAAAAAATCATTAGAATGACTGGAACTTTTTGGAAAAGCAGGTAAATGATTATTCAGTTTCAGCAAAGGACTTGGATTCTGAAAGGGGACAGAAGCAGCGGTTTTAGTTTGAACATTCATCCAAGCTGGCCTTACATTAGCAGCTGCTGAAAGATTTACTGAGTTTGGTAATAATGGAAGTGATCTACAGTATTCAGAATTCTGAAGATCAGACTTTGAAAACTGCTGCTTTTCTACACCATTTGCACAGTCACTATTCCCTGGATAAGCTGCAAAAGACTTCAGTCCATATTCAAATTTTTGCCCAAAATCAGTGCAGAATGAAGCTTCATTTGCAAATTGTTTTTCTGATAGAAGTCCTACAGCCTTGGGAAATGTAAAGTTTTGCTGATCTGAAATTCTATCTTCTATTTTTTTCTGAGTTCCTGATTTAACTTGAAATAATTTAGTATACGGTTCTGTGTCCAGAGATGGTGCCTCAGTAGTTCCATTTAATAACTTATTTTCTTGGAGGCTACAATTGGTGCTCTTGTTAGGCTTTGCTTTACTAGCATGAGAATATTCAGTGTATCTAATATAATCTGCATTTTCATTGTATCTGTGAAACTGTGAAAGAAATGTTTCTGTCTGCTTTTGGTGCAACTGTGCATCTGTTCCTCTGGGACACACCTTCTCCCTTCCATAAGAATAAGCATCAGCTCCTGAGTCTTTGATTACTTCTGAATACCCAAACTGGGGGGTAAAGGTGTTTTTTATGTATGGATAGTTCTGATACATGGGTGTTGTCTTAATATTCTCATTAGTCTGCATGTTGCAACAGTTGGCATGATCATTCCTAGAAGGGTATAAACACTGCTGTTCAAGGTCTATGCCAGTACACCCGTGATAACATTCGTCTACTTTTTGCTGTGATGCAAGATTACCACTTTGCAAGTACTGTTTTTCAGCAGCAGATACAGATTCGCTACTATAAAACCCCTGTTGTGAGACAGCTCCAACTGGTCTTTTAGTTTCTGGCAACAGGTCATGGTGGTCTACGATTTTGGTTGCATTCATGGGCCATACTGGCTTTAAGTTGGAAGGGCAGGTCCTTGAAAAAAACAAGAAATACATGTATTAGATTCTTATCTGTAGTGCTCCTCTTCCGTGCCCAAATGCAGGAAAACGTTTAAAACCCAAATTCTTCCCCCAACCATTTCTTCTGATTGATTCAACAATGCCTTACTCCAGCTTCTATCCACTACTGTCATCTTTGCAGTTTCCCTTAACTAGATAAGAAAACTGATTCTGGCTTGTCTAAATCCACCCATATACCTTAGGAGCTGCGTTCAAGCTGTGATATGTACATACCAAATTATGGTCAGTCAATCCTGTCAAGGGATTTGAATATCCATCACCACCAAAATACTCCTGGTTAAGCAACAAGTTAAGATAACCAAACTTCTGAAACTACCCACAACCTTTCAAAGCCGTGTCTTAGCACTCCAGACAAAACACTACTCCGTATTGTCTTGCTCGCTGCTTCAGAATCGCTTGTGTTTTACACTGGCTTACACTGCTTCCTGCAGGTAAATCAAGAATAAGCATCTCGGCACATTTCCTTTCCTTCCACTAATTACCATGGATTAACACAGGACAATCAATCAATCACTGACTGTCAAGGAAAACTGTAAACAGACTAAGTAAAAAATGGAATTGTGCCTGGAAGTCACTACAGTCACAGACAAATTTGGCAGTACTGAAAATGGAAATCCAACCTTAACTGTCTGAAGCAAAGGAATTAGAAAGATCTCTTGATCAAGACTGACTCTAAAGTTTTCCCTCACTTCAGCCACATAACTCAGCACACATACAGAAATAATTGGAATTTTGGGAGGAGACAGAACAGAAGAGTGGTGCCTGGCTTGGGAACCTTGAGAACTGAGTTCTCTTTCTTATCCCTTAGACCTAGAATGCTCAGATTCAGGCAAAAGACAGTGAGCCGTCCCAGTATCTCGGGGATGCTGGATCTGAATCCTTCTGTGTCAATCTATTATGACTATCTAATAGTTTTTTTCTGGGGCTGGAATATAGGCATAATAAATCTGACATTTAGATATGCAAATATTGTTCAGGTAGTACTAACATCAAGAAACATTCATTTTGCATGGAATTCTTCTCTCCTGCCAGTTCAGGAAAGTGTGAAAGAGTATGATTTCATGTTTTGTATATTCCTTCTGTGAATTGAAATTAATTAAGAAACAAACCTAAAGTCTGGATTTGATCTTAATCTAAAAAAAATTAACAGGCAAAGGCATATATTCAAGGAGATTTATTTGAATACAGCATTTCACAATGCTTGTTAAGGACTTATTTAAAAAAAGCCAATTAAAAAGTTCTGTAAATACCAGAAAGCCAGAAGCTACCATGTAATCCGACTACCTAGATAAAAGCTTTAAAGTATCACGAGTGAAATAAGGGGGAGGGAAGGGAAACCATAAAGAGCATGAGGACTTGCCAGGAGCAGATGCAAAGATGACTAACAGAACACAGATACTGAGATCAGCAAGGGTAGTTTTTGTCAGAGGAAGAGAATGCCAGCAGTGCTTGCATGGCAACACACTCACCCCTCAGCACAATATGGCTGTGATTTATCTTGTTCTTCCAAGATGTTAGACACAAGTCCATATAAATCCGTTTCACTGCCATAATCATTCCTTTCAGGCTGCAACCTGAAAATGAATTGCATATTAATTAAAACTATTACTTCATTCAAAATATTTCGTAAGTTAAATTAAAAAAAAAAAATATAATCCATCTGCTCCATCAACACACACATTCTCTTTGTCAGAAATGACTACCTGGACTTCATATTAATCTGGGAAGCAGCAGGCTGCTTAGTATCATCTCCATAGGTAGACCATGGTGCATATAAAAGGGAGGAGTCCATGGGTGCAGAGTAGTCTGTTGTTGAAAGGGAAGAACTGTAGGTCTGAGGTAGCTCTACATTTTCTTCATTCTGTGTTTTATGTACAATAAAAGCATTGATTTTAATATTAAACACATCACATGGTCATTTCATCATTCTACACAGTTGTACCCGAGTTCACTCTTGGAGTAACCAGAGCATGAGAAGCAAGCAAGCCACATACTTTTTGACATAATGCTACAGATAACTTCTGCTGGTGACTGCCCAGGCATATACGCATAGGACTAAAAATTTCAGGCCATGCCAGCCTAAAACGTCTGCACCAGTTTCTAACAGATGATCACTGACAGGAGTTGGTGACATCCCCTTCCCCCCAATCAGTACAGGTTATTTACGCTACTGAAGAAAACTTACAGCCAATCCTTCTCTAGAGAAAAGGTCTTCTACCCAGTTTAAGTGAAAAGGAACATTTCCTTGTGTGGTTTAAACATGGTATGCTTTCTTAGCTCTTAGCAAGTGAAAAAATTAATGGTGCTTTCATAGGATTAAACGTTAAAAGATACACGATACACTCCTTTACAAAGCAAAGTAGTCTAGCAGCTACAGAAAGCGACACACAAAACCATGTTTTATTCCCAGTGAAGCTTTCTGCCTAAATACAGGCAAGTCTCTCTATTTCACGTCTCAGTTCCCCATGTCTGTAAAATACTTCTGTAAGCGAAAAAAGATGCCCAGTTGCTGGACTGAAAGACATGGGACGAGCAAAGCCACATGTATCTCGGATAGAGTAGGTAATAGGTCTGTTCTTGAAAGTACTGGAAATGACTTTTCATTCATTTGAGTCTTTTACCTCAGTGAAAGTTTATGAGTACAAAAGGCAAACTGAAAAGAGAGATCTGATGTACTTAACAGTCATGGCATTTTCTACTGGTCAGACTAAGAACCCCTTGCTCAACAGGCTGGTTTATACGAACATTTGGACTCTATATCTGTGGTATGCCATAGAAATATCTGTTACAATACCTAAGCTTCTGCTTCTTACTGACTTCTCAGTTGTCCTAAAAATAGTCATTTGCTCCTCACTTTGTCTACAATTGTTTATGGCAACAGAAGAATAAAGAACACAGTGAAATACTGTTTTACGAAACACCACATATTCCTTCATCTGTGACTATTAAAAAAGTCACTGTCCTTTCTGATGAACATTACCACCATGGACATTTATTATCAATGTATCAAACATGGTAATATATGCTCACTGGTATAAGCAACTTCATTAGAAATATTTTTTTACCACTTTGTTTACAAACAACCCAAACTCTTACACAGATATAAAAAAATTCATTTATAATCAACTGAACCTGTGATTTGTAGCAACCATATAGCGAGCCAGCGCCTGTCATTACGTTACTGAATACATCAGTCAGCCTCCCACCAGCTTCTGTGCTACTCCAGCAGCGACTGCCGCCTCTGAACGCAACCTTAGGCTATACAAGACAAGGAAAAACAAAAGTGGTAAGACATTATTATACATAGAACTGAGAGTTGTGGATTTTATACCAACATTAACTTCTTTAACACTAATCTACCTGTGAATTCTGTTCCACCCGAGTTTTCAAGGAATTAGTTCTACATATTGACATTATAACATTTTCATACTTGGCCTCAGAGAAAAGCTCAACCCAACAAACCACGAGAAATTCACAAGGTGTTTAGAGACAGAGGAAGCACAGATTAAGAGGAAACCTGCATTGTCTCCATTTACACTAGCTGCGCTTCCAAAGGGGTGAACCACCACACAAGAACATCAACTACAGAAGTGGAAGAATTATCATCCCTTTTACCAACAGCAGCAGAAAAGTCATTTAGCCTTCCGCGCATGGCTAGACACCTCTCATCCTTTCATCACTGTTCCTATTACACTGTTTACATTATATGAATACATGTACATGCATTTTCAGATTTCAGGAGCTAGAATTTTGCTATAAAACACATACTGGGAGCCACAGTGGAAGCTTGTCCCATTCCATAACTATGGGAGAAACAACTTCCACCTAAGAAACACACCTCTTCCCATCACCAACCTGGAAGTGCTCAGAAATAGGTAGCCAGTGGGAGCAAGGTATGAAAAAACAAAAAGATAGGCATCTTTTCTTCCCTTCCTCAGAAGGTGAGGTACACAAGGAAAATTTAAAGTTAAAATAAAACTGACTAGCTAAAACCTCCTTTAGTTCACAAATAAAAGTGACATTATTTGCATAATATTTAAAATATTACTGTAACAGCTCACTTGAAATACTTACTAAATTCAGAAAAAGTTCAAGTTTCACAGGGCTAGCATTCTGACAGTATTCTGAACAAGCACTCCTCTCTCCAAAAAATTGTTCTTCTATAGCCACCCAAGGATGAAAACAGGCTCTACATCTAACGTACACGGTCTGCAGCATGATCTTCCCTCTAGTTTATGCCACAGTTACACCAATGTATTAACACAGTTTTTCTCAGACACTTTTTACAAATATGTGAACACGCAAAACCAGAATTAGTGTGGAAAACAGCTCCCTTTCTTACACTAGTTATGCCACATTTTCTCCTTAGTTATCTCCTTGTTCAATAAGGACACCTAGCACTTACATGACATATGAGCTCTAAGAATTAAGTACAATGAGCTGATACAGATTTGAGACACCACACACACACCATATGCACTCATTTTTTTCCCAAATGGAACTTTTTGGCGACACTTGTTTTCCCACCACTTCTGACCTCAGTTTCATAGCATCCGTTACCACAAGACAGGCCCAGGCCTAGACGGCCCCATGCGGCCCCACACAGGACGGCGCTGCTGACCTGAGAAAAGCCCGGCCGGGGCAGCAGACACCCTGTGGGGGGAAGGGCGCGAAGCCTAGCCCAGCCTCAGCCCTGCCCGGTTACCGGCGCCGAGGAGAAGGCCCAGCCCCGGGACAGCTCCAACCATCCGCTGAGTTTCTGACAGGAAGAGCTGCACGGCCCAGCCTCTCCCCAGCCCGTAGCGCGGCCCCGTCCCTCACCTCCATGAGGGACCCCCGGGACAGCGGCTGCCACCCCAGCTATCGGCAGCGCGCGCGGCCGCCCCTCCCGCGCGCCGCCATGGCGGGCCGCCTGAGGCGAGGGGCGGCCGTTAGCCTCGCGCCGGGCCAACCACCGCCCCGCGCGCTCGAGGGGATTGGCCAGCCCCTGAGCTGCCTGGCCAATGAAGAGCCACTCGGCAGCCTCGCACCTCCCCGCACCGCGTGACCCTCTCTCTTCTCCACGAGGTTATTAGACATCGAGAGCCTACAGCTAGTCTCATGGTAACGGAGCTTTATTTCTATTGGCCCCTATCCGCCAATGAAAAATCACCTCGCTCATCCCTCCCGCCAATGAGGAGCTGCGGAGCCGTTGTTCACCCGGTCACAGCGCCGCGGCCGTTGAAGCGGGCTCGGCCCCGGCCCCAAGCGCTACTTCCCGCCCCGGGCGCCGTCCCGGCATCTGCCCTGAGAGCTGCCCGGCTGCCATGTCGGGGCACGGGGCCCTGTCACCCCCGGGCCCTGTCAGCGAGGCTGCCCTCAGCTGCTGCCACCACGTTAGGACAGTCCTGCCCACGGCCACACTGCCCCCGAGACTCCACAGTGGTGTGCATTGCCCACGGGAGCAAGAGGAAACCTCCTCACCAGTGACAGAGCAGTCCCCGGTCGCAGGGCTTGCTGGGCTGAGAGCCTGCTGAGGAGTTGTCGTTAACTCGATCCCAGCCAAAACCAGTGCAGCAAACAGCCGAGGGTGCCCCAGAGCCCCAGGGTGCTGGGTTAGAAGGAGAAACCACAGGAAACCTGATGGAAAAGGGAACCCAGTTCCAGCAGCAGGGTCACTACGCTGCCAGCCTTTGTTTCTTTACACTTCTCGTTGCTGCTGCTGGTTTAGATACTCTGCCAAGCGTACGAGTATCACTGTTTTCACTAAAAAGGACTAAGGAAAGCCTAAAAGCCCTGAAACAAAACCATACTCGTTTTCACTTCTCAAGCTATTTTGCTTTTCAATTCTCAAGCTATTTTGGTTTTCACTTCTCAAGCTATTTTTACGGAATCTAGGGACATAATTTTTGCTGCCATCTCTATTTGGGCAGATAAAGGCAGTACATGGATAACTTCATGACGATAGAGGCATCATTTTTTTATGAATTGTGGGCATTTGTGTTGTGATACATCCCTCTCATTTCCCAGTGCAAGCTGCCCTCCAGCCTTCTTACTCCCTTCGGCGTGCTACCAGCCAGCAGGTTCACAGGGAGGTTAATGGGTCGAGCCTGGGGAGCCGGATCCTGTCCAGTGTGCCTTCCTAAACCCACCCAGGGAGCACGGCCACCCTGACGCCCGGGGATTCAGGATGCAGATGTTGTGTCTGCTGGAAACTAGAGGTCTCACTCCAGGAGATCACGGGCTCATGGAGGGGTCAGCCCTGAAGGTCTCTCAGCTCCATAGCGTGCACAGTCCCCCTGCTTCATCTCTTGCTCCCTGCCCCGGGGAGGGGCTGGCTGTGGGGCAGAGCTTTGGGTCATGCCCCGGTGAACGTGCTGGCCCGGTTCAGAGCATTCTGCCCAAAGCTTCTTGAGGTGTAGGCCTGTTGGCTGGGCAGACAAACTGCAACTGGAGCTCAGGACCAAGCGGGGGTGGGCTGGGGTCCCCTTTGGTCCCAGACCCGAAGAGGAACCGATTGGTGCAAGCTTCATGTTTGGTTTGGGGAGCTTTGCTTTGGTTTTTTTTCCCCTTTGAAATGGTGATAGGCGAGGGAGCGTGGCCACCCTGCCCTCGCCATCCCCTCACCTATTTCCCTACAGATTCAGGGATTGTATTTCCTGTGTTTGTTTCTGCAAGAGACTCCTTCAAGGCCACACGGCAGAGAGATTTGGGAAGCTCCAAGTGGTGAGAATCCCCACAAAATTGTATCACTCAGCCGGAGTTCACTGCTGGGGATGCAGCAGCAGCAGCCTCCTCTGGGGACGACCCTCCAGGCCAGACACCTTTACCAACTGCATAGGAAAATGCTGTTTTGGCAGACACGGGTGTTCCCCTGTTGGTCTCACAGCCTGTTTCACATGTAACTGAGGCCAGGAAGCAAATCCCCTCCAGCAAGAACTGCCTGGCAGTTACCTGCCCAAAGCCAAGGGGTTATTTGCAATATTTAACAACCACTCTTCAGAGATGTTTCCCCGGTGCAGTGATTTCTATTGAGGAAGGGATATAGACGGAGAAACTCTGCTCAGCTGCTGTGCAAGCAGGAGAAACACCATCTCACTGGGGAAACCAAATTCTTGCACTGTTTAGATTTGCCCACAACAGATTTATGTATTGACCCGATTTCTTTATCCACTGAATCCTGTACTCATACTCTGCACTGAGGTACATCCGTAGCCTGAGGTATTGACCACTTTGGCCCACTGCATTAAAGTGGTCCCCTGAGTTTTCCATGAACTTGGCATTTCCCTCTTGGTTACAGCTGACATTGCTACCCGTTCAAAGCAGCAAACTGGCAGTTAAAATCAATGTTAATATTTTATTATGTTGTCAGAGCCCCATGCAGGAAGCTGATGTGAAAGGTTGCTAATGCATTAAAGCTCGCTCCCTGAATTGATTTCCAGGCTGTTGAGGTCGGCTTTGGAGACAGTATTGAACCTTGCTTTGGAGTCCAAGTGTTTGCCGCCTTTCTCCCTCAAAGCAAAGTCAAGACTGAAGACGATAATTGGAATTTCATTCTCCTGCAGAACATTACACAGGGGGACACTGCTCTGTGAACAAGCTATTTTCATCTCTCAGCATGAGACAGTTTATTCAATATGATCTGTTGCTCTTAAGAGTGAAGCACCATTTCAACCAGATCCCAGGAGTGGGCCTCCATACGGATCCATATCCAGAAGTCTGGCTGCAAACATTCAGTAAGTGCTCAAACAGGACCAGGCTACGCCAGCTCTGTGTAGAAGCAAGAGCTGCAATCAGCAGAAGACACTCACGTTGTGAGCAAAGGCCTAGGAATGGGCTTTAGAAGCCCCAAGCCCTCCTTACCAAAAAATGAGGTTAACTCCAGGCTTTCATATGTACTGAGAGACTAGACTAGGAGCTCTAAGCTCCCATTATCTGGCTTTCAGGCTCACACACACCTGTATTTGTAGCACAAAGCATAAAAACATGCCTTTAGTATAAGCCAGATGCTGCTGAATGAGGTAAGCCATTACATGTACTATCAGAGGAGGCCACGGCACCCCATTTAAAGCAGCTGCTCTATTGGTGCACTGCCTATATGGAGCAGTTCGACAGATTTTAAGTCCCTTTTTTCCACAAAGCACTGTAACCTGCTCACTGAACGCTGTTTAGGACTCCATGCTCAGGGGCCCAGAGACGTGAGAGGTCTCCAGGCCCTGACAGATCCCTACCGATGCCAGTCGTGCTGCGGGCAGGGAGTCTGCCGGGAGGCCTGTCTCCACTCAACCCTGGCCCCGCAGGGCTTAGCCCAGGCCGGCAGCCCGCCAGCCCGCCAGCCCGCGGCCCCGCCAGATGCCTCAGGCCGCCGCCCCTTCCCTCAGGGCAAAGCCTGACCCATCCAGCCCCCAGCCGGCGGCACATCCAAGTGTCCCCAGCCCCGCTTGAGGCCGGCTCTCCGGCCCCCGAGCCTGAGTGCCGCCGGCGAGCCGCCCGTTACCGGAGGCCGGGAGACCCCAGATCGCAGCACCCCCTCGCCCGCCCGTCGTGAGGAGATCCGCGGCTCCTCCCACAGCGCCCCGCCCACGGCCCAACCGGCCAGTCCCAACAGCGCTCCCACCTGACGTAACGCAGAACTCCCTCCCCCCCTGCCGCTAGGCCAATGGGCGGGCGGTACCGGGAGACGGCCGTCGGAGCCTGGACGCTGCGGGCAGAACGGCCAATCCGGGGCCGCCGGCCGTGAAGTGGGCGTCACCGCCCCGCGGCCCTCAGGGACCCGCCCAGCCCGGCCGTGGCGCCTGCGCTGCGCCGCCCCCTGGCGGCTGCGGGGCGGGACCGTCGCTGCGGCGCGGCTGGCAGGCGGCGCGGCGCTGCGGGCTGGGCGCAGCGGCAAGATGGCGGGGCGGGTAAGTGGTGGTGGTGGGGAACAGGGACGGACCCTTCCCGCCCTCGCCGCTAGCCAACCCCCGCTTCCTCCTTCTGCTACCTCTTTCCCCGCTACCCCTCTCCGCTTCTGCTCCTCGCTGGGCGCCGGGGTAGTTCGGTGGCTTCTCGCAGCTCCGCTGCCGGGGTGGTCGTTCAGTCCTGGGGGTGTGTGGGGTCTCCTGAGAGTGCTGTGAGGCTGTGGTGACCCCACCAGTGGTGTGGGGGGCCCTGAGGGCGCTGTGTGGCCTTTCTCCCTGTGGGGCAGAACAGTAGGGTCCCCCAGGGGTGCCGTGAGGCAGAGGTGGCCCCTTGGTGATGTGGTGTGTGGGACAGGACTGTGGGGTTCCCTCAGGAGCCCTGTGAGGCCAGGTTGACCACCCTCCCTGTGGGTGTGAGGCAGGATTTAGGGTTTCCTAAGGGCGCTGTGAGGTTGCGGTGGCCCTGTGGGATGCAGGGCAGGATTTTAGGGTGTCCTAGGGATACTCTGAGGCTGTGGTGACCCCTCAGTGCTGTGGGGTAAGCTTCTAGGGCTTCCTCAGGAGCACCATGAGGCTGGGGTGACCCCTCTCCCTGTGGGGTCTGGGGCAGGATTGTGGGGTCCCCTAAGAGTGCTATGAAGCCCTAGTGTTCTTCTGGTGCTGCTGTCAGGATTTAGGGTTTCGTAAGGGTACTGTGAGGCTGCAGCAGCCCTTAGGCCCTATGGGGAACAGGGCAGGATTTTAGGCTGCCCTAGGGGTGCTGTGAGGCTGTGGTGACCCCTCTCCCTGTGACTTGTGGGGCAGGGTCCTCTAAGCACGTTGTGTAGAGGGTCCTCTAAGGATGCTGTGAGAGTGTGATGATCCCTTGGTGCTGTGGGATGTGGGGCAGGATTGTGGGAACCCCTGAGGGGCCTCCATGAGGCTGAGGTGACCCCTGTCTCCATGGGGTGTGTGGCAGCATTTTAGAGTCCCCTGAGGGGGGACTGAGGCCCTGGTGACCCCTCAGTGCTGTGGGATATAGGGCAGGCACCTATGGGTGTAGGGCTCTTTGAGGCCCTAGAGACTCATCTGCCCAGTGGGCACCAGCCAAGCGTCATCCTGTGATGTGGGTCCAAATTGTGTTGTGTTAAAACACACTTTAAGGGTTGTGCAGTGGTTTTATCTTGTATTTGTTTTAAAAAAAATAAATCCCTTATTGGTGACTCTTAGATAACATCAGCAAGTGGCCAAAAAGGTCTTAAAATGTGAAGTAACAGTCTTGTCTCTCAAATCAGTTTTTGCAGTGCCCTGTATATCCCTTCTGTTTTCAGGTGTCCATCTCCAAGTGCCACAAGATGCGGTTAAGATTGCTGTTCTCTTTGCTGTGAACTCAGTCATGCTTTGCTGGATATCAGCTTGTAAAAGTCACATTTTTCATTAATGTGTGCTTAAGGCTGAAATCTTCTGTCTTGCCAAACAGTTCAGTGATTGAGATCTTGGGGAATAGGTTTTCTCATAGGTTTTTGTATTATGGTTTGTCTGATGGATACGACAGATGGTGCAGTGGTGTGATGCAGAGCAATGGAGGTTAGTTAGAGCAGTGGTGAGAAATTTGGCCCAGTGATAAGCTGTGCATCATAGGTGAGCAGATCTACTCAAGTGCCACCTTTAAATTGCTGCTGATTAATTTAGAAAAAAATTGCATGTTATGTGGTTTCTTTCTTGTTAAGAGCTTTTCTTCTGTCCCTGCTCCAGATACATGGTCTTGCTTTCTTCCTTGCACTTTTTTCTTCATTCACCCTTTGCAGCTAACCCAGGAGAAATTGGTGTGTTTTGACTACTTTTTTTTTTTTCAGCTTTCTGTTGCTGGAATCAGGAGCCCCTGCTTTTATCAGTGGTACAATCATTTTAGCCATAATAAACATTGTTCTGAGACTCCTCGTAGCCTAAACTAATATGGCTACAGTGGTCTTGTCTTACCCCCTGCTCAGTTGCTTCCCTGAGCCTTTTCAACATGCTAAGTTGACAATGAAAACTATCTATGTATTTTGAGTTAGTTTTGAGTTGTCCTCCTGTGCTGGAAAGGCTCAGTGAACGGTCTGAGTGCTGGAGGTGGTAACTGGGGATGTGGGGAGGAAGGACAGGGATCAGCCCCAACATTTTCCTGCTGCTGTGAGGTTTTGTGCTACTAAAAACCTGAAAAAATGTGCCTTTATTTGGCCACCTTGGAAACCTGGTGGAGGAAAGGAGGGATTTATGCAAATTTAAGAGAAAGATTGGTGCTTAATTGCCTCCTAATCTGACAATTCGAGTGGGTGATGCTTTGCTTGGGTTACCAGGAAGCTTCTTACTATTCAGTGTTTTCATGATTTATCTACAAATATAGTTGCAGAATTATGAGATTATTTAATGCTGTAAAGAGAGTTCTTAAGCAGGGTGTTTGATACCATTTTCTGAGCTTGATCCAGTCTTTGAGCGTGTTGAATGCTGTTAATGTAAATTAACAAATGAGTTGCCTGCTCCCTCCAGCTTGCATGTGGGATAGCAGCAGCTCTGAAAAGGATGCAGAGGTCAGGGTGAGCAAGCAACAGCGTACATTTCGGATGTGACATTGGAGCTATTGTGATCCTTGTCTGTATAAATAAGGAATAGTAGGTAGGAGGGTGGAGGTGTGTGATATCTCTAGGTACAACAGGTGAGTCTGATACTGGAACACTGATGCTATTCTGTTGTCAGCATTTCTAAAAGGTGCTTAAACCTGGAGAATGGGTAGAGAAAGCTTCAGTGACTACTTCTGACCTGAAAAAATGTCCTGCAATGCAATTTAGAGCTTAGTCTCTTTTATTAGACTCATGTGATTTGATTTGTGTATGTATACTTTTACAGAGAGAAATGAACGGCTTTCCTGTTGTAAAAGAGAGACAAAATCTTTAAACTTCTAGTAACATTTTAAATAATTTAGACAAATGATAAGCCAAATCTTATTAATTGCCTAGTGCTGTTGCAGGTATATTACTCTACCCCCTTAATTGCACTGGGTTTCCTCAATCGCAAGGAAGAGACAGTGATTAACGGTGATTGAAGTTTACAGGAAAAATAGTTTATGGTGATTAGAATTAATGGCTGTTTCTGTTATAATTTATTCTGTATCACTCTCTGCATGGTAATCATTAGGCATGCAAACAGAGCACTTAGTCTTGCCAAGACAACAGCCAGCATCTACTACAGAAGAGGAAATGGCATAAAGCTGTCTAGCTGCATCTGTAGTTGGTTATGGATCCCTTGTACCAAGATTGGACTTCTGGAAGTTAACTGGTTCTGTCTGTAGTGGACCTCTGGAAGTTAACTGGTGCTGTCTGTAGCTAATTGATTTGAACCTCAGGAAGAAGTTCTCAAAGGGATGTAGAAAGGCCAGATGATTTCTCTGCCTTGTTCCAGCCAGTGTCAAGCTGTTGATCCAGAATGAGCTGCGTTTCTGCTTGTACCGTACAATGCTGGAGAGCTATATAGAGAAATGGTATAGGAAATGAAACAGGTCTATGTGGCTGCAGCTTTACTCTTGCAAGCTGACAGGAGGCCTGGCTTTCTTTAAAGAGGAAATCACGTGTGCTGAATGTTGATATGGTAGCATGGATGTTGGTGATGATCCCCTATCAAAGAGGCTGGTGTCTTTTTCTTTAAGGAATATTAAAATTTTGTAATAGCTGCAACTTGTATAACAGTTCATGATGATTAGAAATGATGGCTGTTTTATATGGTATAAATGGTATAACATCTTAATTTTTCTTTATTTGCTATTTGGGACTCATTTGGAATGGTATTGCCATTAGCCCATCGATAGGAGACACTTGCCTGTTTGCTTCTCAGAAGAGATTCACATCTGTATTGGGCTGGAGATGATTTTGGTTTTGCTCAGGTACTAGTAGATATTGGTTTATCTTGCAGAACTGTGCCGTAACTCCTCTAGAAAAGCCTGTGACTTGAGCAGAAGATCCTGACATGTCGAAATCAACTGTCACATTGAGAGAGTGTAGCATTAGTGGGAAGAGTGATGAAGGACATACTGTATCCCTCGGTGTTTCATGGTGCTGAAGACATTGCTGGACTAATGCATTCTTTCTTGTACTCCTTGCAGTCAATCCCAGGGCAGTTTTAGGTTGGATACTTTGGTAGCAGCTTCAAAATAGTGAGGGGTTGGATTTTACATTTATGGGTTAAAGCTGTAAAGTCTGATTTCTGCTAACATATGGAATCAGCCTTCATAGATGCAGGTGTTATCAGGCAACTAAAGAAACATTTGTGAATCAACTTAGTTCCTTCTTGCAGTGTGGGACTGATCCTTCTATCATCACTTATCTTTTTTTAGTGTTTCCTAATATGTAATATGATGAAATAGGTTTTTAGCAGTGTTTTAGGGAAATGGGAGAAAACTAAATCTGAATCTCTGTTTCTGAGATCACTTCTGCAACTGTGTACCTGTGTGGTGAAATCATCACAAATAGACTTACATCCTTCTTACAGGACTTCTGCATTATAGAAACCCATGCTAAATTATTTAGAATAAAATTCTAACAAACATGACCATGTGAATGTTTGTGGGCATGGGATATCTGATCCTTGACATCTTTGATTAATTTGTTGCTTGGCTTAGTGTTGCAGAAGCAGTGTGTCCTAAGCTTATACCTAAAAAGACAACGCAGTAGGGAGATGTCAATACTGCCTCTCCATCTCCAGTCAGGGGGGTGCTGGTATGTCACACCTCTTATGTCACACCTCAGAACAACTAAATTTTGTTAAGAATTTTTCTTAGTAGGAAAAATTTGTGAAAAGCAAAGAATCCTTTTGAGGATCATTTCAAGTGTGAATTTCTTAAATATTACTTCCCCCCACCCCATAACACAGCAAGATCATCTCTCTTCCTATCCTCTGTTTTGTGTCCTATACCTTCAAGCACAGAGGTCATTCAGGAGAAGACCCTGTGGTTTAGGGATGCCCTAGCTATGAATTTGGTTCTGTCATAAAATCAGATCTGCTGAGTCCACAGCAAACCAGTCCTTAGAAAATAGTGATACTTATATTTTGCTAAATTACCCACCAGGCAGGACATGGTTTTCAGTGGAATAAAATTATCATTGATTTCTTTCTTTACATGAAAATGTATGGACACCCCACTCCCCGCACCGCCCCCCCCCCCCCCCCCCCCCCCCCGAAAAAAATCCCAAACCTTAAATATAGGTCCTTATGTCATGTTTTGATCTTTTTTTGATCCAGGAGTTGGTGGATACTGTCCAAGTCCACTCGCAAGTGTGAGAGAGGACAAGCTTTAGGAAGACCTGGTACAGTGAGTGCTAGCTGACCCTTGAGCAGTGTGACAGATAGCGATGATCTTAGTCACTGCAATATTTTTTTGAAGGACAAGGTTCAGACTGTGGTCTCTACATGATGCAGTAATTCGCATTAGAATGTCAGAACGCTGTCTCAAATCAGGGAAGTTCTATGGCAGAGACTGGAGTTTTGTGACTAAATTTCCATATTGTCCATCTTCAGAAGTTTTTTTTGACCTCCAGGAACTGGAGAGTTGTGTTGAAGAAGATCTGTGAACAGAAACATTCAAGCAAGGAACACAGTTGCTCCAGTTAATAAAAAAGCTTTCAACACAGTATCCTATTACTCTACGTTGAGCCAACTGATAGTACTACTGCTTGTTAAATCAAGGCTGAATATATAGTTTTTCAGGCACTTTCCTGCCCTGCTGCTGCACTGGTATGCTCGTTCCTGTTTATGTCTCTCAGATGCTCAGCTCAGGAAGGTCAAATACTTGCAATATAAAAAGATTTAACATGTTTCTCTAGTCTCCTGGGATGCAATAAAGCAATGACCTTCTATCAAAATATCTGGAGTAGTTTATGCCCTAGAGTTGTATCAACTTACATGCTTTTTTTGTAGAAAATACAGAAATACTTGCAAGGTATGGCATCTTAAATACAAACTGATTATAATTGGGTAGTGTTTGGTGCATTAGTCAGTGTCCTGGAGAAGTGAAGTGCCAGATGCAGCCCATCAGCGGTAGGATGAGTTGCGAATATGCAGGGATAGCAGCATTGCAGGCTTTCTCAAGGCAAATTCCAAGTCTAAGGGGATATTTTCAACCTTGTACCTATTGCCATTGGGTAACTTTGCTAAATAAATGCAAAGAAATCTGCATCCATTAGGTGTCCTCACAGCTAGTGTGTCAAAATCCTGTGACTTGCATCCTAGGCTAACATCTTAGACATGATTATGTGATGTTTTGTTCCTTTAAGCACTTTTAAAAGAGGTTTAGATGAAATACAACAAGTAGCAATTCCCTGTAATTAAATTGTTGATCATCTTGGCTCACGGAAGAAGCATGAGGCAACATCCACTCCAAAAATAGATGTGTTAATTACAAATGCACATATTCTAGGTTGTTACTGCTTAATTGGAAGGTGGAGTTGGTGTTCATGCTAAACTGTCAGGAAACAGCTTCCTGGGTATATGGCACAGCAGCACAGGTACAGGTGTATTTTCTGAAATCACTTTACTGATTGTATTGTAAAGAATTGGTGTGGAGAATGACATCTTTGGACTGAGCTACCTGTTTAATTAGAGTATAGATGCTGTACGGTACTAGTAGCTTGTAGAACTTCTCTTTTAGTGCACTTGTTTCTTCTGCTCTTTTAGATAAGAGAAACCCTTCAGTCTTGGAACTGTAAATTGTATTTCTGATAACATGGCAAAATAATGGAAATAATACAGCCAAATTTCCAAAGCTACGTAAATCTTAACTGCACTGGGTGAGATAGTGTTGGAGTTACAAAGCTCCTGTTGCAGAACTGAATTCATTTGGCTGTAAACTTTGCAAACAAAGGGTAAGCAGCAGTCACCACCATAAAAACCAATATCCTCTAAATGCTAAGATAGTCACTTCCGTCCTATTAAAGTGGCTTTCATGTGCTAAGACGGAAGTAATTTCTCGATTACTGCCCAGGCCCATGAGGGGAGCACATGTCTGCTATTAGATAAAGAAAATGGAAAATGTGTTAAGTGTATATTGTGTATAAAGAACTGCCGGTAAAGACTAGTTGGTGTCTGTATTGCTAACCCCCACTGAGGACTGGGCTGACCTTCTTTGCTTATGTAGATAACTGTTATCGGATGAGAAAGTTACCAGTGGCGCAGGCACAAAACAATGCTGGGAAAAACGTTCCCTGTTTCATTTCCAGCCCTGGGTGATTCAGGAGGTGGTGATGTGTACTCTTCTCTCTCACATTTTAGGCTGTTTTGGCTTCTGTGCCGACCAGTAGCTGGTGTGTATGCAGCATAGCCCTGTTTGCCTTGGTGTCTCCTTGGCAGCCTGAGTCAGCACGGGGAGGTGATTCATACTGGTGGGAGTGTCACGTTTGGGGGGTGTGGGAAGGAGGATTGCACCTCATCCATCATTCTTGTCTGGGCTCTGTATTGAGGCTGTCTTGGTGTTGACTTGCTCAAAGTTCCTTGGCTTTGACAAAAATTTGAACATTAATTCTGAGATTTTAGCTTTTCTAATGTGTTTTTCTTAATAGAAGAAAATTGGTATTTATGAGCTTGTTATCAAGAGAGAATGCAGATCCTTCCCGACAAGTATAAAAGCTTCCAGCAAAGTGAACTAGAGGTCAAATGGAGCAGATGGAAAAGCTGGTCCTGAGCAGCCAGTCAGGGCTGCTTGTCCCAGGGGACAGTGTGCTTAACCTGCCAGGCACAGCAGGGCTCTCTCTGAGTGATTGTAGATCTGGAAAGGAAACCTGTCTTGCCAAGCCAAGTTATTTGTAGGTGTTTGATCTCTTCTTGTAGCTGCAGAACTCTGGGAGCTTTATTCAAGTATTTTTTTTTTGAGATGTCCAGAAAAACCTCCTGCAAACTAGTAACTTATTTTTATTTTTTTTTAATTTTAGAAACACAGCATTTAGTACATCTCCTTTTGCTGAGTCTGGTGCCTGTTGTAGGCATCATGTTGTCATTCCTTTCATAAATATTACTGAATGCCTTCTTTGAAGGAGTTTTCCTTTTTTCTTTACTATTTCCCATTATCAGCTGTTACAGTGCTGGCTTCCTCTACTGGTTAGGAACCCTTTCTAAACTGCTACTCATTAGCTGTGATAGTGTAGCTATCATTTTATACCAGTTTCTTCTGTCCTTTAGTGTAGACTTGTTTTTCCTCTCTGTTAATTCAGCTCCATGGTGTATGTGCGTATGTAGAGAGAGAGTAGCCATAATTTTTTTCAGGCTTTCCTGTGCTGCGAGAGCTTGATTTGTCTCCTTCTCCCAGGCTATTGCTGACCCAGGTCTGTTGCAGCTCATCCTTCTGTTTGCTAGTGCTGGTGTTTGTCATCTGTGTGCAGCAGGCTCCCGGTGCTTGCAGTTTTAAAGTTCATCTCGGATCCTGTTGTCACTTGGTCCGTTGGATCTTTAGATATAGGCTGTATTGGGCAACACTTTGTGCATGTCTGCTTTCCATCAGGAGCATAGTCCTGGATCACATAGGGTCTACAGATCATCATCTCAGTTCCCTGTTTATTTTCACAGCTCCTTTAATATCCTAATTCTTCCTTTCAGTATTCAAACTTAATTTTATTTTCAGACTTTCAGTGGTGAATGAGTGTTTGAACACCTTTGAGTCAGCCATGCTACCACACAGCCACCAGGCAGGCACACATCTGCTCGAGCCCAAGTAAATATGGACTAAACTTTCTTCCCAAGAATAATTCCTGCACAGTTTCTTTGTCACCCTCATTGGGTGATGAAGCTCTGGGCTTAGAAGTACTTTGATGCCTAACAGCTGTGATAGTAGAGCTTAGATGCTTTTTGGAGTGGGGATCCCCATTTCTATGCAGCTGGCAGTGAGCTCTACGAAGGAAACCTAAATGTCTAGTACTCAGAGTTGTCATGTTTCTTAACACTTGCCTGCCAACATCTGCATGACAGAAATTATATATATGTAGATATGCATATACATATATGCATGTATATCTATGTCTATGTTTTGCACAAAATAAATTTTTTAACATATAACACTTTAACAATATTTGTCTTACACAAACCACATAGAAACAGTGCACAGAACAAAACCTGCCTCAGCTTTAGAAGGTGTTTCATAATCTCGTGTGTAGGATTAGGAAATTAAATGAGTTAAGCTGTTTCCAATGAAGAACATCTCTGCCATAACATTTAATGTTTTCACTCTTCACTAACAACTGACAGGTAGTAGTGCACTTCTATTATGTACCACCAGTTTATCTCCTGTGGGGTCTGAGTAATGGGAAACATGTTTTCTTTAGCTTCCTCTATCATCAGCCTTAACAATTCACAAATATTAACCATATCTTTGTACTATGTGCTTGCCCATGCAACAATGTAATATAGTCTACTATGTGTAATATTCCAGAGATTTTATTATTCTTTCTTTTCCCTAGTCATGTTTTAAACCAGCACTGCTTTGCTTTTGCTTCAGATGCTTGTTTTGAAATTCAGAAGGAGAAAAGGTGTGGTTTATGTATGTATGAAAATATCCGAATAACTTAGGATTGCTTTCTGGGCTGAGCTCTCCTAAAATGCAAGAAGAACTCAGTTTCATATTTTTGTAGAGGAAACCTAGAATCCGTGCAATTTTGAAACAAAAATCTCTGAAAGATCAGATGTTATGGTGGTTGTTTCTGTTATGAAGTTGTTTGTTCTTTGAAGCAACTTTTACTTTGTAGAAGTAAAATAGGTCAGCATCATTGAGCCTCCTGGCACTGTGTTTTCATGGTTAGCATCAGCTCAGTAGCAGAGGAGTAGAGGCAACATTACTGCTTTGTCATAAATTCAAAGGTAAGGTCCTTCACATTTGTCTTTCAGTGTGAGATTTATCAATGCATTATGTGGTCTCATTTTTCTCTTAGTAAACAGAAGGAATATTGCAGTAGACCTCTGTGTAGACATGGATTTAATAGTGGATACTGCATGACCGATGATGAATGCTTCTAGCTGAGGATTCTTCAGAATGAAGGCACTGTCTCACATGTGGAGTCACCTCCCTAGAACTTCACTGGTCTTGGGAGTCTCCTTCTTGCATAAACCAGAACAATAACTGGAGGCAGGGAAGGCTCTTTTTGCTACTTTAAGCCTAAAATATCTGTATTGTGGACACAGGTGTAACTGCAACCTGTGACAATGTATATGTGTCACCTTCAAACTAGTATTGACAGCAGTGTAACTAACTGCAGCAGATGGCATTCACTGTCAGCTGCAAGATCTGCTCTAGTGGTTTGCTAGAGCTGAGCTTTATGTTGCCTTGCCTAGTTGCTAGCAGTAACCTACTAGTTAGCTTAAAATTAGCTTGTGTAAATATACTTGAAGATTTCTTAGAAATACTGCTAAGGATTTTGCTTCCTCTGTTCCCTGATGTGTGGTGTGCAAGTGCAGGCAGTAAGAGTGTTGGATGGCAGAGAGGGGAGAGGGTGCAGGGTTTGGGGGATCCTTGTGCTGGTGTCCTGGGAAGCTGGAACCCAAAAAGAGCTTAAAGTGTTCCTTGATAGTACTACCGCCAGCATGTCACAGCCCTCCAGGCTCTGGTGGCTCATGTTACAGCTCTGGACTACTGCATTTATGCTGGAAAAATTTAGGAGCAGCCAATGCCTGCGTCCTTGCTGCAGCAGCTCAATTGCTTGAGAGACAGACAAGAATCCCTGTGAGCAGTAGTTCTGGGGATATGAGCACTGGGGTGAGGAGAGGGGAGGTAGGAGGAAGACCCTGCAATTCACTAGAACAGTATGTTCCTGCTTCCTCACTGGGTGCTTTCCAGTTTAATCATAATCTCTTACATGACCAGATTTCCTCAGACTGTCCCTTGTATGCTCATGAAAACCTGTGCCCACTGACACCTGTTTCTTGCATGAGCTGTATTATGCTAAAAACACTTGTGTATATTCATAACGTATTGAAGTTCTGCAGAATTTTGAAGCTTGAGGATGGCATATACTGGAGAGCTGGGATTCTAGCATAGCTTACAGATGCGGTCTGAAATGTTGGTCATTGCCAAGGGAGAAATGGGCTTCTGCCAAACACCCCAGAAGGCGAATGCGCTGCACTATGGGATGGCTAGCACAGCCAGTGCTGATACTGCTGCAGAAGCAGCTACGTTATTTCACGTCTCAGATACCCAAGGATGTTTTGCCACGAATCTATCATATTGTGGAGCTTGCAAAAGGAGCACTTGGTGCTGGATTTTAAATAGTTTCTTTATATTTATGCATTTCCTTAAAGTGAGGCTTGCACGTTCCCGAATGCAGACAGGAATAACACAGAAGAATGGCAAATTTGCCAGGCGCTTGCTGTTGACATGTAGGAAGCAGTTTGTCAGTAAGGATTAAAAATGCAGTTGAGGACTAGTGCTGTAAAAAGGTTTAATCCATGAGCTCTGTGTTCAGTTTTCTCCAGAAATATCCTACTTAATGCGTTTTATCAGGGCATGCCCTTCACAAAATAGTCCCTTTGCAAATGGAAGGAGAAATGATGAAATGGTGAATGCATTTTTGTGTGAAGATGGTGAGCCTTAACAGGCGGGTTGTGTATTTCAGAAGTCCACTGATGGTCATATATTTTTTTATTACAAGGATATTTAATTGAGTCTCTTATGCTTCAGATTCAGGTAGATGAATCTGTTTCAAAGCTGAAAATGGAATCCTTTTCTGTTGTCACATGTCAAGGGCAATTGAGCATTAGTCAGTAAAAATAATGAATTAGTCCTTTTCTAAATAGCAAGTACTCTAGAAGAATTACATTACAACATAAAAAGTTGATTTGAGCTATCGGGCAGGCTTGCTTCCAGTCTACATGGAGATGAATTTTCTCTGATTCTTTTCTCAAATGGCCCACAGGGGTAGGGGGAGAAAGGTTGAGCAGGCTGTTAACTCTTGGGAAATTATCTGGATGTGTGCGTTAGGATCAGTGCATTTCCTTCTCTTGTTGCTGGGATTTAAGGGCGTCTTAAGATAAAATCCATTCTGAATTGCTTTTAGCAGTAGGTTGACACTGACAAATAGTTTCTGTTGCACTGCCTGCAAATTTGTATCTGACAAAGAAAATAGTTGTGCTTTGATTCTAAAAATAGCATCCTGGGGGGTCAAGTTTTGCTTTTCTCCAAATTAAATTTTTTCATTCTATAGCTAATGATAGAAACTTCTTGCTTTTTCCATGCTTTTCTCCACTTCTAGAGGCATTTTGAACCCAATTTTCATCTTTCAACCATTGTTTTGTGGAATCATTCTGCAGAAGCAAATGGGGTTAGGGATGTAGGATGGGGCTGATGTTCCTCTGCTGCACTCCCCCTATATGCTATATACTGCCTTGTAATGGGATGGGGCAGCCTGGGCTGAGAGTGAAAGTATTTGGTTATTTTAGCTGCTGATTCCTGAGTAATGATGGAGGGGAAAAAAATTGAACAGATACTCTTGAAACTTGAAATAGGATTGCTCCTTTGACTATAGGAAAAAAAAAAAAAAAAAAGAGGGGTAGGACACCCCCACAAAATTTGTTGCAGTAATTTTTTTAATAATGATAGGCTGGAACTGTTTAACTTAATTTTCTTCTGTTTGGTACTGATCTGTGGTCTTTCCTATAGAGTAGGAAATATTTGCATCATGATATTTCTTTTGAGAAGTTTTATAGAGAGATTCTGTGGGGTTGGATAGCAACTGACTGAGAATTAAACCTTCCTGTGGACTTTCAGTGCTGCCCTATACTGTGGTGTTTAAAGTAGGTATATCCAGAATGGATGTGGTCAAATTTCAGCGTTCTGAGTAATGTCAGGGAAGAAGAAAGGTAACATCTCTATTCCAGCCCCTTTTGTGCACACAGTGGGCAACCCAGCACAGCATTATGACATAACAGTTACCCAGGGTTGTAATGGAGCTGGTCTGTCTCTAGGCTGCTTTGCCTTACCAGCTTTCAAAATGTCCCACTGTCTTGTTATTTGGCAAGAAATGCCTTCCAGTGAATGCTTTGCTACCTGCTGGCTTGTGGTGGGGTTCAGGGAAGTTGCATGAACACCAGGGTTCACTAGCGAGTTAACAGCACTTGCCTTGCTAGCTTTTTCCTAGGTAATTTTTAAGTATTTTTCGTAGGTATGGTAGAAAATATAAGGCGTACTATACTCACAAATTGCAGAGCTTTTGTATACAAATATCTGTGACACATAGAAGTGTTTGGAGAAATCCTGAAGAGGGGGAAGAACTTGTCAATGCCAGTGGACTATGGTCTCAGAGTATGTCAGTACTCATGAGACCTATTTTGTGTTTTATGGATTTACGGAAGCTTTGAGGCTTGGCTTAGTAAAGGAAAAATAGAATTTTATTTGATAGTTTTTTCCTTTCTTTCTTTCTCGTAGTCTATGCAAGCAGCAAGATGTCCCACCGATGAACTGTCATTAACCAACTGTGCTGTGGTGAATGAGAAGGACTTCCAATCTGGGCAGTAAGTGTGCACTGTTGCTTTTCAATTTTCAACCAAAAAGGAATTGTTTTCAAAATTTGGTTGGAGGTAGAATGAAATTTCAGATTTGGGAAGGTGAATACAGTACGTTAATTAACAAAACTTCTGCATATTTAGAGACCAAAACTTTAAATGTGCCTCTCAGAACTGGAGATACTAAAAAAATGGTAAATTTTTCTCTGAAGCATTTCTTCCTTGGGAACTGGATCTGCTTAACTAATTGTAATCATTATTTTAATGAAGGACTTCAGGCCTTGGTTTTGTTTTTGCTGTTGCTCCTGTTACATAGAGTATTTGAACTATTTCAAGTAGATTTTTATCATTTAATTGCATTACTCGGGGCATCTTCTCACTTTCACATCATACTGGAGTGCTGAGAAGAGTCAGTAGGAACTGTCTCTTGTTCTAGGGGTTTTCATGCACAAGAACAAAAGAGGAAGGCAACCAGAGTGTGGGCACAACAATTTGGATTCTTTAATTACAGTTCTGGGGTGACTGATGGAAGCTGACTCTGGGTTTTGCTTTTGTGAGAAAGGTAGAAAACATATTAATTTTTCAGCTCAGCCCACACAGAATGGCTTTGTATTAAAAGAAGCCAATTCAAATAATTAGTTTCTTTGCTTTGCTGCAACTGTATGGTAGCTCTCCTAAAGACTTCAATATGTAGATTGTAGACAGAAGTAATTAATTTCAGCAGAAAGAGAGAGTATCTCATGCAGTGGAAGGCGGAAGAGCTTGGCTTTGAAAAATAGGAAAAAATGTTAAAAAAGATACTGAATGATACACTTAGGGCCTTAGCATAAAATACCTGGCCCAGATGAATTCTGCTAAAGATGGAGAACGAAGTAGCTCTGAACTGCAGGGAACAAGGGAGCAATGTGTTTTAAGACTTGCCTCTTTTTGTGCTGTCAGTCTGCTGTGCTGCTACCCTAGAGAGCTGTCCTGGCCTTTAGTGAGTAACTGAACTGTGATTTCACAAGCCCAACTTTAGTATAAAATGCCAAAACAGAACAAAACCACTCCCCCTAAAAAAAACCCAAACAAGCACAACTTTTAGTCAGAAGCAGGCAAAAGTGTCTGCTTGGACAGGATAGTGTCCTGGTATCTTAAAACTATGGTTTTCCCCAGGTAGATTTTTTTCAATGTAATTGACTTACAAAAATACCTGAACTGAGCATTGTACCTCATGCATTATAAAAATGTTAATTTACTCAAATATGGATGTCCTGGAGAGACCCAGCTTCCAGATCTGCAGCTGCCAGCTGCTTTGCTTTTACTCTGAGAACCCTCTTTCATCGCCTTTGTGAAAACATGCAGGAAACCGTATCCCAAGACTTGCCTGCTAAGCAGGCTGGCCATGATTCTGGCTATACTGATTCTTCCCAAGAGGGCTGCTTATTTCTAGAAATTGGGGCTCATAAAGAAAGCTGCATATGTTTGGTTGTGAGCAGATGCTATAAATCGCTTTGAAAAGTGTAAGACTACAGAGAAGCATCACGATATTCAGCTACTGCTGAAGGATGTAGTCATTCTGCTGCATTGCAGATGTACTGAGCAAGACCATCCTTATGATCTGCTGCAGTAAGTTGCACGCAGTCAGCAGATTTGGTTTGTTATCATCCTAACCATGACTGGCTGCACAGAATATTTTTGGTAACAGTTACACAAAGGGCTTTGCTTTAACACTTCCATTTGGTGCTCACGGTGTAGAGCTGAGGGTTTAACCTTGGATCATTAAGATGGTTTTCCCCAGAATGCTACTGTAGGTCTTTTCAGGCTTTATTTTCTGCATCCTGTAAGTTGGACAAGTATGAATCACCATTTTGTGACACATGAGTTCATGGGATGCAATGCTTTATTATAGTACCATGTTGGTTTGCTAAGTTGCACTGTCTTAAGCTCCTGTGACATACTTCTATCTTGAGGACTCCCAATGTATTTTGGAGAGAGAAACAAATACTGGAAACAGCCAGGTAGTGAAGGCGACAACAGTCTGGAAGGGAGCCAGGGCAGGTTTTCTCAATGGCAATTTTTTCTGTGTTGAGAATTGACTAATTATTATTACCTTTTATTCCTGCCTTTTAAATGGGAAGACCATGCCTCTTTTCTCATGCCAGTTTAGTTATCTGAAGAGCCCTCGAGGAGCCTTACTCTGAGTAATTTACATGGGTTTCCAAACATGCACCAAAGGAGTTATCTGCCTGTATTGTTCAGATGCTTACTGGCACCTTTGCACAGATAAGTTACCCTCTGTCCCTTACAAAAGCTATGCTCTTTCTTCACTAACATAAAAACTAATGGACACGCAGGTTAATATTAGCTATTATAATTTCTGTTGGTTTGCTCAGCCTGGCCCGCAGACTTATCAACAGACGGTTTCCTGGGCCTGGTCTGGAGCCCTTCTTAAGAATTGGCATCACAGCCATGTTTTTGTTCTGATAGTTCAGGCAAAGCTTTACATATGAACTAGAAAAGCAGTTTCATCTGTTAGAGCTCTTGGGAGATATCTGGCCCTGGTGACTCATCGTTCTTCCTTTTGTTCATTTATAAGCAGAAGCTGTTAATGAGGTTGAGATTTCCCCCATGTGTCTCCATGAGCTCTCCAAGCTCCTTCCTGGTGAACCTCAATGTAGGAAAATGCATTTAGGTTTTCCTGCTATTGCCTTATTTTGAATGTTCTTAATACTTAGGTTGCTTACAGCCTGTTGGAAACTGCCTGCTCCTGCTGTCTTTGAGAAGAAACATGGTTGTTCCTGTGCGTTTTGCAGATTTTTCTCAAAGAACCTGTCAGGATTTGACCTTTCCTAATCATCTTACTTGGCTAGGATTTCTTTCAGAAAGCTGATTTCCCCCCCCTCCCCCTGTTTTTTCTTTTCTTTTTTTTCATCTTGGCATCTATTTGCCTGCTGTAAGGCTCAGCTATCTTTGTGGTTTTCTGGAAATGTTTTTGGTGAATGGTATGCTTCAATATAGTAATTTTAATTTGTATCAAATCTTTGTGGATACCCCCCCAACCCCACAGTATTTTTACTAGGTATCCTCATTTTTTTGCATTTAGCTTTTTTGAAGTGAAACCCAACAGTGGTGGAGTTTTTCTTCCTGCAGAGATGCTGAATCTATCCATGTTAAAGTCACTTGTGTTTCAAGCCAAACAGTGCACTGTGAAGTATCCATCTCAGTCTTAAGAAGCTTTAATCTTGGGTCTTTTACTGTCTGATGAGCTGCTTCTAGTAGGGTGTTACTTGTCATCAAGTGTATTTCTCGGTGTGGTATTCCAGTAGCATGGCTGGAACTTGTGTTTTGCCTACGGGCATGTTTGTCTAGCACTCTGCAATGTATTACCTTGCTTTCCAGTTGGTTGTGTATTGATATTAATTTGAATTACTCAGGCTGATGCACTCTGTGCTGGAAACCTCCTGATTTCAGTCCTGGCTTCCTGGAAAGCTTCTCTATTTTATCTACTACTTAATTTAAAATTAAACAGTCCTTGGAGCAGCATTCAGTCTGGGAAGGATCATCTCCCTGACCTGATGGCGACGCTCTTCCTAACACAGCCAGAGATGTTTTTGGCCATCTTTGCTGCAAGGGCATGCTGCTGGCTCATGTTCAACTCGTCGGCCAGGATCCCAGGTCGTCTTCTGCAAAGCCACTTTGCAGCCAGTTGTCCCCCAGCCTGTACTGGTGCATGGGATTATTCCTCCCCAAGTGGAGGATTTTGCATTTTCCTTTGTTGAACTTGATGGGATTTGTGTCAGCCCGTATCTCCACTGTGTCAAAGTCCCTCTGAATGGCAGCACAATCAGCAGGTGTGTCATCTGCAGACTGGCTGAGGGTGCACTCTGTCCCATCATCCTGGTCATTAATGAAGAGTTTAAATAGTTTTGGCCCCAGATGGACACCTGTAGTAGGTACACCACTACTGAACTGCCTGAATGTCATGGTTTAACCCCAGCCAGCAACTAAGCCCCACACAGCCGTTTGCTCGCTCCCCCGTGGTGGGATGGAGGAGAGAATCAGAAGAGTAAAAGTGAGAAAACTGGTCAGTTGAGATAAAGACAATTTAATAGATAAAGCAAAAGCCGTGTGCACAAGCAAAGCAAACCAAGGAATTCAGTCCCCACTTTCCAGGTATTCAGCCATCCCCGGGAAAGCAGGGCTCCATCATGTGTAACAGTTACTTGGGAAGACAAACGCCATCACTCTGAATGTCCTCCCCTTCCTTCCTCTTCCCCCATCTTCATATGCTGAGCATGATATCATATGGTATGGAAGATCCCTTGGGTCAGTTGGGATCAGCTGTCCCAGCTGTGTCCCTTCTTGTGCATGCCCAGCCTACCTGCTGGTGGGGTGGGGTGAGGAGCAGAAAAGCCCTTGACTCTGTGTAAGCACTGCTCAGCAATAACAAAAAAACCTCTCTGTATTATCAGCACTATTGCCAGCACAAATCCAAAACAGAGCCCCATGCTAGCTACTGTGAAGAAAAATAACTATCCCAGCCAAAATCAGCACACTGGAGCTGGACTTCATGCTGCTGATACAACCCTGTGAGGCCAGTGGTTCAGGCAGTTTTCAATACACCACACTGCCTGCTTACCTTGTCTATATTTCATCAGTTTGTCTGTAAGGATTGTTGTGCAAGGCCACGTAGAAAACATTACTAATATTGAGATAAACAATATCCGCAGCTCGCTCTCCATCCTCAGAGCTTGCCATTTCATCGTAGAAAACTATAGTATTGGTCAGGCCTGATTTTCCTTTCTAAATCCATGCTGACTATTCCCAGTCACTTTCTTGTCCCTTAATATTTTTGGCTTTCAGGATTAGTTGCTCCATCCCTTTCCTAGGGACTAAGGTGAGGCTGACCAGTGTGTAGTTCCTTGGATCCTCCTTCTTGCCCTTCTTGAAGACAGAAGTGACATATGCTTTCTCCCAGTCCTCAGAAACCTGCCCTGATCAGCATGAAGCACCAGTAAATCTCTTACTATCCCACTGTAAGATTAATAAGGAGCCATACCACCTATAACAGGTTTCTGGATTTACGCTTAGGGCAGGAGGAGATGGAAAAGGAAGGGTGCATGTCCTTAACAGCTGGGGTTTTAGGCAGCTAACGTATGATTTAGGGCCAGAACCAGTGAAGAGTCAAATCACTGGCCCACCTGACAGAGGAGGTATGTATCACTGTGTGGTATGCTTAAAATGTGTTCTTACCCTGCTATGCCATCAAGTGCTGGCAGTTCATGGAAAGGTTTTCCAAGCTTCCCTGTGTGTTTGGGCTAAAGCTAGTGATGTCTAGTGTTTTGGGCTATGCAGGCCACACATTTCCTCTAGTCTCAAAGGGCCATATGTTCCTTCCTACCATGTGGCTGAAGCTGTTAAGCATACACAATGTAGCCAATGTATACGTATACAGCAGATCGGCTTTTGGATGGTGCTGGATTCGCTGTGCATATGCAAATGAAGATATACAGAGCATATGTGCATGTAATACATTCACTGCCAGGGAGGGAGGATGGCCAGGAGCGTGGGCCTTGGCTGTTAGCATAGTTCATCTAGCCCTTAGTTTCTGACTGTGGGTAGGAGAGTTGGTGAAAGGGGAACATCACATGAGTTCGTGGCCTCATATACCCTATGGTTAGTTAAAGTACAGGCAGCTGTGAAGAAGAAGATGAGGTAAAACCTGGTTCCACTATCACCCCTGCCACCAGTGCATACAAATCCCACCTTCCTCTTGTTTTGCTTTCGTATGCCAAAAAGAAGTCTGCCTATCACATGATGAGAGCTATCAGGCATAGTCTGAGGATAACTATAAGCAGCTTCTGAGTATCTTTGTTCCCGACAGCTTGTCTTCTGAGAGTGATAGACAGGCACATGCAATTGCTGCTGCTGTGTCTGCTCCCGACTGTATTGTTCTGTTTTTATAACAGTGTTTCTGGTCTTCAAATGCTGTCTGAGTTCAAGATCTGTTGGTCACTAGCAAACAGGAGGAGCAGCCTCAGTGCTTATGTGATTTTACTTTTTGTACAGAAATTCCTTCCATTTTTTTCTGCGATCAAATTTCTAAACAATATACTAAGATCTTTGTGTAGGCTTTGCATCTATTTCTTGTTGAAATCACAGCTGGGGGATACTGCTTGTATTGGGGCAAAATATTGATGTTTTGGTGTTAGATGCTCGAGATGTGAAACCAGTGTTGATTTTTAGATATAGCAGCCTTGGTCTTTGTGGTTATAGTTTGGTGTTCTCACACTTGTATAGTGCAATTCCTGAAGTAAAGGGCTACTGGTGGTGGAATGTAAATAGTAATTATTAGTACAATGCCTTGCAGTTGGGCTTTGAGATCATGTTGTATCACTGAAGATGATGGACTCCTGTGAAAGCCTGATGTGTGCCTGCATCATAGTGTAGGCCTAAAGCTTTTGTTTTTCCCTTTATAGGACGAGATATAAACTGGCTTGTTTTTTTACACAGCACTGGGAGCAAGGCAAAATCCTGCTCAGTATATACCAAAGTAAAATACTTTTCTCTCTTCTAGACATGTTGTTGTGAAGACTTCTCCCAACCACAAATACATTTTCACGTTGAGAACGCATTCCTCAGTTGTTCCTGGCAGCATTGCGTTCAGCCTGCCCCAGGTACTATATGGTTTGACTTGCTGTTTTGCTATAGAATAAGCAAAATCACTTTTGAGGTCAGGATTGAAGGTTAACTTCTAATTGGAGGGAGACATCTGTGTAAATGTATGCTGCAAATTTGATTTCTGACAGCAGAAGTTCAAGGAGACTTTTACTATAACTGAAGCAAACTTGCTTATATTATTTTGATCTATTTTTAGCACATGGTGGGATAAAGATACTAGAAAATGTGTAATTTAACCTCTTAAAACCCAGCAGAAACAAACTATTTCAAAAAGAAAAGCAATGTCTGCTATTCCTTGTGAATTTTTATTGTTCCCTGATTTCCCTTGACTTTAAAGGGTTTTCTTTGCTGTTTTGCTCTTTTAAAGACCTCCTGGAGATTTTTATTGACTAGATGAAAAGTGCAATGAAATACATAAAATAGATTTAACTTGTCTTCTCTTTCTTAATTAAGTTATCACATGTTAAATGATACTTAGAATAAATAATTAATATAATTAACTTCTAAATAGAAAAATGAATCTTGTAGCCTTTAATAGCCTTACACAGGAAGTCACATAATGTAAAACTACAACAATCATGGTCACTGATTTAATGCTTTTGTATTTTCCTGCTAGTAATTGGACTAGAAGCTGAGTCTCTATGTTGCAAACGTAAGACTTTTTTTCCTCAACAGATGTCTTGGCATAGGCCCCCAAAAGACTTTTTGCTTTTTGACATGTTCAAATTCAGATT
The DNA here is from genome assembly GCF_929443795.1 of Astur gentilis. Taxonomy (NCBI): domain Eukaryota; kingdom Metazoa; phylum Chordata; class Aves; order Accipitriformes; family Accipitridae; genus Astur; species Astur gentilis. The sequence goes on along the minus strand of NC_064884.1, from coordinate 41,229,079 downwards.
TGTCCGGATGAGCGGGTGAAGAGGATGTTATGTTAACCATATGTCTAGCTATGTTTTGTGATGCCCAAACTGAAAAGCAGTTATCAGTAGAAGATATTTGTATCACAGGGTTAAAGTAGATGCATTCATGGTAGATCCCAGTAGTTGTTGTAGAGCCAGGAGAGCTCTTCTGCTATGGAATGAGGTAGGTTACCTACCTCTAAAAAGTGACTATGGTAGTAAGTGTTACAGCTACTGGTATATGAATGTTTTATTTGAGTATTCCTGATGCTGGGTTTTAATTTCCAGTGTTTTCTGAAATCTTGGGTAATTGCAACTAGTGTTGCACAAAATATGCATTTACCTTATGTATTCATGCATGGTCATGTAGTGGACACAAACTCTTAAGACCTCCAAGAAAGTCTATTTGTTGTGCATTCATTATGCACATAAAGTTGTTGACCACATTTACTCTGTAATAATCTTAACTCAGGCTTAAAGATCAAAAGCTCTGAAAAATCTTGTATACTGCAGAGCCCAAAAGATGAAGAGCCGTGCAGTGATGACAAGCTTCCTAGCAGAAAAACACCCAAATGAACATAGGAGTTGAGCTATATCTCTTGCGACGGAGAAGATCCTAACTAATCTTTCTAGCAGAACCTGGACAGCTTGCTTTTTTGTCCTGAAATTTGGTGATAGGCTTCATAGGCTTAACCTGGAGGGTTTAAGCAAAGCCCAGTGTTTGCAGGAGTACCGGTGTGCCTGCCTACCATTCTTGCCCTTGTGGTCACCAGTGTCTGGTTCTTCAGATGAAGGTGAGTTTAGGATATCTTTTGCTGATGAATTGGAGTGTCAAAGGGAGCGGGAAAACTATTCCTGGCCTTGTAGGTAAACAGTGGAAGCTGTGAAGCATGAGATTAAATATGGAAACATAATTTTTTTTCACCTTCTTTGGAATACCAGTATTCTTTGGAATACATGTAAGACTTCCTGCTCAGGTCTTTGATTTCTAACAGGTCGATCTCTGTTATGCCAAGGGAATTCCTTCCTCAAGCTTGAACCATGAACATACTGGAGGGGGTGTATAGGGGGAAATTTTCATTTTTTAAAAAAGGTCATTTTATTCCTTCACCCAGTCTTGTTCCTTGCAGATAAAAAGCCAAACATAAATGATGGTAAAGGACAACATTTCAAATGCGATCTTACCAGAGCCTTCTGTAATGATACTTATATATTTTTGTGATTCATGCCTTTCTAAGGTTTAGATATTTGAGAGTCTGTGAATACTGCATAGCCTGATGGACTGTGAATACACGCTATCCAATCTGTAACACAAGAGCCATTGGAAAAATACCATTTTTGCAATTATCAAGCCAGAATTGTTGGCATAGTAAAGGTCACGGATTTTCATGTCACATAATTTTTGAACCATTTCCCACTTCTCATGCAGTTCTATGCTGCACAAACCTTTTAAAGGAATTTGAAAGGACCTAAAGGATTTGAACAGTTTCATTCTTACTAGTTCTCTGAACAAGTTTTGGTTTAGGTAATATTATCCCTTAAAGCACATGACAATGATTTTCTGCAACTAGTACATATAAGTTTTCAAAATGATCATGGAGCATGTTTCTTGCCTCTTGCACTACCTGTTGTGTGATCAGCACCTAAGCTGTGGTAGAAAATGAGCAGAATGATGAAAAGCCCTATCCAGTATGATAACTTCTGCCTCCCAGATGGTGGGGTGACCAATAACATGAAGAAGGTTGGATAGAACAACCTCCTGAGGTCAGAAAATAGAATTACTAATGGAAAAGATTCCATGTTTTTGACTTGTTTCCTGTTAATTTGGGGGTCTTTGTAAAAACCCATTCTGCCCTTTTTTGCTGCTTCTCAAGGTTCTCATGGGGAGCCTGCTTTTCTGAGTGTGGATGCTGACTTTGTGTGGGCATTTGTTCTACTGAAGGACAGGCTTTCTGAAGTTTTTGTCTTGTTTTTGCAGAGAAAATGGGCTGGCCTTTCCATCGGACAAGAGATAGATGGTAAGTCAGTCAGCAGCATGATCGTGACGTGTTTATTGAAAGCTAAATTGCATGTTTCCATACTGAAGTGAAACTAAACTGGAAAATCTCCAGTCCTTCAGCCTTCCCCAGGTAATATGAGGCCCTTATTAGTGAACGGGAGTTGCTCTCGTATCTGCAGGCTTTCTGTCTCTTAACATTTTCAAAACCTGGAGGACTATTTTGACTGTTAAGACGACTACTAGTATATCAGCATAGCTCCATATGGGACATCAGTGTCCACATGCAGATGTGAACATTAAACGTGTCCTGGATAGTCTGTTCTTGTGGCTTTGGAAATCGCTTATCAGCAAACAGAAAACAGCTATTGTCATTGAGGATATTCTTGGCATCTAAATTTGAGTATTGAGAATGGGGAAGTTCTAGTGTTAAGAGTTGCCAAAAGCCAGCAGTGTGCTCTGGGTAGCTGGAGTGATGAGCTTTGGGAGCAGCACTGATGTTTTCACCAATAACTGACTAGAATATTCTGCAGTATGATGAAGGGAAAGGGATGCCATCTTGAGTTTGTGCAAGTTGCAGATTTGTATTCCAATTTCAAGTCTTAACTGAGCCTGACAAGCTTTTCCCAGTGTTCAAAGAGAAGACTGATTTGCATCTCAGCTTGCATGCTCTATTTTTCATTTATTCGTGCTGTCTGTCACTGTTACCTCTAATTTATGAACAATTGGCATCACTGTCAGTAATAGGTGCTGCTGTTTAATCTGTCTGTAGCTTCTGGAGTACTGACCAAACTCCTGGCAGCAGCTTGTAATAGGAAGGTCTCCATGTTCTTTGCAGCAGCAGATCAGGGTAATGGATCATGTCCTTTTGACCATCAGGAATGACCTGTATGCTCCTGGGGGCAGCCATCTTATCCTTTTCTTTGACAAGGTTTCTGTGATGAAGCCTGCTCTAATGATTGGCTGGCTCATGGTCATTGAGGTGTAGCAAACTGTTCGTTAGGCCACTGTTTTGCCGTTTGAGGTGTTTAAGGTGATTCCAAGGAATTCTCCTCTCATTTGAGGATTGCGGGCAGAGCTCATGACTGACTGCATCTTGTGTCAAAAAGTGAGGAGGACCTATACTGAGAAGTGGTGCAGCTGTGGATGCAAGGTACTGTTAGGGGAGCTCACTCCGTAGCTGTTTGTTTTCCGAGCTCCTTTGGTCTCAGCAAGTTCCTGGGCATGGATCAGTACTTGAGTGTGAAGTCTGATGTCTTTGTGCATGTCTTTTTGTAGTGACAAGCTAGAGTGGGTCAGTTTGCCTCTCTACACAACTAGACACCTCACAGATCTTGCGTGGAAGCCAGTTCTTTTTGCTAGCTGATTTTGTTTTGTTTTGTTTTTTAAACTAAAGAATAACCTAAAATGACGGGGGGAGACCCATAAATTGATTTGTTTCTCACGCTTGTTTGGTTGCTGATCAGTAATATGTGCCAGCTGGCTTACAGATAAATGCTTATTATTATTAAAGTTATTTGGGGAAAGAAACACTGATATTCAGTGTGATTAGCTGTTAGAGCAGATTTGTGATTGTACTTGTACTAGACCTTGCTATAAACTTACCAACTATATGGGAACATGTATTAAGAAAAATAATGCCATAATTTTATGCAGAGTGACTAAATGTCATATGACTGCCTGCTGAGTCTAAAGGATTTGTAAAGCTATTCTACAGGTAGGGAGAAGTATTCATAAAACTAGTGATTTACTAGGGCTCTCTTTTTGTGTTGTTCACCTAGTAATGTGAAAACTGTTTTAAATGCTAGTTTTAAATTCAGTCCACTGCTCAGTGGTATAATGAAGCTGAGTCCTGTTGAGCCCCTATTGATATGGTAAAGGTTTTCCAGGTGAGTGAATCTTCTAAGTTTGCCTTTGTGGAGAGGTTGGGTGCCTTGAGTGGATGCGGTTGTCTTGCCTTGAGTGCAGTTCAGTTTCATCAGCTCCTGTGTTACGTTTGGAGATGCACATTTGGAGTCAGGGGCTGGCTGCCTCAGCTGCATTCTCAGCACCGGGAGGTCGCTGCTACCTTCTCAGCCTGCCTCTCTGTTTCTAGGATGTTACAGGCTTTTGAAGCTGGTGCTGTATATTGCTTACTGAAGTGCATCCCCAGTGGTGCATTACTGTTCATCTCTGTACTAGACACCCCCAGCATTCAGTCCTTGATGTAAGGATTACTCATATTCGGTTGACACCTCAGTTCTGTGATGTGACCCGATCCAGGGACTGATATTCTTTTGGGAAGCTTTTGTTTGACAAAGCCCTGGGATTAGGCAAGTAAAAGGAATTAACTGCCCTGAAGTGACCTGCAAGGTAAGAACAACTCATGTTGTCCCGTTGCAGGACCAAAGTCTCTCCTTCATAAGCTATGGCTTATGCGATAACCCTGCTGCTATAGCTCTTTTTGAGAGAACTAGTTGACATAATAGATATACCTCAGTTCAGGAAGTGGTTTGGTGTTTCATCTTTATCCCTATTTCCTGGAAGATCTTTCTTTGACAGCTTATTTCTAGTGGCCTATTCTTATACCAGGAAGGATGTTAAAAGTGCATGCTGTGATGACCTGTGTGTCTTCTCGTAACAACTGAAGGAAGAGACAGGCTCTCTTTATTCTCTTAAATTGAATTAATCGTGTATCATAGCATGCTGGATGCTTGTTTTGTTGTCACATCTTCCCAGGATCTGCAGGTTTATTCTGGAACCATTCTACTGCCAAGAGGCTTGATAGGAAATAGTAAGTTATGTGTGAAGCACATTTCTCTTATTCACCTGCTATTGCTTTACCCTTAGTTCTGACTTCTGTATCAGATGAGACTTTCTTCTCTGGATTCAAAGCAAACCTATAATGTTCCTCAGTCTTCTGGAGAGACATCTGCTTCTGTCCTTTGCTGCAGTCCAGTCTGTGAATTATTAGGACTGCCTGCTTTGTGAGATCCTGTCCTTCTGATCAATTGTGCTGAGACAGTATCCCTGAAGTTGTGGACCATGCTCCTCTTTACTTTCTATCCTCTTCCTTCCAGCAGTAACAGCCCTAAGTGGCCTCTTGTTTTTGACGCAATGTAACTTGAGACCTGTGTGGATTAGGTGCAGTTGGCAGTGACTGTGAAGTACCTTCCATGCCACTTTGCTTTCTGCCCTGTTTCAAGGCTGTTCAATTGATTCTGCATTGCTGAAGGTAACCTGGGGCATGTTAGGATAGGCCCAAGTGCACCTCTGGGGTAGCGGCTATTTCCTCTGTGTCAGAGATGAAGGGCAGTTGATGCTTCATTCTGGGCTGTAGAAGCCTGATAGATTATATTACTGCACTTGAATTCGCAGGTAATCTAACTTTCTGCTACCTAATCTGGAAAAGAGCTAGTTTGTTGTTAGAGAAAACCAGTTATGACCTCTTGTATTGCTTTTCTGGGCAAGACTACTCTTATTGCTTGCTTTTGGGCTTTCTGAAGACATGCCCTCCAAACCGTAGATATAGATAGAGCTATCGTGGTACTAGAGCATGTGTGGATCTGCTTTGATTGTCCTCATCCCCCAACGCTTGTATGGTGTTTGAGCTGTTTTAAAGGAGACTATTAGTGTTTTTAAAGAAATGGAGGTATTTTCAGTGGAGATACATTTGCTGTATTTTTAATCTTGTAGTAGAACGTGGATGTAAGAGAAATAAGGGTCTCTATCAGAAATAATATATTCAATTTTATTAAGTACTGATTCTGAATGGAAGAATGTGTATTGCCAAACTCACAGTATGCTTAATATATTGCAGAGGGATCTTGCTGTTCTGAAATGTGCTGTTTCGTTTTTTTTTTTTTAACAGTTTCCTTATATACTTTCGACAAGGCTAAGCAGTGTATTGGTACAATGACAATTGAGATAGATTTTCTGCAGAAGAAGAACATTGACTCCAACCCCTACGACACAGACAAGATGGCTGCTGAATTCATCCAGCAGTTCAACAGCCAAGCCTTCTCAGTAGGCCAGCAGGTGTGGATTTTGTTTTGGTTTTTTAAGGCCAAAATGTTCTTAAGTAACATGCGCATGCTTTTGTACTACAGTGATGTACGATACTGAAGAATGCCCACATACTGACTCTGTGCTGCAAAGGACAGCTAATAGGCAGAAATTGTTCATTGTGTGAATGGTTTCTTTATGCAAAGTTGAACCATTGTGACTTTCACTAAGAGCATGAGCAGAGTGGTTTAAAGTCTGCCTTTTCCTTATCTAAAGAAATCTGTCTTTCATTGTGAGGAGAATCCCAAGGCTTGAGAGAGCTGCCTTCTCTCTCCGTTGTGGCCTGGTTGGATATAAGCAGCTCCTTGAGTCTTTTGAGAAGTCGCTTTTGTCTTCCTTCTATATAAGATCAAAATGAACACCTGTTTTAATTAATTCTCAGTAGCAGCTTTCAAACGCAGTGTATTTTATTGTAACATTTATTGCTACTCTATGGACTCCAGTAGTAAAATAGGTATGAAGCATTTTACTTAGGGATTTCTGAAAACTGATGTTCCTACAACTGAGCCTTCTCAGCTCTGAAGCAGGTGGGCTTCTGCCCCTGTGAACATCTGTGATAGCCTCTGGTTTGCCATATTCTCAGGACAGGTCAAGGTCTGTCTCTCATAGTAGTTTACAACTTGCAGGGTCTGAATCTCAGATCAGTGGCAAATGTAATCTTGGAGGAATGGAATAGTGCAGAGACAGCGTGCTTTTCTGTGGGATGGACCTTACTTCTTGTAATATTCATTCTGTCTGTCATTACCCCAGCACTATTTTTTAGGTATCCTTGTCAAACTGAAATGCAAAAGATCAAAAAGATTTGAGCTAAATTGTTCTGCTTACCTAGCACCAATATTTAAAGTGAGAGGAAAATGTCAAGGAATGATATAGAACATTTAGCCAGGGAGAAAAGGTGGGGGAAGGGAAGCTTTTCTTGGAAGGAGAATTTTTCTTTGAGTTTTTCCAATTGACTTCATGTTCTGCAACTTTTGCTCTGTTACTCTTAAGTATGGGACATGAAAAGGACATGTTCAGTACACCAGCCCTTTACAGGGTAGAAACTACGTGGGATTTGTTGGGTGGTAAACTTAGTCTTCAGGCCCCTTTCTCTTCAAATCTTAGTAGCCTTATCAAAATCCTTTTTAGCTTTTTAATGAGTTAAAATCCCCTTCTGTTTTTTCTTTCCACAGCTTGTGTTCAGCTTTAATGACAAACTTTTTGGCCTGTTGGTAAAGGACATGGAAGCTATGGACCCCAGCATTCTCAAAGGAGAGTCTGGAGCAAGCAAAAAGCAGAAGGTAGGTTTGCAGGAATTCATGTTCATTCCTTAGGGATTGCAGAGATTCAAATATTGATCAGATCTTGCTGTAAGGATGAATTTAGGTTACTTGCATTTGGAGAAGTTGAACATTTGTTTCATCTGGCTGCGTCTTTTGCCTCAGAGAGGATAAGGAGAATTGTTTTCAGTTTAATGCAGTCTCCTAAGCTTGTGCAGGTGAGAGCTTAGAGTTGCACCCACTCAAGTGCAGAGCTGGGGAAGATACAAGGAATATATTCTGGTCTTTAGATACTAATTCATGGAAACATCCTCTCTTGAGCCTTTTTGTCTTCTAGATAAGTCCAGTTTTGATTTTACCTTCTGTAGAAAGGACATAATTTTATTTTCTTCTTTACTTGCTAGATCTTGCTGAAATAAAGTAATTGGTTTTGAACTAAACAAATAACTTTAAAAAACCAATTTACTATACCTGATGAGCTTGTGCATTCAATGATATTAGTTTTAGAGGAGGTGTTGGTATTTCACATTCTTCCCAATTACTTTTGTTGTAGAGCTTTTGCTGCTCTTTTTTGCATTCTGTGATGTGCTCAGAGATACCTAAGGAGCAATCTAAAGTTGAGCCTAATAGTTTAATGTAATTATTTGTTTCCCTCCCTTTTGCAGATTGAGGTTGGTTTAATTCTTGGAAACAGTCAAGTTGCCTTTGAAAAAGCTGAGAATTCCTCTCTCAATCTGATCGGTAAGTGTTATTGTATCCAAAGAGATAAATAATGCTTGACGTTTGCTGCTCTTCAGGCTTCAGAGACTTGAAAGCCTCAAAGTTTGTTTTTCTGGTTACATCGGTTGACATAACCCATTGAAAACTGCATCTCAAAATGTCTCCCAGGTATCTGTTTAAACTCCAGATGACTGGATTTGATCCCTTAGGAACCTGTCACACCCTTTAGAAAGCAGTTTGTAGATGCTCAGGACTCTTGAAAACCACTGCACTGAGAAGACACCATCTCTCCATCAGACTTTGCTGCCTCTAAACAAGGGCCTTATAAAAGTCACTGTACTCCCAATATGAAGCTCCACAAGTGACCAACGTACTAGAGCAGTTCTGTGGGTCTCTATACCATGCTTACCACCACGGTGTATCTAAAATATACAGACACAGAGCTAGGAGGAGAAAAAGTGAGTGTGACTTTCAGAGATTCTGACAATAGTAAATCTAGTCAGATGAGTAGAGAAGTTAACCTGCACTCCTAGGCCTAGATTAGAAAGGCAATGTGGAACAGTAGCTTCAGCAGAAGTCAGCAACTAGTTGAAATATTTTAAGTCTTTAAACATCAGAAAATGATATTTTCAGGGACACTAACAAGCCAACACCACTTTAATTGAATTTAATTAAAACAGCAGGGAAGTAGGAAATTGCGAACTTTTTTGAATGTGTGGCCAAAATTTCAAAGTGAGTGCAAAACTTCTGAAAATCCCTTTTCTAATGAAATCTATTCTTCAAGGAGAGAGGACAGCTTCTGAGGACCACTTCAGTTTTCCTGACTTCTGAAAGTCCTGCTCTTCAGAAACTGATGACAGCTGCAAAACACAGCAGTGGGTTCATTTTGTTTGTTTATTTTAATTGTTTACACAGCAAGATTATTAACAAAGCTGTGAACTTTTTTTAAAGAGGCAGTTTCTAAAACCTCAACAAAACAAATCGTTATGTACAATTTCAGACTTTACTAGCAAAGAAATCAGGGAATAATTGATGTGTCCTCCACATATCCATTTAGAAGGAAACTGGTGGAGAGCTAGGGAGGAATCTGGTGTGTTCCCATAGAGCCACCAGCTTGAATGATGGGGACCTGGACCACAAAGTGGGCAGTGAGGGCCCCTTCCCTGCAGTTTGCTTTGTGTGTGCCCTGGGACTATGGTAGCTGTCCTGCAGAACAGATACACACTCTGTTAGTCTGGCTGTTCCTTTCCTTTTCTTATCAGTTGTACGAAGTGGATGACACTTGGCAAGCCTACAGTTGCAAATACCTTCCTTGCTGGTAATATGGCTCTAGGCGTTCTTTTCTGGGTGTGATTCAAGTCCTGTACTTGAACAGACACTCTTGTTTTTCTTTTTTCTCATTTTCCTTTCCTATTTTGTTTCCTCTTCCTGGAGTCCGTGAGCTAAGAAAACTTCTCCTTTTGCTGCTGCTCTTCCACAGATGAGAAGTGGCAGGTGGAGGCTGCTGTGAGTGGGGGTTCAGTGAACCTGGCCAGCTCAGATGAGCACTCAGTTGAATACTCAGTTGAGTTTTAATACTTATTATTTTTGCAGTAGGCTTCAAATCACAGCTCTGCTTGACTGTGAATGCTCAGTACTTTGAGTATTTATTACAGAAATAAAACATCTGAGCGTAGTAGCCACTTAGGAAAGTAGAATTCAACTCAATCAGCATTGCAGGAGCCTGTGGCAGAGGCTGGGTTTTGATGGTGCCCTGAATTGCCATCTTCCCTCAAATGTGAAGCTGTGACTCCATGTTCTGCAGTTGTCTGCTTCATGTGCTACAGTCGCTCCAGAAAATGGGGAGACGTGAGGCTGTTGTGTAATCACATATGTTGCATCTTATGTGGCTGGTTTTATCTGAAAGCACAGCCAGTCATCTGTACTGAAAAAAACCCCATCAGAGGTCCGTAAGCTGAATTGTAGATGACTGTAATTAAGCATGTTAACAATGATACAAGTTTTAAGAGCACTGAATGAAATTTGCATGGGAAATTAGTTCATACCTGTGATTACATGATTACAGCCCATTTAGTTTTACTGTGTTTTGATAGGACAGCTTGAGGTGTGTATTAACATAATCCAATTTATTGCATCAGAGCAAGCAGTGATATTTTACTTGGTTAATATCCATATAATGACCTGTGATCTTCTTCCTAGTGTGTATAGGTGTGAAGAGTGGTCCTGTGGGAGAGCTGATTGATTGGAAATAGGAATCCTTCACAGTGATTCAATTTCATTGTCTGTAGACAAGACAAAAGAGTTGTTTATGCCTCAGTTTACTTCTGTCAGATTGGTACTTTATTTAAGCTCCTCATTGATCTGAGGCAGAGCTACCTAATGTGCTTTGTTATTCTCTGGAGAATTGTAAAGTTTTGAATAATTAAATTCTGAGGAGACAGAGGTAAAGTAAGCATCACTGAGCACTGCCTTCAATAAAGGGCCTTTATATTTTTTTCAACAGAAAAGAATTGTAATCACTTAAAAAAGTAAATTCTATTTCTTATACTTAGCATAAAATTAGGTTTTATAAAACCAGTGGATGATATTTTAATTAAATCTGCAAGAATTTTATTGTGATCAGATGCAGCCAGAAGGGGGGGGTGTAGGCTAAGCTCTACAGGAAGAGGAACATCCCTGGGTGAGTGGTCTGATCTAAAAACTGTACTGGAGCAATGAGATAATAAATACACAGTAATCACCAAGTCAAATGCATACTGTGCCTTCCATGGTACTGTGTATTAGTACTATATGTTATACATACTACCATGTTGTCCCTAATGTGTTAGTTAAAAGCATGTTCTTGTTTTGCTGCACTTGGAATTGAAATATTGATTCCAGGTGTGTTTAGACCAAGATTAATAGCAGTCTAATTCAGCTAACACAGAACTTTTGTTTAGTGTACTTACTGGACTTCTAGATGCTAGCTTGTTGTCTGGCTTGCCTTGAAGTATCCCTAGAAGAGGTTATGGAACAAATCAGCAAAAAGCTGATGTAGCAATGCCAGTTGTAGTTTGCCATGACTGGCTTTTTAGGGCAGATAATGGTCCTCAGGGCTGATACCGTAAAGCACTGTGTAAGTCTAAGAAAATACAAGACATCCAATTTCCGTGTGAGTTAAGGATAATCTTCAGAGTCTTTGCTTTGTCTCTGGATTTTTATATTACTGTTGGTTTTTCTGGTAGCCAAGCAAAGTGATGATGCCGAAAGCCATTTGGAAGCATCAATCTAACTGATAAGAGTGTCAATGCTTGTTTATAAATTCCCTTGAATAAACTTAAGGTAAGACTACATGGATTTGACAGCATCTCAGTAGTATACTTATAGGAGCATTTGTGCTTCTTGTCTACTTCCTAAATGCCCTGAGTACTTTAAAACTTCTCTGAAAAGGGAGTAAGGAGCTCTGTAAGACTGAAACACATGTGGTTTGTCAGCAAAAGGGAAAGGAGGGCAGTTACACTGTTGCATGGAGACTATAAAAACCTGTGCTTAGGGGATCTGGCTGAACTTGAAGTAGCTCTAGAAGAGGTCATGGAACAAACAGACAAAATGAACGGTAGTGGTTTGCCAAGACTGGCTTTTATTCTTCTGAGCTGTAAAGGATCTAGCTGACCTCATAATTCTTTTGTGTAACCTTGCTTAAAATTGTCCTGGTATCTGAGGACTGCAAGATGGCGAATGTGCTGTCTGTTTTTAAAAGGATTTTAGAGAAGGTCTGGAGAGCTACAGATCTTTGAACCTGAAATCTGTACAGAAGAAATCAACAGAAACTGTAATAAAGAATTAAATTAGTGGATATCTATATAAAGATGATAACACTGGGAGGGGTCAGCCTGTCTTCTGTAAGGGCAGTCCTACTTCATGACCCCACCGGAGTTCATTATGGGAATCAAAAAGCACAAGCATAAGGGCTGACATAGTCTGCTTGTTTTCCAGAGGTCTTCCAGCAAAATTCTTTATCAGTGTTTCTTTAAAAAGCATCTAACCAGAGATCTGTAAGAGAGAAGGTCCTTGAATGAGTAGGTGAGTGATGAAAGCGTAGAAGTAAATAGCCAGTTCCAGTAGAGTTCAGCATGAATCTCTACTGGGGCCTTTGCTTTTCATTGTAATTATTGAATAAATGGGAAAAAAGACTGAGTAATGAGGTGACAAGCTTGCTCTTAGGGAGCTCAGTGACTAAGAAATAAAATGGCAGAGGAAATTCACTATAAATAAATGTAAAGTGATGCGTGGGAGGAAAAATGCTCCTAACTTCAGTCAAAAATGACTGCTGTTTTGGGCCAAGGTCCCAGGTATGATAGTTTCAAAGAAATGCTGGACCCATGCTCAGTAGCAGCCTGAGCCCTGTTGTTAAGAATTATTACACATTATTAATAAAGGAATATGAACAAAGCGGAGCATAACTTTGTACCTGTATTTAAGATATAAACAAACCACTGCCTGTCTGTCAAAGGATGTAGTAAAATAGAGAAGACTGAGAGGAGAGCAAGGGTGCTCAAGTGTGGAGCAGCTGCTGCATAAGGAAGGAAGAACAAGTGAGGACAGCTCTGCCTGGAAAAGGCACGACTGAGGAGGATACAGGACAAACCTATTATCATCCCAGGTAGCCTGAAAGAGAGTGGGTACCGAGTGGGTTTACTGACTCTTCAGGTATAAGATTTGAGGGACATGAAATGAAGCTGGTAGGAGCTGGCGCAGACATGTGAAATGAGGTGTTTGTTTGTGCAGCCAGTAGCAGACATGGTGAGCTAGATGCTGTAGGGCACTCTGGGTACTAAGTTCACATGGGTCCAAGGGGACCTCCGTGAACTTGTGGCAGAGAAATCTACTGTGGATTCTTAAATACATAGGAGCAACACCTGGCTCAAGAAATACCTGAACTGGACGGTTGGAAAGGTTGGGGAAATAGTTTACTAAGTAAGCTGAGTCTCTGGTATACTACTCTTGGCATCCTTGTCATAGTGCATCCTCCTGTCTAACGTTTGAAATGGAACATCGAGTTAGCTGGACATGGGTCTGACCTGGTAGAACTGTTCTGGTATTTGTACTTCTGTTTGTTTTAATTCTGCTGTGCTACATGTTTGAAATGATTTCTTTTTTTTTTTTACAGGTAAATCAAAGACCAAGGAGAACCGCCAGTCAATCATCAACCCAGACTGGAATTTTGAGAAAATGGGCATTGGGGGCCTTGACAAAGAATTCTCAGATATTTTCCGGCGAGCTTTTGCTTCTCGAGTTTTTCCACCTGAAATTGTGGAGCAAATGGGTGAGTATAATCCAGAGAAGTATGGCTGGGGTACAGGATGCAGGCCTGTTTCTAGTTTGTAAAGACTGGGTATCAACTAACAATCTTATGATGCTATAACATGGTGGTTGCTTAGGGATCTAATAGACTAACAAAGCCTTTTCTTCCCCTGTTGTTCCCGAATGTATTTCATACTCTTGTTACTTGGCTAGAGAAGGGGAAACGCAGAAACAGTGCAAATACTCTACACTATACGTGAAATGTCTGAACGAATGAGATACGTGGTTTAGCTGAATACTTCTCTCTTGGAACCAAAATGCTCCCTATTCTTTTGAATGCTTCATTTATTCATAGCAGTGAGACTGAATGCTCCTATTCCTGACTTATGGCAATGGGCTGTCTGTATAGGTCAAAGGAAATTCTGTCTTGATGATCCTGCCTTATATATTAAATATCTGTTGTGCTGGCAGTTGCACTATAAATCTATGTCCTTCTCACAGGTTAGCCCAATAAATACAGTATCCTGTGTGATCTATGCTTGGTCAGATTTGAAATGCTGTGGAGGATGTACAGGCCGTGGCAGGTCTTGGAGTTTGTGAAATAAAAGCACAGATTCTAAATATAACCTTTTTTTTTCTTTTTTTTTGGGTTGGGGGAGGGAAAGGCAGTCCCATTACTTTGTAAACATGTGCTGGCAGGCAGATAAATGGTATTGGTTTTAATTTTTAGTAAGCGGTATGCAGCTGCAGGTGTCTTATTTTGTCACATAATGTGGCTGGGGATGTTATAGCTGGTTCTCGTTCTCTGAATATAATCTCTCTGGGTTCATATTTAAACTTGGAATCCATAGCTGTATAATTTCTGTGTATGTTTATATTTCTTGATCCACCTTCCCTCTCCCCACAAATGAAGCAATCAAGATTTTGATTACAAAACAGATTTTCATCAGAAGATATGTCCTGTTTGTGTGTGGCTATGTAAAGTGTGTCTGTTTCCAGTGCTTGTGGAATTGATGTTAAAGTAAACTTCCTGTGAGGTGCGTTAGGTCTTTTCTTAGCAATCTGAATACTTACGGAGAAACACTGAAGAAACCCTGTAGGCTAAATCCAATTAGTGCATGATTCTCTCTCTCCTGCCTTTTTACTTCGTATCGATCTGATAGCCAAGGTCTTCTGGGTGCTGATCTTGGTTCTCTTGGGTTTTGCGGCTGTGAGCAAGTCTCAACTTCTCTGCCTCTGCTTGAGAATATCAAATGCTTAAATTTGTTAGGTATCTAGCTGCTCTGCCGAGAGAGGAAATGAAAGAAATGCCATTGGCTATGGAAAGTAAAGCTTTTACCTGGACACTCTGTTGTGTCCAGTTCAAAAATGATGCTGACAGCTGGCCTTTGGATGGACCAGCATCCCTTACTTGAAATATTTTTACCTTTTGAAGCAGCTATCATATATATTCATGGCTGCAGTACAGAGTCTTTAGCTGTGACCATATGTGAAGGTAAAAGATTTAGACTTTGGGAATGCTTGTCAGTGTCACAGGACTGTCATGGGAAATATGTTAGTAGACTAGGGATAATTAGAGCTTGTTTTCATTTTGCTATAGCTTCACCTATTCAACTTCCCTGGCTGCATGCAATCTGGCAGCATGTTAAGCAGTCATGTGTCAGACTATGATTACTTTCCCTTGGTATTACCATTAGCTGAATTAACCTGACAGCTGGGTACACTTTGGTAACGATGTGCAGCAGCTAACTTTGCTGTGGAGGACCTACATCTCCATCAGGTACCTCTGGAAAAGGTCGGAAACCTTGCTGACTGCAGGGTGAGGTTGTGGAGCCGCTTTGCAAGGTATGTTGCTCAGATAGTTCCTCTTGTTAATTGGTGTTGCTTAATACAGGAAGAAGAAGATTCTCTGAAGGACCACTAGTATTTTGATTACCCTGGGCAATGAATTAAGGGTGTGCCATATTATTTACATATACCCTTACTTGTGCGTGTTTACACACATACTACACAAAGAAACGTTTTTCTGGTAAGAAGTTAGACTCCAAACAGAGCTCTCTAGCTCTCTGATTAACCCTAGGGCTAAAAAGCTTATCTGAAATTTGAAAAAACAAAACTTTCTGACATTCATTTTCTTTGCCTTAGTTATAACTTGCTCTTAACTATATTTCAGATCTGAAATGTCAGTGTGACAGCTGTTCACCTTTGTGAATAATTTATTAGGAAAGGAAAAGAAAGAATTTGCTTGCTATCTGGTGCTCTAGTGCTCGCCCATTTCTGTTTTTTTGCCCAGTGTTCACAGACTGTAACTTCCATGCCAAATGCAATAAATATTTCTGTCCTGTAACTACATAGAGGCTCTATAGACCGTTCAAAAATTACTTGCAATTTGTGTGTGGTTTATCTAACTTCCAAGGAATGTTCTGGGTTTGGAGCATATAAATCAATGTTAGTTAACCATATCATCCAAGGGTGTAAATACTACTCTGATGCTACAATCTTTGGTTTATCCAAGAAAAGAAATCTTGGATCAACTTCAGCTGATCGTTAAACCTTGCCATAGCTCTCTGCTGCCCTGGAAAGGGGCAATTTACTTTTCCCTACCCATGCCTTTCCTGTACACATATCTACCACCTCTACCATGGTAGCTTTGTGCTTGTATGGCTCTGTAGAGAGCTAATATGACTGGAAGCAAAAAGTACTGCTAATAAAAAAGATGTATATGGTTAGCATTCAGCTAGCTCAGCTCCCTGATTGGCTTGATGTGACATAGCTACATGAATGCCAGGGGCAGCAGGAGGAAGACAGTGGTCAGTAGGGGTAAGATCACTTTTGAACCACAGTGGGACCTTCATCAATCTAAGCTGATTGCTTTTAAGGCTACAGTTTTGCAGTCATTTACTGGAGATTCTTTAGCATCACGAACATCAGTAATGCTGCTGTCTTTCACCTAATGCTTGTCTCTTAATAATCTTGTGACTGCCAAATGAAAATAAATCCTTATCCATATGAGGATTGAGGAAGAAGGTGTCTTGAAACAAAAGCAACACTCCTTTTTAGTGCCATGAATGAGGCCTCACTGTCGTACAAATACTTCTAAGGAAGGAGCTTTACACTTGCAGGGCACTGATGGAGGTAGGATAGCAGTCACTTTCTTTCTGAAGGACAGCCCTATGAAAGCTGTATTTCTAGGGAACTGTCCTCTTTTTCAAGCCCTTTCCGGATCTCTATGATGTCCAGCTCATAGTAAAGCTGTGCAGCTTCATGGTGAACTGCAGGCTGGTTTTGGTTACTCTTTGTTGCAATTCAAAGCATCCTCTTGCTCAAGCTAAAGCTCCTCCTTTTATTTGATAAATGTTAGGTTTTTCTAAACTGTTCTTGCAGATAAGCCCTTTCTTCTCATCCATGTTAAATCCTGTTTTTTCTGCTGAGACTCTAAATTCAGGTCATTCAGTGGCTTGTGCCATTGTCTAACATTAAGATGATTGCTGAATACTTATTGTAACACTGTTCACTCTCTGGCTACCCCCAACCCCCCTCCCCGTACTTCAACAGATATTTAGCTATTTGGACTAAAGTTTTTGATATTTGGTGCCTGGAGCTGTAAACTTCAACAAAACTGAGAAGTGTTTTATCAGACCTGAAAAGAAAATGCTAGTACTGAACGCTTGGTTTCCTTTTTAAAGAACACTCTAGTGTCTCCATGCATTGAAACACAATCTTGACTTTCAGCAGGGAAGTGATTTTTCTGACTTAGGTGGCACATTAGTTGATGTAGAGGCTGCTGAAAAAGCAGGTTCTGTATGTACATGTTGTTGTTACAGTTTAATAGGTATAGAAATGTTTGGTGTTACAGATCACTTTCCTTTTAAGAGATTGAAATGTAACCAAAATTCCCCATCCTGTCCTATTACCGTCAATAAGTAGGTTAAATCAGACTTTTCCAAAGTGATTTCTATTTCTTGGTAACCATATTAACTTGTCCTCTGACCTCTTGGGATCAATTGGTTTCAGTGCTCTGCATTTTTGAAGTACAGCTCACTATATAAAAGTGAAGTATTAACAAAACACGAGATGAACATTCAAATTAGCAGATACTCAGATATTATTTTCTTTCTTGGATTCTGCCTGTGAAATGGAGGCTTGTCTTTTAAGTTATCTTAAAAATTAATACATTAATGTTCTTGAAGTACTCAACTACTATAAGAGAAGAAGAATAATGGAAAGGATCTCATCCAGTCTATTCTTAAAATAGGGTAACTTTAATGAAAAATCAGTGTCAGACATGTCTAACCTGTAACTGAGGTTATAGAAATGCCAGAATCTCCCAAGGCAGCCTATTCCACTGCTTAGAGCATCTTTACTGTAAAAATTTTTCAAGTCTTTATTCTCAGTCTTGTAGCAGTTCATCATATATTGTTTATTTCTTTAATGTTTTTGGACAAGGCTTTTACATACTTGTCAGTTTGTTTCTCTTCAGTATTCTTGAGGCTAGATCTCAGGTTCTTAAACCATTTCTCATAACCTCTAGATCACCAGTTGTTGTTGTTGTTGTTTCTCTTCCCTTGGTCATTCTTCACTGCTTAGAAGTGTGATGACCTAAACAGGGCACGGTAACTGAGGTGCTAGTCAATTCCAGGTCAATTGGCAGGTTTTGTTTGTGCCTGGGTGTATGTACCTGTTTATAATTCTCAGTATGAAGATATTTTTGTGTTTTGCAACATGCAGTTAATTATTCCTACTCCAATTTAGAAACTTGTGCATCAAATTACATTGTTTTTAAATGAATTTAGTCCTGCCCATCAGTGTATTTGTAGATCTTGGCTTTATAATGTGCAGATTTAATAGGTGTACTCTGTTCCATCTTCCAGGCTATAAATAAAAGCACTGCATACCAGTAAATTCAGGATGGATCCTTTCTTCTTGTGCTTTAAAGTTTGTGGGGGCGGGGGGTTCCATCCACTTTGTCTACCTTTTTCAACTTCATTCAGCCTGTGTTTTTCCTACATGTTTATGAAGATGTATAAGACCTATTTACATCTTCATGAAAATCTAAATCTCCCTCTACTGCTTTATTTGTTTTCTCAAACTCTGTGTGTGATCTACTCTTTCCTAGAAGGAAGTTGTCTCAGGCAGATCTAATAAATTCCTTTTGGCTGTTTCCTGTATCCTTGTTTTCTCCTATCTACTTAAAAAGACGTTGTGCCATCATTTTCCAGGAATTAAGTTAGTGATAGGTCTATACCACACAATCAGAAAATAGTTGAGATTGAAAGGGATCTCTTGAGATTTAGTCCAACCCCATGGCTCCCTTCGTTTTTCCTTTATAACATTATGGATGACATTCACTTTCTTCCACCCAGTGTCTCAACCACCCTGTCCAAGTTCTCAGTGACTTTGAGATGATTTCACTTGCTCTGAGTGCTCTTGGGTGAAGTTCATGTCCAGGTAATCTGCAAATATCTAATACTCTTGAGGGCTGTCTCTTGTTCTTTTCCTACTCCTATTTCCTATTCTTGCCCATTTGTCACTGATATTAATATTAGCTGCCACATAACACATGAAGTCTTCGTTTGTGTAAAAAAAGTATCTAGCAGTTTGAACTTAGCATTTTCTGTTGTTAGCTTTTCTTCTTTATTGAGAAATGGACCAATGCTTTCCTGGGTCGTCTTTTCCTAATGTGATTATAAAATGAAATGCGCTACTCTCTCTGAAGCACATGGTTCCCTGTGGCCACTGGGAGGGATGTGAGAGAGAGGGCTTCAAAATTCTGCATGGCCAGGAAAGGAAAACGTTTGATCTTTCAACAGAAGAACATGGAAATGTGAAATGAAGGTCACGGATGGCAGGCTTAGAAGGAAGGAAAGGGGCTTTACACTAAATGTGCTGCAAGGAATTTCTCTGTTAATGGCCATAGTGATCACCAGATACCGAGAGGACTTTCACTCCATATGGTTGCAGTTGTGGTGTTAGTTAGCAGGCATCATCACCACTGCTTGGCAACCACAGTTTTTCTCTAGCTGGAAAACCAGGCCTTGAGACATCCCAGTGACCCTGTTATGTTGGTACTTGTTAACTCTGTAATGCTCTGTGGGTAAGTGTTCCATAAGGCATTTACAGATTACATCATGTTGACTTTCTAAGTAGGCAGAAATGATCCAGCTTTATTCTAAAAAGTAGAGAATGCTGATGAGATTTATGGCTATTAACATCCAGGTGGGATATGACTGTAAACATCAGCTGCTGTGTTCAGCAATCAATCCAACAGCTCTGCATAATCTTCGTCTTAAATTAACTACATTTTTATAGCTCCTCTATTAAGACGCAAAGGCATTTACTCTTTTGCTACAGTGATGACTTCTTTTAAAGATTGGTTTGTTTTATATATGCTCTTACCAGAATCTCTTTTTTCTGAGAGTCATGATTTTTGTTTGTGTGGCCAAAGGCATTCTGTTGGAAGCTTCTCTAAGGCTGATTTATTTTCATTTTTATCACATTCCATCAGAAATTGATAAATGTCCTGCCATTGTCATAAATCTAGTTATTGCCTCCTTATATATGCATGCATTACAATTCTTGCAGCCAAACAAGATATAGTGAGAAGGCTCTTTTCAAAGATCTAGAAGGAACTCACTGACTTGGTTGTCTTCTCCTTATAATGGCAAATGATTTGACAGATCAAAAAAACTGTCTACTGGGAATCCACTTAAAGTAAAACCTTCTGTTTCGGCTGTAGCCCTTTCTCTGTCTCAGCTTTGAATTAAAAGCAGAAACAAGTTACTTCAGTCTTGCTAGTTGTTGGTAGCATGTAAATCCTACAGGAAGATTAACTGGAGGCAGTGATGGAGGCTGGAATAATGCTCGGCTTACAAGATGAGAGGAGGGGGAAATTCCACCCAGCTATATTTTTGGGGAAATTTTGTCTGTGTGGCAGGTGAAGTCTGGGAACCCTGATCTTACTGTAACCTGCTTGAAGATTAATGTGTAAAGATAAGCATCTTTCCCTGATGTATTCAGGATCAGTACTTTACTATCAATGCAGATTCCCGATAGGTGCATCTGAATGATACAATCACAGCAGAATGCTTTGATTTTAATTAAAAGGGGAATTACACTCCCAAGTAGAAAATCCCTATTATACTAAAACATTTCTTCTGATCTTTCAAAAAAAGTGAATAGTGAGAGTTGAACAAATAAACTTTATCGTGTCTTTGGGTAAGTGACATTCTGGTTCAAAATAGTGTTTGACTTCTCTTGGTAACACTAGTAACTCTTCCATTCTTACCAGTTTTTATGATTTTTTTTCTTCCCTGATATTTTGTGTAGAATGTTTCCCATATTGCTGTATTTTAGTTCCTGTTGACATACCTATTCAGCCTCTAACTGTATGTCATTAAGTTGCATAATTAAGTATCATGTTACAGGAATGACCTTTGATTTGGAGTCCTAATGGTAAGCTTAACGAGTTAGAGATGTCTGCACTACTAATAAATTGTGTTTATAAGATTCTCATAATAGTATTGACATTTGGGCTGCATTGGTGAAATCAGCAAAGGGGAGATAAACTTAATCAAAATTCCTGTGTAGTGCATAGGATCCCACTGTGATTTGAGACTAACATTTGTAGTTTGTCATCACCTGTCTATTTTAATAAAGTCCTGCTTGTGTTTAAAACTTTAATTTTAGCCAGGTGAATGTAGCTATACAGGGAAGTCTTTACTGGCGTAGCTTGTGGCAATTTTATTTGAAGAGGACCTAATTGCTTTGGTTTCAGGAATTTTCTTCCACCTGACTAAGACCCAGCTTTCAATGTTGCCCATTCAGTGGCAACCAAGTCTTGTAGCAGATGGTCAGTAATATCCTTGATGTTCAGATGTGGGAGAACACACGTGTGGTTTTACTTGCTAAAGACTGAGTGTGGACTACCCAATGCTGGCTGAGCTTGTCTGGGTAAGGTTTGGTAGCTGTCAGGTTGTCTCTAGGAATCTGCTGTGTCCCAGAGCTGTTTGGTTTTTTTGTTTGTTTGTTTTTTCTCTATAGGGGTGAATAGCTAATGACATTGTACAGCTGATGACTTTGGCAGGCAGCTGAAGCAGTGGCCTACCTTTGACCAGCCCCCTTCCCTCCCTTCCCTCCCGCAACAGCTTCTGTCCTTTTTTTAAAAAAAATTATTTATTAGATAAGAGCTGACGCTTTCTCATTATGAGCAAGTTTGAATAGGAAGAGTGTGAAAATCCTAGGAGGCTTCAGCTGCACCTGAAGTCTCATCTCCCATAGTGCTATGTTAGCTCATGCAGAGGAGGGGAATGTTTGGGCTTTTCAAGAAGTTCAGGTTTTTTGGGCTGTAGAAGAGAAGCTTCTAGTGGGTATAACTAGGTTGCACCCCCTTCTAGGAGAGAGATTGTGAATTGCAGGAAAAATAGAAAGAAAAAAAGGATCAGACTGTTCTTTGTGTTTCTTTTTTGAAAGTGTACTAGAGAAAAATGATACTCTGTGGTACAGTTTTCCTGCCTCTTTCAGGATGCTCCCAGGCCTGTTTATGTACATGTGCCCTGACTTGCCAGTAGCCTTTTGATAGTCTCTCTTGCTTAAGCACAGTGGAGCTGTCTGAGCATCAGCTTGCTTGGGATTTCCCTTCAAAGCATCACTCATCATTGAAATCCTGCTTTGTGCTGTTTGGCTACATAGGTGATCATGTTCCTCCACGAAACATGTTAACAATACCTTTCGTGACATTGATTTGACAGGAATAGCTTTTAATTTATCTATGCCTCATTTGGTCCTGTGTGAAATTTGTCTTTACTGACAGTATATGTTGTTTATGTTTTTGAGTTGTAGATGCCTGAAAGTTGACTAATGAGTTCTTCTTAGCTATATCCCTTGATTTTTGTAGTATTTTTTTTTTATCTGCAGAGAAGCCCAGAAAAATCTTTCAGCTTTTTATTACTGTGCTTATTCAATGTAGCAGTATTGCTCTCTGGGGTTTTGGTAGGGGATCAGGCATTCCTCATAGCAATGTTCTTCTGAAACTTCATTTCAGTGAATGAACAACCTGAAAGAGAAAGTGAGCAATGCATGTGGATAATAGAAATTATTTTGTATTGAGCAGTTGCTCAGATTAAAATTAATTCTTTATCACTGTAATATTCAGGAGTAAATGAAATCACAGTTGAGTATTGGTAAGTTAATAAAGGAGAAAAGTACTTGTTCTTTAAAGGCAGAATGTTGCCATGAGGTCTGTGCAGCCATGAGCACTCTTTTGTATGGGGTGAACTTACCATGTAGCTGAGACAAGCCAAAAACTAGAAGGGAGGTCATTCTGTGTGGGTGACATAAAAAACTCTGTGTGCCCAAGCTCATGAAACTTTTGATGATGGTAGAAACTGAACTCAGGTCCTCTGAGTCTGAGCTCTGTGCCATCAGTTTGCTACTTTTTTGGTTTTTGCTTTTAATGTGTATCTTAAGCATTGCAGGACTCTTGGTGGATCGTTTGCATCCTTAAAGTCAAACTGCAAGAGCGTAGTACCACATGAATGCATTGTGAATGTCATCTACGGCATAGAATAGTTTCTGCTAATTACTGTGTTGCTTTTTACCTCAAACAATTAATACTTCAAGCTTTCTAAGGTTTTAGATAAATTTTCTTGAAACAAAACTTAGGGGTTTTTTTATCTTCATGTGTAGGGATACCTTGTGTTCTTCACTTGTCCAGAGAACATATGTAGGAATTTTGTGCAGCAGTGAAATGGAGCAAGATAAAAGGAGAAGGTGCTACTGAATTCCCTACCTCTGTAATTAAACACTTGTGTTCAAAGTTGAGATTTTCATTGAGGCAGATTCCAAATGTGCTGTTTTCCCATAGGCTACAGTGGTTTCAGCTTCCTTAGGGTCTCTTTCCTTGGGATGTCCTCGCTGGTCTGGTTGGTGAGGATGACAGTGGCGTGATTTAGTTATTACTCTAGAGGAAGGACAGTAGATGCAGGAGTCTGTCAATTTGGTGTTGGTGCTGTGTGTGGCCAAGATGGTCTAAAACATGAGGAGGACATCTTGACTCCATGTAGGCCGAGTGTTTTCCTATCTGCACATCTGTCTTTTCCATGGGCAAAGTGAAGTGATATAGGGAGGAACTAATACTTCCTATTGTGCTTGAAATTGCATAGGAAGAAATAAATTGCTGAAACACCTGCTGTGTCCTAAATGTTGAAAATAAATGCGTTTGCTTGTAGTTTTGTGTTTACTCTTTGGTCTTCAATATCAACTGGAAAATAGAAAAAGGAGGTCTGCTGGAAATACAAGGATCTAGACAGAATAAATTACATGTTTCTGTCTTCTCTTTCATTACCACTCTGTGACCAGACAATATCCAAACTCGCTCTCCTGCTGAATCTGTCTTGCACATGCCTTTTAAATTGGGCAGTGTATAGATCCTGTGTTGTCTTCGCTAGGTAACTTCTATTTTCCTATGCTGTTTCTGTAGATGGATGCCTCTGCTATGAAACTGTGGCTTTCTACTTTGAGGCTTTCCCTGAGTGTGGTGCTAAGTGTTTAAAACTTAGTGCTGATACATGATCTCTACTCTCCTGTTTCACGGTTTTCCAACACGAACCCCTTCAGATTCATCCCGGGAGAAAGGTTTTGTCTTGATGCAGTTCCTTTTTCTGTCTGGTTAGATCTTGTCTAAATGCTGATAGTCCCATTAAATGAAGAAAACAAACATCATTGTAGACACATGCTGTTACCACAACCTCTCTTAGCAAAGTATAAGGCAGAGCGTGAAATATTCAGGCATAATGATATTCAGACAGTTGATAACATATGTCTGCGGCTCACAAGCTGTATATCCAAAATTCCAGAATTCTTCAGGGAAAACTTTCTTGTTCACACTTGGGAACTTCTATCAGGAGTTGTGTGCACACTTAGGAAATTTGTGCCTATTGCTGAATGGGATGTGTCCAGCATCATCTTGCAACCATTATATCTTCCGTTTCCCTAGAGGAGAGAATTTAAACACCAGTGCTCATGCACAGTGATCTGAAGTCCTGTTATTTGAATAAATGATAATGTTTCAGGTCTTTCTAGTTACAGGTCAAGCTTTTTGGGCTCATGGTTCTAGTGGTTCTTAGAGGCCTTTTTCAGTTATCTCAATATTTGTCCTATGAACTTGCTATCAGAACTAGATGTGTTATATGGGACTCATTAAAGGCCAATACAGGGCTAAAAAGTTAGACATTACATGATAGTCCTCATTTTCTCTTTCAAGAATCAGATTAATGTGTTTGATCTATGTCTACACTGGGAGCTCACTGTCAGTTGAGTAATTTTGAAGGTCTGATGCTTCATTTTGCTTACATACCTGAAAATTCAATTCAGTTGAAACTCTTCTGTGAAGGAAGGCTACCTTTGTAGGCACTGTGTGTCCCTCTAGGAGAAGAGATAAATGAACCAGATGCAGTACATGCTTGTCCTAAATTTCTAGTACGTCTTTGCTTGGTGTTTAGGGCATATGGTGATGTAGAAAAAGTACCTGCAATTCCTCAGTACCTGAGGATGGTCAGTATCCATGCGACCTACTCTTGGGTTTTATTGAACTGAAAATTGTTATTCACATGTTTACCAAGTGATCTCTGTTGCTTTGTATTACTAACGAGAAGTTATAATTCAAGCTTTCAGTCCTTAGCTATTAAGTTAGCATGCCTAATGCATGGGAGAGCATTTGTGCTGTTCTATGGATTATTTTTCCTGGCCCTTGCCAGATCATTGGAATGACTCTGATCCAGTCTGGCAATTCTGTGTTTGAATTTCACTGATAAAGGCACCGGGTAGAGCTAAGGCTAATGCACATCTCTGCCAGATCCCTGTAAAAGCACCCCTACTGTAAGCAGCAATTTCCTCTTCAATATATTGTTGTTACCATCATAACCCTGCTTTCTAAACTTGTTCTCTCTTGTTCTAGGCTGCAAGCATGTGAAAGGCATTCTCTTGTATGGACCTCCAGGCTGTGGTAAAACACTTATGGCGAGACAGATTGGCAAGATGCTGAATGCCAGAGAACCAAAGGTGGTCAATGGTCCAGAAATCCTCAATAAATATGTGGGCGAATCTGAGGCCAACATCCGCAAGCTGTTTGCTGATGCAGAAGAAGAACAAAGAAGGGTAATGCAAACATAGATAAATAGCATGGTCAGTATGAATGTGCCTAAAGAATGACCGGAAAAGAGGTTTATAATCAGAAAATTACTGCTTGCATTAAAAGACTGAGTCACTGCTTAGCTTGAGATTATAGTTATTCCTTGTAAGTCACTGAATATTAGTGCTTTACAGATTCACACACAGTCAGTTGAAAAAACAATCTTAGAACCTGAAGAGGTAGTCGGTCTTCTAGCTAGCTATGCTGAAGATGGACAGTTTGTTTAAATTCCATGCAGAGTTATTTCAAAGTAATACAGTAGGGCCCATCCTGCTATGCTTTGTATTATGTGGTGTGCCACCTGCTCAAAAAGTGCTTGAAAATGGGATTGCAAAAATTTTGCTCTGTTTTTTCTTTTCTTTTTTTTTTTTGTGTGGGAGAGACATAATCTATTTGTATTTTTGCTACTAAATTCAGGTGGCACATAACATAGGATGAATTTCAAATAAGCTTTCATGGTTTCGGGTTTTTGGGTTACAGGCTTATTAGTGTAAGTAAATTATAATCCTTGAAGCATTATAATTGATACATTATTAATTTTTCTCAGCAGAAAGCTGATGGATGAAATAGTGTCTTGAAACTTGACAGTCTAGATATTTGAAACTGGAAGTGGAGATAAAGATTCTGGTTTTTTCCAAACTTGTTTTTTTTATCCATTACTTCAGCTGGCTATCAAAAGCTCAGTCTTTAGTTAGAAGGTGTAAATACTTATTTCATGTGTGCTATGGTAACTTTTCTCTGCTGTGGATGACTTAATCTTGATAGATTTTCTGGTAAAGAAAATACAATGTCAGGCAAGTCACAGTTAAATGTAGGGAAGTCTTTTCAGAAGACATTAGCAAAGGACATTGTATCCCTTAATTTTATTTATGCCTAACAAGACTGCAGATTTTTGCTTGTGGCTTGAAATAATTTAATTTTCTTCTGCAAAAGATTTATTAATAAGTCAGCTTTGCACGGTAACCTGTACCGATGTAAACAATCTTCTCTCTGGTTGTTGCAATGTAACTGAAAGCTGTGAGCTTCTTTTCCTCTGCAATAACACACCTGTTAAAATAGACTTTATATTGGCTGGAGGGGATGGTCCTGATGACAAGTTGCAAGATTAAAAAGGTCTCGAAAAGGTTGGTATTGTAATGACTTGTGTCTGGGGCAGATTGCCAGTGACAGCACATTTACCCAGTGTTAACATGGTCTCCACTGTCCACAAAAGATGTTTTAGAAGTTGAATTTGGAGGGAAAAAGCTTCATAATATGGTCACAAAAAGTATCCTGTTCTCTTACCAGCTGCAACTGCTTAACCTTTGAGTGAACCTGGAAATAAGCAGTTCTGTTCCTGATTGTCACTGAGCAAGTGGACTGCTTAAAAACATTAAGAACAAAGTTACTCTGGCAAGCCGTATATTTTCTAACTTTAGTACAACCTGGGGTATTTCCCACATTGGGTGCATCCCTCCACAGATGTGCTTTGTTCTCTGTCTCCCTTCCAGAGGGCTTTCCCAGATACTGAGTACTGTGACCCTTTGTCTGAGCTGTATGTTCCAGCTTTGGGCTTGTGCTTTTCTTGTTCAGTCTAGTCCTCTTCCTTGAAACACTGCTGCTCTTAACCAGTGTCAGCTGTGAAGTCCTATGCTTGGGCAAAGCCTACCAACCACCCCGTTTTGGAGGATGGCAAGATGTTATTCTGGAAAGGGATCTCATACATACGTAACGTGATACTAAAACCACTTGGAGGTATTAATGTTCTGTATCTGTGTGGCTGAGCTTGTTGAGAAGTTACTGTTTTGTTTGGATTGTTTTCGGTGATGACGTGGCATTCCTGACATGTTTTTCTCTCCAATAGCTTGGAGCAAACAGTGGTGTGCATATCATCATTTTTGATGAGATTGATGCAATCTGCAAGCAGAGAGGAAGCATGGCGGGTAGCACTGGAGTCCATGATACTGTTGTAAACCAGTTGCTGTCTAAAATCGATGGAGTAGAGCAGCTCAATAACATCCTAGTGATTGGTATGATGGTGCTTACTTTCTCTGTTATGGGGTCTGGTTGAAAACTGCTGATATTTTTCTCATAGCAGGTCAGCTAAGTTACTGTTACTGGTATTAGATCTGTTTGGACTAATCCAAGCTGAACGACTTCTGTTTGATAAGCATCAGTAGCAGATTTAAAGGGAGATGGTGCTGTAATCGACTGATATTGCTGCTTTCAACAATTTCCTCCTTTAGCTTTTGATAACAAATGTTTCATAGCTTAAGAAAAATTGCAAGGAATGATATGTGTTGATGTATTGGCCTATGGAGGAGTGGGGCTTCTCTAGCTGTGTTGTCTAGTTGTCCTGGTGCCAGGAGCTCTGCAGATACAGTCACAAGTACAGGTTTGATCCCTGTTGCCCTGACTGTACTTCAGGGCATGACTTTTCCAATATTTCTGAAGATGGGTATCTTTTGTCTGTTTTCTTGAGACTCTTTGAGGTATCTTCTTAGATCTATGGGCTGTATTCAGGAGTTGGAGACCCACTTAATAAGCTCAGATAATGCTTATTTTGTTATTAACTTTCAATTTAGGAATGACCAACAGACCTGACCTGATTGATGAGGCTCTGCTGAGACCAGGGAGACTGGAGGTGAAAATGGAGATTGGTAAGCAAGCTGGCATATCACAATACATGATGTACTTACAATAGTAAAGCAAATGTATGCCATAATATGAATAATTAACAAGGGTGGCATAGGTGCTAAACTTCATGTGGCTCCCTCCATAATATTACATGTAAATTTAATCAGCCAATTAAAGTACTATTTTAGACTTACCTACTGATAAGCCATTGACCTGATATCAGTTTCTGTCCAGCAGAATGGATAAGTATGGGCAGGCAGGACCCTGAATCTCTTGCATGAATGAAAGGAGACAAGTAATGGCAACCAGACCATTCCTACATGGAAACTGCAGAACTATTGAACTTGTAAAGTAGGCAAGTACAATGTGTGAGCAATTCTTGACTTGGAGAAAGTGCAGATCATTTTATTTGCATGAAGTGATAATGGTGGCTTTCACTGCAGGAACTGCAAATGTGAAACAGCATTGGCTATTGGCTTCTGAAATCAGCAGGTCTGGATTACTTGTATCAACAGAACTAAAAGTGGGCTGAAGAGCTCTGTTAGCCATTTATTCTAGTGAACTGGAAAAGAATGCTATCTGTCAGTAACTTAAAAGGGACTTTTGTAATTGTACGCATCTGCCTGACACCAATGCAGATTAAATAATGGAATATCTGATAATGTAGGATTTATTAAGAAATTAAGCCCAGACCATCTTAGATTAATGAAAACAAGTCTCTGACTTTGCATTTGAGATCAAAAGTTTGATCAGTAAAGATCATGGTGGAGTCTAAAGGGTAAGTAGGTTGTGGTGCTCAGTTCTGAGGTTAACAATTCACAGAACAAAGTTTGAATAGAGAATAGCCTGGAACTGATTAAAAGCTTAATGATCCTGTCTTGTAGTGAGAAACTCAAATTGGTTAAGATCTGTGTTTAATGTAGAGATTGAATATGCAGTTTCAGATGTGTAGTTTGGAAGAGTGTGTAAAACGTTTTCCCCTAACCTTCCACAGACATACAAATGTCACAAAATATTTTCTGTGTTCTGAGCTAGGCACTGACTATTGTAAAGGTAAAAATTCCCAAACTGTAGTAATTCACAGAAAAGGAACAGGTAAGGCCATGAGTATTATGTTTTGTTTCCTTTCAGTTGCAGAAAATTAGATGAAAATGTCCATATAACACTAAAAATCATATGATATCATACTAGAGTGGCAGGCAAAATTGTAATTGTCAATGCCGGTCTGAACTGCAGGGAAACTCTTGAAATCTGATCTAGCAATGTAATCTTAAGAGCTTGCTAGGGATTTTTTCTCTTATCCTTAAAGGGTAATGTCACTCTTTGAAAGACCCAGAAACAGGAAGGAGTTTTTTGATAGCTGAAAGGGAAAGATTTTAGGTAAGAGAAGGAATGATGAAGTGAAGCTGATGACTACTGAGGCAGCTGCGGAGGTAACCCGGGCAGGGAGCTGATGCTAATGCTCCAGAGTTAATGCTGTCCTTGAGTACTGCAGGAAACAGTTTATATCAGGCATTACTGTGCATGTAGCTCATGCAAGATGTGAGGACTAGAGAGACAACTAGAGCACTAGCTGGGGTTTAAAAACTTGTGGCACAGACAGCATGGATGGTTTAAAATGTGCCAGAGACTGAAGAGACTAAGACATTTGTTAGATGCAGGAAAAAATACTGAAAGAGACTTGTGCCTATTCCTGGTATAATCCACAAAAAAAGGAAAATTGGAAGTGTATAGAAGTGTATAGCAGTACATAGAGAATTATTAGAAGTCAGGCTGATGAATAGCAATGAGAGAGAATTAGCATTGGCAAAAACTGTAGCCAGATACAGTCTTTAGAAATTAACACAACTACAAGGAATTGAAGGAAAGACTCAATAAAGAAAGTGTACTTTAGTGATAAAGAAGTGTAGCCACAATGACAGTTGCCTTTGAACAATCTCATACTTGAAGACACATGCCTAATAGCAACTGTTATTAGTAAACACAGGTGAGATTGCTTGTATTGCAGGTGTAGTACCTGCATCTTTAGTTGACAAAAAATAATTAAATTAAATTCCAAGGACTGAGCAATGCATCCCTAGAATAAATTATCAGCTGATAAGGACTGAACACTGCTGGGGACTATGCACATTTTAAAATGTCTTTTCACATACCCTCAGCACAAATACTAATCAGTGCAAATTATCAGATCCTTGTAATAAAAGCTGTGAAGGTCGGCTGGAAAGTGAGCTAAACGGCAGCATGGTTTTACCAAGATGATGATGTACCAGACTGACTTGTTATGCTTTCTTTTAAGAAAAGGCTTTTCTGTATCTTCAATTGTATGCATTTCAGAAGGGACTTGCTAAGGTGCAAACTGGGAAATTATCACCTCAATTGGAGAAAATGAAAATTTTATGAGAATAGTATGGGCCAGGTGAAGACTGAAGTCAAGACCCTGAATTTTAGGGGAGTGAAGTTTCAGTTGATTAACTAATTAGTGGATAGGACCCCCTGGGAGACTGCCCTGAGGGATAGAGGAGCAGAACAGAGCTGGCAGCTCTTTAAGGACATTTTTCTTAGCACGCAAGAACTCTTGAGTCGCACATATAAGAAACTGGGCAAGGAAGGCAGGAGACCAGCATTGCTCAGTAAGGACCTCCTGGTCAAACTAAAGCATAAGAAGGAAATGCATGGGCAGTGGAACTAAAGACACGTATCCTAGGAAAAATATAGGGACACTGCCTGATGTGTAGGGTTGGGATCAGGAGGACTAAGGCACAGTTGGAGCTGAATTTGGCAAGGGATGTGAAGAATAGTAAGAAGGGCTTCTAAAGGTATGTTGGCCAGGAAAGGAAGATTAAAGAAAATGTACACCCCTATCCCCTTCTGATAGATAAGACAGGAGAACTAGGGGCAACTGGCACAGAGAAGGCTGAGGTATTCAACAATTTTTTCCCCTCAGTTTTCACTGATAATCACTCTTCTCATCTCTCAAGTCCCTGAACCTCAAGGCAGGACTGGGAAATTGAAATCCCTCCCATCGTGAGAGAAGATCAGTTTTGGGACCACTGAGGAACCTGAACATACACAAGACCATGGGACCCAATAAGATTCATCCTATGGTCCTGAGGGAATTAGCTGATGTAGTCACTGAGCTATTCTCCATCATATTTTAAAAGTCATGGCAGTCAGGCAAAGTCCACAGTGACTGGAGAAAAGGGAATGTCGCACGTATTTTAAAAAAGAGTAATAAGGTGTACCCTGAGAACTACTGATCAGTTATCCTCACCTCAGTGCCCAATAAGATCATGAAACAGATCCTCCTGGAAGATATATTGAAACACGTGGAAGACAGGGAGGCAATTAGAGACTACCAACATGGCTTCACAAAGGCCAAATTGTGCCTGACTAATCTAGTGGCCTTCTATGGTGGAGTGACTGTGTTACTGGATAAGGGATGAGCTACTTTTGTAGGGCCTTTGATAAGGTGCCCCACAACATTCTTGCCACTAAATTGGAGAGATAAGAGTTTGATGGATGGACCATTACATTAGGTGGATAAGGAATTGGCTGGATGGCCGTGTCCAAAGAGTTACAGTCAATGGCTCAATATCAGGGCAGTCCCCAACATCAGCACAGACTGGGGGATAGATGGACTGAGAGCAGCTCTGTGGAGAAGGACTTGGGGATACTGGTGGTTGAAAAATTGGACATGAGCCAGCAATGTGGGCTTATAGTCCAGAAAGCCAATCATGTCCTGGGCTGCATCAAAAGAAGTGTGGCCAGCAGGTCAAGGAAGGTGATTCTCCCCCTCTGTTCCACTCTTGTGAGATCCCCCAGGGCAATGCACCCAGCTCTGGGGTCTTCAGCACAAGAAAGACATGGACCTGTTAGAGTGGCTCCAGAGGAGGCACAGAAATGGTCAGAAGGCTGCAATACCTCTCCTGTGAACAGAGCCTGAGAGAGTTTGGGTTGTTCAGCCCAGAGAAGAGAAGGCTCCAGGGAGGCCTTCCTGCGCCTGTTCACTACTTAAAGGAAGCTTATAAGAATGACAGAGAAAGACTTTACTAGGGCCTGTCGTGAGAGGACAAGGGACAATGGTTTTAAATTGAAAGAGGGCAGGTTTAGATTGAATATAAGGAAGAAATGTTTTACGATAAGGGTAGTGAGGCACTGGACCAGGTTGCCCAGAGAAGCTGTGGATGCCCCATCATTGGAAGTGTTCAAAGTCAGGTTGGACAGGGCTTTGAGCAACCTGATTTAGTGGCAGATGTCTCCGCCCATGGCAGTGGGGGGGTGGATTAGATCTTTAAAGTTCCCTTCCAACCCAAACTATTCTTTGGTTTTATGGTTCTGTGATAATTGCAAGGTGGGAATTGGGTTTAGAGATGCCAAGGGACTGACCAGATTGCCTTTGTCTAAAGTGAATTCCTGGTGTGGAAGCCTAAGAGCAACCAACTTGAAGCACCCCAAGGAAAGAAACTAAACCTTATGCTTTTTCTCTCTAGTTTGGTGGTGATGCTAATCAGTTTGCCAAGGGCAATTAGTGTAATTGAATGTTCTCAAACAAAAAGCATTGTCAAGTATTCTACTTATAAGAATGAATTGCTCATGGTGAGAAAGAGCCTTTGGAATTAGGACCACTGAGGAGAGGGGAAGGCTTTGCTGTAGTTGCTGTGCCGAGGCACTGATTGACATGCTTTCTGTTTAAAATCTCAGGCTTGCCAGACGAGAAAGGTCGATTTCAGATTCTTCATATCCACACAGTACGGATGCGGGAACACCAGCTGCTGGCTGAAGATGTGGACATTGCAGAACTGGCAGTTGAGACTAAAAACTTCAGTGGTGCGGAATTAGAAGGTTTAGTTCGAGCTGCTCAGTCTACTGCTATGAACAGACACATTAAGGTCAGTCCTGTCATCTCTCACTGTGGCAAAAAAGGGAAGATCATTACATTTGGAATCTTTTCTTGAATGTTTACTTTCAAAGGGGTAATGGCATCTCAGCATATTTTAGGAGATGAAATTCAAATGGACACCACCTTTTCACTGTGCTTTTACATGGTTCTGAATTACCTCTTCCATCTCCTGACCTCCAAGTTGCTCTTGCATAGCTCAGTGGGAATGGAAAGTGATTGTTTGTAAATGTATTTTGATAAAAACTGAAAGGAAGGTCTTGAGCTCAGTTTATGGATTGGAGCCAGGAGACAAGAGCTGGAATTGAGAACAGCCAGTCATATGGGAGGGATCTCTGCTGGAGCCTGTGCAGCTCACTATATTCATAAATGATCTGCAAAGAGAGGAGAGAAGTGAGATTGCAAACTCACAGCTGTTTTGTGGCCATAAAGATGAAGGCCACCTATGGAAAACTGCAGAAGGCATTTGAAATAATGCAGGTGCACAAGATGTAGTCAGTGAATTTAAGTGTACATTGGGGGGACAAAATTCAAAAAGATATAGGCAGTGATAGGGACTGACCTGACCATTATTTGGGGTCGAGTTCTTAGAGTTATAATGATCTTGAAATATCAGCTCAGTCCTTATCAGTGAAAAAAGCAAGTGCAACATTAGAATTTACTAGAAGAGATATGCAGAGCAAAAGTAAGGCTGTGATTATGTCATGGATAAAATTCCTGGTATATTGAATCTGTGCAGTCCTGGGAAACCCACCTTGGAAAGGTTATGGTAGAACTAGGATTTGGAAAGGCAGCTGGGAAGCTCAGAGGTGTAGGAGGGTTTTCACTGGAAGAATGGTTAGACTAGGATTTCTCAGCCTGAAAAAAATACGGTGAAGGGTTATGAAAAGTATGTGAAAACATGCGTACTGGAATCAGTGAATGGGGAATGACTGTTTATTCTTTCCTAATACAAGAACTCAGAGAACAGCAAACGATACCACCCATGGCCATGATCAAAGCAAAGAAAAGGAGATGTGCATTGTGTAAAGAAGTATTTAAGCTGTGGAAAGAATCGTTTGTTCCAAGATGTTGCTGATGCTAAAATCTTGGTTGAATTCAGAAGGGACTTGTACAACATCTTCCATTTCAAATAAAAACTCACTTGACAGTCTCAGTGACCATAGAGACTTGTAATGTTCTTGGCTCCCTCCATCTAGAGGAACATTGCCTTGTTTTCCCAATGTTTCCTGATTATGGGAGGTCAGTGTATCTTTAACTAGAGGGGAGTTAAGGACCATGAAATGTCAGGTTATATTAATCCAGATGCAAAACACAGTATTCGATGGTGTTGAAATATAAGATGATTAGTTTGTGAAGAAGGAGGCTGAAAGGCACAGCCCCTTTGCTCTAGTGGCCAAGAACTGGTGTGAATTACTGCAGAGAAAAGGCTTTGATATCAATTCCACAGCACTGGTGTATTTTAAGTAAAAAGTCTGTTCAGCCTTGAATATGAGGAAAGCAAATCATGCTTTCATTTAAGCGAGAGAAATCATTTTGTTGCTTAGACATTTGTATCTCTTGGGAGCTCTCTTTTTAAAGGAAAAATGGCTCTTCCTACTAATTTTTCTTGTATAGCCATAATACTTGAAAAGTTATTAATTGTTTCCTACAGTAAAAACCTGCAAACATCAACAGTTTCTCATTCTCTTGTGTTCTGTCTCAAAAAAACTCAGCACCTCTGGAGGTATTTTCATCCTTTTGCAGGCAAAACATTTTCCTTAAATAATTAATTTTGCTCATAGTTAATGTTTTTTCAATGCTTGAATTTGGGGTGAGTTTGGGGACCATTAGTGTTTTGATATATTTGCTGTTGTGCCAAAATGTCACAGTGGGAGAAGAGAAAATGGTAATGCATAAATGCAAAAGAGCAGTCCCCTCCTTTAGGTTGGTATGTGATTGACATCTTAATAATATATGTATGTATATTCCAAATGCGAAGCAGCCATGCTTTGTTTTTCTTTTCAAACACTTTGACGTAGTATTTTTGGATAATCTTATTGTTTATTCTGAAGATGTCTTCAGCCAAATGATGCACTAAGGTATTTTATTCTCTCCTACAAGTACTGCAAAATTTAAAATATACATCATAGGCCTGACCTAGTTTTCAGAAGCACCTACAAGAAGCAAGAGCACACATTGAAAATCAAGGGGCATTATTATTCTGAATCATTTAAACTCTTCTGATAATCTCTCAAAGTTGTGTGTGTGTTAAAAATTAAAATGTATAACTCAATAAAGGCTAGGAAAGAAAGAACTCCCCCTGTTTTTAAGTTTACAAACAACTTCAGGAATATATTAAGTGTTTCAAGTACCTTCACTTCCCTCTGCAAAGTAGAAGAGTGATCAACTCAAAGTACAGACTAAGATCCACTAGATTGATACATTTGGCATCCTGTATTTCTACTTGGTGGGTGTTTTTGTGAGAAGGGACTCTTTCATTTCAGCCATCCTCTGGTTATAATCATTTGTTTGGCACAATGTTATTGGCCAGTCTGGGTTCCTGAGGTTGCTGTTTAGAGGCTGCATGTGCTACTCTACAAGACAGGCATAATGTGATTATTTTTATTATTATTTTTTTCTTCCCATGCTCAAGTGTACTCCTTGTTCTTGTAGATCATCCTGGTCAGAAGAGGATGTCTCAGACATGTCTTTGAGGGTTAAAGTTATTTGACTCGTCCATCACCTTGGTCTTAAGCAAAGGTGATAGAGGTTGCTATGCCTTCCAAGAAACCCTTTAAAATCCCAACCTTTTACTTCCTGAGCTATCAGATCAGGTAGGGCTACTATGCTCTCAGGTAGAAGCAGCTGGTGTAGTAAGACTTGGGTAATTTTAAATGAAAATTATATTTGTTTTGGAATCTAGAGAAATTTGTTATGGTATAATTGGGAAATTCAGAAATGATCAAAAGTCTTTCAAGGCTGCACTTTAGTGGAAAAGAATGAAGATCTTTTGCCTTCTCTCTATGCTACTTACAAAATAGGTTTCTGCCTTACCACTTAACAGATTAATTGCTTTTCACAGATCAGCTTCTGCCCCCTCTTTTAACTAATCCTTTTTCTGATATATCGAACTCCACTCAGGATCCTCAGCAGACTGTAATCATAGGATTAGTATGCAATAGCCAGGTTTTGTATGCCATTGAGTGGAAAAGGTGAGCATTGGACATTGTCCACCTGGATTTCTCCAATGCTTTTGATGTGTTTTTTCACAACCTCCTCCTAGAGAGACTGATGTGTAATGGTCTAGACAAGTGGTGGGTGGGGAACTGACTGACAGCCTGCACCCAGAGGGTGGTGGTAAATAGCTCCTTTTCAAACTGGCAACCTGTCACAAGTGGGGTCCCCCAGGGATCGATATTGGGCCCAATGCTGTTTAATTTCTTCGTAAGTGATCCGGATGATGGGATCAAGTGTACCCTGATAAGTTTGCTGATCATACCAAACTGAGTGGGGAAGTAGACACTTTGGAAGGGAGGACCACCCTGAAGGAAGACCTGGATAGGCGGGAAGAGTGGGCTAACAAGAACCTTACGAAGTTCAGCAAGGACAAGTGTAAGGTCTTGCACGTGGGAAAACATAATCCAGGAGTGCAGCACAGGCTGGGATCTACCTGGCTTGGAGCAGCTCTGTGGAAAGGAACCTGGGGGTCCTGGTGCACAACAAGCTCAATGTGGGTGAACAGTGTGCTGCTGTGGCAAAAAAAGCCAACAGGATTCTGGGTTGCATCAATAAGGGCATCACCAGCAGAGATAAAGAAGTCATTATCCCACTCCACTCAGTGCTTGTCAGGCCACACCTGGAATACTGTGTTCAGTTTCGGTCCCCGGTATGTAAAAAAAGCTGTGGACAGGCTGGAGAGGGTCCAGAGAAGGGCCACAAAGATGATCAAAGGACTGGGAAGCCTGCCATATGAGGAAAGGCTGAGAGAACTGGGTTTGTTCAGCCTTGATAAAAGAAGGCTTAGGGAATACCTTCGCACCGTGTTCCAGTATTTAAAGGGTGGCTACAAAGAAGGTGGAGACTCCCTTTTTACAAGGAGTCACATGGAAAAGATGAGGGGT
Organism: Astur gentilis; assembly: GCF_929443795.1. NCBI lineage: Eukaryota > Metazoa > Chordata > Aves > Accipitriformes > Accipitridae > Astur > Astur gentilis. The sequence continues at coordinate 41,191,974 of NC_064884.1, read as the reverse complement.
AATTGTTATAGGTTACTCCCGGGGAGATTCCAACTGGGCACAAGGAAGATTTTTCACAATGAGAACAATCAGCCATCGGAATAATCTCCCCAGGGTAGTGGTGGATTCCCCAACATTGGACACTTTTAAAATTCGGCTGGACAGGGTGCTGGGCCATCTTGTCTAGATGTGGCTTTTGCCAAGAAAGGTTGGACCAGATGATCCTTGTGGGTCCCTTCCAACCTGGTATTCTATGATTCCATGATTAAATCAATTTAATTCCTGGTTGCTGCCTGATGCAATCAATGTACTAGCAGGTCTACAAATAATCCTAGTAAATGGAGCCGCTCCATATTGTGGAGCTGCAGCTATACTCAGTAATACATCTACAGCTGGCTTTGAAGTCTACAGACATCTGAATAAAGTCTTCAGCTTTAAAGGCTACTCTCAAGTTGTTTTCAAGAATTAAAAACTTCTGTTGGCTCCAGAGTGAGCAGCTTTGGGCCACCTCCTAGTGGTATGTCTAGTTGTGATTGAGAAATTATTTACAAGAGAAGATTGCAGTAGTGCTGTCTCTACTGTGTGTTTGCTTCCAGTCTTTAGCTTTTAAGTGTTGCTGGACAGTTTGGGAATGGCAGAAGGGAAAAAGGTGATGCTTTTCATATAGAAAGGAGTCCACTCTGAGCTGAGCTAACTGCAGGTTATTTATTCCAAGTAATACTGATAGTGCTGCCCTGGGAAGATTCACGGCTTTCATAGAACTGAAGCAAATGAAGACAAAGCAGAAAGAAAACTAGTATTTACCAATCCCCTTAAAGACTTTCTTGTATGGAGAGGAAAGTGCATGGTTTGAATAGAAGGCTAAAACCCTGTGAAATAGAGGTGTATGAATAACTCTTATTTTTGGCTTAGTTGCCAAAGATGATGTGAACTAGATTCAGAGTTGGGTTAAACCAAACTTTAATTTGTCTTTCTGAAAAAAGTCATGCAATGAATCAGGCTTCCCCTTCCCATGCAGCACCCAGAAAGCATAATGAAGATTTTTTTCTACAGCCTCTAAATGGAAAGAGTAGTTCCCTACTCTAAAGGGAACTTACATAACTCCAGTAACTTTTAGAAATTTAAACTTAGGTGAGATAAGTCCCACACTGGGCACCAGTCTGAGCCTCACTGATATTTGGTTTATGTAGTCAAGGTAGTACAGCAGCAGGGATGGTGCAGATCTTCCATCTTGTTCTTAGCTGGGGTGGCTTCTCTGAAATGTGAGGTCATGGCCATACTCTTCACTTCAGCTTTTCACCCAGTGGAATGGAGCAACTGTTACTTAATGACTTTGTGGGGCTGGCATATGATCTTGTTCTGTGAAGGTGATGATTGCTCCAGTGGTATCCAGCATATGTCCAACAAATGTCCTGTTAAGAAGCATTTTTCTTATTGACACAGACCAGCTACAGGGTTGGATCTGTGGATGGAAGTTGGAAGGGGATGGAAGGGGTTGTATGCGGTGCTGCTGTGCTTCAGTGTCTTTTATTGCCTTTATTAGGCCAGCAACAAAGTGGAAGTGGATATGGAGAAGGCAGAGAGCTTGCGTGTGACAAGAGGAGACTTCTTTGCATCATTGGAGAATGATATCAAACCAGTAAGTAGGCATTATGTAACTCCTGTAATAGTCACCCAGTACGGTTAATGACATGAGATAGCAACTTCCTTCTGGGATCAGACATGCAGTGGTGCACCATGGGCTGACATACTGTGTCCTGTGTTGTAGGAATTAAAGTAGGGAGCCTCCTTCTGCCTGCATTGCTAAGGCTCTGTTTTGTACCTTCTGTTGCATGCAAGAATCATAAAAATGAATAGAACAAATAAAAAGAGCAACTTGGAATTTCTTCTTGTTTGTTGTATGTACATTCTGCATTTTAGGCTACTTCAGTTAATGGATGACAGCTTTAATATGGACTGTAGTAAGAGGTTTAAGCCTTGTTTTTGAGAACCGTCTTTAAATGGTGTGGGTTCAGAACCCATTGGCCACTTGCACTGATCAGAATTTGTTTTGAGGGTATATGTCACCAATGGGTCTTCCAGTACTGACTATCTCACTTAAGCATTTTCCAGATTCTTGGTCCTGGTCACTTTGGTGTTGTTTAATTGTTTCTCATGTTTTTCTGATGTAATGCAAAATTTCTCGCTAAAATACATGTTCCCCTCTGTTAATACAGGCATTTGGAACCAACCAGGAAGACTATGCAAGCTACATCATGAATGGTATTATTAAGTGGGGTGATCCAGTAACAAGGGTATTGGATGATGGGGAGCTGCTTGTTCAACAAACTAAGAACAGCGACCGCACTCCCTTGGTTAGCGTTCTTCTAGAAGGTAAATTTAAGAAAAAAAATATATAAAAAACTCCAAGTGAGTTCTGTAAACTATTCCTATCAGTTACCAAGTGGTCATCTGTTACATCCTGCAACTGTACATAAAAGTAACACATGGGGGCAAAACCAGAATTGCTCTCTTTCAGTTTACTTGGGTGAAATTGCTTTAGATATTAAAACTGGCTTCTCAGCCTGAGAGAAATCCTGTTCTTGGAACAATGGAGAAGTGAATGTACCCAGTTAACCTAAATGTGGGTGCTATACAGTGTGAACATCTCTAGCTGAGTTAGTTGTCTAAATTCTCTTTGAAGTCATGGGAGAGCTCATCAGTGTAACTAGCCGAGTTCACACAACAGTTTGGCCACATTTAGATGTCTGCTGTTAGAGGTGGATTGCCCTCTGTCCAGACTGTTACTGACTATGAAGAGTCTAGGAAACTAGTTCAAATATCTATGTTACAGATATTGGAATAGAATTTATTATATAGTGCCTCCCTCTTTCTTTTCCTGAAGTAAAAAATCTGGATTACCAGTATTGCTTTTAGCAGTCTGTAGCTTTGAAATTAACCTTGAATAGATTACTTGAATAATTCTGTGTGCTTGTGGCCAACATATCGCTTGTATGCAATACCTTCTTGCACTCCAAATTGATTTGTATTGGGTGTACAGATTAAGAAGTGTCTTTTGTCTGTTAGAATTATTCTGGTGTGAATTCAGGCAAATAACATGTTGTCTTTGACAATATTTACCTGGCATTCATGCTGTTGACTAGTTTGCCACAGTACCTGCAGAAATCATATTTAGAAGGGGCATAAACATAGTTCAAGAAGTTTCTCCAAAATACAAACACATGCTAACTTTGGTACAGTGGCCAGTCCTACAAAATGTGTAACGTCCTCTTTTGTGTTGGTTTCATGGCAAATCAGTCTGCATGTGCTCAAATACTTGCATTAATTTCCTTTACCTGGAGGACTGGATTGCACTAGGAGTTAGTGTGTTGCTTCTGCAAGTAGAAGAAAAGGTCAATTCAAAATGCAGATACCTCTGAATGAGATTATAAACATGCTTAAAATATCATCTGTGCTGAGCCTTACCAGAGGTGTTTTCTCTGTTTTTTTCATTATGTTTATCCTTTATTCAGGTCCCCCCCACAGTGGGAAGACTGCTTTAGCAGCAAAAATAGCAGAAGAATCCAACTTTCCCTTTATCAAGATCTGTTCTCCTGATAAGATGATTGGATTTTCTGAAACGGCCAAGTGTCAAGCTATGAAGAAGGTACTTATGCATCCTACTCTTTTGCTTGATTACAATTCAATTCTATGTTCTCTAGTGAATGGAAAAGTGAATTACCCTAGTGGCTGTGTTTTCTGCTCTCTGTAGGTCCTAAATTCCTGTGCATATATTTATAAAGTTGAATGAATGTTTTTGTGGCACTGACACAAAGTGACTCAGGGAAAATTTCAAGGCTCTGTCCCAATTGGGTCTGATATGTAGTCATGACTAACAGTGGAATGAAACACCTGATCTGTAATGAGCAAGTCTGGAGCTTCATCTGCAAATGTGAAGGCAGAGGGGCTTAGGGTTGCACTTGGAACGAATAGATCCTGCCTGAATGAGACTAGGAACAGTTTTGAGGTGGTAATGTTTAGTTAAACAAGAGTTTTAACAGCTTGGGGAGCAGGGGGAATGCAAACAAGTTGAACATCTTAAATCATTTCAAGTAGCTAGGTTGAAGGAAGGAGATTTCATTTACTGAAGCAAGCCAGCACTTATTCCTCTAGCTGAATGATACTGAATGAACCATATAAGTGAAATGTTACTCTAAGATCAGTTTGTTGCAGGATTGCATAGTTTCTAAGAGAAGCAATGTATTCATAGCTGGAAGCCCCGTTTGTAATTTAGATTCAAAAAGGAGCTTTTTGGACTTCACTTGAATCAGCATATGCTGGAGATAGGCCTGCAGTACCACTGATGTCCTTAGTGCTACTTATTGTTTAAATCCAAGGCTTTGCAGGACACTGGTTTGCTGCTCTATAAAGGGTGATGGGGAGGCTCAATCTATACCTGAGTAGGTCTGTTCTCCCTGCAATATGCTGTTGTGAAAAGCAGCCAATATCCAGCCTGGGTAGAAAAGCTTCATAATTGCCTTACAATTGTGGGGGATTTGTGTGTGTGTTGTTATATTATCAGTATTGCTCCAGCTCCAAAAAACAGAGGAGTAGTGCTCTATTTTAATCCATTGTTTACAATTAAATGCAGGGCAGCTGCCTTTTTTGCAAAGTGTATGGGGTAAATGAAGAAAACTGAGCTCTGAATTTGTTGAGATGGTTATGTTTTATTAAGTGCAGGTAGAGTCTAGTCTCTTGGTACTTATCGTCTTCATTCTTTGTTTATTCGTCTGAATACTGCTGTGTTTAGCTAAAAACACGTCAACAGGTCCTATCATGACTATTGTAGTTTTGCTGCTGAGATTTAACAATGAGTCATTTTGCTGTTTTTTTAGATCTTTGATGACGCATACAAGTCCCAACTCAGCTGTGTTGTCGTGGACGACATTGAGAGACTTCTAGGTAAGTTAGGATGCTGAGAGAGACCTATGTTGTCTGCTGTGCAGAAATATTGAAGTATTTGCAGTATTGAAATACTGCAAACTGGAAATGATCTGGAACCATTTACTTCAGGAACCTTGAACTTTTTTTTATACAGTGAAGTGGCTTAAATGTGTATCTGCTTAGTGGGCATTAAAATGCATTTTTCATTTCAGATTATGTCCCAATTGGACCACGGTTCTCTAATCTGGTCTTGCAAGCCCTTCTTGTACTGCTAAAGAAGGCCCCCCCTCAGGTAAGAAAGTAATCGAGGGGTGGGATGCCCTATTCCTATAAAATTTTGACAGTGGAGAGCTTTGTGTCTTGCTGATAGCTGCTGTGCTGCCAGTGGTATTAGTGCTATTGTCTCCAATTCAGTCAAGTTAATCCTAGCCTGCTGCTGTTCATTCAGTTAGACATTTCTAGGATAACCTCAAAGGATTCAGCTTTAATTATCTAATTACTTAAGGCTGAATCTTCTGCAGTTAGCCATAAAAATACTGACTAAGGAAACAAGTTTAACCTTCATCATGTAAAACGTAAACGTGCAAGCTGTCTACTTTCTGATTAACTAAGGAACTGTTTAGTCCAAATCAATCCCTGGCTCAACCATGTACTCCCTCCTTATTTAGAAATCAATTTGTAAGTAATGTATGATTGTGGATGTCAGGGTTTTAATTTGTTCTTAAATTGAAATTATCAGGTGTTAATTATGATGGGTGAGGAAAGCTTAAGATCTTACATCTTGTGCTGATCCTGTGTATTTGCACTTTCTGACTTGATGAGATTTAAGAACATCACAAATGATAACATATCTGAAGCTTGTGCTGAATGAGACAAGCAGGCAGGGACTCTTCTTTTTTGGTTGCCATTTTTCCTGTTCACTGGAATTCTGCTCTGTGCGTGACAGTATCTGCACGAATAAATAACATGCAGGAAAACCTTGAAAGTTAGTGTCAGGAAAAAAGCAGAGAAGCACAGCCTGGATGAAGTAATTTTTTTTTGTAATTTTTAATATCCTGGAAACAGTAACATATGTAAGCATTGCTTTCATTAGAGAGTTTGGTAAAAAGACCTTTCAAATATAGAACTTTGAACTAAATTGTGATGCCACAGGCCCTGAAGTTCCCTTTGTGACTGTCAACCTGGGAGAAAAAAGATTTTTCCCACTGAGCTTTCTATGCCATGTGAAGTCTCTAATATAAAACTTGGATTCCGTTATCACATACATTGGAACGGGAAGATTGCCTGCACGCAACAGCATAACCATTTTTGATTGTCATAATCTCATGTAATCATTGACCCATTGCTGGTTTTTCCCACAGTACCAGGAAATGATTGTTCCCATAAATCAATAGGAGAAGACAGAACTTGATTTGGTTCAGTTGTCAAAGGAACTTAAAATATTAAAGCGTTCATTTTATCATTGCATCCTCTGAATGTGTTTTGCTGCTTAGATGCACTTTTGTCAGCACTCGAGTCTCCCTGAAAGCAGGATGCAGGGCTTGAAGCTCTCAGATATTTGCCAAGTTTATGCATGTTGCTAGAGATTTGTACTTTGCAATGTTTGAAATGCCCTTGAGGCTGGAAGACTTGGGGTTGACAGCCAATATTACGGTGACTTAAGCCATAAATTGTTGGAGGGTAGAGAGAGAGTTTTCTGAGGAAATGTCACTGTTTGATTGATGATGAGGGTTTTTTCTTTTTTTTTTCTTTTTTTTTAAGTGTCCACTGTTGGCTACTGTGGAAGTTAGGACATTGGATTAGACGGACCCTTTGGGCTGACCTAGTTTGGTAGTTCCAATGATAGGGTTTTTCCTAGCATGTTCATTGTGAGTTCCCTGTGATAGTCATGGCACATGGGGATTTTTTTTTCATTAAAAAAACCAAACCCACCAGTGTATAAGAGGTAGAGTTATGCAGGAAAAGGCCTTTTCTGCTGTGAATGTTTACTGTGAAAAAGATTGAATTTGGGCATAGAGACTCTCGGGGTTGTAAGGTCAAGTGGGGAAACCCACAAGGGAGATAATACTGCTGGTTAATCAATGCCTTTCCAAGTCCCCATTGAGATGACTATTTCCTTTGGGGAGCAATTTAATTGGAAGTAATGGCTGGTTTTTGGTGTGGGGGTTGTTGTAATTTGAGATGCAGATACATGCTTTAAATGTGCATGAATAGCATCAGTGGTACTAACCTGCTCCATGAGGTCAAACCAACACGAATTTCTGTGGGATTGGGATCATGGTTTAGGTTCATTCCTTGTAAAAATGGAGCGTCCTGGGATGTGCCAGGCACATCCCTGTGCTGAGAGAAATCATTGGCAAGATGCTAGGGAGACAATACTCTGTTCTCCATTGCTATCAGATAGGCTTCTTACCGTTTCACTAGTCAGAGGAGCCTGAAATATAGAGTTGAATTTGAAGAGCTTAGAAACAGGAACGATGAAGCAGTTGAAACCACAGGCAATGAGTGAGTGGGAAGCGGAGGGTGCGTTTCAGCAGCGCAGCTCTGCTGCTCCCATCTTTGTGGCCCAGATTATGTATTCACACGGTGTTGTCACATCACTTGCAGAGAGTATACTTAATGTGCAAGCAGCTTCCTACAATTACTGTAGGCTACATGTGTAAGAGGAGCATTTCTGGGATGAAATCTTATTAATTATGCATTGAGGTATATGTCTCTGTTGAATTGGTGTATGAAAGCTGCCTCCCAGGCTCCCCTCTTCCTATTGAGGCTATATGATTTTAACGTGGTGTGGGAAGGGCAGATTCTTGGAAGTTTCTGGTTTTCTGGGCTTTCTGGCTTGTTTGTACTTTGCAGAAGTTTTGAGAGTAAACATGTTAGACTTTAAAGAAACTGGAAACATCTCTGAGTTTGCTTTAAATTCCTGGTCAGAGCTCATTCTTGCTAGTTCCACTCAGCAATGCTTAAATAGTGGTATCTATTACTACTAGTTCAGGAAGACTGAAAAACATTGCATTTTGTATAGCATCTTTTTTTTTAAACCAATTAAAAATCTTTTCTAAAATGGATTGAAGAGAAGAAAATAAACCATGTTCTCTTAGGTCTTTATTTCAATCAAGTTTCCCTGTGTTGTGCAGGAGAAGAGACTGGGGGGGGGATAGAAAGACTGAAAAGGACTGTCGCAGCAGGGAGCCAAGCGGGAGAAAAGGACTTCTCTGAGAACTAAGCAGCAGCAGCTCCGAAAGCCGAAGCTGCTTCATCTACATGCAGAGTCACACAAGGCATGGAGACACTCACCAGCCCCACAGAGGTTTCACATGTGCTTCCCTGCTGGTTCCTGTGAAAAGCTAACAATTGGCTCAAAGGGTGAAAGACCATTTGCAGCATCTCCGCGCTAAGCTGGACGTACAATTTGTGCACTGTTATGAAATGTCTGGCTTAGCGAGATGCTCTCAACCACTCTTGTAGATGCCCTTCCACTGCTCCCAGAGGCCCCCAGCCCCTTTCCTCTCCGGGACACTGGAGGCTTTTGCCGATTTATGAAAGTTGACGGGGGAAAGGGGGAAATAATCTTCTTTGATATAATCCCAGATGCATTCCTGATTCCACATCACTTGGTGTGAATTGGAAGAAACTCCAATCAACAGCAATGTTACCTTTATACATGTAAACTGTGGAATTGTGTTTTCTCCCAAATACATGTGAAGAATTGTTGATACCCCAAAATACATGCATAAAAATATACAAGAGTCCAAATCTGAGTGAACAGCTAGTGGGTGACTGACAGAGGCACTTTGGTATCTGCCAATACTTGGTTATAGCATAGTTTAAGTTCCCCTCAACTCCCCTTGCCTAGGACTGGCTAGATTTGCTGAAATTCTGTAATTGAGACTCCACTGACATGTCAAGACTCCATTTGCTTGTAGCAGAGTTTATGTAATTATGTTCTAGTTTGTCTTTGGTAGTCAATGCAGTAATATGGTGCCCATTAGGAAGTGAATACTGTGTTAGAAGAATCAATGTCATAATGCTTGAAAATGTAGTTGTTTAAAACTACTTCCTCTTTTGATCTTTGAGTCCCATAGTTCTCTGCATGACTATATCCTTTATTCAGATATAATTCCTGTAGTAGAGAGGTAAAATCTGGTGTTATCCCACTTCTACAAGGCAGGGGGGCAAGACGTGCACCTCTCTACTTGGTGTCCCCCCATTAGTGTAGAGGGATCTTGGGCTCCGAACGGGGGCACTTCCATTACCTAAAACTGGGCAGGATGAATCCAAACTTAAGTGACATGCCTGTATCTAATCTCTGTTGATGGAAGAACTAGGCCTTGAACTGCCCTGATAATGAGTCTGACACCAAATGATCTTAAGCTGTTGAAGAGCCAAGTTCCTCCTTACTTGGTAGGTTCCTCTTGTTAGGCCTGATTTTTGGAAGTTCAGCTTGAATCCTGATCTTCTATGGGCTGAACACATGGCCCATTGCCTTTGCAATGGCTGCTGTAGAAATTAAGGATCAAAAATGTGAATATTTCTGAAAATGGGGGCACTTCAGCAGTACATCTCACAATAGCAAGAATAAATCCAGTGATATCTTGTGGTGTGTTGTCACTGCAGAGTAGTTGGATGAGGGCAGCTTTTTCAGTTTGGCTTGATGGCTTTTCATGCTTTTGTGGTAATGCCTGGGGCAAAACATTTCTGACTTGTAAGTTTTCCACTTGTTTGCTGAGCAAGTTGCCTGAAACTTTGAAAAGTACAAGGGACTCCTGACACTTCATTTTCTTTTAGTAATTGATACAGCAGAGATTATGCTTGTTTTATGGTAACTGGTTTTCCAGTGGGTCAAGTTTAAAGGTAGCAAGTTGAAGCGCATAGCTTCTTTTGAAGAAAGCAAGGAAGAAATCAGTATGTTTTGGGTGGAGCTGTTGAAAAATTTTAAGCACTGTTTTGCAGAGTAGCCATCTGTTCTGAGGAGTTTTCAACCATTCAGCTGTCAGTGGTTCAGGGTCCTGAGCATGGATCCTAACAGAGAAATCTAAAAATTGCTGATGGATCTGACCTCTATTAACTTGTGCTATTGCTTTTGAACCATGTTAAGTTTTTGTCATTCTTAGTGTCATATTTGCTTGAGTTCAACTGAGCTGTATGGTGAAAGCAAACATCCTTTTGTTCAGTTTAAAACTGATGCTTGATAATTTCATATAGTGGTCCCTATTTTTTATTTTGAGAAACAGCAGTTTTCCACCCTCATCTCCTCTACAACATGTATGATTTTATAGACCTCTCTGTTTACCCCCGATCAATTTACCAAGAGTCTATTTAGGGAAGTTACTCTGTAATTCTGACCATCCCCATTGCTTTCCTCTGATTTCTCCAACTCAGTGATGTATTTGAAATTGTATTTGAAATGGCTACGGTTGCATAGTGTCTTAAAGAGCACCCTGGATTCATATGGTAGAATGACTTTTGTTTTACTCTTTTCCCATTTTAAAAATGTCTGAGTGCTTGCATTTTGAGTAAGGTTTAGTACTAAGCTAGTATTTTCAAAGAACTTGCCACAATGACTGATTCCAGTGGCTTTCCTAAATGGTAATAAGTCATTTAGAGTCATTTTTGTGTGTGTAGTAATTGTCTGCTGGCCTGATTTACAGCAAGTTTGGGATTCATCTGACTAAATGTGGCTGTCAGCGGTTTGGTTTTCTACGACTGAACTAGTTGTTTAGAAAATAGTTTGCTGTATGAGTCCAGAGTGTAGGCAGCTTTTCTGGGAGGACGTATGTGTCATCTGGGCTCCATTAACTGAGAAGGAAATGCAGAGAATGAGATCATATGTGGACACCTGAAGTTACAGGAGGTAAAACTCACCTCACTAATTATATTTCTATGCTGCTTACAGCCTTTCCTGGTGAGGCCTTTTAGTCTCTGATGAAACCCCAAACTAGACTCCATTTTTCTTTTAATCAAGTATGGACTTCATCCATGTAGAAGTTGCTCAGGTAGCATCCTTCAAGAAGTTAGTCTGCAAGTTGTTATTCCCTTGATTGATGTCTTATCTGCTGTGCCAGGCACTGTACCCATGCTGTTAGCTGTATTTTGGGAACAAATACTGCCTTACTGGCTGCAGTTGAGTGTTTTTTTCCCCCTAAAATGCTCATAGTTCATGGGAAACTGTTATTAACACAATCCCTTACCCAAGCTGTTCTGGATTTTGAGAATTATGTACAGTAATAAACATTTTTTTAGAAGAATTGCTATAGCTTGTAAAGCAGATTGGTCTTGGTGGTATAGCATTGCATGGATTTGTGCTTGCAAGAGGGAGTTGGTGCATGTTTTGGAGGTCTCAGTTCTGTTAAAGAGTCTTTCTTTGGCTTCCTTTGTACCCTAATACCTTACCTGTATAACAAGAAAACTGTTTGAAGGTACCCAACAGCATGCATATGACTTGTTACAATTTTTAGAATAATGTAGCAGAAATTTTCCTTACAGGGCTTATACTTTTTACTGAGTTATAGCAGATATATAATATCAGGTATATCAGCATTATTTATGAATTGAACAAAAACTCACTGAGGACAGTGTGTTGAGGAAATATAGAGCAACCATGAAAGCAAAGTAAATCAGAAATGAGATTAAATTTTCTCAATTAAATCTGCCAATAATCCCTGTGTCTGTGTTGTGAAGATTTTAAGCATGCATCAGTAGTTCTGTCACATGTGCTGTTATCCCAAGAATATCTTAGTGAGTTCAAGGCACCTTTTAACCTTGTCATTGGGTGGTAATTTCAGAGCAAATGTTAAAGGTGTTTGTACCACACTTCTGTGGCTCACGAGCAGGTGATGGTTCAAGTGTTCTTGCGGGACTCATTTCACACAGCTTCCAAGCCTGTGTTTAAAGTCTGTTTTACCAACCCCCTCCAAAGATGAAGACTGCTGAAATTTTGCCTTCATATAGGCAAAACGCTTTTCTATTGCCAAGCATCATTTATTTTTCTTGGTCTGTTAAGTGCTTTAGCTGAAAATAAGCACCTGATGGAGGTTTCTGAATTCATTGTAGCAGTGAGGATCAAATGCCGTTACTTACTCTCCACTGAATGCATTGTTTTTTCATCTTTGCATGCAAGATCTTACTGAATTGCTCAGATTTGGCTCAAACTTGTAAAATGATAAAATATTTTCCTGGCCTTGCTACACAATAACCATCAAAAAGGAAACAAATAATGTGCAATTGTAAAGCCATGGACATGCAGAACATAGTGGAAGCAGCAGCCTACAGAATAGTCGTATTTATGCTTTCTGCAGACATTGTATGCCCTTCTTAAGGCTACCTACAGACAGTTTTAGACAGACCTTTTTCTGCCTGCTGTGTGCCGCCAGCAGGTGAGTTTTGTCTAGTAATAAAGCATTCCCTACTCCCACTGCAGTTTTAAACCTGGCATTTCTGTTGTCAGTTCAGGAGTTGGCTGCCTTTCCCCATTAAATTGCCCAGTAGGTTTCTGAGGATTTCCCCCTCTCAAGAGGTGACTGAGCTGGTGAGCGTGGTGCCTCCTGAGACGTAGGCAGTGATTAATACACAGAAGGGTTAGCACAGTGTTTCCCTGACAAAGCCTTTGTGTGAAGCTCATGACCTGGGGCATGCTCTGGTTTCAACCTGCCAGGCATTACTTCCTTGTGCTGTCTTAGGCTAAAAACAAACTTGAAGTGAGCACTTGAGTTCGTTACCAGTTCTGGTGCTTTCTCATTGTCCATCGCCCAAAGCAGGAGTGTAATCTGTTGAAACACAAAAAGTCAGTGAATACAATGGCACTCAGGGAAAAATAAACAAATGCTGCAAAGGCGCATCATCTTCATCAGAGACGTATTAAGTTTAAATACGTTTTCATCCTTTGTCAAAGGAATGCAAAGCACTAATGATATTAATTCTGACTGCTCTGTGGGCATGGTTTTTAGGGTTTTTGTTTGTTTTGGTTTTTTTATGATGGGTTTTGTGTCACAAAGTTGAAGTATAGAACTTTACTCTTTGTCTCTTATTATCAGCTAAACTTCTGTACAGCAAATGAGGAGGATACTTGGCCAGCTAGGCCTCCCCTCAACTCATGGGCTCCTTGTGTACTGAATTGGAAAAGGAACCGATCGCAGCTGATAATGTCAAAAGCTCCTTTTGTCAGCCAACGTTTATCAGTGTCTGAACACTGCATGGTCAAATTCAAATAGCATAGAAATGGCATTTTTGAGATGAACTAGCAAAAGTTGATTTTTATTGGCAGTTGATGTTTTCCATTTGTTGCTCTATTATTTATAAACCCTGTTATTGCTCAGGCCAACTTGAAATTGGTGTGTGCACTGTCGGTTTGAACTCAGAGGTTGCCAGACGTGGTACTGTCCTTTTATACAACCACACTGGCAATGGGAAGTCTTACGAACTTACGGCAACCTCTGCTCTTAAAGCGTGAGCTGTAAAACCATTGGAACTGTCTGTACAGTGGCAGAGAATTCACTGTACCCACAGGATTTCTAAAGACAGAGTGTTCCCCTGAGAAGTCATCTGTAATTCAGCTTTTGGGAGTGGGGGTTTGCTCGTATTTTTAAATTTAATGAGGATTCAGCTATTTATAGTGATGAATTTAGAAGGAAAGGTAAGGTAGGAAAGCTGTAAGTATGAGTGGGTCTTCTGTGTACCATAATTTTTGGACCCCATTGGTGGCATTACTCTGGAATGTGATCCTAGTCTTGTATGGTTAATGTTGACTACCTCAATTACTGAGACATTTAATCCTATTAATTTTATTTGAAGTCATATTTTTGCATGGCCATTTTCTATTTTTAATTTCTAGTTAGCTGAAGCTTCCCAAGGTGGGTTCTCCTCTTTTTCTCTTGTTTTCCCTTTCTTGACACTTATTCCATTGTGTGGACAGGGTCGCAAGCTTCTAATCATTGGAACCACCAGTCGCAAAGATGTCCTGCAGGAAATGGAAATGCTGAACGCTTTCAGCACTACGATTCACGTGCCCAACATTGCAACAGGGGAGCAGCTGATGGAGGCTTTGGAGGTGAGAGAAAGTTCAAGGATGACAAATAAGCTCAAAAATTGCTGGAAATGAGTGATTTTGTGGTAGCTCTGCATTTGGGAACACTGTCCCTCTTAACATTATGCCATAACATAACAGTTCTAAGGCTTCTCTGAATTAGTTTTCAATACAATAAATTAAGTCAAAACGAGAGAACGGTAGGTCTAGAGAAGTTTGTTTGTTCCGACAGCATGAAAGTGGGTAATAATTATAATCGGGGCACTTAAACTTGAACGCGCCTGGAGGGTGCCAAGCTCTCATGAATTGGAGCAACATCAGATGAAGGTGTTTGGTGCTGAAGAGATTATAGGTTCTTTATAAATTCATGCCCTTAATGGCTTCTTATTCTATGCCATAGTGGAAATTGTAGTGAATATTGAAAGCTGTTAAAATAAACTTAACAGACAAATCTTTTGTGCAGACTTGCAAAACTGTCACAATGATAATATCCCTAAAGCCTGAAAGACACAGACACTCTTGCAGCAGTTTTGAAAACTTAGTGGCTTGAGCCACTGTGTTCCTTCTAGACTCTAATCTGGAGAAAACCTAGAATGGATCATAAAAGAGAATCACTAACTGTTCAATTAGAGATGTTATGAAAAGAACCATTATGGAATAAAAGAATTTAAGTGTTTTGCCTTGTTTAGACATATTGTAACAAATTCTCCTTCTGAGCTAGAAAATGCTTTCTGGCTTTTCATTCCCTTTTTCCTGAGTTAGGTAGCATCATTCCTACTGACAGTCTTCTGTTGTTGATTTCTTTATTTTATTTTGTTTTTTTCTTTTTTTCTTTTTCGCCCTCCAGCTTCTGGGTAACTTCAAAGACAAGGAACGCAGCACTATTGCACAGAATGTCAAAGGGAAGCCTGTCTGGATTGGTATCAAGAAGCTGCTGATGCTGATAGAAATGTCATTACAAGTAAGAATGTTTCTGGTCCAGGAAGGACTGTGATAAATAGAGCAGTCTTGGAAGTTCCCACTTCTCTGCAGATTCCTATGTTAGCTGTGTGGTAGGAGCCTTTGAATCGGTTTAATTGAGAAAATAGCTACAGTGAGAAGAAATTTTCTGAACAAAGAAATCACCAGGTCTTGGTCCACGGAGAGATCTTTAAAAACTACAGTGCCTATAGGCTGTTTAGAGCTGCACTTCAGAGAAGAGCATCTGGCAAGTGGAGGGATTGGATTAACTTACCTTTCATGAAATTTCTTCTCTACACCCAGCATGTTAAGATTGCAGATAGCAATCGCTTAGATTTTTTTTTTTTTTTTTTTTAAAGAAAAAGGTGCCTGTGCAGGTGTATGTTCTCTTTCCCTGAAGAAGATAAATCTGTCAGGCTGTTCAGCTGCTCTCCTCTTTATTTTCCACTTTCAGCACTTTAAAGAAAATAATTGCAGAGGGTAGAAATATGTAGCTCTTAACCCTCCCCCGCACCCATCATCTATGCCTGCAAGCCAGCCATCAAGCTTGTGCTCGACAGTATGTGCATGCTAAAAATGAGAGGGTGTAGCATGCAGCTCTAATCCTCTGTGGCTGACATTTCAGCGCCCTTCTGAGTCCTTCCCCCCCCTCGCACACACTCTCTTTTCACATCAAATGGATTTAGTGCAGCTGAGTGAACTGTCCTTAGATCTTCCTAGGAGAGGCTGAGCATAAGCTAAGAGGCATGTAGTTTAGCAGCATATAAGTCATGTATCCCTCTGTTCACTATTCACATTTCTGTTAAAACTTGCACAGCACTAAGGATGTGCTCTGACTGGATGTCACCTCAGGGAATAAAGTCATTTATCTAGATTACTTTTTCCTCTTCTTCCTTGGCTTTTAATTCCATACCTACAGGCAAGTCAGTAAGTCATTGCTCACATGTATTAAATGTATTTAAGGGGTGCAGGCCTTCAGGGACTGCCTGGCTCTGTTGCAGTCCATTTCACTTAGCCTTGACAATGGATTCCTTCTTCTGACACAGGATGTTTTCTTGTGCTGCTTTGACCTTAAGTGTTGGTTCTTCTCAAAACTGAAGGTGAAGGTTATGTAAATTATGGGCAGTTCTGAATCTGGAGCATGGGTGGAAATGCTTACCCCAGCCTTGTTCACAGGATTGCCCCATGACTGCACACCTGTGATGCTGTAAATAGGGAGTCTTCACGCTGCCCTAGACTGTGCAGACAGGTAAACTGGTCTTGTGCATTTTTATTTATTTTTTTGTAACCAGACCACCCTTTTGTAGATGAGTCCATGACCAATCAGGCTGGGAGAAGACAGGCAAAACTGTGACTCTGCCATTTCTGACAAATTGAACAAGTGTAAAACGAAGGACTGCTACTGCTGATATGATTGATAATCCACCTTTGCTACTATACATGGATGGTTGGTAGTGAGGCGACTTTCATTATTATACTCAATTCAGGTAATTGTGTAATAGCATAGGCAATAACATATGAAAGCTAAATATGAAGAAGTTCTGTTCCAAAAGGTCTGAGCTGTTTACATGACTCTATCTGCTGAACTGCTGTAAATACAGGAAAGCAATACAGGCTCTCACTAAATAGGAGAACACTCATACCTGAATGCATTGAAAGACCACAATGATGTCTAATTTGGCTAGCTTATACAGGAAAGCAGAATTTCACCAAATGAGAAGTCCAAGACTAGTTCCTTTTTTCACTGAGCTAGACCACAGCTTTTTAGAAAGAGATTTCAATCTGAAATACCTTAAAAATTCCAACTGATGGATGAAATGTCTCAAAATTCAGCTGATTAGATCCCATGGTGAATGAATTCTTTGCAAAAAATGTGCACCTAGTTTTTTTCTCTGCAGTCACTGGATCTAACTGTGTTTTTTGTTTTATTAGACTAATAAACCCAATATATGCTATATGTAGCTATTCTTAAGCTGTTCAAATGACTTTCGGTTTGTTTCAGACTAAAGTATTGCTGAACCAGTCTCTCAATGTCAAAATCCTTTCTAAGAGTACTGTGAATCACTGGATTGCTCTGGTATCTTGGGTTGCTTTGTTACCTTGTTTACGAGCCTTGTAAACCCACACTTTTTGGCAGCTTAATTTCCCTCAAACTATGTTTATTGCTATTCCTGGCCTCCTTTAATGTCAAACTACTCGTATTTAGTTTCATATACTTTGGTCACCTTGTATACACTGAGTGTCCTGGAATGATGTTATGTTCTTGTTCAAAAGAAGTCTTTGATGAATGGGTACATTCATGATTTGGCACAAGAATGTAGAAAAGTTTAGTTTTGAAGTATCCCTGGCTGCAGTACCTAGACCACCTTGCAGTGCTATCAGGTGCCACGCTAGCTTCACCCTGCCCTGATACTGCAACCCTACCCTGGGGTGCTGCTGGATACATGAGCCTTCTTTTTCCATAGCTAGGGGGCTGGTTCCTTCTGCTTATTTTGCCTGCCTGTCTTGTTGCTCTTGGACCTTGCTGGCAACACTCCAAAAACCAAGGTCTCTCTCCTTCTTGGAGTAGGAACCCGAATGAGCCAGGCAGCTTTCCAGAAAGCCCCTTTTTGCACCTCCAGTATTTCCTGATTTGGTAACTTCTGTTTAGCATAAATAAAACTTAAGTTAATCTAAGCTGTTTGTAATGTATTTTAACTTACATGGGAACTTATTTTGAAAGGTCATAATATAATATTGCCTATATTATTTTAAACTAAACGCTGTATCTGGACATACTAAGAGTTTGGATATTATGACAGGTTTACAGGAGTACTGTACTACCCAAGGGCATGCGCATCTTGGAGTGTCTCTTCTCTGGACTGAAGATTAATGAAGTCTCTTCAGTTGCCTTTTTTCCTAAGGGGTCCCAGGCATGTCCTGGGGATACCGCATTACCTAGAAATGAACAGCCATTTTCTTGCCACCTGTCCGAGCTGTGTCAGAGTCAGTCTCTCCACTGTTCTTCTAGAATATCTTGCATCCAGTTTGACAGTAGCATTTCACCTTTCACAGGGCACTAGAAGGTCTTTTCAAGAGTCCTAAACCTGCTGCTGCTTTGCACTTTGACACCATCTTCTGCTCCTTCCAGGGTAGATCAACTTTCTGGTTTTGTGTTTGTGTTTTTTAGTAAGTTATTTGGTCAAGTTTGCCTCTTTGTTGCATTTCAGCTTCCTGGTTTTGTCTTTTGGACAAGATATTGTGTCTGCAGATAAATGCTGTTCCTCCCAAAGAGTCTGTAGAGACTGTGTCAGTACCGATTATGGACAAAGGGTCTTACCATGGCCACTTTCTTAGGTCTGAGTGAAAAGGGAAGGGGAGGCAGCATCTTTGATTTGGGAAACAGAACGCTCGCATTGGCAAATTTGAATTTCAGCTGGTGGCATTAGCACAAATTTTCCAGGAATGAAGAGATCTGTTTGTATACATCCATCTCAGATCATGTTGGGTTTTTTAACAGAACTATCTGATTGGTCCTTTGTTATTTCCTGAGTGTGAAAGGTCCTGGTAACAGGACCATCTTCTTTGCAGGTAGATAATACTCTTGGTTCCTGGTCAGTCTGTGAGATAAGTAAACTTAGAATATGCCAGGCCCTTTGACTATTCTGTGTGACATTCTCCTTTTATCAGCTTTGGGCTTTCTGTCGATGGCCAGAACCTTGCTTCGTCTCAGTGTTCATTGTTCCTTGTGTCAGTCTGAGATGTGAAGGATTCTCTCTTTACTCAGTAAATTGCCCGGTTTTGTGTCCTCTGCAAAAAGTGTCTTGACTCTTCACCCACTGTTTCTTGCAATAGACTGTTGGTATTGGCGTCCCTGGCAGCATAAACATTTGCTATGCTTGTATGGATTTTGCCTTTGGCCCTCAGCAGCGATTCTGTGTCGAGTGCAAGTGGTTATGGTAGTGAGTTGCTGTTTCTCTAATCATCAAGCTGCCTTTCACTGGTTTGCCTGATTTGCAGAATACTTAAGATCTTAGAATCACAGAATCATTCTTGTTGGAAAGGACCTCAGGACATCATCTAATCCAGTTCAGACCTTCAGAAAGTGTAAGTGTAAATGACTACAGACATCTCACCACCTTCTTTGACATCAACGTTTGATGGGAACCAGACCTTTCCAGCTCCAACAGGAATGGATGAAGTTTGGCTTTTGGACTGTTGCCAGCAAGGTCCACTTCTTGGCAGTTCATTTGTCTAGCTCTTTCAGCTTTCTCATGGAGAATCTGTCTCTGAATTTGGACCATAGCTGAAAAGTCAAATCTGAGGACTTGGAGGGCTGCCACTTGAGTTACTCCTCTGAAGAAGTCCTTTCAGAAGTAGATGTCTTTACTGTCAGTATCTACAAAAATGCCGTGTGTCTTATCTGAGAAGGCCAGGGATCTCTCTCAGGTGCACTTTTCTACTCATGGTCAAAGATCAAATGCATTTTGTCCTTTTCCTTTCTTTTATGGGCTATGTCTGAAGCTTGTTGAGAATGTGCACGCTGGTAATTCTTTTTGCTTAAGTTTGGCCCTGGCAGCTCTGGTTCCCAGGCTTGCTTTGGCTGTCCATGTAACTTGAGGTTTCAGCCACTTTTGAACCTCCTGTCCAGGACTTGCAGTGAGCACTTCATCTAGCTTGCCATGCAGGTGGTAGCTGATTCTCTAGGGTAAACTGTTCACGACGACCTTCTCTTTGGGTGAATGTCATGGAGAACAGGAAGGTACTAAACAGATACACTCTGCTAATTGCACCTATAGCATTTTTTTTTATCTTTGTCTAGGCCAGCCTCCTGCTCAGACCAAGCACAATGAACTAGAACAGGTTGCTCAGGGCCATGTCCAGTTGAGTCTTGAATACTTCCAAGGATAGAGACTCCATAACCTCCATGGGCAGTCGCTAATAGTGTGTGATCACCCTTGCAATGGAAAGCTTTCTGTTTACGTGGAACTACGTTTCAATTTGTGCCTGTGACCTCCTGCCCTGTCAATGGGCACCACTCAGAAGAGCATCTCTCTCTTCTTCTTTACTCCCTCCCATCAGGTATTTATACACATTGGTAAGAGTCACCATGCCCTCCCCAGTCACGAGTCTTCTCCACTCCAGACTAAACAGTCTTACCTCTCACAGCCTCTCTTTGTATGACAGGCGCTTGAGAAATTTAATCATCCTTGTGACCTGTTGCTGGACTCTCTCTGGTATGTCACTGTCTCTTCTACTGGGGAGCTCTGAACTGGACACTGTCCTCCAGGTGTGGTGTCATGGAGGAGAGGGGAAGAATCATCTCCCTCGATCTGGTAGCAAGGTTCCTCCTAACAAATCCCAGGATGCTGTTGGCCATCTTTGTTGCAAGGGCCCGTTGCTGGTTCAAGTTCAACTTGTCCTCCAGGATCCTCAGGTCCTTTTCTTCAAAGTCACTTTCCAGCTGGTTGTCCCCCAGCCTGTACTGGTGCACAGGGTTATTCCTGCCTAGGTGGAGGACTTCGCATTTCCCTTTGTTGGAGTGCTTGAGATTTGTGTCAGTCTGTATCTCCATCCAATTGAGGTCTCTCTGATTGACAGCACCATCATCAAGTGCATGAAACACACCTCCCAATTGCATGTCATCTGCAAACTTGCTGAGGGTGCACATTGTCCCCAAATCCTGTTTGTTAATAAAGAGGTTAAAGAGTGTTGGTTCCCATGGGATGCCTGGCATATACCACTAGTGACTGGCCTTCAGCTGGACTTCATGCCACTGATCACAACTTTTTGAGCCCAGCAGTTTAACCAGTTTTCAGTCCATTGTGCTGTCCCAGTTATTTAGTCTGTACTTGCCAGTAAATGATACTTTGTGTGGCCACCTGGAGTTGTGGTCACACCTTTATCAAGTACTAGCCTTTCTGGAAACATCTAGAAATAGAGGAAGAGAGGTGGCTGAGTTGTCATAAGACTATAGGATAAATGAAGTTAGAATGCACCTCAGGATGCCACCTAGTCCAGCCTCCTGCTTAAGCAGGATCAGCCACATGGTCAGACCAGATTCCTTTGGATGGGGAAGATCTGAGACCCTTTGCCAAGTGAGAGTCACATGCTTAGTCTTATTACACCCGTGGATTCCCTGAGAGAAAGGGGACTTCCAAGTAATCAGTGTTCAGGTTGTGTGGCCCATGTGCATGTACTCCTATCCCAATTGTCTTCAGCCTTTCTGATATAATCATAGAATCATTTAGGTTGGAAAAGACCTTTAAGATCGAGTCCAGCCATAAACCTAACGCTGCCAAGTTTACCACTAAACCACGTCCCTGAGTGCTACGTCTACACATAGAAATGGGACAACTGAAATAGTGACAGATGTACTTTTCCCTTGTGACTACTGGGAGAGATTGTGGAGAAGATTTAGGCTAGAGGGATACTGCAAGCACCAGCTTTCTGGTCTCCAGTTATGTGGCAGAACAGTGCCTCTCTTAGTACCTGTGTATTATACATTTCAAACACTGCTTTAGGTGATGGGGTATCCTTTCTTTCCTTCTGGGATCCTGAACATTACCAGTATTCCTTTGCATGTTAAAACCCCAATTTAATAGCTCAGTGATCCTCACTAAGTTCTTTAAATCATCTTGTTTCAGTGAATTTATTTTTCTGATCTAGAAATAGTTCAGTAGTTGGTATTGAGGTATTGGCCTTGCCAACATATTTCAAAGTGATAGGAAGTTACACATTTTTAGGCTTTTCTTAGCACAAACCAGAAATTCTCATTGGCTGTTTTTTCCCTGCCTGCATCACTGGTAATACTGTTGTTGTTTTAGGATTTAATTTCTTAGAAGCTGTTTTTGAAGACATTTGTGTTGCCCTCAGTTGCAGTGGTCATGGTTTTAAATAGATGACTTCTTCACATCTGGAATTGGTGGAAATTTTCCTTTAGGTATATAGAAAGTAGTAGAGGAGTTCAAGGGTCCTTGTTCAGCCTGTTTGTGGGGAGGCCAGGGCATATGTTGAAACTTCGCTTCCCCCCTCCAAGGATAAGTCCCAGTTTTATGTTTTCTAGAGCACTTGCCTATTTATTACCAAGTGGGTGATAGAGGTGGGAATCTTACAACCAGTCAGCTTCATAGTACCATTTCCTGAATGTTTTCAGAATGAACCCACTGTATTTTTGACACTGTGTTAAAGATACAAAGTGTTGATGAAGATTACAGAATGAACAGAAGTTGGAGTTTCTAGGCCAAATGAGCTGTTGCAACACAAAGATACTCTGAGAACCAACGGGCTCCAATTTCCGAATGTTTATAGTCCTAACTCACTGTATTTTGGTGTAGTGATGGCAATCTGCCTAGAGTCTTTCACATTAGAGAGGATCAACCAGCCCATCCATCAGCACAAAGGACAGATGTAGTTATACGTTGTGTCTTCTGATGGCAGCCTGATTCTCTGCCTCCTTAGCAGACCTTTCTCCTGCTTCCCTGTTGTCTCTATCTCAGTGTTGGGGGAGAGGCAGGACTGATATTTAGGGGATGTTCCTGGTTGATGGAGCCACCACACAAGCTGGTACTGCATGTTCTGGAAGCCTTGTGCTGTGATTCAGTTTTCCCTTATGTGCTAACCCACCATGTGCAGCTGCTTTCCTCTGGTGCTGTGGTGCTGGAGCTGTAAGGGCTAAGGAAGACAGAGGAAAGTTGAGGACATCTTCAGTCCCTTCTACTCCTAACTGCTTAATTGCTGCCCCAGCTCTGGAAAGGGGCAGATAGAAGCAGACACAGAATGGGCCTGGCTTCTGCAGAACCAGGCTAGAATTGGTAGTGTGGGGTGAAGCTAGTGTGCAGACTGCCATGAAAACAGAAGCACCTGATAGAAATGCTTGCGTATGTTTCCAGTCTGGCTCATTTCCTAGTGATGTGAGCATGCTAAGCTTGTGCTAACTGACTTTTTCTCCTGGTGCAGTGCTGTTATCTGCACTACTTAGCTGCAGAACTTCTGAACAAGCAGGCTGATCTCTGGCCAGTCCAATGCATGGGCAAAGCAATGCACACACATGCATCTCCAGCTATCTTTGTGGCCTCATTTTCCTATTGGGCTACTTGGAGGATTGCACCGCATTAACAGACATCTGTTTTGTTTGGTGTTTAGATGGATCCTGAGTATCGGGTGAAAAAATTCTTGGCTCTTCTGAGAGAAGAAGGAACGTAAGTACTTTTATTTTAAAGCATTGTTTAAAATTCTTTCCTCTGCTCAGAAACAAGTACTTCTTTGAGGGGAAACTGCAGTGTAGTATATCTGATCTCATTGTTGGCCCCTCCTATATTTACAGATATATCAGATCAGTTCTCCTTACAGCTGTATGCCAGTTGTTTTGGGAGGGAGGAGGTCCTGAAGACTTTTTGAGAACCTGCATGCCTGAATTCTCTGCTTTTCTTAATTTACCTGTGACTTTAAAATTTAAATGAGATATTGAACCACAGTTTAGCTTTCTTTAGTTAAAGTAAATCAGAGGAGATTCTGCTAGAGTTAAAATCTGGAACTTTTATTTCTTGTATTTCTCCTGTCTGAGAGAAGGATGTCATACTCTTTCCCCTGTAGGTATCACAGGGAATAGTTGAGCCCAGTCTTGACAGTGGCATCTCCTAGAAAATGACTTTCTAATACATGTAGGGCAGTACCTGTGCTGGGGAAACTCACAACAGTATCTATCCTGGCTACATGTGAGTGGGTTCCAGTGTGTGCTTGATGCTTTTATACATGTGCATGCTTTCTTGATGGATTTGGCTTCTTTTGCAAGAGTTCCTTCCCTAGACTGAAGGTGGACCAAGTGCAAGATCAACAGCTGGAAAAGTGACCAACCTGGAGAATATACACTGGGATCTTTACTCTTCTATGTTCAACACACTGGACAAAGTGAAATGCTTCCCTGTTTCCAAGAACCCAATGTGGAATCTGCATGTTTAGTGCAATACAGTATCTTTATTCTTCGTCTTTAATATACTGATGTCGTGTGGAAGTGTCTTCTAGAACACTGTGCTTCTGTCTCTGTGCAGGCGAGGCTGCGTTCTCATTTGATTTTAGCATGGGGGAAATGTCCTGTAAGTTTGAAGCTAACGCTCACTTGTGTCCAGCATCCAGTTGCTATGATAAGAAAGAAATCCTGACTTCTAATAAAACCTGACAGTCTGTGGTGAAGGCATATTAAAGTACTACTCTGTCTTATCCTGATCTGATGAACGGTTTCTTGTTATGTCGTCCTGTGCTTCATTGAACATTGAGCCAGGCTGATAACCTGAAGACAGTGCCCACAATAATTCAGCTCCAGAATGCCTAGATGCTAGTACCTGCTTTCTTTTATATCCAGGTATTTTGTGGCTTGATGAGAGAGACTGGCTAGTGGCATTAAGGACTGGAAGAAGGCAGGGAAGTATGTTGATCAGAGTAGAGGAAACTTCCAAATCCAGTATTTAAGGCATCAAAGCTTGTTGTTAATTCAACAACAGTTCTAGAGATGCTGATTCCAGCCTGAAAGCTCTTCATGAGTGCAATATAGATGGCAGCTTTGGTATTAGCCAGCCTCATTGTATCCCATTTTTTTGCCATGTTACCAAAGGTTGAAATTCCTCCTTAGAGATAGAGAGGAAGCCAAGCTCTGCAGATGCACAAGATATGTATTGCCATGTTTTTGCACTGAAATAAAGGAATGTATCAAACTTTGCTATGTGGTTGTTCCCCAATAATCATCTTGCATCAATGAGATGCTGTCGATGGTGACTGCATGAGGCTACTCCCCTCTGGTTCTTTGGCTCCACATGTTTAGTAAGGTTCATGGAACATACCTCAATTTGGTGGGGCATGAAATCAAAGCCATTTATGAGCTCTTAGTCAGTGTAGCTTCCTAAACTTGACCAGACACGCTGCTAAGGGCTAGCAGCTTTACCCAAAGCAGTGTTCCCAGGGAAAGAGGGTGCTTCACATTCTTTCAGGCCCAAAGGTGAAGGTACTGTAGTCCTTAGTGCGTACTTACAGCAGTCGGAATGTTTTAGTCACTCCACTCTGGTTTCTTTTCCTTTGGCAGTGCTGTTGTATTGTGATGACATTGCGAGTCCCGGTGGTTATTATTCCCTCTCATTTTGTGTACGATCTTGTGAATTTATTTGTTCCTTTCTTTCCTCTGCTAGTCCTAGTGACAGCAGCACACATTAACTTATATTTCGGAGTAAATGATGTAAACCTTATTGTGTCTTTGTCCAGAACTATTGATGAATAAATACCTGGTTTAATTGCACATTCAATGGATTCAATAAAAAGCACAACTACTTGTGATGATCTGGGAGACATCTGTGTCTTTGCTGCTAGTCAGTCAGAGGTGTATATATAGAGTGCTGATGTATGGCATGAAGATAGCAAAGCTATTCCCAGGCTGCTGAGAGCCAGAGCGATGCTCACCCTAAGCATGGATGGATTGAATATAGCCCCAGCCTGGATAGCTTGACCACAGGTGGTCTTAAAGGAGTTGGCTGAGAAGACCTCTGGTCCAACGCATGCTGGAGTTTTCTGGACCTTGCAGTGCAGAGGAAGCCCCAAAGATGTACGTGTGTGTGTGTGTGTTAGGTGTATCACACTTGAAGAAAGCCATCTATGAAAACCAGGGCAAACTGTTGGGTGCGACATCCCACCCATTCTGAACTATTCTGAGATCTCCACCCAAGAGGTTTCCTGCAGGTGGCAGAAGAGAATGACTCCTGGCAGCACCTTCCCACCACATTTTCTCCATGACACTGCCTGGGCAAGAGTGGCTTTATAGTGAGAACTATATTGCTTTAAACAGTAAGAGCCAAATTCTTCAATCCCTTCCTTACCCTGTTGTTGTTTTTTCCTGAAACTTCCAGAAACATAACTGTCTCTAAAATTGAGTTGTTAACCAAAGACAAATATATTTCAAAGTGTTGGGATGGGTTTTGGGGGGGGATGGAGTATGGTGGAGAAAGGCTTGGGATGATGGGCAGATGTGCAGATAGCTTCCACTGATAAAGCTGTTAAGGTCAGAACACTCCACAAGGCCGGGCTTTTTGGTTGTCTGGTTTGTTAGCAGCACAGCACTGGTGCTCCTGTAACTATGAAGGTATCACTGCTGCCATCCCATAGGAGATGGCCCTGGCAGAAGCATGCTGTCTGCAACGTGGTGCAGTGAAATGGAACTAGGCATCATGCACAAGCAGTGTGATGTTTCAGGCAGCACTCTGCAAGAAGGCAGATGTAATTGTTTTGTGTATAAATTAGGGATCAGTTTAGGAGTATAGAATGATTTTTATTTTTTTTTTACACCCTTCAAATAGGTATATTTGAGGCCTGTGCTGTAGAAAATTGTGTGCACTTAAAAGCATCATTAACGTATGGGAGATGTTGCAGAAATGCCTGCAAAATTATTCATGGACAAGAGAAGATGTTTTTATATGAGAAAATTTGGATGTCAGACTGTCCAAACCATCAAAAGGTGATTTGATGACAGCCTGCAAGTACCTTGGTGTGGGGAGAATATGAAGTCTAAAGTGTGTTTTAATCCCATAATCTCGTGTTGCATGCACACTGTGACATGGCACTATAAATAAAAATCTTAGCGTTCAGGTGTGAAATCTCCTATATTTGCTAAATTTTAGCATCATTGTCTTGCATTCACATGACTGTCACTGTGCATAAGTAGCTGGATGATGAACCACCACTCCTGTAGATGTTTTCCAGTAGGATTTAAAGTACCTTCAGAGGCAAACCACACAAGTGGGCAAGTGCATATTTTTGGTTTTTTTACCTTCTTTAATGACGTACCACAAAAAAATGCAAGTTGAAATATATTTTTCTCCAAATATATATATTTATATAATATATAATCTTAGTTAACTCAAGTATATACATTGTATAATAAATAATGCTTATAAAAAGAGAAATTTTCTGAATATAAAATAAAAAAAAATCGACCTCTACAACTTTATACAAAACTTTGGATAAAGCAGATTGATGGAAAAAGATCTTCCATTCAGTGCTAGAATACCTGGCTACAGTAAAATAATTACAAGGCAATAAATGTTCTATTTAATATTAAATACCTTTTCTTGATTAAAACAAAAAAACAAAAAAGGGATTTTTTTTAAAGTCAGGTACTTGGAGTCTTTCCAGACACAGAATTTAATATATACTTTTAAATAGAATGCATATCAGAAGACGGCTTATTTCTGAATCGGGGAGGTTTCTTAGAGCTCTCCTGTGATCTTTAATTTTAGAAAGCTAATGCTTCCCAGGCTGTGTGAATCCAGGAGCTCTTCATCATGCTCTACAGAGGGACCAAGAATTTTGCTCTGATTCTCTCCAGCCACAGGTTTGAGTGACAGGGCCATGTTCTGTGCTCCTTATGAGGGGTCTTTCACCCATTTTATTGCTCTTTGCAGTACTGTGTACTGCTCTTTCCCACGGGCAGAGAAGTGAGTGGAGTAGAAGACACAGCTTTAGTGGTTTAGACATACTTCTACGTTAAATCACTGATGCATGAGAAGTGGCATTGGAAGATGGTGATTGGTCCTCGTCATCTGTGGAGAAGCCCACCAAGACAGAGATAATATTTATTTTTTTAATTGCAAGGGTCAATATGCCATGAAAATGTAAGCCCAAAAAGGGGGCATGTGGTCAAGGAGGGGTGTGGGGGGCAGGGAGGAATGCTGACTTCTGCACTGAGATGGGTCATGGGATGTGTGTGGCCACACCTGGGGCCCAAATCCCTGCTAATGGTCCGGAGCCTCTGTGCCTGATGTGGACCCTTCATGAATGAGTTGCTGGTAACTCAAGAAATCCTATGGGAAGGCAAGGGTCTGCCTGGGATGGTGCTGTCAGATAAAGGTCTCCCTTCCCCATCTGCCCTTGCCTCTCTTTTGCGGGATGAAGTGGTTTGAACAAGTCTGTCTGATGGGGGAAGGCTGACAAGGCTTGGACAGAAATTTCTTCTTGCCATGGCTTCTGTCTCCCTGCCCATTACTGGTGCTCAGAGCTGGTGTAGCAGCTCCCCTGGCGGGTACCCTGTCCCCAGAGAGATGCTCTGAGCTCGCTCTGGGATATAACATCGTATCAGGGAATGCTTAGTAAATAGGTGCATCAACTGGGTTGATCTGCCTCTATCTTTAAAAATCTCTCTTGGGCAGCTGCACAGCAAGGATGCTGCCGGAGCAGTGATGCATCCCCATGTAGGAGGTGGCAGCCTCACCGTGTGCGCTCTGCTCTTACCCTGGGCCAAATGCCAGAGGATCAGCTCTGGGCTCTGCTTTCTTGCCGTCATCCTCAGGGGGATTATAGGAGATGATCTGGGGCTGTGGGGAGTAGAGAGGGCAAAGGGGAGGTGAAAGGAGAGACTGGCTGTAAGGCTCTGGTTGTGTGCTCAGTTTTTTTTGTCCAATGTCATCTCCTTGGAGCAGGAAGGAAGGACCCTGGCTGATGTGGGTAGTTGGCCCCTTTCCTCCTCCTTGCCAAATCTGCTGAGACCAGGATGGCCGTGCCAGCAGGCAGGGGAGCCTGTATTTGCTCAGCTTTAATGGTCCACCTGAACCCCCCGTATTGGCATCTGCATGGGCCAGACCTCCGGAGGAGGACAGAGCTGGAAGGTGTGCATGCTGTGTTAGCAGCACACTGACTGGTGTGGCTGTGCCTCACCTGGACCTCTGTTGTCTCTGCTTCTCCCTAGACAGTCTGTCCTGCCAAACAGCCTGAGAGAAGTCAGCAGATCAGTGATCTAACGTGTCTGCAGCGCCAGGTCTAGCCTTGGACCGCCTTGTGTGGGTGAGATGCCAAGAGCCTTCTCTGCAGCGCTGGTGCTGGCTGTGTGAGGGTGTCTGCCCTGACCAAGGGCATTAGGATTTTTGTATGCCATCCTCTGAAGTGTGAGGCCACCACGTGGGGGCTGATCACAGGGTTGATGGACCCCTTGGCCCTGCTCTGGAGCAACCTCCCATCAGTTGGAGACCTACCTACGTTTACTTGCAGGTGTGGACATCGTAGACGCGTATACACTCCTGGCAGCTCACATAGCAGCACCAGTGGAAGATGCAGTGACACTTCTCCTTTCGTTTCTCAGTCCTGGTGTTGTGGCCACGACCGCAGCACAGCAGGTCGCAGCCATCGATCCCGTGGGAGGTGACGTTGCACGTTCTGTCCCTCGTCCCAAAGGAGCCCGTCTCTGGGTTGGGCTCACAAAAATTGGGGGAGTTCTCATAGTAGACCAGATCCCGCTCCGTTGGTGGCTTGAAAAGAGCATACTTGGCCCTAAGAGTTTCTACCCATCCCCGAGATTCTCGGTGCTTTTCAACCACCATCTCAGAGGCGCTGTCGTATTTATCCTTCAGGTAGTCACCAATTGCCCGGAAATCAGGCTGGGCCCACCAGCAGGTCTTGACTTCGCAGCTTCCGGAGAGACCGTGGCACTTGCACTTCAGGTGCATGTGATCCAGGATGGTCTGTCAGGGGGAGAGAAAACAAGGTGGTCAACAGCAGTTTATGGTGTTCAGCATTTGCTTTCAATCACCTGCCTTTGCTACCTGGATTTAAAAGTCTGATCTGAGCTTGGTCTGGAAAGTGTAGGCTAGTTGTAAATGCTTGGGAGCTTTGGTGTGCAGCAGAAACATCTCTAGGAGACATCGCACTAGAAGAACATGACTGAGACAGGCATCTGCTCTAATCATTTATCCAATCCAATCCGATCTAATCTAATCAATCTAATCTAATCCCAAGGTCTGATCCTTTCAATGGGGTCCTCCCTGTCATGTGTGTGTGGACAATCAGAGCCCAGAGAATTTGAGGGTTGGAGGATGTCTCTGACACATGTGGATGTAGACTGATCCCCCTATCCTAGCTTTGCTAACTACCCTTCATTTTATGCCCTGAGTCTGACAGTTTTCACTAGAAAGTAAATGAAATTGTGAATCCAAGGACATGATGCTCTCTCTTCCCTAGAAACCTCTTCTGTGTGGAGCAAAATAATCAGTGATTTTTGTTAAAATTACTAGAGTTTGGTTGTGTTTTTTTTTTTACAGGAAGCTGTCAGTCATTAACACAAGTTAGAGATTCAAGCTTCTACGCCGTAACACGGTTAAAGCACACTGGGTTTGCAAATGACCTAGAGCAGGCAGTAGCCCAGGTACCTGCTGACAGCAAGAATAGAATAGAATATTTCAGCTGGAAGGGACTGATGACCATCATCTAGTCCAACGAATTGCTGGGTGGGACAATATTACAATGGGGAGCATGCAGGAAGGAGTAGCTTGGGCGTAAAGTCCTCTTCACCGTTGACCTGGGGTCTTGGGTGGTTGAGTTGGGTTTCTGTGCACTGCCTTGGGAGATGCTTGTGCTGGACTCAAGGCATGTTTTAGCTCTTCTTAACCCCCCCCCCCCCCCCCCCCCCCATCTCTTTGGAGAGAGTGGAAATGCTGTGCCCTGGAAAATAATCCTAGAAATCTCCTGCCCAGGCGTTATTATGGTCCCATTACATCAGGGGGAGCCAGATTGGGCCATCCATGCAGGCATGGACGACCAGCTCTGGACCTGCTGGGCACTCACCGTCCTGCCGGCCTCGTTATTGTGTCTGTTCATGGCTGAGCGGGCATCTGGCCGGTTCTCTCGGGCGTCTGCGAATTCTCGGGACACCAGCACACCGAAGTCAGCATCCTCGCTGCATCCCCCCCATTTCCAGCCATCCCCTGGAGGTCCTTTATGGTGAGAGTCACAGCCGCAGATTGTGGATGTGCCCTCAGCACAGGAGCGGGTTACAGCGAAGGCCACCCCTGCTGATGCGATGGCATGGACAAAGGCAGACTCTCGTGTGGCTGGGAATAAACAGAGTCCATGGGATTATCAGTCAACATAACACTTTTGTTTTCCTTCCCAACCTCCTTCAGCATCATCTAAATCTCATTAAAAAGCAAAAAGTTATTTAATTAATTTTTTAATGAACATTTTCTGAATCAGGTGCTGGTGGCATCGCTTTCTGAATCATGCAGGCATGTGGGAGAGAATTGTAATTCCAGCTCTGTGTATGACAAGTGCAGCATTTCCTCAGATACAACAGGTGCAGGATTTGATTCAGCATAGGTGCTGATGGGTGCACAAAACATCAGTAAGAGCTTGAGGGGCCTCAGAAGAGAGTAACTGGAGTAACTCCTGGTCTGGCATTCCAGAGAGGGACTCCATGCCTGGTGTTAGTCCAAGGGGAGATGAAGCAGCTCATATACATGCTGAAATGGGGAAAGGTTTCAGATGATACAGGACAGACAATGGCAGAACAAAGCCTAAGAGCTAGTCGTTACTGTTAAATGTATCTAGACTAAACAACATGTGACTTTACAGCAATGGAATAAAACCAGCTGAGGGTGTGAAGGTAACCTTGAAGTTGCTCATTAATTACTGAACAGTCCCAGAGGAAATTGAAGCAGACAAAACTCAAGCCTGTTCTTTGACTCTGTAACTATTGACATGCTCCAGGTACACAGTTGCAGTGAGTGAATTTCGGCAGGCTCAAAGTAGCAAAGCTGGAGAAAGTCCTGAAAGCATTGAATGCTGAAGAAGGGGTGAAATAAATTGCCCAGGATGCCTAGGTGGACTGCGAGCTGGCAACGGGAGTATGTCTGGATCCTCTGTGCTAAGAGAGAAAAAATGTTTCAGCAGAACAAAGATACCTGGGCAGGAGGTGGGAACAAAACAGAAAATCCACATGAAGATGAAGGTGCAATGGGTTTGCTGAACTGGAGCATCTCGGTCCATCACCTCTTCCACTTGTGACCATGGCAGGGCAACTCTGAGGCCCTCCCGCTTCCCTGGTCGTTCTGTGGGGCCCTGACCTGGACTTCAGACAGCAGCAGCCAAAATGCACACAGGTATGGGGAAGCCACCAGAAGCCGTAAAGATGTTTACATTGGCTGGATGTTATAGCCAGCTGGGTCTGAGAAGGACAACAAGGCCAAGCAGGATGGGTGGGAAGCGCACCCCTGAGGTGGCAGCGTGGGTGGCTGTTCTGAATAGCAAACCCAAAGCAGCAGCTGGTGTGGAGCCATCAAGACAGACTTTCTTGGCCTGCTACTACCAGAGGAAACTTCTGAGATATTAGAAGCACCAAATAACAATACTGTGAGAAGAGCTAGAAGACCTAAACCTAGCTTTAGAGGGTAAGACTTTGGGAGTCTTAGACTCTGTCCGTAAGTGGACAATACACTGTCAAATTGAAAGGGTATTTCCTGCATTATGTATCTTGGTATGGTAACTCTTCAGGAGGCCATTGAAGAAGTCGTGACATGCTCTGAACTGAGCTGGTCTTTTCACTGGTGGCTGATGGCTCTTCCACTGGTTTGAAAGCAGGACAATAGCTAACTTTGAATTTTCAACCCCGATTAAAGCCCAGCCAATTTACATCCTTTGTTCCTGTGCTCACATTGACTTTCATCTTCAAGTAGCTTTTAATGGCCCCTGTACATCATGGTGCTTGCAGAGAGCAAAACTTCCATTTCATTGTGCTCAAAGAACCATATTTGTTAAGTCTTTCCATAAAATGTTGTCCTTTACACTCATCGGCCTGGCTGCCCATCTCTGCATCGCTCCCAGGTTTGATTCCTCTCTCTCTAAGGGAGAACAGAAGCAATCACTCCCTTCCAGCTGAGGACTGACTGGGGCTGAAGGAGAGCAAGTCCTACCACAGCTCAGAACAGCTCAGAGATAATCTCCCGCATTAGGACACAGACTGGCAAGTCCCCCATGTGTTTCCCTGCTCAGCAGAGTGACACAAACTTTGGTCCCTGGACTTGGAGTCTGGGTTCTTGCAGTAGTGACGTTGTGGTTCAGCTACAGAGCTCTGCTCAGGATGTTTTTAAAGGTTTCTTGGTTGGTTTTTTTTTTTGTTTGTTTGTTTTAATTTTTATATAAAGGAGACAGTGTTGCACTATTTCTACTAATTTTGAAATCAACAGGAGTTTGGCCATTAACTTCAATAAGGCTGTACTAAATACAGACTTTCCCAAGCACCCTCAAAATAATATCTCAGTCTCAACTTTCTCCTTAGGAACATCTTTTGGTTCAGAGCCTCTCTGGTATGCCAGAGTCTGCATAAGTACAGCACCCTGGTGAATGACACTGGAGTGCTTTAACCCTATGTGGCATCTTATAAAGATGGAGGCCTTAGGTCTGTAAATCTAGAGTAGGTGTTGGAGTCAATCCAACCTCGCACCCAGTGTGCAGGAGACCAAGGAGGTGCTGAAGGCAGGTGGTCAGGGCTGCAGTGTCTGGGGTACCATTGCTGGTAGACAGTGCCTGGGGTGCGCTGCAGGAGGTGTTTCCAGCTGCCTCGTGGGTGTAGCTTGACTGAACAATCAGGACAGTCATCAATGGATGTGGGATGAAGCCAGAATTTTCAGCTGGCTCAGACCAGTGATGACCTTGGAGACAATCCCCTCCTTCCAGAGCAGAAGCCATGAACCATCCTCTCAACTGCCCCATGCATCCCTCACCTGCTCTTGCCTCGTGCCCTGGGGATGTCTTTGCTGCACCAGGTCTTGCTCCTTGGCCTGCAGTCTTCTCTGTGGAGGTGGGGTCTAGCTTCTAAAAATCAGGCGTCTCAAACTGAGCTAATTTCATCCCATGCAGGCAATCGAAAGAGGCAGTGCCTGGGTATGTGCCAGCTGCAGAAATGCACATTCTCTCCCCTGCTGCAGCATGGGGAACTTGTGTCTAGACGCCAAACGCGATCCTAAATGAGGGCTGCTCAATCCTGTCTTTGCCAGTGGGACCATGCTGTGGTTTTCACTTTTTTTTAATTCAAACTCTTCCCTCCTTGCCCTTCTCACCTCCGATAGGCCAGCAGAGATCCAGCCTCTACGTACCGAGGTTTTCATTAGATATCTTTCCCCAAACACTTACAGTGGGACCACTGGGGGCTACGGGCCACCGGTTGAAGATCACTGCTCCAACTGGAGTGTTTCAGCCTGACAAAGGCTATTTGGGTGGCCTATGATCTAAAGCAGATCAGATTAGAGGAGCTAGCGAGCCCTTCTGGCCTCAGACCAGGACAGCTCGGGGGCAGAGGGGGAGGACACGAGCCACTCTCCTGCTGACGTGCCTTCACTTTCCACCCTGGGGGTGGTGGTGGTGGTGAAAAAGCAATGGGCATGGGATGGAGAGTTGCTGCATGTTTTGTAAGTCTGTAAGTCCCTGTACAGAGTGCGGGTGCTGGGATGGGACCTGAGCTGGGGCTGGTGCCGCCGCAGCCAGGCAGAGGCACGATGCAAAGTGCCCCGGGGAGCTGAACCCCTCTTGCAGCTGCCCTGCAGCACCCCACACAGCCCTGCGTCTGCCCGGCGAGCTCTCCGCACGATGCTGGGGTGGGGTGGGGGGGCAGTGAGCTGCAAACACAAACGCCTCGCCTTGAAATTCTCTCCTGGGTCTGGGCAAGGAGCCGGGAGAATTTCCCAGAGATGAAATGCGGGAGCAGCGTTCCCAGAACCAGGGGAGGGGCTGGCGAGGGAGGATTAGAGCCGTCTTGACAGTGCACCACTGCGACTGTCTCCCAGCCAGGCCCGTTACCTGCTGGGACACTCAATTTGCCATTGTTCCCGCGGTGTCACACTGTATTACCAGCATAATGCAGAATGTTTCCGCCGGCCAGCGTACCCACGGCACAGAGCACTGGCATTCCCCAGGAGCACCTCGTAGCAACGGGGCAATGTTCCCCTGTCCTGCCGTCACCCTCCAATCCCGCCAGCCCGGCTGGGAAATCCCTATTGATGGCGCTCCCCAGCCCCCCGCCACCGGATCAGAATGGCTAAAGGGCGTGTGAATGCTGCAGCAATTTGAAACGACTGCAGCGCTGGGATGGTATCGCTCGCCCTGCCTCACAGTAGGGGAGGAAGCTTAGCTCTTTCTCATCGGTATAAGCTTATTTTTCTCTCTCCCTCTCTCCTTTCCCTCCCCCTCCCTTTAAGCTGTTGAGTTTATATCAAGACGGCCCCTGATCCCACACACCCCTGTTTAGATGCAAATGACTGCAAGTGTCATGGCTGAGAAAAGCCATGGGTTATCTTGGTGCGGGTCTGCCTTTTCACAGCTCGTGTCAGGGGCTTAGCCGAACACACAAGGACCCCCAAAGGCAGCCCGGGCCCAGCTGCCTTTTCTGCACCTGGCCCTGCTGCCGTCACGCTCCTCACAGCCACGCACGAGATGCTGCCGTGGCCGGTATTGCCGGCGAAAGGCTCGAGCCCAACCAGGGTCAAGGAGGACCTTTCTAGAGAATCGATGGCATCTTCCTGGAGAAGGAGAGTGAGCAAAGGGCAGCCGCGGTGCGAGGAGGCAGGGGACGACCGTTTTCCCCGTCGCTCAAGATGTGGGGAAATGGATGAGCTTGCTAAGGCTCCTGCGAAAATCACTCCTGCAGATCCAGTCCTGCCTGCGGCTCAGAGACCTCTTCTCTGTCCCAGGAGTTGGTCTCCAGATGCCTGTGGGGCCTTCCTGCCTCGTACACTCACTACCAGCTCTTTCTGGGCACTGTGCTTTAACCAAAATCACGGACTTTATCACTAACCCAGAGAATGGCAATTGCTTACCCTCCCAGAGCAGCAGCAAGTCACCTGGCTGTAGACTCAACCTTGGCTTTGGGGCAGGACTTGGCTGGAAGAGACATTGTCCTTTAATGAAAATGGACCTTATTTTAAAAAGAAAAGGGAGGGAGAAGAAAGAGGGGGGAAAGCAGGTTTTTCTTCCCTCCTTGTCCCAGACTGCACACCTGCAGTATAAATCATCTTGGGGAATTTGCTTGTAAAAACATGATCTTACCCCACATTCTGGGGTTGGTTTTTGGGTTTTGTTTTTTTTGTGTTTTTTTTTCGTAGGCCAGGTTAGAAAAAAAGACATGCAAAAAAGAAAACTTGCAGAAAGATAATCAGTGGCCCTAGGAAACCAAAGCCTTGCCAGCTACGGCTGCCACATATTTTATGGGAAAAACCTCGTGAGTCTGAGTTTCAAGTAGGGGACATGGGAGGAAATCGGGTTGGCCAAGGCAGAGCATTAGCCAGGTTCAGTGTTCAGCAGCTTCCAAATGGGAGTTCTTTAGTCTCTCAGGGGTTTCTCTGTGCTGTA
This sequence comes from Astur gentilis, assembly GCF_929443795.1. Taxonomy (NCBI): domain Eukaryota; kingdom Metazoa; phylum Chordata; class Aves; order Accipitriformes; family Accipitridae; genus Astur; species Astur gentilis. The sequence continues at coordinate 41,155,970 of NC_064884.1, read as the reverse complement.
TTTGCTGTTTATTGCTTTGCTGTGAATTTGAAGCCATGCAAGAGACTATGAAAGGAGAGATTAGAGTCATGCAGTGAGGCTGGAAAGGGAAGTGAGATGGGGATGTGATGGGAAGCTGTGGGAAGACCTGGGGGCAGGAATCCCTTGGGCTATTTCAGGGAGCAATGCCCTGTGCTCCCACACTGACACCAGTGCTCAAAGCCTGGATGATGTGCCCAGAAGGAGCAACCAAGAAAGACTTGAACACATGTGCCACAAGAGGGTCTGCACAGCTGAACCACTGCAAATGGCTCCATCATTTTCCCACACTACATTGCTCTTCAGACTAAACTCTCCTCGAATGGAAGCAACCGTGATTAACATTTTTGCAGCTCCTTTAAAAAAAAATTATCCTCAATTCCTTTTCAGGCTGTATTAGAAATGATTTTCCATGCTATGGTAGTGAGAACTACGCCTTTGAAGTTTTTTTCCAAAATAGCTTCAATCTACCTAAGGGAGTAGTAGATGAGATTAACCTAAATGTTGCTCTTTGATACTTAGAGGTGATTTCATCCAGGTAGTTATCATAGCTTAAATACTGGCTATTTTGGGCTTAGCATTCAATGCCTATTGGCCTAATACACAGTGCAAACTGCAAGAGTGATTGTCATCTTAGTTTGAGTCTTGCTATTAATTTATTATTCTTAGTTTATGGGGTTACACCCCTGTGTGTCCTGGAAGTCCACAAGAAGGGAACACAGCAATAGCTGTCACAGGTGCTCAGGGCTCAGCCAGACATAAAAATGCAGCTGGCGATGATTGCAGATCTCAGTGCCAGGTTATGGGCTGAAAACTCTTGACTTCTGTTGTTGCTGGATCTAACGAAGATGGGACAACAGCTTGGGAGAAGGCGATGCTATGAAGGCACCAGAAACATCCAGCAACCCTATCCACAGCCCCCTCAGCAGCGATGAGCATTGTCGGTCCCCGGATTCATCACAGCTAATGAGATCTATCAGGGCAGGACAAAAGCCTTTTTATTGCCGTCGTTATCCTTCCTTCAGCTGAGAAAGCAGTGGCTGAAAAGGTTATGTTTTTTTCTGTGACTACTCATGCTGCAAACTTTGGGAATCGCAAAGGCGTTCCTAGTGTTACTCATTGCTACATAGATGAAATGAGTCCCATCCCATCTGCGCTCATTAATTTTCAAGGCAGCAGTGAAAAGACATTAGCACATTTAAAAAATGTAAATAATAACCACAGTCAAATGGGTTGGACTTTGATGTATCATTATTTGCAGATGATACTGTTTATTTTTATCTGTTCTACTTACAGGTTAGTGAGACACAAGAATAAATACGTTTTTCAAGCTAATTGCCTGGCAGTACTGTCTAGGAGACTATTGGTGCATCACGGTTTGATTGGGAAAGCTGTATAACAAATGTGCTCAATAATTTTTCTCCATCTGTCAGAAGAGTTTCAGAGCTATGGGTGATATTTTACTTTGTCAGCTTGGAGTGCACAGAAATGTTGAGGCATGTCCACGCATGAGGTTTTGCTCTAGTCCCTGCAGCTGAAGGAATCTTAAAATATTCTTCATAAATTCAAAGTTCAGTTTGCTCATTATGGGAAGGAAGGTTCAAATCCAATTTTTAAATGCTTTCATGCTGACAGAAATGGTGGTGAGAGATTTTCAGTGCCTGAATACTACAACAGTTCCTTCAGAATGTGTTTAAAATTTTTATGATAGCTTTTATGATAATTTTTAAGAAAATTAAAACTTTCTGATCTTGTAAGTGCTGAAGTTTAGGACATGCTTTTATTAGACAGCAAGTTATAGTGTGGCAAGCCTTGATGACAAGTTATTTGATAGTAAATACAGCAGTTACCCCAAAGTACATCCTGCAAAACAGAGGGGAATTGGATCTCATGGTCCTTATTAGCACTCTAATATGACTTTACAATCCTGATTTCTGCAAAGAATCGCACTTTAATCCAAATGAGTCATTTTCACTGAAATATACTACTGATGTTTCAGGAAACTATGCCATTCTTGGAAGGTTGAAGCTTGAAAAAAATATTATGAACTGTTTATATGCAGAATATTATAGGTTTGTAAGATTCACCAGGAGATATGCACACTCCAGGAGACTATTGGGAAATAGTCTAATGTCCTGGCTTCCAACCCTAATTTCTCCAATTTCTTAAAGGTCGTACCATAAGATTCCCATTTCCAAAGCATCACTGGAAAGAATAATTTCTTTTCAATAAGCAGACTTCACTGGACTGCAGAGACTCAGTGTATGTCAATACCAATGGAGCTAAGCTTCGGAAATGGTTTTGGTGGCATTTGTGAAGCTGTGAAACCAAGACATTTTCTGTGGATGTCCTTTGTGCTAAACTCGGCATGGAGTCAACAAAAACCATGGGATGGGATGGAGAGAAGGGGAATTTTTTATCCACCAGTTGTTCAGTTTCATGGGAATGCTTTTTAATCTAAGCATTCTTAGAAATCTTGTTTTTCTAGCTGGACATCTGAGACATGGGATAGGTTATCTGCCACCAAAGTACTCCAGCACCCTCCTTTCAGGTCATATTTGGCTGCAGGCTAGTGGTACAGGTGCCCATCTGTCTTGGGGCCCAACATCTTGCTTTTCTCAGTGTAATGCCCAGGCTGTGACCTCATTGGGAATCCCAAGTTTATCATGCCTCATCAATGTACTGCCGGTGTGCCTGATCCATGGCAGTGGGTCTAGAGGGGTGGCCTTTCAGGAGGAGGTGATGAAGAGGGGCAAGCCCATGTGTTTTGAGAGGAGAGGGAAAATACATTTATTCTCCCTCTTTTTGTTCCCAGCCCTGACTGTTTTGGGCTCATCTGTGAAAAGATATGTTGAAATCCCAACTAAGCCTGACCAGTAACATGGATTTCAACCATGGCTTCTCACTGGCAGGGAAACTTCTGCCCACAGGCCTCCTGGGGTAGGCAGTGCCTGCTTCAAAGGGCCTGCCTTGGCCCCACAACCCCTCTCCCTGGCTTTTCCCCTGGGTCTGCTGGACCCTGTTGTTTGGAAGCGCTGCGTGCCCTGGGCAGGGAGGATGGAGTCCACAATTCCAGAACATGTCAGGATGCATGGGGCTAGACCTTCCTCTTCCTGTACTTTATCCTACCTGGCCGTACTGAGAGCTCCTGGGATGGGAACAGACCCTTCCCTCATTATGCCTTTCAATGTGACACACCAAAAAAATTGGAAAAAAGAAATTGGAGAAATTAGGGGTTAAAGCTAGGACATCAGACTCTTTTCCCAATGTGTTCCCAGTAGGATATCCAAAAGCCAAGTGGAGATGTGACAGATCCACCCACCCTGGCAAACCCGTTCCCCCACAGCCCCCCAGCTTTGTTGTTTACCTTTGTCCAGGACCGGCCCAAAGATGGCCAGGCTGTCGTCAATGGTGGTGCAGTTCCAGCGGCGGCCCCGGAACTGGTGCTGGCACTCCTGGATGCCCAGCTTCACCCCTTCAGCCACGCTGGGCATGATCTCAATGTAGTTGCGGCAGAAGCGGAGCTGCTTGGGGACGAGACCGGGGATGGAGCCACAAAGGATGGGCTGGGACCCAAGGGAGCTGTACTGCTGACCTAGTGCAAGGGACCTGCAAGGGACAGAGGACAGCATGAGGGTCGGGAAACCAGCAGGCACTAATGGCCCTGCCCCCTGCCCCCCCCCCATCTCCAGGGGGAATTTGAAGAGCCAAGGTGAACCAATAGTTAAGGGAGACAAAGTGCTGAAAAACAGGGATTTCCTAAGAAAACAAGAGAGTTCCTACTGAATAGCAGTGATGTGAAAAGGGCTTTTACACCTGAAGATGCCCTAGTCCTTTCTGGGCACAGAAGGAGGGACTCAGCTTTCTACATGGAGTCACCAAGAGCCGTTCGGTGTACTCCCAAGTATCTGAGATATCCCCATGGGGCTGGTGGATCTGACAAAGGACCTGCAAGGAGCTGTATCCAGGGAAGCAACGCCTGGAGGCTGGGGAATACCCTGGTGTGCCTCAGCTGTCAGGAGACACTGACATGAGAGCTTCTGAATTGTGGCCAAGGTGGGAAGTGTCCCATCCAATGCCAAATTCATCAGCAGAGGGATCGCCATTTACTGGAGAGGGGCTGCTCTGGGGTCAGGCATGTCAATGCCATGCATCCCAGCCTGTCTTGACACCTGGTGGGTGGTCCCAGCAGAGACTGAACCACAACAGTTCCACCCTGATGGACACCAGCCTCTAGCTGCAACTGTGAGTTGGGCAGATGTGCTGGTACATGGTGAAGGTGCTGAAGGGCAGATTTGAGAGGACCTTTTCCTACTGGTCCAAGCACCTGCCAATTGCCCAGCATTAAATATGTGGGTCAAATTCCTTATTTGGCCAGAAATTGTCACTGAAGGGTGAAGACACATATTTGCTTAAAGAAGCACTGAGATACCTGCTATTACACACAAACAAGGATAGTCCTACAGCTACTGCCTTGCTTAGGATGCAGACCATCCTGCAGTGTCACTCCAGAACTTGTGGTCAAATCTGTGAATGAGCAGCATTCTCAGAACATACGATGTTCTGTAACAGAGTGGACATGATGAACTCAATTGCTTCTAGTGCAGAAACCTCTGCCCGATCTGTCCAGATACTGATATAGGCAAATATTAAAGAGCTTTTTAGTATGTCCATATTTCTCTTATACTGGGGAGTCTGCAACTGGACACAGGACTTAAGATGAGGTCTAACCAGCGCTGAGTAGAAGGGAAGGATCTCCTCTCTCTACCTGCTTGAGTGCTTTTCCTTGTGCAGCCCTAATCGCTTTCTTTGCTGCAATGGCACATTGCTGCTTCATGTTCAAACTTTTGTACACCAGCACCCCCAGGTCTTTTTCTGTATGCTGCTTTGTAGCTGGTCAGCCACCACACCTTTACGGGTACATGGGGTTATTTCTCCCCAGGTCCCTTGGTTGAATTGTATGATGTTCCTGTCTGCCCATTGCCCGGCCTTTAGAGGTCCCTTCAAATGGCAGCTCAACCATCTGGGGTAACAACCACTTCTCCCGGTTTTGTTGTGTTTTTCCCTAACCCACCTGCCCACACCTGAAGGCTGTGTGTAAGCTAATCAATCATTTTATAGTCCATAGTTAATTCAGGTTGGGAGAGACCTCAGGAGGTCTTTAGTCCAACCTCCTGCTCAGAGAAGGGCCAGTTTCCAAGTTAGATTAGGTTTCTCAGGGCCTTGTCCTTCTACAATGTGAAAACGGCCAAGGTCAGAGATGCCACCACTTTATGAGACTGGTGGTTGACTGTCCTTGTCCTGAACTGCTCATCCAGCCTGAAGTCTCAGGCTGGATGCTGAGCTGACAGTAGCTGGGTAAATTAATTGCATGGTACCTACTCAGGAGACGTCTCTGCTGAAGACACTGAACTAGAAGACCTGACTCCCACCCTGGCTGGGAAGTGCATGCCTCTAACCCCTGCCCCAGTGCTGTCTTCTTCCACAGCTCCCTGCTCAACCATCTCTCAGCCCTGTTAATTCTGCACCTCTCTGCTCACCTACCCAGCAGTGAGGCAGCTGCCCGAGACTTCAGGACCATAGCACTTCATGCAATGTTTTGACTCTATCATCTCCCACACCGTTCGATGGGACACACAGAAAAGTGGCAACCAGACATGGCTGGGAGGCAACACAGCACAACAGACAGCACACTAGGCCTGGTTCCCAGAGCTGCTTTGTGCTTCCAGCTCCCACCAAGTGCAACCTGATGGGGGGGAGCTCAGAACTGCTGGGAAGACTGGTCAGCTCCAAGGAACAGTTGTGAACAACCTTAACTTCATTCTCCATCCAGCGAGGCCAGTAATGTGGTGAACAGGCAGGAGAGCATGTTGCATTTCTCCAGACACCCACTTATGCAGACAGACTCCAGTCTCAGGGGGGGTGGCATGCTGCAAGATGCTTTCTCCTGCCTGGATTTGCACGGTGGTGGAAGTGAAGTTCATGTTCAGTGTCAGAATTTACAAGGATGTGCCTGCAGCAGCAGTTTCTCCCAGCAGTTTCTGACAGCAGTGGTGGTGGAGGGTTGGTATGGTGTGCTGGCCGTAAGCTCCACACCACGTCATGCATGCAGGTTAAGTCTGCTGTAGCTCACTGGTGTAAAACCTGGCCCAATTTTTTTATCTGGATTATCAGTTTGGTCCCTCAGGGACCCTGCCAAAAGCAGCAGTGGCATCGAGAGAGGAGGAGCCGAGACTTCCTACAAAGTTCTGGGGAACTCCTGGGAGGACCCATCCTCCCATTTGTTGCATTAAAGGGTAAAGAAGTTTGGCAGAAAATAAACCCCTTTGTGCTCCAGCTTGTCCTCAGATATCAGAGGGGCTGAGGGTGGTTCGGCTTAGATTCTGAGCGATGCCCAATTCAACGCTGTAAGTCCGGTCACATTCAATATATTGAACTACCTCGATTGTGGATGCACAAATAGCACAATGTACTTTCAGTCTAGTTGCGTTCAATGAACTAACAGGGCCAGACTTAAAAAGTTTGGTCGCATTCAATGAGAACTCTCACGGCTAGATTAATGAACAGTACAATTTATTAAAGCAACAATAGCGCAGATTCTTTTAGGTTGCTGGTGATAAATACACTCTCTGCAAAGCACATGCAAGTACCAAGAATACGAATAATACAGCTGACTACAAACACGTTAAAGCATGGAATAACTCTATAGAGATTTCTAAGTTTCCTGAGAAAGCACTCGCTGTAATGGAGGGTTCGAATCTTACCCAGTAGGTGTTCCTGTGGGGGGGAGGAGACGTTCAGCCCATCCCAGAAGTCAGCGATGTCCTCCTGACTTGTCTACGATGGTGTCTTCCCTAACATTCCTCCTCTCTTAAGCCATTTTATACTATTTTCTTATTTTTAGGTGGAGCTTGAGTGATTCTAGTCATACATACCTTTATTGTGATTGGTGTAACATGTCCTTGCTTTACTTTTAAAGCTAAAGAAATTCAAAGCCCATGCTCAGTAAGGGGTGGTTGCACCTTGAAGGTGAGTAGCCTTTGGGATGGAGGTGTGTTTTGGTATTATAATGGGCAAAGTTCACCTAGAGGACATGATTTTGCATGACACTACTCCAGAACCTGGCACTTAGAAATCAGACGTAAGGCAATAGTGTTGACAGAACCTCATTGTTTCACCTCCTTACTACGATGGATTCAATGCAGGGACCTTCCATTCTTGTGTGGGTTCCCCATCCCTGTGGTGATATCACAGAGCCCGGCCATGGTGTCTCCACTCTGCTCTGCCCTCCATGTTTTTTCTCAGAGTCAGCATACCAAGCTCCCCTGGTGTTGCTAACATCTAAGGTTGCAGGTTATGTTGCTTACGGAATTATTATGGAACAGGTTCCTTGCATATCCACTGCATTCCACCCCGGAGGTTCACCTTCCCTTAAGAGGTGGGCATATCAGTAAGTCATCAATAAGTCCCCTCCAGCAATTGCTACACAGCATTCAACCACAGACTTGGTCAAGATTGACTTGGTCAATCCCTTTTTTAAAGTCCTGAGCCATCTCATGACAGAATTCCCTCCCTGGAAGGCCTGACCAGAGATATGCAGTTAGTTTTGGTCCACCTGTTTTGAGGTTGGAGTTGTGATCTGTTGTGTGAGAGGCCCCTGCAGAGGGTGAAGGCTGCTCTTGGTTGCACGTGGTCACTCACCCAGCTAGTGAAGTTGCTTACCCGCATACAGGAATCCATCTGCTTTTGATGATCTCTGGCAAGCTTTCCCACCTTTTCCTTTTCTTCCTCTTTTGCAAGGTCTCCATCATTCCTAAGTATCTTCTCTTAATTTTCCATGCTGATGATTACTGAGAGCACCTTCTCTCCAGTCATCGCCTAATTTTCATTTTTGTTCTCATGTCAGCGAACTCGTGATTTCCCCACTGTTGATCCTTCTTAGACAGATATAAAAAATGTCATTCCTCTTGGCCCATCATCCCCATGTCCCCAGAAGTCCTGGGAAGGCGCATGGGTCAGGCCGCTGTGGCTGACATACTGCAGTTCTGCTCTGACCTCTTGGGTCCCATGGACTGATGATTTCACTATACAGTGGCTGAGATGTGAAGATGAAACAAAACCTATTTGAAATCTAGACCTGAGATCCCAGGGGCACATTTTGGCTCTGTGTGGCTCTAACACAGAAATCACAAGAGCTTGTGGGGAGGAAGCACATACATTAGGAAAGGGAGTATCACAGGGAGAATTTGGGATAGGTGGAGGACATGGACAATTTTTAAAGCACAAACCACAACTGCAAGGCTGGCAGCTGCAGGACCGACAGACCCCACACTTCCCTGTCTTTCTTTCAGTGATAGCATCCTTTCTTGCTGCCTGAGCCTATGTTTCTCTAGCTCCCATCACATCACAGGGAAATAGCTGTTTCATAGCCCTGCTCTGCTGCCCCCAGCTTTACCTGCAGAATATGACAGATGCGTTTTTCCAGCATCAACTCCCAACCCAGATGTTTTGCACGCTCAAGGGCAGAAGCCATAAAAGCCAGACAGCTCTGCTTGGCTGGGAGTCTCCCTTTCATTGCTGTGTGTACAAGTGTGAGTGGACAGATGTGCACATAAAGGTAGGCTTTTGTGTGTGTGTGTGAGTGCAGTGCACAACACAAGGAGCATGAGTGCCTATGGCAAACACATGGGAAATCCCTTTTCTCTTTCTCTGCTTAATCCCTTAAATCTCTCAGGAGTCCCGACACTGTCTGTCAGGCCAGTGACTCCTTTTGTTCCCATCTGATAGTGCTAGACATAGCAAAGCCATGGATCCAGCAGTCTCAAGTTGACTCTCCATGGTTCCCATTGGTCTGGGACAAGTTTTTGAAGCTCTGGGAGTAAATGGTCTTGTGCAGATCCTCTTTCTGCAATTACCAGCGGATGCATCCTTGAAGAGGTGACTCATGTCTTTGCATTGCCTCAGCATAGAAGATACTGTGCCCACCCTCTCAACTTCATCCGTCCTACAGAGATGGTCAGCAAGCTTATCTTCTGTTTGGGCCACTGGTTGGAGAGACACATGGTATCAAGAGAGAATAGACCTAGTAGTATTTGAAAGTAGCGCTATTTGGCCAGAGTAGAACTGTGCCAAGACATAAGAAAAGGAGTTTTTAGGATGAACACTAAGAAAGGTTTGCTGCCAGTGAGAGCAAAAGGGGCTAGGACATTTCTTCTTTCCTCTCTACAGGAGACTGGAAGCTGCATGTCTCAAAGCACCCAGGACTGGACTGCACAGTGTGCCACAGGCTGCCAGTCTGAGCTGGGTTTTACCAGCCAGAGACAAAGCTTGGTGAGCCGCTCCTGTGGAGCTGGGGGATTGAAAACTTGGCTGGGGGTGATGCCCTGCTTGGCTGCTGTCTGGCAAGAAAGCAGCTTCTTGTAAAGAGGTTTGTCCATCCTCTGTTGTGTGTGCCGGGCACGGTGAGGGCTGACCCAAAGGATTTGCTCACATGTATTTCACATTCTAGTTTCATGACAACAAAAAAAAGGAAAGTGAAGTACCAGGAGGGGACCAACTTCCTGGGAAACAATCTGTTGTGGTCACCCCTTTCTCTTTCTTCTGCAATCCTGTAAACCTGTTGCCATCTTTAATGAGTCCTCAGAGCCCAGCTGGATGGACAGGAACCTGTTTTTTTCCTGTCTCAGCCCTGGAAAATATTGACATTTGTGTGAGGAGTGTACTACAACCTCCAATGAGCTCCAAAGTGGGGCAGCACCTGTGCTTGCTGTGACTGCCTGAGGTCAGTGTTGCAGCTTTTTACTTGAAATGCAGGGAGAAAAATTCTGGGATGTGCTGCTAAGGGAGTGTTTTCTAGCTCTAAACTCAGCAGCTGAAAGCACATCAATCTAAAGAGCAATTTTTCTTTTTTCCCCACTATATCAAGGACGCCACTGGCCCTGTGACCAGCTGGGCTTGAAAGCTCTGTGCTATAGAGCTGCATGTCTCCAAGGGTGCAGGTTGTGCCATGGACCTGGAGACTCCCTGCATTGCAACTCTTCCTTGCCTCTCCTGAGAGATGTCCCACGTAAATGTAGACATGCTATAGGGGTTCCGTACCCCACTGTGCCATTTCCCTTGCCAAAATTGTTAGAAAGAGCTTATATTTTCATCCCTTGAGCCCCCAGCACACCTGGAGATCCATGCAGAAATACATGGCCGTGAGCATTACACAGAGGATGCTGCTGGTCGTGGTGACTCTGGTGATGGAGGGAGGTCACAACAGCTGCTGTGCCTATGGGACATGTAGGTTAGTAAGTAGCATGTGCTCATGGACTCAGACTTCCTTTGGCTCCCTCCTGCCCTGGAGCCAGAGCAGACCTGTGCAAAGAGCCAGCTCCCTTCAGGGCTCTGCCATGTGAGTGCTGGGGGTCCACAACACCAGCATCTTCTCCTTTGTCTCGGCATCAATTAAATAACAGCTAGTCTTCCTAAATGCCTTGAGAGCCACAGCTAGCAACATCCGCTGAGGGCTCCAAGGACCAGGTAGAAATAAGGCTCTTGTAAACCACGACATTTTCTCCCACAGCAGCTCAGGTCACTGCAGCATAATGTTACAAGAAGGCAAATGTCTGTCCTGCTTATACCCTCTAACGTCTTGTTGATGTCCCATATCAATCCCTGCAATTCTTATAAAACACTGGGAAAACTATCAATCAGCAGGAGAAAACCAGGTCACAGCTCAGATCTCATTTGCCACCCGCTGTCTTGGAGAAAACCTTTCTCTGCCTGGAAGGTTTTTTATTGTACTATTTTTAGACATATTTGGCATTTTCCAATTCTGGGCCATGTTCTGCTTAAAATGGACAATTGTACATGCTGGCATCCCACTGTTCTACGGTGCTGAGTGGCCCAGGGCTGACACACTCAAATGCACATTGGGAGCCAGGAGTTTTCATGCTGGCTCTTTATTTAGTGCTGTATGAGCCTTTCCCAGCTCCCAACAATTTTGCCCTTTTCCCCTTCCTCTCAGAGACACCATCACACACTTGCTTTTCAGATAGGTAAAGGACTGTGCAAAGTCACTGCAAGCAGAGGTGCATGATGAATACAAACCTTCCAGGAGAGCCAGTCCCTGTTGGTTTTGTTATGGTACATTTTGCACTGTCTAGCTCAGCCTGATGCAATGCTCAAAGTGTTTTTACCAAGTGGCAGATGTTCATTTTAAGCTCAGAGATCATGAATCTCACCACAGCTTTGACAGAGGTGTCCTTACACGCAAACAAGTGCCTCCAGCTGCTAACTCTGTTCTGCTGTCTGACCTTTGAGGGGTTATTATATCTGGTATAATATTCATATCTTTTAATTCTTGTAATTTGCTGACTGCAGCCCTTTGTGAACAGGGTAAGACACAAATTTTGGGGTTTGTCTGAAGATCAAGAGCAGCAAGAGGGAAATTTTTGCAAGTCAAAGCATGCAATATATATGCATATATGAGCTTGAGAAATGCCAGGTCTTAACTGAATATGGAGAACAGACAAAAAGATGACAGAATTCAAATAAGGAACATCACACTTTACCAGGGAACTGGGTAGCTTTAATGAATCCCATGCCTTTGCTCATAAATCACCCACTATTTAATCTGTACTGAATGTGTCTTGAGTTTCGAGCTTTTCTCTAGAGTGGGTGCTTGTGTCCCTGGTATAAGATACCGCCATTACCACAGACTTTCCACTAAACTTTGCAATCATTTGTGGGCTCTGCAAAACAGACACAAACTTCATTTAAAAAAAAAAAAAAAGAGGTTCAACTGCCTAAGCATTAGAGGCTGATCCCCCAAACAAGGGCGAGTCCCATGGGCATGAGCGTGGATGTAGTTTTTTTCTGTATTACTGCCCTGGAAAGTCTCTGTAGACTTTACACACCAGTGTGATGTGACCTCTTGAACAAGAGAGCTTTTTTCCTAGTTGGAGTGTTTGAAAATTAAATAGCATGTATGAATTGCATGATCTGCACAAAATTCAGCAGCCCACAAGGTCAGATTCAGTCCATTAATATTCTCCCTTAATTTAGTCACACCTAAGGGCTAGAAACCTTTCTAAAACCTTCACAAAGGTGAAAGTTCACCTAGGAATCACTCCCAAACCTGTGGCTGCTTAGAAATAGGTTAACCATCCCTCTGAGAGCTCTCCCAGAGGGACAGCTCAGAGTATTTCAATTCATCTAGGTCCTGGGTGATTTTTATTTATTGTCCATGCAACCCAGTGATGCTTCCCTCTATGAGTTGTGTCCTACCTACAGCTGCAGAGCCTTTTTCCAGCAACCTTTTCTGTGAGGGCTTAATCCTTCCTCCAAGCACCGCAAAACAGAGACATGCTCCCAGTGGTGGGGAGTGCCCAATGGGAGGATGTTGCAAAGACCAGGGGTGGCCATCCTGTGTTGTTCAGGGGCACATAGTACCAGCTGGTTAGAAATTTGGCAACCTGCTCCATTTGCAGAGGAATGTTGATTATTTCCAGAAGGAAACAAGGAGAAAGCACTTAATGAAATGATCCTCTGATCAGTGTATGAGGGTTGGACAGCATGTACCCTGCCTATAATCCCGGATAAAGGGAGAGGTGCCATTAATTCATGTGCTTTTATTTTGAGATATCAGAATGATGATTTCTCAGGTATTGCTAAAAAATGAATGCTACAAAGAAATGCTAAAGAGAAGATGGCTTAGGGTATGAGGAATTAGAAGGAGGGTCTAGTGTTGTTTTATTTTAGCCTCAAATCAACACTGATGTTGAAGTAGCTATTGAAACACATCCCATGATAATCTCATTTCCTTATGACCTGTCACTAAACTGTACTGCAGGTAAGGAGGCAGCAAAGCTCAATAAAGCCATTCTTACCGATGATGGTGCACCACCAAAGTAACACCTGGCAATGGGCACTGGTTTAGGGGCCTCTCAAAGTTGGGAAAAGTATGAATATTTCACTCAAGAAGGAATTGCAAGCCCTCTGGCAGCTCACTGTGAATCCTGCTGTGTGCAGCATGTGAGCAAGTTGATGCTGAAGTCTGCAGCAGTTGATCCACTCTGCATTCACTCCTGGGCTTGCTGTGAGCAGGTTTCCATCCTCCCCATCAACTGTGTTGTTTGGAAACTGTGTCAAAATAATGAAACATCTTCTGCAAGAGGTGGAGAGATTCTTCATACTGCTAAGTATGAAGAACTGTCAAATCACAGAGAGGCATCAGTGAAGTGGTGACTGTCATCTGCTGGTGTTAGGTTCAATGGGAAACTGAAGTTGGGAAAGCCTGGGCTGCAGGACACCAGCTCAAGGCCCTGGAATCTGCTGATAGAGACAGAGGAGCGCAAACAAACTCTTCAATCTGGTCTGGGTCCTAGGAGGTACTAGCACTTCTTGGGAAGTGAAGCAGTGCATAATGGATGTGAAAAAGTGGTTGTAAACAACACTTGTATCACAAAAATTGCCTCAAGGTCACCTGAGGTTGGCAGTTCAAGCAGACAAGAAAAGAACAGGACCAGGCAGGCAGCAGCCTCTGAAGAGAGATGGAGCATGCAATTCCTCTGACCAGAGGCAGGGGTCTGCCTGGCTGAAGGGGACTGAATACCAGACTCGACTGCAAACATGTAAAGTTTGGCGAGGCAGATTGCCTTGCCCTCCCGAGCTGGTGGATTTGCAGCTGCCAGCGGTGGTCATGTGGCCATCTGGAAAGTCCTTGCTAAATTGTCTCCTCTTCAAATCTGTTGGAAAAAGGGAGGAGTGAGGTCCTCCCAAAGGCCCTCCATTGACCACTCAAAGTTGAATGGGTGATCTCAGCCCCACGGCTTCGTTACTGATGCCAATGCCAGGGCTGGCCAGACCAGTCTCCTAGGAGAAGAGAGGCCAAATTTCTTCTGAGGTCCCTGAATTGGGGGTCCCCAGCCAGTGTCCTAAGGGCTCAACAAACCTTGTCCCAGATTATTGCTAATTGGACATTGACGCAGGGTGGTGAGTCTGGCAGAGACACTGCAGCAGGAGAATGAAGTGCCAGTGGGTGGATGGATGGCAGAGAAAGCAAGAATAGGCTTGCCCTATAGAAAGACTGGCAGGGGCTGGATTACTTTAAGCTCTGAGCGTTTAATCCCAGGGAGACATGAATGGGAAGGAGGTTAATGGGTGCAGTGATACGGCAAAAAGGGAAAGCCGGAGAAGGAAAAAGCCAGGGTGAAGCTCAAGGAAGCATCAAGGTGAGTGTTGGAAGGAGGTAGCTGGGGAAGAGTTTGCCCTGCTCAGTCCAGGTGGGCCTCTGGGAGTGTTTATACTCAAGACAATATTAGCCATAATTTTATGTATTACTCATTCTGTGATTTCAGCCATTAAAAAATTACCCAAACACTCCTAGTAACAACAGAGCATCCCTCCTAAAGAGGACCATCCTGTTTGTGTTTTATCTTCTTCCTCCACTCTAAAAAAAAGTCACTATTGTCAGTGGGATGTAGTTTCCCTTATTCCCTTTATAAAGTGCATCCAGATTCTGCAGGTTTAATGAAGCTTAGGGGCATATAGGGAGGGGTGCAGGGGAGATGCATCACTCAAAACCCAAGGATCCATTCAGGGGTTATATCATGAGATGGTTTCTTAGTTGAAAGTAGGAGTTACACACAGATGGTGTGGTCAGTTTTTTCACTGTCTAAACCCCAAATGTATTTTCTTCAATCTCCCACTAACCTACTATCCTGGTTTCAGCTGGGATAGAGTTAATTGTCTTCCTACTAGCTGGTACAGTGCTACGTTTTTGAATTTGGAAGTGAGTGAGTGGCTGCATGGTGCCTAGTTGCTGGCTGGGGTTAAACCACACCTACCAAATAATCTGTGTAATGTTTACCATCTCAAATGCCTGAATTTTGCAGATAACGTCCACTACTACTCACACGGTAGGAGTGTGCTAATCCCCAAATTCTGTCTGCTGGACTGATTCTCACAGGCAGTCACATGGTGCTCGCACCAGTACCAGGCTGAACCCACATGTGTTGAGCATCCACAGGATCCTCTTCCACTGAGCACATTTGCATTGAGATAAGTGCATGGCACATGAGAGATGCCTGGCTGAATCCCACCTCTGCCAAGGAGATGCAAACTTGGTGTCTGAGGGTGATGTCCCAGTGGTGGAACAGTTATTCTGGGGCAGGGCTATCTCCTGAAGTTGCTTCCAAGCATGCAGGCTTTAGGAACCAGGTGTTTTCCCCACTGAAGACTGGTCTGCTCTACCTATGAGGTTAAGACTTTTGTCCCCACTCATGTTCCTTCTCTCAGGCTAAGGAGCCATCTTCCATAGGAAGAACTGACTTACTGCCACTCCATAATTTCCATCTAGGTCACCTCCAAATCTGGGACCTGACACTTGGTGAACACTGGCCTATGCGACTCCTGGATATGATGAACCAGCCCCCCTGGGTCTAGCCTCAACAAAATGTCTTGTAGGAAGCCCTGTGCTCTGAAACTGCTGAAACAGGCACAGAGAGAATTCACTGGCCTCCTTGATGCACAGCACCCCAGGGAGCCCCGCTATGGTAGGTACAGGAGGAGGCAATGGCCTGCAATCAATCTGAGCAGGTACAGAGAATCGTTGAACTCTTGCTCAAAGACTCAGGGGGTTTTGGGGTTGAGAAGAAGAGCAAATGGAGAAAAAAAGATGAAGGTGTCCAGCTGCAAAGGGTGTCTTCGTCACTGTGGTGAAAATTACTTAGCTCTTCTAGGATTAAAACCCTCACGTTTACTGCAGTTTCTGATCCCACAACCATTCCTGATCCACAGGTCTCCAAAACCATCAGTTTTCCATGCTAATGTGATGCTGTGTTACCCTCCACCTGGCTGTGCTGAGCAATGCTCAGTGTAGCTTCTGCAGCATATAACCAACAAGATCTTCCCTGCTCCACAGATCCCTAACCTTGCACCACTAAAAAGTTTTTAAAATTCTTGATTAAATGATGTGAATTTGGGGGGGGGGGAGGGGGGGGGGGGCGGCATTTTTTTTCCTAGTATAAGGCTCACTCATAGTTCCTAATGGTGAAATGGCTGAACATGCCTAATTTGAACCCAAATCAGTGGTTGCTCTCAACATCAACAAGGCAAACCACTTACTGGCTCTATGTCAGTGTGGGGTCAGCACAAGAGAAGTTATTGTCTGCTCTTCTTGGTGTTTGTGACACCAGACTGGGAACTCTGCATCCAGTTTTAGGTCCACTAGTGAACAAGGATGTAGAGAAAGTGGACAGTGTCCAAGAGATGTGACCATGATGGTCAGTTTGAGAGGCTGTGGTGTGCCAGGAGAGGTGGAGGGAGCTGGGCTGGTTTAGTATGCAGGAAAGGAGGCTGAGGGGTGTCTAACAGCAGCCTACAATGACTTGTGGGGCAGTTGCAAATGTGATGGAGCCAAACTCTTCCCAGTGGTACCAGATGATATAACAAGAGGCAACAACTAGAAGTGGAGCTTGGAAGTTTAGGTTGTGCATTAGGAAAAATTCCCTTTCCAGGTGCCCAGCAAAGTGGGGGGGGGGGGGGGCTCCATCCATGGGATTTTGTGGGGTTCAGCTGGACAAAGCCCCTGCTGCCCTGGGATGGTGCTGGGGATGGCTCTGCTCCAGGGGAAGTTGGACTGTAGACCCATAAGGTTCCCTTCCCACCAGCACTGCTGTAACTTGGCATAGCAGGCTCTGATTTTGGAGCAGAAGGGGAAGCATGCATCCCCTTGGTGACATGACTGTCATCTCTGGCAGTCATGCAGGAGTATTCTGGCAGAGGCTGCATGAGGAGGACATGACACAACCTGGGACTGAGAATGAGGATGATGGGAGAACACAGCTCCTGGGAGAATGGTGAAAGCTGCAGATGCCTGTACCTCAACAGCTATACAGACACAAGCTGATGAATAACTCTAAAATAATTACAGCACTAGCAGACTGCATTTTGACAAGGAGAAAACAACATCAGGTTTACACATGCTTGTTGGATGCAGCAAATTCACACACTAGTCTATTTGCAGAGACTTGTTCATATCTTGTGCTCTCTGATGGGCTAGAGATGGCAACCATCATCTGTGAGAAGCATCCTTCTTCAGACAGGACCATGGAAAATTAACACCCAGCTCTGAAATATGCAGAATGCTGCAATTACCCTGAGTGTGGCTGAATTTCAGTGATGCCATTTGTACGCTACTTGGTTTGCCTGACAGGGACGGTGAGGTCTGTGGGCCCTGGGAGGGATCGGTGCCTTGCAGGGATTGCTACCAGAAGAGTTTAAGTTCTTTGATGTGAAAGATTTTAGGGAAATGCAAATATTGCCAGTACAAACAAGTCCAGACTAAGACCAGAAGTGGCTTTAGCGGGTGAAGGTTCATATGGGTGATGAGAAGGGTGCAAGGGCCAGGACATGTTGGGTGCTGTTACCCAGTGTCAGAGTTTCAGAAAACATTGATTTCTTTAGCTTTCCTCCTAACCTGAGTATGGCTGACACTGAATTGATGAGACCTCCTGTTTTCCCTGTCACTGGGACCGGGTTCACTTCTCCACTTTAAACTCCAGGTGGCTGTTCACTTCTCCACTTCAAACTCCAGACTTCCTGGGTAACTGGTGGAGAATAGCAGGCACTGATGGGGCACAGTTACTCTAATCCATGTAGAGTTACTGTAGAGGAAAGGTATCATAGTCGAGAAAAGCTCCACTGAGTCCACAGAGAATTAGGGAAGGACTTCTCAAATTAGGTCACATGAATCTGCCCTTGAGTCCTGGATAGTGCAAGGCACATGGGCTTTACTGGGTGAAGGCCAACTACAGAGAAGAATGACCAAGGGCAGACCTCCAAGGTCTGACCAAGGGCAGAAGGTTTGCAGTGAGATTTTTTGCAACGTGAACTGAATTCAATCTTGTTGTTTTATTCCGTTTTTTTCCCTTATCTCCTATTGTCCTGTAGGCATGGCATGAGCTGCACTCCTATGTATGAGCTTGCCACCCATCACCCATATTCCTGCATCTATTCTGCCACTATTTTGCACAGTTTTTACAGTACAGGTTGCAGCTGGGCTGCAATAAAATAAAAAAGCATGTCTCACCTGCCCTCCTTACACAAGACCCAGGTGTTCCCCCTGCCACTGACTAGTTTTGGTTTTGCTGAGTTAGTGTTCTGATGATTTAGCAAGTCAAATTGTTTTTGGCTTTGATCAAAAGAGATGCCAGACCTGACACAACTGAATGGGTGGGGGAGTGCTTGGCAGGGAGGACCAGGTGCTGGCAAAGGGAAGAGAGATGGAGGTCTGTCCCCTTCTGAGAGGGGTGGATTGTTAGACTGACTTTGCTGTATCAATCAGGTACCTTCTCTCTAGCTGGAAATCAGCTGAGTTTGGCTGATGAAATGTAAAACCCCTAAAGGACACCTAAGCTGAACTTTAGTATTCATCTCTCAGGTGCTGCAATTGTATTTGGAACACGTAAAGCTCAGGAATACCTATTGAAAAAGAAAAAGATAGTGGAGGATGCCAAAGACTAAAGTTCTTCAAGAATGACCTTATTGGTGGTCACCACCTGGCTGTGACTGCCCAGCTGCCTTCTGCGGCACTCCGCTTTCCCCTGGCCATGGCAATACCTCTCTTCTTCCCCAGTACCAAGGCAGGAGGTAGGATGAACTGAGACAGGAGGTGGCCAGCTCCAATATGAGTCGTGAGCCAGAAACAGGCTCTAAAGTATCGTGACTCCCTGGCACTGACCAAACCCATGGGCAGCAGCCCAGAGACACTGCTGGTACAGCTGGTGCCTGGCTTGCAGCTTTCACAAAAGGACACCCTTTTGGATATGTCTGTTGGTATAAAAGCATCTATGCAAGACTGCAGTGTAAATGTACTATTGGAGCACATCGAAGCCTGATCACAAATGTGACTTCTCTAACAGCAGACGGCTCATGTAACAGCTGTGCAGCACTTTAATGAAGCTTGTGTAGGCTGTGAGTCGTAGCCATCTACAATGGTATCTCCATGAGAATGCAACCATCTCCTTTGACATTCAGCAAAGTTAAATAAGACATCCAAGGGGAAAGAGGACAGTGTCATGTTTATGAAATTGGATTACTCAGCTCCCAGGCTCTGAGGGTTGCCTACAGCTTTCCTCCTGGACATATTAAGGATGGTTTTGTACTTCCGTTGCCTTCATCGAGTTCTAGCCAAGTGTGTGCTGTCTTATCCAGTCAAGAGCACATCATGCCGCAGCCATTACTGCAGAAACTGGAGTGTTTTAAGCCTCCTCCTTGTAAATAGGATGTTAAACATGGAAAGGGGACAAAAGAGCAATAGCAGTGAGCTGAGGCAGTGGCTTATGTTGACAGTTTGATTAGTCTATTGGAAAGACTTCTGAGAGATTATTTAGTTACAGTGAGAAGAAGGGGAAGATTAAGACTTTCTGTCCAGCAGAAGAGGGCAAGACAATGGCTGGTGAGTGGGAATTCAGACCAGCAAGATGCAAAGGCACAAGTTTCAAAGAAAAAGACAAATGGCCAACACTTGTTGCAGATTCTCTAACGCTGTCTTCAAATCCAGTGTGTGCTTTTCTGAAAAGAACTGTTTGAGCCAATACAAATGAATTCCTCACCCTTGGGGTAAAAGGCTCAAATTCAGTGGTTGCAATACACAGCCCGGCCTGGCTTTGCAAGGAGGATTTTTTTTCCCCCTGTCCTCTGGGTTCTTGAAGAGGGAGAGCCCTTATGGTCTGTGTCTTGCTTTGACATCTACCATAGTATTCCTCTGCACATATCGATAGTGGCAGCACTGACAGAGGCAGCAAAAGGAGGAGGATGTGCTTGGGCAGCGTTAAAGGAGCTTGGATCCAGCTGTAGTGTAAGGGGGGGAGCTTCTGGGAAATCAATATTCCTTATTTCCTCTCTAAACAAAGGTTAACTCGTCCATCAGCATTTGGTAAGATGCCCTTAAATTATGAGGACATACACATGGAAAGACATAGGAGTACTGTATGTAACAAGTTTAAGCCAACTCAGTAATTTGAAACAACATTATGATAACTTCAGACCACACACAAATCCTAGAGTCCCTAATGCAGGGGATGAATGAAGGATACTAGGTTCCCCAAAATGGCTGTGCTGAACACCTTCCCAATGCAATGGCATGTAATGCTGAAGTATTGCCCTTAAATTCAAAGAGCACTGAGGAAAGTTCCTCTGTCCCCTGCACATTTTTTTGTCCTACATCCTCTGCTGGATCTGCTCTATTCCTTTCTGATCCAAACAAGCTTTGTAAAAAAATTAGCTTTAAACATTTTTCAAGTGGTCTGCCTGCAGCTCATGTTGCAAAAGGATCCACAGTCTGCAAACACTAGTGGAAACCTGGGAGCTGCTCCCACCACCCCAGGCGACTAGCTAGTTCCCTTCCATGCCCTGCAGTGTCTGTCTTCTTAGCACCTTTTTCATAGTCTCAGCTGGGTTTTGAGTCCTGATGGCTCAAGAGCAGACACAAATTCTGCTACAGGGCCCAGAGCAGTCCTGCATGTCAAGCTGGGCAAGTAGCATCTTCAGCAACCCTAAGTGTGGTGTCCCTGGACCAAACCTGGATCAGCTTACTGATCTATCACAGCATTCCTGCATATCCTTTGCCTGTCTCAGTTCCCCGTCCTTACCAGAGGTAATTTGCTCTGGAGACAGCATCCTTGTTAGGCATTTCCAAAACTGTGTGCTACCAGCATAGATCTTGCCCTGCACACTCTGTACAGCTACTTTCAAATTTTTCGCAGGTGGGTAAAGCCCTTTGTATAGGAGATTGATGTGTCTCAGATCAGGACTTTGGTTTTCTCCTCTTAGCTCCTAAGAGCAGCCCAGGCATCTGTATGTGCTGGAAAAACAGCTCATCACTGACGTTGGTGTAGATCTGAGGAAGATCCATGCTTTTTTGGGATCTTTTGTCAGAGAAGCAGACATTCATTTCTCACAAGAGGATGGAGAGCACTACGCACTGTGACTGAGAAAGGACTATGGCAAAATTATGTCCTGGGCAGGAAGTCCTGCAACTTGTGATAAATTCCTGTTGCATTTTTTTTTGGAGTGAAGAGAGTCCTAAGTAAAAGAAAATTAATTCCTGATCCTCAGGAATGTTCCTCATTGTACAAAAACAATCTCTTTCTCTAGTCACACAGAATTACTCAGTAGCCAACATCACTACAATTCTTCAAAAGCGTGTTGCTTCTTGCAGGCGCCTGGCACCAAGAAGTATGAGAGATGGTCTAGATGTGGTTGGAATCTAAGTTGGCCCTCCAGTTGTTGCTGGTTAAAGAAATAATGAAATTCAGATCCTTGTGTCAAGCACAGAAGGAAGAGACAGAAGGAAGATCAAGATATTGGCTGGTTGTTAAATGACTTGTGCACAGGAGTTTTAATCACTCAGCATAATAAGAAGATAACCCCTTCATTGCCAGCAGCTCCTTTCAGAGGCAGAATTAATGTGTTGCTGGACATTGCAGTGTCATAAGAAAAGAAGACGATCAGGAGCGAACAGGCAAAAGCAAGAAATAGCGAGGCTGGAAGAAGGTGGTTATAAAACCACTCAGGCTATCAGCATTAATTAATATTAATCTCTCTGTGATGATGAGATATTGTAAGGTTGTACCTGTGTGTAAAGTAGGACTGTCAGATTATAACTGCATTTGGTAAATGGTTTAAAATAACCTCTAGGGAAGAATACTAAACCATCCAGAAAAACTCAATTAACAGAAGAAACAATTGGAACGTGTAGTCTGACTGTTATAATGTAATTTAAGGACTTCCCATACTTCCTCAGCTTGGGGTCTGTGACTTGTGTTGGTTAAAACAACAAATAGGAATATTTCTTATATTAAACGGTGGATGCAGGACAACCTGACTTGGAGCAGGACAACCACCAACACTAGACTAGATTGGCAATGGTTTTGACAAGCCACAATTTGTAAACTTCCAGGGGTGAAGATTGGCCACCTCCACAGGACCTGTCCCAAGTCTGTGCCACCTCCTTGAGGAAAGAGTGTTTCCTAATGGCCAACCTGAATCTCTGAATAAAGGTCAGTTTGGTGCCTTTCCTTGTCTCCTACTAATTGTCCAGTATTGGACATAGTATATTCAAAGACATGTCAGCTGTCCTTCCATGCATGCTTCCCATGTTCCTAAGGATCTTGAACAGGCACTGTTACAGATTTTTTTTCTAGGTTAACAGACATTTCTGTTTGGGAGTCCTCTCTTCTCATCCACAGAAGCTTGTAGGACTGCTGAGAAAAAGCACTTTTCAATGCTGTTGTCTAAGTCTACATTCACAGTGCTAAATGCACTTCAAGTGTTTTAGGTTCATGACCACATTTCTGCTGATCATGAAGAACGCCCTCTAAGATGCAGCTGGCTCTGTGTTCCCCCACGTGGTGGTCTGAAATATGATTAACATTGCATCTTGCAAACATGCAAAAAAACTGGCACACCAATAGCACAAGCTTCAGCAACTAGATATAGGAAAGAATACCTTCAGCTGTAGAAGGTTATGGAGGAAATCCTCTTGGAAGCCCTGTCCATGCACATCAAGAACAAGAGGGTGATTTGGAACAGCCAGCATGGATTTACCAAAAGCAAATTGTATCTGACCAATCTGATAGTTTTCTGTGATGAGATGACTGGCTCTGTGGTGGTGGAAGAGCAGTGGATTTTATTTACCTCAGCTTTAGCAAGACCTTTGCAATTATCTTCCATAGTATCTCTATGGAAAAACAGATGAAATATGTACTAGGCAGATGGTCTGAAAGGTGGGTGGACCACTGGTCTGAAAGGCTGGTGGTCAATGGCTCAAAGTCTAACTGGCAGCTAGTTATGACAGGCTGGAGGGCAGGTATTCAGAAAGAATATTCTCAACAGGGTGAGAAATGTGTTGATGGAAACCTCATGAACCTCAACAAAAGCAAATGCAAAGTCCTGCTTCTGGAGTGGAACAGCCCCATGCCACAGGACAGGTTGGGGGCTGGCTTGCTAGAATGCAGGTTTGTAGAAAAGGACTAGAGGATCCTGGTGGGCAACAACTTGAAGAGGAGTCCCTTGTGTCCATGTAGGAAAAAAGGTCAACTGGATCCTGGGACTGCATTAGCAAGACAGTAACTAGAACATCGAGAGATGTGATTCTTCCCCTCTACTCAGCACTTGGGAGACCACATGTCCAGTTTAGGGCTCCCTAGGACAGGGACATACAGATGGGAGTCCGGTGGAGACCACCACGATGGTCAGGGGGCTGCTTTGAGTAGGCCCTCCAGATAAGAGACCAACAGGTGATCCTTTCAACCTAAGTTATTCTATGATACGATGATTCAATGAACACTGCAAAAGCCTGGTATGCTCACCCACTCAGAGTGTGGCTGTGAAGTTCATAGTGATGGATGCTTTTCTCCAACCTGTAGATATCTGAAAGCTAGTTGTCAAAATTTCAGCTGGTTGTGCTGGTTCCTCCAGTCAGTAGAGAAGAACAGGCACCTATGGGAGGTTACTTTCCATTGCACTCCATGAAAAGTGCCTGAGACTGGAGGTTGACCCACCTACATTGATGCCTTATTGATCAATGTACATTGAAAAGATGGTTGGCCTAGGGAACTAAGCTTTAGGTGTCCCCATTATGGCCACCTCCACCTAAGCTAGTCACTCAGGCTCCCTTTGTAACAATTAGAGAAAATTATGCACTTTTAGAACATGATCCACTGACCTGTTTTACCTGTTTAGCTCTGCATGAGGTTCTCTGGACTGCAGTCTAGACATGTGGTCTAGACACTTAGTTTTAAGTTGTGCCTACGCATCTGTCTCAGATGACACTTACTGACATTTCATCCCCACCAGAGCTGGATGAGGCTGCAAGCACAAACCATGAAGCGTGCATTATCTTTTTAAAAGGTAAGCAGGAAAAGCCAACATGCTGTTAGAAAAGCCACAGAGATGTTTCTCACACAAGCTAGCACAGGAACACGTACCTTACCCATAGCAATGCCCTGTGAAATCCAGAAGCCTGCCCACTATTTACAGAGCAACTCAGAAAAGCTGTTTTGGAAGCTTTGAACGTCATGGACTGTGCTATTTATTCCTCATTGCTCAGGGAGGGTTTGAAATAATGATGCTCAGTGAACAGACTCACCCAGGGATGAGTTGGGTCCCACTATTGGTGGTACCACTACCAGTACCACGACAGTACCTCTATCTCTGTACACACAACTGCTTGTGCAAGTAAATTATGTAGGTAAGTGAAGTGGTATTTGAGTTTCTGGGCAACAAGGGACTTTTCTGTCAAGATAAGAGTAGATTCAGAGGATGAGACATGGATTGGGTGGAGTTAAAGGAGTTCAGCAGGTGAGCATTTAGCCCTGCCTTGCAATCCTAGGTGTTCTGTCAGCAGGTAAGAGGACTAAAGAGCATTTAAATCATCTCCTCCTTGGCCTGTGTGGAGCTGTGAAACATCTGTACAGCTGATAGAGGAACAAAGATGTTTTGGGATTGGAGCATCTGACATGCAAGGAGAGGCTGTGAGTGCTGGGACTGTATAGCCAGGAGAAAAGAAAGCCCTGGAGAAATCTTGTCAATGCCTATAAATAACTGGTGGGAGAGAGTAAAGAAGATGTAGCCAGATTCCTCCGAGTGGTATTCAGAGACAGAACAAGGGGCAATGAGAACAAACTGAAACACATGAGATTCTGTCTGAATATATGAGAACTCTTTTCTACTGTCAGGGTGGCTGAACACTGGAACAGGTTACCTAGAGAGCTTGTGGAGACTTCATCCTCAGAGATACTCATAAGCCAACTGGACACAGTCCTGGGCAACCAGCTCTATTTGACCCTGCTTTGAGCAGGCAGGTTTTGTTAGGTGATCTCCAGAGGTCACTTCCAACCTCAGCTATTCCTTGATTCTGTCACTAAATATTTCATTCTTTGGCAACACACCATGGATTTAATGCTGAAGGACCAAAAGCATTGCTGTGGAGCTTTTGGGACAGGTCTGAGTGATACAATTCTGGGATTCATCACGCTATGAGGGGAGGATGGAGACACACATGGCAGGGTGGTGGAGGGGAAGAGTGCAAAGAGAAAAAGGATGTACTAGATGGTTTGAATGCCATTGCCACACAAACAATGATTCTTGCAACCACTCCTACCTGTTTGCCTGGTTGAGCTGTCTTAGACAGTTGGGAGCTGGAATTGTCCTCTGTCTGTCCAGAGCCAGCATAACTGCTAGGGAAGTTCTTCTTACCCTCATCTCCATCTCTCATTTCTCCTCTTTCTTTTCTGTGTCCTCCCTGGTTAGTACTTAGATGGGAATTGTCAAGGCAAAAATCTCAAACTTCCTAACCTTGTGCTTTTTTAACACCTGGCCTAGAAAGTCTCTTGTGTCCAATTTGGGTACTATCACCCAACATCACCTGTTGAAAATCCATTCCTAAAAGCCATTCTCTTTCTGATGGGAGAATGTGTCATCCCAAGAATGTCTTCCATTCACACTCCCTTCACTCAGCTACATCTTTCTTCCTCCATAAACGTCCTACCCCTGGTCTTTCCTCCTTTCTTTTGATCTGTTACTTATTGCGACCCTCTTGCCTGCTACTGTAATCTTAACTATCCCTCCTCTTCTCATGTCACCCACACCTCTGCTTTTCTGTTCCAAACCGTCCCTTCCCCTGCTCCTCTCCCTCCAAGCCCTATTCAAGGTACTGAAAGGTTTCTTCTTCTACCTCCTGGTCTTCATGCATCTCTTGCTGTTTTTGTCCGGAGCCATGTACCCTCCCTTTAAAGCTCCAACTGTCTCCCCAGCTCTGTTTTTCTCTCCTGAGTCATTTGATGTACTTTATCCTCAGCTTGTCCTGCCCATGTCCTTGAAGGGACTGCCTGGCCCCATGTCCTTTGCTAGTCAACCCTCTTTGCAGTCTTCATGTTGCTTTTACTCCCTTGAAGCCAGTCTCTTTCTGCATGATTCTGACCTCCACATCCATCATGCTCGGTGCTTCCACACTAACACAGCTCCAGCTACTCTCTGTTCTTGTGGTCCTTTTTCTTGATTGTTAGGGGACTGCTGCTTCTTCCCCAGACCTAATTCTGCTTTATGAGCTGGGCAAGTCTGAGCCCTGGCAAAGTCCAATTCCAGCCCCTCTGGTGGGACAATTGGCTTTCACCCCCTGCTCGACCATGGGGTGAGTGAGTGGGCAGCAAGAGGCACAATTATCCCACCCCAAATCTTGTGTAATTTCCTAAGGTATTTCCTTAACTGACCCAATCAGCCAATGTTCACACTTGCTTATGTTTTTTTCATATTACCCCACTTGCCAGGCTTTGGTGATGGTGACCACACTGCCTGCTTGGCCCTAGAAGCACCGGAGCAAGAGAGTCCCTGGAGCAGAGCAGGACAGGAGGGGTGTTCAGAGAGGAGTCATTGCTGTAGCACCGATGGCCTTGAAGCCTACTGGTGACATGAGTGATTGCTAGGGAGGAATTGGGGACAGGACCTGAATGTCTCAGATCAGACTGGGGGTGATGCATGGTCCAGCTGAGACCTTAGGGCTTCAAGTGTCCTTGTGGAGAAGTCCCTCTCCCAGCCCAGACAGCGAAGAAAGCTTTGTCAAATCTCCCTCTCACTCTGTTTGTGGGGTTGCCCAGCCAGTGAGTAGAGAGTAAGGTCAGACCTGAGCCCTTTGCCTGCACCGAGACCGGTTCCCTCTAATGTCAGAACCCCTTTGCCTGAGGAGTCCCGACTACAAAGGGCTTCATAACAGAGCAAGCAGATCCCTCTAGGTTACTATAATTTCCCCTTGTCTGAGCATGGCACTGAGCAAACGAATCTGCTGTTGCATCCCTTACATTATCTCTCTGCCCACTGGCGCGTGGATTAGTGTTGCTGCAGCAACAGCACTTTTGTAAGATGAGCCCATTCTGGGAGAGCTGCTCCAGTTTGGGTGACTCAGGGCTCTGTCATGGGCTTGAAAGTGATTTGGCATCTGCCTCCACCCCTTTGTCTTGGCATCGCACACGGTTTGGCTCTGACTTATTTGCCAGCAAATGCTGGAAGGATGGTGGGGGGGTGGGCAGGGCTTGGGAGCTGGAGTCTGCTTCTCTTCCTAATGAACGCAGCCTGAATAAAGTTGCTGACAAGGGTGTGTGTCCAGGAACTGGGCTCCTTTATTGTTTCGTGTATCAGATATAAATGTTATGTTCAGTAATGCCTGGTCAAAGCAATGTCACTCTCAGTTTAGAAAACACAATCAAGTGATTTGCCATGGGAGAGAATCTATTCTGCAGGGACTGTGATAATATTATTCGCCCAGGAATTTACATAAATGCATATGATTTGCATATGCAAATCGAGGCTTCCAGGCTGTGACCGCAATAAACATAGCAAGATTTTTCAGCACTGCAAAACCTTTCCTCCAAAGAAAGATGCTGGAATTTGTTTGGAGACTTGCTTGCTCCAAATGGGCAAGTCCTGGCAGGGCTGTATATTTGCATATGCACCGTGTATGACCAAGGCCACTGAATTTGTTGGTGCTGCTGCCCCCTCACCACCCCTCCCACTGCCAGTCCTGCCTGTGAGGCATTCCCAGCAAAGCAATAACCCACCACTCGGATTCGCCTTCCTTTCCTGCCTCCTTCCCCAAAGCTGGCTTCAATGGAGGGAAACATATCCTACCAGGGAGGAGGAGGTGACGGGACATGCAATCCAGAATGGAGGATCACAGAATCAAAGGAAGGAAAAGACAGCTCTCCACCCAGGCCAACAGGGATGCTGGTCAGGCAAGCCCTTTTTTCATGCCTTCAGTTTGGGACGTTGCTTTGGTGAGGGCTTGGTAGTGGCTAACCTCAATAAGCAGTTAGTGCCAACCGTCTGGAAATCACCCACTGTGAGCCACCAGCTTTGGCATTGAAAAGCATCTGCCCAATGCTTAGATACTATGAGAACATCCAGTTGAACACCGTGGATGAGAACTACTACATCCACCCAACTGTCCTGTAACACGGGGTGTGATCTAAGACGGCTGCCTGGGCCGCTTCTCTTTGGAGAATCCTCCACTGTGCCCTGAGACCAGGATTGAAGATAACAGGGTTGATTCTGCTCCTATAAACAGCCTGAGGTTACCCCAAGAAGGACATGCCCTGGTCTAGGAGGAGACAGTGGGTGCCATGTTCTTGCACTGAGCTTGGCTCTGCCCATCCTGGGCAGTATAGCTGACACTAAAGCACCTAGTTCTGTCTCATCTGGATGAACTGGATCTTAAAGTGGTTTATGTCAGATACAACATAGAAAAGCCAAATTGAATCTTCCAGAAACCAGATCTAGAATTAGTCCTGGTGGTTTATTGTGGTGAAAAATTACACCTCTGCTATCCTCTTTCCATGGAGAGCAAAGCAGCACTGAGTGTGGAGGGGTGCTGGGCTCTAGAAAGATGCAAGACACAAACTGCCATGAATATTGCAGAAAATATTGAGTGGGCTGACACACTGGGTCTGCTGCAAAGGTCAATGTAACCAGTGTTCTGCCTCCTTCACAAGTAATATCTCAGCTATGTAAGGAAACACCATGAGAAACAAGGCAAGGGTAAAAGATGGCTTTGCCCAGTATATGCAGGTTCCAGCAATGATAGGATGTGGGATTTCCTGAGCTGAAGGTTAGCTCTGGACTATCACGCTTAAGGACTACTGGTGGAATGATTCTCAGTAATTTTCTTCAAGCCACTTCTCACCCCATGATATATGTAGCCTCCACAGTGCTTCCTGGGAACAAGTTCCACAACCTAATTACACACTTCTCTCAGTTAATTTTAAACCCAAGGGCCACTAATTTTACTGGGCAGCAGCAATAAGCCTTTGAACAAATTAAACAGGAGATAGTTCATGCGGTAGCCCTTGGGCTAGTCCAGACAGGACAAGGTGAGAGAAATGTGCTTTACATCCTCCAAATGAAAAAGAGATATTAGCAGCATATGAAGGGGTTTAAGCCACTTCAGAAGTAGTTGGTACTGAAGCACAGTTCTTCTTGGCATCTCGATTGCTTGTGCTGGGCTGGACTTTCAGGGAGGGTCCCCTCTATTCATCATGCAACTGACACTATGTGGAGTAAGTGGATTGCACTGATCATGAGCTTGAATGGGAAACCCTGATAACCTAGGAATCCTGGAAGTGATCATGGACTTGTGAGAAGGCAGAAATTTTGGAGCATCACCAGGGGAGGTGACTTATGCTGAGGAGGCCCCACTGTATGATAAATTAGCAACTAACCAAGAAGCTGGGTGAAGAAGGAGTAAGCTGTGGACGTTTGGAGTTACGGCATTTGTCTTCCCAAGTCACCATAATGTGTGATGAAGCCCTGCTTTCCTGGAAATGGCTAAATATCTGCCTGCTGATGGGAAGTATTAGATTAATTCCTTATTTTGCTTTGCTTGAGCACGCAGCTTTTGCTTTATCTATGAAACTGTCTTTATCTCAATCCATCTGTTTTTTTACTTCTACCCTTCTGATTGTCTCCCCATTCCACTGGCAGGGAGTGAGTGGCTGCCTACCTGGGTTAACCCACAACAGGTTCTTATATCCTGAGAAATAAACAGCTTCTCCTAGGCACACTTTTGTCATCATTCATGATCTGCAAGATGTGTATTGTATTCACTTATAATTGTCTTTCTGCAAGCTGCAAATCTAAATATTGTCTCCTCATCTGAAGGCATTCAACCCTTCTAGTTCCTTGTTCCTGTTGGCTTGTTTGTGTGCTTTTCTCGCTTTATAT
The DNA here is from genome assembly GCF_929443795.1 of Astur gentilis. Classification (NCBI taxonomy): domain Eukaryota; kingdom Metazoa; phylum Chordata; class Aves; order Accipitriformes; family Accipitridae; genus Astur; species Astur gentilis. Next base: position 41,126,189 of record NC_064884.1, on the reverse strand, counting down.
AAACGTTTTAGGAAATGCAATGTTTAGATTGCGAACAGACCTCAGGATGCAACAATAAAATAAATAATGACTGAAATAATGACATGCTCATATTTTCTGTTTTGAGAACAAATCCAGCAACAGCTCCTAACAGACCTTTTCTATCACCTATCAACCAACATGGTGCCAAAATTCTGGGCAAGGGAAAGAGCAGCAAGGTGCAAAGCTTGTAGATGTTGTAAAATTCTACATGTTGATTACTGAGCACTGAACTACCAACTGCAAAGAACTGTTCATAATAGTGTCTGTTTCCAAAGTGGTTGTAATAGTCTAACCTATATCAATGTTGGTCAGATCTGGGATCCTTTTCCCAATTTGAATTACTTCATAGTAATTTGAAATTAATCTGCCTTTTTATTATCCATTGAGTGTCATCTATTCCTGTCTTCTGTGGTCACCTTTATGTTGGACCATCCTGAGCAATGTGTTACATGTGCAAAATTCATCACATTGCTGTTTCCCCATTGCAATCCTTTCCAGTGTGTTGGACAGTGTGTGTCCTTGCAAAACTCTACTGCCAATTCCTTACCAATGTAAAAAATTACCTTTTCCATATTTTTTTAACAAACATTCTGATTTGGAGTAATGGAAAATATCCTTTCCTCCTTTTGGTCAGGAATAGAGAAGAGTCAATCTGAAAAATTATACTTTTTCTTACAGGTTTGATTACTGCCAAGAATTTCTTCTTTTTAGTCATTGGGGATCTGGCATTTTTTCCTGGCCAAAACCAGCTACATTGAGTGTGACTGAGTTCAAAGCATCCTGGGGCACTGGGTGGAGGGATGGGGACCCTCTACTAGGTGATATAATGTGTAAGACCAGGCAGAATAGGGCTGTTGACTTATTGCTGAAAATTCATTAGTGATACCCTGGAGCCTGATATGACTCAAGAAACAAAGGCTAAAACCACAACCCTGAAGCAAATGTTATTTGAACATCTACATCCTTTCCTACAGAAAAGTTTTCTAAAGTAAGTAATTCCAGTACTCAGTAGAGATTTTTCACACCCAGTTATTCATTTCTCATGGGTTACCAGCAAGCCTGAGATTCATAACATTCAAAACCACATGAGAAAGTTGTTTTTCCAGTTTGTGTATGGTTTCCACCCATGCAGCAAAACCAACACACACCTAATAGCCAAGGTCTCAAGTCTCAAAGTAGAACTCAAGTGTTTTCTCCACCAAAACCTAATCCACGGACAAGCGCCACCAGTTGTCACCAATCCATGTTTCACAGTCCAGCTTTCTGGATGCTGGATTACAGGGCTGCTGGGCTGAATGGGACAAGAGAGAAGCACAATTAAAACTCAGGCAGGGTTGGACACCAAAGACTCAAGACACAGAGACCATTAAGATCATGGATACTGTCTTGATCATTTTGTTACGAATGTAATTACTATCCTTTGAGCTGGGCCTCCTGGACTGGACTAAACAAAAGTAGTTATTGCAGTGCAGGTAAGTGGAGTAGCATTAGTACCAGTGGTATGGTGGGAGACACCACCATGGCGACGCATGTCTGTCTCAGCTCTGGAAACAGCTGCATTAAATAGAGTAACATCATTTCTGATCATCTGGGGAGACTCATCTGTGTCCTCTGGGTATAAAAGGCTGATTTTCAAGGCCATTTAGTGTGTAGATGATAGCGCTGTCACCAGTGTGTCTCCCTATTGTCTGGCTGTTCCTAATTCTCCTTGTAGTGCCTTTGTGTAAGCTCTCATTTATCTGATCGAAGGTTGAGTAGGGGTTGCCCCCAAGGTATGAGACCACTGTTCATGATAAGACTGTGAAGACTGCAGACGTGGCCCCAGCAGACATGGGGTGAGACTCCTTCAGGGGTTTTGCTAGAAGTTAAATCTCCAAAACTATGATCCTGAACATTGCACCACTGTTGCCTTAGTCTGAGGCAACGACTCCCTTTTTGTAAGGGCTGATATCAACTCCCAGACTCTTTTGGCTTTCTCACTTAACCATGGCAACAGACCATGCCCCACAAAAGCCACAAAGGAGATCTTCATTTCTAGAGACCTTATTTTTAGGTTTAAAATGAAAAGTGGAAATATGCAGATAACCATAACTCAGTATACTACATAAACTACTTGTCAAACAGAAATCAGATGGATTTCATTAAAAATTTACTGAAGGTGATTTGGTTATTGCCAAAGATAATGAGGCCAAAGTACATACAATTCAATAATCTATTAGAATTTAAAAAGACAATTGTAATTCTTTTGCAAGAGTGAAAACACCCCACCCCCCATAAGTACTGAAAGCATCAGCAGTCATGGGAAATATGTAGTAGGAAATCAGGTGAAAAACAGATGAGTGATGAGGGAATTGCATGGCTGAGCCATGGGCTATCTATCATGTTGGCTGAAATCTGGGCTGGAGGCTGAAATGGTAACTCCTACAAGAAAATAAATGGTTTTGTGAGGTTTGCAGATAAGTGTGGATGTAGCTGTATTGTACCTGCAGATGATGGGAGTCATTTGAAATACTGCAGACATTTCAGCTGAGACCATTGTCCTGGTCTGCCAACATAGGCCAAGGAGCAAAATAGGCACTCATCTCATTTTAGGCCTCTGCAAGTAAAGCTCAGGCTGCAAATGTGCCATTGCCAGTAAGGCAACTAGCTATGATGAAGCTACCTGCACTCCAGATATCTCCAGTGGGAGGAGAGGAGTAAGGAGTAAGGAGTTGAGTGGCACTTGTTAGGACTCCGCTGGAGCTGTGAAAAGCCCATGTGACATTTTTCAAAGATCACTGCAAATTTCTTAATTATAATTCTTCATGATTTCTAGAAAGTAACCGCAGGAAAACTGGATGACTATGAGACACAGAAATGGGATCAGAATAAAAAAATCAAGATTTTTATCACCCCTTTATCACTAACCCCTTCTGTTTTAAACTTGGAGGGTCTATTTGTTGAAAAGGTGGAGGAAAATCTCCAGTGTCTGAGCCAATGCGATGCTAGAGGGGCTCAGGAAAAGTGTTTCTCATTCAAAAATGAAAGGTGCAAGTACTGGGAAAGGTGCCAGTTAGACTTGATTAGATTTGTAAGATTAATTAAAACCAGACGGGTTCAGAGAATTGTGAAGATGACAAATTAGCAAATTAGCAAATTAGGAAACCTATCTTTAGAGAGAGTTTGGCTCCTTTATCATAGCAAATTTGCTTATCAAAGCATAGTTCTTTCATGTTTTCAGCAATGGCAAAGCAACTACACTAACAGTCCTGGTGATCAACATCTTTGTTGTTACAGGGTAAATATTCTGTTTTTCAAGCTTGTGCAGTAGAAGCCCTTTCAGCTAAGTATGGCTGGCAGTTTCTTTCTTAGGTGACACTGGAGGTTTTCTTGAGTAACCTGCATCAGCACTAGCCTATCTATCTACTAAATATGCTGGATGTATGATCTGGAAACAGGCATCCTCTAGCTAGGGTAATGTGTTAGACAAGGGAGACAAGATACATTTGTAAAGGACTAGTGCCTTACCCAGTGGTTTGCAAATACCTTCTCCTTTTGGGGTTAGTTTGGAACTTTTAAGGAGCCCTACACTCCTAGTCAGAGGAAATGGTAAGAAACAGAGGACTCCTGGACTGGAAGAGGTGTGAACTCTCAAGATATGCCTAGTCCTAAGCTTTCTTTTCAGGTATTACCATAGGAAAAGCTGTAAATCATACCCAGTTAATGCACAGATAGTGTTAAAAAGGCACTAAGTCTTAATTATAGCACAGTGTTTCTCAGTGTTTCTCAGCCTATGCCCCACCTGGATATGGACAGAAAAATTCAACTAAACAACCTTAAATAGTAGAGCCTGATATCAGCAGCTTTTCATTACATCCAGTATCACTGTAATATTACCTACAAATTTGAGTAATATTAAACCACTTCCACTTCTAGGTATAAAATGAACCTGCATCTGCCAACAGAAGGCTAAAATTAAACTTTGAGTAATTTAAGGAACATAAGCTGTAACTGTCTATGTATGGGATATGTAAATTATACAGCCAAGCTCTTGACAAATCCTTCCCATTTCAGATCCTTTAGGAAAATCACTGAGATCCACTGAGTAGTATTGGGAACTGAAGAAAAATGAGATTATGGATACATGCAGGAGCTGGTGAACATCAAATTTGTCTCATCCCAACAACAGACAGTGGAAAATAGGTGTCTGTTCTACAGTTACTGGGTCGTTCCATCTACCAACAGAGGAAAGACACCAGGTCATTTCATCCTTTCCAAGATCAGACCTAAGACAGACTTTCTGGAGGTCTACCTTATAGACAGGTAACAGCAGACTGTCCCTTGGTGATTTGCGTACAGTAGGCTCCTACCTTTCTGGGAGAGAAATCCCATTGCAATTCTCTTGCTATAGATTAGTACTTTGAGAATTAGCTTATAAATTTTTAGACCTATGCCAGGTTGACCACGATTTCCATTACAAGCTCCATTTAGAGCCATTGCATTTAGGAAACTGAGAATAAGAGTGTGTGTAAATAGAGAAGGAATGCCAGCCTACTGGATTTTTATTTCCAGGTTTGACCGTATCTCCTGAGACATCGTCATATTCATATGGACACAAATAAAATCCACTAATCCATCTTCAAAAAGCCTTTGGTATGAGCTTCATAATGTTGCAAAAATGATAATAGCTACTCAGAAGTAGTTCTTGGATGGACAAATACCTTGACTTTCATCAAGGACTTGGAGTGTGTCCACATTGCTGAATGGCTGGACTCTGAATCCAGAATTCTTGCTATTTTAATGTTCAAAAATGTTCCATATTTGATATGCTGTCACATTAAAACTAGCCAAACACTGTTCAGTGGGAAGACAACAACTAGCAGCTGCTAAGACTTCTACTAGATGTGCCTAGGATGTTTCACTCAGGCCTGGCAAAAAGGCTCAAGTTGAGCCAAATTGCCATAGATACTACTTTGACTCAACACAAGTCATGCAAATTGGATCTACAATGTTAAGAGAGTGCTAGCAGAGAGACATAACTAAACAAATACCATTGCTAACCCAACTGACTGATTTTTGTATGTTAAATGTACATTGATTAAAGCAGCTTGGTTCTCATGATGAAAGAGGGGTGCCGCACTCTTGCTCATATTGAGATTTCTGTTGGCAGATGGACCAACAACTTCTGTATCTAAACAGTAGATGAGGTGTATTTCTAGATGGCTGGCCTATCTGCTGGTGAGCCTTAGAAACTGAAATTTGTAGCACATATTGGATGAAGACATTTTTCAGCTGAATACATGACATGGATAATTGAAAGTGCTCTGCATTATATCTGCATATTTTCAAGACACAGATTCTTTAATCTTTATTATTTCATATTTGAAGTTTGGGTTTTAGTTCTTTAAAGCTGGCTACATGGTCATTTTCCTGCCTTTCCATACAAAATCCAGCCAATAGTTTAGGTTGAACTGTTTGACTTGGCTATAGAAGGGCTTGATGAGCATCACTGAGACCTTATCACCAATGTCAGGTGGAAGATAACCTTCCATCTCCTGGCTACCAGCCCTGGTGAGTATGTGGGCAGTGTTCATTTGTCCTCCAGGAGAGCAGTGGAAATCAAGTGCCCTCAGAGCGTCAACTAAATTTTGAAAGTGTAATTTAAAAGTCAGAAGTGATTTAGTGACTTTAGAGTCATGTTCTCTGAGGGCTCAGACTGCCCAGGTCTGTACTGTGCCTGCAGGGGTGGGGAGGAAGGGCTGAAGGCATTTTTGCATCTTTCCTTGGCTCACACACCCAGTAGAGCAGTGACTGCACTACAGGAGATGGGAGGCAACAGAGCCGAGATAGACGCAGTGAGAAAGCATTAGCTGAAGACCTGTCATGACCTAGTTGGAGTGGCAATGACTCATATCTGGGCATAGAAGATGTGTCGTGTATGGCAAGAGTGACATGACTGACCATCAAGTTTCTCCTTGGCGTGCGTGTTGGGTTGTACGTTGCCATCGTAAGCCTTTGGCTGTCACACGATGAGAGTTGCTTAGCTGTGCTCAAGGTCCTAATGAAGGTCCCACCCCCTGTTAGACATATGCTGGGGATTGAGTAATCCAGGACCTGTCTAACACTTTGCATCCTTTGTAGCACTACTGTTGGTCTTAGGAAAGGGCGTATAACACAGTCACAGAAGTGATGGCTGAGAGGATCCCTGGAGGTGTCTCTAATTCAAGCACCTGCTCAGAGTAGGAGACTCCCCAGCACCAGCCCAGGGTGGCCAGGTCTTCATGCAGCTGAGTCCTGCAAATGTCTAAGGACAGTGCCTCCTCACCTCCATGAGCACTTGGCTCAGAGGCACAGCACCCTGGAGCAAGGAGGGTCTCCTCATGCAAGCATGAACCTTTGAAGTCCCAGCTTGTGGCAATTGCCCTTTTCTATATTGTTTGACACTACAGAGAAAAGATTGGCTCTATGATATTTGTAAGAACCCTTCAAGAAGCCATAGGCTGCTGTTGAACAGCCCTTGGTCTCTTCTTGGCCAGACTAAATGAGCCCGGGTCCCACCACCTTTCCTGGTGAGCCATGTGCCCCAGATCCTTACCACCCTGGAAGCACCCACTGGCCACTCTCCAGTTTCTCTACATCCCACTTGAGCTGGTAGGCGACACATCTCAACACACTGTTACAGGTGCCCCAAATGCCAAGCAGAGGATGACAGCTCCCCCCAGTCTGCTGCCCAGACTCCTCCTCCCAGTGTAGCCCAGCACACAGTTCATTTTGTTTGAGATGAGCACAACTGTGAGTTCATATTCCTGCTGGTAACCACCACCACCGGTTCCCTGCCTGCATACACACAACTGTGTCAGTGGGGTGTGAAGTTTCTACCTGACCACATCAAGGTGAGTGTTGATTTATAGCTAGAGAAGCAAGTCAGCATGTAGAAGAGCTGGCATGCAAGTTCACTGGTTGGTGGCTTCCAGCACCACCAAAACCCCACAGCCAGCCCTGAGCTAAGAGTATCGGGTGTCCAGAAGTACTGTCTGAATTTCCAGTGCCCTTGCATGGGGTCCCTTAGGCAGGTGCTTCACTTTGTCAAATGCTGCTTTTAATGAAGGATTCAAATGAAAAGCAATCAGTTTGCAATTAAATGGCCTCTCAAAAGCTCTTTGTGACCACTTACATATACTGCTGAATTTAGTTACAAGAATGGTAACAGAGATTTCTGTCTTAAGGGCAGAAACACTTTTAAGCCTTTATGTGAGTCAGAGCCCTTCTCCCTGTGTTCATCTGGCTCCAGGCTTATGTTGGCCCTGTAGGACAGGGTGGATCCCTGGGGCTGAGACACTCCAGGAGACATGAGTGGTTAGTTTTCGAGGGAATGAGACTTCCTAATATTTAGGAAAATGCGTACATTTCTTATTGCTCTGTACTGTTGTGTTGTGGTAGTATTTTGAAGATGTTGCCGAACTCGGGACTCCACTGCACTGCACTCTGCCAAGACCTGGGGTATGTTGAGGTTCACAAGAGAGCACATCCTCAGAAGCTCTCCTCCGGCAATGATTAGTGCTGCCCATGTGTTTTTGCTGTACCGGACAAATGATGAATCTGAATTCCGGCTTGAAAAGCTCTTGCTTTCATGGCATTAGCTAACCAACCCATTTGGCAGGGTGGTGATATGGATTCCCACTGGCCGTGCCTGACTGCAGAAAATGCTGAGGAAAACCTTTAAAACCACAAGATCCTGAAAGCTTGTGGCCATTTAGTTATTAACAACTGTTTTCATGAGCAGCCACATGTCACCCCAGCATCTCTCCTCGTTACCTCTGGCCTCACTGCAATCCCCAGGTATCTTCACCTACAGCCCTGGCAGACAAGCTTTGACACATCTAGGGGCAGCAGTCTGCGGCCTTACCCACCAGCCGCCGGCGGGTGTTAACACCCCCCCCAGCAGCATCAGCAGAAGGCGACGTGTGGTTTATGCGCCAGCTCTTCCAGTTCAGAGCTTCACGTGCCAGCACAGGCTGCTGGTGGAGGTGCTTTGGCTTCGTGTGCCAGACCAGGAGCCAGAGCAGCACTTCTGGGCTTGCGTGGTAAGTGCCGTCAGCTCTGTCACTGACAAACTCCATTATTATCTTAGTCATTTTCCCCCAGAACTGGCTGCATTTTAAGCTGTAGGAAAATTATATGTGGGGTCTTTTTCTTCCTTTGTAGTGCTACAGCAGCTGGATTTGCATCAGGAAATCTTCTCTAGTAGTCTGATGCTGCACTGCAATTTTATTCTTTTTGAATAAAGCTTTAAGGGTCACATGCCTATAACGAAACACAGACTACAGGATATAAATGTTTTCAACCTTCAGAGCATGAAAAAACCAAGACTGCCAAGAGAATGAAGTCTCCCATTAAATCCATCAAAGTGAGACACTGAAAGCTAAAGAAGACAAGTTACATGTCACCTCAGACTACATCTACATGCAAATGGTTTTCACATACAGGTTTTTCCTAATGAGGAAGCTACTGTGGGACCAGTGAGAACTTGTTTTTAAGTTTCTATCTGCCTCTTCCTAGGGGCCCAAGGCCACTGGGATCCTCAGCAGCTGCCAAAGCCTCCAGCTTCCCCTGAAAACATTTCTGAGGGATAGAAATAAAATTTAATAATGTATGACAGACGAAGCCATTCTTCCAGTTGCCAAGTCATCTGCTTAGGGGCCAACGAATGCTGGATGGGAAGATGCACTTGCTGAGAGTCACAGTTATGGGCAGTGACCTATTAATACTATGTCTTGAATGATGAGAGGAGTGGGGCTGAATCTTTTACTCTCTGTTTACACCGATGACTCCAAATCTGTCTCCTTTCTCCAGGCTAGTGACACACCAGAGATTTTCAAGACTTCTTGGTGAATGATGCTCACAGAAGAGGAGAGCTTTTGGTGTTTCTTCTCAGTTCATAGGTGGACTTGTCTCCCTGATTGTCTTCTTCAGCTCCTGCACATGTATTAGCGGTTTCTAGCTGTTTCCTGGGCCACAATATGTCTGTTGGCCTGCACTGTCACAGCTCTGGTCATGGGCTAGATTTTAATCTAAATTCTCTCAGGACATTACCAGAAAATTCTGGGGCCATCCATCATTCTGTCTATATGCTGCATTGACTACTCTTTCATACCTTGATCCCCCCCAACCCAAATGACTCAGACATGTTCTGTTATCCCTGCTGTCATTAGGGTATTTGGAATTAAAAAAATGACTGCAGGTGTGATTGGTGTCACCACCATCCTTTCTGCTGGCACCTGAAAAGGCTGTTGGCATGACCCATGACTGCTGCCTGCAAGGCTGGGGAGCCAGCCATGGCCCTGATGCCCATTTTGCTTCCATCCATGCCATCCCTGAATGGTTAGGAAGAGCAGCAGTCCTGGTCTCCATGGCCTCACCACATCTCTCCATCTCTTCCTTCTCTGCCTCTCTTTTAGCAGCAGTAACCCAGAGAGCATAAGTGTTGGACACATATCTGAGGAAGCTTTTGTTGGCTTCAGCTCCTCTTGTCGGCACTCTTGCAGGCAGCATTTAGATTACCTTTTCCCATATGTGCCCCATCTGTTCCTTTGCACTGCTGTGATAGAATGGAAGCATGTGAAGAAGTGTTGGCCCTATGGCAAAATACCACCCCTGCTCACTGAAGGTTACATCTACAGTCTGTGCTACCCCTGGACCTTGCTCAGGCACTGCCTGGGAAAACGCTAGGTGCTTGGAGCCAGGACGATGTCAGGGAGCTGCTAACAATCAAAGAGGTTGGACTGCAAAACCCCCTCTTGGCTTTGCAACCCAGTGGCTCTACCTTCGCGCTGCTACCAGGGAGCCTGGGCACTGCAGATCTGTATTTGCACTGCAAAGTCCTTCCCTTTGCATGCCGTTTGACCAGACTGCTCCCTGTGCCAAGAGCTGATGGCTTGAGCCTCACTGCCTTGCATATAACATTTCACCACTGAGGCCAAGGGCCGGATCCACCCTCCAACATGATGGTGTGCAAGCTGGAGGGTTGCTGTTGAGTTATGCTCTCTCTAGATAATATAACCAGATGGCCAGTATCCTTTCCTGGCCCCTCAATAAAAATACAACTCAGTGCAAACCCTCAGCAGCTTCATCTTTTTGCTTTTATCCTTTCCAATGCACTGTCATTGATGTCGTGCTTGCTGGCATTGTCTGACTGCACTGTGGAGCAGCCAGATTATTCCAGCCACCCCTAAACCCATTTACAAAGTGCTGAGACCCCATTCCTATTGCACTTCTTTTCCTTGTGCACATTCAGACACTTCCTTCCCACTACAGGAATAAACATTTTTCCCATTTATGCCCAAAAGCAGAAATGATCTGTTTTGATTTTGCTGCCAAAATATTCCCTATACAATAGAAAAATACCCAGAAATGTTGCACCGGCAGGACCGGGCACTGTCTGTCAGCAGTCTTGGGGTACTGCAAGATGAACAGTCTTCCTGAAGGTCTCGTATTTAGCAGAGATGGGTTTAGCTGAGGATAAGGAAGCACTGATGATCTCCTTTCCAGCCTGGCCTGGAGGGGTGCAGGAGCCCAGCGCAGGGGACTGGGCTGACTCTGTGCCCCATCTTTGCTTCCCTCCCCCTGTTTTGTGGCATGTTGAACCCTGCAAGTGGGACTCATCCCCCAAACTCTGCTCTGTGCCTGCCTAAAGATCAGAGGATCAGGAAGACAACTGGAAAAGCATGCTTTCTTTTTTTTTTTTAAGAGTATATATCACCTCATGCTAGAGCACACTACAAAAGATCTCAGCTTCACAGAGCAGATATTCAAAGCCTTCAGTGGGACTGAAGGAGATACTTAATTTTGTGTGCTGTGGGAAGCATTGTCTCTGCCTGAGCAGTCGGGGAGCCCTGGCCCAGATATTTCTGCCCTTCTACTCCCTCAGCCTTCAAGAAACCTCTAAAACCTTATGCCATTTTTGATAGCCTGTCAACCCTATGTGGGGCACCTCATCACATCCTCTCAGTGCAGCGGAGACTCTCTGGCACTTTGTTATTGCCAGAATCACAAAAAAATATGCAAGATACAGATCTATTGAATGAAATACTGCGGATAGCTTGTTCGACTCCCTCCTTTCCCATGGATGCTGCTTGCCATGCTCCTGGTGTTTCTGTCTTACATGTCCTCTGTATTGTTCATTTCAGGTGAACTTGTAGGGATCTTGGAGAAGGCAAGGACATGGGGCAGAAACCTGTCTGCAGTGCCTTCTGAAAGCGGGGAGAGACATTTTGCTCACAGGGGCATTTTTGCTTCACGGGGATAAAGCAGACCTTTTCGTCAAGAACATTTTGGTTCCTCACTCCTTGATTCAGGAGTTAAATGCTGATTTATATCAAAGCCTGGGGAAGGTCAGGAGCTGGTGAGACCCTGGGAGAGCTGATGTCATGGCAAGGTATCATTGCCCCATGCAGATTCTTGCCTTTAGATCCAGCCGTGCAGTTTTGACCTGTTCTACAACCCACCGCGCAGCCCATTTCAGACATGCTGGTCCCCAGATGAAGGAGAAAAGGGATGTAAAGAATCAAAGTGATGCTGCCTATATTTCAGTAGGCTCCCCTGCCCCAGGCTTAGGTCCTGAAGTTAGGCAGCCACGCTCAGGGCGAGGAAATAATTTAATTCTTCAGGAAAACATGCTGTGATTTAGCCATTTCATGAACCTGCGTAGCTTTTAAACGTTTCCTGAGCGTGGACTTCTCATTGTATTCTCAATCTTTCTCTACTGGAACTGCACATTTTCATTCTCAAAGTCCACGGTAATAAGCAGATTATTAAAAAAAATTCGGCTTTTCCTTTCTGATTTCTAAATATTCCCAGACATGGCAGTCCATTTCCAAGTTCACTCCCACCTACTTCTTGCCATCTCCATGTTGGCACTGAAAGGATTTAATTCAGTAATAAAAAAAAGACTTTTCTGGAAAGGCGAAAATAACCCAAGAATCTCAGTAGCACCAAATTCCAACATCTCCCTCTTTGCCCTACAGATCATTAGGTTTACAGACCCTACCTGGCACATACAGAAACTTAACGAGATATAATCCAATGAGAAATCCTACACGATAAAGAGAGAAATTAACTGAAATATTCTGTTATGCAACTCGCTGTCTGCTGTGTTTAAATGACCTGAAATGTTTTATTCTGTATTTTTTATTCTGAAGTGCTTGCAATTACATTTTGTTAATATATTTATTTATATACTGTTATATTTATTTTTAAAATAAGTAACTCAGGTTACTTATCAGCCACATTATAAGAAATAACCAATTCTTTAAAAAAATATTTTTATTGTTGGTGCAAGGAAATAAGTGACCTTTCCATAATTAAAAAGAACAAAATCCATCTTTGAGGAATTTTACTAACGAATATTTTCTCAGGTGCCATTTGTGTTCTCAGCTTATTTGCCGGACTAAATTCACATAACAGAATACAACAAAAGAAGAGAAAGAAGTCCAAAAACTGCAGCAGCCAAAAAGAAAATAAAATTAATTTTTTTTAAACAATTGATCACAATTTATGGGAAAGGAAGAAAATACCTGCTACACAGTCATGCAACAGACCAAATTCCTATTGCACAAGAAAATAAAAATGCATCCTTTTACATCTAAAACAAATGCCTATTGCTACAGTGACGAAAATGGAGAAATTAAGAGTGGTGGGGAAGACTCCATTTGCGCAAAGGGAAACCTAGACATTGCCCTTTAATAATAACCCCCAAACTTTTCATTAATTACTGGTCAAATCTGAAGAAATTATGCTTAGAATCAAACATGCAGTCATGGCCAGCTCAGCAGGGCAAAGGGTGAAAATGAAGGAATATGCATACACAGAAATCCCATAACTAATAATTAATTAATTCATTAATCAATCCTAGAAAGAGGGAAGGGGGGGGGGGGGGGAAGAAATCTTACCACCAAATTGGGTAACCGGCTAAGACCTTTGTGCCATTGAAGAGAAAAGATAAAATTAGTCCAAGCAGGTGGTAATCCATTAGTCCAGGCTGGTGCAAGGGGAAAATCTCAGCGAAGTTTTCAGAAAAACATTAAGTGAGAAAATGAAGAATCTCCCTCCTTCCAGAAAAAAAAAAAAAAAAAAAAAAAAAAAAAAAAAAAAAAAAGAAAAAGAGTTAAACAAAGTCCCTTGTAGTGCGGATGACTTTCTGGCTTGTCAGAAACACACCTCTCCAAGCCTTTTCCCTGTAGATCATCCAAAAGCGTCTATTAAAAAGTGCAGGGCTTGGGGATGTCAGCAGGCAGCCAATCAGACCGCATGGCCCAAGGTAAGGGATGAGTCTCAGCTCAGGGCTGTCAATCATGCTCTCCTCCCCCTCCACCCCACAACTTTGTTCCTAGCCCTCGCTTCCACAGTCAAAACCTCTTTGCAAGAGACTTTACTGGGGCAGTGAGAATTTCCGTGTTTTGTTTTGTTTGTTTTTTTTTTAATTTTTTAATTTTTGTTTTTAATTTCACTTAGAAACCCAGGATGCACAGACCCTGCTTCTGGCTTGGCATGCCAACACTTTGCAAGGTAAGGGTGAAGCGCTTAATCTCACGGTGGGGGTGAGATAGACAACTTATTCTTTAGATGGAGAGGGAGGTGAACATTAACCCTTGCAGGAGGCAGAGCTAATGGGAGCACCAACGAGCCAGAATACCCCTCTGAAAGTGTTGATGTGAGCCATGTGGGCAAAACTGGTTATAAACTTTAAATGAAATCTGCACTGCCCAAGTTTCTCAAAGTGTGTGGGTGGGGTGGATGGACAGGGGAAGCAGTGGCAGCCTGGTTTTCTAGTGAGAAAAAATGCCATGTCATGGCAAGAGTGGAGCAGGCAGATGGGAAGATGTCCCATTAATGAATTTCTTGTGAAGTACATCTCTGGATACAGAATGATGAGAAAATTATCAAAAAACCACACACATAATTGTAATAATAATTAAAAAAAAATCACAAGCAGTATCACTTCTCTAAAGATGTTGCATGTTGCAAATAGACCCAACAAAGATTTTCCTTGAAAATCCTTGTTATTGCATAAAGACACTGTTTTTACAGGAGCTATTGTGTCAGAGCAGCCAATCTAGGGGATGACTCAACAGAATGGGACAAAGACATGGGAGAAGTTAAAAAAGTTGCTTTTGCTCATAAAGCATCCTCAGAAATCACAGGGCTAAGTGCCTGCAGTGCAGCTGCCCAGGTGCTTTAGGAGTAGCCATCAAATAAATCTATTGCAGAGCAATGGCTAATAACAGAGGTCCAAGGTCCTATCTTGGGCAGCCAAATGCATCTCATGGTTTTGAAAGTTATAGACCTTCTCCTGATATTAAGGCTCTGGGTACAAATGCATTCCTTGTTGCTATTTAATTACTGGGATGCACCTGCCTCATGTCTGTGTCTTTCTTGATTCCCTGTTCTTACAGATTTTAGTGTATTTGGACACTGAGTTAGTGCAGAGCTGTTCTCATAAGTGGTAATTGGTTTCTTGGCCATCATGCAACCAAGAGAGGACATCTACCAGCTGTTCACTCCGCACCTTACCTCTGCATCAGTCCCTGCATCTGCTGCAAGGACTATGCAGCCACGCTTCTCCAGGCTTAGTCCAATGGGTTTTCCAGCTGTCTATGAACCATCATAGATGTTAAACATGGCTTGTTCCTCTTGTGGGATTTCAAATCCCAAAGGGTATATTGGGTGTAGTCTTATCCTGACAAATCTCTTACCTGGCACCAAGCTATGTTTTATTGAATGCAATCACTTGGGTTTTAGAAAGCAATGATTTTCAAATGAGCATTTGGAGACACATGGATTTAATCTGTTCCACTAAATTAAACACTACCTGGGAATCTTCCCCAGATCTTGAACTCTATTGTTCATGTTTTTAGCTATGAAGCATGGGCCTGACCTGGCCAACTTGCACAGCCCTGAAGAAATTTTAGTCACAATTTGAGGTTAGTGTGGAACAGAAACTATTCCAAATAGAGCCTTAAAGATGTGACCCACCTCTTCTGGAGGTTAAGTGAAATTAGCAGGATGGATGAAGGTAATCCTGTGTCCCTGTCTCTCTGGTTCCAGGAATGGTCACAGGCACTTTTATCTTACTGGTTAAAGTAAGGCATGGAGTATGTGAATTGCCACTAAAGAGCCTATAAGTCTATCTAGCAAAAGCAGACCTTAAATTGCTACACAGGTTTGTACCTCTATCAGTGGATGTTTTGGAGCTGCACAAACAGAATAAGCTTTAAAAGTACTGAGCGAGAGAATTTCTGTCATTAAAATGTCAAACTGTTAAAGAGGCAGCAAAAGGAGAGACTGAAGTGAGATATCTCAGGTGACACTACAGGTGACTGACATCCCATGGAAGAGGACAAAAATCCCCAACACTGCGGAAATCTAATTGGGGAAAGCTTTTGAAATCTGAACTGAATGATTGGTTGGAGACCATCATCAAGGTCTTGGTGGCTGAGACGTTTCTGTCTATCAGACATTGGGGAACAATACAAAGTGCTCTTTACCTATTTCTTGATGTTAGGATTTATAAATCAAGCCAATAACAAGCTACAGAGTGCTTCCTCTGCAGACAACCAAGTGGGGAAAAGTGACCTAAGACCCAAACTCCAGAGACTTTATTTGCTGTTGTGCATTGGGCAGAGATCTCAGTGTTGCCTCAGGAAGGGCTGCATTCCAAAAGCAGCGGAGATGCTAAAGCACCCAACCACACCCCAGTAACTGCCCAACATCATATTGATGTGGCCACAGACACATTTTGATAGATGAACAGCATGTTCGTAAAGATTTGATCCCAAGCACACTAAAGTCAAGGGAAAGCTCTTTATAGACTCTGACAGGTATCTGATGAAGTTTCTTGGGTTGACTGTCCTCCCACACCTTTTAATTTCTCCCATCCATTTCTCTCTTTGTCTGCTCTGAACATAATGGACTGTTTGTCCCATCATCATAAGGAATTCATGTTGGCCTACCTTGTGGGAAGAGACTGTGTTTTGAGTGTGTCTGCAGTTGCTTTGGCTTTGAGATCTTGTGAGTAGAAGGTCCTTATTGTCTCTAGCCCTGTTCACTCATGACTCATAGTGACTCTTGGCTCCAAGTTTCTCCTACTGAAATAAGTAGAAAAAATGAGTAGAAAAATAATGGCAGGTTTCAGTTGTGTCTTCGATTGTATCAGCCTAGATCCCCAAAGCCTTAAAATGGCAGGCATGTCTCACCAAGGAGTATGACCTGTCTCACAGCCATGAAGACTACATTGTCTGTGAAATGAAGAGACTTACTTTCAGTCTTCTCTGCTGTGAAATGAAAATCTGATGTGTACATGCTAAAATTATCCTGGGGATATTTCATGCTAGCCTGAACAAATATTTATAAGTTCTACAGCAAACATTAATTTTAAATGTAATTTCTAAGAGCAAATGACAGTTATCCAAAAAAGTACAATTTCAAAATTTCACTCATGGATACCTCCTTGTGCTGATGACTGACAGTTTTATTTACTGATGTCTTTTCAATCACATCCATCTGTCTAGTTTGGCAATATTGACTCTTATAGACCAGTTTCAATATGTCCAGAAATGAAAAACATTGAGGAAGTTAGAGGTTTGGCTGCTTGGGAAAAGTCCTGTTGCCTTTACAATGTCAGTATAAAGGTCCTTCTGTATTGTGCTAACATTGTGATACTGCGAACTCAACCACTGTAGGTGCCAAGGCATCCAAAGGGATCTTTTGGTTTATTCTCACAACACTCCAGCAAAAGAGAACTGTAATCATGTTGAAAACTTGCCTCTCCTTCCCCTTGGTGCTCTAACTTTTGTAACTTTTCATCCTTTCTCCATCAGAATCTACCATCAGGAAGAAACCAAGTGCCTGGGGAAGGTGACAGGACCATGGAGTCCCCTGGATTTGTTCTCAGCATGCATTTCAACATACCAAGCCACCGATGAGTGTGAGACACCAGGAACTCAAACCCTTCCTGGTGTGGTTCAGTTGCCCTTCCTGGAATTACCCCATGGTCAGTGTGATGTGAAGAGGATGACTCAAACCGCACAGTGAAGGAAAAGAGGTGGATGACCTGGGATGACCTGACAGAGGAGGGTTTAGACACCTGATTTGGTGTGTTGGGGAAGGCAGGGAAAGTACAAGACCAGTGATCCATGGTGCCCCACTAAGCAATGGCATCAGAGTGCTTGATTTGCAGATTGACTCCGGTTCAGTGGTGGAGGGTGGCTTAGCTGGGTGCTAGACATTGAATTGCACATTTGGGCACTTCTGGGCATGGCCAGAAACAGAAACTGAGACGGTGGGTCCCTCAGGACCATGGTCTTTTAAGGGGTTTCAAGGCTCAGAAGCAGCTGAGTTGGTTGTTTTGAAGACCTAAATTTTGGGTTTAGTATCTAAAGTGGAGGTAAAATAGCAAATCTGTTCTTCGATGGCTCTAGTCATCCGTTCTAAAGTAAGTAATTATTAAAAAGTATGTAAAGAGCTGAAGAAATCCTTCCTCAAAGCGTGGATGACCCATCTGAGTCCCTTCCATCTTAAACTACTGGAATCCTGTGTGTTTCTGAGGGCTGTGTTTGCTGCTAACTTGCGACTGGTAACATTTATATTTCTCTCTAAACTTAACCTGTTCCTCAGTTTTCTTGGCCAAATCTCCTCTCTCCTAGATCCTTCTGCTTGCTCTGGCTCTAGCAGACTGTCCTCCTCTGCTGTTTCTGGTTCTTCATATCTCAGTTCATGTTAGCTGGGCTCACCAACGCAATCGCTACCTGGAAAGAGCAATCCTGTATTAACGCCCGAGCAGAGCAATTTAAAGAAGGGCCTCAACGGATATTATATCACTTCTGATCTTTGGACAGGATAAACTTTGTGTATTTCCATGTATCTTCTCGATGTGCTCTACCACCAATGATCTGGGGGGGGTATGCTTCCAGCATGTTGACATTGCATGGACCAGCCTAGCATACCCCTCACTCCTGTTAGGTGCTTCATCTCCATGTTTACTCCAGCAAAGCTTTAATGCTACCTCCAAGTAAGCTCATAGCTCCTGCAGGGTTGCAGGAAGGCTGCCTTTCACGTCTGCCTGCCTGTTATGTCCAGTGGAGCACTGCCTGCAGTTCATATGTAAAGCTGTTAGGTGCCTACAGGACAGGGAGCCACAGGGGAGAAGTATCTGCTGTTATAGGAAAACGGATCTTCACCTGATCAGGTGAGCACCATGATCTTGTTTCTGCTTGATTTTTTTTTTTTTTTAAATTCACCTTTGCTGAAGACACAGGTATAAAGCAGAGGAAAATCAAGCTTTCGCCGAAGGTATGGTGGCTGTTGAGATGATGGTAATGGAAAGCTCCAAGTTTAGCAAACCCCTTTATCATTGTTTTTATTGTTTTAGGAATAACTTTATGGCTTTTTTAAAATGCAAATAGCCTTACCTCACTCCATTTTTTTGTAAACTATTCTAAGCTCATGTTATAGAAATCCTGCACTTAGGGTATTTTTTGTCTTCTAGTGATGGCAGAAACTCTTTTAAACCAAACTTTTGCTGCAGTATCCCACGTCTTGTGGCTAAGGGACAAGGAGTTCTGCTTTTGTTTGTTTGTTTGTTTAGAAACAAAAGATTACATTTTTAAAACATTGGTGGAGTAACGTGTTGTAGTACCTGTTGTCATATCCAAGCTCAAGAAACTTGGGTTGTGTTCTCAACTTTGCTGATGACTCCTTGTATGATTTTGATGGCCCAGGTTCTTTACCTGTCCCTGTATTTCTTGCTTGTAAAACTTGGGAAAGAATTGCTTCTGTGTATATTTTATTAGTTCCTTCAGGAGGGAACTGGCTCACCTGCTGTTTGTGCAGGCCTGAGCTAGGACATCAAGGGACAGCTATGAATCACGGGCTTAATAATTAATAGTGAGCAGATGAACATATGAGCAGAGCTGGAATCCCAGTTCTTGTATTTGAAGGGCAGAATGAATGACAAATGGTGCTCCCTACAGTTTAGTTTTTCTCTTCCTTTTTATCCACATATATCTTGTTCTGTGGCCAGGAAATCATAGAAAATATGTGAAGTGGAAATGCTAACTGCTGGTTCCTCCACCACTGCTGGTAAGACGGAAATCTAAGGACACTTCATCTCAGTGCCTGCGTGCCACTGAACTGGAGCTGCTACAGACTCTGAATAAAAACATCTTTCTTTCACTGTCACCTACTTAAATTCCTATAGCACCTCACAGCTCAAACTCTGGTTAGATTTTCAGATCTCTGTCTTGCCATGGAGATATTCAGAAAAAAAAAAAGCACCTAATGAAGCCCTAAGATGCATGTTTTTTTGGTGACTATGACAACTTGGAGCATAGAGAACTAGCAATGAAACCCATCACAAACTTCAGTAAATACAAGGACATAAATATTATGTTTGACTGGCACAGTTTTGCCTGAAATAGTGTTAGCCCACATTGCATCCTGTGGGACACTGCTTCAGCAATGTGCTTAGAAAGGGGCAGTACTTGTGATGAAGCTTCAAAGTCTTCTCTGTTAAACTTCTGTTCTTCTATCCAAGTCATCCCTACTGTCTTCTGAAGTAAAGGGAGATCTGAGTCTGGTAGGGTAGGACACCTGTCTCATCAGCCATCAGTTGTTAGTGGGAAAATTATTTCCAGATAATGTTTAGGGTTCTGTTCAGTCTTCACCTGAGCCACTGTGGGCAGGCTAATGCCCAGTAGAAAAGGTCTCAGAAGGATTTCTTGCACAATGATGTCATTCTTTTCATCAGTTTGAAGCAATATCTCAGGATATAGGAGAGGTATGACTAGAGTGATTGAGTATGTGTAGAGCCCTGATTGCCAACACGTATGTACGTAGTCTATACGTAGGTGAATGTGAGCAGGCATAGATGGCTAAGGGTGGATGAGCATGTGTAGATCAGTGGTCATAGGTATATAAGGCCTTGCTGGTGGGGAAGCAGCCTCAAGGCAAGTCCCAGAGATTTGTGGGGAACAGGTCCATTATAAAAAGCACTGTAAGGCTAGTGCATATTGTCTCTCTGAAATTGTGTAATGAAGGGCATTTTTACACCTTATGTGTTTGCGGGCAGCCTTGCTCTACGTGAGAGGCTGAGCTGCCTTTCACAACTGCAGTAAATCTGACTAATTGGACTAGCTGAGCATATGAAGAAACTATGCCCCAGGTCTTGGGCTTGTTTGAAGACAGCTCTGTCTACCTTGACATCTGGAGGAATGCATCCTGGGGACGGGGGGAGGGGATAGAGAGCAAAAGGAGCAGTGTCATTCCTCTCTTTCCTTCCTTTCCAAGACTCCAGCCTAGCAATATCATGGAGGCTGGAGAATACACAATAAAAAAATGAGATCAGCTATTTTTTGCTGCAGGCTGTGACTTTCCACGATGTCGTAGCTGGAAGTCATGGGGCCCTCTGATGTAGGCAAGTGCTTGTGCTGTTGGAGCAAAAGGAGCTGCATGCATTTACATCAGTGTTGCATATCTCCTGGGCTGTTTGGTCAGCCATGCTGTAGGGCAAGGGTAGGCACCGCCACTGGAGCACAGCTAGGCTTGGAGACCTTCTCCTTGCTGAGACTCTGCCAACTGCCCAAGCTGCAGTATCCATCTATAATGTCCCCATCTACTCACATCCCAGTCCTGAGCATACCAGCAGGGATGTATCACAGTCCAGCACAGCCAGCACAACACAAGAGAAGGTGTAAACAATATTTCTTGCTTTTTTACACGGCTCCAAGGGGCTGCACTCCCCATGCTAATGGTACTGCCAAAGGTAACAGTTGATGGCACAGATCTCAGTCTTTCTTGCATCTTGGGTTATCACCTGCATTCACAAAGCAGGTATGAGATCTGTGCTGGATCTGGCATTGCTGTGCATGGCCAAGACTTTGACTATCCAAGGGCATGGTGCTCTGCACGTCCCCAGCAGCCCTTGTTGTGCCCGAACACTTGATGCAAGAGGGGCTCTGATCAGACTTGGCCTGGTTCAGCTACGTGTGGGCACACAAAGCAGGGATGCCAGGTCTGGATTGCTCCATGCCCTTCTGAGACAGCTCAGCCTGAAAGATCAGAGAAGCACAATTTTTGCTCCATCACTATGAGGATGGTGGGCTGAACTGTATGAAGATAAAATACTGGGGAGGGACAAAGTGGGGAGGATGGGACAAATATCCTGATGGGAAGCTGGGCAGTGCTTGGCTGACCTGGGTTTCAGACTGGGCTTTGTTGAGCTGGGGCTGAGTTTGGACTGGGCTTTGCTGGGCTGGGTCTGAGCTTTGCTGGTCCACGGGATGAGAAAAGGCAAGGGCAGCTGGCTGGAGGCAGGCAGGAGGTCTGGAGCGGTGCCTGCAGAGCAGCCTGGTGGGGATTCAGTCCGGGAAGTTTTAATGACACAACAACAACAACAACAAAAGAGGAAAGGGGGGAAAGGAAGAAAAGGCTCCTGCAGGGCTGGTTGCCACGGAGACCCCAAGGAAGTTTGAACCAGTCCTGCTCTTTTCACAGCCGCCTTTGAGCCAAGGAGGGAATTATGGCTGGCGATAAAAGGAGACATGTGGCCCTTTGCTCACAGGGACCGGCCTCTGCAGTTACGAGTCTTCAGCTCATTTTCCCCCTTGTCCCCTCCTGCAATTATACATTCAGATCTCAGGAAAAAAAGGAAAAAAAAAAAAAAATCTAGGACAAGTTGTGCACCCTTTGCCCTGGGGACCCATCCCTGCAGGGCAGACTGCTACCTCTTTCAGCCCATTATTCCCACCCACTGCAATGTGCCGCCCCCATTTCCTCTGTAGTTATGAAATTCTTCTGTGTTCAGAGCTGATAAACAGCTCACGCTGTCTGTTGTCACACCAGCCCCTGCACCGAAACAGTCTCCATAAGGAAGGGGGGCTGAAGACCTTTTCCAGGGGAGCTGCAGGCAGTTGCTTGCCACAGCTTGGGTTGTCGGGAGGGATCTGGCTGACCAAATGCCAGAAATTGGAGTGAAAGGGATAAATTCAGCTCTGTGCTGCCTCCTTCAATTTCTCCAGTGTCAGTTGCATGATGCGAGACCCAAAGTTGTGTTGTAGTGCTCCGGTTATGCTCTTGGGTCTTCCTCATCATGGCGTTGGTGCTGGATACTTGCACTTCCAGCCCATAGTGTAATATGCTACAAAAAGTCCTGCTCAGGCCCATTTGATATTATACACAAGGGACAAAAAGGCAAAGGGAAGGCAGAGGTGTCAGCAAGAGAAATGACTCTCCTGCAGGCATAGCATAGCCCTGGGAGCAAAGTGTATCTCCGCTTGCAGCACTCACCTCCTGGCCAGCTGGACTCAGCTGGGTTAACACAGCCCAATTTTCCTTTGACATGTGTTGTCAGGGGTATTCAGGTCTTCTTGGACCTTTGGTGCTGCAAGTGTCACGGTGAGCTATGAAAGAGCAAGTATGGCTGGGGACATGGGGTGGTGACCAAGGCTGGGATCTGTTCTCCCTCCCAACCCTTAGAACATTGCTCCAGAGCCCATCTCCCCCTCTTGTGCGGAGCTGTGGTGGTGGATGCTGTGACATGCGTGGGGCAGAGGGACAGAGGGGAGAGGCCAGACACGGATAGGTAATCTACTTCTGGCTCTCACCCTTCAGCCTTCGGCTGCTGAGAGCAGAGCTGCTCCTGGACCCAAACACTGAATGGAACTGGAGGGTCAAAGTGCTGATGTGGGGGCTGGACTGATGGAGTTGATATGATTGTGCAGACCTCAGTTTGTTTCCATCAGCTTCTTGGGTTGCTTTTTAAACCCAGAACTGTGTTTGAAGGGATCTTATTACCTGGAGAGGCTGTGGGATATCCATCCTTGTAGGTTTCGGAGACTCAGGCAGACAAAACCATGGGAAACCTTCTGGATTTAATCTTGCTTTCAGCAGAAGGTTGGATTAGAGACTTCCAGAGGTTCCTTCCCACCAGCACTTCTAGGAGTTGATGCTGCTGTATTGCTTTACAAGTTAATTAACTATTTAGTTTAGGTTTTGTGCATGATAATAACACAGAGCACTTAAATAGTCCAGAACACCTTTACAGGAGTATCCGACCGATGGGTAACAAAGCCACGATCCTGCTCCAGGCTCCATGCAGCAGGTAAGGCATGTGGCTGGCCAGCTAAACACTGTGCAGGATGCAAGCAGAATTATGTTCCCTGGAAGCTGTCCAGAAAGTGGGCACAGTCCTGGGATCACAGTAGAAATTCAGACATGTACACTGCCCGCTCGCCAGAAGCTGAATGATGTCTGATCAGCTGCCCCATTCCCAGTGATGAACCTCTCTGCTCAGGAGGACCCTACCTTTAATGAAGGCACGTTAATATTATTAAATGAAGAGCAGCTGCAACAACTGACAATTATTTGCACAGGTGTTTGTAGATGTGTTTTTGCCTGCTTTTGTCAGATTTTAGTGTTCCAGGTAGCTATGTCTCCCATTCCCACTGCTGCTCCCTGGACACAAAACTGTGCATCCCATCCTCCTAACACCTAAACGGGCCTTTATTTCTCAGCTCCTACCATGGTCCTGCTTTGCACGGCAGCTGATAATTTCCAGGCTCTGTCCTTAGTACTTTTGCAGTGTCTGAGGACAATCTTGCCTGCTGTCTTCAGACAAAAATAAAAGGAACTTGCATCCCTCAGAGTGTGTGACCATCATCTTTCCTGTCATGTAGCTTGGCAAGCGTGCCACCCATGGAGATCTTATTGCTAGGGGAAGCTGGAGCTTCCTGGAGCTAAAAAGCTACCAGAGCTTTGCTTTTGATCCCTGTAGATCCACCTCTGTTCCATAACAAGATGAAAAGCCAGCTGGAGCAACCCCCAGCCAGTGCAGTCCTTCTGTACCCATCCCACAGTGTTCCTAGTCCAGAGAGAGTGGTGAGGGCTCCTCAGGCCTTCTTTGATGACTGCTCTGGCTTAAATGTCTCTGTCACAGTGTCATCACAGCCACATGTTCCCCTCCTGGGGTTACCCCCTCAGTTATCCTGGTATCCTGTTTGTGGGCTAAGTGGTAAATCACAGCTAAGCTGCTGTAAAAATAACCTTTTTTTTTTTTTGGGGGGGGGGGGGGTGGTAATCTCTCTTTACATCAGTGCCACCTTCATATATTGCTCCTTTTGTTTTGTTATCATATTTTTGATGGAAAGTGCATGCAGGAATGAGTAGGTTTTCTGTGTATTGGAGTAGCAGTGTCTCCATGATCGCACGAATGTATATGTATCAGAACTGGAATGTGCAGCATATTGTGTCCTGCTCATACTTTTGCAACCAGTGGCTGATTATCAATTACGAGTGTTTCTCAAAGACCATCTTTATTTTAAAGGAAGACTCTCCTAAAATGCAATGCAGGTGGTGCAGTAACTACTGCTGACCTGCAGAGCAGCTGCATCCGACCTATTCTCTCTGTGGTCTGTGATCTGGGGAATAAGCATGATAGGATGAAGGTGACTTGCCAGAGAGTTTGGGAGTGTGGGGGACAGTGCCATCCAGTGGACCTGCCACAGCTGACCATGTAGCATTATAACGTAGCATGTCCATTCGTGATGCGAGTTGAGGCCCTGGGTTGTGTATGATGCTTTCCTGGTCCCACCGCAAACAAACCCGGGCTGTTCAGGAGAGAACAAGTACTAGATTATATCCCTAAAAACACCTTCCCTGAGGCCTTGGGTACCTGGCAGTGCCCATCATTTGGGTCTCCCAACTGTGAGGATGCAGGAGGACAACTATTCTGGAAGAACCAGACATAGGGGACTAGCCCATCACACCCCATCTCCCCCAGCTCTCTGGAATGGAAGTGCTCCAGGTGATGGAGGGGAAGCAAAATTCAAGTTAACACTCACTTGTGTAGTTAGTGTCACTGGGGGGTGATGGGAGCTCCCCCTGCAAACAGACACGCTTGCACTCCACAAGCCTCATCTCAGGAGCACAGGGCAAGAGCAGTTTGGGGTGAAAAGGGCTCCAAGAGTGGTAGGGTGAGTAGGTAGGGCAGAGAAAAATAGCGAATACCCTTCCCAATTGTTTGGAAAGATTTCTCCTGGAAAAGCCCCGCCAAAGGAGGCCTTGCTCCTTGCCTGATCCTTGGGGGCACAGTACCACCTGCTGGCAATGAGACGGTAGCATAGCGAGAGATGGGACACAGAGAGAAAACCCAGCCCTGGCAGTTTGATCTTTTCCAGAATTAGAGCAGGACTCACGTTTGCTATTCATTCAGTCCAGTTTTAAATATTTAGGTTGCACATTTAGACCTCAAAGTCGAGCCATCCTTGTGAGGGAGAGATTTTCCTCTCAGACGGTCAGAACCACTAATGTTCAGGCTGCAACATTTTCCCATCTGCAAAAAGAAGGCAATGCAGATCCCCAAACAGAGCCCAGTTTACCAAATCTGTGTGAAGGTTTTATATAGGTATATTTTTATAGCTTTTTCTTTTGTTTCTTATTAAACTGTAGCTTAAATAGTAATGTTTTCAACCCCTCCCCTCTTCTTCACCAGGGTTTGCATCAATGCTTCCTACCTTCCCTCTCAGCCCCAATTTTTTTCTGTTCTGTTCTTTTCTGTTAATCTCAACACAGTGTTTAGCCTCTAAGTCTCCTAAGCTCTACCCCACTTACATTTATTTGGCTAAGAAATAGCAAATGATTGATTTGAGGCTGTTAGTAGTTCGTTCCTGCTCTCAGAACCCTCAAGTCTAGCAGCTATGTTCACTCTTTGTTTCTTCTTAATCACTTTCTTGCTCCTGTGCATTGCTGTTTGTCTTCTCCTTGGTTATTTCACAGAGCAGTTTCTGGAGTGTGCAGCTGATGATTGAAAAAAGAAAGCTCTGTGCACTTAGCTACTAGCCCACACAATGTGGCCAGGAAACTGTGGTTTAAAGCAAACCCAGAGGATTTAAAACACAACTCCTGAAAGTATTTGTTAAGCTACGTGGGTTCAAATATGATCTAGGACTTGATCCCACACTTGGAACGTGGTCCCACTGGTTGAGGATGGGTAAGGGGCAGGACAGTCCCTGCTTGGCTGCACTCCCTGGATTTTGTTTTCCTAAACCTGACTCATCTATCAAAATGCACCTGACTGATGAGATGTGTGTTAAGTGCTTTGGTAATAACAATTTGTGCATACCTGCAAAATTATCTTATGCCAGTGCAGCACCTGGGAGTTGCAGACACACCTGGGTTAACTGGAAAAAGGACCAAACTGAAGACTATGGAGTCGAATTCCAGACACTTTGGGTAAGGTTCTGCTCACCTAAGTTCAGATGCTGACAGTGCAGGGCTCAGTCCGAGCAGGGGGTCTAATGCCTAGTCCATGCTGTGGCTAAAGGGTTTGGCTACAAGGCCACATGTGGGTCTGAGACTAGATGTTCTCAGGGGAAGCTCCATGAGATGGTGTGAGCTCAGCTAACAGCTAAATGCGGACAAAAGGCGGGGCCTGCTCTCCACATCTATTCTGCCTCTCCACCACGGGCTGTGTACCCATACATCCCACCTGGAACCAGCTTGGTGCCCACAGAGCTCTCCATGGACTAGTTGAACTCACTGATTACTCAGAATATGGCAAAAAGAGCTTGTGCAAAATAGTGGTCAGGACTGCTGCTGGGAGCAGAAGGGGGATGAAGAAAGGAGGGGGGAGTGATTCCTCTTCAGGCGGCAGTGAGCTGTTAGACTGGGTTCAGTTTGTCACTTGTTGGCATCCTCAGATTCCCCTGTTGGAGCTCAGCAACTCTATGTGGACTGCTTGAATAGTAATTGTGATCAACATTTATTTTGCATCCAAGATACCTCCTTGGAGGCCTCTCTGATCTGTTTGCCTTTTCCTAGGACCTTAGCAAGACTGACAGTGTTTTGGCATGACCAAGGATGGG
Organism: Astur gentilis; assembly: GCF_929443795.1. NCBI lineage: Eukaryota > Metazoa > Chordata > Aves > Accipitriformes > Accipitridae > Astur > Astur gentilis. Next base: position 41,099,277 of record NC_064884.1, on the reverse strand, counting down.
TGACCTCCCCTCTACTCTCCTGTTTCCTCCAGGGCACAAGGACTATCTTGACCCTGCTCTTCTCTCCTATCTTGAGCAATCATAGAATCGTGGAATAGTTTGGGTTGGAAGGGACCTTTAAAGGTCATATAGTCCAACCTCCCTGCAATGAGCAGGGACATCTTCAAGTAAAGCAGGTTGCTCAGAGCCCCATCCAACCTGACCTTGAATTTTTCCAGGGATGGGGCATCTACCACCTCTCTGGGCAACCTGTGCCAGTGTTTCACCACACTTATCGTAAAAAAATTTTTCCTTATATCTAGTCTGAATCTACCCTCTTTTAGTTTGAAACCATTACTCCTTGTCCTATCGCAACAGGCCCTACTAAAAAAAATCATACAGCTGTGCAGTCTCTGCTGAGCCCTCATTTTGACTCTGCATGCTTCATTGTTGGACTTCAGTCTCACCAGCCTTCCTGGATGGCCTAACACACCATTTTATCAACACCAAGATGGCTCAGTTCAAACTGATTCTGAAGAACATCTGATCACTCCATCTCCTTGTCCTGGATTGCTGCACAGACATAGAGTGGCAGGACCTTTCACTGGCAAAGGAAGGTAGAAACCCAGGATTTCAGTTTATATCAGGTCCAGACTAGCATTTAGGTTGGAAAATCCACCATAGCGTGGTGAAGGTGGGTGTGCTCACAGTGCAGTTCATAGCACCCCTCAAAGAGCTTCTTTTTGTAGTGAGAGGCAGACTCTGGTGAACAGGTACTTCAAGACTGCAAGCTGTCCTTCAGGTCCTCTAGAGACTCCCACTTACACTTCTCACTTTTATCTCTATCCATCTCACCTGAGGGCCCACAGGGTCATTGGATTCCTCATCAGTGTCTGCCTGCTGTGGCTAAGCCATGGGACAAGTGGGTGCATGTGGCTACTACCCACCACTGTAGGTGATTGTGGATCCAACTACTGGACCCTGACCCTGTTTCCTCTCCAGACAAGACTACACCAAGAAGCTCCTACCAGCTACTTGGATGCCATCAGGGAGCAGTGGGCATTTCCAGAAGAGTTTTGCATATTTCTGATCCTTTCACGTGTCCCTTGCTTCCACTTTTGCCATCTTTGTAATTTGATTTTTCTTCTGATCTGTTTCCCAATTTTCCCAGTTTTCTGTCTAGATTTTCAATTTGGCTCATGCCCAGTGGTGACACTGTGCAAAAGCAGATTCCTTGGGAAAAGTACAAGAACAGAATATGCACGTAGAGACTCTTCTCTTGAAAAATTTCCCAGACGCCAAGAATTTTCAGCTTAGGGACTTCCCCAGCCCAAGGTAGTGTTGATGGTTTTAGTAACAGTGGGGTTTTTTTTCTTCCATAAATCTACATGTTTTCTCCTTAAACTGCATGCAAACATTTGGCTTCTCTGACATGGTGTAGACTGCAGACCCACAGCTCCTGGTGACAATCTTGGTGTGTGAAGAATGGCATCCAGTGTCATTTTTTTTTTTTTTAAATGCCACCAGCTGGCTTAATTTGATACCCCAATAACTGTAAGTTCTTGTCCAGTCTCTATCAGCCACTTGGTCTGGAAGATGTCTACTGTATCCCCATCAGTTGTCTCTTCCAAACTGAAGAATCTCAGCCTACTCAGTAGCTCCTTCCACAGACGCCCTTCTCTGTCTCTGACCAGCCTTGCCGTAACTCTCCAAACCTTTCCTAGTTCTATTGCACTCCTGTGTGAGATAGGAGGGGGGCTGACCTGTGCCTGGATCTCAACTTAAAGCGTCATGAAATCAGACCGCTCACAGACAAGAGTTGCTGTTTCTTGCCATTTCTGCTGGCGTGAGGTATAGAAGAACATAAGCCATCCAGGTACACGATCAGTTGAATGTTAGTAAAGCTGCAGAGGAATGCTTAGGTCAAGAAGTACAGAAGCAGTCAGTGCTCCAGAATATTACCTGTGATGAGCTGAGTATTTATTGGACTGATGATCCTTGAGGTCTTTTCCAAGCTTAATGATTCTACGTCTTCCCAGGGGCCAGGAAGAACTTCCCAGCTGAGTCCCAGTTGGACTCAATGATCTTTATGGGTCCCTTCCAACTCGAGATATTCAATGATTCTATGATTCTATTTATTCCTTAGCTTAGAGCTGGTGGAAAAAGCACCATTTTCACAGGATAATGCAACACAATGGGACATGGGAGGAGAGATCTGTCTCATGATAGGAGCAGGTCTACAATGTGAATGTCTACATATGAGGTAATTCACCAGTTTCTCTTTATGAACAATGAGTTTCCAATATACAAGTGCTTAATTAAGTACAGACTTCTATAAAAATATAATCTCAAATCTCCTGGATGGTCATCATAGAGAACAGAACATCAGGAATTACTGCTAGAGACCAAGGCAGGAAACATCTAGAATACATGCTATTCTGCTCTCCTCATTGACAATGAAGATCCAGGAGAATCAGAGCAGGTACTGGGAAATGTGATGAAGATAATCAAAGGTACTGAATGATGGCGTTACTAAAGGTGGTCTAGGACTCTTCAGCTGGAAGACCTGGGTTCTGTGAAAAGGGTGAATGCAATTCTTACTCGGGCAGTTGCCAAGCTGCCCATGGTTGTAATTCCTAACAACCATGGAAAGGATCACTTGCAACTCAATACGTGCCATGGCCTGGGGTTGGGATGTTTGGTGCAGTCCAAGTATGTCTACTCACACTGCTGTGAGAGAGAAGGAATTCAGCAGAAGCAAGAAGATCATGCAACAAGCTGAGCCGAAGGTACATCAGGAGAAGTCTTTGAGGGCAGGCATGCCATATGACACCCCAAACTCTGAGGATATCAGGATATAAGGGAATCAGCTGACATGCCTTGTTCTTAATTTTTGTCTTTTGTTACAGTAAACATCCTGCCTAGTCTCTGTGAAATGCTGTGGCCAAGCTAGTGTTATTAGCATTAACTGCAATGTTAAGATTATGAAGTAGAAGATGTGACCTGTCTCTTGGGATGCATGAACTTCCTATGGACATGACAGAAATGTGAAACATCACTTAGGTCTTGGAGATGGAACATGTCAACTCGGTGCTCCACAGAAGCCAAGAGAAAATTGCATCTGAGTTAGAGAAGATGGCTTGACGGTGGTCTCACTTCCCCATCTACCTCCTCTTCTTTGGTGTCTCGTTATACAGTCCCTAAGCAAGCTGCTTGAAAACATTTGTGCTGGCCCATCTCAAAGCTTTCTTCTGCTGAGAAAGGAAGGGGCTTTTGTTTTGCAGGCTAATTACACATGCACAAACCATGGTCATTTCATGGGGTACTGGACACCCTCTCCAAAGCATGGGACCTGCTGCCAGGCTCTCTGATCAGGATAGGGTTGTGTGGACTAATTTACAACTTAGATGAAGAGTGGGGTGGGTTTTGCAAAGCCCCTGGATAGGAAAGTGTGAGTATTGTTTTTGCCAATACACATGGTCAATATCTGAGTATCAGAAATTCCTATGAAGACAAACTCCAGCGTATAGAAACATTGAGTGAGAATTTTTTCTTTGGTTCTTATGAATCCCTCAAAATACCTTTTCTCCAAAATCTTTCAAAATATGCCTCTTTCTTGTGAAACAAATAAAGTCAGGTGGCAACTGAAATTCAAATAAAAGGTCCTTGAAATGCCATAGGTAAAGAGCCTACATAAACTGTAGGTATGAAATAACCACTAATATAGATACTTGCTCAAATGGCTATAGGACAGTGAATACAGCAACAAGCAGTTGACTCAGAAAACTATCTGGTTTAGAAGAAATATGGCCATTGTGCCTTGGCAAATGTCCCTAAAACTGCTTTCAAAACAGTACAGATCAAATCAGCTCTGAAATAAAATAATTTAACTGAAGAGAGATCTTACAATGACAAGTCCTGAAGCATCCCTACCAGGAACTGGGATAAAGCAACGTGCCAGGACAGAAAACAACTGTTCTTTTTTCTCCAGTCTTTTATAGGTTTTACTGGCTTATGAACTCCATGACAAATCCTAAGCCTTGGCCTTGCACTTTGCAGTGGAACAAATGGAGCAGTTAGAACAGTCTTCTCACCTATATAGGTAGACCCTCTCAGGTACTCTTGCTACCCTCCTACTTTCACCAGTTTTCCCTTCCCCTTATGTACTACAACCTTCTCCTTTGAAGTCTTCAACACATCTAAGCCTCATCCCTGCCTCTGACAAAACCTTTTCCATTCCTGCTGTCAGCACAAAGCATTACTTGACCCATGTGCTACACCACCCATATCACTGTCCTTGGGCTGCTTCACGCCCACCTCCACCACCAACTTGTCCTCCTCCAGTTCTGCCCAGTGCCTCTCCTCACACCTTCTTCCCTGCTTCAGACACCAGCTTACTCTTCGCTTTATCCTCCCTCTGACCCAGTTCATTTCTGATCAACCAAACTCTTGTAAGTTCATTGTATTTTTCCACAAGACCACCTCTACAAATGTACTCCTCACTCCTTGCATGATGCACCTTCCCTCTCCATGCTTGGCTCTCCCACACCTCATGGCTTAGACAGAAATTATGAGTAGTGGCCTTGCTACAGCGGCTTCCCCATAAGCCAAGAAGGAAGAGAGGTCTGGGAGGTAAGATGACTGCTCATGTTGTCCCCCATGCTGTCCCTTTGACACCTCCTACTGAAGACTTAATCTCCAGTTGACCTGCCACTGTAGCTTGAGATGAGAAAAGCAATAGGTGCAGCTAGGGTTGTCCTTCCTTAGCCCACCACCTCTCTCAGGTTTCTCTTCGCTAGCAGAAGGGGACAGGACCAAGAAGGACAGGATGCCTACAAGAAAGACCCTCTCCAGGGCATCAGAGCATGCTGAGCTTGCCCAGAACATTGACCTTTCCTCCTGACAGCTCTTCACTGTGGACATTGCCTCAGTAGGACCGTAATGTGCACACTCAGCTGTGACTTTTTGGCCCCAACTGTAACACCATGAGGTGTGGCTGCTCCCTCCATCTGCCCTATAGTTCCCACCTCCTCTCCAGATCCTTACATACCATTTGAAATTCCCTCCTTCACACCAGACAGAAGGCAAATATCTTCTGCCAACTAACTCCCAATACAAATAGATACTGTCAAAGATGTGAAAATCCGACTTAGTTGTAGCCTCCAAACTGTATAGGAAGATGCCTTCCTCACATCAGAGACAGTTTCCAGGAGGCCCAAGAAAGGTGTTTGTGTCCTCTTCCCCACCACTGCTTGCCTACCTCCCTTGGCAGCCCTCAGTAAGCTGGTCTTTCCTTATGTATTCTCTGTCTAGGATTGAAAGATTCATACATCAACAGATAAGATTCTTCTGCTGGCACTTCGTCACCTGGATCCTGCCCAGTCCTTTTCATCCTTCCTCAGCAGGTCCTGTGGGGTTGCATAGTCCTGTGGGGTCTATGCTTCTTTCCTTCCTCCACTAGGTTTCATGGCATGCCTGGGAAGCTGTCCACGTGTGTTGGGCAGAGTGGTGTTGGACTTCCAAGAACTGCCAGAATTACTAGAAGCACCTCATCTGCCACAGCTTTGTCCAGGAGCCACCACCCCTCCTACCCCCTCTGAGGCACCCACCTGGCAGAGGTGCTGCATGAACTCTGCTCTGTCCACTAGGGTTCACAAAGTGGAGTTCCCTAAGCCAGTTCTGAAGCAGGACAGGGAACATGAGGGAGCTCCTCTGATACAGTGAGAGCTACAGGCAGTGCTGAGCACCTCAGAGTGGCTTAATGGTGTCACAGCTTCTCCAAGAGTCTGGGAGAAGGGACCTTGGCTGCTTTAGTACTCAAGGGTTTGGGACTCTGGTGCACCAGAGCACTCGAATTTGGAGAGCAAATCCCAGCAGGAGGACTGCAGAGGCTGCACTGTAGCCTTCTTTACCAAAGACATCAAGACTTGATTGTGACGCTGGTGAGCATGGCATGGTGTTCTCCATGTGTTTCCACTCTCAGATTTGGAGGCAGGTGGCTGCCTTCTTCCTGAACTGCTCCCATGGTCTAGTGGTGTTTGGCTGGGGACATCCGGGCACTGTGGCTGAAGACTGCATCTGAAGAATGTTCCCAGATGCAGAATTACATTCTCCAGTATGCTCTCAGCAAATACTGATATCTATGCTTCCTTGATGCCTAGGCTTGTACCCTCTGAATGCTGTCATGGTAGCAAGAAATGAGTCAGGAAATGAGAGGGTTATCAAAAGCAAGCCCTAACTCCCAGTCATACAATTTGGTGGAAAATAGCATCAAAAGACATTCTTATGCAAACACCCCTAAACAGAGGTAACAAAATCAGCAAATGTCTGTGTCACACCTAATGAGACCTGCCAAGAGCAGAAAAGGAGAAAAGCTTCTCAGAAGAGTAGGCAAAATGGAACTTTGCTGCTCCTTGAATATTTGGGCAACAAGGTTAAGATACGAGGTTGCAGCAGAGCAGGTTCAAAGGGAAGGCCATGGGGAGTCAGTAGTGTCCTACAACAGTGAGAAGTACTATATGTTGGGGAGATCTGTAAGGGGTGAGGACCGTTGCGTTACCCTTCTTCACCCCATGTTTTGTGGTATCTGAGACTCCCATCTTACCCCCTTCACGAAGCCACATATTTTTCTGACATGCAGCCACATACCTTCCTCTACTTCCCCTCCTAAACAACAATCCTGTTCAACCTCCTGTGCCTTATTGGTTGAAGGGGTATGGCCCAACTCAAGACAGAGCATGGGAGGAGAATAGGGCTTTCTCTTCTTACTGTAGCAGGACTGGTGTGAGATGGTGACTGTTAATGTTGTCCCAATTTACCTTAATACCTCTCCTAAAATCACAAGTCCTTGCAGCAGGGTTATGCAGGCAGGAGGTGGGACAGCCCATTGCTGTCATCCAGGCAGAGGGACAGTTATAAAGATGCTCTTCCCTGCGAAGGTGCCATGAGGAGCCCCTATGTAGGAAAAAAAAAAAAAAAAAGCAAGCCTAAGTACATATTGGAGAACAATACTAGTCTTAGTAGTAGAGAACAGGTCTCAGTAGTACCCTCCCCATCATGAGACATTTGATGATACTGCTGCAGGGATGGGAGCAATTACAAATTCAGCTGGCGTTCTTTAAGTGTCACTAGGAAGTGCTGCATTTCACAGCCTTGCACACTTTACACTGTTTGCAAAGCAAACTTCCCAGATATACAACCTTATGGAGGAGGGTGTGAAATGCAGCAATGCACCACCAGCTTGGGAAAGTTGCCATTCTCATTTATTGCCGGGGTAGATTGGTTTCTTATGTCTATCTAGAGCCCTACCACATACGTGTCTCCATAGTCCTGTGATTTTATGGGAGCGTTTTCAGACAAATGTTTCTTAACATTTGTCCCAACGGCCACTATTGGGTTCTGGAAATGTGTTGCTGAGTTCCTCAATGAAAGTTCGTGCAATTGCACTTGGGAGGATCAGGCTGGGTGTTAAACAGTGCTTCCCCTGGAGGGTTGTGCATCCATAGGACAAGAGCCCAGAGAAGTGTGGGGATCCGCATCCTTGAAGGTCTACAGGACTTGGCTGGACAAAGTCACAGCCATCCTTATTTAGATCTGACAGCAACTTGTCTTGGGACAGGAATTTGGTCTACAGGCCTCCAAAGGGTCCTTCCCACCAACATTTCTATGAGATGTCTGCTTGTATAATGCATGTTTCCTTATACGTGTCTGTTGGAGTGTGCTCCAGGCCACACGTTGGGATCTACCTGTTGCGTCCCCAAGCACTAGAGCCACTGGCAGCGAGCCCAAGCAGAAGCAGGAATGCGCTGGGTGAACGCTGGGTGAACGCTGGGTGCCCGGGCACAGCAGGTGCCTCATCTTTTCCTTAACTCCTCAGTTTACTTCCCTGCACGAACAGCTGCCCGCATCCGTGCCGCACCGCCAAAGGCAGCAGCGAGGCTTGGAAGCGGGATGTTCCCCTCCCTGCCGCATCCACCGTTATTATTCTATATGGCACCGTCGTGCATCCCGGAGCCTGGCATGGAGGCTGCCAATGCCCCGCCGTGGTCTGCGAGCCGGCAGAGCCCCGAGGGCCGTCCACGGGGATGGAGGGACTTGGCGGGATGCGACCCGGCGCCGCATGCCCGAGGGTTCGAGGGGGCCAGCGGGTCCCCAGGGAGCCCCGGGGGTGCCCGGCGCAGGCCGCCACGGCGTCGCCGGCGGCTGTGGGACGGGACGGGACGGGACGGGACGGGACGGGAGGAGGGGGCCGCCCCGCCTCCCGCTTAAAGAGCCGCGGCGCCGGGCGGCCGCTCAGCGAGCTGCGGAGCGGCACTGCCCGGCACCATGCGCTCCGCCGCCGCCGCCTTCTGCCGCATCCTCCTCCTCCTCCTCCTCCTGCCGCCGCCGCCGCCGCCCGCCGCCGCCTACTTCGGGTCAGCGCCGCCCGCGGGGCTCGGCCCCGGCACCGCCTCCGCGCCTGGGCAGCCCGGGGAGGGAGCGCGCAATGTCCGCGGGGCTGCGCTGGGGGACCCCGGGGAGGGAGCGCGCAATGTCCGCGGGGCTGCGCTGGGGGACCCCCGGGGAGGGAGCGCGCAGGATCCGCGGGGCATCGCCGAGGGAGCGCGGATTCTCCGCTGACGCTCTGCTGAGAGGAGGCGCGGAGGCTCCGCGGGGCTGCTCGGCCCTTGGGCCGGTCCTGGCCGGTGCGCAGCCGCCCGCTGCCGCTCGCAGCCCGGGGCGGTGCGGGGCCGGGGCGGGGAGGGATCCCGGCCGGGCCCCGCACCTGCAGCGCCGGGCGCAGCCCGCAGCCGCCGGGCAGGCCTGGCACGACGGGGACGACCCGCTGCGCTGCGGGCCGGCGGGTCCTGCTGGGGGAGAGGGGTGGGAGAAAGGGGGCGAGGGTGCTGGGTGTCGGCAGGACCCCCCCGCTGTGCTCGCCGGCAGCCCGGGGGAAGGGGACGATGGAAAGATCAACGTGTGCAGGAGGGGGACGGAGAAACGGGGTGGAAGATGCTATTAGCTGGGTGCAATAGGGACGAAAACTGGCTTGCTTCTACTTTTATTCTGTTCCTTGAACTGTGCTCCGTTTCTGTTCAGGGTGTGAATTAGCCCCGGTTAGTTGCTGGCTTTGATACCTCTCTTCAGGCTGCTTCTCTGGAGGGAAGAAGGTGGGAGGAGGGGGCTGGCAGAGGGAGCCGGGGCTCAGCAGAAAGGTGTGGGTGACATCTGGGTGCTGCAGTGCTCCACCGGGCAGCAGGGGCTTACAGCCAGCCCAGGGACAGAAGGTGGGCTTGGGCACAGAGAGACAAAGCTGATGCTTCAGCCTGGGATACTGTGCGGGATATTGGGCACAATTGTCCCTGGGTGCAATATTGTGGACTGGGATATTGGGCACGATTGTCCCTGGGTGCAATATTGTGGACTGGGATATTGGGCACGATTGTCCCTGGGTGCGTGCCCTCCCTGCACATATCAATTTGCTTGGGTTAAAGGCAAAGATGGGTTTTTAACGGGTTGCGTCAATGCAGAATTTTCTGTGAAGAAGCACTTTGGGTTTCTTTTGTTTTCTGAGTAAGCTGCTTCTCAGGCAGGTTTTTCAGATTCTTTTACAGTAACCAGAGCTGTTAGTGCATATATGTGAGTGTAGAACAGACACAAACCTTAATACAGACACTGCTGTGAGTGATCGTAACACTCAGGACAGATCTGTGCTGACTTACACTCATGGGTGGTCTTGGTCTTTCTCTGCTGATCCTCCCATCACATGCCAGACACTTCTTCCTACATTTGCTTGCAAGTGCCTGCTGGCTTGGCACCGCTTACTTGTGACAATGATTGGTATTTCATTTCTCCTGCAAAGCTTCCTTAAAACAGCTGGATTTAAAGTTTGTTAATTGTATCATTTAGCCTAACTCATATCTAAGCAGGTGCTGACAGGGGAAGACTCTACCTTGTTTGGTCATTCATAGCGTGTGTATGTACATGCTTTATAAAGGAGTTGGGTTGTAGTGGGTGTTTGGCTTTCCAGTTACATGTGCACGTAATCAGGGGAAGTGAATGTATTTGTGCTCCCCTTTCAGATAAATAACACAAAGCAGCTACTGACTTGCACAAGCTGGACTCCGTTAAAGCAACTTGAATGATTCTTCATTTTGTGACAATGATCTGTTTGGTATAAGCTGCTTTCTGGGCATACGAAATCTGGGTGTGCTGCCTCTTGACAATGCATAGCTTAGGATCTGAGGCTGTAGTTTCATTTTTTCCTTGAGGGGTTTGGCACAGGTGTGTCCTGTGTATTCTCACCTCTTCATTTAAAAATCACAAGAAAGAGTAGAAGAAGTAAACTAAAGTCTAAGAACTCAGTGAGTGTTTGGTGGTGATTAATAATGCGGTACATGGGTGCTTTCAAATACAAATTGGAGTCAATAGACTAGAGAGGGACTTGAATATTTTCAGGTCCTGATGTGAATGCCTGGTATGGCTCAGTCTGGGAGAAAAGCAATCTCACATCCAAATTACTACTGAATTGGAGGGGACCTTGGACCCTGGTTCAGCAGTCTGTCTCTGTTTTGCCAAATAGGAGATACTTAGGCACATGAGCCAGATCTTTGCTTTCCAAACATAATTGAGGAAACATGCAAAGATGTAATAAAAAGAGAAGGAGATTTTTGGGTGGCTATCTGCAGAGAGGACCTGAGCCCTTTCTGTTGTGTACAGTGGATTTGACAAAGGTGAAGTTTTGCTGGTTGACAGCAGTGAAGAAAATGCCAAGTTTCATTCTATCTGGACAAAGGTAAGGCAAAAAGGGTACAAGGTGGTCCAGCAAAAATGGTCTGAGGGCCTGGTAAAGATGAAGATCACCTATAAATATACAGAATGAAATCTTGCCAGGGAAAACACAGCCTTACAATGGAGAAATAGTGGCAACTGTGGGCAGATCTCAGAAGACCACATTCCCAGTATCTGGTGTTGTTTGGCTATCGAGTGTCAGTGCACTGGCTACGCTTGAGCAGACCTTGAACTGCCAGTGCTGGGTCCACAGTGGTGTGAATTAAAGCCTACTTTGAAGAAAGGCTGAGAAGGTAAGCTCTGCCTGAAATGTCATCTAGGTTTTCAGGTTATGTTGGGCTTGCCTGGCTCATTAGATGCAGGAATCCAGGAGCGGCCGTCTCGCTTGTATACAGTGTACACCTCTTAACGTCCTTCGTGCTTGTTTTGTTTCCACCTTTGCTTCAATCCGCCCCCATGTGCAGCCTCCTGTAAGGTATTCCCTCCTTGTCTTAGCCATGCCTTTTTCTTTCAGCAGGTACAACTCCTTGGGTGGGTGGGAGTCTCTCTAGACCTCACTAAAAGCTCTCAGCCTCCTGTTGCCTTCTTAGGGGCTCTGTTTCACAAAGTGAAAAGTAGTTTAGGATGTGCTGGAGGGCAAAGAGCTCCTCACAGAGCCTAAAAGTGTCTTCCTAGAATTAGGTCAGGGCAGAATTCAGAAAAGACCCACCTCAGGTAGGACGTTGTTGGGTACGCAGAAGCAACAAACTTGATTAAACTCTTCTCCTGGGGAGACCTCCATGGAGCAGGCTGCAACATGTCTCATTCATGGGCCAGTTTGGCCTGCGCTCTGTGGGCAGCCAGGTCTGCTAGAGCGTTTCTTTATAACTTGTCCTGAAATACCTGTGGTAGGTACAGAGGCGCCAGGATTCCTGGAATTTCACATGATGTGCTGTCTTGATTCACAACTCCTCTTAATTCAGCCTACCTGTGTCCCCTGTATTTACTGCTAATTCTGCTCCCATCAAAGTTAGCAGCACAACTGTTGCTCATTTCATAATGGAAGAATTTTTTTGGGCCCTTAGAGAGTAAAAACAACATGTGACTTGCAGGTCTGTTGAAGCTTGGGCTTGCATAGTTTTGAAAATAGCATAATATGTTGAATGACATCTTAATGTAAATATAAGTACCTTCAAAAATGCTGTCTTCACCTGCCCTGTATCTTTCTAGAGATGTTGAGTAAGCTCTAGTTTTTGTACAGCTAGCCCAGTTACCTACATTCCTATGTTTTCTTTGTTAACTGTTTGTTACTGCAGCATTTCCCTGATAAATCTGGTGGACCACAGCTACTATAAACAGGGACTCTGCTGTCCAGTTCTGAGTGCTGCTGGAAAGATTTCTGAAGATGATTCTCTTCCTGTTGAGCTGATAAATTAAATGCTCATATTACTTACAGGCTGCATAATGATTCCTCTAAGTACAGTATATCAGAAGGGTTTGTTACAGCATCTTTTTTTGCACTGACAGTCATACAGAACACTGGGATATTTAAAAAGAGTATATTAGCAGAAAGAGAGCAGAAATGGAGAGAGAAGGCAACTTTCAGCTGAGACTTGAAAAGATGGAGTCTGTAGATGGAGTCCGTAGCAATTGCCACAGCAGAGATGATGTGGGACTACAGATGCATTCAATAGGTAAGGGCTTTTCACGGATGCTTTTTGCTTATCTTCAGTTCCCAGATTCTCTTTTCTCACCATCTCAGGGTATCATATTTTCTAAAAAAATCATCCCACTGGGTGTTGAGTGTTTCATGTAGGGAACGCTCCAGGGAATGTGGCCAGTCCAGAGTTAGACTGAAAATCTGATCTCCCGTGTAATGATTGACTGGACTGCTGGCCTGGGTTGGATGGGCAGCAGCAGGGAGTGCACTGCCCCTGAAATCAAGAGCTGCGTGGAGACATTTCATGTGACTGAGCTGAGAGGTAGAAGGATTTAAACCAAGTATGTCCAGACCGTGGGAGACCAGAGCAGATAAGGATGAAGAACCCAGTGCAGTTAGAGCAACCCAAGTCAACTGGTGCGCAGGCACTAATTGCAACAGTTCCCAGCTAAATCCTCACACCAGGTTACACATACCTCTCATCCCAAATAAGAATTTCATATGCTGTTCTCTGTGGAGTTTCAGGAGAATTCTTTTTAAAAACCAAGTCTGTATCTGGACACATGACCTGTTGCTGTTCCCAAAAATGGTTTGCAGCAAGCAGAAAAGCCCATTTCAAAGGATTCCAACTCATAACCTCACATAAACCTCACCTGAGTTTTTAATTCAAGCTCTTTTTCTTTGCGAAGAGCAGAAAGCTAGACAGAAAACCTGGAGGATAGCAGACGTAAAGACACCTGCCAGAGGGTCTGAACTGACAACTGTGATGGAGAAAAGTGAAAAAACTTTGAGATCAATAGTTTATCCCGAGATGCTTCTTTGGGGATTTCTGCCAGCTTCTCTGTAGACAGCGAGTGGTACAGACCATGGGAGACCATCCCATTTAGTCAAGACAGTACAACACTGCTGCTGGACATCCATTTGTCCAGGGACAAATATTGAGGATTAAATAGCGTTGCTTCTGAAAGGATTAAAACTCTATTCCACTGAGCTGCCAGGGAGAGAGGAGAGCTGTGGACCTGTTGTGCACTGTAGTGGCCTTGATTTGATCTGTCATTGTCCCATATTCTCTTAGCCTTTCCTGAATTCTTGTTGCAGCTATCTGTGGGGTGTAGATATTTCTGTGGAACATGAAAGGCCCGTGAAATCAGATATAGAGTACTGTTGTGGCTCCCTTTGATTTTTCTTCTTACTTGGGAGAGGTAGAAAAGGCATATTTTTAGGGGTTTTTAAGACCTTTCAGATCCAGAGGACATTGGGCATTGCACAGGAACAGGCGCTCATTAAAAGTCTCTTAAGCAGCTGGAATGTGGCTGGAAGGAGATTAAAGGAAATAGATGAATTTAGCAAAGTGCTTAGACAGAAAAGTAGAGAGAAATAAAAGTTTGAGATCCTTATTGTTCTTTCAGATTGCTAGCAGGTGTGCATTAATTCAAAGAGTTTACTTTTTTTGCCATATGATCTGTAGATAATAAACCCTAAATCATCTAAAACCGACATGCAGTTTGCCTAACTGCAAATATCTGCATATTTTATATTTAATCTTGTAAGAATGTTCTCATACTGTGATCTTGATCTGATCCTATGTTAGTTTTACCCTAATAAAACACAGTTTTAGTCAGAGCCTGCAAGCCTCTACTCATATGGGTAATCTCAGCTGTGTCTGTTATGACTCTGAGAGTGGCTTCCGCTCCTAGCTGTGCCACCGGTCAACTGCATGACCTTGGGCAACTCCTTTAATTTCTCTGCCTACTTACCTAAATGGGAAGTTACGTGAACCGCTAGTTTTGAGAGTTGTGTCTGTGCACAGATCTTATGCAATGAATTCCAATCTCTGCAGGAGCCTCCACACAGCAGTATAATTTTTTCATGCTGACATTCACATGTCTTAGGTAATGAGTGTGATAGTTTGTATGAGGGAGACTTTCACAGAAAGGTATATTCCAGGTAGCTTTAGTCACATGTCTTAGATTAACCAATTTACTGCTTATTTTGTGTACTCCTCATTGCATTATTTCCATCTGGTTATTTCTGTGCTCCATTTCTAGAGGAAAACCAAGTTACTTTGTGCGTTGCAACTTTAGAAATTCACAAATAAAATAAAAAAAAGAAGTGTTAAGTAAGTTTGCCTGTGCAACCAGCTGTTTGTGTAGGATGCTGTATTACCTCTGTCAGAATGTAAAGTATTGCTGGATCCAATTTTAGAAAGTGTTTTTCCCATGAAGCTTTTGCTTTGCATAGTGTAAAAGACGAATTAGACTTGGTATCTTTGCTCTGTGTGTGGTCCCAGGCTGTATTTGCTGTGCACTATTGAGATGGCTCTGAAAATGGAATCAAATTCTTCAAAGGTTGTTTTTATGTTGCCTGTCATTGCCCTATTTGAGTTTTCCACAAATATTAACATCCAACATCCTTCAGGGTCTGGAGAATGGCAATACCACCTTCTCCCAAATCTCACTGGCCACTGGTGGGTCGTAGGACATCCTTGAGATAATCCCTGTCCAGGATGGTAGAAACAGCTGTCCTGGGTTAGAGCAAAGGTTCATGTAGCTTCACAAGCTGGTTTCAACACTGGGTAATAATAAACACGAAGGCAAAAGCATAAAAAGGAATAGGATAGCAGATAGTGATGTTTTCCCAAAATACTATCCACCTTCTGATAGTCTGCACCTCAAGAATTTCCTGTGTCAAAGTATCTTTGTGTTTAATGGACCCTTATAAATTTTTCTTCCATGCTTTTGTATGAATGCATGTATACTTTAGCATCCCTAGTGTCCTGCATTAAGAAGGGCTGCAAGTTTAACTACAGCCCCTGTACTGCATTTCATTTATTTTTAGTCTATCGATTAATAAGTTAATATAATTCCCCTGGTTCTTGTATATTAGAGGTAGGAATAATCTTTCTTTACTCACTTGCAGGTCACTCATGATTTTACAACTCTGTGTTCTCCCAGTATTCCCTTTTCTCCTAGTGGAAATTGTGGAAGATATCCAGTCTATCTATTTGTCTTGATACACAAGCTATTTTGGAAATCTGTCAACTTTACAAGTCCAAGTAGACTGTAGCATCTGGCTTATCCTTATGCTTTCTGTTCAATGACTCCTTCAAAGTAGGTTTATGAGGCATGACTTCTTTCTACAGAAGCTGTGTTGACTCTTCACTGTTCTGTATTTAACCTTTGCCCACTAATGCTACTCTATTCTTAGAGTTTCTAACAACTTGCCCGGTACAGTTCTTCCCCGTGCTGTGTAGACCATCACACCTCTTCTAAATGTTGAACATCCGTTTGCCACCTTTTCTCGCTTTTACCCTCATGCAGTTTTAAGCAGTACCTTTTGCACCACGTTTTCATTCCTGAGTCAGCACTCTGATGTGAATACTTTGACATCCAGTGAGCTACAGAAGAGCACACAGCCTGTACAGTTGCTACGTGAGGAAATGGATCAAAGCCCCTGACAAACGTGGGGGAGCTCAATAGCCCTTAGTTAAATTTTGTGTGCTTAAGGTCTGAATTTCTGACTTTAGCTTTCATTCTATGGGTCTTGCTTAGCTGTTTACCACTAGACTAAAGCACTGTCTACTATATCTTTTCCCCATGAGAGGGGATTAATGGATTTTAAGCCAATATCTGAGCCCCTTGTGATGAGCATGTATAACGACAAGTTATCTTTCCAATTCTCTCTTGTATTCCCAGTTGAGGTTGTACTATTGGAATCCTTTGGAAATGGACCCACCAAGCCTCTACACTAGAGCTCCTGCTGCTTCTGAAGCCCCTGTGAAAAGGAAGGACTGAGAGCTGATCACATCTTTCATAGGAAGGAGATGACTAGTCTAAAGAGTCAGTGAAGCTACTACTGCTGTCTCAGAAATGTCTGACAAGGGATGAATGCTGGTTTAGCTGGGATGGAGGGCACTAAAATGAGGATGGAGACTGGCAGGAGGAGAGTTCTTTTGTTCTGAGAAGGGATTTTTGGGAGTTAGAATCCTTGGCATGGGAGGTAGTTTTGTTGGTATGTGGACAATCAGTAGCTTGGTGTACAGGAGTTTAGTAAAATTGCATATGTGGCTTTCAAGCAGTGAGCAATTTCAGTGTTGTTATATGAGGCTCTTAAACGCTTCTTTCCAGTGTCAGTTCCCTTTTTCTTATTTCTTCTCTCTGTGCTGTGAACTTCGGAAACTTTGCTGCATGGGAGCATAGGTACTGCATGGCAAATGGAGAATAACCACGTCTCACATTTAACTTGTTGACAAGTACACTTTCCTGGGATGTGAGCGCTGGAACCACACTACCAAGTGAAGTCCAGGTCTCTGACTTTCTGGGTGAGAGGTGCTATTCCCCCAAATGATGTAATAGCAACACCTCTTCCTGAGCCCAGCATTGTTCCAGTGAGTTAGGTACAGTTTGAATGTCCCTAAGAAGTCAGACTTTAGTTGACGTCTGAGCCTCTCCCTGCCCATGCTGGAGTTGGTATATCTTGATCTTCTTGATCTTCAGAGCTTGAGCAGAGCATATGCTTACGCACCCAGGGAAATATAACTCCAATGAACATGTATACCGGTTTGAAGCACCGCAGTATGTCAGGCAAGGTGGTTAAGCTTGCTCATCATGTTTTGGTCTCACTCACTTGAGTCAATCTTGTGTCCCTCACCACAGATCCTCCAGCTCAGGACTGCCATGTCCCCCTGTACACCAGGTGTTGCTGCCCTCTCTGCGCAGTGTTTGGTGTGAGACAGGGCTTTGCATTGTGCAGTCTGAATTGCTCTCTGAAGCTCATCAAGCTGTGTTAATTCCAGTTTCTTGGGCTGAACCTGGCCCCCATTACCTGTTTCCAGTATTGCCTGTTTATTTCTTGGCTCTTACTGGAACATCTTGTGTTTCTGTCCCCCAGTTCAGCAGTGACAATGGGATTAAGAGATTCTTCCCACCCACTCGGTTTCTAAAGTCTAATATTCGCTGTGTGATTCAAATGCTTCCTTGATTCTTGGTTAGTTCGCAGGTCTGTGGATGATTTCCATGTGTTAGTTAATTGCACTTGTTCCTAATTATGTATGTATGAGTGCATCTGGAGGTTGTAGGCTACTGTGAGAATGAAAGCCGAAATGCTGTGGGGTTAGGTCAGCTGAATTGTGCTATATCTCCCATGCCTGGATAGACTGGATTGACTACAGAGAGATCTAGATATCTAGCTCAGAAATAGATGTCTATAAAGTATGTGGAGGACTAAAATCGCAGCTGCAGTGCTTGACTTGCATCCTTCATAATGAAGCTTACATCCCTAATAAGAGCATGGTCTTACTTGAACAGTTGAGTGTTAGAAACATCTGTCTTTTGTGGAGCCAGGTAAGTTTTCATTTTGGTCATGTCCATCAGTTAAAATTCTTGTGAACTGGAGTGTGGTAGACAACATGGATGCTTGTCACGTTCACTGGCACAGACTTTCCTCTCCTTTCTCTGCCAGCACAGACTGGCATTTGCTGTGCCAAACATACACCTGGAAACATGACCAGGCAGACCTGGTCAGATAACTCAGCTGTGAAAGAGCCACGCTTTTACAAGGAACCTGATAATGGTGCAGAGGTGAAGAATCCCACTTCCTACCCTGCTGTGGGGAATTGCTTGTCTGGCATTGTACCAACTGACTAACTAATGTCCATCTCCATCTGATTTGGTTTGCTCAAGCACTGAACTGTGCGGGGAAGATGATGAGAGTCGCTGCACTGCTGGTGGGGGTGCCAGAAGCCAGATAGTCTTTGTAGACATACTTCAGAGATTGCTCCTTATTGCATCCCTCCCTAGCCAGCTTTGCTTGTCTGACTCCCACACTCACTTTGTGGAGCAGCATAACCCAGTTTGCCTTACTGGGGGAGAGGAACAAGAACCAGCTGGCTCATGTGTTTGTCCATGTTGAACTACCTGTGGACTTGCAAAGAAAACAATGGGGTTTGAGGGAGGGGAAGTGTAGTCTGCAAATGTTAATGTTGGGGCTGAGATGTGTCCCAAAGTAAAGGTTCTAGGATATTTCCATTTACCTATTTGGTTTTGGTATTTTTCGGGGTGGGGGGGTGGGGTGGGGGGGTGGGGGTGAGGCACTCTGTGATTGTTACCTGTTTGGTAATCAGGAGAGGCACTCCTGATCAGTGTTGTGCAAATGCATGACTGTTCCCAGTTTGTTTGTAGCCCTCAAATCTTGCATCAAAGTAAAATAATTTCTCTGTGCTTTCAAGCACCTTAAAGATACTAAGGGAGATTAATTTTGTGAGAAAAGTACTGTCTTGCCATGAAAAGTGAAACCATTTGTCTCAAAAATTTGTGACATTTTTCAGCTGAATTACATATAAACACACATAAGTGCATTGCTTTTGCATTTGCAATACATTTTTAGTTGACCTTTCATTTATTTTTTCAGCAAGAAAATGTTTTCTGGTAAAAGTCATGCTTGCTCTAGAAAGGCAGTCATTGATAATGTCTCCCTATTGGTCTTTCCTAGCCAGATCTAGTGGCATGGTACCAGTGCACACAAAACCCTCAAGGATGTGGTTAATGCTTTATGAGATAGCACAGAGCTGTGACATACAGTGACCTGCAGTACCAGAGCAACACAAATCTCTATATGTGACAGTGAATACTGTGAAGGAAACAAAACTGCAGGGGTGTAAACTTGTCCTCTTCATGGAGTCAAGAGAACTTCGCACCCAAGGTTGCTGGTGGCAGCACACATGTTTCTTCTTTCTTCGCACAGTGTTAGTCTGCTACTTTGCCTTGGTGTGTGGTGGAAATGGGATACTAGATCTAATCAACCTCTGTTGATTAACCTTCTGAGCTGGCAAAGTACCCTGACCAGCAGCTTTCTGAATATCCTCCCCTCTGTTCACCTTTTCTCTTCCATGACTGCTGTCTTCCATAACTCACTGGTTTTTCTGTTTCCTTTCAGCCTGACGGGTAAAGAAGCTCTGACCCACTTCCCATCCCTGGGACCCTCCACAAACTCTGCCCAGGGGAAGGTCCACGTGAAGCAGTGTGACTTGCTGAAGCTGTCCCGCAAGCAGAAGAGGCTGTGCCGGAGGGAGCCTGGCTTGGCAGAGACCTTGCGGGATGCCATCCGGCTTGGGATCATGGAGTGCCAGTACCAGTTTCGCAGCGAGCGCTGGAACTGCAGCCTGGAGGGACGGACCAGCCTGCTGAAGCGAGGTACAAGGTAGTCTTTTGTTTGCAGTATAAAATCTCACTTGGTGCTCTAGCCCCTAGAATATGCATCTCAAATTAAGCGAAGTGGGGCAGTAACCAGGGAATGCAGAGATCATCTGTTTTGCTTAGGAATGGGAGCTGTGCAATTTGGGCCCTTTTGCCACAAAATATGCCTTATCCTCATCTTTCCTGTGCGGTTTGTCACGGATTGGAAAGTAGAAGGAAGTTTACACCCTTGGCTTGTGGATTTTTGTCCAAGACCAGAGTTGCCTAGACTGACCATCTTCCTTGGCTGGCAATCAGGGATGATATTGTGAAAAATAAGGGTTAGTGCTTTATGTCAAGGGACATTTTAAGAAAACGCTTTTTAGCTCTTTGGATATTTTCATACGCAAATCTCTGTTGTTCTCAGATACAGAATTTAATCCTAATTTACTGTTTGAAAAAGCCATTTATCAGCATTAGGGCATTTCTGTGCATGTTGGCAAATATCTCCTAAGACTCTTTCACATATATTTGGAGTTTCTGCAGAGAGCACAGAAGAGCCATTGGCTTCTGTTTTACAAAATGCTTTAGAGGAAGAAAATGTCCTGTAAGTTCTGTATTTGAGGTAGGAAGGAGCATTATAAATCCTTCAAATTATAAGAACTTGAGAAAAATAGAATGAAGACAGACCCTGAAACTATTTTTAATAAAAGTTCCCAGAGCATGCACGTATACTTTGCTAAACCTGTCCTGGTCCAAACAATGCCTGACCATCTGTTACTAAGTTTCAGCCCTTCGATAACGTTTAGTAGCGTTTACTAAGTTTCAGTCTTCAGTATTACTAAGTTTCAGTCCTTTGATAATGTTTAGTAACTTAATGTTTTAAAAAAAGAGGCCTGAATAAGCCAACATTAACTTTGATGAAATCAAATTGTTAATTTTAATTAGCATTGGAATTGAAACTTTTTAACATTTCCATTTAAGATTATAAAATTTTATTAAAGTAAATATTAAGTTAATGTTTTAATAAACCAGCACATACAAGATCAGATCTACTTCACTGCAAGGCTCTATTGTGAATTTTTTAGCACACTGTGGAAGAAGATGTTCGTGATCATTTTGAGTGACTTTCTGACATCTGTACCTTCATCAACCTCAAAGAACTTGAAAATGACAATTGAATAATCCTCATCTTCAAATAGCTGGAAAACATCTAATTATCTTGTGGTGGCGTGCCTCAACATTTCCATGGACTCCTGACTGACAAAATAAAATATCACCTGTAATTTAAAACCTGTTTTGGCAGATGAGGATAAGTGTTTGAAAACTTTTATTACACAATCTTAAGGATCAAATGATGATTTAATACAGAAAAGTATGCTATATACATCTCCTATAAGAGAGGACAGTTGGCTGGAAGCAATTATTAGTTCTCATTTTCCTTTTACTTGCAAATAGGTTCGTTTCTTTCACAAAGAACACAAACACTTTCAGCTGCCACTTTTGATCTGTTTCTCACATATTCGTACTGCTGTTTTATTGCTGCCTTGGAAATTGTTGGTCAGACAATGGACTATGCTCCTTTCACCCAAGTAGTGATGAAGAGTTTTAGAAATGATTAGATCATTTGATATTGTCATGTTCCTAGAGAAACTGTAAAGAAAACGCCACACCTTTTAAGAGTCTGTAATGGTCTCATGAGTGAAAGAAGGGAAAAGAGATCATGTCCCAGTAAGGGGGTTCATTTTTGTAATAGGTGAAAAGCCACACTTAATTTGCAGTGACAAATTAAAAAACTGCTGTGACTGATTTGGATCACAGATGCTTTTCCTGCTTCTAGAGACGCCACCATCCTTTTTCCTCTATTTACATACTTTTAGTAAATAAAACCAAAAATGCCAAGGGCTTTCTGGATTTTGAAATGCCAGATTTATTTTCACAATCAGCACCTTTTGTTATTTTACACTGGCACTCCTTTGGTTACAACTGGGAAACTCCTTTTGCATAACCTACAATCCTTCCAAGACTATTGCAGTCACTTACGAGAGTTATTACTCTGCACTGATCCATGCAAAATCCTTCTGCATTCCTTCTCCACTTCTTTAAAAATCCATGGAAATAGTTAGATTTGAAATTATTCTGGAGAGACATTTCAAGCCATCTTGTTCCCCGGTGGCTGCTAGTGTCTTTATAAGAAGTTTGTAAAGCAATGATGATCTTTTGGGTTCCAAGGTGTGCCATAAAGGCAGTCAACTGCTGCTGGAGGTCAGGTAAGCAGTATTTAATCTCAAACAACATGGTGATTTGGGGAAAAAAAATACTTTTAGCAAAGACAGTGCAGATACAGCCACTCAGAAAAATCCTTCTTGAGAAACGCTACAATCCTTCCATCCATTAATCCATTTCTTTGTTTCATGTTGGTTACATTCTTTGACCTTCAAGCACTGGTTTCATTGATGTCATGAGGAATCTAGGAATGCTACAAGCACAGGAGTGGTGGCTCAGAGATGTAGAATTTCCATCACTGGAGATTTTGAGAACTCAGTTGGACAAAGCCCGGAGAAACTTTATCTGGCATTGGAGTTAGCCCTGCTTTGAGCAGGAGGTTGTACTAAAGACCTTGAGAAGTCCTTCCATCCTAAATGTTTCTACCATTCTATACCTTTCTGGTCTCCTCTTTTTTGTTTGTTTGGTTGGTTGTTTTTGGTTTTTTTTTGTGTTGTTTTGTTTTGTTTTGTTTTGTTTTCCCAGAGAGAGATCTCTTCCACTTGCTCTGAAATGCTCACAATATCTTTATTGTAGCATTGAAAAATCTTTGACCTTGAGCATCTTTCCTTTGGCAGAATCACCACATGGCTAAACTCCTCCTATTATAGTTTTCCTTGTGGTCTAGAAGCACACCACACCACAGAACAGTGTCTTGCCATTGCAGCAAACGTCGTTCTGTATTTATAGGCTGCTGAGCTAAGAAATAATTCCAGAGAGCTCAGGGGAAGACTTGGACATGTGCAAGGTCCTACGAGAGGGAACTGGCTTACTTCAACATCTTGAAATTCAACTCTGTGCTGGATGTTTGCAACCGAACTGCCCAGCAAAGACATCTGCATTTAGATGTTCCCCCTTGCACTGAGTGTTTAAGATTTCATTTAGTCACTAGCAACACAGTCAATGGGGTCAGGAGAGTGACTCATCCCTAAAACAGATCCTGACAGCCTCGGCATTGGCTCCAGGCTCCACTGGATGTGGTGACAAGAGCTCCATTGACGTAGTGGAAGGATAGATACCCAGGACACATGGAGAAATCTCTATTTAGATCTCAAATCATGCTCATTGAAGCTGATTGCTGCTCATTTGTGCTATGTCCTACTGGAATTCCAGCTTCAATAGCTGCCTTGTTACTCATTGTTATTCCACAAGGGCTGAAGGACCATTCAGTTTTTCCTTTACCCATGTGATTTGTGAATTAAACAATTAAATGGTGATCAATCCCTTATGACAAAGTAGAAGGAATCATCTTAGGCTTTTCGGACAAGCATTTGGCAGTCTGGTGACATTGAACCTTTACCATAAAAGGAGGTGGGAGGCGGGGAGAAGGAGTTGATTTGAAAGTATGCTCGTTATCTTCAGTTCCTGCTGTCTGCAGTGGCCTGACCACAAGCAATGGTCTCTGATTTCAAGTGGGTTGAAATCTGGCCAGCACTTACGTGGAGTGCCACAGAAGAAACCAAACCATCACTGGTCAGAAATAGAAGGAGCAGTGTGGTATTCCACAAAGTCAGATTTAGCAGGGTGTGTGGAGCTGACTGGTACTACTAGCTTTATATGGTATGGGAAAGTGTTTCTAAAATGCTCTCCTCTTTTCTGGTATCAGTATGTCAGATAGGATATTGGGAATCTGGTAAACATTTGGAGATTAGCTTCCGGAATTATTTTTCACATTTAGGATCTCAAATGTATCTTACCCTCTCTTAGCTCCTTCTTTGGGGTTAGCCACTGTTTCAAAATGTGTGAGCATCATGTTGCTGTCCATAATCTGTATTGACTGTGTCCCATACCAGCTTTTCCAAAACATTTGATGGATTTGGTGACATTTTTTCATTATTCTTCCAGTGTCTTGAGAAATTTTATAGAGCATCATCAACCAGAGCGCTTAGTTGCAAGTTACTTGTCCCAGTGATATAGCACTAAAACGATGAGGTAGGAAACAGTCCGTTGATTGATCTCCTTGACCATCTCCACATTTTCTTGACTCTCTTATCCACACCCATACTGTTGCTAGATCTTTCATCTAAAATTCTGGAATTCCAAAGAGCTCCTATGAAGTTTGTATTGAAGTTGCTAACACAGCCCTTCCATTATGGTCATGATTAGTCAATTTTTCATGCTTCTTACTGATAGCTATCAGAAGAACTCTTTGTCCTGTTATCTGGTCAGATTTATGGTGACCTCACTCAGATCTTAGCAGTCAGTGGTCTGATCTATTATTACAGCTGGGTGGGAATTCTTTGAGGGAACAGAATGATGGAAAGATTTGAGGTTGGACTGGTTGAATTCTAGAGGTGCCTTCCAAAGGCTCAAAGCAGGGCTAACTGCAAGACTAGATAGGTCTCTGTTGTTCTCTCTCTCTCCTCTATTTTGGGGGGAAACAGATTTGTTTCCTTCTGATGTAGAAGGAAATTTGGAATTTTCCAATATGGAATATTTGTTTGCTTCAATGTGTTTTCTTCCATGCAAGTGGTCTATTTTTCATAAACCATAATTTTTCTATTTTGGCCAGTCTTACCCATTCTTGCACTCTGAGCTATTAATCAGTCACCTGCCTTTCTCTTCCTTGCACTACTTCCTAAATTGTGGACTTGTTAAGCAATTTTGCATTAATAGTTTTGTTTTCTGTAAATGAACTCTGGAGGAAATATTAAGATTTTCCCCTGGATAAAATAGAAGAGGAGGTAAGTAATCAAAACAACATGTTTTTGGGTTTAGGTCAGGTTTGTGTCAACCAGGGTTTTCTGGAACTTCTGTGGAGCTCATATCAGCATACCCTTTCCTATCTGATCTCATGTCTTCAGACTGAATTTCTATTCAGGCACTGTACTTCCTTTCCTGATTAAAATGTCATGGTGTGTCATGGTTATGTACCTCAGGGCAAACATAGTCAAGCTAGGAAGCCTGGTTTAGGAAGAATAGCTTCAGAAAGCATTGCCACAGTCACTGGGAGTAGATAATTTACAGGGAAGTCAGAAAACCCACTCATGTGTGGGAGAGTTGTCCTTGCCCAAGATGTCCTTCAACATGGAACCTTTCCCAGTCAAACTACATGTGATCTTTCCATGTGAAATATTACTACTGTTCCAACACAGTCCCAGTTAAAAACATTTTAAAATAACAGGTCAGACTCTACTAAATCTTTGCTGATTTTAAGCCACGATGTGACTTCAATGACAGTCTCTATTCACGCCTATCAACTCTGTGGTGAAGATGAGGACAAATGAGTTTCATGACTGTTGCTTTTTGCAGTTGAATATTTTCCCAGGACTGTTTGGCTGTTGCCACCCATCCCTTGATTCATGAGTGATCTCCTGTCTCCATATTGAATCAGTCACAGTCACCAGGTGAGACTGGGGTGTTACTACACCAGGTGAGACTGGGGTGTTACTACACCAGTTACTTCAAACACGTATTGAGTTCCTCTGCTAGGAGTAGTGTGCAGGTAATGGAAGAATTTTGTCTCTTTGTATTTCTAAGCATTGTGCTTGGTTTTAGTTCACGGATAGTCAAGAGACCCAGTGAGGTGGATGAACAGCTTATTTTGCCTTTCCTGCTCCTACCCTCTCCTAATCCTTCTCTTGTGCAGGTTTTAAGGAAACTGCCTTCCTCTACGCAGTGTCCTCTGCAGCTCTCACCCACTCCTTGGCAAGAGCGTGTAGCGCTGGGCGCATGGAGCGCTGCACCTGCGATGACTCCCCAGACCTGGAGAACCGCAAGGCCTGGCAATGGGGTGTTTGTGGAGACAACCTCAAATATAGCACCAAGTTCCTGAAAAAATTCTTGGGTCAGAAGAGGATTGGCAAAGACCTGCGGGCCAAGGTGGACATCCACAACACCAATGTTGGCATCAAGGTGAGGAGCTGCACTAGAAGGCCTAGAATGAATTTAGGACTTAGTGCAAATCTTCTAACCCATCCTCAGCCAAGGCTGTTTGTGAGAGGGGTATTCACTGCCCCTATTCACAAACCAGATCTGTTTACCTGTGTGTCATGGACCTTACGGTATTGAGAGCTCCCTGGAAAGTCTCCTCAACTCTGGTGTGAGGAGTTGCATGTTGAGTGGTAGAGTAGCATCCTCTATCCTCTAGTGATATCAGGGGCTGAGTGACAGCAATAGGCAGCACGGTAACAGTTGTAAAACTCAATGGCTGAGTTACTCGTGAGTTATGCCATGGCCATGGGTGTTTTGAGAACAGCTAGAGCTTCAGAGCTGGTGGGACATGTGAATTAGATTAAGGGTTGACACTCTTGAGATCAGTTATGAGTCTGCTGGTGATTTGCTATGGAACTAGTCATGTTACAAGTTTGGGTCAGGGAGACCATTAGATCAAGCATTTTGGCTTGTATGTTACAGGCTACTGACTTACCACTGTTTTCCATTTACTGAGTCCAATTACTTGTTCAATTAGAGCACTGTCTTCATTTGAATATACCAAAGGGAATCCACCATGCTGGAGATACTTAGATTTATGGTTGACTACTCCTGCTATTCCAAGTAGGCTTTGTAAGAATTTATTCAGTATTCAGCCACTTGTCTTCATTCAGGCTTTCTACTGTCTGGCTCACCAGTCAACTCTCTAGCCATTCCTCTGTTTTGTTTTGGTTTTTAGAGTTTCCTCCATAAAAAGGAATAATACCATTAAAACTAAAGTACTTCCAGGCTGTCTGCAATCCGAGGTGTTGCCTCCACCCAGAACTAGGCTCATGGTCTGGCAGATAATGACTATCACTTCTTTTCCTCATCAGGCTGTGAAAAATGGTCTCAAAACCACATGCAAGTGCCATGGTGTCTCCGGCTCATGTGCTGTCCGGACGTGCTGGAAGCAGCTTTCACCTTTCCATGAGATTGGACGACTGCTGAAGCTGCGCTACGATGATGCCGTCAAGGTCTTCAGCACCACCAATGATGCTGTGGGACACTCAGAGCTGGCTGGCCCACAGAGACAAAGCCATTCCCCCAAGCACCCTGCTTCACCCCGCTCTACTGACCTGGTGTATGTGGAAGACTCTCCCAGTTTCTGTCGTCCCAGCAAATATTCCCTGGGAACTGCTGGGAGGACCTGCTCTCGGGAAGGCAACTGTGACAGCATGTGCTGTGGACGAGGCTATAACACCCAGAGTCGGCTGGTTACCTTCTCTTGCCACTGCCAGGTGCAGTGGTGTTGCTATGTTGAGTGCCAACAGTGCATGCAGGAGGAGGTGGTCTACAGCTGCAAGCAGTAAAGACAGTGCTAGAGGATCAAGACAAGTCCTAGAGTACAAGGAAGCAGTAGGGAGAGAAAGACATGATTCTCTGCTGTGGGGTGAGGGCTAAGGCAAGCACCAAAAATGTCCAGTGCTCCTATTATCTCAATGTTGAGATCCTCTGATCTGGGGAGAGCTCCTGTATGAGGGGTGAAAACCAGAGGTTTTGTCAGGTATCAGATCAGTAAGGAGGGACAGAGAGTGGGGGTAATGTGGGGACAGCAGAAACATTGAAGTCAGTCAAAAATATCTCTCTTGAGCTAAAATTTGTACTCTCGTCTGCAGGAATATCGCCCTCCTCCATCCCTTACTTGCACTTACATAAATGCGTTGGCGTGGTGACATTGAAATACTGAGGGCTTCTGCCCTGGTTCCTGGAGAGAAGCGAATTCAGGGACTGGGGAGGCAACTAACCAGAGACTGGATCCTGATGTAGCAGGGACAGCTGTGTTCCTGCACCAAGGCAAAATGACTCTGGCAGCAGGGGATTTTTCAGTACTGTTCTCTGGGAACTGATTGAATCCTTTCTGCTTTGAACTCAAAGACACACTATTG
Source organism: Astur gentilis (assembly GCF_929443795.1). NCBI lineage: Eukaryota > Metazoa > Chordata > Aves > Accipitriformes > Accipitridae > Astur > Astur gentilis. Next base: position 41,071,651 of record NC_064884.1, on the reverse strand, counting down.
AGCAGTCTCATCTTAATGCAAGAATTGTGCCTCAGAAATACCAGTTTACAAACAAATGGAGCTCGTGTCCATCATCTCCCAGGTCTATAGTTTGGACGTTAGTCTCCAAGTGCATTTTTAACCATGTTTTAACCTTGCTGTACACGGGAGACCTGGAATTGCCTCTGTTGCAGTGCATGTATCACAGGAACTCAGCTGAGGTCTGTGAAGTTACCCCTCTGCAGCATGTTGTCTCACAGGGGGTTATTTTATGATGGTGGATCCAGGATGATGGTACCAGTTATGCACCCCTCTTTCCTCCACTCGACTCAATCAAACTATAAATTGCCTTTTTGTCTTATGTGTACCACTCATTGCCCTGGTGCCCGAGATGCATCACATTCCACAGTTCTGCCCTGTGCTAATGACAGGTAAAATTTCTGAAAGAGAATTAGGAAACACAGGAACTGGGGCATCTCAAAAATTCACCAGTCATGAGTGACAATCTCTGCACTGAGAAGTTAGAGATATCTAGACAATGCGGGCATCTGGCATGAGAGAAGGTGACCTGGGGGAAAGAGCACAGTCCATTACAGAGTTGTGATCCCCTTTTTCTAGTTATCTTTAAGTTGAACACAGCAGAAACAGCCTGTTTTGTTTCTTTGGCTGTGTTTTAAAGAGCAGTTTGGGGAATGGCAGTGAGGCATTCCCTGACCTGGCCACCAGGTACACATAGAAGTGTGTAGCACAACCTGTCTGGGTGTTGAGCTTTATTACAGTGCTTGGCAGTGCATTTGCCTGCACCAGGGCTTTTCCTGCAGCAGCAGTTGGAGCATTTGTACTGTGAGCAGCTCCGGAGAGTTCCTGAGACAGCAAAACTGCTGTATTTACTCAGTCTTGGTAATGGCTATAAGCCAGCAAGCAGGATGCCTGTGTGGAGATGGGCTAAAAAGAATACTTAAATCCTTAAACTCAAATCAAAATTTGTTGGCAATGTAATGGATGAAGATGCTTGGTTAGGTTGTCTAGATGGACTGATCCGTAGGCTGAATTGGGCAAGCTTTCAATGTGGTCAAGTTCTCCTAACAAGGGGTAAGATCTCACCTGTGTGCTCCAGCTCTTAAGTGTGGATCTGCTGAAGTCAGGCAGCTCATCCATTCATTTACATGTGCTTTGAACAATTACTTTGCAGTGATGAGTGTGTACTCACACTCTCTTGATCTTGACCTTTGTTGCCCTTTTGTTTTTTACAACTATCTTTGATTTCTGCTTCATAAAAGGATGGAAGAGAACTGTGTCAGAGCAGATCTAGCCATTAACTGGCTGTTTAGAGGCCACTAAGACCTTTCCTTTGGCTAGCTACATGTCTTTTAATGGGCTTATTCCTTTTTATCCTTTTTCTGGCTCAAGTTGACTTGAACTGAATTAAAGTGCTTATGACAGACATAATACTGCAAATAGGGTTAATTGGCTTTAGGTTTTTTTTACCTTCTAAATACCACAGAACTTAATATTGAGCAGACCCTTATTTACATGCTGCTTTTAATCTTTTTGGAGTTGAAATCTTCCCACGAGTCTCAGTGTTGAGCACTCAATGAAAAAGCATCCCACTAAGCTAAAATTGGCATCATAGGTGAAATGACAAAGGAACTAGCTCTGCTCTACACTATTGATCCCAAGCCATCTACCCCACTGACCTCCTGGCTTGTCCACCATCAGAGAGGAAGGGAATACCACATCATGGGAGGGTTATTTGGGGATCCCATGCCATTGCATGGAGCATTCTCATTTAAAGGGGGACTGAGACTCAGTGGAAGGAGTGGGGAGGCCCAGCTGGATCCCATTCTTTGAGAAGCAAGTGGAGGAGACACCACCCTGTCTTCTTGCTTTTATCAAAGCTGCACTTCTCAGTTGTCCACTGGCCAGTAATTTCTGGGCATGCACAATGCATTCTCCACACCCAGATGTCATAATTGGAGGACAGCTAGGATGCTCCTATGTGGTGGAAAGTGTTCTTGATGGTCTTATTTCTTTTATTTCCTCTTTGGGCTAATCTTGCTGAAGTGAACTAAGGGGGTTCCAGCAGACACATCACTGCAGGTTGGGATTCATGCACTGTGCAGATAAGGCAACAGGACTTGCACAAGGTCACTGCAGGCAAGAACTCAGGTTAGAACTGGTTTTCAATGGCTTAGTAAATTCTGTCTCCAGCTTTGCCATGAAGTTGTTTGAAGAAGAAAAAACACTTCTGTAACCTCGTAGTAATGTTATCTGAGTCAGTGTCACCTGCTGACAGCTGGATCCCAGTGAGACGTTATGAATCTGCTCTCTTGCTTCTTAAGAGAGCAGGCTGTTTATGTCACTTTGAGTGTTAGATCTTCTCTTAAGGGCTTTGTGTTCACTGAACTCCAAGTGACCCTGCTGAGCAGCATCATGTTTGACTCTTGTAGTAGGAACTGTCAGGCTGCACACAGGGAGCAGGTCTATGAAGCTCTGATGTACTCCTGCCCTCCAAACCCAACTTGGACCTGTTGGAGAGGATCTACCACCCATCTCATACATGATTGAAAATCTGTTTTCTCCCCTTCTCAGTGACTCCAGTAACAGTATAGAGGTTGGAGCTTGGCTGAGGTGGCTGTTGGGCTACAGGCTAAACAGGAGCCTCCTTGGACCTGGCTGGTGTTTGTAGGGCTCTTGGGGTACCCTCCAGGTACCTGCAGAGTGCACTCATTTCAAAGTGAAGCTTTTTGTCTTGCTCAGACTTACCCTTCTGTACTATCCCTGTAAAAAAGAGGAGAAAACCACACAAGAACAGACAGGTAGGTAAGTCTTTTAGTCTTCTCCAGTGAACTGGTCCTGCTCTGCAGTAAGCATGGAAGGAAATACATGTTACTAACACCTTTCATTTTCCTGTGGAGAGCATTTCAAATCTGTAGGCTAGTTCTCCCATCTGAAAGGCAAGCCTGGCTTCCACATAGCAAAAAGTGTTATTTTAATAATATCCTTTATCTAGCTCCAAATGTTGCAATGCTTTGAGGAGTAGGTGAATGCATTTCAGAAGGATGTTAGGTGTTTTGCACAACAGACTCAAAAACAAGACCAGAAGGATGGTAAAATTATTATTTAGGCAGGAGGAATATGGTCAGACTAGCAGAACTTGCAACTTCGGTTATTTGTGTCCTTTGCAGCTGAAACACTGATGTTGGTAGGAACCGAAGGACAGGTTTGTGGCAAAGGGACTAGACATACTTACTTAGGCAACTCGATCAAGCCCCTTCAGTGTGGGTATTTTGGACTGAATTGGTCCTTTGGCACTCTTTCAGGCAAAGATGACACATTTAAAGTGGGATTAGATATTGCTCTGCAGAACTTGAAAAAGATCTTGTATTTTGTGTGTGTGGTCTCTGTCGTATGGACATTCATGTTTTTGAGGTGGTGTCAGCAAGTCCCTTGCCACTGAAAACACTGGTGTCTGTGAAATGTGCAGGGATTACCTCTAGCAATGGAGGTTTTTAGCAGCAATCTCTATTGCTGTTTGAGCTGTGATCTGTTGAAACTGGCAGTGTCTATGCTATACCATGTTTTTGTCCAGTCTTGCTGCCAGCATCTATGAGGTGGATCTGCCCTTTTTCTTGAGTGTTGGGTTAGCACAGTCCCATGGGGATCTCACAAGAACTTTACTGAAGAATAACGTAAGCAAAGTCGATTGAAAGGTGAGATTTTGCCTGCAAGTCCTGGCACCACACAGGAACTGTTGAATAAGAACTGGACAAAAAGATATTTCAGGGGAAAATTAAGTATTGTTTTTTCATGTACCAAAAGGGATTTTTGCACCTGAAGCTCCTTGCCCTGCATGGCTCAGAGCTGCTTGAAAAATGGAGAATATGGAGAAGATCTGAGGAAGAGATGGTTCAATCTCTGGTATCCTTGGGGTGAGTTTGGGCTCAGTGGATATGAAGCTTTGGCATTTGGCTGAATTAAATTCTGGTTGTTAGCTGTCAAGTCAAGTCTGGACAAGGAAGTCTGATATCCTCTGGCTTTGCTCTGCAAAGTTAACTCAAAGCCTATTTCAAGCCCTCCCTGTCACAGATGAAAAGCTTCCTCTTCAACCCCTGCCAGTCAGAACAGACAGCCTCTGGAAAACCAAATTATGGAAACTGGTGGGAAATAAATAATTTTAAATGCCCCATATGAAGTCTGGGGAAAAGACTTGAGCATATTATGAGTTCGAGGCAATGTTGTTATCACTCCTGTTGGTATCCTTCAATACTAAGCCTTTTAGAAATGATGCTGTGGATAAAGGAGTGAAAAAGTTTTCTTGAGGCAGATAGTTGTCCAGAGCTGTTTTATTACCCAAACTTGAGGTAAATTGGGTTGATATTCAGAAATGTGATTTACTTCAACTAACAGCTATTGGAGTCTTTGTGTGACCAGGAAGCAAAACTTGGGTCTGTTTGGCATTCAGTATTCTTAGGCTTGAATTGTATTTTCTTCAAGAATCAAGACCAAGCATCATCTTGAGCAAAGCTCTTCCGCCACCTCCTGGAGATATGGGATGCAAAGACCTGGGCCTCCATTTGGTCTGTGTGTGAGCTTTTTAATTATGATGCACAACTTATGAGGTACTACAAATCCAGTGGATGTGCCGCCTCTTTGGCTGTATGTGCAAAGAAGTTACTGGAATGACAAGCTGGAGATATAAAGGGATCGCACTTCAGTCTTTACATGGAAATCTTTTCAGCAGCAAAGGTGAAAGCTTATGCCTTGGCTATAAAAGTTTCTTTCCCAGGTGCAAATGTACCTCAACGTGACTATTGATGGTAAAAATCTGAGCTGCACATGCTTTCCTGTAGTTTTTTTGATTCAGGAAGAATCCTTTCCTCTGTACCTATGATCCAAGTAACCCAAGAACAGTGATAGCTCTAATACTCCTAGCTGCCTGGGACCCTCACTGCCCACATGAGGGCTACTCTGCAGACACAGGTTAGTCCCTGTCCCTGTGTATACTGCCTAGTCCAATTTTTATTGCCTCTCCTGGTGTGTTGTGGTGCTGGGCTTGGTAGTAGCAGATCCAGCATGCTTATTGCAGGAGGGAAGTAACAATCCATCAGAAAAGTTTTACTGAAGTGTATAAAGTTCTGGTGTGGATAGACTCCACCATCCCCAAGTGAAGACCTGAACCTGCTTGGGAAGAAATCACACATCTGGAGACTGCTCCATGAAATGATTAAACACCAGTAATTCCTGGAGGCTTAACCAAGGATCCATGCAGCACTGTTGCTGTGATGGAAGGGCAGTGCAATGCTGGGGTCAGGATTACTTTATTAGATGAACAAACAGGTCCATGTAAGCCAAGAAATGCTGATGAGCAGCATAACAAACCCCACTGATGCAATAGCCAATTCTACACTCTCAGACACCTTGGTGTAAGAGTGGAAGGCCAATTTGCGACAATGTAATATGTCACTTGAAAGAAAAAAAAGGCTGTGCTTTAAGGGAAACAAAACATTCATCTACCTCAAGATGTACAACTTTTGTGACAAGAAGTATAGATGATATTTATATTTCTTATATATCCTCTAGAAAGAAAATGGTGCTATGGGTTTTAAGTTGCATTACAATCCTCCTTGTACCTTGTCCTAATTTTTATATAATCCTTTTGATTATAACATGCATATTTGTGTAGCTGGCTGTGTTGTCCAGTATTGCACTAGTGTCTGCACTGCTGGTGTTCTTGTCAGTCAATAAATACGAGTTGTTTTCTAAGAGTGTACATTTCTGCCTTTCAGGGAACATCCCTGGGAAGTAGGTTTGAATAACTCCATTCCTCCATTGGCACATTCACATTATTCCTTCAGTTCTCCTCTACCTGCACCCTCTCCAGAAGATAACTAGAAATGTCCATTTCTGCCCATTCAACAGTAAAGGTTGCCCAGGTGGGCTGAGCTTAGGTATGTTTGTGTTAAAGAGATGTGACATTAGTGAGCCAAATCTCATCAAGAGCATGTCAATGGCATATTTCCTGTAGCAGCAAAACAGACTGGATTCTTGTGTACCTGGTTGCTCTGTTCTGATGCTGGTGCCTCTGTGTCAGCCGTTTGGATGCGACTATTTGTGGAACTTAGCAACTGGGCTGATGCAACTGGTGCAAAAGTCACTCAGCCTCAAAGACATGACTCCAAGGTGCCCTGTGCTCCTCAGACTCTCCCTGGGGACGCAAGGGCGGTTGTCTGAGGGAAGCCTGTGGACATGTAGAGGAACACCAGGTCATAGTTTTTGCGGGGAGGGATGATGGAGCTGGCCTTGTGCTGCAGTGATGACACCAGACTAGCAGCTCTTCTTGCCCTTCATCTTGGGCACACAGGAGCTGCCAGCTCCAGCAGTCCTGAGCAACGGCTGAGAGTGGGTTTATCAGGTGATCCCAAAGAGCTCCCCCAGACCTTGGTCTGGCACCAGGACACCACAGCATGGTGACACCTCATCACATTGTGGTGCTCAACAGTGACCACACAAGGCCAGAGGAGGGGCCATGGCCACAGGCTGTGTCTGATGCACATGCCAAGCTAAGCCCTACAGGAAGCGTGGTTAACTGCTGTGTCCACAGTCCTCAGCACAGTCCATAGCCAATGTGTGCAACTGCCCAGGCCTAGCATGGCCCAGAGCTGCCAGTTGTGGGCCACAATAGAGCCACTTCACACTGTGGTTTGCTTTCTGGTTGGGATCTTGTTGCCCCATTGCTCCCCCCCCCCCCCCCCCCCCCGGCTCACTCCTCAGCTCTTGCACATAACTTCTGAGTTTCAATTCTGGCCTGCTAGAAGGGACCATGGTGTTGCCCAGCCTTAAAGGTCCACACAGAGCTGTCCAGCTGCTTGGCACATACCAAGCTGAAAGTGTGTGAGAAATACCATTCAGAGTAGTTGGGTTCTCCCAGGGTAAAGCATGCCAGTGCACTGGGGATGATAAATAATTCAAGATTCTCACGGGTCCTCTCCCAACCCTCTGCCCTAACCTACTCTCTGGCATTCCTGGTTGTCTCCTACGGTCTGCCTAGCTTGCCAACTGGAGTAGTGCAGTCCATGCAAAATCTGATTTCCAGGAAAAATATAGCAAGCAATGCATCTCTATGGACAGGTCAGTGGCATTTTCTTGGAGATTGGATGAAGCAAGAAGGAGCAGATCTAGCACCAGCCTTGTTCTAGGAATGTCTGTCTGTCATAGGCACCAACATGGCTCAGGGCTTGGGTCAGCCTGGTGTCCCCAGGAATGTTCCCCCCTCCCCCCAAACCAGTACTACTGAAGTGGGGTATCAACCGTCCCTGAAAGTTTGGGGAGAGCCACACAGCTCTTGTGTATCAGCCTCTTTAGCTTCATTGATAAGCATCATGTGGCTTCCTGGGGATATGCCAGTCTTAGGCTTTCTTGGGGCTTGTTTTGCATCCCCAGTTGTCCCCAGTTAATGCTTCCCCAGACCCAGTGAGGCAGTGGTATCTACTTAACCTCCTTAGTGCATGAAGAGTGCTGACTCTGGGGATTTTTTTTGTCAGACTGTACCAGGGTGCGTTAAGAATTCCTACCCAGCTTGGCTCTGCTGTCTTATGAAGCAGCAGTGGCTACCATGCCCTTCTGGATGCTCAGCAGCACAGCACAGAGACAACAAGGAATCAGCCCTCAGACAGATCAGGAAGAGATGCTGAGGCAAGGCAGATTTTGTCTGTGTGCTGTTTCGACTCATTTGCAGGCTGAATCTGTCCCAGAATGTTGCCTTAAGCATTTCCTTACAGGCTACTTTTGCCTGTCAGCTGTTTCATGGCACCAAAAGGCAGCAGGACTCTTAGGTCCAGGGTCAGGGCCTAAATGGAAACCTCAAATCTTGCTGTGAGAGGAAATGGTCCTAGAAGAAAAGGAGCATTGGTGGAGAACTGGGTGGCAGAACATGGTGAGATATGCCCTCCTCCCTCAGCAGTGTCAGGCAGCACAGAGCCTGGGCACACAAGGGGCCAGCCAAGCCCTTAGCAGGCATGTAGTGTTCCTGAGATGATCTGTTCCTGGGCTAATCGTGATAGGAGGTATTTTTTTTCTCAGTCCTATTGAGCGTACACAGAGTGGAGGTGTTGTGCATGTGCTGGGTGAGTGCAATGAAACCTCCTCGTGCTGCTTGTTACAGTTGCAGTGGGATTAAAATGTCATGGGAAAGAGCTTCTGGCACATGAGGCAAGTAGGATGCCTACTCATTTGTGCGGCCATGCTGAAAATCCCCCACCTTGCTGGATGGAGGAAAACTGGACCATTGGAGCTGGGAAGGTCTCCTGGTTTTTTTGGGACATGTGCTGGCTTTCGGGCGGACATGCTGTGACGGGTCCCAGCCAGCCCTACCATCACTCTCACAGGCAGCAGGGACCTCCACCGAGCTCTTTGAAGGCACAGCTCTCCCTAGGCAAGAGACCAGTGGGAGCCCCAGATACAAAAAGCACAGGGTAGTTTGCAAGTCGCATCTTAGATAGAGGAAATGATGGAAATACCTTTTCTTGACAGATCAGTGTCTTCTAGGCCACATTGCTTCGCTAAGTAGCATCATGGATGGTCAATGTCCCATTGCTTTGGGGGAGCAAGCACCTCAATGGAAGCAATTAATAAATAGCACAAATCATATTCCTGTTTCATGTCAGGGGTGTTACCATCACTGGGTAGCTGTGGAAATTCCCAACCAAGCAATTTTTCCCTCTCATTCACAATTGCATCTAAATTACTGTACAAATCAAACATCTCCTACAGTGACAGCTGCAAAGTGTGAGCCATGTGTCCTTAGCATGGCTTTGCCACTGTTCACATTATCAACCTGGATGCTGAAATACCACTCGATGCTCTAGGTTCTTCAGTGCCAGCATTTGTTCTAACACGTAGGGGTGATGGGAGAAACCCTGTGGCTGGAGATCAGCCCGTCTATGCCCACCTTGAGGGCCTTTGCTGACCTGTACTACTTCTGCAAAACCTCTTTTTGTGCTCTGGTTTCTGTAATAGCAAAGACAGGACTCAAGACATGTCCTTGGGCATGTTTGTATGTGCTTCAGGTTCTATTTTTCTAAAACTGAATGCTTTAGGGATTTGCAACCTAACCTTAGATGTCTGAAAGCTTAAGCTGCAAATATGAGTCAGTCAAGGGAAAGAAACAGGCATGTCCCAGACCAGGCCATCCATATTAAAAATGTAGGGCAAACGAACTCCGCTAGGTTTTTCCCAGCTTATGCTAGTTTTAATCCCATAACTGTGCCTGGGACAACAGCCTCAGCAACCTGTGATGTGTTTGCTAATGCCATTCTTCTGCGATTGTCTGAAAGGCTTTGTGAAAAGCTTCTGCTAGGACTCATTTTTGAAATGTAAAAGGCATGATACCTTCTGCAGGCTTTTCTGGACCTAGCGTGACTCTTTTAGTTTCAGCACCAACATTGTCCCAAGGCTTTGATTAGAAACCTGAGTTGACAGTGTTGGATGACATCATCTCTGTCAGCTCCTAGCCAAACTACCCATTCCTATTAACATCCCCTGTTATACAGCACATTTTGAATTTGAATACCTATAGATAAGACATTTTAGCAGCCATACTGGATAGAAACTACCCATCAAAATATAAATGTTATATTTATTTATTTTATTTATATTTATGTAAATATAAATTTCTGAAACCTTTGTATCCCTTTTGTCAGTGGATAGAGGCATGTCACTATTTTTCTGAACTTACTGATACTCCTCATTGCCTATCAAGATGCATATTTTTCCCCTGATCTTTCTCTGCTGTTTTTTAACCCAGTGTCACAAATATTTTCCAGAGCATTTTGGAGATTTTTCTCCTTTTTATCTTGGTTAGTAGAATATCAGGTCTGCAAATGTTGATGCCTTGGATCTATCAGATATTGATGATTTTGTCAATATCTGTTGGTAAAACATTTTGCATGCAGAAATAAGTCCCAAGACTACATGGGAAAGATCCCTTCCAAATGGTATGTTAAAACTGCTCAGCTGCTAGCCCTGTTTTGGAGACCTTGCAGAACCAAGATATACTACCTACAGGGATGTTTTTAACTGAATGTACAACAGGGCACTTTTAGATTTTGTCACCTTTTCTCTATCTGCTGCCAACTGCTTTCCTCTCTCACTACAGGCAGCTGGGAATTGATATTAGATGTTAGATCCTAGGCCCAGCATGTGTTGAGCTATAAGACACTTGCTTTCGTGCCAGGTGCAGTATCATTTGTGGAAGCATGTGTTCTCACATTTCAACTGCTTTGCACCTCGATAGACCCCTGCTTATGTGGAGAAATTTTAGATGTCTGTGCAAAACTCTGCTTAACGTCTTTGTTGCATTTCCCCCCACCCCAAATCACCTCCACGGATCCCCAGCTACACCAGGCATTTGTTCTAGGGAGTTTTGCAGGTCTCCTGACTGACCCTGACAGGTCTCGTGACCAACTCTCTGTATGGACAGCATGAAGAAACTGGCGAAGAAAACACTATGTGCTGCTGAACCGTTCCCAGAAGGAGGTCTTCTTGGATTCAGCTCTTACCTATTAAATCAGTTATTATTCTGACTCACCTGTTGGCCCTTGGAAGGGCTCTGCTGTGAATCTAATCTTGCCTGATGCTATTGCAGAGATACAAATCCATGCCCTGTAGTTGCCTCGATACCAGCTTCTTCCTGACTGCTGCCTGACCTGATTTGCTGGCTTTCCTCCAGTGTCCCTTGCCTCACTTTGCTTTTTATTCAGTTTCTGTTCCCTCCCCCATCCCTGATTCAACTCAGATTCTTCATCCTTCCCTCTGTGCTGCTCTTGCCAAAACCCACCCACCTCTTCCATTTCTCCATCCCATCTTGCTTTTAGTAGGAAAGTTATTCATGGCATTGCACTGCCCCAGGCAAGCTCCAGTGCAAAAATACCTTGGGAGCATGGGGGCATGGCTGGGGTTAGCAGGGTAAGCAGGGCCAAATCCAGCTATATCTTGTAAACAGACTGCTAGACCATGCTGGTAAAAGATGTTACATGTGGAAAGGGAGAGCAGTTGTTGGTCTCCCAGCTCCCTGTGTGGCTACAGCTATGGTTTATACCCATCTGCAGGGCACTTGTCTCTGGCTTTTGAGACTTGGGCTTGTCCTGAGAAGAGCTGTCAACAGGGTGTGAGTTGGAGTACTCACATAGTCACTCCAATTCCCATCAGAAAGTCACCTGGTGTCTGAGAGCTGGGAGGTGTAAATAGGTACTTGTCTCCTTTTGTGTATCTTAGTTACAGTCCAAAATCAGGGCTTGTTTTGATTTTCCTCTCTGTCAATTTTGGGCAAGTTCTCCCAGTGTTTAAACCTTTTACCCCTCCCTGAATTCTGCAGGTCTAGCAATGGTGAGATGGAAATTGAGGAAAGGAAAAAGAACAACAAGAACATGACTAAGAAACTGTAGCATCACCCAGCTATGGACACAGGTGACCCTCAGGGAGAGCAGAAGCCAGGAGACAAGTGCAGATGAGGTGGGAAACCCTTTTGCAACCATGTTTGCCAGCAGATGCTTGGCTGTTTGTCTGGACAAGCCCAGCAGCTTGGAAGACAGAGAAATAAAGAGCAGCATCTTGTGCTGATCCAGGTTGTGACTGTTGTGTTACTGACTTGGGAGAGGGGGAGAATGTTCCCCTCCCTGCTATCCAAAAACACCCTGAGGTCACCTGAAACCAGTACACTTTTATTAAAAAAAAAAATAAAAAAAATCTTCTTAAACATGTTTTCCCCTCCTCTGTGCTGAGCTGCTCTCAGGCTCACCCTGTGTGCCCAGAGGCTCTGAGAGCCACAGCCCGCGCAGGTGTTGTGGAGGACCCAGGGCTCTTCTCCCACCCTGGCTCCGGAAAGGATGGGGGAATTGCTGAAGGGGGAGGGTGACACACATCAGGAACCAGAGCTGCCAGCATTACGTCTCACGTTTCCTCCTGCTCTGGCTGTGGAAAAAGGTGGGTCAGGTTTGAACAGGAGGTTTAGTCTGTGGCTCATAGCCCAAGGTCAAATGAGATTTCTGCAAGACAGACAGCGGCATGTCATATTAGGTTGTTTTTACAATGATAACCCAACACCCTCCCAACCCTCAGGCCCTGGCATCCAAAGAAAGGTTTTCTGGGGGGCAGAGCAGCATGGCCATCCTCTCCTCTGATGCATGACTCCAACATCGTCTTCCTAGCTCTGTTGTTGATGTGTCATGGGCGGCTCCCCCATGCCCTCAAGTATTATGTTTTGGGCAGTACAGTACAAAGATGCCCAGGCTGATACTAAGGCTCCAGATGTTAACATAACACAAATATTAATTGCCATTAACATTAGTAAGTAAGGGCATGCATATTCCTGGGGAAGTTTTGGAGTATTGAGTCTGAATTCCAGACAAAGGAGTGATGTTGTCCCATTTTACTTCTCTGTGGAGGTAGGTAGAATTCAGTTTGACCTACGAGCACCCTGGGGCTTGCGAAGAGTCACAAACAGTACAGGACCATTTGTTCCTGTGCTATCTTCCACCACCATTGAGTTTTTTCCTCATTTCAATAAGAACTCATGTAAACCTCCAAAAGGCTCAGCTTCCAGTGACTGAAGAGATTTTGATTGGGGAAGAAGACCACCTTCAGAGCATCACCCATCAACCATCACTATGCTGTGAGCCAGCTCCCCAACCTGTGAATGAGGCACAATTTTCCAACCTCATCTCCCTTGGACATTTATCTCTGGCTGGTCTGGCTTGGCTGCAGGGTCCACCATGTCATCTGCTTGCGATCCTGCAAGGCAGCCCCTGAGAAGATAAAGCCTGTCACACAGTGGCTTACAAACCTATGGCTGGTCAGGTTACTACTCTGACTGCATTGCTAATCCCAAGGGATGCATTTGGTTGTTTAAAAAGCAAACAAATGTAAGAAAAGAAAGATATAGATTCTAAAGCATGAAACCAAAGAGGTTTGTAGTGACTGAAGGCTATTCCTTAATTCTCCCGTACTTACAGTTTCTGTTTCTTTGATATGAAGAGAAGTAAATGAATACTGACTCACTTCTCCTAGACTGAAATAATTCTCTACTAATAAATGGAAACACAGCAATTCTACAGCTCTCTTAGATGCCAGAGTTGCAGACCAGTGATGTGATGATGCAGTTATGTTCAAATGCAACAAATAGCTCCTTCCTATCCTTTTGGTTTCTACACAAGATGTTATGTCTTATTGTAGTGACTGGGTCAAATAAATTGCAGTTGTGAAGTTAAAAGGAATTGGCTAGGAAGCTTGGAGTTATTAGCAATGATGTTTAACAAATCTTGGGTTACTGGAGAAGTTATGTGGAGGAGGGGAAAAGATCCCGTTGAGTTGTGGACTGGTTTCATTAATGCCCAGAAAATGATGGAAAAGCTGACATGAGATGTAATATAAATCTGTCTAGCTTCAGTTGCAAACTGCTAACTCACATTGTCTGTTACCTATTAGAATAAACAGATATCTGTTCTTGGAAGTCTCTTTGTTCTATGCCTGGCATTTATCTCCCTCTTTGATCAATTAAGTAGGATATGCTTCTCTTTTCTAGGTATGAAGGATATTTTCTGTATCTAAAGTCATTCATTTGATGTAGTGACAGAATATGTTCTATTTTAAAAATGCATAATAATTATTGCTCATTCTGTATCAATATAAATGAGACTGATGATAAAGCAGTTGCAAGGGAATTATTCTCTCATAGGGATGTTCACAGAGGGGTTTGTTCCTGGCATAGCCATGTTCAAAACATGCTGGTGATTGGACTACTGTAAATTATTATCAATGAAAGTGATAATTATTCAGAAGACCTAAATAATCCTGTGTAATTAAAACCAGAAGCCAGTTTTAAAGAATACTCTGGATTACATTGTAACCAAACTTACTTAAATAGCATGGTTGGGACTCATCCACTTCATGCAAACACTGTGCAGACTGTTGAAGACTAGGTCCCTGTCAGAGAGGCAGGCAATTCTTCAACTCAACTCCCTTATTTCTCCATCAACTGTAAAAAGTATTTAGCAGTGAGTTTTACCAAAGTGCATGGGTATCTAGAGTGTAGCGGGGGAGTCGCTCTCCAGTTGCAGTGTTGCAATGTTTATCCCCTTTCTGACCACGGAGTGTGCCATGCAGCTGTCTAGCTCGGCATGTCTCAGCTCCCCTTCTAACTGAATCAGGACCTAGTCGATACAGTGATGGCACAACCTGCTACTGAAACCAGCAAGACACACAGATCCTAAAACTACACACAGGAGAGCACTGTTAGGAATAGGACTCTGTACTGGTAAAAATCTTACTAAGACATTGTGAAAAAAGTGCCTGCCCTGCTTGTTCCCCTGCATCAGTGATCCGATCAAAGCAACAGCATTCAGACCAAGCTCTGAAGAAAAGCAGATGCTGGGAATGGGTGTGCTTCAACACCGGGTGGTCTTATATCTCTGTTCCTACTATTGCCTTTGGGGACTGATGTGGTGTCCTCTAGGCGAGAGGCTCTGCAGCCCATCCACGGTGCCCAGAACTACCTGGGAGCCCCCTCCCAACACAATGCCATTTCTTAGATCTCTGAGCAATCTGCTCTGCTCAGTGTCTTCTTCCCCGATTAATAACGTTGCTGTCAGTTTGGATTACAGACCTCCACTTTCTTTGTCTCAGCTTAAAATACTTGTGGTTTCATATTCTGTCAGAAGAGATATATAAAAGAAGAGCTTTGCTTAAAGTGCAGATGATGATGGAAAAGGAATGTCTTGCTACAAATTCCTGCAGGACTCTTTATTGGATTCCTCAGGACTTATTGAAAGGCAAAAATATAGGGAGGGATTGAACAGTATGGGGGGAACGGAGAGGTCATAGGAGCTGCATATTGTGGCATTGTGGGAAAGATAAGACAAGCCTATGGCTTGAACAGAGATAACAGTGAAAGAGTTTCTACAGTTATCTAGGCAATTCTTTCACTACTTCACTATTTGTCCTGTTAGAGAAAAAAAACACCCAACAACTCACCCAACAACCAAAACAAAACTGAATGCCCAACTGAAGTTGCTTTTATGGAAATTTAAGTCCCTTGCTTCTTAGTGCATTTGGGACAGGAGGAAATTTCCTGTGACTGGCTGACTGGATATGGTCCTTCCCATGTCACAGAGATTCTGATTAACTTCTGCTGGAGGAATGCTTTTTCTTCTGCTCTGACTTCACAATATCAGATCCCACTGCAACTCCCGCAGCTCAGCAAACTCATTTGTAAAAAACATAAGACCCGAAACTTGTCTCAACTTGGAGGCAGAACCAGTCCTTTATAAATCATACATCTTAAGAAGCACCCATGCCACATATATCTCATGGTGTTTATATCTTCTGGCTTTCTTGAAGGAGACAACATGGATGTGGCATTTACTTTTTTAAAACATCTTTTCCCTTCTCCTTATTTTTTTAGATTATTTCTCAGTCTCTCAGACATATTTTCATATGAAGTACTACCTTTCACTCTGTCTGCTACCCCTCTAGATCTCTGTTCCCTGTAAATGAGGGATGTTGGTCTTAACTCCATTTTGGTTTGTCTTGCTAACTAAAACAGCAATTGTTCCACTAAGATTTTTATGTTGGCTTAAACTGGACACCCACCCACCTAGCAAACCCACCCCTGATTTAAGCTAATATCTCTGTAATCATTCTATTGCATTCTCTATGCAATGGAGATTAATTTCTAACTGGTAAATATTTGATGAGTTGGTAATTCTTCAAAGAAGATAAAATAAATAGAAGTGTTACATCTTTTAGGAATAAAATATGAGATGTGGATTTGAGGCTGACAGAAACTGTGGTGAGGCATAGAAATATCCATCACTGTCCTTTGCAATACTGGGTAGGACAGTACCCAAAGTAGGACATACCCAAAGAGAAACGGAGGTGGCCATAAACAGAATTCTTACCAGTTCTGGGAATAAGGGTAAGCCATGACAATAAAATCAAGGTCAACAGCTAATTTCAGAGCTGAAAATGTGAGAATGGTTTTTGATGTTCTACCCTCAGGGTGCATTTATTAAAAACAATTTCTTCCTAGTAGATAAATCTAACTGTAGGGAATCCTTCTGAGCTGAAGACTAGTGTGACTTGGACAAATGTCAAACTGAGAAATGGAAGAGAAAGTTGTGAGATTCTTGTGTGAACTCCATGGTTGGAAGAGACAGTCAGATAAAGGAGGATAAAGTAACAGACAAGTTACGTCACCTGGGCAAGCAGATGGAGAGCAAAAGTAAGAAAATTCCTATACTGGTGGACAGCATGGTGCTGTGGGCAATATGGACACTGAAGTATCATTCCCTTAACATTCTTTCAGATATGGCTGAACCCCGGCCCTACTTGTTCCTCCTCACTTCCTTATCTGCACTACCCACATCCAGGAAGACACAAAGCTGTGCTGGTCAACCTAAATCCTGATAAATTTGGGTGGTTATATCACACAGAACACATTCAGTTCCTATCAAACTGTCCTGTATGCCTTGAAAAGATCAGTGTCTTAGAATAAAAAGGGAGAGGAAAAAAAGTAATGTGAGTGGATGTAGATTTGTATATTTGATCTTGGTACTAGGCAAAGGATTTTGATACAACAAGTAATTGAAGAAGTGGGATTTGGCTAAAACACTGGTTTATCAGAGGACAATTGTGATAGACCAGTCAAACAGTTTGATAAAGCAACTGTTTCCTTAAAAAAACCCCAAACTAAATCTGAATTCATTTGAAATGAGTTCTTATCTAGTCTTTTAACATGGAAGAAGACCTTGCTTGGTTGCCATCACCTTTAGGTTCAGAAAAGGTATTATTTATTCCAGTATTATAATCATTAACTAATGCAAATTCTCATAATACCAGAACCAGGACTGAACCGGGGGCATTGCATGAAGTTTTATAATGAAACCTCATAACTACTCCCTGGAGATACCTTATTGTCATTGGAGGTAACCTATGTTTTTCTAACCTACTTCAGTGGCTCAAGCGAAAACAAGATATATGAATCTACTTGCTTCTCTCTTAGCCACCAGGCTTGTTACCCTCACACTGGAGCTGAACTGTTTTGGTGTGATTTCTTCTTGAAAAGTCCATGTCAGCTGTGTCTTAATTTAATGCGTTAATAGCACAAAGCTGGGAGGCACTGCCAAGACAGAAGTAATAGTGATATCCTGGGCCATGTATCTATGTCTCTGACAATGTGTAGTAGAAAAGAGATGTAATTCAGGAGTATAGAATGGAAAGATATATATTTACGAATTCCTAACAGCACCTTCTGCTGTAAATTTGGAGTTTGTCCCTGGAAAGCATAAGGGGAGAAGAAAAGCTTATGAGTCAATCACTGAACAGACCTGAAACTTCATATGTTGCAGCCATGAAAACCAGAAATGAGATGTTCAGAGGGTGGGAAGAGTAAGGGGGAGAAAGAAGAGGGGAATGGCATGAATGTAGAAGGCTTGTTGCCATCAGATTCCTTCAGTCTGGTAGTGGCTAGTGGTTAATAAGTTTGGCACCCATAATAGTGATTGTGGAGGGTAATTTCTTATGTGTGGTTACTGCTTTCTGGTACAAGGAGAAGACTATAACCCTGAAAGAAGTTTTCTGAGCATACTAATTCTTGCTTGTCAGAAATTACAAAGAACAGACATAAATATTTTCAATCCAGTATGGCTGGATTTGCTCTAATGCTCTATGGCTGGATTTGCTGTAATTGCTCTTGTGTGCTGCTGGATGACAAATAAGGGCACAGTGATCACCAACCGCCCTTTCCCATATGGAGGAGGAGAAACAGAGGAGCAGATAAGAAATTAATCTGTGACCAAGAGCTAGTGCGGAGAACCCAAAGATTATGGAGCAAATTAGAGGATATGCCCTGCCTATCCTCAGGGGCTTCAGTCACTGCCCCTGGAATAGGCACTAGCCTCATAGTAAGTGTCCTTTGTTGGGTCTGACATACATTGAAAATATCTACCTCCCCATCCCAAGCCTGTCTGCCTAAGGCTGCTTTGAGCATGATGATTTCGAGGTATTAATTTGTCTTTCAGCAGCCAGTTAATTGATTCAGGTATTACTGATCTTGGTACTACCATTCATGACTTCAGTTAAGTCTCTGTCAACCAAGTTCTTGTTACTCCAGGCCCTTGCACTGGTGTCTTGAATGGTATTTGCAATTGGGTAATTTCTTCCTGCCATGTAAGTCTATTCTCATATCATCACTGAGGCATCCTTCATACACAGAGCAGTGCCCACCAGATGGACCCTGGATAGAACCTGGACAAAACACATTTTCAGTATTGCTTAACCAGTTGCTTTCTCTTACAGAAATTATTTCCCTTAGGGGAATTTATCTTTGTTCTAGTCTCTAGGAAGCCTTTGCACTGTTGGTGTCTAGCCCATGGGACATGATAGCAATGGAGCTATCCAGCTGCCTTCTAAGCTCCCTCATCTCTTGATTTTCTTTCTGTTTTCTTCTTCCACAGTTGAGTTCTCAACCTCTTCTTTTTTTTTGTCCCCAAATGCTCCTTTTATTCATTGATAAGAGAGAAGTTCCTTTATTTAATGTGTTGGCCATAAAATCAATTTCTTTTGCCATTTTCTGTTGTCTTTTCTGGTCTGAGTTCCCTCACTGTTGTTGGCATTCCCACCTTTTGTCATATATGGTATGTCATTGACATATATGTCATATATGTTATTAGATCTTGGATTGCTCCTGCTTTGGAGAAGTTCCTCCGGGGGGGGGGGGGGGTGGGCAGTGACTCTGCTGATCCTTTTCCCTCCCTGTGTGTATTTCCATTCTAGTACTGTCTTTCATCAAAATTGAGCATAGATGTTAGGATCTGGGTAAGCAGTGAAATACAGTTGTCTCCAGATTTGCACCTGGAATTTCTGGGTGTTTTGTATTAGTGCCTGGGCAGATGTCAGGGGCTGTAGACAGGACAGTTGTCCTGTTAGTGCGAGAGCTGGTTCCCTGTGGCACAGGATGGGTATCAGAGGAAGAAAAGGATCTAGGCAAGCTCCGAAGGGGCTATGTACAGGGCACACTTGCTCATCCCTCCCCTGTTCCTTATTATACTAGATACCTAAGAATAGCCAAACTGAGCGTTAGGGGAGCAAGAACAGGTAGGACAGGTCTGCTGTGCCTGTGGCTTTTTCATGTGCCTACACCCAGCAGAATGAGAGGTATTGCATGCCCCTTCATCCTAAGCTGCTGCTAATGATTTCTTCTGCCCGGAGGACACAGTTGGGATCGATGGAGGGTCAGCCGTTAGACATACATTTCCCAATGCCCAGCATAGCACGCAGGGTCAGGGAGCTAATCATCACTCCTATCTTGCCTGCCTTGCTGCAGTGTCCAGCCTAGGGCAATTGGAGGTGCATTAAAGATTAAACAAGAGGTGGGGGGTCTAGTGAGTGTGTTGGAGTAATTCCAGGGTGGGTGGGCAGTGGTTGGCCCAAGCAAGTGGATATCTGCTGCAGCGGCCCCTACTTTAGATCTTTCAGCCGAACAAACCAGCGGCATCTCTGTTGAGACAAAAAATGCCTCTAGCTAAAATTCCACTATCTGACCTCAGAAGGGCTCCAGCTGTTTCTGCCACCAACATAGCAGCTAGAAGAAGAGTTTTAAAGAGGTTGGCCATGCTGAAAGAGAAACTCACTTCTTCAGAGGGTCTGGCAGGACAGAGCCTTCCTCTGCTTCGCTCACCCCTTTCAGTGTAAGTGTGAACACAGTGTGGCATGAGTGTTGGCTATTCTCAGATGAGTGTCACTTCCCAGCACCATGCCATGTAGATTTACTGCAGGACCTTGACACTTCTAAGGCGGGAGGATTAAACGATTGGCTTGCTTGACATACTCATTCCTAATGCCTCCAACCTCTAAAATCAGTACACTGCAACTCCTGCCCTACTAAAATAAAAACATTTTCATGGGATTAAGAAAGCACCTTCCATCTGAGGTGCACTTAGTGGCACAGGGGGTCATCCCATGGCTCTGAATACATCGGTGTCAGTCTCGGAGATGACTTAGGCAGGCAGCTCACACACCTTCCTCCTTTGCAGGGCTAATCAGTGTGCTGTGTGTTAGCATCTAGTGTTAATGGGTCTGTTCTGACTCCAGTGGTCAGTGGAGTGCATTCATATCTGGCTTGGGTACCTGGGAGTTGTCATGGGTAGCTGTGCCCTTAGAGGCTGACTGCAAAGCTTGGCACTTGAGGGAGGTAGGAAAATGGTTTGTCTGGCACTTAGTGATGCTGTCTGGAGCTGTGTGGGCTCAGGAAGTGGTGCTGGCTGATTGCCATCCTGCAGACCCTGCTCTTCAGTTCCCCAGATCCACAGCTTTTCTTTGAGCCTCAAATTCACAGCCATCTTTGTGTGATTAGCAAAAGAGCAGAGGAAGAGATTCATCCAATGTGCTAAGTCAGAATTACAGCCCTGAGGTAAAGGTGGTACTCCCCATTCCTTCTGGCAAGCATTAAAATCTGTTCTCTTCAAAGATAATCAGTTTCAAGGCTTGCTGCTTAGTCAATGATCCTTCCCAAGTAGTCCTGACATGGTGAGGGCTCTTTGTCAGAGCTTCCTCAACTAATGATTCAATGTCCACACCTGAGCTAGTTAGTTACTCTGTGCTCCCTTTATGGTCAGTGAAAGAATCAGGCCCTCACAGGATGAATGCTCTCTGACAAGGGCCAAATGAATTGCCCTGAGCCTTTTTTCTTCACTGAATATGAGCAGAGCATAAGGTGACTGGCTCACACTTGCCATCTCGCTTTCCAGCTCCAGGATGGAGATGAATCCCATCCGTGCGGTCTCAGGCTCTGGACACTCACCTGCATGCTCCTCTTGCTGATAGGAGGTAATGTTTTCAGTGGCATTAATGATATTAATCGAAAAATTTTTAGCTGTGCTGATCATCTAGGATTACTTCTGATCATGGGCCTTCATGCTCTTCAGCTAGAGTGATTGTAAAGCATCCTCTCAACAGGCTCCTGTCCAGGTTTCCCATTGCCAATAAAGCAATTCAGAACATGGGCTGCAGTTGCTATTCTTATAAACTGAGCATTATGTATTTCGTGTGATACGAGGGAAGTGTTATTCATTTACTGGAATTATCCTTTTATCAAGTGAGTTTCCTATTGCATTTCACCCTTCATTGCACTGGCAGTTCATTTTTTTAACAAGGCTGTTTCTATTCTCGAAAGTATATTTAAGAGGTTTTGTAATTTCACGGTGAAATACAGAACATTTCCTTTTCTTTTTAAAAATGTTTTCCAAGCATCCTTAAATTCTGGAAAACTTGGAGCAACAATGAACAAACCTATCATGAAATTAAAAGATAACAAACAGGGCCTTACAAGAATTTTCCCTAAATTGTCTTTGAAAATAATCTGTTATTGTATTTTAATTTTAAGCCCTTTTTACTTGTCAGATTTTGTTTTCTGTTTCCTGTTGTAGCCTTTGTTTCCTCAGTCCTGACTTGTGCTGAAAATCTGCTCCTGGGTCCTTTTGTAAACTTCTGGTAAGACTTATGAGAGGGATTCAAGCAGTGGTGACCAAACTGTGCAATGTGTGATTCAAGGTGTTCAGTCACGCACAACCCCAAATACATCATTTGTGAGGACTGAATTGCCTACAAAGCAGGATAGTACGGGGTAACTGATCAGGCAACAGGCAATACTAGAGCAAAGAAGTGAGGCTTAATTCTGCCTCTCTGAGGGTCATAGGCAGACCACGGGGACAACACTGAAGCCGTGAGCCAAGTCAGGACAGGAATCAGGAATTGGGGTTGAAAGCCAGGAGTCAAACCACAAATTGTCTTGGCACTTTCCAGTAGCTCATTGTGAATTAGCAGCAGAAATGCCCCTGCTGTGGGTGTTTGTTAATCAAGCATGGAGATAAAGTTGCAGGAAGGGCAAATTTGTCCCTGGTATGAGTAAGCCCTCAGTAACTCTGCTGGCTCTGGTGGGTCCCCTCTGAGTGGGCTCAGAGTGAAGAGATGAAAGGGCACACACGTGAAGAGATTTTTTCATCACAGCTTATCACGGGAAGTTTTAAGAAGACAAGGGAAGTTAGGTATATTTTCATGGAGGAAGATGAAGGGAAGAGGGTCTTTTTTAAGCTAAGATTTTAAGATGATGGACCAACATGGTTAAGAGCAGTGTGTTGGAGATTTTGACTGAACTTCAGTTCTGGCAGCCAAGCCATACTGTTAAATACATCCCGTGTATCTTTATCTACGTATTTTTTGCAGTTCTTCTTGGCCCATGTCTTGAGTTTCCCCCAGCCTCTTCAAACATTGCACCATATAAGCAGAAGCAAAAAAAAAAAAAAAAAAAAAAAAAAAAAAAAAAAAAAAAAAAAAAAAAAAGTCTTTAGAATATTTGAACCCACAGGTGAAAATGACACTTGAAATAAAAACCTGGTTTGCTGCACAGAGGACTATAATGATAAGAAAATTCAGATAGAAGAACTCAGCTGAGAATTCAATCTGTGACATTCTTCTAAACCCAATTAACCTAATCCAATACTTCTCTCTGAATGGGATGATGAGATGCAGTCAAATTTTCTCCCAAGGACTAGAAATAACCCGCATGTGTGCTTGTCAGAATAAGTCTTGTGAGTAAACAAAGCAGAAGGAAGAACCTAACAGTTATCCTGGATTAAAAGTCCACATAAGGACACCCAGGGATGAATATGTGAGCAGAGCAATGAGGTAGGAGACTTCCCCAGGATGTTCTTCTGGTCTCCAGAACTTGCAGTTCAGGGGCTCAGGGAGGAAGACATTTCTGGAGTAACTGAAACCTCTTCAGTAAAGAGAAAAAATAGATTACTTTAGTCAAAAGATCAGACATGGGCAGGCGGGGTGAAACTGCCTGTGAATGTTGACATTAAGAACTAAATAAATTATTTGCAGAGACTAGGGTGGCTGTGGAGAAGGGCAAAATGTAGATGGACAACCACTACGCTGCACCTGTAGAAGCAGAGCAAGCAGTATGTCAGCCTGGATCATTGGAAGTTGTGAGTCACCAGCCAGGCTTTTGATGAGACTGAAGGGTTTGATCAGGGGAGAGTCATGACACAATGGGCTACTTAGCTTGGTTCTTAAGGTAGCAGCTGCCATATTAGCTTCTCATCATGAAGTTCCACCGTACTGAGGCACCTTACCAGAAGAGGATCTTAGGGGTGGACAGGCTAGCACAGCTGGATAGTCCTGTCTTGAAACAACCACATGAAAGTTGTGGGAGCTCTTATGATATGCCAACAGGAAGTTTAATCTCAGTGCAACCAGCAAGCTGTCACTGTGTTAATTTAAATAGGACCGTATCCACTCTAATGGTGTGAAAGGATTGTGCAGAGTGCTCCATGGGGTACATCACATAACCAGACAGAGTCATGTTGGCTCATAACACTGCGATTGCCAGGTCTTCTACATGGGTATTTCATGAGTGATGAGGTCCTGTCACCAGGGACAGGTAGATGTCTGCTGACACATGGGGGGCCCTGTTCTGTATTGGTCCTTTCTCAAATACAGATTCACTGCATTTATGGAGGTCTCAGACTCCTGCTATGTAAGTGCCCTGGTGCTTCATTGACTGGGCTTCATTCTCTACTCATCTTGTTCCTCTCCAGCTTCCTTAAGAGATTTCTTCTGGCCACAGCCAGGGACACAGCACTGAGCTAAAAGGATCTTGGGCTTGACTCAGGTTTGACAATCCTGTGTCCTGATGTCTAACCCAGGAGGGCTCTGTACAGTCTGTTCAGCTCTCAGCTATGTTTAGGTATACTGTTCACACTTCATGTAATTCTGGGAAGAAATAGACAACTGTCTTGCTGCTAAGGCATTGAATAAGAAATGTTTTTAGAGATATATAATTTGTGATGTAGTTCAGCAAACAAAACCAGTGACCAGATGAAATATATTCTACTTTGTCTAAATGAGAGTGAAAGACAAGAGAAGAGTCCTTCTACTGAATTGTATAAAAAATTAAGAGTTAAAGAGAAAGTAGGTTCTTAGACAGCAAGACAAATTGAAGATCCCACATCTACATTTCAAAGACTTCATTGTCCCAAGGCAAGACAAACAAAATGGTATTTGCATATTCACTGACACTGGAACAGTATCCAAAGGCATCAACCAAATGGAAGAAACTGAGAGAAGGGAGGTGAAATTAGCATACAATCTATTTCCTCAAATTGAAAAATGAGATGGAAGGAGTAGGAGGGGAAGCTCCTAAGAGAGTCCTTTGATGCTTGTTTTTTCCCGAAAGGAAAGAGTACATGGGGAAGTTGTGATTTAAAACTGCATTTCAGTGATACGCTAAATCTAACTTGAGGGCTTTTAGTGCTACAGCAGAAATGCCACAGCCTCATGACTCAACGTGCTGATCTGGAATAAACTTTTTGTGCCAGTGCAGATTTGTTCAAATAGGTCTGATTCATTAACTTTGTGCCAGCATATTTCATATCAGATATGCCATCAGCATGCAAACAGAAGTAGTGTTTTGTTGGACTTCCCTTGGCTTGTCTGTAGGCCTTTTCATCAGCCCCTTCTTGCTCTCTTCCCACCCATATAATCTTCAAGTAGCTGCCTCCATGCATCACCACACCCTCCATATGCAGCTCAGGGCCTTATATATTTCTTTCCACTTTGGATATTCAGCATCTTTGCTCCTGACCTTGTCACGGACCTTCACATGGACCTTGCCTTGCTCATTGCCTCCACATCAGGCTTTACTGTCACAGTAACCTTGACCTTCTGATACTGAAGTTTAGCATCCTTCTCAAGCCAGATTCACAGTCCCAGCCATAGTGAGATCCACTGCAAGCAATACGTCCTTCTTTTATCTCCTGCAGACACAATTCTGTTCACTGAAGTTCTGATGACATCCAGGCAGAGTCTTATGTTGGAGCACTGCTGTGCTGCAAGATTGGAGAAGTGTAGGACCATGGTCAAAGCCCTGGAAAAAGTCTATAGGAAGAACAAGGATATCGGTGGCCCCTCATTACTGAAGAGAAATTCTGTCTGTGCAACAAGGAGGTTAGCTGGAATTTGTGACAGGGCAGAGACCTTGTATGGTGTGTGTGGAGGAAATCTTGCAAGAGTGTTAAGATAACTTCTTCCCCTCCGTGAAAGAGTGGCAACCCGGAGAATAATGTACCTCCATGGGAAAGCAATCCTCAGAGAAATTGAACCATAGGAATCACAACAGTGCTGGTGGAAAGAGACCTTTGGAAATCTCCAGCCCAACCTTCCCTGGAGCAGGATGATCCCCAGGACTAGATCAGGATAACCAGGGCTTTGTACAGCTGAACCCTGTAAATACTGAAGGATAAAGACTCTCTTGGCAATTGGCCCAAGGCTGCATCACCCTCCTGGAGAATGAGTGTTTCTTAAGGCCTAACCTGAATCTCCTGAGCTCCAGTTCATGTCTGTTGACCCTTGCTATATTGTCTGGCACCAGTAAGAAGAGTTTGGCTCTGTCATCCTTGTAATGGCCCTTCAAAAAATTATAGACTACTCTTAGTCACTGCTCAGTCTCCTTTCACCCAGTGGAAGAGGTGAAGCCTTCTCTCCACCTCTCTGCCAAATCAGCCCTGCTCCCTTTACCTCTCCTGACAGACCATGTGCCCCAGACCATCTTGGTTGCCTTGACTAGTCCCTCTCCAGTTTCTCCACATTGTTTCTGAACTGGGAACTCAAAATCAAGTGCAGTGTTCCAGGTTCAGCCTTCCCAGCACTGAACAGAGGGACAATAACTTCCTTCTACTTTATGTCTATGCTCCTCCACATATAGTCCAGCAAGAAGTTTGACTTATTTGCAGTGAGAGTGACTGCCAGCTCATGCTCACCCTGGCATCCACCATCACCACCAGACTTGTTGACCACCAGGATTGTTGCTCAGCCAGTCTGCTCTCAGCCTGTAGCACTGCAAGGGGTAGTCCTGACACTGGTGCAGAATGAGTGAAGAGAAGGCTAAGGGGTGACAGATTGTATAAGAACAGTTGACTCTTCCTCTGTTAACCTCAGGAGGTTTTTGCTTGGCTCAGTCTTGAAGTTTAAGGTCCTTCTGCATTGAGGTTCAGCCATTCAGCTTGTCAAACACACTCCCTCCCTGCCCTCCCTGACACCATAATTTAGTATCATTCACAAAGCTGCTGGAAGTTTAAAGTTTGGTGCAACCTGGGTCTGATCTCATAGCTGGTGCTGCTTTGAGCTGGACTTTATACTAGAGACTCCTGAGATCCCTTGCAACTTGAATGATCCTGTGATTCTAGGTGAGTTCATATCACAGTGGAAGTCACCGGTAAAATTTTTGAGCTGTATGGGTCCACATATAAACCCCTGAAGAGTGACCCCGGCACTGCCAGCCACCAGCTACATAGTGATGTCACTGATGACTATCCTCTGAGCCCAGCACTTCAGCTGAATTGTCCGCTTTTCCAGCTCATATTTTCTCAGCCTGCCAATGAGACTGCTATGAAGAACGGTGCAAAAGCCTCTTTAGTTTTTCATGGCTTGATGTGTTCTTCTGTTTCATCATTTTGCATGCCAGTCTTTGCATGCTTTGCTGCTCCCAGAGCCTGTGTCAGGCTTGGAGACTGGGCTTCTGTGCCTGTCCCTCCTTTAGGCTTTGATCAGGGCTGTGTCACATCCTACCGCCTTCCACCATAATGAGGAATCCCAGACTGAGAACACTGAGAGCTCTTACTGGGAGCTTTGCTTTTCATCCCTTTCCTATAAAAGCTCCTCTTTTCTTTTCTTACATGTGCACACCTGTGCCTATACACAAATGTAGATATGCCCACACGTGCACATGTGTGCACACTTATTTGTACATATGCATGCACACATATGCACATTTGCAGTCATTCACATGTACACATGGATACACAGCCACTTGCACACATGGACACAGGCATACATATGCATGCACATTGGCACATATATGTACTTACACAGGAACATATACATATAGATGCATACATGTGGAAACAGCCCGTTAAAAATATGCATCCACACACCCCCACCATGCACACACAGAGGCACATATACAGTTACAATGATAGTTCATTACCTCACCATCCTCTATATTCATCCCACTTGGGGTAAGGGGCATCAGGTGGATCCCAGTCTCCAAATAATCATCCACCAAGTGTCCGACCTCTGTAAATATGCCAGGACTTAAAAAACTGGTATGAAACTTGACAGTGTACAGCAGCAATACCTAAATGATTCCTGGGACAAGAAACATTCTTATCCTGGTCATCTTTCCACCATGCTAGATGTTAGTTTGGACCAATGCCATGGCATCCAGGCTCTAGGGCTGCTTGAAAAGCAGCAGAGGTGTCAGTGGTAGGGCACTGGGTGTGTGATGACATCTCTGTCCTACTGGGGATCCATCCCATGACTCGTCTTGCAAGCACAAGTCAGAGGTCCAGGCCAGGTACTGACTTTCCCATACCTGACCAAGGTATACTCATTTCAGGGGCATCCAAATTGGACCTGCTACCACCACAGCTGACAAACAGTGCAAACAAGGTCATGATGAGGAACCTGTTGACTACTTGGAGGAAAGATTCATTTTCCAAGCTGTGAAGACACTAGTGACCATTTCTATTCTCTTGCTTAAGATCTATGACACCTGTGGCTGGACTCTTGAGGATATGTATACACTGTCTCAGAGTGGATGCACAGTCAGAGATAAGAGCATCTGAAGAGTAAAGAAGAAGCTACTCGTGATGTTGAGTCCAAGGGACAGTGAACATATGCACTTCTGGAAAAGGTGAAGCATTTCAGACACGTATGAATCAGACTCAGCTTGGCCTCTGACTATGGTACAGTCTGAAGCATAACATATGGGATATCTCCCATAGGACCCATCACCTACTGTCTTCCCAGCATCTCATGTTCCTCCTGCAGTCTGATCTGGGTTGGACTCATGAAGCAAATTCAGGCAACATGAAGCTCTGTACATTCATTACAGTGACTCTACAAGAGTGACCCTTCAGGCACTCTTTTCTGCTCTCCAGTCAACTTCTGCACATCACTAGCTTTGGTTCTAGCACTTCAATGCCAGTAAATACTTCAATTCTCATGTGAATTGAGATTATTTCTGTGGCTGGGATTTTAAGTCACAAGGATTTGGTTGGCAGAACCTGCAGGGTTGATCCCTGGGCCTGCAAGGGAAAATATCACCTGCCAATAAGAAAAAGTAGCAAAATCACAAGTTCATTGTTTCTGTCTACTCTGTGCAAAATGTCAGGTTACAGCAAGCATTCATCAGGGATTGTCTGTAAATCAATCATGATGATTTTCCTTCCTGGTTCTCAAAGTAGATGCCCAACAACAGCTTGTGTAGTTGCTGGTAGTTTCAGATGACCTCCCTGAACCTAATCCAACCTCTTCTGCTAAATGCTCTCTTTGCTCCCATTGTCATGTGCAGGCAAACACTATTGGGGTAAGAAAAGGACGATCAACGTCAAATCTGACACTGAAGGCCTTCCATCCTCCCTTCAGATGACCGTGCACACTGCATAGTCATACAGAGCATCTGAGGTGATATTTAAGGAGATCCAAGGGACTGGGGCTACTGGTAGGCAGGATGATTGATGTTGAAAGAGGCATGGTGGATCCATTGATCTATGTGGGCTTAACAACAGTTGCTACTGGCATGACACCCCATTTGTAAGGATCGGTGACACACTCGGGTTACCTGATCTCAACACTAAGCGCTCTGAAGAGCTCTGAGATATTTACTAAGCTGAAATATTCCTGATTTGTTATGCAGTTTGGTGGCACTTCAGAAGACTTAAAGAATCTCCAAGCTTCCCAAGACAACAAGCTGGCAATAGGATCATGAAACCACATAATGATCCTGTAAACACATAGAGAGGAGAAAGCTAGTATTTGCTTCAAGGGGTCTCCTGATGAACTGGCCCAAGGCCTGGAGCCTTTTCTCTGCTGTTTCCTGTTCATTTTAATCAAGTTTCCTCCATGATGCATCATCATGGAATATTGTGCATTCTTTCCTACTCATTTATCCCTAATAAGCCATTCATACCTCCTCTCTCTAAAATATTTTTTCCTGAAATTCCTAGTAAAAGATACTGGACAGAAAGGCATGGAGACTGCTGCCCTATCAGTCCTCAAAGCAGACCAGCCATAGGCATTATAAATGGAGACATCATTGCTCTGTGGACAGTGCATGGCAGTAAGAATGAGAACCCATTTTGTATCAGTGGCTTTGCCCCAGCTTATCAGAATGATTTTTGGCAAGCTGAAAGTCTCTTGAAAGTGTTGAAATCTTTAAAGGGGGAAAACCTTAAATGTCTGACATGGAAGAGCAGTGAAGAGGGCACTGAAAAATGGCTACTGTGAGTAATATTTTACTTGGGGGCTCCAGGAGTTTCCAGTTTGCTTGTGCAAATTTCTGCAGTGAATATTGTGAATATTTTCAGGAAATCTGCATATATGTCTATGCTGGACATCCACAAGTGTGAGATTCTCAGGGGAATTTGAGCCTGGTAGTATATGCTAAGAGCACAGAAAGAAAATGTCTCCTTTCATGGCTTCCTCAGAAAGACCAAGACATGATCCAAGTCTTAGACACTTGATTGCTTTCTTATCCTTGCCAGAGCAGATGAAGCTACTGACAATGACCAGGGCTGAAACAGATTTGGCTCCTTTGAAAAATCAGGAAAAAAGCATTTTTGGAGGCATCCAAAGGTATTCTTGCATCTTGTCCAACTCAGCGTGGTGCTCTGGACTGCTTTGATGGTTGTACAGAACAAGTGTGATCCAAAGCCAGGTCTAACCCCCTCCATACCTGCTCAGTTACCACTTGACAGGCAGGAGAGCTCGCTGGGGGTTAAGCAGCAAGGTTTGACAGTTATTGTTCACTAAAGTGAGCAGCAGAGCCTAATTCGTGGTCATTCATTACAGACTTTCTGAATGGTCAGCTGCAGTATTAGAGCTGGTCAAAGGTCTCTCCAAACATTTACCATCCATTAAAAGCTAACCTTTCTGTGTGTATGTTTGAGCTTTAAGTTCTTGAATAGCTGCAGGCTATGCATAAGACTCGGTGCTTCTCTGGGGGTCTATTACACTGTCAAACACAGCTCAGCCTTCCTAAACACCCGAGCAGCATTCCTGAAGTGGACTCTCCCTCCCCGCCTCCCATCACTCCTCCAGGAGCCTGAAAGCCGTGAACAGCT
The DNA here is from genome assembly GCF_929443795.1 of Astur gentilis. NCBI lineage: Eukaryota > Metazoa > Chordata > Aves > Accipitriformes > Accipitridae > Astur > Astur gentilis. The sequence continues at coordinate 41,041,433 of NC_064884.1, read as the reverse complement.
TGCTGGCAGCTGGACATTCCTTATGGGCACTGTCAAGTTTGCTGGTCTTCTCCCTCCAAAAATAAACAGCAAAATGTATCTGAGATCAGAGCTTACTAGGAAATGGTTTTCTTTCCTTTCCAGGGAAAGTTTTCAAAGATTTGGAAATTTTCCCATCATATGTTGTGATCAAAGCAAAAATTGTTGAGTGTCGGGGTGAGCTGACAGTCTGATTTTTCGATGGCATCAATCAGATTTGTCATTTTGGGAATATTTTAAATGGAATGATGTGAACTTCTTCTTTTCAAAACCTGGAGAGATGTTTTAGGGACAGTGACTTTATCAAAGTGTGTGCTTTCTATGCTCTCAGATGACACTTGGCTATTGATGAGGTGTGCCAGAGCCAGGCAATCCTCCTACTTTTCTCCAAGTCCAAAGTTAGCAGCCTCAAGTTCACCTCTCCTCTCTCACGCACTCAGCTTTGCATTGTTTTTCTAAATCCTGTGTCAAAAGGCATGCTGTCCAATTTTGCTTTGCAAATGGGATTTATTAAGTCTTCCCCTTCCTTCCATTTCTCACCTATTTTCTAATTCTCCATCATTTGATCACCTCTTTCCTACCTCAAGGTTCTAGAGATGCTTCTGGCAAACAGCTGATGTGCCTTACTTTGCAGACAGCCTTGTACCACCTGTGATTTCATGGCTTCTATTTTGGAGCCAGCTTGCATTTAGTGATTTTGGCTTGAAGTGTTGGCATAATGAGCCAGCATTTGCCTGAAATTAAAGAATAATATATCTTTAGGATTGCTTATATGTGAGAAAAGGGATGTTTTTCCTGGCACTTAGGAGTGCTTAAATTATGGCTACCTTGGGAGGGACCAGGATACTGTGAATTCACACACTATCTGGTGTGCAATGATTTTCTTACCTAGATAGTCCTCAGACCCTTGAAGCCGGAGGGTTTGGGTCTGAGTCTTTGAGCTGATTATTTCTTTTTCTGACTTTCAAAATTTTTGGACTTAAAATAAAGCACTTACATCTATAAATAGGTACAGAAATAATGCATTTGAGTTTCAAAGCTGCTGAAGGACTGTTCCTCACACTGCTGCTACTGGTTTTACTCTCACAAGGGGAGAAGGCAAATATGCATACTAAATTCTTCCTACAGCTTTATGTTAATATTGCTCTGGATGAAGTGATCTATGAAGAGTTTAAAAGAGGACAAACATGGGAAATGGAAACTGAGAGGAACAGAAAACTTTCCCCTATTGAGGAAGGTTCTTCCAGAGGATTAGCACCTCCCTGAATAAAGGAGGCACCAGCCAGCACTAGCATCTATCCAAAGGCCAGGAGAGATCAGCAGAGTTCAACTGCAGGGACAACCAAGATCACCACAGCATTAAATCAGACTCACAAAATAAGTAGAAAGTATCTCAGAATGTCCCCATCAAAGCCTAATTATCTGCTGACTTCTTAGACATGAGAGAATTTTCTTTGTCTATTTAATTTCATGCTTATCATCAAACTAGTCATTAAATGGCTGAGTATTAAGGGAAAAATTCAAGGCTTTCTGGTCTGTCTTGTTTAATCCTTCAGCCCCTCCCTTCTCTCCTCCCCATCCCACTTTCTCTCTGGCATAGTCAGGCAAGGGAAAAGGAGGCAGGGTGTCGTGCTGGGCAGTGTGGCACAATGTCGGTATTGTGGTCTCAAAATGGGCAGGATGTGAGGGTGTATAATCCCAGGCAAAGGCTAGGATAGAAAATCCTCCGGTGCCACGTCAGAGCTCAGCAGCACAGCTCTGACTGCTGGCAACAAGTACTTCGCATCCCATGGGTTGTAGCAGAATTTCAGAGGCCTCTAAGAGTAGGATGAGACCCAGAGGTCTGATCATTATAAGGAAAATTAATTGTCTGTGAGTCACATAAATCATTAAAAACGTAACCAAAATGATTAAATGCAAATGCTACTGGGCTTCCCTGTCTCATAACGTATTATTGGGGCATATCACATGAAACTGGAAAATAAAAAAAATTGCAGCTGCTGAAAGGCTTTTGTATGTAGGACGAATCAAGGATATAGAATTGGTGCTTTGGACTACCTTTGAAACCAGGAACATAGAAACATTTAAGTAGAGATTGGCTATTTTAACTCATGACAACACTATCCCACAGGAATGAATTACTGATTTAGGTCTTGGCTGCTCTTCAGCTAGACTGTTTGGAGGCAACAGGGGTAGGATACAGCTTCTAACAGCTACTTGCAGCCTTGTTTGAAAAACCTTGTTCTGGCCATGGCAGGACTTTGGCTTAGCTAGACCAGGACCCATCCAGTCAGGCAATTCCTAGGTTCACAAGTGTTTGTGGCAATGTCCCGCCTTCTTCTCCAGTGCGCTGTATTTCCTCCTAAGGGGACATCACTGCAACACTCACTGGTCCAATAAGACTATACAGCAAAAGAGTCCCATCAAAAGGATACTTGCTTAAGTGTTTTGCCTTGATGCCAGCTACTGCTGCTTTCTGCAGTTTGGTTTCTAACGTCCAGGAGGAACCATTACCCCAGCAGCAGTCTCCAAGCTGTAAACTTTTGACCTGAGCTAATTACTGAATTCACTTTATAGAAGTAATGAGGTTCTGAGCCTCTGCAATGCCTTGGAGGCTCTAGAGAGTCCGAGCCAAAACCTGAGCTCCCTAATCAGTTCTGACTCTGTTTTTTTATTCATTTACTGAGTGCCCTGAGGCACTGCCGCTCCTTGAGCTCCTTGGGAGGAGCTGCAGTACTGCTTCTCCCCAGTCTGCAACTGGGCAAAATGTCCCAGTTCAGGGCTGCAGGTATACTCAGCACCTTAGTAGTAAGAGGAGGAGATACCAGTGGGTACCCGTGGTCAGAGCAGCAGGGACAAGAGGGTTGTGCTCTAATCTTTCCTCAAGTCTACTACCAGACATCTTGGGGCTCCTCCTTCTGCCTCAATTTCTCCAACAAAGAATAGCACTTTGATATCTGCAGGTAGTATAATGATGAAAGAGGGTGAAGTGGTCCCGTATAGGACCACACATGGACACTGGCAGCAAGACCACAGCTGGGACCAGGCTCCCACACTGCAGAAATATGTTCCTGTGCTCTGGTCAACTTGTGCAGTCATCATCTCCCTCCTTCTGCTGAGTCTTCCCACCCAGTATAGACAGTCCTTAACCACTGCTCCAAAACTAAGCCCAGCCTGTCTTTCACTGTGAATATCCAGGAGCTGTCAGTAGCTGAAGAAGAGCTGGAGACCTGTGCTGAACCTCTCAGTCTCCAAGTCCACCACTAGGCTCTAGTTGCTCACAGTGCTAATGGTCCTGGCTTCCTCTCTCAAAGGATTTCTCTTGCCCTTGTGCTTGCTCTGTTTCTCCCTCCAACTCATATGCAGTAGCGCCCACAGGGCAGTAACCTTGCTGAGAGGCAGGAGAAGGTGACTGCATCTCCCAGGTAAGGATGCTACTGACCAAGTTCTAGCTCCAGCCCTCAACTCCAGCAAGCAACATCCCACTCTGGGGCAGTGTGGTGAAAACAGCATCCCCACTTCCCAAGAGGGTGATGGAGAGGGGAGGGCATGCTGTCACATTTTGAGGGAAGAAATAGCTAGTGGTTCTGCTGGCAGATGTGACCTTCTGATACCAAGTCAGCTGTACTACCATGGTAGTCTCCTGCTGAGCCTCAGTGAGCCTCATCAATGGGTAGTGTGGGACCCCAAGGTGAGCCATGCTCCACAATGGGCAGTGTTATACCCCATGCTGAACCACCCACAGCCATGTCCTTTCTGCTCATGGCAGAGCACAGACATAGCTTGCAGACAAAACTTGCATCTGCCTGACAAATACTCCAACCCTTATGTGTTTAGCCCTGCAGTGTGGGCAAGAGCAGTGTCGGTTCAAGCACACGAAAGGCAGGGCTCCCACTTTACAGCTGCCAGAATGCAGGAATGGACCTGATGCTGCTGTAGATACAAATAAAGCGATCCTGGTTAGGAGGAGGGAAAGAGATTTACATTGCAAATCTGTACAAGGTTGAGTGTCAAGCACTCAGGACCAGCACAGAGTTATTAATGTGGTCTTGGCAAACACAGCTCTCCTTGCTGAGAGTGATGTGGCTAGTAATTACATAATGATGCCACTTTTCTTTCTGCTTTTCCTCTGTCTCATTTCAGACAGTTGGTTAGTGATTCAGAGAAAAAGTGGAGACTTTGTGAGCATCTTTGTGTTCAGCCTTACAACTGAGCTAGTTTTAACTCATAATCATGGAAGTGAAACTTGTGTCATCTGAAATGCTCGAAAAGCAGGTGTTTTACAACAGCTGTAGCAGGGAACTGGAGTGGCCTTGGGGAAGCAAGAGTGGTTCTACCAACCAGCTTGTGATATGGACATTGGGGAGAAGAGTCTTGGCAGGTGGAAATGCACCAAAGTCTTTTGCCATCAGTGGAGACGGGCTGATTTTGCATCACTTGCTGTGAACAAAGAACTCAACTGATTTGGAGGCTGCTGGGAAGTGATGCAGAAAGATCTGTGACTGGACAGGTAGAGATAAGCTCTGAATGCCTGTTACCAACACAGTTTTATAATATTCTATAATTATATAATTACAGTATATAATTTTATAAATTATATAATTTTTAGAATTCATCAAATCATCCAGCAGGAGTTAAAACTATTTAATTCAGAAATTCAGATCCACAAGGATAGTAACCTACCACCAATTTGGTGATGGATATGGCCAACAGAAAATTATCTTGAATTTCAGGTACTTTTCCAAAAACATTTAAAAAAAAAAAAACCCATGTTAAAAAAATCAATCTCTTCATGATGTGTTGGTCACTTTTCACTCTGGTCAGCTTTCATATTCAGCCCTGCCACTTCCTTCATAGACTCCCACACCTTTCCCTTGCACTTCATGGTCAGTTTAGCTTGCTGGGCATATTGCTCACTGTCAGCAAAGCAAAGCTGCCCCAGCTGTGGACAGTATAACCAGGGAGTTGAGCAGCCCTGGCTAGTCTCACAAGACATTGGTTTACCAGGGACTAAAGTGATTATGGATTCCTCCCAACATGGGCAATCCAAAATCTCTTGAACAGTGCAATGAATCCCGGAGCTCTTGTGACACCCCTCATAGCCCCAGCTGCTGCCCTATGCTGCATCTAGTCACACTGTGAAGCTTGGGTCACTGGAAAAGTGTTGGAAAACTTGAAGGAGCAATAAAGTAAATCCATTTCATTAAAACAAGGAAGACTGGTAGATGTAATTTTGCAGATCTCATTTATTTTTAAACCAACCTGCCTTGTACTTGGGCACATAAACCCCTGCTGCCAGTGCAATCAATGACTGGAGTGGGCAAATGCAACTGAACCTGGAAGAAGGTTATAACTTAAGGAAGAATTGTAACATAAGAGGTGCAAGGCTGGCTGCTGGAGGTAGATTTTTTTTGCAATTAGACCATCCAGTCTGGTCAGAAAAAGCACATAAGGTTTAGCAAAAACAAGCCCTTCTTTGAATTTGAAATAGAAGTAGCAAATTGACAGATAGCTCAGGATAGTGAACAGAGCAGTACAGCAGGGCCAAGTTAATCACTGGAGATAAGATCTCCAACACAGTGATGCCACAGGCAGTCTAACAGCTCCTGCTGTGGCACCTTCCCTCTCCCTGCAGACATCCTGGTAAGCAGGTAAATGCCAGCACACCAGTGGAGTGACCTCACTTCCAAGGGGACATCTGCAGCTCCAGCTGCCTGCATGTGTCGGGTCCACTCCTGCTGTTGAGCAGGCTGAACAAAACTGATGCAAACAATGCTTCTCAGCCTGTGATATGTGCCTCGCTCTTAAAGAACATAAAAGCTAATGAGACATGATGTGCTTCTCCACCTCTTTTCAGGTATTTTCCAGCCTCAAAGAAATATGATTTATGTTACTTACAGGTACCAAAACCATCTTGTGAGAAGACGGCAAAATTAAATTCCCAAGGGGAAAGTTTGCAAAAGCACCAGAAAAGTCATCATTAGGGCTGGATTTTCTAAATAGTGGAGTGTGTTGGATGATGAGTGCAGACTTGATAAAAACAAACTCCCCTGAAGACATCCCTGTCTGGAGCCTATGCTATACATTCCTGAATGCCACTATAGTCCGTACATTACTGGGCTGTAAGAACCCCCTGGGACCCCTCTGAGTAGAGCATCAGTCTTACCTGAGCATTGGCAAATGTCCTGAAAAGCACCACACTGTTGTAATTACACTCTATCTATCTGAGCAACATCCAATCAAGCTGAACACTATGGACTCTCTGGCATGGCAGCTACCAGGCTGGACTGAACAGTGAATTACATCTTTTATGTCTGCATTCAGTCCTCACACTTTCTCCTGGCCTCCGTTAATGGCAAAAGACTTGGTAAGGTTTTGTTCAGATTACTGGAGAAGGTTTTAGGAAAATTCCTCTATGACATTCTTCAGAGGACTCTCCTCACCCTCCCCTCACCCATACAGACAATCCAGTTTTCCCTCTTGGGGGACTCCAGCTGGATTGACAGAAGAAGACATCTATCCTGTGGATGCATGCAGCTCCTGGGGCCTCTTTGTGTCAGGCTGTTTTAACAACAAACATATCACAGCCCCTGGAGCATCCAGTTCAGTGTGTGAGAAGCAGGGAGAGGTAGCCCGGCACGTCCATCTATTTATGCCTGGATTACCCAGTTGGTGAAATGTGGATGAAAATGATTTTTACATTTATTTTTTTTAATTTTGAGATCCCCCATATTGACAAAATGTGAGCTTGAGGCAGATTGACATCCAGATTTGACTTGGAAAGCAGTTCAGAATTAACCTATTAAACTAATGAACAAAGCATACAGTTATCTGGATTGGTTTGCCTAAATTAGACCTAGCAAATGGGTGTTTATTCAGTGGAAAAGAGCAGCACATAGAAGATCTGCACCTAAAATTTTCTGAAGCAGCTGATGATTTTGTCTAATTCTGATTGAATTCTTAACCTGACACGTTTCAGAGAGACTGACTGTCAGGGAACTGACCCCTGGAAAAATCAGGATAATAGCACACGGTTTTGCTCACATATTTTAAGATTTTCCTGTGTAAGTGTTAAATTATGCATACAGTTCAGGGCTACATTAGTGCCAAAACAGAATCTGTCCTAATACATTTATGTAGCAAACAGAGCTGCCCAGTAAATAAATTCAGATTTTCAAAGCCAGAGCTTTTAAGGCCTGGACCTAGAGATTGCTATGGGATTTGGGATTAAGGGGGGAATGCCCTCTCAGTAGAAGGCAGCTGAGGCTCCTAAGAAGTTCCTGTTGTTGGGCAAATGAAAGCAAGGTGCTACATTTCTTGGCAAGATTATTGTAATTTCATCTGTTCATTGACTGGGGAAGGTAATGTAATTTCTTGCCGTTTCTGCCTCCTTGGCTTTGTTGGAGGAGGGTCTTCTATTCCTGTTTTCTGAATTTCATTGATAGGTCAAACTGAGACACGATCGGCAGGGAAAAGGCACAAGGAACTCAGTCCTGCATGGAGAACTGAGTCATGTTTAATCATTATTATGATAATATAACACATTATACTGCAATGGAGGCATGGAGGTACCAAACATACCCAGTGTAGTGCATGTACCAAAAATTCATTGAGATCAGTATTTCATCTCCAGCAGTCATCTGTGGCTGTTGCCCAGGGAAGAATAAAAGCATGAGGCAAATATACTTGCCCAGAATATTCTCTGAACATACAGCCCTTTGTGTCTCCAAGATCCCTAGGGCTGGGGGATGCTGCAGTGTTTCTCACCACCAGGTGATTCTTTCTTCCTTCTATTTTTATTTCTATCATATTTCCCTGTCATCTTTGCAGAAGGGAGGGAGTTAGTGAAATGGTAGAGATGTTGCTTGACTTCTTTTTCCATTGGCCTGACCTTCCCCACACCTGCTATATCCCTTTACCTGGTACATTTATGAAGAAGGGAATGATGGTCCAAGTATTTGTGACTCTTCTGGCCAGAGTTCAGTCTCAAAACTGACCACGATAGTAGTGCAGAAATGTTCTTAATTTGGGAAGATGAG